>NC_142846.1:33467544-34717544 GCF_061612785.1 Hesperophylax consimilis
TTCTACCATTCCTTTCATGTAATATCATGAAGTCCATATTTTTACTAAAGAAATAATAATAATAATAACATGGCATTTATATAGCGCAGTTTAGTGTCATTTCACTTCAAGTGCGCTCAACTACTCGTATAACAAACTTTAAAAAAATGGTAATTCAGTATTAGTGGTTCTTAAAATTATTCCTATAGTGTGCCTTACCCAATACAGATCTAATATTATAACACTAAATACACTGTTCATACAAAGTGATGACAAAACTTAGAATAACAATAACAGCAGGACAGGACAAAAAAAGAATATTAAAACTAAACATAATATAAAACAGGAGGCAGTTTGTGTTCAGAAATGAGAATTTTCTGAGCAGACACTTTAAAAAGGTACAATAAGGAGACAACCGAAACCAAACAATTACCGGAAGTTTTAGAATATGGCTTACTATAAAATATTGAAAATAAGTTAAAATTTATAAATGGTAAGATTTTGTAAATAATTTTGTTTTTAAAGCCAGTTTAAATTCAGCCAAATTCTGTAGATTAGTAAGAGCTGAGGGAAGTCTATTCCAGATGAGAATGAGATGAGTCTATTCCAGATTCCAGATGCGTCCCACTTCTTCTACAGTTCAAACTATTCTCTAAACACTCCTCGCACTAATAAAAACATAATTTGAAATTTTCAGTGAAATTGGTCTGGTAGTTTATAGGATACAAACAAAGAAAGATTCATGTTTTGTTTTTAATAAATAGCAAAGGCTATAAGAATCCCGTGGGACAAAATGACTACAAGTGGTAAGGGAATTTGTTTAATGGAAGATTAACATTCAAATCTGAAATTGAAAAATTGAAATTATCTTTCAGGAGGCCTGGGAACGAGATCGCCTTGACTTTTGGTTGATTTATGACTTAAGCAATGAGAAGAAGATTTATGTAATTGTTTCGGATAGCGACGCTGAGCTGAACAGCCGCCGCGACGCCAAATCACAAGAAATACAAATTGTTTTATATTTTTAGCTCTTCATTACCTCAGTTAGACATGGTTCTAAGTTCACTTAACATTATTTTGAAGTGCCAAAGTTTGCAAAGACGATTTTTGATTTTTATCTTGAATCTCGTTCAAAGTATTTTTGTTAAACATATTTTATAGGAAAATATTTAAATACGACGTATTCTTACTATTTTATTGCAGATAGAAACGTATGCAATGTTGCACACGGTTCTTACTACATTAAATGTCATTCCAAGACAGGGCCACATTCACATTAAATATTTTCCTTTAAAACATATTAAACTAAAATAATTTACACAAGATTGAACCTAAAAATCAGAAGGCCTTAAATAAATTATGAGAAATCGTCTTTGCAAACTTTGACACCTCGAAATATGGTAAGGCGAAGTTGGAACCCTGTCCGACTAAAGTGACGAACTACAACTGCGCCGCGTAAAAACGTACAACTGTCATATGCAAACAGAATGGTAATTGAAAAAGGTTAAAAGTGATGTCAGAAAAAATAAATGGAAACTTAAAAAACTTGATGTTAGAACTTCGTCATACGAAATCTACGGAAATACAACACAGATGGCCATGAAAGATATTTTAGTATATAAAAATAAATGGTTTTACATTCAAAGAAAATTTTAGAAAAAAGTCAGTTAGAACCGTGTCCAACTGAGGTAACGCCTTGTATTGACAGCCTTTTTGTAAACTATGCTCCGTCTCTCACTGCTCACATGTTAAAACTGTGTTAGAAATAAATTAAGAACTCTATTGCTTATGGTAAAGACGATTTGATTATTTATTGCTCTAATAACTTGTTTATATCAATTTAGCTGAAATTTTTTTCAAGAGCGTAAATTTACTAAAAATGTCTCCTTTGAAATTTGACTATTTATTAAAATGAACTATGTTACTTGTAGTCAAAAAATGAAGATTTTCCATCTAAAATGGCTTGTACCAATCTAGCCAAAACATAGAAAATGGGAATTGGGAGCAAAAATTATTCAAATTTGTTTGAAAAGAGATAATTTCAAACATGTAATCGATTTTTTATGCATTTTTATTGCGTCGGAGCACTTATTGAAACCGGCCGTTATTTTGAATTCGTGTCCAACACGCATTGAGCGCACCTAATTACGTAGGCAATTAAAATTCACAAAAACCCCACAAATAGTAGTAGGGACGATGGGGCTAAGCTTAATAGTTCTTGGTATCCGGTATTAGACGGCTGCACCAAAACTAAACCCAGAACACCACAAAAAAGTAACGCCTGTAACACGGTACCACTTCTACATATATAAACATCATCACAATTTACACATCTGCCGTGATGATGAATACTGTAACGCTGTCCGACAACGATAATACTTTTAGTCGTGAAAATCTCAAATAGTATCAGAATTTATATTGCATTAAATGATCAAGGTCTTTTTATATATTGGGTAGCCACGTAAAAACCACAAACTTTTCTGTTGTTAAATAAAGAGATTTTTATATATAACGAGCTGACCCGGCAAACGTTGTTTTGCCATATAAATTATTTCTTATCAATATTTTGGCTGTTAAATACATAAATAATGAATGCATTGCGTTGTGATACATAATAAATGCCGAATGAAATGTCAAAATGTCGCGACGCTTCTCGTGAATGGCTTGCGCATGTGTGGATGAAAGTTCGATGAGGCGGACGTAGCGCCATCTGTCACTCGACAACATAAATAATTTCTTTCTGTTTTGAATTTGAACGACGGTTAAATTTTATCATACAAAAATACTAAAATCGCGATTAAAAAATGGGAGGGTGGGGGTAGGAGGGTGAAAATTTGGGGTTATATGTATAAAATTATTTTGTCAAAAAAAGTAGAATTTTTTTTCTGGATCACACCCTAATCACCTAGCGGTATGAAATATACTAAGCGACCTATTCTCATACCTAACAAATATACATAAAAAATTCATAAAAATCGGTCAAGCCGTTTCGGAGGAGTGCGACCACAAACACCGTGATACGAGATTTTTATACAGATAGATTTATCTACCTCATTATTAAGAGCTCATCTCAATCGTTTGTTCAAATTTGTAGCAGACAGCGTGGTTAGCATTTTGATTAATTGATCACCCGAGCTTTTCAAAAACATTCTGTGAAATCATAATAAGATCGTTCTACTTTGCGAGACTTGATTCACAATGATTGGTCAGTTTATTTAGAAAAACAGATAATTTATTTGTTTTCAGACAAGACGAAAAATACTTCGCACGTGTTTATTCCAAATTATACGAAATTCTTTATGAGTTGTAAAAAAATTGGGGTAAGAACGTCATTGTATTTTTTGTATCATATTTGAACTTCTTCCTAAATCTAGTAATTTTATGATAATGTAATAGATAACTAATGTTGAGCATTTGATTTTGACAGGCGAAATATTGAAAGAAAAATACAATTTAATGTGAAAAATATTATATGTACATTTGGGGTAGGTTAGGTTAGATTGAAGGTCGTAGGGAAGGGAAAGAGATTGTGAAGAGGAAGGTGCGAAGTCCCGAGCTATTCAGAATATCTAGTAACGAAATATTACGAAAGCCATTACAAGCAATGTAGATAGTGAACAAAACGAAATAATTTATTTTATTTATTTAAATAGGGATAACATATAATTATAGCTAGCTGACTACGATCACGCAGTTCCCTGCAGGGGTAGGGGGAGAGAATGGTCCGCCAAACATCTACATCTTAGGACACACCCTTTGCTTCATTCAATTTACTTCATATATCCCCTTCTGTTATTTTGAATCTTGACATAGCCCGACTCAAGTGTTTGGTTCATTTGATCGTGTCATGTCTTCCTCGGACGTCCACGACTTCTACTACCATTCAAATTCGCGTCATATATTTTTCTTACACTCCTTTTTTCAATCATTTGTTCTTCCTTGTCCAAACTACCTAAGCTTTACTTATAACGCTTACGATGCCTTGCATTCTTTACGAATTTCTCACACGATCATAAACGGTTTTACCACACGTACACCTCAGGAATCTCATATCTACAGCATTTTTAGTCTACTTTCATCTTTCTTCTGCCAGTCCCATGCATCACTGGCATACATCAGTGTTGGTATCAGTACTACGCTGTGCTAGCTTTGCTTAATTTTAATTAGTGCCAACCGCGTTCAATCACCTATTAATACAATTTACCCTATTTTCAAATCGCTAACAGCCTTTCCATCTCATACACAAACTCATCCACCTGCCCCTAGTATTCATCATTCACAACTATATTATACACTGTTTTCGTACTCTATCTTTCAAACACCTTGACTATATTCATCACTAACTCATTCTTCATACACACTTCATTCATCCTAGACACGATAAACTGTAAATGTTCGATACTGTGAGAAATCGGCACTGGTTCCAGGCTGCTCATTTTTGCACCCAAGACAACCTCTTCCAATTCTTTCATATATATATATAGATAACCATATATAGATTTGAAAACGATGGGGTCATTACGCAGCCTTGCTTAAATCTTTTTTGATTGCAAACCAACTCTTAAAACCACCATTCACCCTACACATGCAACGCTTCCCTCGTACACGGAAGCGAATGCCTGCGTAAGATTCTTATTTCATATTTGGATAACACCTTCTATCATTTTTTCTAACAACTCGGTCATAATATGCTTTTTGTAGATAAACTAAAAGGTATTTAAAATTTTCTGGTTTTTGCCGGAAACTTCTCATTGAATATACGTAATACGAATTGATACGCAATGAGAAAGTCTGGTATTCCTATTTGGTAGTATTGTAATCAACCATGTGTAATGGTACAATATACAGTAGTAAACTTAATAATATCTGTATTTTTTTAAATGATGACTTCAATGGATGACATAATATTCTGCGTGAGAATATTATTGTTAAAAAACTACTTGTTAATGTACTGCGTAAATTTTTTTACAAAAACATAATTTAAATGTCATATTATTCTCATTCAAGATAACACATGCGAAATTGGACGATATCTACGTTTCACAAGCCACATTTTGAATATACAGAGTGTTAAAGGATGAACTAGACTAACTTACTAATCAATGATTCCTGACATTATTTGGAGTAAAATAAGTTAATGAAAATTTTTTTCAACAAAAAACTTAAAAAAACAAAAATAAAATAAAATCAGTAAGAATTGGACAGCTAGGATCTATGTGAGAGTTTGGTCGGTTACTTAGCAGATTTACCATAAACATGCTTCCCAAATACACAAACTCGTAAACATGCTTCCCAAATACACAAACTCATAAACGTGCTTCCCAAATTCATAAACTCATAAACATTCTTCCCAAATACACAAACTCATCCACCTGCCCCGAGTATTCGTACTATGTGGAAAAATTAAAAATAATTGTTTTTGTAAAAAAAATATTAAAAAAATCACCGGAGACCAAAATTTCGTTTCACATTTTTTACTCTAAATAATGACAGGAATCACTGGATAAAGTAATTCAAATACATCACTGATCAGCCAGTATAGAAATAATGTTTTTAATAATATTGCTGTATGTAGGTACACATAACAAAAACTTGTTTATTTTTTTAATAACTTAACGAATAACAACCAAAATTGTAATATGTAAATTTCAAAGACAATATTAGCGATTCTTTTAAACGAAAATTTGAAAAACAAAAATCAGAAAAATATAGGTGGCATCTAGGACTTGAACCCGAGAACTTCGCTTTGAGACATTGTGATTTTTCTGTTTCAATTTTGCATTTAGTAATAATTATTCACTAACTAAACAATCTTATTTGGTATTGAAATGATACACTTATAATATAGAACTAAGGATTTACTGTAAAAAAGTGTTGTTGTAAGCTTGGACTGAAAATAATTAAATCGTCAGAAACAGATGTCTTTTGTAACATGTATTTCTTGATTTATGTGTGAAATCTAAAAATCAAGGCTATACTTGTTGTATTTAGACACAGATATTAATTGAAGGGAACAAAAAATAATATTTATAGTTTGTTATTCTTACAATCAAAATTGAATCCTTTGCCGATACGCTGGACATATATCGTTTCTGGGAAATTGGCCCAGTGATAAACAACCGTCTTCTCCTCAAAATACTCTCTCACAGCGTCCCCAAAGTCTAATTTTAAAAAAAGTAAAGGATACCGACTTTGTGATAGGAACTAAAAAAACCTTAAACTATTTTTTTAAATCACCATATTCCTTGGCTACGAATCCGGAGGTCACGGATTAAAACCCCGGCGCAAATAAATTTTAGTTGATAAATTTGTTATTTCACTATTTATTAATACTTTCAACATAGCCTTAGCAAACGACTGAATTTCAGAATCGAAATGTCGATTTAAATGGCTTTAGTAACCAGATCTGAATAGTCAGAAATTCCTGCGTTCCTAATTCCCATCTTCTTTCCTTCCCCACTACCTTCAGCCTCACAACATAGCCCAATTAGGGATATCAATGTCTCATTGGCTGCGAACGGTTGGGAGCAGTTGGGACTCTTGTACGGTACTTACACACATAATTAAAAAACAAAAACTAAATACTGATATCCCATCACCGCATAGATAATAATGTCGATTCTGTATTAAAATTACTTTTTCCGACTGTTTTATTTTCTATTGAACACCAAAATTCCGAATTTGAATCGAACCATTTCCAAAGTAAATGTCTTTCAAAATGTTCCTGAAAGATTAAATTAATTATACTATTGGATATATATTTGTATTTCATTATCTTTGGAAAAATATGACAATTTTAACTGAATACCAACATTCAGAAAATCAATCGAGTCTTTTTCAATCATATCTTTCACAACATTCTTCACAGGTTCTAGCAATAATCGATGTGATCGAAATTAACACAATTTTCGAGTGAAACCAATTTCAGGTAATTAATCGAAACAAAATATGTTCTAGTGAACTAACTGCTAGGAGATAATTTCCTAACGTAAGAAATAATAAAGGGGATTTATAAAAATCTAGCTGACTATCTATACTTCTTCTATCTTTCCCTCTCACGTCATACATTATCCTTACACCCCTCTCTTTCTTCATCACGTTCGCCACATTTGACCACACTTAAGTGTTTGATTCCACATTGTCGCTATTAAAAAAACTACACTATATCGACCTTTATTCGACTCCGTACCTCATTCCAGTACTGCTATAATGCGTTAATTCTTTCTGGGGCATCCCCGACTCCTTCTACCATTCTAACCACTATTTAAACACTCCTGGCACTAGTAAGAATAGGCTTCGAAATTTTCGGCGAAATCGATACAGTAGTTTTTGAATCAAAGAATAAGATAAGCAACAAGTGTGAATTGAAATAAACTCTTGAAAACAAAGCGAATAATATACTTGTAAATAACATCAGAACCTACGATCACATACATTGCATTACCAGTGTAATTACCAGGAGAGTTTGCTTGTGCTTTGAATGGAGAGACCTACAGTAGTTGGTAATAGCGGTGTGTAGCTAATAAACGAAGTCGGATCATTCACATTTCCGGATAGAGACCTCTATTGCACCGCCACGGCATAGCTTGTCAACCGTTCATTACATTTTTAATTGGAAGTTATGTGTATTAATTGTTAAGTATTTGACATCGGTTATAAACCTTCAATGTGATGCAGATTGCAGTCGAGATGAGTATTTATTTATTTGAAGGCTTTTACATGTAGATACATTGTTATGGGTAAGTTCTACAAAGGAGTGTAGTGCGAGATACTTGGTGAATTATAAACACTCCTTATTCTTTCTCTTCCGTAAGTAGGTACAATAATATAAGTATACAAGTATTTACATTATCATGGTTGGCATCTACTACATGAGCAACAACGCAATATACACGGTGTCCGGAAACTCCTAGTACAAGCGGGAAACTGGAGAATCTACACCACATGGGGAACCCAAAAAAATATAAAGTTTTTTGATTTGAGCATTTTCAAAAAAAAAAAAAAAACCAAAAAAAAATATTTTTCGGCTATTTTAGGGTTAAAGTTTTTTCTGGTGTTTAGGGTTGAATAACAGATGTTTTAACCCTGCAGAGCAGAAATATTTTATGATTACACCGGGTTAAATGAAGGGTGATTTCAAAATAATGCTTCAAATCCGAGTTTCTTCATTTGTTTTACTTTCAAATAGTTTTAATTAGTTGGGTACTTTGATCTTCAGTAATAATTTATAAGAATTTGATTAAAAAAAAAAAAAAAAATCAACTTCAAACTCGATTTACTCGATAACGAAAGCTCAAATAAAAAAAAAATATACTACAAAATCGACTCCAAATGTGATGTAGATTCACCAGTTTCCCGCTTGTACTACGAGTTTCCGGACACCCTGTATAGTACCTAAGTTTGTTTTTAAAAATAAACACGAACAGTTGATTAGTAAGTGTGATCTTGCAGAAAAGGTTTTTCGTCTATAAACTTTGTAAAGAAATTGGTAAGAGTAGAAATTAGATAAATTAAAAGTTTGTATTATTGTAGAAAGCAATCACTTTGTGGTTTGACATATTTAATAAAATAAAATACTTTTTTGTTTTAAAACCACGATATTTATTAATTTAAGAGTACTTCTTGTTTAGCATTAATTCGTACCCTGATGATGCTTAAGTAAAGCGAAACCGGTCGGTTCTTAAATTAATAAATATCGTGGTTTTAAAACAAAAAAGTATTTTATTTTATTAAAAGTTTGTACTTTTGCACCTGTTTCAAAGTGAAAGATTCCCTCAGTATCGTCCTGGACTTTACGTGCTACAAATAAGTGCATTTCCACAAAATAGTAGTTATCTTGTACAAGTTAGTAATTTGGTTCAATTTGTGGTATTTTTTTTTATTTGCCCCACGCGGAATCTGTGTTATCTTGAAGATGCTATGTGGGGGGTCTTTTAAGGACATAAAAGAGTGGAGGTTCTGGTTAGGAAAGTTAAAGGTATGAGTGGTGGGAAGGAATCTGTGGGTCAGTGTTTCCAAGAGTGACAGACGTATGAATCCATCCCTCCTACTCCGGTGCAAGGTAAGAGTCCGGCTGAAGAGGTGAAAGGGACTCCCTCAATCAGCTTCTCCCAATCTGGCCCACCATGTTGTTGGTGGCTCTGCCAAGACCGGACAAACTTCACCCTATGAACCCGGCACCCCAGCTAAGTAAGAATGATTATGTTTGTTCATTATTATATGGTCCTTGAGTTGATTTTCCTCCAATACGGCGAAATACATATTATCGTAATCTAAACATTTTTTTTAATATTGTAAATTTTGCCTAATTTTCTTTCATCATTTTGATGAAAATATCTAATCTATATAGAATTAAAAATAATATCAATCCATACGTGGCTAGAAACAACTATTCTACATGAATCTTTTCTAAAAATAGATTTGATTTATATGATTTGAGATTTCGTGTATTTATTATGTATGGCGTGATTAATTTTTAGGTTATAATTCCGTGTAGCCCTTCTTCCTTCTTTAATCAAAGTTTCAGACAGTGTTCACCGTCAGGGTAAATGTGTAGACTGTGGTGAAGGTTGTGTTTATGCATGTAGAAGTGATAATGTGTTTATTTGTTTATTAAGATTTACACAATATGATACAAGTGATGTATTAAATTACACATGGTTAAAGTACCTATTATGTAGGTCTACACAATGAAAAGAAAGAAAGTGATAAAGACAAATTTCAAAATCAAGAATTATATTATGTTCGCGAATTGTAATTAACTGTTAATAAAAGTTTAATGAAACATTAGTTATAAGTGATGTTCAAATAATCTGTGTGTTAATATCTGATGGCATGTACTTCAGTAAAATTAATGTGGTTTAAGGCGTTTAGTTTTGGTGTAGCTATAAAGTATATGATACCGGATCTGAAAATCGAGAACTATCGTTTTCCCCTTCACCTTCCTCATCGCCATTTTCGTCAGTCTCATAATACAATTGTATCGACTCCGGCCGGCCAAAAAAACTGCATTCAAAACTTTGATGAATAAATGGTTCCAGCAAAAGCGATTGGAAATAGTTATAACCAGAAATATTTATTGAATATTCTCGTTCTGGTACGTATGATTTATTTACTCTCACGTTATTATGCTGGACGCTATTAACTGTTATTATTGAACGAGTTTTACGACATATTTGTACTACTTTACGAGCGTCATACTCGTAATAAGGTTCGGGAACGAAGTGGAGTTAAAAGATTTTTTGTGGAAATAATATCGTTTTGATTTATTTCACCGAAAGCAGCCATCTTTTGTTAAACTATATGAATGCTTGATATGTACACCGAGAAAACTTAATTATATCAAATACTGTTATTTTATTAAACATCTGATCAAATTATTCCTGTTTAAAACAGGACTGCAGGCCTTTGACGTATGAATTGACAGAGTTCCTAACAATGTGTCAGTTAAAAGCGAATGTTTTATGAAGACGGCGGAACAAGTGTTCATAAAAATATTGTCGCATTCCGTTATGATATTTACTAGGAAAAGAACACGTTTTCTTGATATATTCTGAATGACTAATATTTTATCACGAAATTGGCATGCTATCACTTTATTAACAGGATCAATATTTTCCGCGTAGAAAATGGTAACTATTCTATTTACTTGATGAAATCTTAAAAAAAATATGCAATTTTTTAAAATGAAAATTATCTACATTAAATATACAAATTGCTTTATGTGTACGACAAACGTAATTGCGAATTTTCACTTACCACTTTCGAAGGTACTTCTGAGGTGATTATTCATGAAAATGAATGGAAACTATTTTTGTTTTCTTTTTTAAGCTCATAATATAAATTTAAAATTTGATTATTGTTGAAATTTTCGACACCATTTAATTTTTTTTGCAACTATGTAAAACATGTTCACTAAATATTATGGTGAATTTAATTTTTAGTTTTTTCATTGAACTCTTTAAGCCACTCTTTTATTCTTCTCGTTAAACTTTTCTTTTCGTTTTACATCTCGGGGAAGGTTGTCGTGGAGTTTTGTTTAAAATAATGTGGTTTCTTTGTGTAGGATGTGGTTTTATAACTAGTAATGTTTTTTTATGTCATGTTGATTAGATCTATGGACGATTCCATGTTTTTGAATATTTTTGGCATATATTTGTAGTTTTGGTACTTCAAAACTATTGAAATTTTGGTATGGTCTTTATAATTTGTTTTCGAATTATATTCAGGTTATGTTTGTACTCAAATGTAGCAGATCCCCGTACTATAATTCCATATTTGATTCTAGAATTAGAAGAGTTCAAATTGATACACCTTAAATAAATATAATTGAGGCGCGTTTCTTTATTAATAAAACGGGACATTAGATATTTTGAATACGATTAATAAATACTAAAATCTCACAAAATGTGATTTTTCAATGTTAAATAAAAGTCAATTGATTAAAATTAATTAATTTAATTTTCTATTTGAGAGGCGGGTATCGGTACTGCCGCCCGAGAGCATTTATTGAATAACCAACACCCCTTCCATGGGTCACTCCAATTACGCTTCGTTTGGTGAATTAGCAGGGGTGTTGGGTTCATGGGGTGAGGTTTGTCTATGTCTTGACGGCGGATGCGTTTGCCCACCTGCTGTGTAACGGGTTGGATCGGAAGAGACTGGTAGACCTTTTGACTTGTCCAGCCGGACTCTCTCAACACATAGCCATGCAACGTAGTGGGGAAAAGAAAAAATGTTATAAAATAAAAATAAAAATAAATGAAAAAATAAAATGAATTGTTGAAGTATCCCTGTTTAGATAGATTTCCGCTCCACACCACACTCCCACCCGCGCCCGCTGTGAGAAGAACGCATCATCCGTTAAACCAACTGCATAGCGTCCCCACTTTTCCATAAATGAATTAGCTAATTCCTGAAATGGAGACTCCTACGTCCAATAAATTCGCATTGACAAGTACACACCACGTACATTCATACGTGATATTGGCCCAGTCTAGTGGTTAAACAGGCACTGCACTTGTGTGCAATATAATCTAATTACATTGGATGTTAATAGCGTCCAAAACTAATGAAATGTTTTTCATCATTTATTGTGTAGTACTCTCTCATCTACTCTATAAATCAGAATTCTTGTATCAGTTCGAGTATCCCACTAAACAATGTCAAACGGTGAGCTCTGCGCCATCAAATTTGTATTTCATTTGTTCCGGAAATTTTAGGTCAACTTATTTATTTTTCAGCTGGCTTAGTTATTTATTTAAAACCTGTTCCGCAGGTAGAAGTAATTATGGAATAAACCGGTGTATCATTTAGACGTCATTGTATTATTGTCTTATTTACATATACGTTAAAAGAAATGTTAGGAAGTTTTTTTCTGGAAGATATTTTATTGTTATATTTAAATGTTCTATTTGCTGACAGTCGATTTTTTTCTACGACAAAACCTTTCTTTTGTTTTAATATTAAGGGCTTTTTAAATGTCGTTGTTTTAGATATCAATTTAATTATCGGGGGTCAGAAGGGGACATATAGGTCTGTGAGCAGTCAAGGACCTCATGCTTCTCCCTGTGGACTTCATCAATCCCGCTGGGGAATGATTGAAGCGGGCATTCTTTGACCACATGTTCAATGGTCTGAAATCTGTATTGCACTACATATACACATAAGGAAGATTCGATACATATTCGCATATAAGGAGGTTGTAAATGCGTATTAAAAATAATTACGTACTTTGTTCAATTCGCTTTTTCCAACATCATATATTTTTTACACTTTATTGTTTTTTAACCCTTTTATTTTATTTTAACTACTGTTTCGCATTCGAAAATATCACAATGTGGGTACTATCTCGTTCGATACTTTTTTGTTCGATATCGATGTGAATAAGATTCGATGTTCGTACTTCTTGCTCTATGTTCGACCGAAGTGTCTTAGTGGTATATCTTGGCGTTTTGTGTCGAGCTGCTCGACCGTTTGGAGGTAACAAAGAGCATGGTTCCAAGTCAACATGTTCGATTGAGCCGAACCGTCAGCATGAATATACGTGTGTACGTAGCATCAGTTATCTTCCCATGGGGCTGAGTTTGGGGTTGAGCGTCTTAGTGGTTAAGGTTACCCCATATAAGCATCTCCCGCACATTCCATAGTCACCGGTTCCGTAACCAAAAACAGATTTATTTGCTGTCAGGATTTTCTCAAAGATAAACTCACGCTCGTATGAAGCCGGTTGTAAAGGGTTTGGCTGTATATTTCCATTTCACCCATCCTTTAGTGAAAGGACAAAGGAAACACTAAAAGACACTACTAGCTGTCTTGTACCCGTCGCTGAAGTAATGTTTTGAAGTTGTGAATTCTAGTGTACCTGAAAACTGGGTCTATTTTTTAAGCGAAAATAATATTATTCTAAAGAATTGAAAAAGTTTACTTTTAATATGTTTTTGTTTTACTTAATCGTGCCATGTCTTCCTCGAGCATTTCCAACTTCCACCATTCACTAATGTTTACCACATTTGTTACTTATAAAACTAAATTATATTGACTTCTATTTGACTCCGTATCTCATTCCAGTGCAAAGATAATGCGTTAAGTTTTTCTCGGGCGTCTACGTTTTTTCTTCGTTTTTCTTCTACGTTTTAAACCACTCGCTAAATACTCCTGATACTAAAACAGGACAAAATATGATATTTTCAGCGAAATAACGAAAAATCAAGGAAACATTATTTTTTATTATCACATACTTATATAGGGTGTATCGGCACGTACCCGACAAACTTTAACCAGCTATTCCTTAGCACATTTGGAGTAAAAAATGTTATGGGCACTTTGCTGTCCGGTAACATTTTTTTTTAATAAAAAATTTACCATTCATATTTTCACCACATGTCACCACTGTTTTATCCTTTGTCAAAGTTTGAAAACCCACCTGGCAATATTTTATTCGAGTTTCGTTGAATAATATACGTTGAATAATAATAATATACATACCTTATAACGCGCTTTTACGATCACAACGAAATGGCATGGCACCATTCGTCTCATTTTTAACTATTATTATTTAGTGTGTTTGAAAGAGCGAACACGCTTTTTGACACACTTGCTAATAACAGCTGTTGAACACGAGAAACAATGCCAATAACAGTGATGGAGTGTGGATTTTTTTATCATTTTATGTTTTTAATTGAAAAAAATGTTACCGGACTGCAAAGTGCCCATAACATTTTTTACTCCAAATGTGCTAAGGAAAAGCTGATTAAAGTTTGTCGGGTACGTGCCGATACACCCTGTATATTAGCAATAGGGTGCTTATCGTAAAAATTAATTCTGTACAATCTTGTATATTTGTGGCCATAAGTGGGGTTCCTCAAGGGTCCCACCTTGGCCCAATATTGTTCTTATCTACGTTTTAAACCACTCGCTAAACACTTTTGACACTAAAATAAGAACAACATTTTTATATTTTCAGCAAAATAAAGAACAAACAAGGAAACATTATGTTTTATAGTAAAATGTATAATAGAATTAGATACTTTTTTTTTTTTTTTTTTTTTTATATTTACTCCACACAAGAGGCCCTGAAGAAAATAATTTCCCTCAGGGCCTATGTCATCTTTGGGGATGCTGTGTGGAGGGTCTTTTTGTGGAGAGGAAGGAGTGAACTTTGAAGAGTTTTTGTCTTGAAGAGTCCCATGTTGTAGGAGGGAGGAAACACAGAGGCCGGCAGTTCGTTCCACAGCCGAGCTGTTGAACTTAAGAACGAATCGTAGAAGCGACCCGTTCTCATGTGACAAGTGTCAACTGTGTACAAGTGTTGGGCGCGCGTTTGGCGTGTATCCCGACTACGCACCGGTACCGGAGGGATCAATGACGCTAGTTCCTCAGAGCATCTTCCATTGTAATACCGATAGAACAAGGACAGCATACCTACCTGACGCCTGTGCTCTAAAGATTGCAGTCCGTTTGTTAAGATTGTGGAATCTATCAAACGGACCGCCCGTTTCTGCACAGAGTCAAGGGTTTTTTTCAGGTATTTTGGGGCTCCAGACCAGAGATGGCTGCCAAATTCGACAGTAGGGCGCACTTGCGATTTGTACAAGGTGAGCAGTTGTTTACTATTAAAGTATCTGCGGGCCCTGTACAGTACGCCCAGCTTCTGAGAGGCCAACTTTACTCTGGCTTCGATGGAGCCCCCGTACCTGAGCTGGTCACTTATGTACTGTTTGTATGACTCATTCAGGAATTATTTTTTCAGTTTCCTCCACACAAAAAGTCGAATTTATCTTTTTGCTGAAAATCATAAAAACGGTTATATTAAGTAACCTTGTATATTTACTAGATAGGTAACGTTAGGTAGGTTTAGTTAAATGATCTACCAGCTTACCTTCGGACAAGTATAACAAGTATTTTTCCCAAGGGATAGGAATATATTGTTAACATAAATTAATTAAATGGTATATCGTATTTGCCATAATGTACTTTTTTTACGTCAATGCTAAAAAATATAATCATGTAGCTTGAGATGTTTATTAAACGCAAGTGATGATTATTGCTTTAGGATCGATTATTAGAATGCAAAAATCCCTGATATATTACGCTTACGCATTCTTAACTATAGCAGGTATATTTTTCCATTGACATCTATCAACTAACCTGACAAGTAAGAATTGTGTCAATATCGCAAAAATTATATGGATCATAAGTCACACTTTTTATTTGTTGAATGAGCTTATTATTGTGGTATGTGTTTTTTTTTAAACTTAGGAAAATGTCATTTATTGACATAGTTAATCTAACCTAACCTAAGATATGTTTCCTTGTAATGTCTATGGTAATTAGCGTAATCTTCTTCTTTTTTAGAGGAGGGTTACACAGTTTTCAGTAATCTCCGGGTGACGTGTTTAGTGTACAATAGGTGTGCATTTGTGTGAGTGTGTGTATATATGTATACACATTGAATAGATTATATCATTGACACGATGATACTGTTTAATTTGGACAGTGAATCCGAAAAAATGTCGATGTTAGTGTTTAGACAAATATTATTAAATTATTGACCGACACAAAATTTTTGCCGTGTGCCAGCCAGCTGATTCTATTTTCGTAATATCTTATTTGTAAATTGTATCGTCTTACCAGATCAAGTGGTTTCCCCGTTAAAATGCCAAAGCTGCGATGTTCCACAATTAATATCAAAGTATGTTAAGTTGTGATAAAAATCCATAAGAAAAAGTCTATGTAGCAATGAGCGTCAGTAAAATAGAGGTTAGTTAGTAATTCACCAGGAGGCGGACCTTGGCTAGGGACATATCCTTAGTGTACATAACCGCCACATTTTGGCTTTGGCATGGACTGATCGCTATTCGCTTTTGGCCAAGGCTGAAATGAGGGGGATGGATATGTTAGAGACATGTCCTTGGCTAAGGATGAAGAACGGGAATTCGCCTCCAGGAATGCAAATATTAAAGTGCAATATTTGAAGTAAGCACTTTAATGTATTCATAAAGATAATAATAACAGAAATTTTAATATTATGCCAACTGCTATCTACGATAATGATAGTACATTTATAAAAAGCTCTTATACGATGAAATAAATTACTTGATTGCTCGATACCAGCAATAATAATATTTGATTTATTTGTAGTGTTTTAAATAGGTACAGGTCTATGTCATAATACAATCCTATTAAATATAATTATTTAAAAATATTTTTTAGAATAAATCACTCACGTATACAGCGCAGTTTTAGTGAAAAATCACCTCATGGGTGATTTACAAATATATTTTTTTCAATTATTTATATTATTATCTACTAACTTTAGACAAATACCTATGTATGTAAAACAAAATTATGATCTATAAAATTACTGTTTAAATCAGCTTCATTTAAACAATTTCCTATAAAAGGGAAACAAGAAAAAATCTTCAAACAAGCGGAAAATAACAGACTTGTCGTGCTTGTTCAAAGAATTAAACAATACAATTGAATCAAAATTAATTTCTAAACCAATTTTTAATGAAAAAACCAGACCATAAAGACAATTTTTTAATCCTCTCCCCGCGTTTGTTGTCCATATAATAAAATGGTGGTCCATGATAACTCACCACAGTGACAATTCAATATACCTTCAAATAATTCAATTAAAAAGCGATGAAAAAAAAATAACCTGACCGAAGTTAAAACCTATTGATAATACAAAAAAAATATTTTTTCACAATTTTGTTCTTATCAAATTTGTTCTTATCACTATTTATTTTGGAAACAATATTTTTTTTGTATGTTATGTATTTCAAATGAATAAATTGTGAAAATACTTTTTCGAATTTTTTTTATCCTTTTCATGAATTTGTATCACATTTTAAGGGTATGTTTAAGCGTCATTGCTTTGAGTTATCCGGTTACCGAAAATGGTATGTTCAATGAAAGTGATATATTCTCCAACTCATTAATAAAAATCAAAAAAATCTTAAGACATGTTTACGTATATATTTACATGACATGTTTATATAAGTATGTATTTATATGACATGTTTATATAAGTTTAAATTTATATGACATATTAAAATAAGTATATATTTTTAAGACATGTTTACATAAGTATTTATTTATATGACATCTTTACATTATTCCCTTTTGTATTCAATACGCGTGATGATAACATTTTGTAAAAGCATTGACAATCTTACATTATTTATTTCTATCAGTATGTACTATTTGTTGTCACTCTATAATCCATTTCAACGTAGATGATTATATTTGTAGACACATATAAAATATTTCAAAGCTATACATAAACACCAATTAAATGCCATACCTAATCTAACCTTTCAGTGACGGTCTGTGTGTAACAGTTTGAAGTTAGCATTGATCGAGTAATTATGAGGTTTAATGTTCCAAATAATGAAAGTTATTGTCAATTCGTTGCGACCTAGATCTCAGCATAAAATTATTTAATACTGCATAATTTGTTCTGCTAATTATTGACTATTGTGTAAGCAATATAATGCATGCAGTTTAACATGCAGCACGAAATCATCACAATAGATGCACTTGATCTCAATTAATTGTCGTTCAGAATTATTTTTGCATTCAATTGCAGAGTAATTTCAATCTTAAAACACGATACAGTTGTGAATATTAAGTTTTTAAGGGTTATTACAAAATCTAATGGATCTAATAAACTCCCCTTTTTAGGAAATTTTTTGAAAGTAAAAGAAATCTCTAATAGCAAGGAGGTGGGAAGAGAGAGGTTTGGAAATACCTGACTACTAATGGTTGGGTGGGGGGAAGAGAGAGGTTTGGAAATACCTGACTACTAATGGTAAGGTAGGGGGAAGAGAGAGGTTTGGAAATACCTGACTACTAATGGCAAGGAGGGGGGAAGAGAGAGGTTTGGAAATACCTGACTACTAATGGCGAGGAGGTGGGAACAGAGAGAGGTTTGGAAACACCTGACTACTAATGGCTAGGTGGGGGAAGAGAGAGATTTGGAAACACCTGACTACTAATGGCTAGGTGGGGGGAAGAGAGAGGTTTGGAAATACCTGACTACTAATGGTAAGGTGGGGGGAAGAGAGAGGTTTGGAAATACTTGACTACTAATGGTAAGGTAGGGGGAAGAGAGAGGTTTGGAAATACTTGACTACTAATGGCAAGGAGGGGGGAAGAGAGAGGTTTGGAAATACCTGACTACTAATGGCGAGGAGGTGGGAAGAGAGAGGTTTGGAAATACCTGAATACTAATGGCGAGGAGGTGGGAACAGAGAGGTTTGGAACCATCTGACTACTAATGGCTAGGTGGGGGAAGAGAGAGGTTTGGAAAAACCTGTCTACTAAAATCTTGCCAATACTAAGGTATGTAATACTAATCTCAGACTAATTTGTTCGCTTTGGGTCCCAAAATTGTTGTATCTCCCTTACTGCATTGATGAGAAATATGATCTAAACGGTGTTAGAAAGAGAAAACACCACGCTTTATATTAAAACCTAGAAGTTTAACACAGAATAATAAAAATGTTCACCTCCATGAAACTAAATGTCTTCGGAACATTTAATGAATTATTTTTACATGAAACGATGAAAAAAGGAGGTGATAATAACGTTGGAAAAACCGTTTTTAGTTTTCAAAAACATTCAGAAATATTCTATTTTATTTTATTTTATTGCAAAGACCCTTTCTGACTGAATTTGCCAGAAGCCTCGAGCAACATTTTAATTTGGACTAGTGTTATCTAACCCAGCGCTACTGAGAGGCCAAGAACACCTATCTTCCACTCTAGAATGTGTTGCTTATTAGTATTGTACGTAAATCAATTATTTGAGATTATTGTTGCCCCTATTAAAACTCTGTAATATTTTCTATAAATATGACTTGAATCGTGGTCCATAAAAACCATATTCATGTGTTTTTAATTGTTTTTTGTTGTTGTTGTTATTATTAAATCAAAAAATATAATTTTGGTGATTTTCTCAACTACCATACTAGGCTCATGCTTATTATGGTTGTCGTACATGATTTATGTAAGAATTAATGAAATAATATTTACTATTACAGAAAGCTATCACTTTGTGGTTTGACATATTTAATAAAATAAAATACTTTTTGTTTTAAAACCACGAGTTTTTAATAATTTTTAGAACCGACCAGTTTCGCTTTACTCAAGCATCTTCAGGGTACAAATTATTACTGTACATTAACATATTATAATATTTTGTAGAACATATAATAAAACATAAGAGCTAGGTACATATTGTGAGGATAAAAAACAAAATACATAATTATTATGGAAACAATAGTAGAAATAAAAATAAAGATTAAACTCATTGATAAAAACATATTTTAAAGAAAATAGAAAAAAAAAATTAAAAAACATATAAATTTATACAAAATTTCAAACTTTTTTTTTGAAACACAGTTTATTCATGGCACGTTTTTTTAAGTGTATCTGTTTACTTTCACAGTATCACATTAAGTGTGTATGTTTATGGTCAAACTGTCACATTTAAGTTTATGTTTATGGTCACATTTAAGTGTATCTATTTACTTTCACAGTGTCATATTAAGTGTGTATGTTTATGGTCACATTGTCACATTTAGGTGCATCTGTTTCTTTTTACAGTGTCACATTAGGTGTATCTGTTTACTTTCACAGTATCACATTAAGTGTGTATGTTTATGGTCAAACTGTCACATTTAAGTTTATGTTTATGGTCACATTTAAGTGTATCTATTTACTTTCACAGTGTCATATTAAGTGTGTATGTTTATGGTCACATTGTCACATTTAGGTGTATCTGTTTTCTTTCACAGTGTCACATTAGGTGTATCTGTTTACTTTCACAGTATCACATTAAGTGTGTATGTTTATGGTCAAACTGTCACATTTAAGTTTATGTTTATGGTCACATTTAAGTGTATCTATTTACTTTCACAGTGTCATATTAAGTGTGTATGTTTATGGTCACATTGTCACATTTAGGTGTATCTGTTTTCTTTCACAGTGTCACATTAGGTGTATCTGTTTTCTTTCACAGTGTCACATTAAGTGTGTATGTTTATGGTCACATTGTCACATTTAAGTGTATCTGTTTACGGTCACATTTGAATATAGTGATATAAAAAATTAAAACTTTGATGTGACATTATCTTCCTAAGATACATTTTTTCAATTTTTCATTGCTTTGTTGATATGTACATCCATATTACGTAGTTAATATCCCTTCCCAATCATTTCTATTTTATCCGTTTTGTAATTGCGGAGCGAAGTCCTGTTTTAACTCAATCTGTTGCATTTTTTCTGTCTATATATTTGTTTGCAGGTTCCGTGTCCATTTCGAGATGGTGGCCGTTTTAATTACTTAATAAAGATTTTACTATTTACGTGTGAAATAATCGTGTTTATTTTGAAATTTTGAAATAAGAATTTACAATGAGATGGTAACAAGTCATAAAATTCCGTATTTCAAATAAAAAAAGTTACAAAAAAGTGTTTGTTTTTATTTAAGTACCTATTTAAAAATTTTATGGTTTGAGAGGAATTTTCGATTTCGATTTATTGAATAAGAGAAATTTATAACTAATGTTCACCGAACTATTAGGTAATTTATTTATAGACAACAGTCCGAAATAAAAACGTGCCAATACGTATATGCGTTTACCACTCTGCCGTTGAAGTCCTCTTTATCAATTTATATTCATAATTCATTTTTGCCATTATGTTTACATTCTTCTTTATTGCATTAATTTTTAAGTTTTTACTCTGATACAAAATGCTTGTATTTTTTTAAGATAAGCCCACTAGGGCGTGTAATAAATAAAAATATATTTTAAAGATCTAGAAAAGGTGTCTTTTCTGTCGTGGGTGACGACACTGCATTTACATATTAAAGAGTAGGTGTGTACTACCCATCTATAAAAATACCCATAATGAGTTCATTATACATTTATAAATCTCTACGATTTTTTTAAATTCGATAATGACTATTGCTAATTTATTAAGAATCTCTTCAAATTATTGGCAATTATATATTATCACGATGTTGGAACACGTGTTCATGAAAATCCGAATGTTTTTGTAATGCAACGAAAATTCTTTGTATCATCATGATATTGATGATGTTGTATTAATAAGGCCTGTAAATTTGCTGATGTTGTATTAATAAGGCCTGTAAATTTGATGATGTTGAATAATATGGACTGTAAATTTTATGATGTTGTATTGATATTGCCTGTAAGTATACCGTAAGGACAAAACCCGATTTCTCTCCGTGTGTAAAAGGAATGAATGTAGTTGAAATAAATTAAAAATACTTAGCAAATTCAGAAGAAAGGTAAAGATCTTCTGCGTTGATTGAAATGTGATTTTTTATGGTTCACATTCTTTAGTGCATCGTTATCTGCTACGTTTGATATGATGACGTCATTAGGGTAAATAACTCAATTGGACAACACGTGGGGACCTTCACACAATTCTATTTATCGTCATAATGCCCAAAAAGGGCACTTCGCAAAAAATAATCTAGAAAATTTTATATTTCTATGTTTTAAAGCATTTGTTTTAGCCTTTTTGGTGATTGTTCTCCCAATTTTTTTGATACGTGTGGACAGCGGCCAAACGTACGAACGCAAGTTGTTTTCGCATCATAATTTCAATACATTCTGAATGAATCCTGAACACGTTCTGATGGCTGTTGCCAAGTTATTGGGCGCATTGTAGCGAAAGCAAGCTTTTGTGTATCGGTTGTCGTTGTTTCCGACCGGAAAATCTTACAAATTGACAGTATAACCGACTGAAGGATTCGTGGTTATTCCGTTAACGACCATCGCGCACAAATTATTTATTACGCACACGAAAACGTCAAATTTAATTTCGAATAGAAAAATATTTATTATTTATGTGGAATAATGGTGTTCGGATTTTTCATGTATTTCGACCTTCTCTGACTATATTTTATTTTAAATTACTTTATGAACATTAATCATATAAAATTTACTTGCGCGCGCCAGGATTTAAGCCCGCGACCTCTGGATTGCTAGTCGAGTAAGAGCCAGTAAGACGTAAGACCAAAGAGAAACAAAATATTTTAAGGTTATTCGAAATTCCGGAAAAAATGTTTTTCTTTAGAAAAAAAAATCAAGTAGGCAGGTACTAACGTTCCAATACGCTGTTTAAATGGGCACAGTTTTAAAATGTAAACTAAAATATTGTGACGTCATATGATTGCCTAACTATATCCACCAATGAAAAACTCTGAAAGTCTATAGAATAAACTTTCAGAGTTTCTCTTTGGTTTAGTATAGTAAGTAGGTTCCGAATGATAATTATACTGTCTATATATTGGCATATCTATGTTTTTTAGGAACAATTTGTTTCTTACAAAAAGCCCGAAGATATCGATCTAGTGAGTGGGTTATTTATGAGTGCGCCTCTACGTAAAATTCTAATGAATTCTGTGTGTAGAATCAACAAACGATGTATAAAGATTTTCTGAAATTTTATCTGATTGTTTATGGTAATCTCAGCATTCGTATTAATTTTAATATTTTCTGCTATTATTCTCTTCATAAGATGATGAAATAGTTTAATGCAGTCTTGTTCGACAAATGGTCCGTAAACTGGTGACAGCATGATATGAATACGATCTTCATTCTTGACAACTGATCACAATGGAGATGTCAATAATTCAAAATAGTTCGATTGTCGATTTAATGGTCATAAATTATTACGACGCAACGGCAGTAAGTTTATTTTAAATAAAAAATAAACGTTTAACACGACAGCAATAATTTAAAATCCAATCTTGTTTGGTTTCAAATTCAATTAATTTCTTTAGCGAAAATTTGTTCCGGTTAACAAGTTTAGTAAATTCTACGAATAGCGATTTGCCTTGCTATTAGTTATTTTGAGGTGTTATTACTATTAAATGTGTCATGGAAAATCATTTGAAAACTAATACACTAATATTAATACTTGGAAAATTTCATGTGAAAATCATTGGAAAACTACTACACTAATACTGGGAAAATTTCATGTGAAAATCACTGGAAAATTAATACACTTATACTGGGAAAATTTAATGTGAAAATCACTGGAAAACTAATACACTAATACTAATACTGGGAAAACGTCATGTGAAAATCACTGATAAACTAATACACTAATACTAATACTGGAAAAATGTCATGTGAAAATCACTGGAAAACTAATACACTAATGCAAAACTGGGAAAACGTCATGTGAAAATCACTGATAAACTAATACACTAATACTAATACAGGGAAAATGCCATGTGAAAATCACTGAAAAACTAATACACTAATACTAATACTGGGAAAATGTCATGTGAAAATCACCGATAAAATAATACACTAATACTAATACTGGAAAAATGTCATGTGAAAATCACTGGAAAGCTAATCTGGGAAAATGTCACATTCTAAAATCAAATATCGTGAGTTGTATTATTTTACTAGCCTTACCTTGCCACTTCTTGCTGTGGGTCATTCTGTAGATAGATAAATGATAGTGCCTGTTGCTTTTACGCCCAACAGATTGCGCTATTTTCGAAAAAAACATGTTTTTATGCAGTTTCCTGAATTAACCTTCTTTCAATATCTCCATATACCTTCCATCTCTCGTATATAATATTTACAGAATCTAGGTACCTACAAGTTTTTTCATTTAACATTACAGGTACTTACTAACGTAATAATATGTTCAGGAACTTTTATAGTTGACGTGAAAACACAATAACAATAATTGCACTTGTAAACAGTTTCTTATTTTGCAAACATCTGCAAAAAATGCCATTGTAATCGCTCAGTACAAATTCCAAACTTTATTTAATTTCTAACCTACCAATGACAAATCTACAATGACTGCGCTCTGTGCTCCTTTAATTTCGTTTCTATTAAATATTAAAATATAATCTAAAATTAAACAATAAATTTGTAAACATCACTTATAGGTAAATACTTAATGTCGACCGGGTTTTGCTACAACCGTAATATACAAGTATTATACTGTCCTGATGAAGCTACGGTTGTAGCGAAACCCGGTCGACATTAAGTATTTATCTATAAGTGATGTTTACAAAGTTATTGTTTAATTTTAAATTATAATGTCACATCATAAAGTAACCGCTTCATATGAAGGGATAAAATATAATCAGTAATGCAAAATAATATGTACTTACTTATACAGTATCTATGTAATACTTATTTTCATTTTTATTTTTAACAAAAGGAAGAAAAACATTCCAGGGTTACAAATACACTGACAATAATTGAAAATCTCCTTCTACCTTTAGAGTAATCGTAAAATTTTGCTTGTTTTGTGATGGAGGACTTAGCCAGTCGAGGAGTTGTGTGTGAACCGGACGCGATGCCAACTGAGCCACTGACCGGTCTTATATAGTGCCGCTCTAGAGTCCAGCTAGCAACGGTCTGAAGCAAGTGAGACTACGGCATCCCCAATCGGGGTATGAGATGGGGAGGTGAAGGAGATGAGGAAGAGGAAGGTGGAGTACCTGGCTTTCAAATTTGGTCATTCACCAAGGTAATAATGAAAGAATCTACCACTGCTTAACGTGGCGCAATCGGTGACCAGATAGTTATCAAATATAGGGTTTTCCAATAGGAGGTATTATTTTATTATGTATATAAATTAATTTTTTATTTATTTTTTATACATAAACACACACTTGCCACAAACTACACAATACTATTATCACTTATCACTTTTTTATCACTTCTTTTATTTTATTATGTATATAAATTAAAAATGACAGCTTCAAAAGTAACATCTACCGAAATAGCGGGATATTCAAAATAACACCTCTTATTGGAAAACCCTATATTATTTTTGATGAGTTTATCAAAATGACAATTCAGCAGACCTTTACAAAGTGTTATAAAGTTATGAAAAAAATTTGGTTAAATAGGTTACATATGTAAATATGTAACCTAGTTTTGTTTCATCACTTTTCATAACACATTTTATATGTGTGTTGAATTGTATAAAACTAAAACTAATTGAACAAAAACTAGGTTAAATAGGTTACATACGTTTTGTTTCAAAAACTAGGTTAAATAGGTTACATACGTAACTATTTAACCTAGTTTTTGTTTCATTACCTTTAATGACTCTATATCACCTTTTAAAGGTGTGCTGAATTGTAATTTTGAGGAGTTATCATGGATTTGATCCCGCGCCTTCCGGATTCGTAGTCAAGGGTCGTAACACACATTCCGTAATTTTCTTCCTATTTTGCAAAGTTGTCATTCACAAAATGCGTTTTTTATAATGTGACTTTATTAATAATTTAACAATTTAGATCATCAAAAATACGAATTTCGATTGTCTGTGTTTCCTGCGTAACTAGTTCAATGAACTCGAATTTGTTATTAATTTAAGTATCATTTTCGAAATTGGAACTGTTTACGTAAAGAATTCAGACAAGCGATAAATAATTAATATTTAAACACAATATTATATTATCTGTAATTTTCGAAATTGGAACAGATTTGTCAAGAATTCAGACTATTGCATGATTTATCACGGGTTTGCGCTAGTTAATAAATAAATTTTGCATATACTTCAAAACTGAGTTGACATAGCACTTGGTTCTCACACAGGCGTAGTGTGTTCTATTCTTCGGCTAGCTAAGACTTCCATCACAACACAAGCAATATTTTCCGCTTACTGTGGTGGTAGTAGGTTATTTTAAAATATTGTCGGGTTATTCGCAACCCTGGAAGGTTGAAAAAAAACTTTAAAATGTTATTATTTGGTTTTTGTCACACCTACGAACAAGTTGATATTTGGACGTACAAGTCGAATCTTACAAGTTGTAATAATCATTGAAATCATCAACATCTTTGTTGTTTTTATACCAGAAAATAGCATGATATATGTTTTCATTACAAGTTTCATGTTGAAAATTGCTATTTTTCGTAGAATTGCATGAGGACAATAGAAAGAACAATGATTTGTGATCGATGACGCAAACAAAAAACAAAACCAAATCATTCAGAACGATCATTTTAGTGACGGTTTTACTTAGAATTTATTTGACAAATAGGAAAACACGGTTGTATAATGCAATGTGACCTTCAATTGATAATATGTGCTCTTTTTAATATGTTTCACAACAATAAACATTTAAAAAATAATTAATCACATACGTAATAAAAAAAACATTTTTCTTAATCAATTCACATACGGAGGTATATAACCATTAAATTATGCTTTCCATATTATAGCTATTTCGCAATACGTGTTCAACAATACGTTGTCATAGAAACAATCATTTTTGTTGTTGTTGTTGATATTTTAAAGCGTTTTACAAAATACACGTAAGATTTTAAAACTAGGTGACTAAGTAAAGTTAAATTAATGATTTAAAACTTCAAAAACACATTGTTACTGAAAAAATTATGAAAGATTTCTTTGACGCTTGACACTAAACAAAACTTACTCTTTTAAAATATTGTTATTGTAAGGATCAGAGATGTGCAAAATGTGTACCCAAAACCATTTGAAATGCAAAATGGAAATGGGTCAAAACTTTTCCATTTGAAAATGCGAAATGCAAAATGGTTTTTAGAAAAGCATTTCAAATGCAAAATACCTATTTTCAAAATGCATTGAAAATGCAAAATGGTTTCTCAGGTCAAACAATTAAAATAATTATAGATTTTTTTTCATTTAATAATGGACATCAACGTAGAACAAACATATTAGATGATGGTAAATCCAAAAACACCACGACTACAGATTATGAAAAAAAATTGCGCGGGACTAATGTTGCTAACGTAAAAACATAGAAACTGCTATCTAACATTTAATACATCTTCATGGCCCAATGTTCAGTATTTGAATCAGTATTTTTTGTAATGGTATCACTCAATTGCCAGGGCTCCTACAAGGGAGCAACTTGACAAACGTAAATTATCTCTCATAGTGAGGTTGAGGACCGACTTATATTTGGGGCTTATGGAAAAAAGATGAGTGGAGATAGTAGGAAGAATGTTGCAAAAAAGCATTTAAAATGGAAAATGCATTGAGAAAAGCATTTAAAATGCAAAAAGGTTTTTAGAAAAGCATTTAAAATGCAAAATGCAAAATGGTTATTAGAAAAGAAAAATACCCATTTTGCATTTTGCATTTCCATTTGAAATGGATTTATTTGAAATAAAGCACATCTCTGGTAAGGATATATATTTATGTAGATATAAATAATTTAAATAACCTTTTTTAATTGGGAAAAACACAGTTACAGGCAACAAGACCGTAAAAAACATTCATAGGAGAATTCGCCTGCATCCTATAATTATTTCTCACAGATAAACATGGCAGCCTCTAAAAATAATAATAGTAAGCATTTACCAATATCATATTACAAAGTAATAACAATTGTTAATTAAAAAATAGGAGAAAGTGCACAATATCTATTAACAAATGTGTATAAATATTTTTTGAAGAATAGAAGGTAAAGTCATTTAATTCGAATGTGTTATTTTTCTTCAATTTTCTAATAAAGGTACTGCGTGTATCAAAAAATATGCCGGCATCCTTCAGGTTTTGATTTTGATTAAGCAATTCACACATTCTTATGATTGGATCCCTGACATCTCTTTAATCTATATATCTTTATATCGGATATCTATTTAAATTATTCATGTTCCGGTTAAAAACGGGACTGCAGGCCTTCACAGGTTTCCTAATAAACTATCAGTAACACACTAATGTGTTATGGCGATGTCTGCAAACGCAGGTGCATGAACACGTCTTCCAACATATTATGAATGTACTAAAATTTTATTAGGAAAAGGCCTACTATCCCGTTTTTCACATGATTTTATTAAATCACAAATACTCATTTTCTATCGTATCGTATCTTCGTGCATGAAAATATTGTCTGTTGTGACATTTAAAAAAACATGTACACATTGAAACAGTTTTTTTTACATTAACTTCATACCTGACCTCGGAGGTCCTGAAGAAAATAATTTCCTTCAGGGCCTATGCCATATTTGGGGATGATTTATGGAGGGTCTTTTTAGGGAGAGGAAGGAGTGAACATACATCTTGAAGAAACCACGTTGTAGAATGAAGTTCTACAGCCGAACTGTTGAACTGAGAATGAGTCGTAGAAACTACCTGTTCTCATGGGACAAATGTCAACCGGGTATGCCAAGCATGTTTCCCCTGGTGCCGAACGCAACAATGTTGCTAGTTCCTCGGAGCATTTTCCATTGAAATACGGATAAAACCAGGAGATAATTCTCATCCGATGCACGTGCTTTAAAGATTGCAATCTGTTTTTAAATACAAGGTTAGTTAATGTTAAAATTCAGGAATTTTGTTTTTGTCAAATAAATAAAATTTAAATAAAGGAAATTTTGTAATTAAAATTTAAATTAACGTAATCTAAATTTTTCACGGTATTGACTAAATGTGTTCTCGTGGTTCGTCATAAAGTCAATTCAATATCATTGTTTCTTGCATTTGCGGTTTACATAAATAACTCCTTAGCTAACCAATGAGTCGAAGAAAAACCACCCACACGTGTAAAAAAAATATTAAAATGTGGTAAAAATAATAACTCAAAGATTAACGATTGTACCCAAGTAGAAATCACCACACAAATTATGTTCGACATTTTTTTTTTTATTTTTTTTTTTATTATCAATATAAAGTTTCTTTTACAGGTTTTTTTTTTTCGATGTCTGTCTCACTAGGATAAACCTGTGTCGAGACAGACGTATTTGATACATTAAAAATGTTTACATATTTTTTGATACATTAAATATTTCACTACATTAAATGACATTGTGAAAAAGATAGAAAATAATAAATAATAATAATAAATGATACATTTGTTAATCAGCATCTAGTTGGAGTACATACTTATGTAGGGATTTTTATAAAACAATTTATCATGGATCTGTCTTGGCTGATGATCCAAGATTTGATGTCTGTTTTATATTTCAGAAAAAAATCGTTCAGTCTAATGGCTAGTGGGAGAGCATTATATAGCCTTGTTGCAAAATATCTAAAGTTTCTCTGGCCAAAAGTTGTTTTAGCGAAAGGGATTTGTAAGAAATTATGTCCTTTTGTTCTAGTATCACGAGCAGTTTGGATATTGTCAAAAGTAGTTTTGTGTTTGAAGAGGTATGTTAGTATGTTTTTGGCATAAAGTTGCCTAATGTCCATAACACAGATTTTCCTAAAGATTTCATCCGAACTGCTTGTGATTGGTAGTTTGAGGATAATCTTTATTATAAGTTTCTGAGCTTTAGATATTGGATCAATGGCGGCAGCGTTTGCTCCTCCCCATGCTATGATACCATACTCTATTAAAGATTGACAAAGTGCATAGTAGATTGTTTTTAGCTGGCTTAGGTTGAGAAAGTTGCGAGTTTGTCTAAAAAAATAAATGAATTTTCTAAGTTTGTTTGCTGTAGAGGTTATATGTTCTTTCCACTTTAAATTGCTATCAAAAATAATACCTAAGTATTTAATTTTAGTTACCTGTTCTAAATAAGGGCAATCACATATTATCGGATTTGTCAGGTTGCAAGCACAAATTTTAATTTGATTTTCTGGGTTTCTTAAGGAAGGATTAATACTAAATTCAATGTATTTAGTTTTGGTCACATTCATTGTTAGTGTATTATTGTTTAACCATCTTTTAACCACAGTTATGCCCCTGTTAGCTTTTATGTATACATCATTCCAATTGCTTGATTTGAAGAGGAGAATCGTATCATCAGCGAAACTTACAATTTTGGCATCTATTTGAAGATTACATAATTCATTTATGTATATTAAGAACAGGGTAGGACCTAAAACACTTCCTTGAGGCACGCCGTAGTTAATTGGTAATTGATTGCTATTGCAGTTGTTGATTTTCACACTTTGCTTTCGGTTTGACAGGTAATCGCTAATAATAGTAAGTTCATCACCATTTATACCAATATTAGATAGTTTTTGTAAAAGTTTAGAGTGAGAGATAGTATCGAATGCTTTGCACAGGTCTAAGAATATTGATATGCATTTTGATCCCTTGTCTAAGTTTTCATTTAGAAAATCGGTAACTGTTGCCAGGGCTTCGGAGGTGCCTTTATTTTTCCTGAATCCAAACTGGTTGAGTGATAGTATGTTATTTTGTTCAAGGTATTCAATTAGTTGATTATTAATAGTTTTTTCAAAGACTTTAGATAGTGAATTTAGTAATGTAATTGGACGATAGTTCGTTATGTCCGCTCTAGAGCCTCCTTTATGTATTGGGATTATGATTCCGTGTTTTAGATTGTCGGGGAATCGGCATGTGATGGAAATATTGAAAACAAAAGATAATAATTAGGATACAGCCATTATTTGAAATTTGTAGCTATTTTAAATTCTTGTATTTGTAGTCACGTTATTCCATAAGTATTTATTATTTGATTGCGCTGGTGGTAAATTTTACCAAGGTTGAAATAAAATTGCAAACTGTGTTGGTACAAAGTATTCACGTTAAAAGGTGGAAATTTGGTTAAGGACAGCGGAAAACAATGACTTTAATGTCGATTAAATAAATGTGTTTAATTATCAAATGAAGAAACTATTAAGATTTGGTGCGTTTAAACAGTTACTGCTTAATAAATTATTTTAAGCAATAATTAGTCGTCTGTAATATCAATACAAATTGAAAAAATCTCCCGAGTAAAAATAAATGCCGCCGACGGGAATTGAACCCCCGCTTTCTGATATTTAGTCAGACGCTCTGGACCACTGAGCCACATCGGCTTATTTCCAATCCGCAAAATAATTCAATATGTACTGGTACTTCGATAAAACATTACTGCTTATCATATTTTTTCCACCTGTAAACAACCAACTTTATTTTTGTAGGAAATGCTTTGTTAGTGCTAAATTTCCCACTAGATGGCGTCGAGACATATTATATCTACATTTGTTGGTGAAATATTTTGACTTGTCAAATATTATTATTTTTTTAATGATAAACTAATTTTTATAAGACAAGGTTTTTACGCATAGCCCAAAGGATAATAAATTATTGCTTATAATAATGTATTATCCTTTTAGTCCAGTCAGTGGGGAGTTTTACCTTGCAAAAGGTTAGGTAGTAGCGATTTTGATATATGTTGTTAAGATTGGGACTCTAAGAAAAAAAAAAAGTTTTCGACCTTGGGAGGGTCGAGCTCGACCCGCCATCTTGGATTGAAGGTGCCAAAATTTGTTTTTTTCAAAATAATTGTGAAGTGGTCGTTTTTACAACCAAATTGTTGAAGGCAAACTTAAAGACAACTAAATTACCTACATTTTTTGTATAAAAGTTGTTTTTGTAAGTCTAATAGGTAACGAGTTACAGTGGCGGAAATGTGAATATTTTTCTAAAAAATGATGAAATTCCCAACTTAATAATTTTTTCGGGTTATTCATTACATAATTATAAAATTTTTGTTAACTCATTTCCACACCACAATGAGGTCGAGAACATGGCGCATTTTTTTATTGTGGTATCCCCATTAGGTCTACTCCACAGATATACCAGCGATGGTAGATTTCGAAATTATGTTACTATAAAATATGTTACTTAATAACAGTCTTCGTCATCAATGTCATCATTTAACTCATTGCCTGTGATACTGAGATTCTGGGCTTCCATTGACAGAATCTCTTCTTCTTCTTCCTCTACATCGATGTGAACCTCTGGCGAATTTCGGCATGTTTGACCATTACAGCACCCACATACAATAGAACACTTCAATCCAGCTTTCCTGCAGCTACATGCAACGCCGCATCCTTTTTTACAATTGCATGAAATAAATTTTTTAAAAGTCTCGGGTGCTGGTTTCTTTGTCATTCTTACTGGAACAAGCCCGTTGGTGTCACGTTTCCAGCACCAGTTTTCTGATTTTTTCGGATTCCATACCATTTTTGGACTTGATGGTACGTTCTAAATGCATGGTACCGTGCAGCGTCGTTCGTTGGTGGCAAAGAGGCAAGATTGAATTTTATTTTTGTTGTCGACTTTGCGAAACGTTTGTAGCGGACTTCTTTCAAGGTTTCCTTATCCAATATCCATGTCACCCCCGTACAAAGCAACAAGAAAGCGTGTTCCTGCAACTGCTATGTCTTCTGTTGTTGCATCATGTTGTTTGAAGATTCCTATCATGGCATTGAGTCTTGTGTCGTTTTGCACAACCAAACAAAATTTTGTTTTTCCTTGGTTGAAGAAGGACGATGTTGTATCACAGCCGCTAAAGGCACGAAGAAACAGAATATTCTCAGCCGCCTCTTTGTATTTCACACTATTCGCGGAATACAGTCTTTGAAAAGTTTTGCCTCTCCCAGGTTTGCGAAGATATATACTACTTTTGGGTGGTGCTAATGCTGTCAGCAGAACTAGGAGATCAACGTCTTCGCCAATAATGAAAACAGCGTCATATGATGAACACAAGGAAATCGCAGTACTGACAATCAACTCATCAGCATCTTCTTCAGCCTGCTTAACTGTAAAATCATCCTGTATAAATTGCTTTGTAAGCATCGAAATCAGACGGACTTTGTTATTTTTATTGGCTAAAAATCGTTCTTGTGAAACTTGAACTGGAATTATTTCATCGAAAAGAACATCTGCAGATGGGCTTCTTCGATCGGCGAAGTCTTTCTGCGGTTTTCGTATTTTTTTCACCATCATCAAGCGGATATCCATCGAAAACAATGACTGCATGTGATCCATAGTGAACGTTCTTCTCGCAAATTGACCCAAAATAATCATTCCGATTCCATACAACTTTATGTAAAAGATATCCTCCATCCACAACATTAATTTAGCTACCTTCAAGTTGCACGCCTTCTGGAAGTTGTTTGAAAACACCATAAAATGATGATTTCGTACCTTTGCGCATTCCTTCTTCAGTGAAAAGCAACAAAGGAAATGGAGCGAGTTCGAATTTAAGGAAGCTTTAGACTAGGATCCCACTCTAACAAATCAACGTCATCGAGCACACGGATGATGCTATATAAGTATATTGTAACGTAAAAATACGTTAAAATGATATTGTGTAATATGTTCGTACAAAATTTATCAAGAAAACTGGAGTTTTACAATTTTTTGTCAAAATATTCTTCTTTCAACCGCTGTAACTCATTACTTATTAGACTTACAAAAAAAAAACTTTTGTACAAAAAATGTAGGTAATTTAGTTGTCTTTAAGTTTTCGTTCCACAATTTGGTTGTAAAATCAACCACTTCATAATTATTTTGAAAAAACCAAATTTTGGCACCTTCAATCCAAGATGGCGGGTCGAGCTCGACCCCCCCAAGGTCGAAAACTTTTTTTTTTCTTTAGAGTCCCAATCTTAACAACATATGTGAAAATCGCTACTACCTAACCTTTTGCAAGGTGGAGCCCTTTTTTATCCCCCACTGACTGGACTATTTGTGCTATGCATAAAAATCTTGTCTTATAAACATTAGTTTATCATTAAAAAAATAATTAGGTTACGGCTTACGTTAAGTTCTCTATGGCTGAAGTTTTTTGATACAATTCCATCCGCTATCACTGAGCGAGTGCTAAGTTAAACTATGCTCTAATGTAAAGCACAATATTGGTATCATCATTGTAGATAAGCGACATTTACAATCAGCGTATACCTTGAGTTTTTTCGTGGCTTAACGCAAGTTAAAACTGATTTCAAAACCCGTTTTTCTGTGATACGTATATAGAAGTGTACGTGTAGTTCCAATAATTTATTGTTCATTTTCCTTTTTTGAGTAGCGTTGCTGAAGGAAGTTAGAAAGGGAAACGAAAGAGAACGACTGAGAAATTATTGTTTGTTTTCATCTGTTTGCTAAACTTCGCTAAAGTCAGCTTACGGCATTACTATTCTCATAGCTGGTTTGGTACTTACTCTGATGGAATATGAGGTGAATACATAAAATTGTTAAAGTGAATAAACCACAAATAAATTGTATAAATAAATATACGTGTGTCCTTGCGTGTTTTTGACCTGTGACCTCTGGGTTCAGTGCATTGCCAAGGATCTTAACACTCTGCCAGGAAGGTCATCAGATTTATATTGCAATTTCAATATTATTAATTTATTTTTGACAAAAAAACTACAGATACCAGGCCATTAAGATTTACAATTGACAATTCAAAACATCTACACTAGCACAATACAAAATTCATAATATATGAAATTGGTTGCACACCCCCTAATCATGCATGTTAATTTGTATGTTGAATTATGTTTGTAGCTATTTAATAAGATTTTGAATATTGTTCACACATCGTATTTTATTATTGTATATATTTAATCCTTCCATAAATACGAGCTCTTGGAGCTAACCTTACGGAGTAATAGAGATTTTTTTTATTTTATTTATTTTGCATACTGTTATAATTTGAAATCTTTTAATATTTTGTAATAAATAAAAAAATGATAAATATATATTTTTATTTATTTATTTGTCTTGTAACTTGCTTATTTTGGTCTAATATTTTATTAATTTTGATTTGTTACCCACATTTATTACCCTTGTAAAATGACCCCCACAACAAAAGAACAAAATAATTACAAACAATATCAGAAATACTACACGGAGAAAGCTAACTGATTTAAAATATTACTAATTTATTAAAAATCTGGTCAAATTATTTGTACTACTGTTAAAAACGGTACTGCGGGCCTTTAACGAATGAATTGACAGGTTTTCTAACAAAACAGTAAAACGTGATTGTGTTTTGAGGATGTCGGAAAAAATAAAATACATAAAAACTCTAATATTTTCGAATTTCTCAATTATATTTATCACGATAAACGCAACTCCATGAACACGTGTTCTGATATATTCTGAATGTACTAATATTTAATTAGGAAATGGCACGCCATCACGTCTTTAATAGGATTTTAATAAATCAAGAAATACTCATGTTCCTCCGTGTATACATTATGAAATGTCCCTTAATTTTAAAACGTCATCATTTAGAAATTTTATTCAATGGTTAAAAAAGCAGACAGATTGCAGGATTTCTTTTTAACCGTAACATCCATAATAACGAAAACTTATTTTTGAAACATTATCTTGACAGTATTGCATTGGCAATAACGTAGTTATACTACAGGGTTTTCCAATAAGAGGTGTTATTTTGAATGGCCCGCTATTTCGGTAGATGTTACTTTTGAAGCTGTCATTTTTTATACATTTGACAAGTAAAAACTACGCCATTAATAAAAATAAAACGATACACGCTTTAACAACGCATTGAAATTGTTAAAATTCACTTGAGTGAATCAAATGCAAATCATCTTGAGTGATTGGCCCATTTCCACCTCGGTGGCTTCGTCAACAAGCAAAATTGTCGCATCTGAGGCTCGGAAAACCCAAGAGTTATTGTTGAAAAGCCTTTCTATCCTGAATGTGACTGTTTGGTGCGGTTTATGGTCCGGCGTAGTCATTGGACCTTACTTTTTCGAAAATGAGGCTGGAGCAACAGTTACGGTGAATGGATTGCGTTATCGAGAGTTGATTAATGATTTTTTATACGCCTAGTTACAGAAGCATTTGAAATCGATAAAAACCCCAATTATATCAAAAGGGACGACAAGACTAAGCTTCATTAAAAATATTGCTAATTTATTAAGAATCTCTTCAAATTACTCGTAATCCGGTTAAAAACGGGATTGCAGGCCATTAGCGAATAAATTTATAGGTATCCTGATCATCTTTTATTAAAATATCAATGTTTTGTCACGTTGCCGGAACACGTGTTCATAAAAATCATTTTCGCATTTTGTCATTATCTTTTCGTATTTTTATTTCTATTTAATTCATTTTGTTCCTATCTTATTTTGTATATAATGTTGCTGCTATAAAAATATTATTATTGTGTAAATTTGAATACAATGTGATATAATTAATTTATACTTGTTTTATGTAGTAACCCGACAGGAGTAGATTAATAAATAAATAAACAAATAGAATAAATAAATAAAGACAAGCGACATTCCTATATTATTACAAATTTACTAAAAAAATGTCAGGAAGCGTCCTGCAGTCCCCTTTTAACCGGATTACCACAAATTTGAAGAGATTTTTAATAGATCAGCAATACAAATTTTCCTCAGTGTAGTTCTGTAGTTCTATTGGTTACACCAAAACTAAACTCCGAAAAGCACATTGATTTCGCTAATTAATAAACTGAAATACCGTCCCTTGCCACACGATATAACGTCCATATACATACACTCTACCTCAATCTACACATCTGCCCTGATGATGGACATTCTAACGCTGTACAACAAAACATTAAACATTGGAATTAATTTCGATTGTCTATGGTGTGTGTTAGTTTTTCCTGCGTGAATTGTTCCTGGTGAAATCTTGTACAAATGAACTCAAATTTACTTAAATTAGGTGTCATTTTCAAAATTGGAACTAATTGCTTGATGAATTCAGAGAAGCGATAAAGTACCTACCTACAATAATAATACAATTTTTTTACACAACAAATTAATTAATTCCCATTTAAATTTGGAACTGATTTGTCGACAATTCAAACAATCCAGAGATTTTTAGGGGTGTTTGTAAAATAATTAGTTTTATGTTTTAACCTTACCTACGCCATTCTATAGTGAAACAGAATTAAAAATACTGGCGCATTTGTTCCAGGAATCCGTTCTGAATTCTGCTCTCAATTGGAGTGGCTAGGCGGGCTGGTGAGAGGAGTGAGGAGGGAGGGACTACACTCCAGGATGTATGAAGTATTGAGGGGACCGCATTACTATACAGCGAATAGTAACACTATCGATACTGCTGACTACTGACTCTCCTCTGTGACGCTGTGCTCCTGGGATTTCTACGCCTATGCCTGTGGAGTGATTTGTCTAATATCTACCTAACGAAGATCGTACAAGAGTTGAGTTGAAGAGCTATTATGCCAGAAGTTAAAGCGCAAGGTGACAATAAAATTCACACCAAATGATTTCGGATGAACTTACAGAGTGTCCCAATAAGAGCTCTGGATTTTATTGAAGTGAAACTTCTTTAGGCGCGTAATGAATTTTCGGGGACGGAGTAAAACCGAGTCACGATCGAAACGAAAATGCGGGTACCCCCACCACCGATTAAAGTTCATTTGATCTAGTCAAAGTTTTGAAGTAAGATATAAATGCTTCTTAGCTCATCCCGACAACTGGCGTTGGTGGTGTAATGGTCAGCATAGCTGCCTTCCAAGCAGTTGATCCGAGTTCGATTCTCGGCCATCGCACATTATTTTTTTGTTTTTAACGCCTTTTTCATTCAATATCTTATTTTTTAGTAGGTCAGAACATTTTTTAAAAGAAAATAATATTGCAAAATAATAAAAACACTTATCTCACTGTGATAAAACATTACTCCGCTAGAGCGCGCTTTGCGTTATTGTGTTGGATTAAAATTATTATCTAATCCGTATATTATGATAATTGTATTACATTTATTTAATTAATTTATTTATTTTGATAATATGTAATAATTTACAGAAAAAAAAATTAAAACTATCTCCCTCTGATAAAATATCCGTTCGCTAGAGCGCACTACGCGATCTTGTGTGGGATTCTATTTCTGTACATTGTACATTATTTTTAAAAATATATTATATTTTATTTTGAAAATTTTTGGAACTATACATTAATCGAACGTCATTCATCTATAAGAAAATATTAGAAAAAGCAAATCCATGCTTCGTCGTTGAATTATTTAACCTCTAATTTTCAAACTAACCTAAGAGAGAAAATAGAGATGATGAAATGAAAATAGAGAGAGAGGAATACTAGAAGTTTCACTTCTGTCTTGCGTAGGCTTGACACACCCACTTTTTTTGAAAAGGAATAGTATTTTTATTTCCTTGTAAAGAACTAGGCCTGGAACAACGAGTGATTCGATCCACTCGTTGTTCGAGTGGAATGACTTTTAACGTTTGGCGTATGTAAGTATGTACCTTCGACGAGACAAGAATAAGAATGTCGACCAATGTCTGGACTTTTTCTGGATTGGAGAATCGATACCCAGATGTTTTGATTATGAATGGAATAAAGCTAACTTGCAAACTCTTGCACTTTGGATGAAATTAACAATAACTTCGTTTCCTACACGTTACTTACATAAAAGCCCAAGTAAAGAAGCGCATGGTATCAAATCACAGATCTGTTGGCCAATTCTGATCCACTGTATTATTACACGACCAGAAAATATTGTATATATAATCTATTCTACTAATCCAATCTTAACCGCCGGTTACGGAGGTTGTCTATACGGGCTAAACGAAAAATTTTGCTAGAAGGGCATAAGAAATCCGGACAGTTTGCGTTTTCAGGGGCCTTTTTAGCGGAGTGAAATTTTTAAGTACTTACGTATATAACTAGAACTAGTAAATTATTCGCATCTGAGTAGGCAGAGTTAGGCCCCAGAGTCCCTACCCAATTTGCTTGAATTTAAAATTCTAAAGAAAACATTGAATAATTTACAACTCTTACGATCTACAATATGAGGTAGAATTTTTCTTGTTTTACGAGTTTTTGATTTTGACATGGTAATGTGGTTTGAAAGGGAGTTCTTATAATGAACAGTTGATAAATATTACTAACAATTGCTACTCCTTATGGAATAAATTAATGTAATACTGTTGCATAAATAGACTATAATAACCATTATTTAATTACTGCCGACTACTTGTATATTTTAAATGTAGATATAAACAACACAATAGCAATATCGTGGAGAGTAGCTAATTATCCACATGATGATGTTTAAACATGCTGATTTTAATGGCAGAGTTTTGAACAGTTGTAAATGCTGAAAATAACAATTTCAATATTGGGAGGAAGTTTTTATTATAAAAAAGAGTAATCAATATTCTAAATAAGCGTGTTTAATGGAGATAAATTTGGCAATGAGGAGTTCCAGTAATTTTTTTATGAAAGTCCTTGTCTAACTTAAGTACCAGCATTTTTTTTATTTTTTTTACAAATGTCGACCTCAGAGTAAAAATAATTTTCAAAGTCCGCTAAAACGATCGAAATCTGATGGGGTACGCGTGACGTCATACGAACATCGGTTTTGTCGGTTAACAGTAAGGTCAATCCCACTCAGAGCGATATGAAATCCATATGTAACCCGTGTGCGATTCTACGCAGTAACTTTGCACAAAATTGTTCGCATTCCAATGCACGAGGCCGACCGACCCGTGAGGGGTGCGGTGTAATCTATCAGAATCCGCCGAAACAAGGCGCTTATGTCTCTTAAGGATTAAATCGTTTTCAGTTGATGATTTATTAATTTTACGCATAATTATGTACAGTACAACTTATATATACAGAATTGTTGAATTGCAGCGATTGTTGATCTCCATCTACATCTTTCATAAGTATAAGCAATAATATTTTGTACTCAAAATTCAAAAGAAATTTTGTAAATTATTAATTAAAAACTATCAATTTATTATTATGTGATATTTGGGCACACGTATTATCTTTTTTGATAAAATGTAAATATTGAAAAATCCTCGGATTATTTATACATTTTGTGACGCTACTTTTTAGCAAATAAAAAGAGATATTTTTAAGACGAGACAATACTCTAAAAGAAAGCCAGAATCTTAAAGACGTAAAACGACTTAAAGCAGCCGTGCAATATTCGGCGCGCGGCTGACCTAGCAGGCCTAGAAAATCGTTTTTTCCGTGAGGTTTATTTTAATTATTTCTGATGAACATATCACCAAATTCTCAAATATTTCTAAAGGGATCCTTCGAGAAGTTACTAATGTATCGTCTAGGAAAATAAAATCTGGTGCTTACGGTTAATTTTATAGCTGAAAAACGTTTTATAAAGTTTTTAAACCGATTTAGATTGAAAAAAAATGATCACGTGCTGTTTTTTATTAATTTTAAATATAAATAGCTTATATCCGTGGGGATCCCTCTAGAAATATTTGAGCTTTTAGTAATACGTTCATCAGAAATAATTAAAATGTGAGCGTCGAGCAAACCCCCGTATAATGTCGCCTTAGTAGAGTCTAAAACTAATTTATTTAATAATGGAGCATTAGTCTTCTAAATCTTGTTTAAACAGACGTTTTTAACACGGGTTTTAACAAGACTTAGAGTCGAGGATATTGAGTTCAACCTCGAAGATAAGATGACATTATCTTAAAGTTGTTGTCAGTGTTTTATGTGCCATTTTGAGATCACAAAATCTACACAAATATTTGAAATCGTCTTTTGAATCGCAGAAAGAAAATGCCAGAGGAATTCGTTTTTCTCTGCCAAATCTTCATACTTTTCAAAACGTAAAAATAATGTGAAGCGCGTATAAAAAATGTAAACTGGACCATAAAAGAGTATTAATAAATATATGAATAATCATCACACGTGAATAATTTGGACACTTTGATACGGACGTGACGGATAGTGGATTCGTATAAACAAGTTTATTTATCTCCTGTAATACAGTTAAGTAGAAATAATATTTGTTGATTTAATATCAACGGTATAAATATACCATAAACAATAAATAATATACAATGACATCAGAGAGTATAAAATGAACAGAAACTCTAGAAGGATATGTATGAAAGAGACGCATATGTAAACCACCTTACCAGTAGACTTAATTAAATTAATATTGATTGAAAAGATATGATAGTGTAGCCTTCTTCCTAACCGCCACATCTGAGTATCTCTTACTGAATTCATATAATCTAGGTAAGCAAGTGCTTGAAATGCTTATTCCTGGTATTTTAACATTTAAACATGATTTTTGGAACGCGTAGCTCTCGTAGTTATATGAAACTCAACGAGCTTTAGTAAATGCGGGCTGTCTATATAACCATTTAATATTTTAAACATAAATATTTATTTAATTAACGCCCCTTTTCGGGGCTTTTACATATGAATAATAAGAAATACACATTATTTATTGTACATAACGGAATTGCTTCATTAGCAACATTTTATATTTGTTTAAATATAAATTGAAGATGTCCACTGACTCGGTATAATTGTTTCCATCCATTAGTATTCTGGGCAAAGAGGAATACATATGGTAGTTAGTCCAGATTTTCTGCACTGAAATAAATCCTGACTTCTAGTATTAGATTGTGGAATCCGGAAGCAATTCTAGCAATACCGGACTATCAACTAAATCATTTAGAATTTTATATAGAAATACCAAATCAGTGAAAATTCTTTTTACTGACAATTTGAGCATTTTCATATAATTTAACAGAGTGTTGTAGGTCAACATAATTGTTGGAATAACCATTTTAAAATTTATAAAACGTTAGAATTTGTTTTGTATTCTTTATGAAGTCAGATGTAATTCTTCGATCTGAGAGTTTTAGTAAATTAAATTCATTCATCAAACAATTATAGTTCTTTCGAAGGGAGTACTGGGTTTAAAATAAAAGTATTTTAGAATTTTTTTTTAGCTCGTGAATTGCTTTAGTCGTCATGCTGATATTAACCATATAATATAATTATCATTCGGTTGCATATTGAAATTTGAAGCGTATGTAAGTACTTCTTGTATATAACTCCGGGTTTGTCCCACAACTTTTTAAATATATAGTGGACAGGGTAAGGAGGTGGGGTAAAGGAAAGTTGGGAAATACATGGATATTCAGATCTGGTCACCAAACACGCCTATTTCAAGCAGAGTTTCGATTCGAAACGGGAGTCTTTCACCAGGGCAATCTTGGAAGTATCTACTACTCTGACATCAAATATGATATTATTATTTTTAAGTAATAAATTGTAAAATAACAAAAATAAAATTTAAACCCGCTACCCCCGCGATGGTAGCCGAGGATCTTAACGAGTGAGTGAGTGTAACTTAATGAATGTCTTTTTGACAGACTCCTTGGTCGATGAGTAAGGCTTCCGACTACCAAGCCGGAGGTCGCGGGTTCAAATCCCGGTGTGCTCAAATAAATTCTTATTATTTCACAATTTACTAAATTAAAAATAATATGTCGCATTTTGGCCACAAATTCTAGAGTGGAAGATACTCCCCTTTTGAAAAACCACCATTGAAAATCGAAACGTTTCTTGAAATGACTTAAGGCATGTTTGGTGACCAGAACAGCCAAGTACTTCCCCCACCATCCTCTTTTCAACTACCCTTCTACCTCACAATATTTCCCGATCGGGGATGCCATAGTCTCACTGGCTCCAGACTGTTGGTATTACTCTTATGCGGATTCACATAAAAAAGAGTGGGTTTTAAATTTCATATTTGTCAAATTACTACCAAAAATGCATAAATTTTTAAAGTGGTTAAGAAATGAAAAACTAGTTAAATTGAAAGTTATTCATTTCGTAGCAAAGCCATTGTGGCATTTGTGGAGAATGGAAAATTCATTTGTGTTATATATATCACGTAAATTTATTCATTACCTTGTGTAACTCTATTAGTTCTAGATTAGTGTAATATTTAAACACTTCGTACTATCAACAAAACGCAACGTCAAATCATTATTCATAGGTAGGCACAGGAATCTTGCTGGTTTTCTCGGAAGGTAAGTATTTAAGGCGATGCCATACGTAGTAATGCAAAATCATGTGTTTTTGGTTTGAAAATTTGGTCACCTAGAAATATTTCAGATGCTTTAATTAAATACCGCGAGTAGAATACATCTTGGCCTTTGAATTAATTGAGTATTTTTTAGATAAGTCTTTTTATAAGCCCAGAAAAAATAATGTATAAGGCATATGAAAACTGCTTTAAAGTTAAAAATCTGCTACTTACGAACCCATTTTCGGTTATGATTTTATTGTATAATTTGGCAATTAAGTTATTTATAAAATGATCGGAAAAAAATTAAATATTTATGCTTGAACATCCACAAAATAAAATAAAAGGCACTTTTTGGCCATGTTTTTTTCTTGCATAAATCAAAACAGGCGGATGGTGTTAAGCGGGAATTTAAACCTTATCGCCATCTACGTAAGGGTTGTTATTGACAGCGGCTCAAATTAAAATATTACACGACGTAGTGCATCGCCTTAATGTTTAAATGTAAGAGAACATTTTGTTCGTAATCATAGAGCTATACAGTTAGAGGTGCTATTACGTACTAATGCCTCGACAAAACGTGTTCCAATATTAGAACGCGATAAGCGGTGCGCATAGACCAGATTCGGTAGTTTTAGTTCCAGCGTTTGGAGGATTGGAGCTCACTTGGAGGAAAAAAGTGGAACCTATTTATCGCTTCATAATACATCAATATACGTAAACGTATCCAGTTTTTATTTGCTGAATAAACATTGAGTAACTGTTTGAGAACAATCCCAAGAGTGATATTATTTGGATGAGACACGAAGCGAAAAAATGTGTACAACTTTTTACATTCAATTAACCTCCAACGCTCTAACTAAAACTACCGAATACGCTCTACGCCACCGCTTATCGCGTTCTAATAGTGGAACACGTTTTGACGTGATATCAGTACGTAATAGCGCCTCTAATTGTATAGCTCTATGATTAGAGTAGGAACTGACGTGAATACGATTCCATATCACTGTAAATATTTACATGAATTTACTATTATTTGCACTGAAGATTACAGAAGATCGCGTAGATGACTCTATAATATATAGTTAAGTATAGTACTGATCTAATGCGTTATATTATTGTTTACATCCAGATAGCAAATATGAAATCTTAGGTACCTACCTAGTTATTTCTAAAACATACATACTGTTGCAGAGTAATTAATTGAAACCGGCAATTACTTGGAATTTGTTGAAATAATGAATTTTGTGAGAAATACTGGCCAAAATTATAAAAATCTGAGGTTGTTTCAGTAGCAAAAAGGGACTTGAATGGGCAGAAACTTAGTAAGAAGACGATGATAAATTTTCCATTAAAACAACAAGATTCTATCTGACATTTGGCGAAAAAGAACTTTTTGCGTTCAAGCTTTTTTTTAAATTTTAAAATAAGAATGTGTATTACAGATTTATGTAATCCTATTACAATACGCATTAAATATATTTGCCTGTAATGACTCTTGTGAAACCTTCAAGGCCAATGTTGAAAACGTCAAGAGATCAAGAGATATCATTTTGACATATTGACATGTTATGATGGGCCAGAACGTCCGTTTTGCCACGTGGAATACATGGCAGGTCGTGGTGTTGACCCTTGCGGTAGTTGTTCGGTACGAACAATTGAATAAGTTCGCACATAATTATGCAACAAAGTTCTATTATAAAAATACTTTTTTATATGAGCATTGTTTCATTTACAATCTACGACCAAATAGTACTAAAAACAACATAATTTTTATATTTTATTATAAAGTTTCATATGCAAATTTTATAGGCATTTAGTTTTAGTTGAAATAGAAAAAATATTTTTGGATAAAAATGGTTTTTTGTTCGCGTTGTACTTCAGCTCATTCCCTCGATTTTTGCAGAAAATATTGTTAAACATAAATAAAATTCAATTACAATAAGTTCTTCATTTTATTTGGGATTTAAACTTTGTACCTCAGTTGCTCAGCTTCATTCAAAAGGCAGATGGAACCTGGTTGTTTCCAGGCCACGAAATTTGACCGGGTAAAATATATTCCCACTTTAGGACATACCGTTGCCAAAATCGTGTATTATTTTACATTATTTATTTTAAAATGGAACATACCAACTGCACAATATATATACTGTGCAGTTTGTATATATATCTGACCTGGTAATGAACACTGTAATGTTGTTCGAAACGTATACTAAAGAAGGAGGTAGCGCCGCACGGTATAATTACCAAAAAATAAATCACTATAACACTTTTGGCCGTTAAAATCTCAAAATATACTTTTTAAATGTCAACCTCATTTCTTTAAAAAACAACTTACGAAATAGATTCCTTACACACGGAATACATTACAACTACAATACCCATTAATTCTACACTCTATCAATTCAATCACCTTTCAGACAAAACATAATATATCCTTATTCCCTAACTCAGCGGTATAGTATGTACATAATATAATCAATTAGTGTGATATATTTACTAATAATTTCTCAAATTTTTCAAATTTTTCTTATAATTCTCTAACTTCTCCATCCTCTTCTTGCTAGCAAAACATCATTTTTCTTTTTTTATATTATAGTAATGTATAGATTCTATGTCCGCAAACAGTAAAATTCACCCGCAATAACACAGCATGGAGGGTGAAATATCACAAAAAACCACATGTACTCTCTAAATCATGTATCAATAAAATAAATAAATGTTTTTAAAATGAACAATATTGTAATGCTTCAAACTTATAAATTGAAACGAATTGAATTTAAAAATGATTTAAAATTATGTTTAAAATGACTAGTTTTACCCAAATGATATTTTGCTATAAAAATCATAAAAAAGGGCTCGAATACACCTGGGAAGCACTTAGGATGGGTTGTTTCAGAGAATTTTCACAGAGTTTAAGTTCAAGCTCTGTGAAGGGTCTATTCAAGTTCTGTTATTATATCATTATTGGCCAGTTGTTTCACAAAACTAAAAAAGTGATAGAACTTGAATAGAACCTTCACAGAATTTAAAAATCAACTTTGAAATATGATAAATTGTTCAACTTCTGTGAAAAAATTCGTCCATATAGCTCCTTTTTTATTTTTTTTTATTTAATAGAAAAAACAGATACAGATATCAATTGACAAGAATAAACAAAACATCAACTAGAGAATTCACCTGCATCCAAACTATTTCTCACGAATTGACTTAAACAGCAGTTAAAAACATTTACAAATATTTTGACTTATAAATAGGGGAAAATACATACATAAGAATATTATTTTACAAATAGAGATATGAAAGAAATGCGCAATATCCTTATGAGAATTCATAAAAATTTAGAGGGTAAAACAAAAAAATATATAAATAAATAGATAAACAATGCTAAACAGAAATTTAAAAAATACATATTTAAACTAAGTATGTCTAAAAAACGAAGTATGTCTAACAATTCAACAACTGTCTAGAGATGCGTAATTGCAAATAAGTTAAAACGGCTTGTGTTGTAGATTGCCTTATCGCTAAATTCCCTGCTACGACAGGAAAAATAAATACCTTACAAAATGATGCGTTACTAAATTGAATAATGTTAATTATATTATTCTTGTTTCTACGATCACTTGTTATTTTATGGACTTGTTATCTCAATAGAATTATAGACTACAGTGTGGTCATTGTGAACTGAAACTGTCAGCTAAACAACCAATTACAAAATAAACTATTAATGTAAGAGTATTGGTAGACTTTTTATCAATAGAGGATTTGTATATGAAGCACGGAGAAAACACACTGACATAAAATATTAGCAATTTAATGAAAATCTCTTCAAATAATTCGTGTTCCTGTTGAAAACGGGACTGCAGAACTTTAACGAATAAATTTACAGATTGCTGGATGTGTTTTTGCGAAATCGTAACACGAGTTCTTAAAAATATTAATATTTTTGCATTTCGTCCTTATATAATAACCGGATAAGATATATAATATGATAGTTTATTGGTAAATGGCATGCTGTCACCTTGTAAACAGGATTTTTTTTAAATAAGCATTACTCCTTTTTCACTTCTCAGTTTTTAAAGAATTTTGTTTTCAAGAGTCTGCATTTTCGAAAATTAGTGCTAACCTTAATATATATCATCAAATAATTATAACAAGCTTAGTTATGTCCCACAATTTTCCAAAACGACAGGTTACGAACCAAAAAAATCTTCAGTTACCTACGTACTACGTGTTACGTTGAAGTAACAAAAAAAAAATATTAGAGGTGATACGGACCAAGATCATAATATTATCTGTTCTTAAAATGTTTCTTATTATTTAATAAAAATACCAACCCATAATTTTTTTTTTATCATTAAACATCTATTTTCAATTATTGATCTAGTTGCGCCATCTCTTAATTTTCTTTTTCTGTTTTTTTTTAATCTATTTAAATAAATGATTTTTTCTTTGTTTGTCCCCTATGGACTACAGGACCGATTCGGCTTAAAATTTTGAAGATTGTTCTTAAAAGTGTTGGGAGTGTTTAGCGGGGATGCTCGAGAAAGACTTAACGCATTATCTCTGCACTGGATTGAGATACTGAGTCGAATGAAAGTCGATATGATGTATTTTTTTAATAGTAACAATTTGATATACAGTAGTGAATGCGACAAAGAAGCGACTAAAAGTCGATATGATGTACTTTTTTAATAGTAACAATGTGGTATATAGTAGTGTATGAGATATAGAGTAGACTAAAAATCGATATGATGTATTTTTTTAATAGTAACAATTTGATATACAGTAGTGAATGAGATATAGAAGCGACTTAAAGTCGATATGATGTACTTTTTTAATAGTAACAATGTGGTATACAGTTGTGTATGGTGGAAGTACTTGAATTAAGTGATACAAAAACTTTTTAAAGTATACTTTTTCAATTCTTTAGAATGATATTATTTACACTTTAAAGTATACTTTTTCAATTCTTTAGAATGATATTATTTACACTTTAAAGTATACTTTTTCAATTCTTTAGAATGATATTATTTACACTTTAAAAATTGACCCACTTTTCAGGTACACTAAAATTTACAACCTCAAAACCATTAATAACCTCGAGCGACGCTGGGTACAAAATAACTTATGTAAACTAATATAATCTTATTTTTTAGTGATTAAATATCATTTTATTCTTATTTATTTTAATTATTCACCTGATCGTTCTTAAAATCCTCATCCTGTATCGTGCCGCGGTGTTCCCTCAGTAATCAATCCAAACTCGGCCAGTGTACTTAATGCTGGCATTCGTTCTTCCGCCATACGGACCCAGGAGCTAACAGCTAACAGTGAGCTACTAGAAGTACTGGCAGTGCTAATCGGCATCTGCCTAACCTGGTCGGGACTTTTTCCCAGTGCAATGAATGCATACAGTGATGCAATTATCGCCAGCGAGAAACGACTGCCGTCATATACCGTGGCGGTGTTTAATGTTATTTATTGAACACAAATGACGATTTCGACACGAAGTCGCGGTTTGCTGATGATTGCAATTATTACAGTGGCATTTTTACATTTAAATTGATAAATATTTAGCTTAGTTAGTCAGACGTAACTACATGCCTCATGAACGTATAAAACGTAACACAAGGAGAATCATTTCAAATTATTCGTAATCCGGTTAAAAATGGGACTGCAGATAACTTCTGATATATTATGAATTTATTAATATTTTATCAGGACACGGCCTGCAATCCCGTTTTTAACCGAATTACCAATAATTTTATGAGATTCTTAATTAATTAGAAATACTCATTTTTCTTCAGGGCAGAGGCTTCCGTCCATTATAAACTTGTATAACTATGCTGCTATTTTATTGAAAATTACTTACTATATTAATAAACTTGTATATCTATGCTGCTATTTTATTGAAAATAACTTACTATATTAATAAACTTGTATATCTATGCTGCTATTTTATTGAAAATAACTTACTATATTAATAAACTTGTATAACTATGCTGATATTTTATTGAAAATAACTTACTTTATTAATAAACTTGTTTAACTATACTGCTATTTTATTGGAAACAACTTACTCTGATATTAATTAAAATATTTAAGTTTGGGTAATGTTTTAACCTTAAATTACTACCCAAAGATAATGTTAACAGCCCAAATTATTATAAATACTTCAAAAGGGCGCATTATAAGAACAGGTTATTACTTACAAATATTTATACAAATACCAATAATTTATAGTTTTTTAAATACATTTATAATTACAAAGACAGAAGACCAAGCGTTCAAAAAAGTATGCTTCTAATTCTTTCATTTAATAAATCAAAACCAAAATTTACTCCGAAATCATAAAATTTGCAAGTAGGTTGTTAATTAAAAATCTATCTAGTTAATTATAATATACTATTCTATGTATTTTTTTATTATTTATACCAAGGAATTATTCAATGCGTCCAAGAAACATCAGAATCTCAATGTCAATTCTTTTTTCAAATTTTATTCAGGCAAGTAGGTACCATAATATTGAAAAATAAAGACGATTTCACATTCGAAAAAACATTTTTCTTACTAAACCATTTACACGGTTACCATCTTGAATCGGAAACGGAACGTACAAACAAATTTACAGATAATTTACATTTCATTGCAGGGGTAGGCTGAAATGTATAAAATGCCAAACAAATCTGCTTTAGTACAAACGGCTTGCTTCATCCACATGCAAACATCGTCTCATACACACTTTTCTGTTATTTCAACCCTTGAAAAGGCTTGATTCAAGTGTTCGATTAACTTGATCGTTCTTTATCTTCTTGGGGCGTTCCCAATCTCTAATTCCAAATATTATCTTGTCAAATAAATAAAAGAAAAATATTACATTTTCTAGTCAATTGTTTTATTTTAAAACGATAACGGTGGTAAAGTGGACAACTTGTATAATATCATCTGTCAAACGAAAGAGGAACTCACAAGTGTTCGTTAAGATGACAGATCAGATAAACTACTAGATTTAGATTTTAATGATTTTAGATAGTTTGAAAATCAGACTTACCGTCGTTTCAAGAAATTCTTTTCTCACGGAGTGATTAAATATTGGTGGTATTTTATTTTTTTATCACTCCACAAAATATTTCCTGAGCTTTTTCAGCACTTTCAGTCACGGTATCAACGAAGAACTATTTTAAGCCATGTCTCTCCGCCGGTAAACAAATAGTTTTAAATTTGAAATTGTATCAAACACGCGTAGTTCTAAAGTATTTCAACCAACATCTGTACACAATAATTCACGCGCTTTTCTTTTACTATGAGTATATTTTATTTTTGAATTGTGTATTCCCGCTAATGTAATGATGGCATTAAAAACAAATTAAAGAATTTTTGAACACAGTAAAATATTAATTCACTTTTGATGTTTCATGTAGTTAATTAATCACTTGTGAGATCTCTAATCTAAATAACTGTTAGATTAATGGTATTGATTACATAGATTACGAGAAGTGGCACTGATTTGACGAGATTCATTAGTTTTAATCGGATTTTTTTCTAGTTATCCAATTTTTGTTAATTAATTAACTGGTGTGATTAAAGTTCGATTATTTACCGATCGAGAGTGTTGAGTATTGCTCGAGCCCGTGCATAACGAGAGCTTCTTGAATACTGACCAGCGAGACTGCTGGCAGAGCACTATTTACGTCGCCACGGCTGCTGATATCGCTACAAGCTACATTATAGCCACTCTACACATTTACAAACGTCAAACCGTAGAAAAATCCATCGCTTGATTGTAGTTTGGGAAGGTCTGAAACGGCTTGTACAATATGTTACCTACAAGTGTTATGCAAATTTAGTAGTACTCACCCGGAAAAACTAAAAGAAAATGGTTTGAATTCGTAAAACATCACTATATTTAAATTGCACAGCTCCCTATTTACGCCATTTCAAAACAATTAAGTGATAAAAAATACAGTTTTTTTAATTAATTTGGAAAAATAATCACAGTTATAAAAAAATAGATATTTTTAGTTCATTACATTTGCGAGAAGCGTGGTAAGAAAAATCTACTCGTTGTAGTTTCTATTCGAGCGATGGATGTTCGCTTTTCGATTTAATTAATGTCATTCCTCAATATATTAATATGGAAACATTGAACTGCAGTTTAATTTAATTTAATCCACCTTGATTAAACCTTTTATCCTACATTTTTAGGATCTACAGATTTGGCACATTATGGCAAACGATCGCTCAAGACAATTTTAAAAAAATTAGGATCTACGAATTTAGCACATTATGGCAAACGATCGCTCAAAACGTTTTTAAAAATGTTTAGGATCTACGAATTTGGCACATTATGCCAAGCGATCACTTAAGAGGAAGATACAAGCCAAAAATTTGTATATTCTTGGTATACCTTATATCGTAGGTAATAGGCATTAAAATCGCTTGACAAACAGAGTCTAAAAACGTACGATTTCAAGCATAAAACTGTTTTTTATTCATTTTGTAAATAATTTTATAAGAAAGCAAAAAAGTTAGTCAAGTGAAACTGTCACAGATAATCTTAGATATAATACTGTATTTTTAAAAAGTTATTTCCTTAACGCTTTCATACATTTCTATTGAAAAAATATATTTTTTAGTAGTTTGCATTTATGTTTTTTATTGAGTAATTTATTTTTTTATTTGTATTCTACTCAAGCGAAGCGATAGGAAAACTTTTAATTTATCTAACGCATATCTATTTTTGGTATTCATAATATACACCAATTCGTTATAAAGATTAATCAAAATAGTGATTTGGCATTAAGCTTCGCCTTAAGACATTTTTTAAAATTTTTCCATAATATACCAAAAACCGTTCTCGTGGATAAGAAGGTTTGAAACAGCTTATCTAAGTATACGTGTCTTATAAGTAACTTTTAAAATTTTGTGACGCATTCTCGGGAAAACTCAAAGAAAATGCTTAAAAATTCTCACAAGGCGTATGAGTAGGTACCTTTTCAGTTTTAAAGAATCTTATATGGTTACAATATTTTAAGGCACAAGTTCAAATGTGTAATATTGATAATAATATATTAGTGTTTTCCATCTAACCCACATTAAGGTTACGACAGTAATCTTATGTTTATAGAAGTTCAAAAACATTTTATTAAATTGTAATCGTCAAATGTTAATTGCAATGTCAATAAAATTAATATTATATTTTGACCAATGAAAATTGTTGGAACGCTCGAAATGGTACTGACAGTCTTTAATAGACTAAACGGTTATTATTTGATTGGAAATTTCGTTTGGATTTAAAAAAGATACAGTTATAATATACCAAAGTGAACAAAGTACTAAAACAAAGTGATAACATAAATTATTGTAGTTCGGTACGAAGTAACATAAAAAGTTTAAGAAACCTTGCTAAATTAAAACAATTATTGTATTACCGAACACAAAACATTATTTGTAAAACATTAACCGAAATATAAAATAATATTGAAACTAGAACAATACTATCAAGACAAATCAATATACCTACATTACCAATGCCACTGTATTTGGAGGATTCAACAAAGTGCCGGTAGAGATTACACTTAATTATATAAATTGAGTAAAAATCTCAATAATACCCCCAAACTTGTTGCCAAGATCATGCAACCAATTGGTAAACTAAGTGAGTGTGTCTGATAGTTGTTTGTGCATGTATTACAGAAAAATGTTAAATTTTGTCTTGTGTTCCTTATCGGCACATGGAATTTAATAGTGGCAACGATGGCAGGGCTGTCAATTAAATTATGCTTTCTTTACGAAAAAATGTAAGTACATAATAAAAAAGTACTCTCTCGGTAGCTACCTACATAATAAAAAAGTACTCGGTCGGTAGTTACCTAAATAATAATAAGTACTCGTTCAATTTGAACATAACTGCCACATAGCCAGTAAAGTACTTAAAAAGGTTACACAAATTCGTGACCTAGGTGTTCTGCTTGACAGTAAACTTACATTCGAGGCGCATGTTGATATGATTAGGAAGAAAGCCCTTAGAATTTTAGGATTCTTATTCCGTATTGGACAAGAATTCAATAATATTCAAACACTTAAAATATTGTATTTTTCTTATGTTCGCAGTCATCTTGAATTTGCTTCTCCCGTATGGAATCCTCAATATAATATTTATGTAAAGCGCATTGAAGCCATCCAAAAAAAAAAATTGTCAATCATTTAAGTTTTAAGATGAATATTGGTAACTACGGGATTAACAGCTCGATGGAATATTATGGACTAAAGCCATTAAAAACTAGAAGAGACTTCGCAGATATAATATATCTCTATAAAATTATCAATGGCCTTATTGATTGTTCGCCCCTTTTGTCTGAGATTAATTTTAGAGTCCCAAGATTTAGAACTACTGATAAATCACTTTTTCATCTTCAAAAATGTTCTACTAATCTCAGACAAAACGCTTTTATATTCAGAGCTTGTACCCTATACAATAAGAATTTTAATTATGTTGACATATTTTCGTGTAGTTTAGGAACATTTAAAAAAGATACCTTAGCTATTATTAAATAATAATTAATAACATACTGCAAGTTATCATGTTGTTGATATGAACCCTGTCCAGTTACAAGTGATTCATTTTATAAACATCTGTTCAGTTTAGTTGTAGGTATATACATATATTGGTGATTATTGGTGTTGTGTGAGGATAAAATTGATATATTGTAATTTACTTGTGTTCTTATATCCGATGTTATTTTTACTTTATTTAGTATTTTCTGTAAATATTTTTTGCCCACTGGACCCTTAGTTTGTTATTGTAATTAAATTTTTAAGTGAAAACCTATTTATTGTTATTAAGTTTTTTGTGTCTTTTCCAGAAATAAAAATAAAACATTATTTAATTATACTTTAAATAACATCAACATTGCAACAGTCTCAAATATTCGTGATCTTGGAATAACTCTTGATAATAAACTTCAATATAACCTTCATATACAACAAATCACAAATAAGGCTGCTAAAATGTTAGGTTTCATCATTAGAAACACAAAACTTTTTAATAACATCAATATCATTAAGCAACTCTACTTTGCCTACGTACGAAGTCATCTGGAGTTTGCATCAATTGTTTGGTCTCCATTCTATAAAATCCACATAAACAAAATCGAAGCAATTCAAAACAAATTCCTAAAATATCTCTGTTACAGGTCATTTGTAAGATTTAATAATTATGCAGAGGCAGCTTCGTACTTTAAAATTGATTCATTAAGTGTACGAAGACATCATGCAGATGCTCTATTCCTATATAAATTAATTAATAATAATATTCAATGCCCAGAGTTGCTAAATAATATTAAATTTAATGTGCCTGCACGTTTAACACGGTCTTCTATCCTGTTTAAAATCGATCAAAGCAAAACGAACTGCAGACAAAATTCTTGCCTGAACAGAATATGTAATAATTACAATAACATATTATTCAATATCGACATCTTCAATTGCGAATTTACTAAATATAAAATGACCTTAAAAGAGTATTTCACTGATGTTTCTTGAATTGATGTTTCTGATGTTTATGTTTCTAATATTTATATATTTATAATCCTGTTATGGTATGATTTATATGCACAACATTGTCTTCTTATGGTTATGGTTATGATATGATTTATATGCACAATATTGTTTGTATTCTTATGGTTACCAATGTATCGATAATCTTTTATTTTATATAAATTTTAGTTTTTTTTTTTTTTTTTTTCCCCTTTATTTTTATTTTTGTTGTATTATTTTTTTTCTATTATTTTATACAATTCTTTTATTTTATATAATTATAACTTCACATTTCTCATAAATTTAATTATTTCTTCTAATGCTGTCTTACGTAAAATCACAAGGAGGAAATCCGTAATTGGTTTTATTTTGGCTATTTTACTTATGTACAATCTGTAAAAATGTAAACTGTTGATTTTCCCAAAAATGAATAAATAAATAAAATGAATAAATAAATAAGTTTAATTTGTAGAACTCCATTTTATTATTTTTTATTTTTTTATATATACAATAATATTATTATTGGGTTTATAAAAACAGTTTATTTTTAAGGACTTTGGCAATTTTATTATTTTCCTCAAAAAATGTGGCTTAGATATTGCCTTCCGCACAAATAACAACTTAGGATCATCTCTTAAAAACTCAAAAAGTAAGGTACTCAAATTACAAAATAGTGGCATTTATAAACTCCAGTGTGACGAATGCAACGCTGTTTATGTTGGACAAACGGGCAGGTCCTTTAACACTAGGTTCAAAGAACATATAAGATCTTTTAAAAATAATAATAAAATACAATCTCAATTTGCCAAACATCTCCTAGATGAAAATCACTCACTTAATGATAATAATAAACCAACTCCGTTACACGTACAAAATAAAGGCCGTAAACTGAATCTTTTAGAGCAGTTAGAAATTAACAAAAATTCTAATAATCCGAAAGCTATTCTAATTAATGAACAAACCAATATAATTCGTTCACCCCTACTAGATATCTTCAAACCTAGTGCAAATACGAGTGCACATTGAAGTACTTAATTATACTATTAAAATTACCCTATGAGTCATCGTTTGGGAATAACTAACATTAAGACATTCAGTCAAATTTAAACATTACACTAATTGGGGAAACTTTACTAGGGTAATAACCATCAATAATTTCTAACATTTTTACACAGAAATCAATTAAGAAATCAGTAATAGAAATTAAAATACCTACCTAGAAATAATATAAATGTATCGTCTGTAAGTGGGCTACCCACAGTTTGATAATGCCTTCAGAGGGCGAAACAGCTGTCACGCGTAATAATAATTACACAGCAGAACTTGTTTAAAAATAAACTGTTTTTATAAACCCAATAATAATATTATTGTATATATAAAAAAATAAAAAATAATGAAAACCTATTATTTGTATTTTTTATAAATTGATTATTTAAGAATGTAAAAAATCTGTTGGTTTTCCCAAATAAACAAAATAAAATAAAATAAAAACAAAATAAATAGGTACCAACATGGTAAAAAAAGTACTCGGTCGGTAGATACCTACATCTTGGTTAAAACCAGGTAAACAGTATTATCAAATAATACAACTTTACTTTTTGATAATAACCCATTTAAGGCATGTTTAAAGTTTATATATTATTAAATTATACTTTATCTGTACTATGCATATTGTCGGCAAGAAACTCAGCAAAGAAGAATAAATATTTTACGGATTTAATCAATTAATTAATATATAACACTTTTACTTTTCTTTTAATCTGATAAGTTGTGATTTGTTTCCCATTGTCACGGATACCGTGTAATCGGTACCCATGGTCATTTTGATAACCGAGAAAAATTATCATGATTATCTACCGATTAAAAAATATTATTGGTTTTTTCGACACATGAAAATGATTAGCATATTGCATCATTTAGTAACAATAGAGAATTTATTCATACCTACCTGATTGAATACTCGATTAAAATGTTTGAAAGCACCGAAATTATTAGTTATTTTTATACTCTCAGAGTGGAAGATACTACCAGTATCGCCCTGTTGTAAGACCACCATTCAGAATTGAAACGTTGCTCCAAATGGCTTTAGCCGTGTTTAGTGACTAGATCTGAATAGCCAGGTACTTCCCCACCTTCCTCTTTCCCTTCCCCACTTACCTTCAGCCTCACAACATCCCCCAATTGGGGATGCCATAGTCTCACTGGCTCCAGACGGGAGCAGTTGGGACTCTTGTGAGGTAATCACTATAAAAAAAAAAAAAAAAATACTCTGAAGGTAAAGTTTATCAGCGACTTATATCTGGGCTCTTTGCATGGATGTTTTGTGCATTGAAAACTGGTTAGCAGCCGCGTGGTGCAAAGGAAGACGACCGCCGTCCGAGTTGTTTTTTTCATCCTTATCGCCTCTGCCTGGCTTGTGTTTTATAACACGGCCGGGTGTCGCTACTTTGTGGGGGGTTTATACCTGCCGGCAATAAAACTGCCATTTTTAAGGAAAAATACTCAGTAAAAATACTCTAAAAGTAGAAGAATATCGAAATTAAACCTGAAGAAAGGGCGTAAAAGAATTCTTGCCGTGGCCTATCAACTCCGGAGGAGAGCCAAACCCAGCACCGTCACCACAAAACTCGCAACCGGAACAACAGACAAAACAGGAGCCCGAGGCGCCCACAACTTCGATGAACGCCCCCCAGATGCCCCAGCCGATAGATGGGGCTAGTCGCGCCCCAGCAGGCCCAGCCTCGGCCTACAAGCCACCCGTAAGACCCCAACTGCCCCACAAGCAGATGGAGAGTGCTGCCCCCAGATGGATGGATTGACGAAGCCGTCCATCCCCATCAAGAAGCGGAGGCACGAAGCTTCCATACCTTCTCGGCGGAAGCTGAAAATATGAAGAAAGCGGTGAAAAGAGGCCTTCCAAACATCGAGACGGCCCTCGTCGCTGATGATCTGGAAGCGCAAGGCTTCCCAGACATCAAAGTCGCAAAGATGACGACCCTGTCGGCGGAGTACCCCCTGGCTTACTTCAACAAAAGAGAGAACATGGGCCAGCTGCGATCGGTTGTTAAATACCTATGCCACTGCCGAATCCACCTGCAGAAACATCGCAGTACCCACCTGCAACACGGGACGCAGTGTTACTGCTGCCAAGGGTTCAGGCACGGGTCCCACAACTGTTCACACACAGCAAGGTGTGTAAAATGCTTACTGAAACACGCCTCATCTGAATCAGAACATAAAAATCATCTTTGAAATTTGTTTAAAATCTGTGAAACAACCCGTCTTTTTTATCATATTTCTACCAATGCAATTATAATTTTAAGTTTTCCTTCCATCAAACTATAACTAGTTTATATCAGGTAAGACACAAAGTTATCACAATAATATGTTTATTTTATCACCGCTTTAACATCATTTATAGTATCTAGTTATTGAGAATATGAAACAAACACTACGCTGTGTAGGTACACAATGCAAAACTAAAGATTGTGAGATTAAGGGTATACTTAATCGTATAATAATTCATTATCTGTTATTTCATAGCTGACGGTAATTTAATTATTTTAGGAAAAAAATACTTTTTTCTAGTTACGCTTTAGAATATGTTGGTGGATTATTTGTTTGCGCCCATACATACGAAATATAAATAAATAGTTTCATTTGTAAACAAACTTAATTTTGTCTTAATTCGATGCAATATTGTATTTGTATGCATTTCTTGAAATAATTGAGTTTGTATTGCGGACAAAAATATGTATTTATATTCATATTCCTTATATAATTAAAATATAAGCATAACTTGCAAAAGTGTTTTTTCTTAAAAATAATTAAATTAACGCCATCTATGAAATAACAGATAATGATTTCTTTTTAGTTCTCGCTTAACAATAATTTTTGTCGGGGCCCTTCTGAAGAATATGTCCCCGAACGATATCCCTCGATTCTGATACGTCACTATTATAATACCTTCATTACGATATGCATGCTTTGTTCACTACACAGTAAACGAATAAATTGAATTATCATTTTCCTCAACAAACCAAGTAAATATGACTTGAAACTGAACTAAATAATTAATTAATTTAACTTCTTAAAATTTTGCATTATTTCATTAATAAATTTAAATTAAATGATTCATTTAGCATCATAAAACAAACCTTGGAAATTTTTTGCTTAAATAAAGCCGCGTGAAAATAAACGAAAAACTACCTTTTCGCATTTTAAATTCGGAATTAATGAATGTTTCACTTGAAAATAATAAGCCATTGCAAAAATGTGAAACTTCCGAATATTGATACAAATTAGAACGTAACTTTCGATAAAACAATATAAAAATGCAAAAATTTACCATTAAAGAAGATAATACTAATAAATCTAAACGAAATATTTTTTTTATCTTTTGTTTTTTATTTATTATTTTTTTAATGTTATTTTAATAAAATTGTATTCCATAGTGTTTTCCCCTCTGGTATTTCTCGTGCTGGGGAAGACATTTAACATTTTCATTATTCATTTTTATTTTATGAAATTTTAATATAATCTAATCTAATGTAATTTATCTATCTCAATTTAATCAGTCTGTGTTGGGTTGCAATGTCATATTAATTTCGTATCTCCCTTATTCCAAATGCATTTTTTAATGCTCTGAATGTGTTTTCATTTGTTTGTTTTTTGTAGGAGAGTGATAAGTTTTATGCCGTAGTAAATGAAATTTTTTGTCCAAAAGTTGTCTTCGTTTTTGCTTTTCGGATGTATTTTTGATTGAAGGATCTAGTGAATTTGTTAGGTATGTTCGTTTGTTACATGAAAGAGAACAAGACACAGAAAAATAAATTGTTAACGTTCTCAACAGGATCTCCGACAACGCCTCTAACACTTATATAAGCAACTGCAATAATTTATTTGGATATTGCTAAATTAAACTGGTTATTTATGAATTTTGTTTTGTTCGAAAAACCACCCACTAAAAGCTGTTAAATAAAATAAAGGTTATGGGTTCTGTAATAATATTAATAATAATGCACATTTTAACCCGATTAAATATATTTTATCACATTTTTCTGTACAACTAAATGTTCAAAAAACCTTCATCTGAAATATTCATGGCCACAATGCACCAAAAAGTCAGTTAAATTATATATTACGATTAAAGTTTCCTTGTTGTGGATGCACACAGTAATCAATTAGGAAGAACTCTGTTGTTTGATGCGAGAAAACATTGCAAATTTGGCATTGACCAAAATGAACGTAATTAGAATTTAAACGGAAGAATGAATTAGATTAGAATGTTTGTCAAAATGTTTTCATTTGCTGTATATAATATTAAGGCGCTATAGAAAAGTATCTTTAAATGGGGAGATGAAGAAAATAAGTTTGAGAAACGCTGGCTTAGAAGATTGTCAGATTTATAATTGATCATTTAAAATTATACCATGCCTCACATGACAAAAGCATAATAATAAGGCGTGTCATAATTAGCGACATATCAAAATTGAATAACTTAATTCTGTTCAATGAACAAATTCAATGTTAAAGCTTAGATTGAATGAAATACAAGATAATTTAGAGTGTGACGGTAAAACAATTAATTCAACTGAAATGAAATCACACAGGTTTAAATTTTCATCAAGCCTTGAATATAACGATACGGTATATTTGTTTGATCTATGAAATAAATAAACTTATTACGAAAAATAAAATATTTCACCATTGCCGAAAAGACCCAACTACCCGTAGTCAGTGGTGTTATGTATATATTTATTTACGTTCTCCATAAAACAGCTTTGCACCAATATATTACAGAGAATATTACAAATTTGAGGTACAAAGAGTAAGTACAAAAGTAAGTATGATATTTTGAGACAGATTACGATTTTCAGGTACATGTAAGTATAAAAAGGTCATGGGGCAGTTTTACTATTTTGTGACATGTGTCCAAAGATATTTGCTGAACTGTCTGTAAGTAACAATGCAGAATCGTTAAGCAGTTGAGTCGCTCCGTTGATAGGCGAAGTTCTCGGTTTCAGATTATAAAAAAGGGCATGTGATTTCCCACGAGTATACATGTTAGGCACGTACAAGTTAACCTCTTTTAATGAAGGTGAATTAATTATAGTTCCAGTGATTAGATTCCAGTTACAATAGCGTATTATCCAAGGTTGATATGTTCAGTTGCGAACTTACCAAATACAAGAGGTCCATTAAAGAATATTTCTCTGTTGGTTTGTGAACAATTTTTATGTCTCTATTGTTTATATCTCTATTATGATTTGATTTATATCTACAACGTCTCTCCATAGCTATAAATGTATTGTTTTGTAAATTTTTCGTTTTATATAATTTTTTGTTTTTGATAAAATTTGTGAAAATTTTCCATCCTCACAAATTTAATTTACTTATTCCAAATTATGCTGTCTCAGTAGAGGTAAAGTCACAAGGAGGAAATCTACTGAACGTGGTAACTAAATGTGGTACAAATATTTTCACAACATTTCGTTTAATATATTAAAATATTGATTTAAAAATAATTTATTATTTTTCGATAACGTGTCTTTGGGTCCGGAGCCACGGAGCTTAGGTTTCATACAATATCTTTATTCTATGTTACCTTCGTAAGGTCTTCAAGGTAGTTACATTTAGTCCATTTTGGTCATGGTAGTGATTTTGTTAAGGTTGTGTACTTAAAATGCAAACTAAAATTTTAATTGCTTTTCGTTTTGAAATGTCAATCATAACAGAAAATATTACCTTTTATTGAACTGCTATATTTCCTATTTCGTGAACTAGTTATATTTATGGGTTATTGATACATTTCAACACTTCAAATGTTATCATAATGCAATTTTGATTAAGTATAAAATCTTAAATTTATTTCTTGTGATCTGGATTAGAGTTGATAAGGTATTTATTTTAAATTAGATTAAAAGTTCATTTTTTTAGATTTCACTTTAAATTGATTTGAAAAAAATGTCTAGTTTTTTTATTTAACTATGGCATTTTTACGAGGTATGTCGTAACAAAAAATATTTTTGGTATTTTACGAAAGCATGTAGGCACAGAAAAATAATTTTAAAGATGGCACGTTTGAGTGTATTCTTTGTGCAGACCAAAAGTTTTCGAACTAGTTTGGAACACCAAAGTGCTTAAAGATTCTGGTTGCATAGTGACGGTTAGCAATATCATTTAAATTTAGACTCGTAATTCAATTCTGCGCAGGGTTGGAATGAAAAAAAAAAACAAACCCCCTTAAAATCGGGTTGCGTAGCGACTCTAAAAATGAGTGAGGTATATTATAACACATTTGTAAAAGTGTCTAACTAAATGGTTGTAACAAAATTCAGTTTTGAAAAACAAGCCCAAACTTTGATTCACCCAATTTGAGATTTGTAGTTATGTTTTTACGCAGCCAGCAAATTGCATGCCATTGCAAATAGAACTAGTATTTCGTAAGCAGATTTTATTTTCGCGGACTAAAGGGTGATAATAAAATGCGAGTTGCCTGTATACTGTCAGATTCATTTATAGGTAATCAACAGAAAGGGACACGGTCAAGCCCCTTCCGCGGTTTGCGCCACTTGGATTGTTCCCCTTTCCCTAGTTAGCTAGTCCATCAATTTGAATATCTGTGTGGATAGTAGAGGTGGATCCTATGAGTACTTTTCGTTACTGGGTACAATGAGTACAGGTACAAAAAAATACCTGGTAAAAATACCGGTGACAAAATACTCAAAAGTATTTAATACCGACCTGAGGATTGATTCAGAATTCTAATGAACTCGCATGAATTCTGCCCACATATTCCCCACAAATATTCTACGGGAGCTCGATTCCCCGTTTTATTATATTTATTGGAACCAGGTATTTTAGAGATCTGTCACAAGTACAAAGTATCGCATTGAAATACCCGGTACTTTTACTGGGTACGATAAATACGCCTCACCTCTAGTGGATAGTCTAGTATCAAGTCACAAGTACGCTGAAATTTTCGACTCATGACCGTTGTCTTTACCAATACTTGTCAAACCGGACAATGGGCATATCAGTTTCTTCGTGAATTTATCAATAACCTTTCAAATGCGAGGTGCTCTATCAAGCGCCACCTTCAAGGAAAAATAAATGGACACTTTCTGTTCTTTCAGTTGAATGCTCCGTTTCCATCCCACCTTGAATCCTTTCCGTTCCCTTTACTTTGCCATCACCTTTGGCATTTTAATTTGCTTTACGATGGAGAAAAAATAATCATTTTATCTCAGTTTCAATCTTGTTTACTTAGAAGAAATTGTAATTAGACCCACTCAACAATTATTCGAATAGTTGTATTAAAACTATTTAATAGAATCATGACTTTTCGTTTACAATTTTGGAGATTAGTGGGACTCTTAACGTAGAAAATAATATAGTCTCCTCTTCTCGTATGGTTGTAAGTTTGTTTGAGACAATCAACAATTTGATCCTCAAGTCTTCTGCCTCATGTAATTACATTTTTCTTTGAGTAGGATTAACTTGCCGCCTCTTACGTGTGTTCACTTTAAGCACATACAAAGTTAAATATACAGTCGGGTGCGTTTTGAATATTTAATTAGTATCTTTATTAAGTAAGAAAATTAAAGTTTTTTGACTTGATAACTGATGACTTGAGAACTGAGAGGGAACCATTTGATACATAAAACAGTTCAGAAATGTGATGGATTCTCTCAACTGTTTATAGTATTGAGACAAACTCCCTGTTTAAATCAAGAACCGTAATTGAGATATTTGGAAGAGTCATGCATTCTGCTACACTTAGGGGTAGTACTATCATAGAAAGTGAACATTAACTTAAAAAAATAATGAATCGGGGATGCCATAGTCTCACTAGCTCCAGACGGTTGATAGCAGTTGGGATTCTTGTGCGGTTTCACATAAAAATTTAAATTGCAACAATACTCGTGCGAGCCCAGTGCAGCAATTTTTATTCGCATGCTGTCACCATCAGCGAATATTTAGTGCGCACAAAGTTTCCATGTAACCTTCATAGAAAAACATGCGAGTCCGAGATCCAAATAATAAAATATATTCGTATAATATCGTTGGTCCATAGAATGATAGGGTTTTGTTTATGCGGTAGGTCGCCAATTTGCGAACCGATGCGCGACACGACCTAGTCTAAACTTCAAAAGGTAATAATTCTTTTGAGTGAAATTTCCCGAACGCGTGTCGGGCCTAAGGAACCCGGGGTCATAAAGCAGTTCATAATCGGTAATCATCTCCTGCCGTGCTCTATTGTGCTTAAGAAGAGCTGCGTCATATCACTTCAATCACTCCCAGTGGGTCACTCCGAGGGGAACCACAAGGATCTGATCTAGTTTTGAGTTTTTGATTTTCAAAATTTGAAAATATAAAATTTAGTCTGCGTATGTTTGCGATCGCAAAACTCGACAAGTAGTCCACACTTAACATAATATCACTACGCCGGAATGAAATACGAAGTCGAATTTAAGTCCATGTAATTTATTGACATAAACGAAAAGACGCGTTATATTCATACTAATCGAACAAAATATATAGCACGTTCCATTTTCTAGCTTCACAGCGAAAGAATTGCCAATAACGATGTTTGAATAGATGAAGTAGCTACATATAACAGCCTGTCTAGCATGGAACGGAACGCAATAGAAAAGGATAGCCATTCAAAGTATATGTGTGTACGGGTGAAACAGCTATATTATTATGAAGTCCCGTCGTTTCTGTTTGCGTGCAGCAGCCGCGAGCATTTAGCAAAAAGCCTTGTGAATAATTGTATTTAATGTTATAATTATTGATTTTTGAGTACATACAAATGGAAAGATATTCAATAAATTTTTAGTTTTTGTTTGAGAATGATTTGTGCACTTCTCAAAAGCACAGAAAGGCATTTTTTTACAAAAAAAAGAGCTTAGAGCGATGTGTTTATCTGAATTATGCCAACTGGACCAAATTCTGTGAAGCACGCGCGTTGTCTCAGTAGCCTATCTTCTCGTTTAATTCATCTAAGATGTAATGTAGTTTTTAACAATAACAGTACACATTACACAGTAGTGAATGGTGGAAGAAGTCGGAGATGCCTGAGAAAGAAATTATCAATGGCTATGCGTTGCGAGATCCACCAGTATATTATTAAAACTATTCAATTTTTTTTTTTTTTTTTTTTTTATTACCGGTAACCCGGGCGTTTATTGACATCAATATTTGTTTACAAATTATGTGCGCTACCCGATTCACTAGACAATTTCTGTTCTGAGCCGGGTAGCAGTATCTACTATTACATATATCAATAATAATAAAAGAATAAAAATACAAGATACAGGAAAAAGAAACGTAATTAAAAAATAAAAGATTACCTAGATAAAATAATCTAAATATAAATTATTACATTCATATGTAACAGTAATTGAACATTTTAATATGTCATATAAAAATTAGCATGGAAGGTTTGCGAGTAACTTGTTAATGCAATTTCTTTTTTTGTTCATTAGCCACGTATTAAAGTATTTATATGTACATTTTCTGTTGATTTGAGTTGTATGTTGTGTTTCTTTTAAGAAAATATTGAATATGGAAGGTGCGAGGTAAGATTCATGTTTTTTAGCAAGAGTGGATTTAATTATTGGCACTTGTAAATGATTGTTAGATTTAGCTCTAGTGTTCTGGGAGTGAGATATGTGTGAAGGTGACGATTTTATGCATTTTGTATGGATAATTTTTTTTATGAATAGCTTCCTGATATCAAGTATTTTATTTTTAATTAAAAGATTTTCAGTGGGATAAAGATATGGTTTTTTGAACATAGTTCTAATAAGTGCTTTATGAGCTATATTAAGTAGCTTGATGTATGTGTCTGCGGCACCACCCCATGCCGATATACCATAAATTAAAATGCTTTGACAAAGGGAAAAGTAGACATTTTTTAGTAGTTTAAGTGACATAATGTTTCTAATCGTTTTAAAAATGTATATTTGTTTCCGGATTCTCATTGCAAGTGAAATTATGTGAAGTTCCCATTTTAGTTTGCAATCCACTGTTAAACCAAGATACTTAATATTATCCGAATGTTCAATTTTTTCGCAGTCGCGATTGGATCGAGCTTAGGCCTAGCGCGCACCACGATTGTATTTTTTGCGACACTATTTTAAAATCGTGCTATAATAAATCGCAAAAATAATACTGCGCGCATCGCGATGAAAAATTGCGAAGAATTGTTCATTCTCAACATGGATTTCGTACAAATTTCTTGTATTGTTTTGCTTCTTCGGAAGAGGAGGAATAAAAGAACACATAACTTGCGCGCACCACGATTTTCTGTACCGCGATAATTTTGTCGCAAAAATGCAACGTATAAGTTAGTAAGTATGTGCGCGCATATACGACAAATAAATAGTTGCTATTTTAAAACTTTAGTTACTTTCTTCAGCTGAGATTGCATTCCGCCATCTAGTATTATTGTATGCAATTTGAGGTCCAACAATTCTTAATAGTTTGTCAAATGTCTGAATCGTCATTCTATAATAGCCGAAGAATTTTTTTGGATATTATCGAAGATCATTGTATTTCAGATAAAAGAAACCTTTAACATATCTTTCTGCTGTAAAAGGATGAGACCAGTATTTATGTGTTCTTTTATTCCTCCTCTTCCGAAGAAGCAAAACAATACAAGAAATTTGTACGAAATCCATGTTGAGAATGAACAATTCTTCGCAATTTTTCAACAAGATGCGCGCAGTATTATTTTTGCGATTTATTATAGCACGATTTTAAAATACTGTCGCAAAAAATACAATCGTGGTGCGCGCTAGGCCTAAGCTCGATCCAATTGAATAGTTTTAATAATATACTGGTGGATCTCGCAACGCATAGCCATTGATAATTTCTTTCTCAGGCATCTCCGACTTCTTCCACCATTCACTACTGTGTAATGTGTACTGTTATTGTTAAAAACTACATTACATCTTAGATGAATTAAACGAGAAGATAGATTATTGAGACAACGCGCGTGGTTTCACAGAAGTTGGTCCAGTTGACATAATTCAGATAAACACATCGCTCTAAGCTCTTTTTTTGTAAAAAAATGCCTTTCTGTGCTTTTGAGAAGTGCACAAATCATTGTCAAACAAACACTAAAAATGTATGGAATATCTTTCCATTTGTATGTACTCAAAAATCAATAATTATAACATTAAATACAATTATTCACAAGGCTTTTTGCTAAATGCTCGCGGCTGCTGCAAGCAAACAGAAACGACGTGACTTCATAATAATATAGCTGTTTCACCCGTAAACACATATACTTTGAATGGCTATCCTTTTCTAATGCGTTCCGTTCCATTCGGTTTTCAAAATTTATTTTGGACAGACTACAAAGAGGTGGAAATAATGTTCATCAAAGTTTTGTCCAATTATTTTTAAATCTCTACCATGGGTGATTTTTTTCACATAAAAACTATAAATAATCTTGGATGATTTCTGTTTTGGGAAGTCTTTACCGAAGGCAACATACATTCAGATTTCAGATCGACCAAAGCTGATGGGTAAGCTAGAGATAGCTTGTTGGATTTTCATACTCTGAGACTCAAAGAGTTGGAGTCAAATTCTCGGAATAAACTTATATTTGATCCAAGTTTCTTGTTACTCAGAATCTAATACCGCATGTGAAAACACATTTATTCAAAACGAGATGCAGATTTTGGGGAGATTAGTAATATTATTAAATTTGGATTCTAGAAATCTTATAGATGCTTCAATTAAAATATACGTGACGAACACATCTTGACTTGTCATTTTATAAGCCTAAAAAAATAGTCTCGGGTCAATGAAAATGCCTTGAAGTGTAAAATCTCCCAATTGCGATCTTCTTTTCGGATATGGTTTTGTTGTGTAATGTGTCAATTAAGTTCTTTATTTTTTAATCGGAAAACTTTTTAATATTTGCTTGATCGTCACAAAATAAACTAAAAAATGCATTTTGACGATGTTTTTTTCAATTTCAATCTTATCGTCATCTGCGAAAGGACTGCAATATTTCGTCCGATTCCGAGTGTTGTGCGCCGAAGTGGATCGCATTAAAAAGGTTATGTAATATTTCTCCGAAGGTTTATAGCTTCAGTTCAAAAACAGTTGTTATTTTCCAGCGAAGTAACAATAAATAACGATCATTAAAAGATCAGTCACCCTGATTCCAGAGGCCAGTAAGAGTGATATTATATTGTAGGCACTTTATATAATATTATTACATTAAATTGATCTGCTCCGTCACCTTATCAACACATCACCTCTATCTGTGACGAATATCCGGTTATCTCCTTACCCAATAAAGGACGATTCTCTAGTACTTTAACAATAGTATATGTACGGAAAAAAATGAGTAGGTATTGCTCATTTATAAATATTTTCAAATTATTGATTATCTAGTGTTCTTGCACCTGAGATTTTTTTTTTATCAACACGTGTTCCTACATCGTTATAATACATTGGAATTTTACTAAAAGTTTATCAGGAAATATATCAAATCATTCGTTATGGACCTTTTAACCGGATTACAAATAATTTGAAGAGATTCTTAATAAATTAGCAGTACTCATTTTCTCCGTGTATTTCATTCAACAAGATGGCTATACTACTCGGAGTAAAATGAGTATTGCTCATTTATTAAAAAATCTCTTCAAATTATTGGTAATCCGGTTAAAAACGGGTTTGCAGGCTGATTCCTGATACACTTTTAGTAAATTCCTAACTTATCGGAACAAGTGTTAATGCACCTGCATTTGTTGTGATAAATATAATGACAAAATGCGAAAATATTAGTATCTTTATAATACGTGTTCCGATATCGTGTGTCATATAACAGATTTTAGGCGCAAAGATCCTACAGTTGCCAACTTGAGTAGCGGGAATTATCAGGTTAGTTGCTGGGTCAAACGTAACGCGCAAAAGATCCGCTACAGTTCCCCCCACCCCCGGCGACCGAGCTCCTCGTTCCTCCTTCTTACGCGCCGACCTCTGACCTAGCTGGACGTGTGTTCGTTTCGGCGCCCGCGTTCCAATTCGCACCGCTCGGTCGAGAAGCCAAATGTACGACAATGTCGCGCTTTGAACATCGACAGGCTGGCACCGTTTGTTTGAAACACGGCGCACCGTCCTGCAATCAACAGGATACCCCGACAACACCATGCTGTGAGTCTCTTACATTTCCTATTACCCTTGAATGTGTCCGCTAATAACCTAAATTCGTCCACGCTGCCTGTCGGTCTAGAGAGCTGTTAATTATTTCCCAGAGAGAGATTAGGGAACCCTTTGATGATAATTCTAGTTAGGATGTAACAACCTGTATTCTATTGTCATTCCCCCATGTAATGTCCATTTTGCCGCTCAAATACAATGTTGATTTATAAAAACCTAACCTCTTTCATTTGGGGATAGCGGTTGTATGGGAGTGTTTTGTGTAGACGGTGGGATATGGATTCTTGAGCCTCGCGCTGACCCCGAACCCTGACTATGAGAGAGACGTCTCATGCCCCCGCATCTGAGCTGGCCGAGGGTAAGTCAGGGCCCCCCCAGGTCCGACGCGCGACACTGGCGACCAACTTAGGGCAGAATTTTTTTTAAACATATCCTTCCCGACTGCACAAAATTGCCTTTACGATTGCCCCCAATTTGAAAACATGTACTATGCAATTTTGTTGCCAAGCGCATTTTCGCCGCGAGAACTTTTGTTTGTTGTCAAGCGCATTTTGCCGCGAAAAAATAACGGTAGGAATCCTCTCGAACGAATAAAAGAGACGCACGAAATTCCCGCCAAAACGCTGTGATAACGAAAGTTTGAACATAATGTTTCTTCAATAACATAGATTCTGTGTTCTTTGTTTAAACAAAACAAACCCACTGTTTTAATTTCGGCATAAATTGCACCATAATAATAACAGTCAGGATTTAGAACTGTGAAGCCAATTTTTACACCGGAAGTGATTTTTTAAAAAAAAGCACAATACACCCAACGGCCCATCGAAGCTGATTTCTAAAAAGTATATCAGCTACAACCTGTAAAACACAAATAATTCTTTATCCCGATTAATTATATAGGTACGGTGTTCGTCCATTTTCTTGTTTTTTTTTCAGCATTTGACTGTTATAAAAGTGATTTTAAGTGAATTGTTTCAAATTAACCTCAGAAGTGCAGTGTTTTTTTTTGCAAAGAAGTGCTTTCTCGACGCAATAATAAGAACGTGTGTTCAATCTCACGATTTAGTGCCAGTAAATGAAGCAAATATAAAATCTTTCCATCAAAAGTGTTTTTTTTTCGCTTCTAAAGTGCTGTTTTTGTGCCTTTTTTCGTGCCTTTCCTCGAGTGCAGTGAATATAAGTGCGAATAGTGCCCACAAAATTAAATAATGCAAATCCTAAAGTGTCCCCCTGGCCAAATTTTCTTCAAAAAGACTTAGAAAAATTTCGGAGTTTTTTTTTTCTTCTTTTTTTAAACCATTTTTTAACAATGAATTCCAATCAAATGGCTACATCTTTGGACATGGGTGTCATTCCCAATGTACACAACTTATCCAAAGTGCACCTACAAGCCGTCTTAAAAGACAGAGGAATATCACCACTAAACAAATCAAAGTCAGCATTGAAAGCATACGCTTTGTTATTCAACAAGAAGTTCATCAGGAAAATAAACCTATCCGTTGCAAGTAAAGACAAGGCACCCAATACCCCAGTTTTGGAAATCCCCGTTTCTAACAAAGAAACCAGGACACATGTTACAGTAAAACAAGACAATGCACCCATCACGGCACAAGAAAAAACATACGATCTCACTCCTTGGAAGATCAAATATAACGGTGTTTCTGATGTACTGGATTTCATTGACCGAATCGAAGAAACGGCCTCAATTAAAAATGTTCCATTTGACGTGCTGCAGAAAAACTTTATAGAACTAATATCTCCAGAATTAATCCCGTGGCACCGAATACAAAAATCAAAATGCAAGGACTGGAATAAACTCAGATCAGCCCTGATCACTAGCTTCGGCAAATCAGAGGCCCAACACAGAATTAAATTATCGTTACTATCCATTAAACAATTAGTAAACGAAACGGTGGCAACATTCATAGAGAGGGCCGAGTCCATCAACATCAAACTTTCCCACCCTGTCCCGGAAGCCGAATTATTACCAGTTATAACTGATGGCCTCCTACAAAGATATGAAAACATTATCACCTCACAGAAAATTGTGTCGTTGGCCCATTTAAACGAAGTTTGCCTCATTTTGGAATCCCACCAAGACAGGAAAAACAACAAAACCACCACGGACAATATCACTGTACCAAGCCGTCCTTCTGGATTAAAACTAGAATTTGACAACAAAAAAGTTTGCTCCTTTTGCAAAAAAGTAGGTCACCTAGCAACCACTTGTTTCAAGCAGGCCAAATTTCTGGAAGCTAAAGAACCCAGAACCTTAAAGAGACATCGCTCCAGGGATCGTTCTCCTCCACGCGACGAACTGCGTGAAATTTTCAAAAAATCAAGAAATAACATGGAAAGGTTGCAAGACCCTCACTTTGTTAAACCTCAAGTGGATTTCTCTAAACCCCCACCGAATTTCCACGCAAGAAAACCAAAAAACTAAATAATAACCTCTCAGGTATTCATTCTGTACCAAGGTCTAAGGAATGGACTGATTGGTTATCACACATTAAATATTTTAACCAGACCTTAAATGTTTCTTCGGTTTGTTGCAAACAAGCTAAAGATGGAAGACCTTATGCCCTTTTCTCCGTTAACAATGTCCCCTTCTCTGGACTACTAGATAGTGGTGCATCTGTTAGTTGCCTTGGCAACAATGCCCACCTGCCTTTTGTTAACAACGGTTTTAAAGTTTTTTCCAAACCTACACTCGTGACAACTGCGGACAATGCTCCCCAGACAGTCATCGGTACTCTGCAATTACCAATTAAATGTAACAATAACACAGTTACAATTAACTTTCTAATAGTACCCTCTATATCCCAGAATTTCATCCTTGGCGTTGACTTCTGGAAGGCTTTTAACGTTGCTCCACAAGTATTTAATACTCTTGGCCAAAAACCTCCGGTCGCTCAAGTTGGTGAGATTCGCACTATAATTCCTCACGAAAACCTAAGCACTGACCAGGCTCTCCAATTAAAGGAAATGATCAACAAATTTGAATCAATATCTTTCGAAAAATGCGGACTGGGTTTAACTAATTTGGTAAAACACCACATCAAAACCAACGGCCCACCAATCAAGCAACGCTACTACAATTTAGCCCCCCAAAAATTGAAACTTTTAGAAAATGAACTTGATGAAATGTTGAAAATGGGAGTGGTAGTTCCCAGCAGAAGTGCTTGGACCAACCCAACCCTTTTGGTTTCAAAAAAAGACGGCTCTGCACGCTTTTGCCTCGACAGTAGACGATTGAACTCTTGCACTGAAGCCGACGCGTACCCACTGCCTTTCGTTCACGCAACTTTAGACAAATTACGCAATGCCAAATTCATTTCTTCCATTGATCTAAGCAAAGCTTTCTGGCAAATACCTTTAGATGCGGAATCCTGCGAAAAAACTGCTTTTGTTGTACCTGGTTGGGGAATGTTCCACTTTAAAAGGCTACCTTTTGGTCTAAAAAATAGCCCCGCCGAACTACAGAGGCTGATGGACAAACTATTCGGCCCTGAAGTTGACAACAACCTATTCTGCTACCTTGATGATCTCATCATCGTTAGTGACACCTTCGAAAAACACCTGTTAATGCTGGAAAAAATTTTTCAACAACTTAAATTTGCTGGTTTAACCATCAATTTAAAGAAGTCTGAATTTTGTAAGTCTCGCCTGCGTTATTTGGGATTCATTGTCGACGAAAAAGGTCTGAGAACAGATCCTACTAAGGTGGAAGCAATGGCAAATTTCCCCCGACCCAAAAACGCGAAAGAAGTCAAAGGTTTCCTTGGACTTACAGGTTACTATAGGAGATTCATTAAAGACTTTTCCACTATTTCGGCCCCTTTAAACAAAATTACTGGTATCCGTAAAGGTATCAGCAACTTTCGTTGGTCTACTGAAGCCGAAGAAGCTTTTACGACTTTAAAAAATGCTCTTCAAACAGCCCCTGTCCTGAATTGTCCTAATTTTGAACTACCTTTTACCCTCCATACGGATGCTTCTAACGTAGGGATCGGTGGAGTCCTAACTCAGGAATTCCCCGATGGCGAACACCCGGTAGCCTATTTTTCCCGCACCTTGAATAAACACGAGAAAAATTACGGAATCACCGAAAAAGAGTTACTGGCAGTATTGGATTCTGTTCACCATTTTCGCGGTTACATAGACGGTAGCAAATTTACTGTAGTCACAGACCATAGTAGTTTGAAATGGTTGATCTCTCTAGGTAATCCCTCCGGCAGACTCGCTCGCTGGGCTTCTCGCTTGTCCCAATACACTTTCGATGTCATCCACCGTAAAGGTGCGGACAATATTGTCCCAGATGCCCTGTCAAGAATTGAACTTGCCACATTAAACATCGATACAATTGCCTCTACCCCATCCACAAAAGATGAATGGTATCTCAAAATCTATGAAGGATGCAAAAACAATCAACAAAAGTTTCCCAATTTTATTATAAAAGAAGGACAACTATATCGCAATTGTAAGGCCCCACTGTCCATCCTTGAAGATTACTCTTGGAAACTCGTTGTGCCCCTCGAAAAGAGAAAACAAGTAATCATCAACAATCATAGTGCCCCCGACTCTATACACCCAGGAACCTTCAAGACGTATAAAAAGATTTCCTTGAAGTATTACTGGCCTGGTCTTTTCAAGCAAGTTCGCAACTACATCTCCAAATGTGAAACATGTAAAGCTTACAAACATAGTACGGCACCCCCTGCCGGCCTAATGGGAAAACCCAAACGTGCTGATAGACCCCTCCAATCGTTATCTATGGACCTCGTCGGACCTTTTCCCAGGAGTTATTCTGGACACATGCATATACTCAGCATTGTGGATATCTTTACCAAATTTTGTTGGATCTTCCCCTTAAAAAGAGCCAACGCCGCCGCCATTGTCAAACTTGTGGAAAAACACATTTTCATACCCTACGGAACACCCAAAACCGTAATAGTTGACAACGGAAAACAGTTTATAGCACAAGAATTTAAAGATTTCCTTGCTAAATACGGGATTAAAGATATTTATTATAATACCTTGTACACTCCCCAAAATAACACTGTCGAAAGGTATAACCAGACTATTAACACAGCTCTGGCCATTTTGGTTGACAAAGACCAACGTAATTGGTGTAAGAATTTAGATAAAATTCAAGCTGCCATGAATAACACTGTTAACCTATCCACTGGTTACACCCCCTTCTTTTTAAAACACGGTATGGAACAGGTGGTACATGGTTCATTGCACTGGAACACGAATTTCCCCACGTCAACCACCTCCACAAGCAATCCTGCCGTTGATTACGCTCATCGTTTGGAAGAACTTACTGCCATTTATAGTGAAGTTACTGATGCCCTATTGCTGGTCCACCAAAAAAGTGCGGACAGATATAACCTACGTAGGAAACACATCACTTTTAATGTAGGCGATGTTGTCTGGAGAAGGAATAACACCCTCTCTCAAGGAGCCCTGTACTTCTCTGCCAAGTGGCACCCCGTTTTGTCAAGGCCAAGGTTGTAAGAAAAATATCGGACTTAGTTTACTACCTGTCCGACTCCTCTGGCAAACATACTGGTAATTACCATATTAAGGACATTGTAAAGTCTGGAAGTGAGGAGACAGTTGAAACTGCCCCACCACCCCAGCAACTTTAAACTAACCCATTGTGTATTATCACAAACTATTGTAAGCTTATGAAGTCTTACCATAATTAGGCGTGTAAAGTGTCAACTACATGTCAACCTATTCGTCAAAAACGAGTTTAACCTACCTTTGTAAATAAATGTATATTAACATATTATGACCATGAAGTATTATTCCTGTAATAACGTTCTTTCCCTCACGACAATCGTTTTCTCCCTTTTTACGTTTTATTTTCTCACCTGTTCTGAAACTGATCATTTTAGAATAGAGACACGTTTTCGAGTTACAATCGCCGGGAAGTCGCGAACCCGCTTTTGCTTCTCAACTTCTACACTATGCAATGTTTATGTCATGTCACCCCATTTTCGTTTCATTTTGTTCCCTTCGTCGTGTTAGAAAGAACCACCCCACTTTTGTTTCTGTCCTTGTAAAATAACGATTGGTAATCACTCATAAGAGTGCCATCCAAAAGAGTTCGGATTTTGTAAATTCCAAAGTGTTAAATACCGACCCTTTTTTAAAAAAAAAGAAAACCTGTCAAGTACAGCCATTAATTCTTTCTTGTCCAATTCAACGTTACCTTGAGTATGTAAAACCCTATAGTGGTCTCAAAGGCAAGAACCAAGTAGCAATTAATCACATAATTGTCTTCTTTGTATGTATATAATTTTTTTCATTTTTTTTCAATTTTTTCCTTTCAAAAATTGATGGCGTCCTACCCAAGCTCACATTTACCAAAAATCGGATTTTGACACATCCATTTTGGGAAATTGTATTTATAAAAGAAAACCAAATGTCGGTCCTATAAAACCACATACCATAACTGGACTCGCTTCAACTAAAAGTATGTAAAACCCATTAAGGTCTTTTATTGTATGACGAGATCTCGATTTCTTTTCTCTACTGTTACGTCACGTATGTCTCGTACCTCACGTTTCAACCCTACGGGACAGGTTAGTAAAACCTTACGGTTATCCTGATCTTCGAACGCAAATAATTATATCACAACGTAAATCAACAGGACTTTGTTCGATCATCGTTGCATAATATAAACATCCAACCTTTGTCTCACCATTTAACCAAGTGTTTGCAACCCAATTGCACGCTACAATGAACAGTATGTAAAGCCATTATGGGCCTGTTCTCACCCATCGCACGATGTAAGTAGAAATACCTCCTACCATCATCTTGCACCTTGTAACAAATGAAGTAACATTGAAATTGTTTATCTTCTCTATTGTTCCATCGTACGCCTCTCCAGGCTACGGAGTTAGTCAATCTAACAAATCTTTGCAAACAGTATCAAATGATACTGCTAGCTTTTGTTGAATTATATTTAAATGTAAAAAAATTGTCACGCGATAGGAGAGATCCTTAAAAAATCCACCACTACACGAGAAGTTCGTTACAATTACTTAATACTTATAACCATGTGGTATAATTTGGTCGTGTGACATTAACTTGCCATGAGTACCGCCTTTGTGTATAATTTGGTCGTGTGACATTAACTTGCCATGAGTACCGTCTTTGTGTATAATTTGGTCGTGTGACATTAATTTGCCATGAGTACCGCCTTTGTGTATAATTTGGTCGTGTGACATTAATTTGCCATGAGTACCGCCCTTGTGTATAATCTGGTCGTGTGTCATTAACATGTCATGAGAACCGCTTTTGTGTATAATTGTGTACAACCCTGTACACGAGACGTGGAGACGTAATAATAATACTTACCGTGATTCGTGTGAACGACATAATATCGACATCGTCATCTCCTTTAAGGAACTGTTTTTACACTCTTTGACTTCTGTCTATAATTGAGTTGTACCTTGCATATACTGCATACTCGTACACTATACGTGAAGACGTTACAATACTCACCATGAATCGTGCGAACGAAATAATATCAAACCTTTATATGTGAACTACGTAAGTATTTCACAGAAACCTCTTTGTTCAACGCCAATGCCCGTGGACTTCCTGTTTTTGCTGCTTTCCAAAAAGAAAAGAAGCCCAGGAATATCTACTATCCCAAAAGGACTAGTTTTCAGCTTCACTGTCAATTATGGGGCATAGTGCCGCAGGAGTTAATCGATGGGCACAAAACCACTAAACTCGTCGTCTGGGAAACGAATAAAAAGAATCCCAGGTTTGTGAAATTGGAACTAGGGTCTGTCTTTTCTCACAATCATGTAGAAGTTTAAAACGACCCCTAATCTTTTGCCAAATACACGCAAAAGATTAGCCTCTTTAGTACAATGTGTATTCAAATACTGTTTAAAATTAATCCACTTTATTAAAATGTAAAGAGTCAGGAAATCTGCTGGTTGAATATGTTTCACTCTCACATAGAGGTTGAATTGGAAATTAGTCCAGTCTCTAGCAAATTTCGTAACTCAATTCCCGTCCTTTTTCCTCCCACTCCCTACCCCCATGCCCTCAGGCATATATATATGAAGTGGAAAATCTGTTGTCGACCATATTTCGCCCTCACTTCAAGTTCGAATCGGTAATTGTTCCGGTCACCAACAGGCTTCCTACCTCACCTTTCACGTATGTTGTCATTTTTTTTCTCTCCTCAACGAAACACATTCATGAATTTTGAATATGTATGATACGCACTTGGCGTATCGTCTGTCTTTTCTGACAACCTTTATTCATGAATTAGTTTCCCTGCTGTTGCCGTGACTCGTTCACGAATTTTTTGTCTTGTTCTTTGAAATCCTACGAAAATGTTACCACCTGTATGTTAACATAGGCCAAAGAAGGCCGGTTGTTTTTTCAACCAAGACAGTTTGTCATTCGGCAAACGCCAAGTCATCCTAATAAAGGATAATGTTTATGTAATCAAAACTAGTTAGGAACCTCTCTCTACCTCTCTCTCACACTCTTCGTCACTCTCCGGACCGGCAGTTAAACCTCGTTTGTTTATTTTTTCTGGACACATTTTGTTTCTCTCCAAACTTTTCTTCATTGGTCCCTAGGCAGGTAAACTTCAAGAAATTCGCTTTAATAATAATTCCCCCCGGATTTAAAAAGAAGCCCAGGCGGAGGCCATCTCCAGCAGCCAAGCTGAGCCTCACCTCCTAGCAGCCTGCGCTGTGGTTACAAAGGCCCCTCGACTACTACTCGCTACACACTTGTTCCATCTTGTTCCATCTTGTTCCTGAAAGCACAGACCATACCACTCATATGTATGACGTTTGTCACACCACTGCAAGCCGAGTTGTCCCACTATACTTTATGACACTCTGAACTACCTTTCGGACACGCTAGTCCCGGAGTTCAAATTTCTTGCCCTCAATGCCAATGCCAGTTATACCGTCTCTTGCTCTGTCATGCAGTGACACATACCAGGTCATGGGTGAAACATAATTACCCTTTGCCCCTCCAGTAAACACAAACTGCGCATCTCTAAAAAGTTATCCTGAGCTACATTATGCTCCGATAACCAACACATACGATCCGTGCCCACCATAATAGCACATAGGACTCGTACTGGCATAACTACGGAACCTGGACTACTCTCTCCAATGACCACTGTAACCATAGCCGCAGCCCCGCAAACCACAGCCCCACTTCGCAAACATCAACGCCCACAACGAAGCAAAGTGTTCTTTCCAAGGCCTAAGTGTACTCCTGAGTGTTATCTCAATGGGTCAGATTACAGTGATAATGTAATCTTTTAGAGTCAGTGAAATCTCGTTTCCTTCGCAACTCTTCGAAACCAAAAAACCAACGCAACGCAAACTTAGCTTCCAGACCAATGAAACCCTAGAATCACACCTTAACATTCCGTCTTTTGTTTTTTTCAATTGTATAATGTTGTCTATTGTTTTTTCAATTGCATAACCATGCCCTTTTGTCTTTCAATTGTATAATTTTGTCTTTTGTCTTTCAATTGCATAACCATGTCTTTTGTTTTCTAATTGCATAATTTTACTTGTTGTTTCCACACCTGCTCTCTCCCCAAAATTATTTGCTCCAAACATGCTATGTACCCTTCCTCATTTCTCCCCACAAATATTGTTACCTAGCCTATGGCATAAGCTAGTCATTATGTTTTAGCTAGGCATCTCTCTGGCCATCCAAGTCTCTCAAACTAAGGGCAACTCTTGTTTTGTCAAAAAACCCCAAGGGAGGCACATAGAGGATCTTTTAACCCTGATGCTCCATTACCACGTCGCCCTTTTTACGAGCGCGGGGGGAGGTGTCATATAACAGATTTTAGGCGCAAAGATCCTACAGTTGCCAACTTGAGTAGCGGGAATTATCAGGTTAGTTGCTGGGTCAAACGTAACGCGCAAAAGATCCGCTACAGTTCCCCCCACCCCCGGCGACCGAGCTCCTCGTTCCTCCTTCTTACGCGCCGACCTCTGACCTAGCTGGACGTGTGTTCGTTTCGGCGCCCGCGTTCCAATTCGCACCGCTCGGTCGAGAAGCCAAATGTACGACAATGTCGCGCTTTGAACATCGACAGGCTGGCACCGTTTGTTTGAAACACGGCGCACCGTCCTGCAATCAACAGGATACCCCGACAACACCATGCTGTGAGTCTCTTACATTTCCTATTACCCTTGAATGTGTCCGCTAATAACCTAAATTCGTCCACGCTGCCTGTCGGTCTAGAGAGCTGTTAATTATTTCCCAGAGAGAGATTAGGGAACCCTTTGATGATAATTCTAGTTAGGATGTAACAACCTGTATTCTATTGTCATTCCCCCATGTAATGTCCATTTTGCCGCTCAAATACAATGTTGATTTATAAAAACCTAACCTCTTTCATTTGGGGATAGCGGTTGTATGGGAGTGTTTTGTGTAGACGGTGGGATATGGATTCTTGAGCCTCGCGCTGACCCCGAACCCTGACTATGAGAGAGACGTCTCATGCCCCCGCATCTGAGCTGGCCGAGGGTAAGTCAGGGCCCCCCCAGGTCCGACGCGCGACACGTGATAATGGTATTTTACTAAAAGTTCATCAAGAAATCGATCAATTCATTTGTTATGGACCTGCAATCCCATTTTAAAACGGATTACAAATAATTTAGTGCGATTTTTAATAAATCAGCAGTACTCGAGTTTGACAAATATGACGTATAATAATAGTTAGTTCCCAATGGTCGAGTGGATAGGATTCTGTGTCCAATTCCCAGTTGAGACCGTTATCTTTTTATTTTATATGTCTTATTCTGTTTCATGATTAGTTTAGATTTGATAGTATTATCTTCTTCTTCAATTATATATCAGTAGAGTTTAGAAAAAATATATTTTATATACAGGAAAATGATCTATGGAAGATTGAAAGTATAATTTTACGAATTTTCTTTGCGTTTACTTTGACATACTCGTCAACGGTGATTGCATTACGGAATTAAGGTCGTTCTAGTTAGTGGCAAGTTATTATTTTTTTTTGCTGCGAAGAACTAAGCGGCAAATGAAAGACAATTTCATAAAAACATGGTATTGGAAATACCTGTTCAAGATTCAATGGACAGCTCAAAGTATCTACAACGACGCATCTATTTTGCAAGAGGTGGATTTCAAGGAGACTTTCAACGTGTGCACAGGGTTGGTTTTATTCATTCATTACAACACACTCTCTTCCGGATATTTTTATTTTGTATTATTTGATTTATTTCAAAACTTGTTTTATTTTATTTGAATGAATAGTTATTTTTTAACAACATCCTTAGAATTTATACATTAGACGCGTCAACTAGTTTCGGTTACATCCTAACCTTCTTTAGGACGGTACTGTAATGTATATTCAGTGGAACAGATATCAATGTAAAATTTTCTTTCATACTTATATGTAACCCCCAATCAGAAGAAAGGTATTATGCTAACCTTAATTGTTATTATTAATGAGATATTTTATTATAGCCTTCTTGTGACATACAGTTGAAAACATCTACAATTTATGCGTTAGGGTTGCCAACTGCGCGTAATCTAGGTATAAACTAAGTACAGACATTATACATAATTAAAATTAAGAGAGAGAGATAAAAAACATTTTAGAAGACGAAAGAGCATCATAGAGTGGTTCGTCAATGGGTAGGGGGTGGAGTTATAGGGAGTTGAATGGGAACAACTTGGATTATTAGTTAATTATTTTTGTTCAACTAATACTACCTGTTGCTGACCTTCGTGTTTTTTTTAAGGTAAAGTTTGCAAAATTTCGCCAATATCGGAATAAAAGTGTAGAGTTGTATAAAAATCAAAGACACACCGCCTGCCCGCCACAGATACTATGATTAATACCTGAAAATAGTTGACGTATTTAATGTATAAATTCTAATAAAGAGTTTGAAAACAAAGTAACTTTTCATTTAAGTTAATACCAAGCAACAAAGTGATTTATTTTTTCTATAACATTTATTTTAACAAATCTTTTGTTTTAATTAATTTAATACTGTGTAAGTATTTTAAATTGAACGAAAATAACGATTTAATTCTATTTTTTTATTTTTTTAAAATATTTATTTAATTTAATGTAACATAATTGCAACAAAGTCCCGTTTAACTGATAGATAGCATTTTGTAAACGGGTTAACAATCTACTTTATATTTTTAAATTTAGAATATATATACTGCTTCAAACTATGAATTTCAACATTTTTAGAATATATACTGCTTTAAACTATGAATTTCAACACTTTTAGAATATGTACTGCATTAAACTATAAATTTCAATTTTTTTAGAATATATACTGCTTTAAACTATGAATTTCAACATTTTTAGAATATGTACTGCTTTAAACTATGAATTTCAACCTTTTTAGAATATATACTCTTTAAACTATGAATTTCTACATTTTTAGAATATATATTGCTTTAAACCATAAATTTTAACATTTATTGAATATATACTGCTTTAAACTATGAATTTCATCATTTTTAGAATATATACTTCTTTAAACTATGAATTTCATCATTTTTAGAATAAATACTTCTTTAAACTATGAATTTCAACCTTTTTAGAATATATACTCTTTAAACTATGAATTTCTACATTTTTAGAATATATATTGCTTTAAACCATAAATTTTAACATTTATAGAATATATACTGCTTTCAACTATGAATTTCATCATTTTTAGAATATATACTTCTTTAAACTATGAATTTCATCATTTTTAGAATAAATACTTCTTTAAACTATGAATTTCAACATTTTTACGAAATGCGGTTATAGTTTTGATTTTTATTTTGTCATTCTACATCCTATATTTATTCTTCTTCATCTTCATCTTCATTCTATATTTATGTAGTCTAGGGGAAAAAGACTATTTTTATGGCTAGGTCATATCGCAATAGCGCATTACGGATTTTGTATAGGTGCACTACACATGAAATTTAATAAAAAAAAATTAACCTTTTTGATTTGTATTTTTTTAATCCGCCCCTGAACTGGAATATGCCGTATATCTTGCGGGAAGAAACTTGTTTTGGTGAAGGTTGAAGGGGTTAAGGGACGGAGATGAATTGGAAGGCCTTCAATCCTCTAGAGTGAGTCTAGACGTGATTCCAGACATACTATTTAATATCACAGCAGGAACTTTAACACCTTCAAGCCGCAAAGATAGTACTATGTGAAATGACCTTGACATTTCAGTCTTGCCAGGAAACTTATCTACCTTTTCGTGTTTAGGGATTGTTGAGAAAATTATGTTATTATGACTTTGTGGTATGTTTACTACACATTAACTCTGTAACGTGATAAAAGTGGCGGGACGCAGTTTTTTTTTTCAAAATCATAGCATGAATTAAAGCACTGCGTTCCATTTTATGAGTTTTGTCGTGAAGTTAGCTGCGTTACATTTTATGAAGTTAGCTGCGTTCCATTTTATGACTTTTGTCGTGAAGTTAGCTGCGTTCCATTTTATGACTTTTGTCGTGAAGTTAGCTGCGTTCCATTTTATGACTTTTATCGTGAAGTTAGCTGCGTTACATTTTATGAAGTTAGCTGCGTTCCATTTTATGACTTTTGTCGTGAAGTTAGCTGCGTTACATTTTATGAAGTTAGCTGCGTTCCATTTTATGACTTTTGTCGTGAAGATAGCTGCGTTCCATTTTATGACTTTTGTCGTGAAGTTAGCTGCGTTCCATTTTATTAATTTTGACGTGAAGATAGCTGCGTTACATTTTATGACTTTTGACGTAAAGTTAGCTGCTTTCCATTATATGACTTTTGATGTGAAGTTAGCTGCTTTCTATTATATGACTTTTGATGTGAAGTTTGCCGCGTTCCATTTTATGACTTAATCTTGTCAAAACTACAAGACAAAGAAATGCTTTCATTTTAAAATTCATCAATTGCCTTATTGACGGCCCTGCATTATTTCAATTGAATTCATTTCATGTTCCTAATATAATCACACAAATATGCAGCAGTAGAAGATATTAAGCATTTTGACAATAATTATTGATAAGAATATGCATGTTTATATATTACAAAGAATGCTCATACGCTGGAAGCATTGCACAAAAACAAATCTTAATTTCCAGAATCTCGAGAACTTAGACAACTTACTTTAATAAAACTGGAAGTGTTTAATTAATCTCTATATTCCCTTTAGGTGTCACAACGCTTACTGGCGTTTAGTCCTACGTGCATATTCTATTGGAGACCCGCGCTGCACGGTGTTCTGCTTATTGCATTCCAGTATTCTGTTTAGAAATATACCGCCAGAATGAAAACATGGTTAATTTTCCATTGAATATGGTCAGTTACAAAATACACAATAATAAGATTTTAGGTCATAGAAAATTACATCGCGTGTTTTAACTTATAGGGAATACTTTTACGTAATACGTTCGGATCACACTAAGTATGTAACTCTTGCTGACTTCGAATAGGACGCTGACTAGTTACTGCAATTTTCTTCTTGTACTTCTGTTCCACGTTTTTATAACTTATTAACTGTCTGTGCGATGACTTCAATAAAAACACGCAAGCGGTGAGGTCTGGCATCATGAAATTTGCGTAGCTCTTTGATCTGTTTTTTTGGCAAACCTTTTAAGCTAGCAATGTCATTTAATTGATATAAAGCAGTAAAATATTTATATATGTCAAAACATCAAAAAAATAATTTTATCATTACTGGGGAAACTTTTATTTGATGACTTATAATTTAATAACCTATGACATTTATAAAGTGGGGCAATTCCGTTTTTTATAGTTTCGTTGTAATCATGAAAATGGATTAAAATATGATTTAATGAGAAATTAATGTTTGTGGCGGTTAAAGTGGCAAATAAGGAACAACTATACGAAACTAACTTTACTTAAACCTTTAAAAATAGTAAATTAAAGTATAAGTGGATAAACAGGTCTTTAAAACACGCGCGATTTATGGAGCACGACGGCGTAGCCGAGTGCTCGAAATAAAGCAAGTGTTTTAAAGACCAGTTATCCACGAATACTTTACGCTATTTTTTTCATTGGTACACTTTGAAAACATAAATATTGATATTATTATTAAAAATTTGGAAATAAGAACTATTAATGAATTCGTGATGTGACATCATATCTTGTTGTCATGGAAATGAAAAACACAATTGACATTTAGACTTCACATTTTGTTGATTTGTTGATGTTGCCATGGTAACTTTAAAAAAGTGCGATTTAAACACGCTAGAGCGTACTTTAAATGAGTAAAAAAGGGCACCAATAACAAAAAATATACTAAACACTTTTTCGGAGGATTGTGTTATCGCCAATTTAAATGGGTTTTTGGCTGAATGATTCTGTGGTTCTCCAATCCGCAGAATCCAAGGTTGCATGATTACTCTCGGTGTGCAATAATGAGAATTCGGATATTTACAATTTCGTTTTTATTTTAACAAAACTTACGTTACAATAATTTTATGAACAAAAACAGATCGCGAACGCTAGAGGAGATTTTAAGTCGGCTAGACCACTGGAGACAGAATGAATTATTAGCCGCGCGAGGTATCGCGCGCAAGTTTACAATGTTACTAGCCTCACAAGGATGCGGGTAAAAGTAATGTTGTCATTATTTTCGGGAGATGTAAACTCCCTATAATTTACCCTACACTTTATTTAAATTTAATTAAACTGATGAAAGCTTAAATAAATATTCACGAATTGTTAGGTTAACCTCTTTTCATTGATATATTTTAGTATATATTTCACGATCGATGGTCCCTTCTTCAGGACGTAATTTTAAAATGATGCTATAATTTTTTGTGAACATTTAAGAAGAAAAACTTTCTACATAGTGTATTATTAATCTATAATATTATATAGTTTGAGTTCAAGAAAGTGAGCGTGAAATACTTGGAATATTGTATGATTCTTCAGAGGATATTGTCACTCATTTCAGACCTCTCCTTGACATTACCAACGAAATAACTCCTCTATACCTTAAACACCTGTAAACTATCAGCAATTTTCCCCAGACAAGTAATTTACCACCTCCCCCAGTAATTTGATCATCCACCCTGTTTTTCATGGCCTTGGTGGATATGTAGCCAGTGGTGTAACGATCACACGGGCAGGATGGGCAGCCTCCCAGGGGCCTGGATGTCAAGCCATTCAATTGCATAAATAATAATAGTATGTGACAGAAACACAATGTTTTCGCAAACGGCGCAAGTCTCCTGCCTTTGCCGGTGGGTGGAGAGTTTTAATGTTTAATTTTCTAGACGTGCGTCTACTCCGTATTTGAATTTGAAAGCCTAGGGCATACATATTCTTAGAATGGCTATCGTTTTCATTAGCGGTGCTACATTTTGATGAATGATTATTATGAATATAACGTGTTTTGTATATTCATAATGTAATTGGATAGATGTTGTAATTTTTCAATTTTACATTCGATAGGTGAATTTATTCTTATGAAAGGCAATGATCCTTAGGCAAATATATTTATTCTCATGAAAGGCAAATATATGAATTCTCGTAAAAAGCAATAATCCTGGGGCAATAGTATTTATTATCGTGGAAGGCAATGATCCTGGGGAAAATGTATTTATTATCATAGAAGGCAATGATCCTGAGGAAAATATATTTATTTTCATGAATGGCAATCCCATGAAAAGCAATGATCCTGAGGCTAATGTATTTATTCTCATTAAAGACAATGATCCTGAGGCAGATACTCGTATATTTATTCTCATGAAAGGAAATGAACCTAAAGCAAATATATTTACTCTCGTGAAAGGCAATGATCCTGAGGCAAATATATTTACTATCATGAAAGGCAATGATCCTGAGGCACATTTATTTATTCACATGAATGGCATTGATCCTGAGGCAAATATAATTATTCTCATAAAAAAGTAATTATCACGAGAAAAATATATTTATTCTCATGAAAGGCAATGATCCTAAAGAAAATATATTTATTCTCATGAAAACCAATTATCATGAGGCAAAAATACGTGTTCTCATGAAAAGCAATGATCCTGAGGCAAATATAATTATTGTTATGAAAAGCAATGATCCTGAGGCAGATACTCGTATATTTATTTTCATGAAAGGAAATGAACCTAAAGCAAATATATTTACTCTCGTGAAAGGCAATGATCCTGAGGCAAATATATTAACTATCATGAAAGGCAATGATCCTGAGGCACATTTATTTATTCACATGAATGGCATTGATCCTGAGGCAAATATAATTATTCTCATAAAAAATTAATTGTCCCGAGAAAAACATATTTATTCTCATGAAAGGCAATGATCCTGAAGAAAATATATATATTCTCATGAAAACCAATTATCACGAGGCAAAAATACGTTTTCTCATGCAAAGCAATCATCCTGAGGAAAATATATTTATTCTCATGAAAGGCAATGATCCCGAGGAAAATATATTTATTCTCATGAAAGGCAATGATCCTGATGCAAATATATTTATTCTCATGAAAAGCAATTATCCTGAGGCAATCCATGTTATCCATGAGGCAAATATATGTTTTCTCATGAAAAGCAATGATCCTGAGGCAAATGTATTTTTTCTCATGAAAGGTAAATGATCCTGAGGCAAATATGTGTTTTTTTAAATATTAAGCATCATTGATCCTACAATTATAATATTCCTTTCACGGGTCGGCGCTGGTGTTTAATATTTTTTTTATTAAAATATTTATGCGTACAATAAAGTTCTCCCAGTAGTTTGTTTTGATGTATCCGTTGTTTGAAGGTATAGAATTACATTGAATTTCCTGCTAAACTCCCGGTTAAGTAAAATTGATGTAAAGCTATTTTTACAAACATATTTAGTGTAGTCATTAAGTGCGCATGCAAACACGTCATTTCAATTAAACCTGCCCAGCACAAACAATGGGATATTAAAATGATGGATAGTACGTGATATTAATTAAATGCAAAAGTACACAATGCTGCATTAAGAAACATGTCACTACTACTGTCGACCCGGAAAAATCACAAATAATAAAAATCAACCACAAAGGTACCAATAAAGTGTTTTTACAAAAATACCATTGTTTTATTATTTAGACGAGACACTAAGCTACAAAATCGGTTCGGCTTTTTTACCTCCAACTGACCTCCAACTTTTCTAACTAAAACTACGGAATCCGGTGTACCTTATCGTATCGTGTCAACAGGATATTAGCACCCAGTAGCGCCTCTACTTGTATATCTGTGTATAGTACATATTTTTTCAATTTTTGACCAAGTTGGACGACCATAGTTTCGGCTAGGCCGGTTGGTAGCTACTTTCAAAGATTTTTTTTGGGTTACTGTGGATTGAGCCTTCATCCCCAGGGATTGGCTAATAAGCTCCTATGAACTTTTAAAAAGTATTTTAAAACTTTAAGTATTAAAATATTTTTTAGTTTGATTGAGGATTGCACCTTCCTTCCCAGGGACTGAAATCAACCGCGCTTAAAGCCTCGCCAAATGTCGATCGCATAGGACAGAAATTAATTTTGTATATTAACTGCCACAATGTAATCCGATTTCAGAGAAATGCTTTGTACACGATTGCCACATCAAGTTGATAGAATGCATTGTCATCGACGAGTATATATGCAGAGTTTCAGCTTGATCGGATGTCGTGAAGTGGGTTAATTTCCGCATCTACAGCGTCCATTCTTTCATTATCGAAAATAGTGAAATTCAAATATATTGGTTTTAAAATTTTAAATAAACTAAAAAGTATTCTGAAATATTAAAATAAACTAAAATCAAAATCGAAAAAAAATAATTTCCGCAGTCGGAAATCAAACCCCCACCAACTGCTTGGAAAGCAACTATGCTGACCGCTATTGTACCAAATAGTAAGAACTACGATATAAATTCATTTTATTATGTACCTTCGGAAAATAATAGGAATTATGTATTTTTGAATTTCTACTACTCCCATCCAATCACAACCGAAATCTTATTGTTTAAAAATACTAATTTCGGTTGTCGGTCTACGTGTGCGTGATATGAATATTCATGCATGATGCGTAAAATTATTCATGTTCAATGAACTTTTAATTTTAAAAAATTGGACCTGACAAGTATGAAATTATATCAGTCAAGCAATAAAGTAATTACCAAATTAAATTTGTTTAATAATTTATTATTAATGATAATTCTTTATTTGAAATGTGTATTTCTTTTGATTATTTATTTAGAGAGTGATTTGAATAGTAGAAGAAATCGGGGATGCCTGAAGAATACTTAACGCAATATTCTGCATTGGAATGAGATCACAGGAGTCGAATTAAAGTGCATGTAATGTAGTTTTTTTAATTTAATTTTCATCAAATCCCTACAATAAAGTGGGAATCTTAACGACATAAGTGAAGAACTCGTGTAAAAACAATATTCGGCGCGCAGCCCAGCGACATGCATCGACCTACGGTCGACTTTGCCCTGCCAAGCCTAGAAAATCGATCTTTCCCTGAGGTTTAATTCAATTATTTCTGATGAACGTATTACTAAAATCTCAAATGTTTTTAGAGGGATCCCTTGGGAAGTTACTAATTCATCATCAAGAAAAATTATATCTGGCGTGTACCGCTAATTTTATAGTTTAAAAAGGTTTTATAAAATTTTAAAACAGTTTGACAAAAAACGTTTTAATGGCAAGGTCCTGTTTTTATTAATATTAAATTACTTGCATCCGTAGGGATCTCTTTAGAAACATTTGATATTTTAGTAATACGTTCATCAGAAATAATTCAAATGTGAGCGTCGAGCAAATCCGCGTTATTAAAGTCTTATGTCGCCTTGATAATAATGATGTCTTGTCAAATTGGTTCTAAGCCATGAATAATTATTGATGTATACGTTTATTTAATTCGAATACGTTTTGGATAATCTGATAAAACAAAGGTCTGAGACTGTCTTTTCAATGATTATAATTGTTGGGTAATTATTTAAATGATGCCAATTATTATATTGATGGTCCAGTCTCGTTCATTGCTCCCTGTACTGTACTAGGTCACTGTCATCACTGGCCTTCCTATACTTATAGCACCTCCTCTTTGCAAGAGACCATTCACACTAATTTCATCACTACTTGCAATTGTCACTTCGATTTCTTTGTCCAAATTCTTTCGACTACTATCTGCTTGATGCTTGAAGAAACTTGGAAATGTTCGCTTGAAGATCGCGAGAGTGTTTATAAAACAGATTATATCAAACGAACGTTTAGCGAAACTTATTTCGGAAGGGCTATAAATTAAAGATATACCGTATTACTCCAAATAGATAATACGGAGGGATAAGAACAGGTTAGTAGAAAACGTTACACATTACGCGTATGCGTACTGCGTATACCGGCCGTAATACAGCAGTATTAGTGGCCGACAGATTTTTAAACCGTGCTAAACTTTGAACCAGGATTAGGGACGTATTACTATGGTATTAAAAAATCTGTTTGATATTGAATAATCGATCGGTCGCGCAGTGAAAATATAAAATAGTAGTGAAAACCATTGGCAGCACTATCACTTTAATTCGAAATATCGATTTACCAAACAAATATGGAACGCATGATCAAATTGGCAAAATTTAGAAGCAATTCAAAGCAGCCCGGGTCAATGACATCGCAAATTTCATCTGAAAAACGTGAAGTTAGCAACTAAACGCGAAATGCCAAAATTACCATGTTTTGAGGATTGGAACAAAATGGTGCAAGTCTAAAAAAATCTCGCATGAATATTATTATGAGTAAATATGTTAACCTGAGCAGTATACGGCCCTCCTCACCATATAGTTGCTATACCAGCGATGCAGCATCGTATTAAAAATCGTTATACATAAGACTGTTATTGAATATTCTCAGTTTTGTGAGACTTTCCTACAAAATAAACTGAAAAATAAACAAGAACAAATTTTTCTTTTTAATTTATTATTTGAGGTTGTTCCCACCAATGTTATATTTCATTGAAGGATAAGATAATACTAATAAATCTTAACGAAACATGAAACAGAACAAGACACAGAAAAATAAATACTCAAATAATAATTAAGACGCCCGTCCCGGTAAGACTACAGATCCTGGGTTCGATTCCTAATTGTGACCATTATATTTTTTACTCTTCTGTGTTGTCCTGTTTCATGTTTCGTTTTGACTTATTAGAATTATCTTCTTCTTGCAGGGATTTTACAGAGGATTTGATAACACGGTAATACACAAAATTTTTGTAATATTTTCCAGTGCAGAAAAAACTAGTTTCATTAGCATTTATCTTGTTTAAAAAAACTCACTTTATAGCTCATTATATTTTTTATGTTAGTTAAGTATTTTTAGTGAGTTAATATTACTCGATCATCTTAAAGATTTACCACTTAAACTATTAGAAAAACTAATTAATGCAATATTCTCCGTTGTTTTTTTAAAGTAATTAATACTTTTAAGTATTTTTTAATAGTACTGAAAAAGTCTCTAATCTACATGTCAATAATTAATTTGAGTTATTTTCAGATTAAGATAATCAGTTATTACTGTGGATATTTTTTAGTGTTTCTTCGAAATCTTTCTACATAATATTCTTGTATTTAATTCAATTCTTCATAGTATTTATGAAATTGTTTTTAATAATTACTCAACCAACTTCTCCATTATTTAATTTAAACATATTTGCATGTCTTTTTAACACTCTCAGACCTGAATAAAAAATGGTAGTGGTATAACATATTTAATATTTGATGACTGGGGTTGCGAAACTGTGACTCCACTGTATGAGTTGGTATTATAAGGTGCTGTAGGGATAATCCCTTTGCAATACACTCGAAGGACCAGTTCCAAAACTATGTCAACTGTAATTATATTATATGGGATAATTACATTTCAATGGACAGTACTCCTCAATATGTTAAATATAAAATAAGCCCAGATTGGAGTACAGGAGAAAAGGTACTCATCTATCGCAGTTGAGGCCACAAAATAAGCCAGCTTCCAGATGATCCACTAGTAATATGAATTTCAAATTCTCAAAATTTATTCCGCGGTCTTCTTTATATCACACATCAATCATTCCTGTCTGAGGTATACTTTACACCATAAATAAAGAACTTACTAGATCGATATCTTCGGGTTTTTTTTATGAAACAAATTGGTACTGAAAAACATAGACATGCCAATATATAGACACTATATGGTACAATTCTCATTCTGAGCCTACTTATTATACTATACACCAATGAAAAAGTTTGAAAGTTTATTCCATAGACTTTCAGAGTTTTTCATTGGTGGATATATTTAGGCAATCATATGACGTCACAATATTTCGGTGCCAATTTTTGATCGGATTAATACCTACCCCCCTGCTTTATTGACATCTTCTTCTTCTTGCAAAAATTATTTCGCTCATGGTGACATTTTAGGATGGGTACCTACCTACATTGGTTAGGTAGGACAAATGCAGAATTTAATACCTACTTAGATTTCCTATCCATCAAGTCTTTGCGAATACACAAGGACCTACCTACTCCCATATACATTGCTCGAACAGATAACAATAGGTTTATTTGAAAATATTTGATGTTTGATTTTTTTAATAGTTTAGAAGTGATAGCTACTTATATTTTAAATATACCAAATAATGAAGTATAGTGTACACCAAAAACATAAAATTCAGAAAATTAAACAGTTAAAAAAATACCCTCAAACCATACAACATGAAAAAATCAGGAGAAAATAATCTGTCGAGATTAAACACAAAACCTTCGACTCGTTTTTGTATAAACGGCTCATTTGTGGAACGAGAGCTAAGGGCGTCTGTGTTTTCTTCTTTTTCTGACTCTTCAAGACCGGCATTAATAAATCCCTTCCCACAGCCCCTACCGTAACCCGCTTAACAACGCTGCCCAACCGCGTGTAGACATAGCTCCGCTGCCTTTGCACTGTACTGACAACACAGAGTCGATCGCCGCCACCGGCAGGTCAACAACAGTTTCCTCGTGGTTTGTGCCGCGCACAACGCAGTATCAAAGTCTTTGTGCCCCGTCTCCATGTTCCGCAGGGCATGTGATTTAGTGTAAAACAATAAAGTGCCATACAAACAATTAACAAGTGAAACCAAACAAAATCGACCGCGCGGCCCACCGCGCGGCGGCCGTGCCACAAAACAGTTTTTAAGTGAAATTTTCAAAGGAATTATTATTGTTACATGTTTTTTATTATTTCCAAAAGTGAGTCATCAGACAAAGTTTAAATTTCTAGTTGCTACATGAATCATTATTCTTCTTTAAAAGTGAAATAAACAACAATTCAATATAATGGAAGAGACAATGGCCGACCTGAGGAAACTCAACCCATCCAGGGAGACTCTCATCGAGTACCTCAATTCAATGCCAAATACAAGGGTTACACAAACTACTTACTCGCAAAAAGACCCCCGCTCCACCGCCAACTCGTCAATATATCAAAATAATGCAGACGACTTCAACATCGGGGACGTAGCTTCCCTCTTCCCGTCCCAGGCCTCGCCCGTCACCACCCAGGAGGATTACGAACAGGATCCAAACTTCCCGCCGCCACCCTGGATCACTCCCTACGGGAAAACAAACAACAAAAGGAGGAAGGCAAACTCCCCTCGCCCCATCTCTCCCGTCGCATCCGTTTCTCAAAACCGTTTTGAGGCCCTCGCACCCCCAGCCTCAACGACTAGCGACACCATCACGACTGCAGGCTCAAAGACCACAGACTCAGACCCCACCGCCGCGACCGCCCCGAAAGTTTTCAAGGCAAAAATCCCTCCAATCATCATCAGAACCACTACCAACTGGAACTCGATGCGCCAAAAACTTCAGGCAGCCGGTGTGAAAGTCGCCAACTCGAAGGCAATCCCTACAGGCTACGTTCTAAACACAGAAGACTCCACAAGCTTTCGCACAGCCACCCGCCTCCTCGAAGAATCCCAAGTGGCCTTCCACACTTTCCAACTCTATGAAGACAAGACGACGAAAACAGTCCTGCGCGGGATACCCCCGTCTACCTCCACGGAGGAAATAAAAGAGGAGCTAGAAGAGCTCAACCTCCCTGTCATCAGCGTCACCCGCATGCGCTCAGGACCCAACAGAGTTGCGGCCCCCTTGGTCCTCGTTCAGTTGAACCACGGCGAAGCTGGACGAAAAATATTCGAGCTGGAAACACTCTTCCAGCTACGCATCAAGGTGGAATACCTAAACCCGAAAGCCGCCCCCTCCCAGTGCCACCGCTGCCAGCTTTTCGGGCACTCCGCGAGGGGCTGTCACCTGCCCCCCCGCTGCGTTAAGTGCCCCGAAAATCACCTTTCAGCCACCTGCTCCCACAAGCGGGAGGACGGTGACGCCACTTGCACAAACTGCGGCGGACCCCACCCCGCCAACTACCAGGGCTGCCCAAAGCGCCCCGCACCCTCCACCCGCCACGCTCGCCGACCTGAGGTAAACCCACAAGTCACCTTTACATCCAAGCCCACAAACCCCTCCATCTCCTACGCCCAGTCCATGAACCCTCCCCCCACCCGCAACCCCTCAGGTTCTTCAAACACCCCCCCCCCCAATAAACTCAGCAACCTTTTCATTTACAGATTTCCTTAAAAAATTAAACTTACAAAAAATCGGCGAACTCCTCGCCGACCTCTTACCAAAATTTCTCTCAGCTCAAAATCCATCAGATTATATCAGTATACTGCTCTCTGCAGCCCCCCAGATTATTGCCCTTTTTTCAAATTAAATTATGGCTAACACCACCACCCAGCCCCACGCGCTCCGTTTGGCATTCTGGAATGCCAATGGTTTCGACAAAAACCTGCTCGAAGCTCGCCTATTCACCAACACACACAAATTAGACATACTACTCATAAACGAAACACACTTCACAGCCGCACAAGCACCAAAAATCGCCAACTTCACACTGTACAAAAATGACCGGTTACACTCACGAGGTGGTGGCACAGCCATCTACGTGAACAATAAAATCACACACCAACACAATACTACACCTACCCTCTCTACACTAGAGAGCACCTCCATTACCATCTTCACAAAATCTTCCGGTCCATTAAGAATCAACTCAATATACAACCCTCCCCAAAAAGAAATTAATCCTAAAGACCTCGAGTTGCTTCTTGATGGCCCAACCCCTACTATTCTAGCCGGGGACTTCAACTCGAAGCACTCAGACTGGAATAGTAGGCGCACCAACAAAAACGGAAGAATCCTTCACAAATTCGCCGCTTCCCATCCCGATCTAGTAGTCGCCGGCCCCGTGACTCCCACACATTTCCCGTCACACGGCCACACCCCAGACGTACTAGATATCGCCCTCATACACAAATCATCCTGGGCGTACAGCATACAAACCATTAACGAACTCTCCTCCGACCACAACCCCGTGCTGTTAACCCTACATAAATTCACCAACCCCCCCCCCTCAAAAGCCAAACAAAAAACTGATTGGACGGCCTTTATGCAGAAAGTGGACGAAAACATCACTATAAAATCAAACATTAATAGCACCGACGAACTTGACTCTGCGGTTGACAATCTAGCCCTCAAAATACGCACCGCCATAAATGACGCATCCAAACCTTTACCCGTACGCCTCCCCTACAGCCCGACCGACGACTTACCAAAAGACATAGCCGACCTTATCTCCAACAAAAACTTTCTCAAACGACGCTTCACTAGAACTCCAGACCCTAGAATAAAGACTGCCATTAATAGACTACAAAAACAAATTAGACAAAGACTCTCCGAAAACACAAACTTATCCTGGAACAAAAAAATACAAGAAATTAACCCAAAGGACGGCTCCCTCTGGCGCTTATCAAGACAACTCAAATCTACACCGACCCCAAACCACCCAATACACGGTGAAAACGGACTAGTTTTTGACGCACTCGACAAAGCCGAATTTTTCGCAGACAGTTTAGAAAAACAGTTTAGCCCCAGTTACAAACACGCAGATCCCGACCACATCGCCGACGTCAACCGCAACGTAAACCACATTTTTGACACCCTCCCCCCTGACAACATCCACTTCACTACCCCGGCCGAGGTACGCAGCGCCATAAAAGGCCGCAAAAACAAAAAAGCCCCCGGCCCGGATGAAATCACAAACTTCGCTCTTAAAGCCCTCCCCCAAAAAGGCATCCTAGCCATAGTCAACCTTATTAATACAGCTTTCAGACTGCGCTATTTCCCCAAAAGTTGGAAACACGCGCACGTCATAGTACTCCCCAAACCGGGCAAAGATCCACTTTTCTGCAAAAACCACCGTCCAATCAGCCTCCTCTCCAACATTGGGAAAATTTATGAAAAAATCCTCCTCACTAGGCTCATCAAGCACATTAACGAAAAATCCACACTACCCGACGAACAGCACGGGTTCAGAGCCCAGCACTCAACCCTCCACCAACTACTACGGGTCACCGAGCAAGTCATCGGTGGCTTCAACTCCAATAGATCTACAGGCGCCATTTTCCTGGATATAGCCAAAGCCTTCGATAAAGTATGGATAAACGGCCTACTACTCAAACTCCACCAAACAGATATAGATCCCCAACTGCTTGGTGTATTAAAATCATTTCTTCGGCACCGCACTTTTCAAGTGCGATACCGCGATGCAATCTCATCCCCACGTTTCATGACAGCAGGAGTACCCCGAGGCTCCTTGCTGTCCCCCACCCTCTTCAACATTTACACTCATGATATCCCCCTCCCGGACAACCCAAACTCAAAAGTAATGCTCTACGCCGACGATTCAACCCTCATGGTTACCCACGGTTCGCCCAGGATGGTTACACATCGCCTTCAGCAAGACGTAAACAGACTCCAAGAGTGGTATGACCGCTGGCGCATAGACGTCAATCCCTCAAAGAGCGTAGCCGTCTACTTCTCCAGAAGTGGACGAACTACAGCTCAGCGAGGGACCATCAAGATGTACGGCCAAGTCATACCATGGCAAAAGACCGCCAAATATCTTGGAGTCACACTAGACAGGAGATTAACTTGGTCACCCCACATCAAAAACACATTAACAAAAGCCCGGCAAACCGCCGGCGCTTTATCACCACTACTACACAAAAACTCAAAAACCTCACTATCCAATAAACTCCTCATATACAAATCCCAAATCCGCCCCATCATTACCTACGCTAGCCCTATATGGGCCAGCGGAAACACAAAGCGACTCGAGCAATTCCAGAATGCCTCACTCAGACGGTACACCAAAAGCCCTTGGTTCGTACGTAACAGCATAATTAATAAAGGCTCGAATATCCCCCCACTCCGCAAACACATGGTGGATTTAGCCATACCATTTTATAAAAAATTAACCTCCCATCCGAACCCTAGCATCTCGTGCCTAGGTAAACCTAGCCCTTACGAAAACCCTTCCTACCCCCACCCAGTATCCATCATCTACCCACCCTAATGCTGGCTCTAAAAAAAGAACATTCAAGTACAACCGATACAAAAAATATAGTATTCGATTAGTTAAATCCTAAACTAATACCGACAAAAAATTCAGTCGAAAATACAAAAAATATAGTATAAAATACAAAAAATCATAGTATTTTAAAGCCCCCAAGTTGTCAAGGCAGCCCAAGCATTAGGGCAGAAAAAAACCATCCCCCAGGTGACTTACCCTCAGGTCGCGAGACATAGTCCTTGATTGGACTGCACCTCGCAAAAGTGTGACAATATGATATAGTACTGTACTGACAAAGGCGCTCTTGTGAGGTGTCACATTTTTTTTTAAATTGCCTGCAATGCTAGCTATTACAGCATTTGGAAAAAGAATACCGCTAAAATGATTGTAAAATTTCTGAAATGATTATAAAACCATTAAAAAAAATTGGGTACGACCGAAAATCATTTACCGTCGCCAACGTTTTTTCTGTGGGGCTTTCTGATTTATATTATTTGAATATTATTAGCACCGTTTAGTCACAATAATATTTTTTCTATGAACTAAAATGTTTGTAGTTTTTTGCAACAGATTGTTCTGAATTGCAACGAAAGTTAACAATAAGTTTTTAATTCTGTGTTGATTTCGTCGATATCTTTTTACATTATTGACACAATCCAAAAAAGTTCACTGTCTTAAAATGCAACGAATTTCGCATTTGTTTTAGAAATGCTTTGGAGCGTGTAAATACATGTTATACAGCTACTAAGTACAAATGCAATGGGGAATGGGGAATTATTTTCCTATGTTATCTTTGGGGATGCTGTGTGGAATGTGTTACTAGGAAAGGAAGGGGACGAAATTCTAAGAACGATAACGGTATGAAGGGTGGGTAGGAACCTGGGGGTCAGTGTGTCCAGGAGTGACGGAAGTATGAATCCATCCCTCTAGTAGATCGTTTCTAAACCTGGCTTAATAGAAATAAACTTTTGTTAATTAATTAATAATTTAATTTACTGGACAATTTGTAAAGCGCCGCTTTTGTGAGATATCACCTCAGGGGCGCTTTGATTGAAAGTTTATTTTTTATTTTTAACAAACCTAAATCATTCAGCAAAATTTATTTCCTAGATTACGTTTTAAAAAGGCAAGGAATGCATAATTTATCACCTGAAATGTGGTTGGAATATATATGGAAAGGTCACCAAAAAGGGATAAAGGATTTTTTTCAGGAGGTCAAAAACTTTGACAATTTAAATACGTTTGGGACCTTTAACCACTTGTTAAACAATCTCTTAGCATTAACAGAAACGCGATATCATTTACCTTTACGCTTTTCGCAATTTGTGAGTCGGGGATGAGTGCCACTACTGCGGGAACCATTAATTGAATAGCCAACATCTATATCATAGGTCACCCCAAGAGGTTCGTTGCGTTTGGTGACTTAATAGGAGTGCCCAGGTTAACTGGTGTAACACCACACAGCATCCACAAAGGGGCTTCCTGTGTGGAGTGAATGTAAAAAAAATACTAAAAAAAGCTCCAGTAAAGTTCAGTATTTTTGGAAACCTGGTGAAATGACAGAAATTCTAATATTAGATATTGCTTTTTCTGCGACAGTTGATTGATTAATGAAATTTGAGAACGTTCATTTTTAATCTTTTAAATTGAAACAATTAAATTAGTATTTTTGGTACCTACCTAATTGTTTGTCAATGTTTTTTATATAATATATACATAATATCAGGTAACGTTATTAAAACTGTACAGTAAACAAAATTATCATAGAGTGTTTGCTCTCAACAATGAAACATAAACGTTCGGGAGGAAGTAATTTGTTAATGGATAAACACGAGGAACATCTCATCCGTGAAATACGATATGGAAGTGTGCCAATTCGAAGATTCACAGATCGGTGCCAGTTAATCAATAAGTTACAATAAACATTTCACTGTGTTTCATAAACCAAGCGATCGATCCATTTGCGTTGGTATTCCAATATCTGTGTAACTATTTGGCGCACTCTTGAACCGAATTAAAACCATCCATATGTATTCAATTTGGCTCATCAAAAAGCTAAACAGGGGGATCTGAAATAAAGTTAATAAGTGTTTGCAATACGAATAGAAAAGTTTTGGCTCTTTAGAAACACGTGTTTTTTTAAACTTGTTGCTAACTAACTAACTAAGTAACTGTGCATAAATTGTACCTACATATTCTCCGCAGGAGTAGGCAGATGTGAAGAAATGACGCACAAGTCTGTCTTGTAACAAATTTCTTTTTTAAACACATCTATTTGATCAATTTTGTTTTCATAAATTAATGCATGAAAAACCTTCCCGATATCCAATTGAGCTAAAACTCGATAGATAGACTCGTTGTTGATGACAATGATTTATTTGTGGCAATCACACGTACACCGAGATAAGCAATTCTCAAAATAAATGTCTGTCCTATCCTATCGGGATTTAGCGCATTTGTTGGTACGGTTGACTCTATTCTCTAGGGAGGAAGGTTTAATCCTCAGTCAAATAAAAAAAAAAAATTTTAAAGAATTAACTTAACCTTCTCCCCTACAGGTCATCTATAAACAGTGTAAAATGTGGCAAAATCCCGGACATTAGCGATAGCCCCCAGGTCTTTACATTTTTTTAGAATCTCTTGTTTTCACTTGACTTCACTTAAACCCAAACATTATTTTCTCTCTTACCTCTGGTTCTACGTTTACAATTTTTTTCGAATTTCTTGTTTTCACTTGACTTCACTTAATTCAACCATTATTTTCTCTCTTACCTCTGGTTCTACGTTTACATTTTTTTAATATCTTGTTTTCACTTGACTTCACTTAACACAGTCATTATTTTCTCTCTTACCTCTGGTTCTACGCTTAAATTTTTTTTGGAATCTCTTGTTTTCACTTGACTTCACTTAATCCAATAATTATTTTCTCTCTTACCTCTGGTTCTAAGTTTACAATTTTTTTCGAATTTCTTATTTTCACTTGACTTCACTTAACACAGCCATTATTTTCTCTCTTACCTCTGGTTCTACGTTTACTTTTTTTTTCGAATTTCTTAGTTTCACTTGACTTCACTTAACACAGCCATTATTTTCTCTCTTACCTCTGGTTCAACGTTTAAATTTTTTTCGAATTTCTTATTTTCACTTGACTTCACTTAACACAGCCATTATTTTCTCTCTTACCTCTGGTTCTACGTTTACTTTTTTTTCGAATTTCTTAGTTTCACTTGACTTCACTTAACACAACCATTATTTTCTCTCCTACCTTTGGTTCTACGTTTACAATTTTTTTCGAATCTCTTGTTTTCACTTGACTTCACTTAAACCCAAACATTATTTTCTCTCTTACCTCTGGTTCTACGTTTACAATTTTTTTAGAATTTCTTGTTTTCACTTGACATCACTTAATTCAACCATTATTTTCTCTCTTACCTCTGGTTCTACGTTTACATTTTTTTAATATCTTGTTTTCACTTGACTTCACTTAACACAGTCATTATTTTCTCTCTTACCTCTGGTTCTACGCTTAATTTTTTTTTGGAATCTCTTGTTTTCACTTGACTTCACTTAATCCAATAATTATTTTCTCTCTTACCTCTGGTTCTAAGTTTACAATTTTTTTCGAATTTCTTATTTTCACTTGACTTCACTTAACACAGCCATTATTTTCTCTCTTACCTCTGGTTCTACGTTTACTTTTTTTTCGAATTTCTTAGTTTCACTTGACTTCACTTAACACAGCCATTATTTTCTCTCTTACCTCTGGTTCAACGTTTAAAATTTTTTTCGAATTTCTTATTTTCACTTGACTTCAATTAACACAGCCATTATTTTCTCTCTTACCTCTGGTTCTACGTTTACTTTTTTTTTCGAATTTCTTAGTTTCACTTGACTTCACTTAACACAACCATTATTTTCTCTCTTACCTTTGGTTCTACGTTTACAATTTTTTTCGAATCTCTTGTTTTCACTTGACTTCACTTGATCCAATCATTATTTTCTCTCTTACCTCTGGTTCTACGCTTACATGTTGTTTTACAACATATTTGGACAGTTTTTATTCATTTTATGTTAATTCTTAGAATTTTTTATTTCAATCCTTTATTATGTATGTCGTATACACTTTAAAAATAAATAAAAATAGGATTGCAATAATTTAGCAATTCTACTTTTACATCAAGATATTATTTTTTTTTTAAATTTATTTAGTTAAAACATATATATATATATATATATATATATATATTTATGTATATAATATAATAAGAATGAAATAATATTAAAAAAAAAAGGAAAAGTTCTATTAAACTACTTTTTAGCAGTTGTCAGTACCATAATAGATTTGAAAAAATCATTACATCATTTTTCCACGAATGGAAAATTATTCACAGGTGACCTGGCATTACAATATCGATCACAGTAAACGAATTACCGTGATTTCCACATTTTACCGCGAAATGTTGTTATATCAAAATTATGAAGCTGTTTTTTAATATAAGCGCAAAAGCAATTAAAATAAACATCGATAGAAATATGATGTGTACCAATTTGAAAGGAAACAGATGTCGCTAATACGATCTCTCCTAGACATCAGACAGATCAATTAAATGTAAAAAAAATAAAAATTTTACTATGCTCCTCGTAGCTGCAAGACACGTTTTTATAAGCTTCGTAGTTTTTCAGATTGTTGCTAATAAAAGGTGGAATTCGTAATATTGTTCCAGTAATTGTGACATGGTACAGAACTGTGAAGGATTTTGTAAACAGTATGTCTATATTATGCCTTTCTCATTCTTTAGCCAAAGTTTCGTTAGAAGATCAGATTTAGAGGATTAGACAGATGACACCGTTAGAGGATGATGAGTTAGATGACATCGTTAGAGGATCAGACAGATGACACCCGCCCTAAGAGGGCGTTGATGATGGACATTGTAATGCAGTCTGAAACGTTGGCTAAAGAAGGGGGTAGTGCAACTCGGCATGAATATATAAATAACCAAAAAAAATCACAAAAATACTTTTAAATACACAGATATGACACAGATATTACAAATCGTAATATCTGTGTCAAGCAATGTTATTTTTTTCTGATTATTAGTTTCTGCTTCCTTGAATTCAATTAACCCTACAAAAATGTTTACTTTTTTTGAAATTGCAGATTCTAACTAAGAGTGGTGTGTTTCACAGAAATTGAACAATTCGTCAAATTTCCAAAGTTAATAACAAACCGAAAAATGTATCAAAATTTAACTGCCACGCGCCCTTGAGGTGATGATAATTAGAGACGCTTTATTTTTTTTTCAATAATTACATTTATTTTTGACCAATTCAATAGAGCCAGTTCGTAATTAAATCAACTCGACACTTGATAATATCCCACGCCACTATCAAATTATCGTAAAATGGTTCCGGTCCGTGGGTTTTCAGCCAAAAAATTAAAGCCAGTTTTACAATGTATTGACCTAGATTATAATATTTGCACTTCCACCATAACGAACCGGACAAACAGGAACTATGGAAATTAAATTAAATTAAGTCCCCATGGTGTCATGGTCTATGCCTTTGAATAGTGGCGGTTTTCCCTAATGCGTTTATGCTGTAGAAATCCCATAAAAAGCTAAAATAATAGTTCTGTAATTCAATTCGTCCGAGAGCGAGTCAGGAATGAATCCCATATGTGCGTTATGAATTCGGCAACTATGAGACTTTCGGTTCATATAAAACATAACTCAGCGACAAACCGTGTGATCGTGCAAACCTTAGGAATCTGTTAGCTGTGCGTGTGCGCAGCGACTATGAGGTTTATTAACACCAAATTTTTACGAAATATTCCGGTAATGCGGGTTCAATTCCCATGGCAGCTAATTTTAGTTTGTAGGTATATTAAACATTTTGAAATTTTCATGAAATTTATCTTTATTGATTGATGTTAGCTTGGTTGATTGGCTAGAAAGATATGGAACAATGGTGTGCAACACACGGTGATATAATTTGTCGAAGCGCTGCAATAGCACGGGAGCACAAATAGTGCAAATATGTGCAAATCTAATTGAATTCACTCTTAGTTGATATTTGAAGCTTGCTTTTAAATTTTTGTACAGATGGATCTTAAAAGGGGACGAACTATTCATTCGACACTGCATCAATAAAAAACGTCGGGAAATAACGTTTGCCAGAATTAGAGGTAGGTATCTTTGAACGTTAAACGCCATTAGAAAATTATTATTAAATCAAAGTGCAAATACCAAGCATTGGATACAATAAAACGTATTTAATGGCAAGTCGATTATTGCTTTGGAGAAATGGAGAATCGGTGTTGGCAGTAATATTGAATACCTCTCTAACAAAATATTATTTTGCTCATAGTGGCAAAACATTAATCCTAAAATAGCGCAGAGAAAACGATAAATTTGAAGAATGTGTTTATTGATAACCTAGAATGACGTCATTAGCCTCTATGGAGATCAATCGCGAAATTAACACGTTGAAAATAATATAGTCAATAATTATTATTATTCGCTTTGTATATTTAATATTTCTTAATGAATCGAATGCTGCGAGTAAAATCGCAATTCCATTTTTTTTAAAGTTGTTTATAAATTTTAGTTTTTCAACATTACTGAACATTTAGGACGTCGGCATACCTTAATGTGGAAAAATGGGAGTTGGATTTAGGGAAAATGACATACCTCAAGGTAAAGGAATAAGGGTTGGATTTGAAGAAAATGGTATACCCTAATATAGAGGAATGAGTGTTGGATTTGGAGAAAATGGTAAACCCCAATATAGAGGAATGAGGGTTGGATTTGGAGAAAATGCTATACCCCAATATAGATAAAAGAGGGGATGTATTTTGGGGGAAATGGCATACCCAAAAAAGGGGTTGAATTTCTCCGGAGATATTTTTCGTTCAAATCTCAATGACTTCAGAATTAGAATAAGTATTTTATTATCACGAGTCTGCATTGCAACTGTTTTCTAAAAATATGAATTTATTCCATTTGTAAGAGTATAATCATTTTTTTCTAATATCAAAGAGTTTTCGGAAGTTTTCACAGAATTTCACAGTTGTTATAGTCTGTATCTTAATAAATTGTAATATTAGTAATAAATAAATAGTGGTGATATAGAATTATTATATGTAGTATGGAACTGGTAAATATATATTAAAAAATACGTTTAATCCTAAATAATAATAACCACTGTCATTCTAAAATAATCACAAATTACCACTTGTAACATTTTTGAACTGGATCATATCGGTATTCAAAACGTTTTCTCATACTTAAATCAAAACTGTAACTTATCTACTACCAGTTTCGACACATCTATGTCATTTACTTAGCTTTGTTAGAACTGTTGTAACTTTGTTAGCACTTATTTTGTGATCCAAAATCTATAACAAAGGTGAAAAACTGTACCAATGAAAATTATTACATATTTATTGGGTAAAAAGATGAAATTAAATTGAAATGAAAGTATGAAATTAAATATTTATATGGGAATTAATTTGAAATGCGCAAATAAGGATTTATGGAGTTTACTTTTTGTCACGAACAAACTACATTTTAAATTATATTTATTCACACGACGCAACGTCTTTTATTCTCAAGCCATTGTGATAATATATTATTTAAAACAATCAGTAAATCTTTGTGTAAATTACTGTTAGTTAGTTGGAAAGCTAAGATAACTAAATTAGAATCTCAGGATATTCTTAGATCGTAGATTTAGAGGTTTAAGGATTGACATTTGCTTGTAGTTGGTGATCGCTATTTGCTTAAAACTTGATAAGGAAGTTAATAAATAAACAAACATATTCATTTTCACGAGTCAGATTGTGGGTGATATTTCGTGGGATGTGAAACATTATGCAGTTTTTTTTTAGGTCCGTGTGATGTAATCGCCATTTGTTCCAAGTTTCCAAAACAGTAATTAACGTAGGTAGCTTAATATGTCCCTAATTGCGACTATACACTTTCTTAAATCAATAGTGCTAGGCTTTTTTACGAGTACCTATATGTCAGGTTAATCGAGTAGAAGTAAAAAGTATGTCTGGTTAATCAAATTAGTTTCCGATATAATATGTAAGTAATGATGTTGTCATTTCTATTTTAATTATAATATTTCATCAAATGTCATATCCTTTTTCACTGGTTAAATTTTGTACGCGCTTTGCACAGATACTCCGTTATAAATTTAATATATTTCGACGTCATCCGATGTATCCCGTTGTGTTAAATTTGACAGAAATTCAATTTCCAGAAAATCCGCATAGACACCGATTCGAAAAGCATTCGACAAGTTCTCTATTAAAAATCGTAAATGAAAATGTGGAGTTGACGAGAATTATTTAGTAATTATTTATAACTCATTCGAATGTATTTTACCTGCGTTAAATTATTTAGAAGAGCATATAATATTCGGTGACCGGACTAAATCAGAATGACCACTCAACACACCTTTAAAAAGTGATAAAACAAAAACTAATATATTAAATAGGTTTCGTTTTTTTAAACCTAATCTTTGTTTCTTCACTTTTATAATGACTATATATCACTTTTTTAAATGTGTGTAGAATCGTCACTGCGTTGATTTATCATGGAACCATATTTTTCAGACATCATTTGTTGATTTAAACTATTGACACTCCTTTTGACATGCCTCGCGGGGTCACCATTAGCTGTAATATTTTTAATCGCAAATATTTACCGTATTATTATTCATATTTCCCGATGTATTCTTAGGAGAAATTCGTATGAAAAAAAGGTATTTTAACGTGACTAATCGTTTTTTTAACTAGACATAATATTACGGAGGTAGATTTTGCTATGCAATGTACGTAGGTACATTATATAGTGTAGGGTTTTCCAATAAGAGGTGTTATTTTGAATAGCCCGCTATTTCCGTAGATGTTACTTTTAAAGCTATCATTTTTTGTCATTTGACAAGTAGAAACTACGCCATTAATAAAAATGGAACGATACACGCTTCAACAACGCATTGAAATTATTAAAATTCACTTGAGTGAATTAAATGCAAATCATCTTGAGTGATGAGGCCCATTTCCACTTCGGTGGCTTCGTCAACAAGCAAAATTGTCGCATCTGGGGCTCCAAAAACCCAAGAGTTATTGTTGAAAAGCCTCTCTATTCTCAACGAGTGACCTTACTTTTTCGAAAATGAGGCTGGAGCAACAGTTACGGTGAATGGATTGCGCTATCGGAGATGATTAATGATTTTTATGGCCGGAATTGGATGGTATTGATCTGGACAACGTTTACTTTCAACAAGACGGCAAGCAACGAAACCATTGATCTTTTACGATTGAATATCAAAATAACACCTCTTATTGGAAAACCCTGTATATATGTATCTTTATTAATAAAAAATACGCTTAATTCAAACACTATATTGATGTTTAATTTACACTCATTACCCAACATACTATATATTCCTCTTTCTTCCTGCAAACCTTTTACTTATATCGATAAGCAGGTAAATATGTACACCTACAATTGATCTAATTGTGACAATGTTTATCAGCGCATTTCGGAAGGCGCCTCATCGAAATATTGAATACCAGACTCGACAAGGAAAAGGGAATGAACAATGAACATTGTGAAAATAACATAAAAATTTCCGTTTTTCTAAAACAAGTTCAAATACCATTTTTGTGCACCAAATTTGACAATTCCTTCTCACCTCCGCTTTTTCTATTTTTTTTACTCGCTTTTGTCCTTATGTATAAGGATATAAGTTAAAAGTAAAGTAGTTATAACTAACAGAAACATTTAAAAAAATCGTCCTTCCAAATAATATTTTTTTGTTTTAAAGAAAGACAAACATTCCCAGGTTACGAATAACCTGACAATATTTGAAAATATCCTACTACCACCACGGTTAGCGAAAAATGTTGCTAGTGTTGTGATGGAAGAGTCGAAATCAATCTTAAAGCGAATCTTCAAGCGTGTGAGATTCGCACAGAGTACGAAAAGTAAATTTAATATGGGTAAATTTTTCCAGCGATATTTATGTCGGAGGAGTGTAATTTGTAAACCAAAATATAAATAATTTAATGAGGGAACTTTCTAGACTTCAGACAAACTTTTTAGAGGGGTTGGCATTGAGTTGTGATTTTCTAATTGTAATAAATTATAAGTATTTACTTAGAGTATCTTAGTTGGAACTTACGACGATACAAAGGGTCAAGCTGTGTGAACTTGATTAACAAAATCAACACCCATCCTTTATTCTGTGTAAATGTTTACATGTCGTTGAAACTGAATTGTAATTTTCTTCAAGATATCTGTTATTACGAAACGCTTTGGTAATCTGGTGATGTAACTTAAAAAAATCCATCTTATTATCTTTCTTTTGAAGATTTTTAGATTGTGACCGTCATGTCATAAATTTTACCTGACTTTTATAAATACGTTTTATTTATTAGTTGTCTTAAAACAATGCGAACATTTTCGTGAACACTTTTATACCCCAGATCCACTATTTCAGTTAACTGATAAAATTACTAAATCGAGCCAATTTCATTAACTCTTAGGGCTAATTTGTTCGGATTTGGGAACAAAAAGATAGAGAACAACCCGTAGATTCAATTGTTCGCTTTTCGAAACAGTTCATATGGTTTAATAGAAATCGTCTTGTCTCCCTTACCGTCATAGTAAGAAATATTAACTAAACTGTGTTAGAAAGAGAAAACATAAAGCTTTTTATATTCAAATATAGAATTAAACCACAGAATAATTCAAATGTACACCCATATGAAACCAAATGTTCTGACGAATATTTAAAAAATTATAAAAACTTTGCAATTTTTGTATTACTTATTTTTGTATGAAACAACAAAAAAGCGAGAGAGGAATAATATTTATAAAACATTTGTCTAATATTTTTTTTCGTTATCAGTAATCAGTAATTTTTGTACAGTGATTAGATGAAAAAACGTGAAATGCTCAATTTATAAAACCTTTTAATAATTGTTTTCAAAATTTAGATGTATCAAAAATTATATCTTTATTTTTAATAGTAAAATTTGAAATCCTATTTCGTCACGTTTCAAAAACAGTTTTTATTTTTCGGATGCGTTCAGTAATATTCCATTTATTTGGATTTTATTGAGGAGCGGAAATAGCCACAAATTCTCCGACTTTCTGACAGCATCTTTAAGAAGTATAACAGTCAATTTTCCAGAGGCCAGAAGAATTAATAAACTTATATAAATTTCACATGATACCCATAGCAATTTAGGATATGATTTTTTTTCGAGAACCAACAAAAAGTTGGTCACATCTGAAAGATGAAAATCTGTGAAATACAACAAAATGATAATCATTTTTTAACTTGACCATCAAAAATTATTACAAAAATAATAGAATTTTTTTTGTCGTGTTAAATTAAAGACAAAAAACAGCCTTCAATATTTCCTGGATGTTCCACTTCATTAGTGTCAAAATAAATATGGTTTTTCAAAAATCCAACACGTAGAAACTACGTGTTGGAATTTAAAAGACCTTCAATGGCACTTCAATTGTTATTTTATTGATGGCAGCATTTCCGCTTTGACTTTTTTTTGCAACTGATCTCAATCTTCGCTTGCGCGTCTCGAATAAGAATTAAAATTTTTAGATGTTTTCCAATCACAAATCACAACTACATAATATAATAAAAGACGTATAGTCTATTTATGTAACGTATGACGCTGGTAGAATAATGTATTAATGTTTAGGGCTATACGACACCGTCGTATTAATAATGTGCATTTAATGTATGGAAAGTGTTAGCGCCATTTCATTTATTTCATTTTATGACTATTTCATTTTTAAACTCCGTGGCAGAGTGGTAAGACTTTCGGCTTTAGAATTAAAAGTCACAAGTTCAAAACATGGCAAGAGTAATTTTAAAAAAATATATGTGCATACCTCACAGGAGTCCCAATTCTCCTGACAGCCAGTTGTAATGTAGCATCACCAATTATGTAATGATATGAGGTTGTGAGGTAGGAGTTGAAGTGAAGAACATGGGAAGGAGGAAGTTTAGGAAGTACCTGGCTATTCAGATCTGGTCACAAACAATGAATTTTGCCAATTTAAGCAATAACGTCTCGATTTTGAATGGTGGTCTTTCAAAACGACAATACTAGTAGTATCTGTCATTCTATCCTCTTGAGTAGTAGAGACTCTCTGAATCGCCCTGCAGGGGACAAAACAATCATCAAACTCAAAACGTTTACTGAAATGGCTTTGAATATGTTTGTGACAAGATGTCACAAAACAAATATTTTCAAACCTCCTCTTTCGCTTTTTCTTCCTCAACCTCACACCTTCCCAAAAATGCAAATTCCTTGAATATTTATTTTACTAACTTACTTTTACTTTATAAATAGATTTTTTAAATAGCAAGCCTTATGATAAAAACTGATGATAAAAATAGTTGATAATAACAATATTTTTATCTTTATGATATAAATGTAAATGTTTGGAGGTGATGTTATAAATAACAATGCTTCCCTTTAAAATATTTTCACACTTGTCTTATCATCTTTCCATATAAGCAAAAGAAAATCTTTTAAAGAAATTGTCGCAGACGTAAGCATATATGTTTTTTTTACTAAACTAAATAAATAGTGCCTTATTACAATGTTTATTTATTTGTATTGTTCACAAAAAACTTGATTACGACAACTTGAAATATTTTGACAACTTGAGAACTAGATTCACTACAAAACACTTCTTTTCTTCGAATATCGCACATGACTTTACTTAATTACCATAAAAAAAAATTGACATGTTCGTTTCATCAACAATTTCGGCTCATTTGGCCAATCTGAAAGTGAATTTCCTCCACCCAGAAAAACTAAATTTTCTTCTTTGCTTTTCTTTAATTTTACGAAAGTCTCTTCGTTCAAGTGATGAGAGATTCCTTGAAATTTCTGCCCTGAGTCTGAACTGGGAATTTTAAGGTTAAATTTGGAATAATTGATAGGATTTGGAAAACTTTTGCTACTACAAAAATTTGAACGCTTTTTAAAACTATGGGGATTCACCATCCCGCTTTTACTACGAGTTTCTGGACACCGTGGATAGTGGGTTTTGATTCTTATATATTAAGCTATAAAATAAACTGCCTCATAATTTTGTCCGCGTTTGAAATATGTTGGAATAAAGTTTCCACCAAGCTAGTTTGTATGAAACGAATAAATAAATAAAAATATTCAATCTGCTTAAATAATGATAAAAAATAATTAGTAGATAACCTCATTATGTTTTCATGACTTGTCGTTTATTGTTATTATTCCCCTCCTGCATAGATTTTTCGAAATAGAAAAACTTTACAATTTCCGAAGCACGTATCCAATACCCATACGAAAAACAAATAGAAAAAACATTTGAGTGTACAAGAGGCCCATAGTAATCACCACTCATTTTAATAATTGAATCGTTAATATTTCACATAAGTAATAGTCTCTAGAAACACGTAGTAAGAAGGTACATTTGTCCACATAATAAACTTTGGTAATGTTAAGAATTCCAAATGAACATGTGTCGTGTGAAAGGAATAATATATTTCCCCTCGTGAAGAAATATGAATATTTTTACAGTCGTCAGTATGTTATGTAGATTGTGACCAAATATTTTCCGGTCGTGTCAATAGTGTAGCTATGTATTACCGGTTTGAAATTTTACCGCCTTTTTTATAATTAGGTAGAGAATTATTAAGTTTTCTCGAATATTTTGCTCAGCTGTGATCAATACCGATTTGTAAGAAAATTGAAATCGCAAATAAGACATTTCGACTACTACACGGAGAGAAATTAATTTTGCCCTTACGATAAATGAAAAATTAATATAAAACAATAATTTGAAAATGTGAATTTGATAATATTTAGTGACGATACAAAGTGTCTCTCTCGCTACAGCAGCTGGTCCAGTTTCTTCACCACCTAGGATTCTTGCTGAAGAGTCTCCATCTTCTATCTTTGTTGAACGTCACAGCGGTGCTGCCAAGGTCTGGTATCAATGTGAGGATATTGTGTCAGCGCTTTATTAGCAGCAAACACATACCTGGATGAATGACGAACCTCGTGTTGGCACTGTTGGTGGACTCTCTTGCTGCAGCAGCTGGTCCAGTTTCTTCACCACCTAAGATTCTTGCTGCAGAGTCTCCATCTTCTATCTTCGTGTCACCTGTTCCTGTTCTTTATTTTACTTTACTTAACTTCACTTTATTTTGGTAATATTTATATTTTTGTAATACCTGCATCAACTGTAAAGCGCCCCTGAGGTGATAACTCACAAAAGCGGCGCTATAAAAATTGTCCAATAGGTATTATTATTATTATATTATTGTTTTCTTTGTAATGCAAACATATTCAGATTTGAAAGTCAAGTTCAAATTATTGACAATTTACACCTTGAAACTACACCCAGTTTGCTAGAATTCACAACCCCAAAACTTTACTCCAAACCATTAATCACCCCGAGTTAGTTACGATAGGTTCAGCTATTTATGTAAAGAAGGTTGTCTGTGGCGGCCGGCGTTTGCACTATCCGATTATTATAATATTATTTTATTCAGAGATTAATGAAATTTTGCACACTTGACCCTGTGACTTCTGTGTATAGCCCGAGCAACGCCGGGGGGTTCACCTAGTATAATATAAAACAGTTTTGCTAACTCTTGATTCATAATTCATATTTGATTTACACATTAACGACATTAAGTTCAGATCACTTAAGGCGATGCATTACGTCGTGTAATATTTTGAATCGAGCCGCCATCAATAACACACCTTACGAAGATGGCGATAAGGCTTAATTTCCCGCTTAACACCTGTTTGGATTTATGCAAGAAAAAACATGACCAAAAAGTGCATTTTATTTTATTTTGTGGATGTTCAGGCACAAATATTTAAATGTTTTTCGATCATTTTATAAATAACTTAATTGCCACATTATACATAAACCATAACCGAAAATGGGTTCGAAAGTAGGAGATTTTGAACTTTAAAGCCGTTTTCATAGGCCTTATACACTATTTTTTTCTGGGCTCATAAAAAGACTTTTCTAAAAAATACTCGATTATTTCAAAGACCAGGATGTATTCTACTCGCAGTATTTAATTAAAGCATCTGCAACATTTCTAGGCGACCAAATTTTCAAACCATAAACACATGATTTTGGATTTGGATTTTACTACGTAGTGCATCGCCTTAAAATGATGGGATTTATTCACAGAATAACTAAACCTGTCAAAGATTCTCAATAAATTCTAACCATTTACTATGCCTTAATTAGAAGAAAACCCTAATATGGAAGCACTATTTGGAATCCACATTATTGCAAGTATGGAAAACATTATAGAATCGGTTCAAAAAAAATGCTTAGACTATTATCTTTCAAATGTGGACTACATGACCAATGACCATCTTAGATCATACGACACACATCGTGAATACTTAAAGATTAATAAACTTAAAATAAGAAGGCAATTGACTGACCTAATATGTTTGGATAAAATTATCCACGGTCATCTTGAAACTTCATTATGTCTTAGCAATATTGAAATAAAAGTCCCCAATTCCCATTGTTTAAGACACCATAGCATTTTTCACCTGAATATTTTCAAAAATAATATCGCCTATTTTAGCTCTCTGACCCAAATGTGTCGATTGTATAATAAGATTGAGTGCTGAAGTAGATATTTTCGTCGATAATTTATATGGATTCAGAAAAAATCTGCTATTGTTAAAAAATATGTTGTACTGATTTTATTATATATTACTTGGGTCTTACTTTTCTGTAATATTTGTGTTTCATATTGTTTTTTAGTTTTGAATTTTTATTTGTTTTATATTTCAATCTTGATTTAGGTATATGAAAATTAATGTGTCCTATGGCTGAGTAGATTTTGGTAATTGTTGTACTTATTTGTATATTAACAGAGATAAATAAATAAATAAAGTTATGATAAATAATCTTCAAAAAAGTGTCATATTTTTCGTTCCCTTGAAAATACTGAGAGTAATTTACGAGTCGCATAAACCAAAAATGATGGCATGACTTACACAACATTTAATAAACATTTATTTTTTTATTATACAGGTAATAATCACGTATGGTTATATAAATATAAATATTCAGCAGGTCGCCAAACAATGTAGGAGTCTACAGCAGAATGTGACAATATGTAACCACAACGTGTTGGCAATCGTCAATTAAATAGAATTTTTAATTCAATATTCCATCATGATACAGCTACTTCGCATTCCAAAGATCAAAGAATTAAATACAACATAACTTATAGAAGTCACAATTAGTATGTAAAGCTGTCAAGTTCTTAAGATTGATGTGATTATTGATCAGCTATAAAATCTTCGGTGCATAATTAATTCCACGTGTTTGTAGTATTTTTAGTGAGGCGATATCGATGTTTTTTTTTAAATTAAATTTCGTCCTGCTTTTTGTTGACTAAATACTTAATATAACTCCATAGAAGCAACTTATTATAAATGCTACACTTAAATGCTATAACTATAGTTACAAAATATTTAACATTATTTTACTACACAATTTGAGATTGTTACCAAAAACTTTATTAGAAGCGGCCATCGGCAAGAGTAGAATTTATTGCATGTGATCATCTTTATTGAGTTTTCCTTAGATACGTAACGTATTCCTATCGAAGGTTGGCTATCATTAAGGCAAGCCGAGTCGTACAGGCCGCAACCCAGAATACTATGTTGTCGCAACTACACGGAGAAAAATGTGTATTGCTAATTTATTGAGAATCTCTTAAAATATTTGTAAACCGGTTAAAACCAGGATTGCAAGCCTTAACGAATGAATTAATAGGTTTCCTGATAAACTTTTAGTAAATGACGAATGTATTATTATTATCACGTTGTCGGAACACGTGTTTGTGAAATCATTATATATTTGGATTTTTTAAAAGTTTTTCGATATATTAGAAGTTTTTTAGAAAACGGCATGCAATCCCGTTTTTAACCGGATTACCAATAATTTTAACAGATTCGCAAAACTATTTTTTTCTTCTTTTATTTTATTTTTTTTTAATTAACAAAATTTTTGATACATATACAATTCAGGTACATACATAGTAATATAGAATGAAAGAGTAACAAAAAAATCCCACAAAGGCGAAGCCTGAGCGTAGGTATTATAGTGTAAGGATAAAACAGTGGTGTTTAAAATATATATTTTTTAAACTTGTAAAAAGTATCTATAGAGATCAATGTGATTGGTTTTTTTTTACAGAAGTTTCTATTTTTTTATCTACAAATCTTTTATCTTCGTGTATATGCATCTCCCTTTAACATGTGTTCCTGCATTCCTCCACCTAATCACTTGTAACCCAATTATCCGTCCCCTTCTGACAGTGAAGATTACCCAAATATCTACGTTACAACAATTTATTATATTATTACGTTAAATGCTTCTACACGTTTAATTCGAGTCTTTTGCGGATACTTGTGCAATGATAACCAACAGTGTGCCTCAAGGCCATAATATCGATCAAAAAGACCAAGGTTAAGTCAAGATCCTTTTCCAATTCTAACTGTTAACCACAGCTACCCAAATAGTTGGGTCAAATATTGATTTCAGGCCACAAACTGATTCGCATACGATATTTGCTACTCCAAACTCAGTATCTTGATTTTGTGTTATTAAGTTTTCGTATCCCGCAATCCATAATGATCTCTATTATCTCTAAATAGTATAAAACAAGGTCGCTATTTGCGTCTCTCTGTTTGTAGAGAAGAAGTCTGTAAGTAGAAAAAAGTTGAGCAACGCCGGGTAAACGTCAGTTAGTCTTTAATAAATGTCAAAAGAAATGGTACATGTGTGATTGAACTATACGCCTTTGACTAGAGTACGAATTTCACGATCATAATCAGCAACCATTAATTGTAAAATAACTCAAGACTTGTCAAAGATTCGTATAATGTCCCACCGTAAAAAGCTTGTGAAAATCTAGGTGCAAATATTGTTTATGTCACACAAGCTACGAGCATACGAGAAAATGACGAATTTATGAAAATGTTAATTAAAAAAAAACCTGAAGCTAATGAGCGATATTTTGACAAAAATAATTCAAAAGCAGGCTCTGAAAACTGCCCTCTAGATTGCTGTTTACACAAGAGAAAGGTCTTTGACGCGGAGAAGTGGAGTACATTGTAAACATGCATAGCTTTTTTATCTCACATGACGTCACGAGAACGTTTGCGCGTTGCAACGGGATACACTACACTGGAGCTAGTTATTTTAAAGGGGTAATGTGATGCAAAAGGAATATGACAGATTTACAACCTTATTTCTGCAACTGGGAACGTTGCTATTGTAAAGATTGTGGATACAATTTGTTTTATTACAATAAGTCAACGATTCGAGTATCTTAGTAGATACGCCGAGGTTCGTACAAAGGCTCATGTTGCCGACCAATTGAAAACACGTCAGCGATGCCAGTCTCCACAGTCTCCAGCGACCAGCTCGGGCGAGGTTGTTCCGACTCACGTCGAGACCTTAGACATGGTGTCATAATTGTCAAAAAAAATTGCAACGATACGCGTGATTTAGATCAATGCTAGGAAAAAAACAGTCAACAAGCAATGATACGATATAAAAATGACAGCTAAGGCAACGGTTTGGTTGATTCACACGAAATAGTTAAATTTAAAAAAAAAACAGTTTTGCAGATGGGATGCAATCATCATTATCTCGTGTCGTGTCAAGATTCAGAATGATAGAAGAGTATGCATGATTCGATGTGTGAATGTGAATGAGGCAAGGAGTATGTGCCAAGATCGCCAGTCCGTCTTCTTTGTCTTCCCCTGAGGGAAACAGCGAGAAGGGTAGTTAGTTAAATAATAACCAAACCGTCATTATGCATTATGTCATGAAGATATTGATACGAAATAATATTATGAAAATATTGTTGTATTGTGAAAATACGTGTAAAATTGTATTATGAAAATACGTGTAGAGTCAGGGTTGGCAGTGATCTGTCCGAACCATTTGAAGCGCTCTACGGGGTGAGACAAGGAGATGGATTGGCCTGCCTCTTATTTAACATAGCCTTAGAAAAAGTTATTCGTGACTCAGGCATTGAGAAAAGAGGAACGATATTTGACAACTCTGTGCAACTATTGGCTTACGCTGATGATATCGACATAATTGCGAAAAATTCCCATGATTTACAAGACGCCTTCATAAATCTTGAAAGTTCTGCCAAAAATATGGGTCTTGTAGTAAACCAGCAGAAGACCAAATACATGGCCGTAGGATGTACCCAACAAACCCCATCTCTCGTATGTGGAAGCCAAAATTTTGAAACGGTACCAAGATTCACATACCTGGGCTCCCTGATAACAAACAATAACAACACTACAGAGGAGATCCAGAAGCGCATCGTGAATGCAAACCGCTGCTATTTCCGCCTACAAAAACAAATAAAATCCAGACTGCTTTCCAGAACCGCCAAGGTATTAGTGTAAAAAACACTAATTAGACCAGTGCTTACGTACGCAGCCGAGACGTGGGTTCTAACTAAGAAGAATGAGCGAGCACTGGATGTTTTTGAAAGGAAAATTTTGAGGCGCATCTTCGGACCGGTTCTAGAAAATGGATTTTGGCGCAGACGTTATAACAATGAGCTCACGTCACAAAGTTCATAAAACTGGGAAGACTTCGGTGGCTAGGTCATGTGGAGAGAATGACCGAGCATCAAGAACCAAAGTCCCTGCTGAGCTTAAGACCGATAGGGAGAAGGAGCCTGGGAAGGCCAAGGTTAAGATGGAGCGACAACGTCCTCAAAGATTTGTCTGCCTTGGAGTTTCGAAACTGGAGAGAGCTGGCGCGGGACCAAGATGAGTGGAGGAAGACTCTTGAGGAGGCCAAGACCCACCAGGGGTTGTAGAGCCAAAAGTGATGATGATGATTGTTGTAATCATTTACATTATTATGATAGTTATAGATATTACATACAAGATTCTAAAATGTTCATTTTAAATTCCATTAATGCATACCATCCATTTCATTAATTTTGCAAATATTTATGTATCATTTGAATGTTATTATTAAATTACGCCATAATCTTGCAACAACTTTTAGAATTTGTAAATACTCTACAGATTTCACTTTCAAATTGGTTTGCTAAATGTAAACAGAGTTAAACTGGCTGTTTATAATAATGAAGAAATAAAATATTTCTATTAGAAAACTTATTCCAAGAGTTATTAGGAATTCATAACTATAAAATATGTCTACAGGGTGTTAAGAGACGTACTTGATTCGTACCAGTGATTCCTGACATTATTTAAAAGGAAAAAATCTTTATGATTTTGTCTCCTTTAACATTTTTGTTTTTTTTTTTTTTTTTTAAATTTAAAGCATTTAAAAAATCGGTTGGTATTGGACAATCAAGGTCGGTTTGAGGGGTTTGGCGGTTACTAGGCCGAGTGATCAGTTATGACATGTGGAAGAAAAAAAAGGTCACAAAAGGTAATCAGAGACCATTTGTGCTTTGCATAAGAACCCTCGTCTTGTTAACACATATAAACCTCAGATTTAAAGAGAATTGCGAATAATGAATGTTATGTAGTTATTCATGCCATTTTGGTAAACGTTTATATTGGAAAAACATAACTGTATTTAGTATTTTTGCTACGTACTGTTCATCTGTATTGTAAAAAAATACAGTCTGTTGTAAAATATAAACATTGTATTCCTAAAAAAATTTTAAAATTATATATCTTATATCTTCATAAAATATACCCATTTTATGCCTAAAGGAATAAATACATTAAAATAAAAAAGAAAAAATAAAAACCAAAAATAGTGCCACGTACCTCTTTTCCGAAGAATTTTGAAAAATTCCGTCGTTTCTTGCCTAAGAGTCCCTACTAACACATTTAAAGACCCTCCGTAAACCAATGTGTGAGTGTTAGTTTACGGTGGAAGCATATGATTGGCAGTGAAACTGAACCGGAAACAAAGTATAGGGTGTTCGCAAAGTAAATGTTTTTCAATCACTGAAGACAATATGAACGACCCTCAAAGGAAATGAAATAGGTAATATCGGGTAAAAGCGGTCATTTAAAAACTCAATTCTTCCGAGAAAGACATACACATACAATATGATATTGTTAATTCAATCCGATATTGAATTTATTTGTGTTTATTATTTAATACAATACTATTTATTCATATTCATATTGCGTATGTACGGGCGCAAACAAATAATTTGTCTTAAAACTGTACAGCAATAGCTTGATAAAAGCGTATTTTAATAAATAAAAAAATTGACACCATCAATTAACGCGTAGATTATAACGAGCGTCGCGATTAACCTTGAAGCTTTACTCATTGAGTTATACCGCTGTAAAAATTAATGTTTTTCATTAATAATTTGCAATGTGGATCTTGGGTGGTTTTAGTTTACTATTCTTTAAACGGATTTTATGTATTTCTTAAGGTAGGTACCTATTTAATTATTTACATTCCAATAGCAAATGTATGTGGCATGTATACGTCGGGCAATACTAACAACAGATTAGTTTTGTAACTTGAAAGATGGAAAGATCTGTAAAATTGTTGGGACATAAAGGGCAATTTTTGTTCTTAAAATATCTGGATAACTGATGTGTCCGTTGCAGAAATGGTACTCCATTACAGCAAGGCGGTGGCTCTCGGTCTGCTGGCAATAGCGGTGAGTCGTTCATGAACGAGCCGTACAATTGAGCTAGCTCTTTTTGATGAACCGTATTCGTACGACATTAAAATTATCCAAAAATTTTATTACATACTCAGAGGCGTGAACGGTGTTTGACAGTCCGACATCTAGACTTGGACATATGAAATTACACCTACTAACTATGTAGCATCTTATTTTTCTTGTGGTACGAGTGGCGCACCGATACGCTTACGCTTACTGGAGCTGGGAGCCGCATAGGGGGAGCAGTATGGGGGAGCCGTGTAGCGGGGGAGCCGTACTCGGGGAGCCATATCGGCGAGTCGTAACGGGCAAGCACAGTATTCTCACTGCTCATACGCTCTGAGCTCAAGGCTCCCTTTCAATTGAGCCGTCGTTCAATTGAGCCGTTCGAAAATATTGATCAGGTACCGTGGCTTCCGCTCGACCCATCGCTAGTTGGCAAGGTTTATTATATTGTAATTTGAGAAACCAAACCATTTTAATGGTAACCATCTTCCTCGACGATTAAAATTTATTAAGGAACATGAAAAACTCGTTTCGGGAAGGTTGAAATAAAATCGCTTCAATGTCGAATACTCGAGATATACCGGAAATTACTTTTTCTATCACGACAATTAATATATACCATGGTTTCATGCCACTTTGTGTAAGGAAATGACGTATTTTAACAAGTTCACCATGGATCATGGAAGTTCACCACATTTTTCTAAAATCGATAATAATAATAATATTTGTGCTGGTTCGAATTTTAAACCTTTATTTATTTTATATATTTTTATTTTATACAATAACTTTGCATATTTTAAAACATGATTTGATAATGTGGGCGTCACTGGGTGCTTTATATATTAAAACGTTTTATAAAATTCGACAAAAAGATAAATAAATAAAGTAATTTAAAAAAACTGAGATGAAATAAAAGAAAATATAATATTAAAGGCGGTACTGAAATTCTTTTTTTTAAATCCGCAAATATTTTGAGGTACGTTTGTATTGTAGTGGTTTTGTGTATAAATGTTCAATTAGTTAACCTTTATTTTTTTATATTTATATTTTCAGTCTTTAATCCATTTATGTAAAATAAAATAAATAATTATTAATGTAATTAAATACATAAAATCCATTTTTATTCTATATCTGAAATATTTTTACTTTCGCACATTTTTTGTATTGAGTAAAGGTTGTTGAATGATTTTATTGACTGTCCAGAGCTTGTGTTTACCGTCGGAGTTTTAAAAAAATATTTTCTGTAACTTATAACTAACTTGTTTTTTTGGTTAAAAATGTAGTTTAGTAGGTAGTGTTATTATTTTTAGCGTATTTTTGCGAAATGGCATCAACATGTTCAAAATTTGGTCTCTGTAAATCATTCTATGTTTTTTAAATATTACCTTTTAGATGTTTTTTGTGCGATTTCCATATTTATTTTATTTATCTATTTATTTAACGCCCAGAGAGCTTTTACATATGACCGATTGTTGAGTTTGTTGCTTCTCCCCAAACAATGATGCCATAACCTATTATGTATTGACCAAGTGCTAAATATATTGTTTTTATTTTAGTTTTTCGTGGATTTTTTATGTTTTGGAAAGTTTTTATTGTTTTGAGGATTTTTTTATGATTTGTTTGATATGATGTGTCCAGCTGAAGTTGTGGTGAATTGTGCTTCCTAGATTTTTAATTAGTCTAATTTTTCTACCGCTAATAAATTGAAATAATTTAAATATATATGTAAGCAGCAATGTCTGAACCATCCTATACCCAAGGTTGTTAGAAAGAAATTCTATCACTAATTAATCAATTTTATAATTATTTTTCGTAGCACCAATTCGTATAATTTGGACTTTCAACTGTTAATACATAGTTGTGGTATTTGTAACAAAACTAGAGGTCAAAGAATAGCACATTGTAAATAGAGCATTAAGTAATGGGTATAATGATTAATTACTCACACAGCGTTTATTAATTACAATAATTACCATTCTTTGTCAACTATGTATGTGCAATAATGAAATCCATAGTATTGTTGAAACCGTTTTCTAAGTGTACACAATGTGCATGAAAAATAACGGTGATTTTAATGGGGTGCTTTCGCAAACTGTGTTGACTTAAAGTTAATTTTTTTTTAAATGCATAATTATAATATTTTCTTTTTTAATTTTAATACTGCACAAGAGTCCCAACTGATCCCAACCGTATGGAGCCAGTATGGCTATGGCATCGCCAAATGGGTTATGTTGTGAGGCTGAAGATAGTGGGAGTGGGAAAAGGAAGGTGGGGGAGTACCTAGCTATTCAAATCTGGTCACAAAACACGGCTAAAGCCATTTTAAGTAGCTTTTAAATTCTGAATGGCGATCTTACACCAGGGCGATACTGAGAGTATTTTCCACTCTGGAACGTGCCGCAAGTGTACTAGGAATTATTTTAAATGAGTAAATTAAAAATAACACAAATTCGTAAATTAAATTTACTTGCGCACGCTGGGATTTGAACTTAGTGGAGAGTCTTAACCCTGGACAACGGAGGCTGTTGAGATGAATATTGAGTTTAAAAATGGACTAAAATCACAAATTCCTTAACCGGCTATGACGTCACATCTGAGAGGAATCTCATTTAATAAACATGTTACTACGTTGCACTTTAAAATTGGCTTGACGACTTATTCACTTAGAAAATCAGAGGATTTCTCCAGCCGTGTAATCGAAACTTTCCAGAACGCCGGAATCAACGGAATCAATCGTAAAGCATATCGTAACCGGTGCAGCAGATTTATATGTGTGGCATAAAGACTTAATATTAATGTTAGTTGTCTAACTAGAGTATGCTTATTTCTTCGTTTTATAAAGGCAACTAACTATAGATTGGTTACCTTGTACCTACATACATTTTTTCTCTTTTCAGTGAAAAATTCAAACCATTTCTTGAGAGACTTCGTCAGTTTTGTAATCATATATTATTATTACACATATTATCAGATTGATAAAATAGGTCAGTGTTCATTTTTTTATATACAGGGTGTATCGGCACGTACCCGACAAACTTTAACCAGCTTTTCCTTAGCACATTTGGAGTAAAAAATGTTATGGGCACTTTGCTGTCCGGTAACATTTTTTTTCAATTAAAAACAAAAAATGATAAAAAAATCCACACTCCGTCACTTTCATTGGCATTGTTTCTCGTGTTCAACAGCTGTTATTAGCAAGTGTGTCAAAAAGCGTGTTCGCTCTTTCATACACACTAAATAATAATAGCTAAAAATGAGACGAATGGTGCCATGCCATTTCGTTGTGATCGTAAGAGCGCGCTAATGTAGGTACGTATGTATATTATTCAACGAAACTCGAATAAAATATTGCCAGGTGGGTTTTCAAACTTTGACAAAGGATAAAACAGTGGTGACATGTGGTGAAAATATGAATAGTACATTTTTTATGAAAAAAAAAATGTTACCGGACAGCAAAGTGCCCATAACATTTTTTACTCCAAATGTGCTAAGGAATAGCTGATTAAAGTTTGTCGGGTACGTGCCGATACACCTTGTATATTGGTAAAAAAATGTCTCTCCTGTGTATTATTTTGAAAATTAACGCATTTCATGAAAACCACTTGCTGGAGGCAAAAAAAAATTTGGACTGGAACAAACCAAACTGTTCTCACGAGAAATGGCATTTTTGCCCTTACGAGGAAGCTACAAGGCATAAATGTGTATATTCTTGTAATAGACAAACAGAGTCTAGAAACGTTTGATTTCAAGCACGAAACGGGTTTTTATTTATTTTGTAAATAATTTTATAAGAAAGCAAAAAAGTTAATCTAGTGAAACTGTCACAGATAATCTTAGCTATAATACTGTATTTTTTTCCTTTACGCGTTCATACATTTCTATTGAAAAAAATATTTTTTTTAGCTTACATTTATATTTTTTATTGAGTAATTTATTTATTTATTTGTATTCTACTCAAGCAAAACGATAGGAAAACCTTCAATTTATCCAAATCATATTTTTGGTATTCATAATGTACACAAATTTGTTATAAAGATTAATCAAAATAGTCATTTAGCATTAAGCTTCGCCTTAATTTTTTTTATCGAAAACCACAATATATTGTCAAATTGGTAGCGTAATACGGGGTGACTTTTAAAACGGGGCGATTTTGATCAGCGCAGATTTGCAATTATTCTCTCTACCACTCAGAAATTACTGATACAAAGACGATTAATTTGGGTACCGCCACCCCGGGAACCATTTATTCAATAACCAACACCTCTCCTGTAGGTCACCCCAAGCGGTTCACTACGTTTGGTGAATTAGCAGGGTTGCCCAGGTTCATCGGGTAAGGTGTCTTCAAGATGCGCCTGCCCACCAGCTGCGTGGCGTGCCAGATCGAGAGAGGCTGGTTTGAGGAGACCCTTTGACCTCTCCAACTGGTTTCTCTTGACACATCGCCTAGATAGATCATACGTCCGCCACTCCTGAATACACCGATACCTAGATTCCTACCCACCCCTAATACCTTTTTCCTTCCCAGAACTTCCTTTCCCTCCTTTCTTTAGAAAGGTCCTTCCACACAGCATCCCCAAAAATGGCATAGAAATGAATTCCTTGTGTAGAGTTTTCAAAATACGTGTAATATTTTATGGTTTTTATTTACTGAACAATATTGTCTTTTGAGTTGTGACTGAATCTTTTTTGATATTTTCAGTCACAGAGAAAAATCTCCACGGATTGTAATAGTTTCTTATCATTTATACATATTTGTAAAACATATCAGTGTCTATCGATATATGTCATATAAACTACATGAATTTTCTAACTCGCAATATTTATTCACAATTTTTGTTTATTACAATGATTAATTGTAATAAACAAATGAAATTACATTATTACAATGAACATCTGTAATAAAAAATCCAATCATATTATTACAATGATCCATTTTAATAAACAAATTAAATCACGTTAATTCAATGATCAATTGCAATAAACAAATCCAATCGCGTTACTAGAATGATACATTTTAATAAACAAATTAAATCACGTTATTACAATGATCCATTTTAATAAACAAATCAAATCACGTTTTTGTAATGATCCATTGTAATAAACAAATCATGACAAAATAAAAAAAGTTGAATAATTTCACCCCATTTTCCGGTACCTTATATATATTTTATTATTCAGCAATCCAACATAACAACCTTGATACAAACTCAAAAAAAATGTTTTGTAGTTAAAATGGGAAAAAATGTAGACTGGTTGTACTTACTTTGAGGCTTTTTGGCAGAAGCTGCTCCTCCCAGCAGCAACTCCTGCCTCTCTGCTTGCGCCTGTTCCAACTCATCCATCACGAAGTCTTCCAGAGGCATCTCCTGCAATACTCCTCACTTCCACTTGCGTCACTAAATCCTCAGTTCTGACTCCAAACACTTCACCAACTAGTGCCTACAATTTAATTAGACTCGGGTACACTAAACCCTATTAGCAAATTAATCATTCAGCAACTCAAAAAATATGTTTTCAGGAATTATTATTTTTTATAGAACTGGACTTTTATTATCCGATGTAGATTTATCATCATTATTTTATTACGTATTTAAAATCAACTTGTAAGCATTATTTAATTGCTATTCATAAAGACTGTGCTTATCATTAATTTACGATGTAAATAAAGATTTTTAGTTATTTGAAGTATCACTTTAAAAGTTAATGTGTCAATTTGTTATCATATAAGATAAGTTATTATAGTTTATAAAGCACACTGATTCGATCGAAAATATCAGAAATTTCGCATGCAAAATTACGACACAGATTTTTTATTCGCAACAATCTATTTTTTCAACAATCAACAAACAATTTTTCACACAAATGTTGGCACATCACCGAAAAATCATGCTGCTAAACACGACGAACAGAAGTATGCAATGTTATACGAACATTAGAAAAAAAGCTTCAGGACGACCGTCTCGGACGCATTCCGTAGATGGTCTAATGATGCACTTGTTTATTTATCGAAGCACGTGGGAGTCGTGGAGAAACTAGTTTGGTGAGAGGTGTCATGGGTGGGGAGCCTGGATCCACCCCCCTCGTGAGAACCCGGTTCTGTAAAATCTATGAACTCGAATCTATACGGCGAGTCTATAGTCTATAGTCGACTAAAGATATTATGTTTCTTGTTCGTCCGACACGACAACGCTTCACAATATCCCGACAGAGTCTGGCGTCATTAACTAAAAAATGTATACATTTATCACGTTTGTAGTAAGCTCGGCCGCTGTGTTGAATGGTTTTAAAGTTTTTACGCAAATCCACGGTGGCGACTGTAGTCGAAGCGAATCGCTATCGACACCTTGAGATACCGAGGAAACAGATATGCCTAATAGGCGTGGAAATAATCGACAAATCTCTTTTATAATTTATTTTTTCACGGTTGAGGAAATATTATTTTTTACTTTTAAAGTGTATAGCGTTGTTATTAATTTTAAAATGATAATAACAAAATGGATATATTGTTTGAAGCCTTGAAATGGTTTTTATAAAGATTAGTGGCTAGCTCATTACTTTATTTTGGCCAATTGAAGAGGTGGAAATACGGAATTAAGCGATCCCTACTGACATAATAAAACATAACGTTTATGTACGGCTAAAATAATGGCACGCGAAATAAACAAAGTACCTACGTAAAATGCCACGAATATGCAAAATAATTCAAGAAAAACTTTTAAATGTGTGAAATAGCATTTTATGCTGTGAAAATTACGTTTACACTAAGTTTAAAAAATTGGCACTTAGATTTGTTTTTCCGAAGACAATTTGAAGGAATTTCATACACATTTTTACTTCTAAAATGCTTGTTTACATTTAAAAATTATAAAGTAGTTTCTAGCTTTATTAACTGACTAATTAAAATTCTTATGATTTTCATATTATGAGCATTACTTGTCTACTACAGAAAAACGATGGTAAACAATTATTTCTTCAATAGTTTCAAAATTACTTTGTGGCGCCATTTAAGTTATATGAAACAAGCTGTATAGACCAATTTTAATTGATAATAATCTACACGTTTCAACGCCAATGGCTTTTTCGTCAGGAAAATGAAAAATAACTTAGTAATATTAATTTGAAAAACTTAATTTTCATTGTCCTGATGAAAAAGCCATTAGCTTTGAAAATTGTAGATTGTTATTAATTAAAAGTGGTGTAAAGAAAATGTTTAATTTTCGTTAAACAATTTTTTATTGCTATTCAGACATCTCGCAATTCTAACAGTAGCAGTAACGCGAAAACAGTAGGCATCGCGTAACGTTAATTATTCGCTCATGAGCGCGCTCTGGTGGAATAAAGCGGTACTATCAAACACGGCTACCATCTCGATAAAATTGACCGGACCCCGAATCACAAAAAAATTACAGACAGACGAAATGCAAAGCGGTCAGGTTAGAACAGGACTTTGCCACGCTCAGTCAATAATAATGTGTAGAATAAAAATTGTCTGTTTGATAATAATACAAACAATTTACATATTTAAAACGCGAAAATCGTATAAATCCTTAATTTGTCTTGTAAACGTTTTACGTGTCCGTCTAAACGTCGCTGAAATACTATTGGCAATGATTATATTATATAAGTACAGCACATGTAAGTGTGAATGGACGCTGCATTTAAAATACAATTGACTTGTATCTACGTCATTTAAGAATGTACGCCAAACGACACTTTTCAGTAAATTATTCACGTTATTGAAATACGAGTCGGAGAACGTACGTATCAAAATACATTGAGATAAAACTCGTAAATGAATAATTATTGCAATAAATATTGATTATTAATATTAATCTGTCATTATTAGCATCGCAATATAATTATATATGTCTATTATAGTATTTAAGCGCGTTTCATGATATACTATTCTATGTTAATTTACAAAGTGTACTTTAACGAGAAAAAATAATAATGTGGACCATTTTGTGATCTAATTAAACAGAAACTTTTTATTTTATTATTAATTACATAACTTAAAGTTGTTTTCAGCTGTCATGAAGCAATGAGCCTCATGCGTGTATTTTTAAATTGGAACAAATAGTTTTTTTATTATTTATTATTAGTTCATAAATACAAGTACAATATAAACATCGTTATTTTCAGTTATTGTAAAACAATTTTGGTACAGTAGGCTAAATATATATTATATGCGTAATACACTTTAGGAGGCGGGTATGGGTACCGCTGCCCCCTTTACGAGATAACCAACACCCCTGCCATAGGACGCTAAGTTTGGTGACAGGGATTCCCGGGTTCATGGAGTGAGGTTTGCCGAGGTATTGAGAGACTGGTTGAGGGATACCTGTAGAGAGTCTCTCTAGCCGGACTCTCTCAACCCATCGTTTTGCACCGCAGTGGGAGGGATGGATCCATACGTCCATTACTCCTGGATACATTGATCCCCAGATTCTTATGCACTCCACATTCCTTTTAGATGTCCAGAAATTTCTCTCCTTCATTACCCTAAAAATACCCTCCACACAACATCACCAAAGATGACATATACCCTGAAGGAAATTATTTTATTTCAAAATAGATACACTCATATACCTTCAAGGTAATTATAGTTATCTTTTTTTTCTAGCCTCCTAATCATTCAACGAGTAGTCGGTTATTTAAATTAAGTTAGTTAATGTTAGTTGTAAGTTTCTACATATGTAAATATATATGTCATTAAGATAGAAATTATAGGCCTTAGTCATAAGATAGTAGTTATGGGCCTTAGTCGTAAGTCAGTAGTTATAGGCCTTAGTCGTAAGACAGCAGTTATAGGCCTTAGTCGTAAGTCACTAGATATAAGTCTTAGAGGTAAGTCACTAGTTTTAAGTCTAGTTGAAATATATTTGTACAGCGTCCTTGAGGTCATTTTTCACGAAAACTGCTTTTGAAAATTTTTCGCGAAATTATTAAAATAAATTTAAAAAAAAGAGGTAAGCTCATGACCTAATAATACCAAAGTACCCTATTTAAAAAAATTAGTACTAGGTATATATAAATATATTTTTACAAGTTACATTACAGTGATTGATAAATTTAGGTACCGCTCATTGTGTTAACAAAATTATAAAACTATTCCTTGAAAATAACGCATTTTATTTTATTTATTACTGAGACTATTATTATTTATTATTTTTATCGTGACCCCCGCTCCAATTTATATGGTGGACAAGTCTCCTTCACTCCTCGCGGTTCTGCGCTGCGTGGAGAGCCAAGGACACCCTAGTACCGGAAGCCAGCGATACGTGGTCACTCCAGCGGATTGGTGAACTTCCTCCGCTTCTCCTGCCAATCACTATGCCATTGCTATCAATTTCTCCAGGTTAGACTCCTCAGTTTCGCCATCTCAGTTCATAGTATCTTAAAATACGTTGTAGGCAGACAGGTGAAAACCTATTTTTATGCCTGGCTTTTCCAGAACGGACACATTTGTGTTCTTTGTTATCTATGGAATTCTGACCATTTTTCTACTAGAAATAACAAGTAATATATAAAATTGTAAGATATGCAATTCCATAGTACATTATTTGTATGCATCTCCTAAGGTGTGCGGTTTAATATAAGCGCCTGAAAATATATTTTTTATGACTTGATTACAAAACATCAACTTTTCTCTACTTTCAATAAATATGATATGCATGCATCAAATATATAAACCTTTCTGAAGAATTTTTCTAAATGATAGTGAAAACCCTATCAAATGTTTAGAAGAACTAAGCGCACAAACAGGCAGACGCATATAGCGACTTTATTTTATACTATTTAGAGACAATATCTAGTAACAAAATAACTGCGGGCTTTCGTCATTCAATTACTTATTATTTCAATCTTTTAAAGTACTGTTCCATGAAATAATTTGGTGAAGATAAGCCGTAGATATTTTTCATGTGAACATTGTGACATTAAACACATTGTGTATTCAAATTAATCGCCCATCTGAGTTAGGAGCAATTAATACAACGCAACTAGGAGCATCATAATTTTAACTAATGTGAAAAACACATGTTGTCATTTGAATAAACAAGTCTTTTTAATCTTGCTACGCATGAGCAAAAATATTTTAATTATAAAATTCAGTTTTTTCATCGTTTGGTCTTTTTTATCGTTTGGTCAGTCGATAATATTTGATATTTATTTTAGGTGTTGTAGGTGTTTTATTTTAAGACCGTGTATATTTTTAAATGACCTTACAGTCGCCTGACTCAAAATACGGAAAAAAAACATTTCGCCAATAAGCTCAAACCTTAATTTTAGATTGTGTATTCAGAAATTGAGGTGTGTTTTCACAAAGAGAAATAACTCCCGAAACTTGTTTTTTTTTCCCTTTTTTTCGATTCTTATTCTCTATGTAGGTATCTACGAAATGGCTAATTCAGATTTTCAGATGTAGAGAAAAAGAAACATTTTCACAAATTTAAACATCTACAGTATTTTTTTATAACAAACCGAATCTAGAGGAGCTTGAAACGGAAATTAATGTTGATGTTTCCCATCTCAAAAGCTGGTTGAGAATAAACAAACTGGCCCTTAACGTAAAAAAACGCATTACGTTCTTTTCGGCAACTAGACAAATTGAAGCCTCATCACTCGTGACAACTGTCTTGAAAAGGAAACTAACACAAAATATCTGGGCCAGCTATCGTGGGATCTCCACATAAATCATGTGAAGGAAAAAATTACCCCCGTAACTGGTGTACTATATAGGCCTTTTACTACCCATTCATATACTAACCTCGGTGTGTTATGCTATGGTACATTTACACCTATCCCATCTCTGCTGTATATGGGGCTTTGCCTCAAAGAAACTGATAGCTGACCTGCAGGAGGTCCAATACCGAGCTCTTAGAAACGTTCTTAGAATTCCATGGGACACACATAATATGAAGGACATCTCTTCAATTTCCGGTATCCTTCCTATCACAGTCCTTCCCAAACATTAAATCACGAGAACCATACTACAAATTACCCAACAATCGACACACACTAACATCAAGCTACTTTATAATCAAGACATCCACAACCACAATACTCGGGAAACAAAAAATGGAATAAAATATCTTAACTTTATTACCTACACACTCTATAACTATCTTTCAGATATGTATTAAAACAGCCAGCATAATCCATAAATTCAAAGTAAGGCTTTAAAAGAATATTTCTTAAAAATATATAAAATCGAAAATACGTAATTCTTGTCGTGTTGTTATTTGTGTTTTTTTCTTTCTCTCTTTTTCTATTCCCTGTATTTGTAATCGAGCAAAATCTATTTTTACCAATGTATTAGTGGGTAAGTACCTTTTTCTAAATTCCTACCTTGGCTCTGTGCTTATGTGTAGGTATATCCCTGTCTGTTTCTTTCTTTGTTTCTTCTTGTTTGTTCTACATAACTTCCGTTTTTCTATTTGTGTACTGTTTTGTACGTGAAACTTGTAATTATGATATTTTTCTTTTTTTGTATTGTAATACAAAAGATCCATTATTATATTATTTCAATATATCTGAGCAGGCCCTCAGTAATATAAATAAAATAAAAACTTTAACTCTGAATCACCGTCAAAACTTTTGCCTTTTCAAACTTGGTCGTGGTTGTGTTGTTGTTAAAACTTTTTATAACTTTTTTTTGTGGAAATAGGTACTTTGAAAGATAAAACAAAGATAAATGTTTGTTTTTATTAAAAATTATAATTTTATTGTAGAACTAAAATGTATTGATATTTCAGTTTTTTCGAATACGTAGATATTCCCCTTTTGTCAAAACTCGAAATTTTCGACTACTTTTTAAATAAAGATGGCTTTTCACAAATGGATTGTGTTTTCTTAGGATTCATTATGTCTAACAGTTAATCGAATTTGCATCATAAAATATTAACCCCGATTCACTTTAAACTGGCTCACGAAAATATATTTTTTTGTAGATCTTTGTGAAAACGCTCCTCAATTACAGAAATACATTTGGGAAAGTAAATAGTAATAAAACAAATCGATTAAAAATTCTTTGTAAGTTGGAACTCCGATAGTTCAAAGGCTTTTTGAATACTTTTTAAAAGATATATAAACAAATTCCTGCATCAGAATTATTTGTGCAAATTTTATCAAAAGATTTAATCATGATTTAAAATGCACTACAAGATCTAAATTTGCAGCACTTAAAAACAAATTGAAAAAAACACACTACTCTGACATTATCCTGGTTTTAAAAAACCGTGCTTGTGCAAATGCGTTTTTTTTTCTTCGCGTCTTCTTTGCAAGGAGTTAATGACCTCATTGAACATTTATAGTACCTACCCTCGTACCTTTGCATTTAGCACAGCTCGGGGCCCGGCCCTGAGCCAAACTGCACCTGGCGCGAGTAAAATTTTGGCACCCCTTGTCATAACCAGTAGACACCGAGATAGGTAATTACTCCAATTAATAATATTCAGATGATTTGTATTTTTGTGTAGTGCCGTGTTTTATGAAAAATAATCTCAATAGCGTTGTGTTAGGACTGTTATACAGGGTGTATCGGCACGTACCCGACAAACTTTAACCAGCTATTCCTTACCACATTTGGAGTAAAAAATGTTATGGGCACTTTGCTGTCCGGTAACATTTTTTTTAATAAAAAATTTACCATTCATATTTTCACTACATGTCACCACTGTTTTATCCTTTGTCAAAGTTTGAAAACCCACCTGGCAATATTTTATTCGAGTTTCGTTGAATAATATACGTACGTACCTACATTAGCGCGCTTTTACGATCACAACGAAATGGCATGGCACCATTCGTCTCATTTTTAGTTATTATTATTTAGTGTGTATGAAAGAGCGAACACGATTTTTGACACACTTGCTAATAACAGCTGCTGAACACGAGAAACAATGCCAATGACAGTGACGGAGTGTGGATTTTTTTATTATTTTAAGCTGGTTAAAGTTTGTCGTATACGTGCCGATACACCCTGTATGTTAGGTATTGGAGCTGACTGCTCTGCGACTACGCTGTTGGCCCTGTTACAGCTTAAAGTTAGTCCCCCAGAGTGGAAGATTCTCTCAGTGTCGCCCTTGTTTGAAACAGATTTAGCTGTGATTTGTGACCAGATCTGAATAGCTAGGTACTTCTCCATCTTCTTCCTCAATTCCCCTTCCCTTCCATACTACTTTCAGCCTTATAACATACCCCAATTGGGGATGCCATAGTCACTCTGGCTCTAAACGGCTAGACGCAGATAGGACAGTGTGTATTTTTTAAAGTTTTTTTTGTATTTATTAACATGATACGAATATTTTTTCAATGCCTGTCTCACTGGGAAATTACTGTGTACTACTTACTGTATTACTGAGAATCACTGTATTACTGAGAATGAAACCCGATCCATTATGAGGATTCTATCCATTGGACTATATTATGTGTCCACATCATATAAGGTTATACTTATAGTTTATAGTCATAGTCTGTCATTGTTTATAGTTATAGTTTTTTGCCATGGTTAATAATTATATTTTTTCGTCATAGTTATAGTTTTTCGCCATAGTTTGTCATTGTTTATAGTTATAGTTTTTTGCCATTGTTTCTCATAGTTTATTGTTACAGTTTTTCGTCATAGTGTGTCATAATTTATAGTTATAGTTTTTCGTCATAGTTTACAGTTGTAGTTTTTCACCATAGTTTGTCATAGTTTATAGTTATAGTTTTTCGCCATAGTCTGTAAATGGGTTTATAATTTGTCGTCATAGATTGTGGCTTTGAATCTCGAGCCATTTCACAATCCCACGCCCACCGCGTGTTTTTTACCAATAAATCTTTCTTTAATTTATTCACATTTAGCACACTACTGCCCAGCCACAGCCATTGCGGATAATTACTGATATTATTTATTTCTTTTTCATTGATCGATATCCGCAAGACATGCGCATACTTATAATAATAGATTTAAATACACATTATATTAATCGTTTAAGAAACTGATAAACAAAATGCCGGCAAAAAAACTCGATTTTTTTGCTCTTGGAAGTTGAAAAAATGTGTTGTTTCAAGCTGTGGAGCAGAGTTGCGAATTTAAAACAATTATCATTTTTTAATGAATTAATTAATTCAATCTTTGAGATCTAATCTCGGGATCATTGATTATGTTCTGATCGTTTTCTGTCGAGGAAATGAACATGCGAAATTTGAATTAAAATAATAAAATCGAGATATGCCGTAATATGTTATGATTTATAATAATTATTGTAATAATAATTTTTAAGCAATTTTACTGGAATATTTTTTTATTAATTACTTTTAAGGCTATATAATAATAATTTCCAAAAATATGGGAAAAAATAGTATATAAGATTATATTGTTAATTCTGAAGTTGATATACGAGATCGACAAAAATGACGTAAAGTAATTCGGTCTAATGACCGAGTGGTTAGAGGCGTTTTCCAGGTAAGACAGAGATCCTAGGCTCGATTCACAGTTGAGACCGTTACCCTTTATATTTTTTCTGTATCTTATTCTGTTTCATGTTTCGTATATATTTTTTTATAATTTATCAAATTATACATATGGAAAAATCATACGGGTAAGTGGTTATTGGAATGTTGTGTGATATCAACTTTACATTGAACTATTAATGAAACCTATTAACTAGCAGTGGATAAAGAATTGCTATTTAGGAACATACGAAGTAAACATTTGTCAGAATTTGTCAGTTATAGGACCTTTTAATTTTCACAATATTCGCAACTAACACTACTTAAGATACATGTATCACGTGTTACACTATTAAATATAGTATAACACGTAAGTACGTTCAATATATTTTTGACAATGTCCAAACTGCTCGTGCTACTAGAACCAAAGGGCATAATTTCTTAATTATTCCTTTCTCTAAAACATTATTAATTATGGTATAACAAGTAAGTATGTTCAATATATTTTTGACAAAGTCCAAACCAAACTAGAACCAAAGGGCATAATCTCTTAATAATCCTTTTCGCTAAAACATTATTAATTATGGTATAACAAGTAAGTATGTTCAATATATTTTTGTCAATATCCAAAATATATTGTATCCCTATATAAAGTATCCCTTTCGCTAAACCAATTTTTCGCCAAAGACATTTTTAATACTTTGCAATAAAGCTATACAATTCACTTCCACTGGCCATTAGACAGGACATAAATTATTTGAAATATAAATCAGATACCAAATCTTGGATCATCAGCCAAGACAGATCAAACATCAAACAAATTATATTAAAACCTATTTATTAGTATTTGTTTTTATGGTAAGATGCTTATGGTCTTTTATTTTAAATGTAATTTTGTGTTATTTTATTTTCTTGTTAACTGCTTATATTATAAACTGCGCCTGTAAAGTTCTTTATTTGAGTGTTTTGGTTGGTGCTACGCTTATGCTGTTTTCATATTTTTTTTATAATTTCCTCATCTTCATGGTTACTTAAGCAAAAGCAATATTTTGATGTTGTTTTTAAACAGCGTTACATATTAGAAGGACGTTATATAATTTTGTAGCATGGAATTTTTGTTTTTTCTTGCCAAAAGATATATTTTGGAATGCTAAGTATCCCACTATCAATAATGACATCACATAGAAATACACACTTAAATGTTATGGTTAAGGTTTTCACGGATGTAAGATGTAGAATAATTTTCTCGGTTTACCCACGTAACGTAGTCCTTAAAAGGACTTTTTAACTCCTGATGTTTCGGACAGATCTCGCTGTCCATCTTCAAAAGCCTTATGTCTTGAGTTTTGTCTCAAACCGATCGCTTTCGCGTGTCTGTTCGGTCCAAAAATCAAAACCTAAGATAACCTCAACCTTAGTCCTTTGAAGATGGACAGTGAGATCTGTCCGAAACGTCAGTAGTTAAAAAGTCCTTTTAAGGACTACGTTATGCGGGTAAACCGAAAAAAATATTCAACATATATAAATGTTTTTTCGCCATTTTGTCTAAAGCTTTCTTGTAAAGCGTAATTAAATGTAAGAAAAATCTTTTGTTGATGTTTTTGCCGAGCATTTATTTCCTGTTGAACGAACTCCGCCATTTCTCACTGTTGTATTAAATATGCGCATATTTGCGTTCATTGTGTGTTTTGACAGGGGTCATCCTTTTAAACATATTATAATAATATCCTCAAGAATAAACATTATATTGGCAATGCTACGGGTAGACCGGCAGATAATTCTGGTTTCCCAGAGATAGGGTTGCGCAAAGCGTATTATTGCGCCCTGGAGCAAGCTTGCACGCCTATAACGTATTGAATTTAATGCAGTCCCCTGCAGAGGGATTGCGGTTTCTTGAACGCTTTAAAACCTTTAACATATTTAATTCGCACGACTTATAAAAATACCTTAATGACACTAATAAAATCGATGAGCCGTATCAAATTGACTTAACATAATTGATGTAAATAAATGTATATTACATTGGCTTTGATTGCTATTTTTTTGCGTGCAAACTATGCAATTGATTGCTTTTGATAAATTGGTTTTTAATTTGCAATTCAATAAAGTTAATTATAATTTTTCCAAGTGAATCAGGTTATGAGAATGTATTTACTTAATGCACTGAGAAAAATGAATATAACTAATTTACTAAAACATATTTTCTGACATTGTGATAATATATTCGAAATGTATTAAAAGATTATTAGGAAGCCTGTTAAAGATTACTAAATTTTTTTTTTGAGAGTAGATAGTAATACTCATTTTTCTTCGAGAAGTAGGACAATTTTGCAAGGCATAGTTTGTGTTTAGACTAATTCGATCACTCCAAATGTGCTTTACATAAAGTTATTGTGTATTTTTGAGTTTTAAGTCTTTGGCGTTTTGCACCACATGACGTTGCCCTTAGCCATTGCGACGCTGCCCAGAGGGTTTCTGCATTCCAAAGGGTTCAATGTTCTCACCGCACTTACTTATGTATGTAGCACCACGAAAGCTTAAAGCTAACACATTCGTTACTATAAGATTATCTAACCCTTTTTATTTAGTTTTCTGACACATATTCAAATTTACATAAGAAGACTATCCTATATCCTGTACGTATAAATGACTGCATAACCAGATATGCTCCTACGCAAAATAACCTTTTGGTGCGCTATAAATTAAGAAAACAAACAAAGCTTTAAAAAAATACTCGTACATCTCTCATCTAACTAGACGTGTTAAATGTGTACCAACAGAAGCTGTCTTACATGATTAATGGAAATATTGTTTGTTTACCAGTAAAGATCATCAATCATTAAAGAAGCCATCCTTATTAAAAAATATATCATTCCTGAACTTAATAATAACCTCTGAAAAATTAAATGTTATCGATTTAGCTTATCTGATGTGAATAAAAAAGAAGATGCGATTAATTATGACCACGGCCATTTTAATATAAGCATCTGATCATGACAAATATTCGTAACATTTTTAACAAACAGGTTTTTTACAAATATAATTATTGTTAACAAATTATTTTCATTAACATACTTATTATCGTGTATTGTATCACCTTCTCAGCATGATTACATGTTTTATACTACCGTGGCTAACCTTTTTACGAATAAATTTTGGTAATTCCGTGCTTCATTCTACAAGTATTTATTAGAAATTGATGTAACATCTGGTATTTTTATAACGTTTGAGTTTTGTAACCATGAACTTTTTATATTTTAGAAGACCTTGCATAGTTTATTTTGTTAGATATATATTTTTTAAATTGATGAGACTTTCCGGAAAGGGAAGTTTATTGCAAAAACATTGTTTTTAATTATGTTGTAAGTTGTTGAACCATTCCACACTTGATAAAGCCAATTCAATTTAGCGATGTTAACTCCGTCCTGACGCTGCGAAGCGTACGACGCGTGATTTGATTTTTATTTTGATTTTCTAGATTCTTGTATTCCATGAAGTGGTGAATCATTTAAATTTACTGAATTTTAAATAAAACAGTGTCATAAGCGCCTCACAATTTTCACCTCATATGAGTGTTTAAAATGTTACCTGGCTATTAGAGACATGGAGGCCTTGTGTTTTCTCGGTAGGGACAAATTTGCTACCTAAAAACCCTACTAAAATTGCATGTTTTGGAGCATCATATTCTGAAGCTTCAGCATCACCAGCAGCCGACAGCGGCTAAATTTTGATATGAAACAGAGGCGGCCTTCAGTAAAATCTAACCAAGTGCGAGCAAGTGTCTAGCAAAAGTTGATCAACTAAATATTATTACGATCAACATCTATTTCGTTTGCTCTTTCGACTAATATCTTTCAAAAGTTAAAGAAAATCGTTCCAATTAAATTGGATATTCATTTAAGCGTATAAAAAAACAATATAAATAAAAATCGAATATGTTAATACGAGACACTATATAGGTTGCAAACCAATTCTTCAGAACTTTGTGATCATTCATATTTAAAAGTTTTGGAATAATTAGTTCCAAGATAATATTTTGAATTTGAATTAGGTTAGTTAGTTAGTCTAGTAAGGCAGAGATCCTGGGATCGATTCCTATTTAAACCCGTTATCTTTTTTCTTGTTTTGTTTCATGTTCGTTCATCTTAGATTTGTTAGTTTTATCTTCTTCTTCCATGATTTTTTTGTTGGTTGGGAATGTGTGAAGGCTAATGAATGTGTGACTCGCAATAGAGTAACTATTTTGTCGGTTCTGTTTGAGTGGATCAGTCCGACTATACATAGAAGTAATTGCATCATCTGAGAGTCCTGCTCGTCTCTAGGAAAAGGCTCTACTCTTGTGCGGTTTCCTTGCCCTTATCACTATTAAAACGCTCGAAGGCCTCATTTTATAATATAGTATATTATTTTCTACTCTCCATTCTCTCCACAAATCAGTTAGTCAATAAAATCGAAATAAATATAATTTCGATAAAAAACTTCTACTAAAAGTAGGTATACAACGTGAATCCAGTGGAAGGTAAGTAAAGTAAGAAATATTAATTTGTTGATTACCTCATTATGCATTTAAGGAAAAAATCTAAATCCAGCGTTCTTCGAAAACAAGACAGGCAAGATTGAATATGCCATTGTTAATTTGTGTTCGTGAATGTTCGTTGTAATTTCGGATTTAACGATGGGATATATTAGGATCAATTCCATTTCAAGTTAATATTTGAATTGTCTTCACAGTGAGGGCGACACAAGCGATAACATTCTTACTATTTTAGCCAATCCTATTTTTTTTCCAAATTTTTCTATTATTGAAGAAAACAATACTTTTCGCTTTCTTGATATGTGTTACATGCACGACGCACGTCCACAATGCTTAGCTGCTATTCAATAAGACAGCATTTTTTTACTGTTCTCGTCATGTTTACTGTCTGCTGTCTATTGTCTAAGGTTATTTTAAGAAACATTAAAAAAGTAACATCACATGACTTTTTTCAGTCTTTAATAAAGAATTTATTTTTATGATTTTTTTGTATTGGATTATTTGATACATAATGAACAGCAATACAAATAAAATTACAATATAGTGTGTATCAAAAATTCCTTCAAAGTCAAAACCTGTGTTATGGTATTATATCCTATCACAATTCTATGGTTTCAAATTTCAAAGTTTTTTATTTTATTTGTAGAATCAAAAACAACATTAAGTACTACTACAGATGACTATTGACTTATAAGAAAAATAGATCTATTTGAGTGTATTTTAGTCAAGATTTGACGTATTTTTTATAACAGTTAATGTCTCAAAAGTTGTAATTACCTAATGTGTTGTAAATTTTAGGGGCAGTAAAATTAATATGCCTTTTGGCTAATCTGGTTTTGCAATATTATTATTCAAAGTCACTCTTCCGTCGTTTAGTTGAACGTACGTAAAATATAATGATAGGTTACAATTAATATGTGCAAGGTAAAGCATTGTCGTTAATTATTCGTTTAAAAATTTTATATTAGTTAGAATTTGCTGAAATGATGGCGAGATATTTTATGATCAATTAAATCAAATGCGATGGTGCATTTCAATTATTAATTGAAAGTTGGCAGTAATTGAAAGTTGTTGTAATCACAGATAAATTGTTGATTTTTATCACCTTGAAAACATTGATTACTTACTCATAAATCAATTATGGCTTTTAATAAATGAAAGCTGATTGAACATTGATGAGTATCAGTCAATCAATCTTACAAAACAATATATACAAAAAGATGTTATTAATGATTTGCTTCGATAAATTTAAGCCTTGTGTTTCGAATTTCCGTAAAAAATTCCATCCTCTACAGCGCTACCTATACGGGGATCTATAATATCATCTCTTCCCAATTGACGAAGTTGCGAGGTGGGTGGAGGAAGGGTTGAAGAGAGGGGATTTATTAATCTGAATAATGGAGGAAAGATAAAAGCCTGACACGTTCCATACATGGACTGTTTTACAAAAGAACAATACAATCGGACTTATATGTTGCCGACATCGACTATAAGTTTGTCGTCCATTCGGTGCTTATGTCCATGTTTCTGTTCAATGCGATGTCCGCGAAGTCAACCTAGCACCCGTATTTTTGCTTGTGCATGTGTAAAATGTGTAATTTTTGGTGTATTAGCAATTATTTATCATTCAGAAGAACCTTACCGTGATCAGATTGACGAATCAGAATACTGTTGGATGGTTTATTTATTGTTTTTGTGTTTGATCCGTAGAACTCTATTTGATTTGTTTGTTTATTTAATAAAAATTATATTATTACATTCGTTGAATAGTGATACAAAATCCTCAAAATTGTTTTTTTTTTTGTTAAATTGCACAAGAGTCCCAACTGCTCCTAACCGTCTGGAGGTTAGGTTGTGAGGTTAAAGGTAGTAGGAACTGGGGAGGGGTAGGAGATTGGTACTGCTTACAAACATAATACAACTATACCCTCTCATACCATTTGAGTAGTCAGTTGGAGAGAATGCTTTCGTCAACTGTACTAATTTCTGTTGTCTTTTTGGTGTAGCCACAACACTGGACCATAAGACAATACATTTATAGTCTTGGCATATTCTTTCTTGCCAAAATCAGATAGATTATGTTTAAAACATTTAATTTGACCGATTTGGCTTTACTCCAAGCACGAAAGATCTTGAGGAAGTGGTCAATAAATTTCACTTCGGAATTACACAATGTCCGTATTGGCGAAGAGTCGTTTCTGAACGAGCCGCACAATTGATCTAGCACCCATATTCGTACGACTCCGGATAAACCGTACCATGGATCTATCGAACGGTCACTTTTTTATCAAGAGATATTTTAGAAAAATAATGCGCTATTAAAATTATCCTAGTATTAATTGTTGTTACATACTCAGAGTGAAAGGTATCTGACAGTTCGACATCTGGACTCCAACATATGTACCTACACGCTATACCTACTACATTATCATCATATCCGGTATCAAGAGTTGTACCATCATTCATTCGCTAACGCTGGAAGCTGGGAGCCGCATAGGGAAGCCACATCGGTGAAGATGTAGCGGAGGAGCCGTACTAGGGGAGCCGTATCACGCGGAGAAAACTTACTAATATAAATATTGCTAATTTATCAAGATTTTTTTCAAATTATTTGTATTCCGGCTAAAAACGGGACGGCAGGCCTTTAACGAAAGAAATGACTGGTTTCCTAATAAACTATCAGTCAAATTATTGCTGTTGTTGTAGTATAGTGAGAATTTATTTTTATATAATGTTATTTATTGTATTCTTGTATCTTATTTTTTTTTTTAATAATATTTTCATGCTGGTATTTTTTGGAAATATTTTAGCCCACACACTGTACACTTCGTTTTTTTGAAAAAATCTGTCATTAGATTTTATTTGTATTGTTCATAAGTTTATTATTTATACAAAAAAACTGATGGTTTATCAAAATAAATAAGTAAAACACGAATATGTTATGGGGATATCGGAGCACGTGTTCATAAAAATTCTAAAATTTTTGTAATTCGTCATTGTGTACTATCGAGACAAACGCAGGTGCATGAACGCGTGTTCCGATATATTATTTTTAATTTTAATTTTAAATACATAAACGGCTATACTGCCTTTTATAAATAAACATTTAATAGAGTACAAAAGTAAGAAAAATAATATCATTACACAATAGTAGTTTTAAACTTAAAATAACATACAATTATTTTGTGTATCACAACCAAAAATAAAAAAAAGAACAATGAGAAATATCATCATTTCATTTCAACATGACCATATTGCGTATATAAAGTTACATTATGGAAAAATAATTTTGAGTGCATGTTTATATTGCGCTAATTTTAAGAAATAAATGTCGCCGATGTTAGCATGTGAATTATGAATGTACTAAAAGATTATTAGGAAACGGCATTCTATCCCGAATTAATAGGACTTTAATACAAAGACGATACTCAGTTTACTCCACACAGGCGAGCGCAGTATTCTCATTGCACGGTTTGAGCTCAGGGCTCCCGTTCAATTAAACCGTCGTTCAATTGAGTCGACTCTTTGAGCCGTACGAAAATATTGAGCTGGAACCGTGGCTCCCGCTCTTAATAAAAACCATCCCTAGTCTGTATGCATATAAGGCAAAGCAAATTATGTTGAATAATGTTTATACATTCTCACGCATTTCCAACTGTTGTTTTTTTTACGTCAGTCTGTCACTCTTTAAGATTCCAACATTTTATCATGTCATCAACTGCGGCTAGTTTTGGCAATTTTCCAAAAAATCTTTCTTCAACATTGTTATCCAATTTATTTTGGAGCCAAAATAATATTTTTCTTGGATTAAATCAAACATCATGTGCGTGGTTAATGTTAAAAATGTACTGTAAATGATTTATAATAAATATAAAAGTTTCGTGAACACCTCACTATGAAAATATTATAAGAAATACAGTTAATAATTTATTTAAATAAACTTTTTTGTAAACCACTATTTAATGAAAAGTATCGATATTTTTAAAAACTGTGGATAAAATGTATATTATTTCGGTATCGTAATCAAAGTTCTGACTCTCGCAGATGCGAAAAGATAATTCTATTAAAATTACATTATTTTTTTAACCATGGATAATAATAGAATAACTTATCGATAAAACTTTATGAAAAACTTTCTGTAAAGTTAAATTCGATGTTCGCATTTAATACACTGTTACCTTTCTCACTTAAAACAATAAGTATCTAGGCGTAAGCAAGAAATAAGACTTTTTCTCAGTGACTTTTGGCAAGGACGTCGCTGTTAGTGTAAATACAGGATTTTCCAATAAAAGGTGTTATTTTGATATTCAATCGTAAAAGATCAATGGTTTCGTTGCTTGTGTGAAAGTGAACGTTGTCCAGATCAATACCATCCAATTTCGGCCATAAAAAATCATCAATCATCTCTCGATAGTGATCCATTCACCGTAACTGTTGCTCCAGCCTCATTTTCTAAAAAGTAAGGTCCGATGACTCCGCCGGACCATAAAACGCACCAAACAGTCACACGTTGAAGATAAAGAGGCTTTTTAACAATAACTCTTGGGTTTTCCGAGCCCCAGATGCGCAATTTTGCTTGTTGACGAAGCCCCCGAGGTAGAAATGGGCCTCATCACTTAAGATGATTTTTCGATCGAATTCTAATGATTAATAATAGTGAATTTTAATAATTTCAATGCGTTTTTGAAGCGTGTATCTTTCCATTTTTATTAATGACGTAGGTTCTACTTGTCAAATGTCAAAAAATGACAGCTTCAAAAGTAACATCTACCGAAATAGCGGGCTATTCAAAATAACACCTCTTATTGGAAAACCCCAAAGATATTAGAAGAACGAGATATGCTATGTTGTCCGTCGGACCGTAGGCGGAGTACTACCTAATTAGGGTACTTTGAACGGTATCGGGACGTGTACGGACAGAAATCTGTTCTATGTATTAGTGCGGATACCTTAGCGCAAGCGAAGGTGTGCAGTAGTATTGGTGAACAAAACCGGCGACACTCGGCAAAACAATTCCACTCAGTACGAACTGCTCATAGCACATCTCGTTCTTCTAATATCTTTGGAAAACCCTGTATAATATGTACACATAGCTATGTTTGTGTTGCTTAAGTCAATTTTAAATGCGCGAGCTGTGAGTATAACGCAACTTTAAAAAACTGTTTCTATAGTTTTCTTTGGGATGTTGACAAAGCATAAGCATATTATATATTTATTTAAACCTCAACTTGTAATATTTAATTATTGAAGACAATATTAGCGATTATGAAACGAAAATCTGAAAAAGAAAAATATACGGTCACATCTTGGACTAAAGGTACTCCCACACCCTTGACTTTTCCATCTCCTTCCCCTGCATACTACCATCAGCCTCACAACATACCCCAATTGGGGCTGCCATAGTCTCAATGTCTCCAGACGGTAAGGGGCAGTTAGGACTCCTGTGCGGTATCCACATAAAAAGTGTATTTAAAGTTAATTGTGTTATAATAACTATAGTTTGGTTAATTTAATTTTTGTGTGATTTTTTATGTTACCGTATTAGGACATATTTATATACCTAAATAAAAATGTTAATTTATTTTTATGTTCAAAATCTTAAATATCCGAGAGTTTTCCACCGATTGCTTTGAAATAACGTTGCATTTGAATAAGCGTGTGGTTTTATATACATATTTCAAATAGATGTCATCTATGACAGGTAAAAACGAGCTTTAAAAAAAAACCAAAAACATAAAACAGCGCCATCTGTTGTACGTAAAAGCAACACGCGCTAGTTTTTTCTCTTTATGCACACACAGACTGAGCCAGAGCAATGCGTGGCGGGGTAGAGATAGTAATACATAGGTATTTCATAAAATACAATGCATAAATACGTTGGTGTTTCATTGATAATTCTTCAACGTTAATGTGTTTCTTAAACCCAGACAATGATCAAGTTAAATTTTAATATCAGAATTCATTTCTTCATTACTACAAAAACACATTTGAATGGTTTATTAGCTGTGTCCAAACTCTTTTGATTTGTTCAGAGAATTTACGAGTATATACACAAAATCACTGCTCGGTAAACGTTTTGAAACGAGCGGTTAATAATAAATAATTAATTATTTTCACAAGCGAAATGATATTCGGGGGTATTTTTTAAAAACTTACTAACCATCACGTCGTTTTCGACAAGAGTAGGCAGAGAGGGTAGACCGCCACCAAACTCAATCTTGGCACACATGATTACATGTATAAATAGAAAAAAAAAGTTTTCTTCATCGCTGGCATGTAGAAACAAAACGACGCCGCGACGCCGACGCCACGGGTCAATATAAACTAGCTGACGTGTACCCGGCGTTGTTGGGGGTGTGAGTGGTTTATTCATGCTGAGGGTTATCCTTAGGACATAGACATATACCATCGCAAACTTTTCTGTATGCCTTTTTAAGATATATAATTCCGTAGTACATTATTTTGATGTATCGCATAAGTTTTAGCCAGCGTTAACAATGTAATGCCGGTAAATATGTTTTTACGACTTGACTATAAAACGTCGACTTTTATATACTTTCTATAAATATAATATGCATGTATTACATATGTGAACCTTCCGGAAAAAAATATCTAAACAATAGTGAAAATTCTATCAAAATCCGTTCAGTAGTTTAGAAGAACTAAATGCACAAACAGACAGACGCGGATAGCGTCCTTATTTTATACTAATTAGAGATGAATTATAACGCACTAAACTTCAAATAAACTGAACGCGATTGGCACCAATACAAAAATTCTGAAAGAAGCGAAGCTAGCAGACCACAATGGTAATTGATACCAACCCTAATAGCAGTGCGACATGGAACTGGCAGAGGAAGGATAAAACTAGACTGAATGCTGTATAAATGAAATCTCTGAGGCGTACGTTTGTCAAAACACTATATGACCGTGTAATAAATGTGGAGATCATGAAAGAACGCATGATTAAAAAACAATGCTTTTTGGGTTTTCTATGTAATAAAAAATTGCCAGTTTATCTATTTTACCACTAGTTTTAGAACAACTTGACATTTATATATATTTAACCTAAATGCATAAATATTGTATTAAATTAATTAATTAATCGGAATGAATATTTGTTTGTAAATTTTGTAATATTAATTAAGGATTCGCCCCTTTTTCTGTAGTAAGGTTGTAAATTCCAGTGTACCTGAAAACTGTTGGGTTGTGTGCGTTTATAAGGAAGAAGTAATATTATTGTTAAGAATTGAAAAAGTTCCCTGACTTCATGTACCATTTACTCTCCTTACAATCCTTTCTTCGTCACACACTAACAAGTACATACATACTCCTAAATTTACCATTACGTATTTGTTTCACTTGATCATGCCATATCTTCTTTGGGCACAAATTTCGGAACTATTTATCCATCATTGTGTGTGAAACCAGTATTAGAATTGTTTCCAATTTCTTTTTTTGCTTCAGGTTTAATTTATGCTGAATTAAGGTAAATTAAAAGATTTGGAAATATCTCAAAAAAGTCTCGCGATCTCAACTCTTCCAATTTTAAATTTAACATACTATATTTTCAGGTAAATTATTGTAGTTGCCTCTTTCCATCGGTTTTTACCAATACATTTTATTTTCTTAGTTTAAGCAGTATCGGTTTTTATGAATTTCAAGGATTTTTCAGCGTTTTCCTAGATCACTGGCAGGAAAATATAAGAAAATATGTGTAATTAATTGATTTCAATAAATAAACATTTATTACCACAGTTAAAAGATTCTAATTTAATCAACAATTAACTATCGATTTTCCTCGATCTACATTAAAATCGAAGATAGCATTTATCAGAAGATTATAGTTTTTCTCAATATGTGGTATTTACATGACTTATTTCAATTTCAATTATGATTTCCATTGTAATAATATATAATAACCAAATAATATAATAACCAAACGTATGTTGACAAAATTTCGTCAAACAAATGGTTGAGTATTGGAGAGTTGAGCGCAGAAATAGAAGGATTTATGCTTGCCATTCAGGATAGTCATTAATACTAAAAATTATAGAAAGCATATAATCAAAGATACAAATCAAATTGATGATTTGTGTAGAAAATGTTTGGCTTTTCCGGAAACTATAGAACATATTATATCGGGATGTTCTATATTAGCACCGTCCGAGTATACATTTAGGCACAATCAAGTTTTAAAAAAAATTCACCAAAATTTGGTAATTAAACATAACTTGATTGACTGCCGTAATGTAGTACCATATTATGAATACGAACCAAATTCATTTTTAGAAAACGAATTTTATAAAATATATTATGATAAAACTATACTAACAGACCGAGCGATTAGTCATAATAGACCCGATATAGTTTTACATGACAAAATTAAAAAAATAACTTATATCATTGATGTCGCTATTCCAAATTCCTGTAATATTCAAAAATCTGTTAGTGAAAAATTAAGAAAATAAACAGATTTAGGAAATGAAATAAAAAGAATTTGGCATTCTCAGACTATAAAAATATTACCATTCGTTATTTCGGCTACTGGCATTATACCTAGCTCTCTAATTAAAAATTTAGGCGTATTAGATCTATCAAAAAAATTATATATAAAGATGCAAAAGTCGGTCATTTTGAATACATGTAGGATAACAAAAGATTTTTTAAATATTTATGTTGAGGGATCAGTAGGATTTATAGGCCCTGTTAGAAGTTCTACCGAGCCGAACCCTCTGATATGAAAATATCTGGAGTCGGTGAATTATTTTCCCATTTGATCTCTGGTGAGTTGACGTGTTGTTCTTGTATTGTTTTGTATTTATTTTGCTTATATAATGCACTTACATAATGTTGATTGACTAGATGATCATTTGTGGAAAAGTGAGTGGAAGGGTTAAGTTTTTCCTTTGGGGAAGATTTAACCTGGACAACTAAATCGGAAGTTTAAAAAAAAGTACACTACCAAGTATTGTGTGGTCGTAAATAAACAATAGGGTGGGTGTGACGGTGACGGTGATGGTGTGGTGGTCGCGCGCAGCCGCCGAACCCGTACAGCGTGCGATCCTAGCGCCTAGAATCTAGGATCTAGGATCTAGGCCCTAGATCCTAGGGCGTTCATGACGTCCATGGCGGTGACGGTCTTCCTCTTGGCTTGCTCGGTATGTGTGACAGCATTCCTGATCACGGTCTCCAGGAACACCTTCAGCATGCGGCGCTTGACGCCTCCCCTGCGAGCCAGACGGCGGATGGCCGGCTTCCTTATGCCCTGGATGTTATGGCTTCGCGATAACATCCAGGGCATCAGGAAGCCGGCCATCCGCCGTCTGGCTCGCAAGGGAGGCGTCAAGCGTATCTCTGGCCTATTAAATTTAACCCACATCTGGAGTAGTGTGTCGTTGATAGCCGATGAAACATTTAATATGCATCGGCTAACCGACGACTGACGACAGCTAAGCCCCACTCGTGACCTATACCTCTCTGGTACGAGCCCACAGCGTAAAATCTTACTGCAGTAAGTACCTGTGAAAAATTCAGCTATTAATAGTGTATCTTATTTTGTCATGGATTACATAGTTAATTGAATGTACCTCTCACCTGTGACTGGACAGAGAGTCCATGCTTTCTTTTCTTTTCGTCGAGAATTCAGGCAAGCGATAAGATAAGTACCTACCTGTAATATAATGTTTTAACAGGAAACTATTTTCATTGTCATTTTAAAAATTGAACCCTCCCCCCCCCCCCATTCACCTTAAGGCGAAATAGGTAGACTTGACCTGAAATTTGGCATTTTTGAGGCCACTTTTAGACGTATGGACACTTTTCTAGAAAAAAACACAAATTGATTTCGAAAGATCGTTATTTTATCTTGTAAAGTAAGATGTAAAATTTTGAAAAATAATATTATTTTCATATCATAATAAAGTGTTACCGTTGGACGATGCGCAGATTTGTTGCATTTTCAAAGGTGAAGTTGTATTATACAACAAATATTTCAAATCATATAATAATACAGTATAAACAATCAATAAATTATCTATCATATGTATGTATAATAATTTTGTTTTTATTTCAAATAAAATTACTAATAAATAAATCCGAGCACGCGTTTTGTGACGAAAATCCCTCAATTGGACTATTTATTTATGGTCTTACAAATTGGTATAGTTCAGATTTTTTTAGAAAAATAATTTACCAAGACATTATTGAAACATTAGAAATAATTTATGACCAAAAAATATATTCTTAAAGTATATAATAGTAATTAATTTCGATTCGCGTTTGTTGTTTGTGATTACCCCGGCGCAAGCCGACATTTTATCATTCCCCGCTGCGACAGCGCGGCGAGCGGACGTCTATTCCACGCCAGTCTACTTGATAACATTTTAAAGAAATTCCTCGCTTAAAAATGAGGAGGAAAATACCCTCGAAAAAAAGTTTTATTAGATAGCACAAATTACGACATCAAAAACGTACGTGGGAGATATATTTTCAGAAAAAATAAAGGTTAGTGATATTTAATTATCCGTGTACATTGTACGTACTTAAATGGTACAGAGTCGTTCGAAAGAATCAGTCAGAATAAGCACATATTTTTTATAACATTTGGCGATAATTTTGTGTTGTTTAATTTCCAGGGAAAATAATCAACTATGGACAGGAGTTTATGTCTGCCATCGTTTTTTCATGTATAAATGTTAAAACTTATGCCAAAGTACGTGAAACTGTTTGTGATTGGTAGTCAAAAAGTGACACGAACCAAATGAATTTCGATTCGTGATGTGCGATTCAAATCATTTTTTTGTTCATAATTTCTCTTTTATTGTCCAATTCACTATTACATTGGTACAATTCAACATATTTAATATTTTTTGTGTTACTTTTTGTCAGTTTCATAATGTCATATTGTGAATTGAGCTTCTTGTTTTAGGAAAAAAACAAGGTTATTTTTGACAAGTAATACTTTAAAGATAAGTATTAGAAATAAAACTTACCGGTAATACCTTTCGGACAAACGAATAAATAAGTAAAACAAAAGATTTTTACTCACCTTTAGAAAACTCGTGTAAAATATTTAAAAAAAAAAACAAATTAAACAAATATTTGGAAATTTTTTTTAAATGTATATTCATATACCTACATATTTTATATCTACCATGTCAACAAACTGCATTTGTATTTATTTATGTTTACGCACTCCGACGTATAATTTACAAATATGTAACTACTTATTAGGAAGAAAGCTACAACCAAGAATTTAACAACAATAATTGTTATTTCATCGGAACCATGCTGTAGTTTTCACAGCCGCGCGAGTGTACGGCTCGCAGCGGAATGAATTCGGTATTTCTGTCTCGGTCTAAAAAAAGTCCGATCGCGAGTCCATCTTTTAACGAAATTTGAATTCTCGTCCGCTGGTTAAACCACCTTAAACATACCTTATAAGTCCCTGGGTAGGATATGGTTTCCTCCCCAAACGTTTGTTCTACAACGACCTCAGTTTCTGGTCAATCGTCTTCATTCTCATCGTGCTCCATTCCTCTTTGTCCACTCTTATAGATAATAAAAAAATATATCTCTATATCGCCCACCGATTTTGACAAAGAAATTCTGTAACTCGAATGTGATTTTTTTGCAGTTTATGCAAGTCCTTCTCGCTCTGCAAAGTTTGTTGGAGTTTTTGAAGTTTGGGTGTAAATTGTCCTTCTATAACAATTTGAAAAATGATAAAATAAAAGTCTTGTGTGATTTTTTTTCGTTCGGAACGTTTTTTTTCATGCGGGGAAATAAAATAATCTTCCTTTCGGCTGGCGACAAAAGTTAATGTACATTATCATCGATAAAATTAATTAAATGCGACCTTGCAGTAAGATATTTAGTAGGCGTGGTGAAATTTACATAGACGCCGTTTAATAAATCTGTTTTTAGTGCCCGTAATGTATGCGGCCAGAAAACTTGTATCGGCGCGGAACTTCTTCTCTTTAATGTTACGTCTTTAGTTAAGAATTTTAAACGCTTTCGATTTCAATATATTATCATTTTTCATATCATAAGCGTCGACAAATTTTACCGGAAAATGGTAGATAATGCATTTTTAATTTATATAAATAAAAATGTAAAAATTAAATTAATTTACCGTAACGTTTTTATTGTGCAAACAGTAAAATTTTAAAACTGAACCAGTCTCAAAGTTAGGAGTGCGGGGGGGGGGGGCAACTCTTTATAAATCTGCAAGCAGACGATCTGCTGGCTACATCAGGTATGACCCAGTTGCGAAGTACCGCAAGGTCAATAATAATTGGACGATTGTTGGTACAGCATTATTCCTGAAAACCAATGTCAGTATTTATTTAGGTACACAATGACATTAGAAACGTAAAACGCAATGAACTGTTGTTATTTTTGTTAAAATATGATGTAAGTATAACTATTTTGTGATATATTTATATAAAATAACATACCGAGTGGTCCTTTGGGAGATTTTGTCTTTAATTTGGTCATGAATTGAATGTACAGCATTTTTCGTGAGTCGAAATCGTGATTTGAAATCGATATCGTCCAATACTTCTAAAAAATTTACGCGTTTTCTTAGAACTCGCGGTCTTCTCGTTCTTGCCGCAATCTCGTGTACTTCTGCATCTTCAATTGCTTCAATTATTTTGAAAACACTGAACTCGGAAAAAATTCTGACTACTTCACAGGCAGCTGTCAAAATTGTGTTTACAAGGTAGAAAACTCGGCTAACAAATCCGACATATAACCACTATTAGCTGCTTCAAGTACCCTATAGTGAAGAGGGACTTTATCTTACATATAAACGTTTTTGAGCCTTGGTGAAATCGAAATAATACTTTATCCTATGTATAGTGCTTCTGACAGCTTATGAGCAGGTTGGTGAAATACCCCGAAAAACAAAGATGTAGTCAGAACAAAATGTAAATATTTATATACAAGCTTACGTGTACCCGATGTTGCTTGAGGTTAATATATGCAGGTCCGTTTTAAGCCGTGAAGGTGCCCAAAATATTACTTTGCATTGGAAAGGTTAAATATATTTTTTATTTCTAGATTCCTTACATTGTTATAAAAAATTCTTGTGAATACCTCATATTAGTCTCAATTCCTCAATGATCTCGGAGTCCTGTGAAACTATGAAATCCCCAACAGAAGTAGGAAACGTTTTTCACTGTATTACCTTGGGGTAAGTATTTGGTTAGGATGAAGTTGGTGGAATACGAATTATTATATTTATGAACAGACGGAAAAATGCGCCGCAGGTTAAATTTGTCTAGAATAGGGCTATTTAATGTTATTAGGACATAATATTAACAAGTCATTTTTTTTTTAATTCACATATAGAGTTCATACTGAGAAAAATTCGTACAGGCTTTTTTATCACTAAACTGTTAAAAATGTGACTGCGTGGTCATTTTGTAATAAAATATTAGTCATTCAGAATACTTCAGAACACGTGTTAAACTCAGGTGGCCTTGTCCGAATAAATATAATAGGCGAAATGCGAAATTACTATTATTTTAAACAACATGTGTTCCGACTTCCTCATAAGATATTAGTGATGCACTGTTATTTTTTATAGAAATTTGTCAGTTCATTCGCTATAGGCAATTTTTTTATGCGGTTTTTAATAGGAAAACGAATAATTTGACCAGATTGTTAATAAATTAACAATATTTCATATTAATAAGTTTTCTCAGTTCACTTAGTTTAGTTGCGCATGCCGGGATTTAAACCCGCGGCTTCTGGGTTGCTAGTCGAAAGCGTTACCCCTCGACCACGGAGGCCGTCTGTTTTGTTTGGTACGGCTACCAAATATTATTCAATTATACCCACTCATACCATTTGAGTAGTCAGTTGGAGAGAGTGCTTTCGTCAACTGTACTAATTTCTGTTGTCTTTTTGTTGTGTAGCCATAACATTGGACCATAAGACAATACATCTATATCAATAATTTATCATAAGACAATAAGACAATACATCTATTGTCTTTACATATTCTTTCTTGCCAAAATCAGAGAGATTATGTTTAAAACATTTAATTTTACCGATTTGGCTTTACTCCAAGCACGAACGATCTTGAGGAAGTGATCAATAAATTTCACTTCGGAATTTCACAATGTCCGTATTAGCGAAGAGTCGTTTCTGAACGAGCCGCATAATTGATCTAGCACCCGTATTCGTATGACTCCGGGTAAACCGTACCATGGATCTATCGAAAGGACACTTTTTTATCAAGAGATATTTTAGAAAACATATGTACCTACACGCTATACCTACTACATTATCATCATATCCGGTACCAAGAGTTGTACCATCATTCATTCGCTAACGCTGGCGCTGGGAGCCGTATAGGGAAGCTGCATTGGGGAAGATGTAGCGGAGGAGCCGTACTATGGGAGCCGTATCACGCGGAGAAAACTTACTAATATAAATATTGTTAATTTATCAAGAATTTTTTCAAATTATTTGTATTCCGGCTAAAAACGGGACGGCAGGCCTTTAACGAAAGAATTGACTGGTTTCCTAATAAACTATCAGTCAAATTATTGCCGTTGTTTTAGTATAGTGAGAATATATTTTTATATAATGTCATTTATTGTGTTCTTATATCCTATTTTATTTTTTTATTAATATTTAAATGTTGGTATTTTTTGGAAATATTTTAGCCCACACACTGTACACTTCGTTTTTTTGAAAAAATCTGTCATTAGATTTTATTTGTATTGTTCATAAGTTTATTGTTTATACAAAAAAACTGATGGTTTATCAAAATAAATAAGTAAAACACGAATATGTTATTGGGATATCGGAGCACGTGTTCATAAAAATACTTTTGTTATTCGTGATTGTGTACTATCGAGACAAAAGCAGGTGCATGAACGCGTGTTCCGATATATTATGAATGTACTAAAAGATTATTAGGAAACGGCATTCTATCTTACGACTTTAATACAAAGGCGATACTGTTTTCTTCACACAAGCGAGCGCAGTATTCTCATTGCTCATACGGTCTGAACTCAGGGCTCCCGTTCAATTGAGCCGTCGTTCAATTGAATCGACTCTTTGAGCCGTACGAAAATATTAAGCTGGAACCGTGGCTCCCGCTCTTAATAAAAACCATCCCTAGTCTGTATGCGTATGAGGCAAAGCAAATTATGTTGAATAATGTTTACACATTCTCACGCATTTCCAACTGTTGTTTTTTTTACGTCAGTCTGTCACTCTTTAAGATTCAAACATGTTATCATGTCATCAACTGCGGCTAGTTTTGGCAATTTGCCAAAAAATCTTTCGTCAACATTGTTATCCAATTTATTTTTGAGCCAAAATAATATTTTTTCTTGGATTAAATCAAATATCAGCAAGTCTACTTTTCAACACCAGAAAAAAAAATCTTTCTATACGTACAAACGGGATTTATTAATTGTTAATAAATTTTATGACAGTGAACTTATTTGAATATTTTTAGGTTTATACATAATATCAGAGATGTGCTTTATTTCAAATAAATCCATTTCAAATGGAAATGGTATTTTCCATTTTGCATTTTAAATTCTTTTCTAAAAACCATTTTTCATTTTAAATGCTTTTCTCAATGCATTTTCCATTTTAAATGCTTTTTTGCAACATTCTTCCTACTATCTCCACTCATCTTTTTTTCATAAGCCCCAAATATCAGTCGGTCCTCAACCTCGCTATGAGAGATAATTTACATTTGTCAAGTTGCTCCCTGGTAGGAGCCCTAGCAATTGAGTGATACCATTACAAAAAACACTGATTCAAATACTGAACATGGGGCCATGACGCTGTAATATAAAATGTTAGATAGCAGTTTCTATGTTTTTACGTTGGCAACATTAGTCCTGCGCAAATTTTTTGTGGTTTCATAATCTGTAGTCGTGGTTGGATTTACCATCATGTAATATGTTTGTTCTACATTGATGTCCAATATTAATAACAAAATTGTTAAAAAATTCTATAATTATTTTAATTGTTTGACCTGAGAAACCATTTTGCATTTTCAATGCATTTTTAAAATAGGTATTTTGCATTTTGCATTTGAAATGCTTTTCTAAAAACCATTTTGCATTTTCAAATGGAAAAGTTTTGACCAATTTCCATTTTGCATTTCAAATGGTTTTGGGTACCCATTTTGCACATCTCTGCATAAGATAAATTTATACATAAGGTGTCTGAGGAAATGAAAGGAAAAATAAATTACAATCACAATATACACAGACAATGGACGAAAGACGAAGAAATGCAAAACAAATTAGGTTACACACAAGGAAGAAATAAAATACCCAGAAATCTTTGATGTACCAGGTCGTCCATCTTTACAACATAATCCTAAATCAATTTATTGACATTAAAAGTACGATTTTCTTTTAGAAAGAAATTAAGAAAATATTTCCGCCTCAAAAATTGGCGTTTTGTTTGTATTTTTTAATACGTATAAATCTAAAATATTTGAAGTTATATTAAATTTGCCAAAAAATGTTAATTTTTTCTATAAATATGATTCTAAAATTAATAGCACACGTAGTGATGTAAGCTAACTTAAGATTAATAAATAAATAAATATATTTGATTATTGACAATATTAGAGATTCTTAAATTAAAATCTGAAACAGAAAAACTCTGCCCCGTCAAGGCGATGGTCCTGTGTTCAAGTCCTAGATGTAACCGTATTTTTTTCTGTTTCAGCGTCTTCAAAAATTAAATATTACAAGTTGAGGTTTCAATAAATATATAATGATTAATGATACTTATGCTTTGTCAACATCCCAAAGAAAACCATAGAATTAGTTTTTTAAAGTTGCGTTATATTCACAGGTCACAATTAGAATTGACTTAAGCAACACAAACATAGGTGTGTGTGTACATATTATGTTTACACTTCCAGCGGCGTCCTTGCTAAACGTCACTAAGAAAGAGCCTTTTTTGTATTAGGCAATTCACCTTAAAGAGAGTGCTTTGTGCCGATTGGGTTAAGATATATGGTTAAACTGATGTGAATTATCTATAAGGGGACTGGACGTATCATATATTAAAGTCATCAAATCTATAAACTTATAAAGAATAGAATATACGCGAGAGTTGTCGAGGGACAGCAAATACGGAATACTAAGGGGAGACTGGTGGGTGATTTTAATAAGCAATCGATACATGCCTTTGAAAGAAAAATGATTTTTACAATTGAAGAAGACATTGTCAAGAGTCTCATCCTCCACACCACAATGGCATAATGAACTCTCGAGTACCCGAATTTTAAACAAATGAGTTGTAATAGAGCAGTGGCCAATTCTCATTCTCGAGATACAGGAAATAAAACTTTTGGACTTTTTTTTCCGTGGAACCAGGGTTTACTTGGAATATGATTTTGTATTTTGTAGTTTGGATCTTTATCCAGTTTGAGTTTTCGTGATTGTCCAATTTTGTTTCCAGGAACGAGACATGTTGGATTTAAGAATAGAGAAGACGAAACAGACAGGAGTTTTAAAATCTAAAGGAATAGAACCAGATACAGTTCCAAGTTTAGCGAGAGAATCAGTTATCTCGTTACCCTCAATTCCTAGATGGCCAGGCACCCAAACCAGTATTATCTCAAACTTAGATTAGTTTAAAGAATATAGGATGTTTTTAATATTACAAATAACATAGTCTTCTGGACAACGAACGATATTAGAGGAAATTTTTAATACTTTTAATACTTCACTTAGAGAGTCAGTACACATTAAGGCTCGACGAATATTGAGAAGTTGGATTTGAATTAAAGCTTGTTCAATTGCGAAGCATTCTGCAGTAAATATGGAAATTTCTTTAGGCAATTTAAAAGACAGATTAACATTGAATTCAGGAATATATACCGATGCGCCACATTCTATGTGGTCGGATTTGGAACCATCTGTGTATATGAGGGAAAATCCAGGAAACTTTGAAAATATTATGTTTTTAAAATGTTCCTCAACATTTTGAAAGTTATTAGCTGATGATAAAATGTTCGTCCGGAAGTCAGAAATTATAAATAAAATTAATAGCATTAAACGGGGTACTGTAAATAAGAAGGATTGGATCATCTTGTAGATTTTGAAGGGAAGAAGACAGAGATCTAAATGATAATCTAACTTTTTAGTAGGAGAGGGAATCGATCTCTATCTATTACCCTCCTTCTGTTATTCAAAATACTGAACAAACGATCGAGACTCTGTTCCAATGAGTGACGCGATAAAGATAACAAGAGCCTCATTTCTTGTTTACGCCTACTTATTGTTATAATCGAGAAAGGTAACAGTGTATTAAATGCGATCATCGAATTCAACTTTACAGAAAGTTTTTCATTGAGTTTTTTCGATAAGTTATTCTATAATTTTCCATGGCTAAAAACATAATATAATTTCAATAGAATTTTCTTTTCGTATCTGCGTGAGTCAGAACATTGATTGCGGTACCTGAAATAATATACATTGTATCTTCGGTTTTAAAAAAGATCGACACTTTTCATGAAATAGTGGTTTACAAAAAAGTTTATTTAAATAATTTATTATCTGTATTTCTTATAATATTTTCATAGGGAAGGTGTTCACGAAACTTTTATACAATTTATTATAAATCATTTAGAGTAAATTTTTTAACATTAAACACGCACATGATGGCATGGGCCCTGAGGAAAAAAATGTCCCTATGGCCTATGTCATTTTTTGGAATGCTGTGTGGAGGGTCTTTTTAAGGAAAGGAAGGAGGAAATTCTGGGAAGGTAAAATATAGGATCTAAAATCTAGGGATCAGTGAGACCAGGAGTGGACGGACATATGAATATATCCCTCCCTCTGCGGCGCAAGGCGACGGGTCGAGAGATCAGTTGGAGAGGTCAAAGGGTCTCCCCAAATCAGCCTCTCCCGATCTGGCACGCCACGCAGCAGGTGGGCAGGCGATTCCTGAACATACCTCACTCGATGAACCTTGGCACCCCTGCTGAATCACCAAACGTAGCGAACCACATTGTGTGACCTATGCACAGGCGTTGGTTTTTCAATAAAAGGTTACCGGGGCGGCGGTACCTAAACCCGCCTACTAAATTGTGGACCCTGTAATGTTGTCCGAAACGTTTGCTACAGAAGGAGGTGGCGCAACACGGCTTAATGCCCCAAAAATGAACCACCATAAGAAAATGAGAAACATTATTTTTTCGACGCGAGATATACTGTTCACAGAGCTACTACGCCAGAATACTAAAGAGGATTCTCATTGGATTTATATTAATAGACAAATTTAATTTCTCAAATAAAATAATATTTTTCTGCAATGTGGAATAAAAATTTATATTGAAATCGATACATAGTGGAGACCCAGGCAAAGCGGATGTGTTAAGGGAGATATTAAATAAAACACACAATGATTGCATAACATAAAAACTTTATAAAGTGTAATGTTAAAAAAATGTTTGTCTACAAAAGTAAAATGAATGAAAAGGTAATATTAATTAGAATTATAAAAATAATGTAAATTTAAAAAACTCTTCGTATTGTTCACTTTGAATTAATAAAAATTTATTACCACAACTAAAAGATTTTAATTTAATCAACAATTAACTATCCATTTTCCTCGATCTAAATTAAAATCGAAGATAGCATTTATCAGAAGATTATAGTTTTTCTCAATATGTGGTATTTACATGACTTATTTTAATTTCAATTAATGATTTCCATTTTAATAATAATATAATATTATGTACACTACCAAGTAGTTTGTAGTTGTAAATAAACAATAGGGTGGGTGTGACGGTGACGGTGATGGTGTGGTGGTCGCGCGCAGCCGCCGAACCCGTACAGCGTGCGATCCTAGCGCCTAGAATCTAGGATCTAGGATCTAGGCCCTAGATCCTAGGGCGTTCATGACGTCCATGGCGGTGACGGTCTTCCTCTTGGCTTGCTCGGTATGTGTGACAGCATTCCTGATCACGGTCTCCAGGAACACCTTCAGTATGCCGCGAGTCTCCTCGTAAATCCGGCTGGAGATACGCTTGACGCCTCCCCTGCGAGCCAGACGGCGGATGGCCGGCTTCCTAATGCCCTGGATGTTATCGCGAAGCACCTTCCTGTGACGCTTGGCTCCGCCCTTTCCGTGGCCTTTTCCTCCCTTTCCGCGACCGGTCATGGTGTTTTGTGGTTTGTTCTCGGTTGAGACGAAAGCGAAGGCAACTGCTCAGTCAGGTGGTGAAGAACTTGTTTTTTGGATTGTTTTGGATTTATGTGTCATTTTCAAAATTGGATCTGATTGCGTCGAGAATTCAGACAAGCGATAAGATAAGTACCTATATATAAAAAGAATTTGGCATGTGAATGTGATTTTTTGGCAGTTTGTGTATGTCCTTCTCGCTCTGCAAAGTTTGTTGGAGTTTTTGAAGTTTGGGTGTAAATTGTCCTTCTATAACAAGTTGGCAAATGATAAAATAAAAGTCTTGTGTGATAAACGTTTTTTTTTCATGCGGGAAAATAAAATAATCTTACTTTCGGGTGGCGACAAAAGGTAATGTACATTATCAACGATAAAATTAATTAAATGCGACCTTGCAGTAAGATATTTAGTAGGCGTGGTGAAATTTACATAGACGCCGTTTAATAAATCTGTTTTTAGTGCCCGTAATGTATGCGGCCAGAAAACTTGTATCGGCGCGGAACTTCTTCTCTTTAATGTTACGTCTTTAGATAATAATTTTAAACGCTTTCGATTTCAATATATTATCATTTTTCATATCATAAGCGTCGACAAATTTTACCGGAAAGTGGTAGATAATGCATTTTTAATTCATATAAATAAAAATGTTAAAATTAAATTAATTTATCGTGTGCAAACCGTAAAATTTTAAAACTGAACCAGCCTCAAAGCTATTAGGAGCGCGGGGGTAAGCAGGTTTGTAGAGCTTACAGGAAAAGCACAAAGATTTAGTCAGAACAAAATATAAATATTTATATACAAGCTTACGTGTACCCGGTGTTGCTCGGGGTTATTATATACAGGGCCGTTTTAAGCCGTGAAGGTGCCCAAAATATTACTTTGTATTCGAACGGACAAATATTTTTTTTATTTCTAGATTGCTTACATTGTTATAAAAAAAGACTTGTGAATACCCCACATTAGTCTCAATTCCTCAACGATCTCGGAGTCCTGTGAAACTATGAAATCCCCAACAGAAGTAGGCAAAGTTTTTACAGTATTGCCTTGGGGTAAGTATTTGGTTTGGATGAAGTTGGTGGAATACGAATTATTATATTTATGAACAGACGGAAAAATGCGCCGCAGGCTAAATTTGTCTTGGATTGGGCTATTTAAGGTTAAGGACATAATATTAACACATTTTGATCGGGCAGTTTTCGGCCGCGTACTAGTGCTGGTAACGGGTGATTTTTCGCGTACTTTCGCGCTAACGTAGACCTCTAGAAAAATTGCGATAACTTCAAAAATATTTGTTTGATTTCAATAATTCTTTTTGCAAATAATTTATTTTATTTCATTTTATTTTATTATATTTAGAAGTTTATTCTTCATCGTTAAACTAGTGCAGAATTTCACATAAAGTAGGAAAGTTTTGAAAAAAAAAATATTTCTTTACATAACATCCTTTCTTTTACAAATTATACACAAAAATTATTTCTAAATGTAAAATAAAAATTATTATTGCATGGCTACAACCCTACAGACGCTATATAGCGAAAACTCAAGTATATTGGAACCCGTATTTTAACGTGACCCGCGCTCCACTAACAATCTGTCAAAAACGTATAAATACGTGATCCGCTCTCTAGCATTAATTTGCTAAAAACGTATTAATACGTGATCCGATTACAATGTGTTAATAAGTCATATTTTTTTTAATTCACATCTAGAGTTCACAATGAGAAATATTCGTACAGGCTTTTTTTCACTAAACTGTTAAAAATGTGACTGCGTGATCATTTTATAATAAAATATTAGTCATTCAGAATACATCAGAACACGTGTTCAATGCAGGTGGACTTTTCCGAATAAGTATAATAGACGAAATGCGAAATTATTATTATTTTAAACAACACGTGTTCCGACTTCCTCATAAGATATTAGTGATGCACTGTTATTTTGTATGGAAATTTGTCAATTCATTCACTATAGGCAATTATTTTATGCGGTTTTTTAATAGGAAAACGAATAATTTGACCAGATTGTTAATAAATTAACAATATTTTATATCAATAAGTTTTCTCAGTACACTTAACTTGTGTTATACCTACGTCAATATCGAAATCTATGTCAATATAGTAAACGCCGTTTTAAAGTATTAGTAGTAAAATGTAGCCAAAGTTTTAAATATTACAAATAAATTTGCTTTTTATTCTTACAGTTTTGGGCGTGATTTAAATTGATTGACAGTCGGCTTAGATAAATAAATAAATTACACATAAACAAAATAAGCCATGAATAAATAGACGCAACTAAGCGTAAAAATCACATGGACGTTTATAATACCAAATTTATAACAAGTTTCTCTTTAACTCTTAAAGTTTTTAAGTTCCAATAAAAATATATGTTATTTTTATAAATAATATCTATATCGGACGTGCAGAGCCAAAGTCATTATGAGATAACAAGATCTCAAGTTTTTACGATGTCCTTAATATTTTTGATAAAACCATTTAGATATCTGCGTCAAAATAAATATGATACTATAATATTATTCCACATCCTTAATGTGCGACTGCTATAGTTAATATTAATGGATTTTCGGCGCCACCATACATTTAAAAACTAATGTTTTTGTTTTGTTCAACACAGTGAAGAGATAAGGGTGATCGCTAATTACTCTCATTGAACATGTGTGAAATTTAATGTATAATTTTGTCCAATAAATAGAGAAGTAACTGGTACAAACAGGCACTTCTCATCCGAGAGTTCTCGGGAAAGTAATACTTGTTTGATTTAATGTTTTCCTACTGCCCCTGCAAAAACTCTCAGATCAAGGTGTCAATGTGTGCCGGTGCCCTATTGAATTTGCAGTATTTGTGCGGGCTTCACTAACTTGGTCCCGTACAAATTGGTCCTTCGAGCCGGATCTACGCATTACGCCTTTAATCGTGCTTCAGTAAAGATGCCTTCGCTTCGCAGTGGCCATAAAATCTCTACGTCATCCGGGGCGTCGCGATCAGCAACCAGCGTTCCCGCAGACCGAGACAAACGTATGTCTCGCCGAGCCCCGGACCCTACTTCCAACTCTCCGACTGATGTTCCCATTAGCCAAGATGCACCCCAGCAAGCTGATCAAGCTATGCTTGCCTCGGACTCCATTGAACAATCAACCACAGCTTGGGGTCCCATCCTGACCCACAGTTCCCCGGCCCCCCAGGAGTCCGACGGAGAGGATGATGACCAACGGTCAGAGTCAACTGAGGATGCAATACAAATGTTGCGCCGTGAGTTGCGCACTCGAGAGAAGCAGCACGTTAAGCACACCGCCAACCTACTTGCAGCCCTGGCAGCAGCAACAAAGACATCCGCCGCACTGCAAGCAGGCCACCAACCTGCCGATTCCAGGTTCACAACTACCCAAGCCCCCGTGGCGCCTGGAGCGTGGCCCGCCTCGAATGCCGGCTACGCTATCACAGCACCCGGGCAAGCCTCGAATGCATGCCCGGTGCAAACAGCGCCTGGAGCGTGGCCCGCCTCGAATGCCGGCTACGCTATCACAGCACCGGGGCAAGCCTCGAATGCATGCCCGGTGCAAACGGCGCCTGGAGCGTGGCCCGCCTCGAATGCCGGCTACGCTATCACAGCACCCGGGCAAGCCTCGAATGCATGCCCGGTGCAAACAGCGCCTGGAGCGTGGCCCGCCTCGAATGCCGGCTACGCTATCACAGCACCGGGGCAAGCCTCGAATGCATGCCCGGTGCAAACAGCGCCTGGAGCGTGGCCCGCCTCGAATGCCGGCTACGCTATCACAGCACCCGGGCAAGCCTCGAATGCATGCCCGGTGCAAACAGCGCCTGGAGCGTGGCCCGCCTCGAATGCCGGCTACGCTATCACAGCACCCGGGCAAGCCTCGAATGCATGCCCGGTGCAAACAGCGCCTGGAGCGTGGCCTGCCTCGAATGCCGGCTACGCTATCACAGCACCCGGGCAAGCCTCGAATGCATGCCCGGTGCAAACAGCGCCTGGAGTGTGGCCCGCCTCGAAAGCCGGTTACACTATCACAGCACCCGGGCAAGCCTTGAATGCATGCCCGGTGCGTACACTGCCGGGAACACGGCCCGCCTCAAATGCTGGCCACGCTATCATAAAACCCGGACCCGCCTCGAATGCACGCTCAGTGCACATACTGTCGGAAACTACGGGACACACGGCACCCGTGGCAAGCATTCCCATAGCCGATTATACTCTACCACAGTACCCCGAGCGACAGCCCCAAGCAGCAGTACCTGGAGAAGTGGAATTTACGCATAACAGATCGCAGCAATTCCCTACGAGTCAGGATTTTTCACCACTGTTTCCGCCACTGCCTACGGCCGATGAGACAGCACAGCACACTCACGAGTGGGTGCAAAAAGGCGCTGATCAGCTGTCCCAGATCACCTCAGCAATAGCAGAGGGTTTTCGCACGTCCCGTGCCCAAGAAAGCCCTCGCACGATAGAGGACGATACACGGATGGCCGCCTTAATCGCAAGGCAGACCACGGCCAAGGATCTTCCCCTCTTCCTGGGTGACCCGCTCGAGTGGCCCACATGGAAAGCCCAGTACACCCAATCCACAACCACTTGCAGAATGACTTCATCTGAAAACCTCATCCGGCTGCAGCGTGCACTAAAAGGGAAGGCTCGGGATGCAGTCGGCCCTCTCCTCATGGATCCCGCTCAAGTTCCAGAGATCCTCTCTGTCCTCGAGCAGCGATACGGTGGCGCCAGCGCAATAGCCACGCTGATGTTGGAAAAGGTGAAAAAGCTGCCGTATCTCACAATAGACGCAACCCTTGAGGACCTGGCAGACTTCTCCGGAACCGTCCAGAACTTGGTGACATCACTTAGGATCCTTAGGACTGACGGATACCTGACCAACCCCACCCTACTGAATGACATCACAACAAAGATGCCGATTACGCTACGGATGACCTGGCTGTATGAGACACGTGGTCTTACGAGTCTAGCTACAATAACTCAGCTGGCAGCATTTCTGAAAAGTATGGCTAACGCTATACCCAACAGCGGGATGATCGACCCAGTGCGACCTCGACCGCGACGGACCGAGCAGGTGCATGTAGTAAACGGTGAAGAAGTTAAACCAGACTCTAGACCCGCTGAATTTGTTACATCGCATAAGAGGAGTGAGCCTTGCGAAAATAAAATGAACAATACGCGTAAACGCAAACTGTCTAGTGAAAGTTGCGGCCAGTGCGGTGGCAACCACAAAACTCGCGAGTGCGCCGAGTTCGCGGAGAAAAGTCTCGCCCTCCGGTGGACAATGGTGCGACAGAAGAACCTGTGTCGTAAGTGTCTGGATCGACACCACTCACGGGACTGTAAAACCAAGGCATGGTGCGGCATAGGAGGGTGCAGATCACCACATCACCGTTTGCTTCATGACCCACAGTTCGTACCGGAAGGTGCTGTCGGTGAGGTTAACTTGTGACGCCAGACGACGGACCGGAGCGTGCTGTTAAAAATTGTGCAGGTTATGTTGGGCGTCCCCCAAGGAAGCAAAGTTTTGGTGTTCGCGCTCCTCGACGAAGGCTCAACTGTGACACTTGTCGACGCTGACATCGCGACACGGATCGGGGTGAGCGGCCCAGTCCGCGGCATACGGATCCATGGCGCCAAAGGGATGTGCACCTCTGACACACTCTCCCGCCGAGTGAAGCTGACCATAAGAGGATGTGATAGCAGTGACACCTACCACATCATCGCCAACACGATCTCCGACCTCAACCTGCCAGAACAACAGGCACAGGGAAACCTTGTCACCCCAAAACTTTTGATAGGGCAAGACAATGCTCATCTGATCGTTTCACGGGAAGTGCGCGAAGACCATGACACTACGCGAATAGTGTCACGAACCGCACTGGGGTGGATCGCCCATGGGGGTGTCGGGACTGGCAGTGACAATAAATCCACGACGCTGGCACTACAAATTGAATCAGCCGCAGATATCCGCCTAAGAGAATTGGTAAAATGCAACTTTGCCGTCGACTCTCTTGGCGTAACTGCCGCGGTGAGAACCCAGGCAAGCGAACAAAGGGCCATCGCACTAATGAACACGACTACCCGGCCTCTTCGCACTGGGAGGTGGGAAACTGGCCTCCTGTGGCGTAATCCGGAAGCCACATTGCCTGACAACCGGCAGTGCGCGCTGAAACGACTTCATTCCCTTGAGAAGAAGCTGGCAGCAGATCAGAATCTGGCAGCAGCCTACAGCGACAAGATGAGCCAGCTGGTCAACAAAGGATACGCCAGGAAGCTGTCTAAACTGGAAGCGTCAACAACCGCACCCAGAAAATGGTACCTGCCGCACTTTGCGGTGACAAACCCCAATAAGCCAGGGAAGATCAGGATAGTGTTTGACGCCGCCAGTCGATGCCGAGGGACCTCCCTTAATGACCAGCTGCTTACCGGCCCTGACCTGCTGTCTTCCCTCTTAGGGAATATTCTGCGCTTTCGAGAGGGAAACATCGCCATTGCCGCAGATATCAAGGAAATGTTTCTGCAGATCAAGATAAGGCGGGAGGATCAGCTGTCCCAACTCTACCTCTGGAGATTACCGAACCAACACGAACCTGATACTTACCAGATGTCATCTATGATGTTCGGAGCCACTTGTTCACCGAGCAGCGCCCAGTTCGTCCGGAACAAGGTAGCCGGGGAATACGAACATGAAAACCCGATTGCCGCAGCAGCCATTCGTTCTAAATTCTACATGGATGACTACCTAGATGCGGTAGACAGTTGTCAGGAGGCTGCCTCACTCGTCCACGGTGTGAGCACCCTCCTCGCGAAAGGAGGATTCCACCTAACTAGCTGGGCATCTAACAGTCCAGCTGCCATAGCCGGTGTTCCCACAGAAGACCGGGCCAGTTCCACAGTGCGGATCAGCGGTGGAGGTACGGAGACGGAACGAGTGCTCGGACTAGTTTGGGACCCATCCACTGATAACTTCCTGTACTCATTCCAAGAGGCGATCACCCCAGAAGTGGCCACGCGACCCACGAAAAGGCAGCTGCTCTCAATAGTAATGAAAATCTTCGACCCAGTAGGCTTCATTTCCTGCCTTACAATCCGGTCGAAGATACTGCTGCAGGCCGTGTGGCGCTCGAGTATAGGCTGGGACAACCCCATTACCCCTGAACATACACAGAGGTGGACCGAATGGCTGAGCCTGTTGAATACACACAGCATTTCAGTTCCGAGACGCTGCCTCCATCTCAAGCAGAACAGCGTGACCCTACATCTCTTCTGCGATGCGTCAGAACAAGCCTGCTGCGCTGTCGCCTATTACACCGAAGAAGTAAATGGATCCCTACAGGCGACATTTCTGGCCAGTAAATGCAAAGTGGCGCCACTGAAGCCCCTCTCCATTCCCCGCCTTGAGTTACAAGCCGGACTCATCGCGGCAAGACTAGCCCAGACCATCCACAAGGAAAGCCAGGCCCGTATATCCCAAACGTACTTCTGGACAGACTCTGCAACCGTATTGTGCTGGTTACGAACTGACCCACGTACGTACTCTGCCTTCGTGGCAAACAGACTGGGCGAAATAGATGAGTTAACCAACATACTCGACTGGAGATGGGTGCCAACCAAGCTCAATCCCGCTGACATCGGTACAAGGGACTCAGATGTGCCCGACCTATCACCCAAAGGAAGGTGGTTTACCGGCCCGGCCTTTATCATTTTACCTGAGAGTGCGTGGCCAAAAGAGCGTGCACCTGTCAAAAGGCCCGACGACCAGACACTAGAGGTTAAGCCTCACTACGTCGGCCTTCTATCAACTGCAAGGGAAGCCTTACCATCCATCGAGAGATTCTCCTCATGGCAACGGCTGATTCGTGCAACAGCATGGGTTCTCCGCTTTGTGAAACAATGTCGGATGAAAGTTAACAAATCTGTAGGGGGCCCACTGCGAGCGGAGGAGATCAAGGAGGCGGAAGACAGATGGATAAAAAGGTCTCAGGAGGACGCCTTCAATACTGACATGACCACCCTCAAGCAAGGCCAAATGCTGCCGACTGGTAGTCGTCTGAACCCATTAAACCCCTTCTTCGGACAAGACGGCGCCCTGCGGATGGGTACCCGGCTGCGAGCTCTAGTGAAAACGAAGTGTGTAGCACGGACTCCCGTCATCCTGGATGGAGACCACCCGTACACTCAGCTCCTGATTCGCCACTACCACCAGAAGGCGGACCATCCCAGCACGGAGAAGACGGTCGCAGAGGTGCGGGGCGATTTCTTTGTACTGCGTCTGCGCACTACAAGCAGGAAGATAGCACACGCCTGCCCCACCCGCCACATAAGGAGAAGCAAACCCTCTCCACCACTAATGGGGGCGCTACCACCACCTCGACTGATGCATCACATCCGCCCATTTACACATTGCGGACTCGACTACTTCGGGCCTATGGAGATCACGGTTGGCAGACATCGGGAAAAACGATATGGAGCCATCTTCACTTGTCTCTCGACCCACGCCATTCACTTAGAACTGGCTGCCTCACTGACCGCAGACTCAGCCATCATGGCCATACAGCGGATGACTGCGCGAAGGGGACAACCCGCAGCCATGTACTCCGACAACGGAACAAATTTTCATGGAGCCGATGCAGAGATGAGAGACGCTCTGGTATCATTGAGCCACGATGCCAGAATGCTTGATGCCATAGCCACCCAGGGCATTGAGTGGCATTTCATACCTCCAATGACGCCCCACATGGGGGGAGCTTGGGAGAGGCTTGTACGGTCAGTAAAAAGAGCCCTGAGCACCACACTTAAGGAACGGGCACCTAGAGAAGAAACCTTACTCACGGCCCTGGCAGAGGCTGAATTCACAGTGAACAACAGACCACTCACTCACATATCAGTTGACCCACGCGACGAAGAGCCTTTGACCCCCAACCACTTTCTTCTAGGGTCGGCTGGAAAGCGTCCCCTCTTGTCCATGTTTGGCAAAAAGGAAGAGGAAATATGCCTTCGCCGCCAGTGGCGTATCGGCCAGCAACTTGCAGACATATTCTGGAGGCGGTGGCTTCTAGAATACCTTCCCACCATGGCAGCTCGGCAAAAATGGCACAACCCGGTCACACCCATTAAGAAGGATGACCTGGTGGTCATTATGGACTCCACGCTGCCACGGAACAGCTGGCCGCGTGGCCGCGTCCTTGAGGCCGTGCCCGCCGCCGACGGACAAGTCAGGACAGCCCGTATCCAGACAAGTTCCGGAATATATGTTAGACCGGCCATTAAAATCGCCGTCATACTACCTGCTTCAACAACACCAGCCGATCCAATCACCAGCACGACAACACCTGCCTAGCCGAAACCCCTTGCAATGACATCAACTGCAAACACGAGACGCTGGGATGAAACAGAACACGCCCGACGGAGTAGCTGGGCGCAGCAGAGACTGCACCGTGGGGAGTATATCGGACGTGCAGAGCCAAAGTCATTATGAGATAACAAGATCTCAAGTTTTTACGATGTCCTTAATATTTTTGATAAAACCATTTAGATATCTGCGTCAAAATAAATATGATACTATAATATTATTCCACATCCTTAATGTGCGACTGCTATAGTTAATATTAATGGATTTTCGGCGCCACCATACATTTAAAAACTAATGTTTTTGTTTTGTTCAACACAGTGAAGAGATAAGGGTGATCGCTAATTACTCTCATTGAACATGTGTGAAATTTAATGTATAATTTTGTCCAATAAATAGAGAAGTAACTGGTACAAACAGGCACTTCTCATCCGAGAGTTCTCGGGAAAGTAATACTTGTTTGATTTAATGTTTTCCTACTGCCCCTGCAAAAACTCTCAGATCAAGGTGTCAATGTGTGCCGGTGCCCTATTGAATTTGCAGTATTTGTGCGGGCTTCACTAACTTGGTCCCGTACAATATCTATACATTTGTAATGCCGAAACGTTATTGAAATTTCCTCGATAGAAAAACATCGCAAAACAAGCTCCGAAAATTATTAAAAACACGTTTTGTTCTGTTATTTAATATTATATTATAAAGCGTTTATCGAGAGATTTTTGCTCTATTTCAAACAAGTCGTGTTTTATTAAATATTTTCACAATTTTCGCTTAATTATTGTCGTTTTTTAATATTAGCCCGCTCCCTCTAACATTCGTATTTAAATATCTGCCTTTCAAACCATCTTCGAACGCTTACTAAGGGGCCTTAACCAACTTGATATTTCCAGCTTTTCCGTTGGTTTGCGCTCCAACGAATTATTGTAATGAAATCGGTAGAAACAAATTACCTTGCAGACCTCGTTCTTACACAATCGAACGTGCTAATAATGACTAAGACGAAACCAAGCGTGTACCCACAGAATATCCGAGAGCGATTCGTGGATATATCCAAAAGCATTTTGTACCCAGGTAGATAGTCTTACAAAGATGCAAATAATGATTTCATGGGGTCACTGTACACGTAATCACCAGGCTAAGGTTTTCACCATATATTCATCTCGTTAAAAATGCATTTGTGGTCCATTGGTCGGATAATTGATTGCTCTGAAATTTAAACTGAATTTAAATTTATTTCAATTTTCACCAAACCAAATTGAACCGACAGATATTTTTTGTTATTTTAAATCATTTTTTTCAACGTGTTATAATATTACACGTAAAAAATAATATAAGAAAAGAGAAAAGTCTTAATAAACCACTTTTAATAGTTTGTCAGTGGGTGCTTTCCAAGTTGTAAAGAAAAAAATTACTTACATATATTGATGTATGATCGTGTGAGAAATGTGTGTGGAGATTGGCAAAGAGTGTAAGGCTGTGGTAAGCGTAATTAGTAAGATTAAGAATGGGATGCTTAGATGGTTTGAGATAGTAGAGCGATTGAACTAAAAAAAGGAGTCTAAGGAGATAATATGACCCGAATGTGAATAGTAGAATAAGTCGGGGACGCCCGAGGAAAACATGGCACGAGCAAGTGAACCAGATACTTGAGTCGGAAAGGAGGGTTACACGCCTTTAGATTGGAGAAGGGCTGTGATCATGCCGTTATACAAAGGTAAAGGGTCACTTATGGAATGTGATAATCATAGGGCTAAAACATTGTCCAAAGAAGCGAAGATAGCAGTCCACAATGGAGTGCTGGTACCTACCCTGATGTATGGAAGTGAGGCATGGAACTGGCAGAGAAAGGATGAAATTAGACTGAATGCTATATAAATGAGATCCCTGAGGCGTATGTGTGGTAAAACCATGTACGATCGTGTGAGAAATGTGGAGATCCGCCAAGAGTTCAAGGCTGATGTAAGCGTAATGAGTAAGACCAAGAAAGGTACGCTTAGATGGTTTGAGATAGTAGAGCGATTGAACGAAAAAAAGGAGTCCAAGGAGAAAATATGACCCGAATGTGAATGGTAGAAGAATTCGGGGACGCCCGAAGAGAACATGGCACGAGGAAGTGAACCAGTGTGTATGAATGCGAATGAGGCAAGGAGTGTGTGCCAAGACCGAGTTGCCTGGCGGTCCGTCCTCTCTGCCCACCACTGCAGGGATTTGGCGTGTAGTGTTGATATTTTGAAATTCACCCCTTTCTTCAGAGACAAATGGAAAACTAAACATCAAAAAGAACAAATTTTGGTAGAGTTTTTAAAATGTTCGCACGAAATAATGTAAAGATGTCAGTATAATTGCATAGGTCGTCCTATTTTCGTGCTATGCTCCGTATAATGTAAAGACCAAATTATCATTTGAAAAAGTTTCTCAGAAAAATTAGTATGTAATAGGAAAACATGTAAAAATAATAATAGTGCAGAGATTGGAGATCTGACCGCAATATTCTTAGTAAAACTTCTCTGACAATTTCCAGTGATTTTGATGTTTATCTAATTATAGGCTAGCCTAGAAGATTGTTAATAAATTTCATAGAAATCCAAAATAATACAGTTGAATAGTTAAGCCAAAATGCAAATGGTAATCTAATCACAGCGTGGGTAAATTTATATTTTTATATACACCGTTCCAACGATTCTACTATTAACCCTGACATTCAATTAATTTACTTTTGACCTTTATTCGTTTTCAATATTTAATTAATATTTTAGATGAAATATGAATTATCTCGTATAACAATATAAAATAAAAGGAAGTCCAGTGGATAACCTATTAGGACGGATATTATAAATGTAGGATCAATGAAGCTCAAAGTATTTATAAAATAAATATTTTCTTTTCAAAACATTGTTAATCAATTTAAGAAACGAAAAGAAGTTTACGTTTCTAATGACTACCGTTATTAAACTTAAAAAAATTTCGATATCTGACAAAAAAAATAACAAAATAAACACTCGTTTCAAATAAACCACTGTACATACGCAATATGAATAATTAGTTTTGTCCGTATAAAAAGCTCAATTCATACAAATCCAATATTGTATTTGTATGCCTTTCTTGAAAGAATTTAGTTTTTATACTGACAAAACTATTTATTCATATTCATATGAATGGTCGCAAAGAAAAAAAATCGTCTCAATATTGTAAAGATAACTTGCATAAAGCGTATTTCAATAAAATAATCTTCATCTCTTAATATCGCTAATAAAACCAACAATAATTATTATCCAATAAATAAAATCTAATAATAAAAATATAAAAGATACCTACCATAATTTAATATTGAAACCTTGGGAATTTAAACACAAAACTACATTACCGCCATCTGTTGATGATGATTGTCTGTAGCTTATTTAGAAGTAATTCAGTATTCAAAAAGTTTTGTTATAATCCGTCAGGTGGCAGCTTTAAAAATATAAATACCTAATTAAGTATAAAAGATATGTTTCAGATTGGAGTATTTCACCGACAATGTAGTGAATTCGTGGGAATGTCTCAAATTAACCATATTATTTAAATTAAATAATTCATATCGAGTTTATACTAAGGACGGGTTGGTTCGGAGAATATGAAAAATTCTTCAAATTTCAAAGTTAATTTTCAAGTTCTGTGAAAGATTTTTTTCAAATTCAGTTCTGTCAAGCAACTAGTCTATAATTATATAATAACAGAATTTGAATAGGACTTTCACAGAACTCGAAAATGAATGTTGAAATTTAGTGAATTGTTCAAATTCTTCGAAACAACCCGTCCTAACTACAATTCACTGACTAAATAACACATTACCAAGCACCATCTCAACTAAATATAAATGCATTTGTAGGACAGCCAGTAGATTACGAGTAGACACGGAATAGAGCCATCTTTTAACTATTGTGGAACATTCATTCATACTCCAAAAAATGCTGCGTACTGAATCGATTGGTACTCGACGAATGGACTGTAATTTTCAACACGAAAATAAGATTAAAGAATTGTGTGTATCACAAGGAAAAAGTGGGTCATTACCTTGTGAATGTTGTTGCTTCAATTGGAAGTTCTGATGTTGGCCTAGAATGGGCACTATAGTTTATAGATGTACATCTGGTATTGTTTCACAAAAAACGGATTTTGTATCAGAAATATTTTTTGTTTCAAACATGAACGGTTTTTTGATCACTCTCGATAATATAAAATATTTATTTAATTTAGGATGATTGGGGCTGATAATTTATACTGTTTTCCGATAATTATTACGAGGGGGGGCGCGACAAATATGCAACAACAAAAATAACATATCGTCGCATTAATTCGTAGAATGCGTAACCACCAAATGTAAAATTTTACAGGAGGCACAAAAAACCTCGTAGTGAAAAAAAATGAAAGACGGCTCATTCTTTTTATTTATGTTTCGAACATATAATATACTTCGAAATTTATTTTCAATCATTAAACTTTTGTAAGTTAAGGCTTTCTATTTCAAATCGGAGTTAGGAAGTTTACATAAAAACCAAGAATGGAGATACGTATTTTACAAAAGATACATACTTTTCTGCAAACAGTTTTATGAAATACCTAGCGGAAAATTTGGGAGATAGGAATTTTTCATTCACAAAATAAAACACAACAATGTATGTATATGTCGAGGCAGTCTATTTAGATGCATTTTAATGATGCGGAAGGTAATCGTAAAAGGAGTGGTAATCTTTTTCTAATGTCTGTTTTAAGTCTTGTAAATGCTGGTACTTTTCCTTAATTAAGGGATTAAATCTGGCTCTCAAGTGAAATCTTCAAACTCTGAAGATCATTACAGATTTGGCAACGGTTTTGTGCTGGGTGAGATCTACACTGACCGGGAGTAGTCGTGTCAGAGATGCTCGTTAAGTGACGCTTGGGGTTGATGAAGGAGATTGTAGAAGAATTTGATCTGACATTGTCGATCACCCTTGTAGAGTCCTGTAGAAATAAAACTGATGTACTTACTAGGGTTTGCAAGACCCGGGCAAAGAGTAGCCATGACAGGAAACATTGTGAAAGAGACTCCTCAGAGTGTGAAGATAGGTGGGAGAGACTTGAAAGTGGAACTGGTGAGCAAACATGTGCTTTAAGCGTAGAAACTCTTCATGCTCAGCATCACTTTGGAGTAAAGTGAACGCTTCATCTTGCCCGGCTGGTCGATCCCGAGGTGAGAAGAAAAGACGTCGATAGATGCGGGCGTTCCTGCGTACAATGCAGGACAATTGACTCTCCGACATCATCCCATGAAGCGGGGACATTCGAGGTTTAGCTTCGTTCTTTAAATTTAGAGTCGTCCATGAAAAAAAAATAAGAGTCCATGCTAGTGCCCTGAAGGGGTAACCATAAGTTGCCTATACCGGGGCGGGTAAGTTGTGGGATCCTCGAATCCCATGAAGCGGGTAATCTTAATGTTGTGACAACCTGGAGTCGCTTGGCAGTTGATGTTACTCATTTCGGTAGGAAATGTTTACTCACATTTATCGATTGCGGTCCAAGTAGATTTGCCGTGTGGCGGGAAATCGAGTCAGATAATGCAGCTTCGATTGACAGACATTTGGAAGAAGTGTTTCGGGAAGAGGCCCGCCCAAAGTAGTTCTCATGGACAATGGTACTACATTTTGTTCCTACAGTGTTACAGATAAGTGTAAGAGATGGAATGTTCGTCAAAGATTTCGTGCGGCATACCGACCAGCTGGAAACGGTATAGTTGAACGACATCATCAAACAATAAAGAGAACTGCAGCCAGAAGTGGAAGCGATCCCCTGCAGGCAGTGTTTTGGTACAATCTTTGGCTGCAAAAAGTCAGGATGATCAAGGTGTTGCGCTGTCTAGTATAGTTCACACTTACTCGTGGAGACACCCTTTTGCGCAAGTGAATATAGAAGAGGAAGTATTGACTGAGTTCTAAGTGGACGATCTTGTTTCGGTTAAACCAGTAGATGGGAGATGCACATCGTGCATGGAAGGGTGACAGGACTTACTTCAGTCAACAACATCGAAGTAGATGGCATGCCAAGACATGTGCTTGACCCGCGGAAGATGCCTGACAGAGAACGGACTGTGTCTGAGGAGAGACGAGATGGAATTGCCGCATGTTCCACCGTCAATATTTTGGGTTTGTTTGAAGAGGACAGTGAAGAACCGGATCCGGATATGCATCAGGAGGAGATCCACTTGCAAAGAGATGGTGACCTTGAAGAAGAGATAATCACAGAACAACGACCTATTAGGTAGGACGCGAAGGGCTCTGGGTTAGTTAAATCAATTCGTGCAGTGATGATGACATCAGGAGGGCGTGTGGTGATAAGCAGGTACCACTGTAAAAGCGGTGAACGCAACCGCAGAGGCACATAAAACAAGAGAGCTACGGCAGAGAGTCATACGGTGCAGAAGACGCCAGTTTAGACTACAGATACAAACACTATTCGTGACTTCACAATTAAAATTAAGGTTATAAAATGTTCAAAATTGATTAATCAACTTATCTCAGGTAATTTCACGGTAAAACTATTACACCGTAAATAAATTTCCTCAGTCAAAAACACAACAAGCGTGCACGGCTCACTGGCCAATACTGAATTAAGGAGTTTCGAAGTATTCGCGAGTAAAAATGGCACCATGGTGTTACACATAATTTGTGTTAATTTTAAATCTAAAAGGTTAATTTTTTTTAAATTTTCGAGTTTTACTAGTCGATGCGGGACTAATTTTAACACCAGATGGCATTAAAAACGTATTTTCGAAAAATTTGGAGTTACGCAGTCTACGAATTAATGCGACGATATGTGGAATACTCTCTGGTAAAATCTGTATATGTTCGAATTGGTATATTTCAAATGTATATATTCCTATAATGAAAATATGATTGTATGTAATGTGTTTTCTTTTTCATTTTAATTCTTATTTTTGTTATCTCTACAGATGTCCTAAGTCTTCTAGCAGCTGTTTGTTCCATTATTATTTTTGTTATCTCTACAGATGTCCTAAGTCTTCTAGCAGCTGTTTGTTCCATTATTATTTTTGTTATCTCTACAGATGTCCTAAGTCTTCTAGCAGCTGTTTGTTCCATTATTATTTTTGTTATCTCTACAGATGTCCTAAGTCTTCTAGCAGCTGTTTGTTCCATTATTATTTTTGTTATCTCTACAGATGTCCTAAGTCTTCTAGCAGCTGTTTGTTCCATTATTATTTTTAGGCTTATTTTATTTCAACAATACCTGTGCATATTTTAATATGTACTGTTAATTATGTTTTTGTGTATATTGTAGGCATTCTGCAGCCTAACCACTATGCACACTATAATAAATGTAGTCACTTAGCCAATAAAAAAAATTAGAGTCCTTGTGAGAACCCTGAAGAAGTAACCATCTATTACTTATACGAGGGCAGGTAAGCGGTGGATGTAGGACCTTCAGTCCTGCTAACATGTAGATGGTGTTTTTTTTTTTTTAGAAGGGTTAATAAATCATAGGTTAGCTATCTGGGCAATCTTCACCATGCTGCCCAGAATTCAGCGCAACTGCGTTTATACCAGAAACATAGCTATCAAAGCCATGAAGTGTGGTGTTCCATTCTATCAGTCCTCCACTAGATTCCTGATTGTTAGCTAGTGTGACTCCAATGGCTATTATGACCAACATTATTACTAGAGACCGGATTATATGCATTTGCATATTTGCCCATGCAAATGCATATTTAGACCCTTTTCAGCGGTAGTTGCATATTTTAGCAAATAATTTGAGATCTTGCATATTTACGCTTGCTGACGGCCTGCAGAGAACTTGAAAAGGCAAATCATTCTACGATCGCCAGATTTGTGAATGAGGGTATAAAAAAAATATTTCCTGAATCTTCTGCAGATGAAAATGTGTATGTGTTGCTCTCAGATGCTGCCCCCTATATGATCAAAGCAGGCAAAGCCCTCCAAGTATTTTAACCCAATTTGATTCATGTGACGTGTTTTGCTCACGGAATTCACAGACTCGCCGAAGAAGTGAGATCCACGTTTGCGAATGTAAATAACCTGATTTCATCAGCAAAGAAAGTGTTTCTTAAGGCGCCTGCTCGTATAAAGGCCTACAAAGAAAAACTGCCAAATATCCCTTTACCTCCTGAGCCAGTAATAACACGTTGGGGTACATGGATCGAAGCTGCGATGTTTTACCATGAACATTTTGAAGCCATCAAGGGTGTTATCAATGACTTCGATAGTGCAGAGGCTTTGGCAGTTTTCCAGTGCAAAGAATCGTTTGACGACGCCAGTATTAAAAAAAACCTAGCTATGATTACCACTCATTTCGCCTACATACCTGCAAGTATAAAAACGCTTGAAACTCATGGATTGGCATTGAATGCATCTATTCAGGTTATGAAGGAAATTCGCCTTATGAATTCCTCGTTGCCACAGCTATTCCCGAGTAAACTCAAAGAAAAATTTGAAAACATACTGAATAATAACCTAGGGTTTGAACCTTTGTGCCAAATTGATAACTTCATCAACGGGGCAGGTGAAATTTTGCCCGGAACAATAAGTTCAAAAATCGCACCCAAATTTAAATTCTGTCCAGCCACATCAGTAGACGTAGAAGTCGTAGAATGTTCCTTTTCCGCTTACAAAAATATATTTAGCGATCGTAGACACAATTTGTCTACAGAACATTTAGAACAGTACTTAGTCATATATGTTTTTAAAGGTAAATTCTAAATTTTATTGTTAAATACATTTTATAATTGATATTTTCCAAAATATAATTGTTAACCTTGAGAACTAATAGCTTACTAAAATAAAAAAAATATGTAAAAATACGACTTCCTGTATTATTTCATGTTGCATATTTTGACCCTTTTTATGGATTTTCGTGCATGTTTTAGCTATTTTTATTGCATATTTGCATGCATATTTTGGGCTATTTTTGTTGCATATAATCAGGTCTCTAATTATTACAATTGAGTCGTCGACATGCAAAAACTGCTCGGGAATTTCTGAAATCCGTAGAAGTTACGAAAAACTGTTTGGAACACATTGAAAAAACTTTTATGCAAAATATCAACATTTATTCTGTTGGTATTTAGTAAAAGAAAAAAATATTTATTTATTTTCAATTTACTAAGTACATTATGATGATGTATTAGAACCAGCAGAAATTTCCAGGGCGGATTTGCAAGTCGATGACTCAATTCTTCTGTAGTACCATTTCACAATGTTTGGCCATTCAAAGAACTAATTTGGTTATCCTCTCTGTCGGGAAAATTTGATAATCTATATAAATATAAATGTTTATTTGTTAAAAATCTTAAATCTCTGAAACTTCTTCACCGATTGCTTTGAAATTATTACACAATGTTGCATTTGAATATGCATGTGTTTTTATATATCTATATTACATAAATATCACCTGTGACAGGTAAAAACACGTTTTTTTTTTTAAACAGTGCCATCTGTTGGACGTGAAAGCAAAACACGCTATTGTTTCTCTATCTGCACAGACAGTGGGGGCCACAGCAACGCGTGGCGGGGTACAGTTAGTGATTATTAGATTTAAAAATAACACTCAAAAAAAATATTGGTAATATAGTAAATTTAATAAATGTGCTGAAAAATAATATAAGTGAACAAGACAAATAATGATTATTCTTCTACAGCCATGGAAGTTTCTTGCGCTTTGTCCGCCCGGGCAGCTTGCTTCTTCTCCTTCCTCTTCAACTTCTTCTCCTCTGGGGTCCTCTTCAATCCCTTCATCTTCCTGGTCTGGAGTTTGGACACGTCCTGCTTGCCAAGATGGATGCGAGCGTGCTGGGAGCCAAAGGAATCCTTGGAGATGTTCTTCTTGGCGACTACGCGGAGTTCCTTTGGCTTGCGGATAGCTTGGCTCATTAGGTCTTCTGAAGCTAGCTTTGTTCTGCGAAGGGTTAAGTCTATTGATGGTCCTGAAATCAAAATGTGACAATAATAAGAAACATTAGTGTATTTATTGACTAGTCAGTGGCTGAGTTGGTATCGCATGTGGTTCCCACCCAGGCATCGTGAGTCAATTCCTTGCCCAGGCTAAGTCCTCCATCACGAAACAAACAACATTTTCCGCTTACTGCGATGATAGATTTTAAAAATATTGTCAGATTTTTCGTGACTCCTGAATGTTTGCATTTCTTTAATAAAATTAATAAAAACCATTACAAAAATTTGTCAGTTTTAACATAATACATAATATACAGGTTTTAACTAGCAAAACTTTAACTAGCTATTCCTTAGCACATTTGGAGTAAAAAATGTTATGGGCACATTGAACATTTTTATAATAAAAAATTTACTATTCATATTTTCACCACATGTCACCAATATTTTCATTCAAGTTTGTACGTACCTACATTGGCGCGCTTTTACAATCACAACGAAATGGCATGGCACTATTCGTCTCATTTTAAACTATTATTATCTATTGTGTATGAAAGAGTGGGGACGCTTTTTGACACACTTGCTAATAACAGCTGTTGAACACGAGAAACAATGCCAATGACAGTGACGGAATGTGGATTTTTTTTCTTTTTAATTGAAAAAAATATGTTACCGGACAGCAAAGTGCACATAACATTTTTTACTCCAAATGTGCTAAGGAATATCTGGTTAAAGTTTTTCGGGTATGTGCCGATACACCCTGTATATTAGTATAACATACCCTAAGATTTTTTTCTTTTTTTTTGTCTTTCTCATTAACCTTTCCTTATCTGTGGTGTGTATTTACTACAAATTGCTTCTAATAACTTTTATAACTCTATAAATATAATAAATTATGTGTTCAGATTTTAGGTATTCCTCCGCTATACATTTATGAACTGAATTAAAAAATAATATATTACATAGTTTTCAAATTCAATTAAAAATCAGAGTTTTTTGTTAAAAATCGGGAACAAATACACCAATACAATCAACCGTGTGATACTAATACGCGAAGAGTGTGCGAGGAAATGACACGCTTAAATTCGCTATGCGGGAACATGAGACATCCACACTTCTGCAGTTGTAGTTTTTGATTTAGACCATCGATACCTACGACCGCACAGCTGTGTTTGTGCCAGCAGCTAGCCAGTTGGCCGCGAACCGTCGTTAGATGTGGACCTCTCGCACGTTTCTTTAGCATCTGCCGATGGTTTTTTCATGTTTTCAGCAATTAAATTACAATTATTATCACTTTTGATATAAAATATAATAAACATAATCGATTAGCTATGAATATTCATATTTTTCCGATATTAAATCGCTTATTTTGAGATGTGTATTGACTACACAGCACCGGAACGCGTGTATTTTTTTAGCACAGTAAGGGAAAGGTTAAATTCTTACACGCTGGATCAGCTTTGGTATAGTTAAGCCGGGTATAAGGTCAGTTTACCCATACGTAAGTCAAGTTTTTCACCTTATGCGCGGCATCATATATCACATTTACAAGTAAGGCAGATAATGTTAAAAAGGAAATGAGAGAGTGAAGCAAGTAGGGTAGAGGACTAACTCCTGAGAACAAGCCAATACCATTAAAGTATACAGCACATGTCATAAATTAATGCTAATGTCATGGATAATTTTTTTTTAAATTTAGTTTTGTGACAAAGAATGTGAATAATTGTTTTCTAATAAGTTACCTATTTCGACCAGTTCCACACGGGGTGTTCTCTGCCCACTCTTCTTGAGGGTAGCTTTGTATGATCGGACGAAAATCTTGGAATCTTGAGTTGCTGTGAAACTTAGGACATGCTCTAATCCTTGTAGTCTGATCACACTAGCCTGAAAAAAAAACATAAGTCATTAGTAACATGAAAATAAATACTATCAGTACACAAAATAATAGGAACCAAAAAGATAAGTATTCATTCTTCAGATATTGGAATCCAAAGAACTAGAAAAAATGTTTTTTAATATGTATACATTTTTATAGAGATTTATCATTTTGGCCAATTAAAGAGTACAGATGAACAAAATGGATTATCCCAATTGAGCCCATCTGCGGAAGGAAGAGTTATTGCAATAATTGTTTTTGTTCAAATTAAGCAATATATTCTCAATTACAGCAGGTAGTACAGGGCGTAGAATGACGGCCGGTAGCGCGCTGGTCAAGTAAAGTTAGCCATTACAAATTTGAAACTGACGGTTTGTGCGGTCAGCGCGCAGCGTTTGCAATATTTGTCATTATTTTATTTAACTTTTTCTAATTGAGTTTATGTCTCAAAACATTTTGGTATTCCATTACTATTAGAGACGACAGAACCGAGCTTAATAATTCTTGGTACCCAATACTTGATGCCTTCACCAAAACTAAACACCGAAACAAAAATAATTTTCACATATTTTATCCCTGAAATATCGCCCATAGTGAATTACTTTACTTCTTGGAGTGCGCAACACATATTGCTTCTACATAAACACACACTTCACCACAATCTGCACATCTGCCCTGATGATGGACACTGAAACGCTGTCCGAAATGTTGGCTAAAGAAGGAGGATTTTACTTGATTTTGTAAAAATTAAAAAAAAAACCAATGGTGCCCCTTCACGATGAGGAACCGATCCTATTAGAAACAAATTGAGCAGTTCAACCAGTGGTGAAAATTACGCCGAGTAGTGAGAATTTAAAATTACTTTTGCATAATACTATAATAATTCATCATATCATTGGATTAAAGTGAAACCACTATCTATATTTCATAGTGAAATCACTATCTATATCATCAGATTATAATGAAACCACTATCTATATATTATAGTGAAATCACTATCTATATCATTGGAATATAGTGACACAACTATCTAAATCATTTTAGAAGGGACTTTGAAAAAAAAACGATGAATGAAAAATGCAAAAAATAAATTCAAATTTCATTGGTGAGTTGTACAGTTATCTACAAATAATAAAATATTTCGTTGTTTTAGGCCCATTGATGCGTAAAGGTCCCTTAAAAACAAATTTTAAATATTCATAGTCATCCATGCCTTTTTGTTTGGGAAATATTTTTCATATTCTTAAAACACCTACATGGTCTTCAGCGATTTGCCGATGTGTGAGGAGCCTCTCTTTTCACCGTTTTTTGTATTAAGATAATTCAGGAAATTTCATTTTGGCAATGACTGCGCCGATTGCTTAAAAATCTTAAAAAAAAAAAACAGCATCGATGCCATTTTTTTTAATATTGGCATTCTTGTACATCAAAAAGTCACGAGCTGCCAACGCCTTTAACATCAATGTATCTTTCTAGTTTTCGAAGATTTTCCACAGAGTAAAAATTTGCACCCATAGACATATGAATATTAGTAGACCTGCCCTAAGTGATTAAAAGCGTATTATTCCCCACTCCCCATACCGGTTCCATTGGAGCCGGCTGTGCTCGCGTATGGCCTCAAGTGAATTTAGAAAACGTGACGTCATCATTCTTGTGCGAACTATGGTCGAGGCATCATCGGTTCATTTTACGAAATAACACGGCAAAATGGTGACTTGTGTTATGAAAACTTGTAAAAATAGATGTGAAAAAGAGAATAAACCCAATTGTCGTATTACATTCCATATATAAGCATTATTTTACTTTATTTTAAGCATATTCACATCGTATAATATGGATCAGTTGTAGAAAAATATACTATCACATCGAGAGATACGTCTGGACGCGAAACACAAAGCTGGTTGGTTGCTGGGAAGTAAATTATGAACATTTATAAAAGTGTCTTAACTAAATACGTAAACGAAATATTCGACTCTGAAAATAGAAGAAATTTATTTTGCCGAATTTGGACTTCGCAAATTTGTTCATAACATGGCGAGTAATTTGCGCTCCCATGTAAAAATGTCTATTCATTCAAAAGCAGATTTTACTTTTAAAAACTAAATGGTGATATTATAATGCGAGATGCCTATATACTGTCAGATTGATTTATTGACGAATCACAGTCAGCATTACCCCCTTCGTTCTTCAACAGTTGATTATACCCCTCATCTTTAATTTCTAGTCTATATATTCATATGTTTGTGTTTGCACCGCATGTTTTTATTTATTTAGGTACAATAACTTACATTTCTTAGTACAATTTAGTAATTTTGGCCTCACTGCGTGGCTTACCCGTGCTGAGGCCTACGCTGCAACGTCATAACGACAACTAATGAGTAATGTAAAAAACTTTGAATGTTCCGCTCATTGACAATTCAACACTAATGTGTGATTAAAAGCGAGGAAACAAAAACTAGGTTAAATAGGTTACGTAGGTATGTTTTATGGTTTTTAAAGGTGGTTTTGAATTGTCATTGTGTTGAGTTATTATGGAACCAATTGAAACCAAGCATTTAGCTACGAAATATGGTTTTATATGACCACGTTTTGAAAAATTATCAATGGGGAAAAAGATTTAGTACAAAAATTACGTGCTCTAAACGATGAATGGGGTAAAATGATACATCCAGGAAAAATCGATGTGATCTAATTTGGCAAGTTTTGTATGAAATTAATTCAGGACTGGAAAAAATATACGACAAATGCGAGAAAATGATAATTCGGGGAATGTTGGACATATATTCAAGAATTATTACCTTTTCCCACTGGAAGAAATCAATAAATATTGACTTAAGCCGGATGAGATCTTGACTCTGTTCCCAGGCGGGTCCGTTGAACACCAGGCAAGGTTTGATGAAGGTGGCAATCTTATCTACTTTGAAGTCTATCAGCTTCTTGAAGCCATCCACCCCTAGCTCAATCATGTCCAGTAATGTGTGGTCAAAGGTCCTTCCCAAGATCAGATTGTGTGGCCTTTTTTTACTGTGGGATGCTACTGAAAATAAGGATGCGTTTTTTTGCCTGGCGAATCTGGAAAAACACAAATAATTAGTCTGTAATCGTAATGAGGATTATTTCACCAAAACAATAATTTCTATGTTCAAACGTAGGGTTGTACAACCACTCAAGCAATGGGGAATTTACAAAATAAATCCATTGAATGATGGAGATTTTAGGGCATTCTCTTCGGCATCGCACATTAAAAAAAATCTTATCTCTAAAATTAATAATGAAACATATAAACTTCTTACTGTGGTTTAAAGCCAATGAATCCACATATATTAAATCGTTCTCATATTAGTAGGTTTTATAATTTAGCCGTTTGCAGAAAATTTTAAATAAATAGATATAAATTCTAAAAAATCGTCTACCTAAATTGAGAACCTGGATGCAAAAACGACCTCAGGGACCGGAGGTCGTTTTTCGGTAAAACGTTTTATTTGAACGATCGATTCATTCTTTACCCACTGTATTAAAATCAGTTCAGTCTGTTGTCTACAGATTGTGCTATAAGCATTTGTTTTGTCCTACTTGGAGAGTCGTTTTTGCATATAAAACGTCAAGTGGGTTGAAATCCTAGATTATATTAACTTACTACTATACCAAATACAAAATGGCGTCCACTGCATCTGACAGCTCTGATTCTTCTCTCGAAAAAATAGGTTTAAAGAAGTCTAGAAATGAAGATAAGTGAAAGGCTTTTTTTTTTTTTATAGTGAATACCTCACAAGAGTCCCAACTGCTCCCGTCTGGAGCCAGTGAGACTATGGCATCCCCAATTGGGGGATGTTGTGAGGCTGAAGGTAAGTGGGGAAGAGAAAGAGGAAGGTGGGGAAGTACCTGGCTATTCAGATCTAGTCACTAAACACGGCTAAAGCCATTTGGAGCAACGTTTCAATTCTGAATGGTGGTCTTACACCAGGGCGATACTGGTAGTATCTTCCACTCTGGAACGTGCCGCAAATATACTATATATTATTTTAATTAATTAATTGTGAAATAACACAAATTAATCAAATAAAATTATTTGCGCACGCCGGGTTCGAACCCGCGACCTTCGGAATGGCAGTCCAATGCGTTACCACTGGACTATGCCGGCCGTCTGCCTTTACACTTGTAAGTTTTTTCGTATAAGTTGCTCACGTAAGCGACTTACGACAAATTTACCAATGTAAACGACACCATAAGTCACTTACTGTAATTTATACCAAGTTACGGGAGTTTTTTTATGTAAGTTTTTGACAGGTCTAATCGCTCACGCGGAAATTTACGGCTCTCTCACAGCTTATGAAAACAGATTGATAAGTTGAGACGCTTACAGTAAGTTTTGACGTCACTGTCTGGATGGTAAAACAGAAATCTGCAACACTGACAGGTCTTTCTGCCGTTGCTCCTCGGGACTTGTTTATTTGTCGCCATGAACAGCTATATGAAATAATACACTGCAATAATCTATGGAGACTAACATAACATTATTTATCATTAACACAATGTCATGTTTAAAAAATGCCTGTGTAAATGTGTGATAATGATTCTAGTATTCGACTTCACGAACTGATGGATCAGCTATCAAACTTCACAACAAATTAATATCTCCAATGAATGCATACAAAAATGCAATACAAGAATACATAGAAAACATTACCTGATGCCAAAAATCGAAGAGTCACCATTATTTTTTCTAACTAACTAACCATCACGCCGTTTCGCCGCAGGGGTAGGCTGAGAGGACGGACCGCCAAACAACTCGGTCTTGGCACACGCTTCTTGCCTCTTTCACATTCATACATCGTCTAATACATAGTCTTCTATTATTCTGACTCTTGACATGGCCCGACTCAAGTATCTGATTCACTTGGTCGTGCCATGTCTTCCTCGGGCGTCCCCAACTTCTGCTACCATTCACATTTACATCGTATATTTTCCTTACACTCCTTTCTTTGCTCATTCGCTCTACATGCCCAAACCATCTAAGCGTCCCTTTCTTGATCTTACTCATTACGCTTACATCAGCCTTGTACTCTTTGCGGATCTCCGCATTTCTCACACGATCGTACATGGTGTTACACACATACGCCTCAGGAATCTCATTAATTTTTCAGTTGGTGAAATAGCATTCCGAAAACGAGAATCATTCTTTTTTAATTAGCAGTCCAATCATTTCCAATATGTATTAGAAGTCAGTTGCTATAATTTGGATTAAATAAGAATTTTTGTTGATCCTCAATTCTTAATTCTGCTGTTAAACGAACGAAAGCCCCATCAGTACTTCTTCTTTGAAGCCAACTCATAATCCAACACACTATGCGGGCCCTTACGTTTTTGTTTGACAAAATTGTGCATATTATCGCAGCGGCAATCCGTTGTGTGCGGAAATGGGCATTAAATGGGGATCCATGATCTAACCGTGAATAAACAAATCCCTGTTGTCAAATATTACTAATTGACAGCTGTCAAAGTCAGCGGCAACGCATTGTTGTCAGGAAGCCATCTTACCAAAAATAGAATTACTGGTCTCTGTGAGAAGTTCGTAAATTAAACTTCTAAACAACTTCCGTGAGCATTATTTACGATAAGTTGGATGCATATCGTCGCATTAATTCGTAGAATGCGTAACTCCCAAATGTAAAATTTTACAGGAGGCACAAAAAACCTCGTAGTGAAAAAAAATGAAAGACGGCTTATTCTTTTTATTTATGTTTCGAACATATAATATATTTAGAAATTTATTTTCAATCATTAAACTATGGTAAGTTAAGGCTTTCTATTTCAAATCGGAGTTACGAAGTTTACGTAAAAACCGAGAATGGAGATTTTACAAAAGATACATACTTTTCTGCGAACAGTTTTATGAACAACCTAGCGGAAAATTTGGGAGATAGGAATTTTACATTTACAAAATAAAACACAACAATGTATGTGTATGTCGAGGCAGTCTATTTAGATGCATTTTAATGATGCGGAAGGTTATCGTTAAAGGAGTGGTAATCCTTTTCTAATGTCTGTTTTAAGTCTTGTAAATGCTGGTACTTTTCCTTCCTTAAGGGATTAAATCTGACTCTCAAGTGAAATCTTCAAACTCTGGAGATCATTACAGATTCGGCGACGGTTTTGTGCTGGGTGAGATCTACACTGACCGGGAGTAGTCGTGTCAGAGATGATCGTTAAGTGACGCTTGGAGTTGATGAAGAAGATTGTAGAAGAATTTGATCTGACATTGTCGATCACCCTTGTTGTCCTGTAGAAATAAAACTGATGTACTTACTAGGGTTTACAAGACCCGGGCAAAGAGTAGCCATGACAGGAAACGTTGTGAAAGAGACTCCTCAGAGTGTGAAGATAGGTGGGAGAGACTTGAAAGTGGAACTGGTGAGCAAACATGTGCTTTAAGCGTAGAAACTCTTCATGCTCAGCATCACTTTGGAGTAAAGTGAACGCTTCATCTTGCCCGGCTGGTCCATCCCGAGGCGAGAAGAAAGGACGTCAATAGATGCGTGCGTTCCTGCGTACAATGCAGGACAATTGACCCTCCACCATCATCCCATGAAGCGGGTAATCTTAATGTTGTGACAACCAGGAGTCGCTTGGCAGTTGATGTTACTCATTTCGGTAGGAAATGTTTACTCACATTTATCGATTGCGGTCCAAGTAGATTTGCCGTGTGGCGGGAAATCGAGTCAGATAATGCAGCTTCGATTATCAGACATTTGGAAGAAGTGTTTCGGGAAAGAGGCCCGCCCAAAGTAGTTCTCATGGACAATGGTACTGCATTTTGTTCCTACAGTGTTACAGATAAGTGTAAGAGATGGAATGTTCGTCAAAGATTTTGCGCGGCATACCGACCAGCTGGAAACGGTATAGTTGAACGACATCATCAAACAATAAAGAGAACTGCAGCCAGAAGCGGAAGCGATCCCCTGCAGGCAGTGTTTCGGTACAATCTTTGGCTGCAAAAAGTCAGGATGATCGAGGTATTGCGCTGTCTAGTATAGTTCACACTTCACACTCGTGGAGACACCCTTCTGCGCAAGTGAATATAGAAGAGGAAGTATTGACTGAGCTCTAAGTGGGCGATCTTCTTGCGGTTGAACCAGTAGATGGGAGATGCACATCGTGCATGGAAGGGTGACAGGACTTACTTCAGTCAACAACATAGTAGATGGCATACCAAGACATGTGCTTGACCCGCGGAAGATACCTGACAGAGAACGGACTGTGTCTGAGGAGAGACGAGATGGAATTGCCGCACGTTCCACCGTAAATATTTTGGGTTTGTTTGAAGAGGACAGTGAAGAACCGGATCCGGATATGCATCAGGAGGAGATCCACTTGCAAAGAGATGGTGACCTTGAAGAAGATATAATCACAGAACAAGGACCTATTAGGTATTTACGAAACCGCAGAGGCACATAAAACAAGAGAGCTACGGCAGAGCGTCACACGGTGCAGAAGACGTCAGTTTAGACTACAGATATAAAACACTATTCGTGACTTCACAATTAAAATTAAGGTTATAAAATGTTCAAAATTGATTAATCAACTTATCTCAGTTAATTTCAGGGTAAAACTATTACACCGTAAATAAATTTCCTCAGTCAAAAACACAACAAGCGTGCACGGCTCACCGGCCAATACTGAATTAAGGAGTTACGAAGTATTCGCGAGTAAAAATGGCACCATAATTTTACGCAGTTTTCTAATTTGTGTTTATCTAAAAGGTTAATTTTTTTTTAAATTTTCGAGTTTTACTAGTCGATGCGGGTCTAATTTTAACACCAGATGGCAATAAAAACGTATTTTCGAAAAATTTGGAGTTACGCAGTCTACGAATTAATGCGACGATATGTAATCGCTCCTGTGAGTAACTTATCAAAAATTTACGAAAGTCATAAATTTTACTTACAAGTGTAAACCCAGCCAAAGAGAAACATCTTAAAGAATAGAAAATGTCGTGGACAATCATATCTACAAAAAAGCGGAAAGAAAATTGGTGCTAAAATGTTTAATTTCGTCTCTAAGCGAAGAAACCCTGAATCAAAAAAGCAAATAAAAGACAACTTATTGAGTCTTTTGAAGTTCATGAAGCCGCAAAATGCAAATTGACTTCAGAATATTTTATCTTTTATCAATATTACTAATAATCCAGAAGTTGTAGAAGACGAGTCTTAAGACACCGATGATTAATATTATAAAACAAATTAAAAAATTACATCTCTTGAATAATTTTATTTTGGTTTTAAAAACTCATGTTTTATTGTTTTAGATACTTTATAATAAATAAAATATTATAAAAACAACAATGTTCGGTAAAGGTTACGAATTCCGCTTCACTCTTAATATGCAATATTTCACTTTCAAATAAATAGATTTAGCTTAATTAATTCAAAACATGATTTATTATGTCGGGGGAGACGGAAATATAGGCACTTTTAATTTTAATTTAGTTTATTAAGTCACTTACGCGATATGTCACACGAGATTTCAAAGAAACAAAATAATGTGACATTTGCCGGAAATACCACAACTTGTTATTTACCTAGCCAGTGCGCGGGTTAGGTACAGTACCTACCTACGAACTAATTCAGTTAAAGAAAATAAAATCTTGAAAATATTAAATTAATATACATATATATAACCTAACCTAACTGTGATTTTCTGTAACAAAAATTTGCCCCTTTAATAACGCCTGCTCGCGTCCCCTTTAGAGTTATAACCCAGTTTTCAAGTAGTTTGTGGGCTACGCTAGGTTTTGTATAGACTGGTTTGTGATTTAATTCTAGTACCTATTTTCCATGTTCTAACCTAACCTAACCTAAACTACCTAAACGGAATACGTTTAATCACATTTTATTCTATTTGTTTGTTATTCGGGTTATTTTATTTAATTATATGTTGATTATTTGTTATAAATAATACATTGACTTACATATTAATATGGATTAATTATACACAATGATATTATTTATTTTATATGGCAATACTAATTTTTTTTTGGTTGGCAGCAGTGTCTATGAAATATTTTGTAGGTATGAATTACGATATTATGAATATAATCCAACTCTTGATATGAACATAGTCGCTTTCGGCGGCGCCGCATACTAATTGACATATCGTGTAAGTGACTTAATAAACAAAATTAAAATTAAAAGTGCGTATTTTTCCGTCTCCCCCGACATAATAAATCATGTTTTGAATTAATAAAGCTAAATCCATTTATTTGAAAGTGAAATATTGCGTATGAGTGAAGCGGAATAGGAGAAAATTAATCAATGTTCTTATTATTTAATCACTTAAAATAAGAAAAACGATGAACTTCTAGTTATTTTATCCATATAAATAAGGATAAAAACAGTTTTATGCAAGAACGACCACTATATCATACCTAATTTTTTTAATTTAAAAAACAAAGGGTTAATATTTTTTGTACAAAACATTAAAAATATTACAGAAGAAAGATGTGTTCATTGTAAGATAAAATACTGTTAAACAAAAGTACTACAGTTGATGAATTATATTAGTTGAAAATGTTTAAACGCGAATATCTCAAAACACGATTTTTGCAATGAGGTTGTTTTTGCATCCAGGTACTCAATTTAGGCGGCCATTGCTCAAGATTTCGAGCAATGAGACCTAAATATGTGTAGCCACCGTTTAACTGGATAATTACAATGACCAATTGGCAATTATTTGAATGATGCTTTCATTTTAACTGTATTAGAATCGATCTATCGGCTATAAAGGACTCACAGTGCAGATCAGTCAGTACAAGTTATGGTGAATTACATAAAATAATTGGCTCCTTAAGCCAATGTTTCGGACAGCGTTACAGTGTCCATCGTCATGGCAGAATTTTATTAATCATTGATTGACTAAACGGTAAATATTCGGAATCGCTGGACAAGGGTTATATGAATTATTTATATATAAAACCTTCTGATTTACCTTAATTTACTATAAAAGGAATCTGACTGCATTTGGGATATTTTTAATTTTAGCATTTTAATATTTAATTACGTAAATCGAAGATTCATTTGTATGGGATGTATGGGATGACAGCTGGAATGGTTTCTGTTGATAAAATTTTCTTTTGTTTGTATTCCTGATACGAGTAGCTAGAATTTGAATCATTTCAGAATGCAAATTCTAGTTAGGTACTGTTTTGGCCAAACTCGAAAAATAAAATATTTTTATGTTACTTAAAAAACTTATATTTAGTTATTATTATAATTATTGTTTCATTTAACCTAAACTATAGTAACCTAACCTATAATAATCAAACCTAAACTAAACTAACCTATATCCTAACCTAACCCAAAATAATCCAACCTAACCTAACCTATAATAATCCAACCTAAACTAACCTAACCTATGTCCTAATAATAATCCAACCTAACCTATAATAATCCAACCTAACCTAACCTAAAATAATCCAACCTAACCTAACCTATAATAATCCAACCTAACCTAACCTATAATAATCCAACCTAACCTAACCTATAATAATCCAACCTAACCTAACCTATAATAATCCAACCTAAACTAACCTAACCTCTGTCCTAATAATAATCCAACCTAACCTATAATAATCCAACCTAACCTAACCTATAATAATCCAACCTAACTTAACCTATAAATGTTGGGGAACCTTTAATAACGCCTGCTCGCGTCCCCTTTAGAGTTATATCCCAGTTTTCAAGTAGTTTGTGGGCTACGCTAGGTTTGTATAGACTGGTTTGTGATTTCATTCTACCTAATCCAACCTAACCTAACCTATATCCTAATAATAATCCAACCTAACCTATAATAATCGAACCTAACCTACAATATTCTAACTTAACCTATAATAATCCAACCTAACCTATATCCTAATAATAATCATACCTAACCTATAATAATCCAACCTTACCTATAATATCCAATCTATCCTAACCTAAATCCTAATAATAAACCAACCTAACCTAAAGTTATCCAACCTAACCTATAATAACATCACCTTTTTTAATTTTTCTATTTTATAAAACATACCTAAATATGTTTATTTTATTTTTCGAGTTTGGCTAAAATAGTACCTACCTAGTATTTGCACATGGTAACAAATATAGCCACTCGTATCAGGAATACAAACAAAAGAAAATTTTATCAACAGAAACCATTCCAGCTGTCATCCCATACAACGAGAGTGAATTTTCGATTTACGTAATTAAAAATTAAAATGCTAAAATTAAAAATATCCCAAATGCAGTCAGATTCCTTTTATAGTAAATTAAGGTAAATCAGAAAGTTTTATATATAAATATTTCATATAACCCTTGTCCAGCGATTCCGAATAATTACCGACTAAACACTTACTTTTCTAATAAGGAAGCATCTTCGAAAGGAGTTATATCATTTTTCCGCTTAAACATGCATGCATTGGGTTTCTTCAAGGTGTAGAGATCTTTTAAGATTCCCATCGTCATTTCAGAACTCTTCCGGCCTTGTACCAAAAAGCATTGTTTGGCATCTTCTATAAACTTAGGTTCCAAATTGAGAAGGGCTTTCTTTCCTTTACGAGTGGACGCTTTCCTGAAAACGAGAAAGATGGAATTGATAGATGAAAGTAATAACACTATAATGACAATTTTAGTCATTGGGAGGAGTAAGAAGTGAAATCAACCCAGGAAGGGCTTTAAAATGTCATCAAAATAACAAGTTCACATGTTTGCAACCGCCGAAACGTAGAAAACACGCCAACTTACCTGATTCTTTGCATGAACACCATTTTTTATATATTTTGAAACCAGTAGTTATTATAAATACAATATTATTTCGTATTATCTACGAAACAATAAAAATAGCGTGTGTTAAAGCCAAGTAACCTAAAAAGTTGACAGGACTCAAAACTACACGTGAAGAAGAAGACAACTTAACCAGAGATAATGTAAAACCAAGTTTATCATAGATAGAATGTAAATTGAAATTCTTAATGCAAGTGTTGCTAGTATGTACAATCATTTTCTTTAGTTTTCAGTTCGGAACTATATTGAAATATCGCATTATTGAAATTTATCTTTTTGTCATTCCAATTTCATTTAAAATCAGAGCTAATAAGTTGTTTTCAACTGAAATAATGATTCCTCGGCTGTAATATAGAGATCATAGTAGATAAAATTTTGTAATCAGTAGTGAATTGTAGAAAAAGTCGGGAACGAAAACATAGAGCGATCAAGTGAAAAAAATCGTTTTCAATTCTTAGCAATAATATTATGTAATTCCACCTTAGCCAGTTTTCAGATGAACTAAAATTCACAATCTCAAAACTCCAAACCATTCATAACATGTTCTCAAAAGACCCTCCGCACAGTGTCCTCAAAGATGATCCTCATAAGCCATTAGGCATTTATTTTTTTCGGGTCTCTTGTGTGGAGTTGATGTTAAAAAGTATTTAATAAATCCATATTAAAATTTGGCTTATTTCGGTAAAATTATGTTGTATTATAAATACATTGTATTATTCCATTTAGCTTTGATGAACAGAGTCGGAGCTTTTTTGGTATGTGGAGGGGATAGAAATGGGGAAGAGGAACGTGGGTAAGTACCTGGCTATTCACATATGGTCACCAAATAGGCTAAAGCCATTTCAAGCAACGCTTCGATTCTGAATAGTGGTCTTTAACGACATTCACCAAGACAATGCGAGAGTATTTACCACCATGTGCGACTCTTTTATAAAAACATTTATCCTCAATACTTTTCCCTGTCTTGACGTTGTCTTGATAGTCTGCTAAATGAGACTTTCAAATTAAAAATTGAATGTCTTCAATGTCATATGTGCAAGGGGCTAATAAATAATCTCGATTCTACATCACTAATGCAAAAGTAACACTGCAAATATTCCTGGGTTTTTCCCTTTTATTCCGAATGTCTTAATGTAATACTTAGTACAATAATTAAAATGTAACCAACACACTGATTGCAAAGCAAATGATAGTCTTGTAAATTCAAATCTCCCAGTGGAAAATGGGCTTCTAGCTACTCGTACGTCACGACTTTCTAGCCAATCACGTTTTTTACAAACCTTGGGTAGGTACCTACATTAACAGCTTTTTTTTCAAATTTTTAACATAAAAAATGAATGGAAGAAAAGAGAAGTACTTATTTTAATATTGAAATCATTAGGTTTATGGTAAGTTTGGGTACATGTTATTATAAATAATGTTATTTTTCATGGATATGAAGGTTACATATCTTACATACAAACAATCAGCCCTGAGCCAAACGGTGGCTTCCGCTAGTAAACACCAAGGGTGCTGTGTTAGGTTTTAGGTATTTTCAACGCCTTGAATCGTTAGCGCCTTGGCAAGTCCGTGCCCGGAGCGGATTACTACCATTGTGCCTATACACCACATAGCTGGCCCTGCGTACAGAAGCCCACGAGATAAAAAAGTCCTGAATAATAAATAATATTAGCATAACAATTGGTCCTGCCTCAATCTAAGATGGCCAGTAAAATGAGGTGTAATTGTGAAGAGTTGAACGGGTCCAGTTCAATGGCAGTATGCGTGAGATCGTCAGGGTTATTTGTGAACCTACATGACCAACAAAGCGTGCGTACTGCTTGGCCAAATTTATAACATCCGCCCTGGTGGGTGACATCAAAATTTACATCAAAGGAATTGACGAAATCAAAATGTCAGCCATACCTTATAATCTGCAGGATGCAGCAACACTATGATCGTATGTTCTAACACGTTGCTCGCTAAAATGAGAACTCAAAACTGCAAAAGTAGGAAGTGGAAGATGATCGTAAGATGTGTTGGACAGGACGAGATGGAAAAAATACTCTGGCTACTCTCAGATTATATTTGGGTTGAGTTCGCTTACGTTTTTTGGTCGATAATGTGATTTATTTTTTCATTTGGTTGGTTCCCGTCATGAAGCTAAAAATCCCTGGACAGAACTATTCGAGAACAATTTGATGAGGGGAAAATGTATGAAAAATGCAAAAACCTACTTAAATTTTTTATTGACATCATTCCTGGTCCATCAAATACACCAAAAGCCGTTTTAACGCATTAACAACACAAAAATAAACATTAATAGTTAATTATGCACCACTTTGCATACAAATCATTTCAATAGTTTGGCTGGGAAGCAATTTCACCTCACCCTAGATTTGCCTTGAATGTTATTCAAGTTAAATCGCACTATCCCATTGTGTATTATATTTAGATAAGACATGAAGCGAAAAAATAAGTTCTGTTTTTTTTACCTCCAACTGTCCTCCAACTCTCCCAACGATCTAACTAAAACTACCGAATTATTGCTTTATGCACTGTCCACTGTTCACTGTCCAGTTATTTATTTTTTTATTTTTTTTAAACTTCCGATTTAGTTGTCCGGGTTAAATCTTCCCCAAAGGAAAAACTTAACCCTTCCACTCACTTTTCCACAAATGATCATCTAGTCAATCAACATTATGTAAGTGCATTATATAAGCAAAATAAATACAAAACAATACAAGAACAACATGTCAAATCACCAGAGATCAAATGGGAAAATAATTCACCGTCTCCAGATATTTTCATATCAGAGGGTTCGGCTCGGTAGAACTTCTAACAGGGCCTATAAATCCTACTGATCCCTCAACATAAATATTTAAAAAATCTTTTGTTATCCTACATGTATTCAAAATGACCGACTTTTGCATCTTTATATATAATTTTTTTGATAGATCTAATACGCCTAAATTTTTAATTAGAGAGCTAGGTATAATGCCAGTAGCCGAAATAACGAATGGTAATATTTTTATAGTCTGAGAATGCCAAATTCTTTTTATTTCATTTCCTAAATCTGTGTATTTTCTTATTTTTTCACTAACAGATTTTTGAATATTACAGGAATTTGGAATAGCGACATCAATGATATAAGTTATTTTTTTAATTTTGTCATGTAAAACTATATCGGGTCTATTATGACTAATCGCTCGGTCTGTTAGTATAGTTTTGTATATAGTTTTATAGTTTTTTTTTTTTTTTTTTTTGTCCACTGTTCACTGTCCAGGGCTTTTAGGTTCGTGGTCCCCGTAACGTCAATCTGGAGTACGTTTTAGCTTTTGGGCAAATTGTGATCAGCTGAGAAGCATAACAACATTGCCCTTATACTTGGTAGCCGATCAAAAGCGAACACGAACGAGAATCGGCGTAATGTGGACCGTTCAAGAATGACAATAATTAAAAATGGCTATCATAATGCCAATGACATCGTGACGAGAGCTTGACACACTCCAACCTTCAGACCGGCGCGAGGAGGCCATCTTGGTCGTCAATGTAGGCAATCACACGGGGAGGTTTCGTTAGAATCTCAGATTTAATCCCAATAGTTAAGATAATTGTCTATGTAAAGATCATATTTTATTAATATATTGTATTACGCAGCTATTTAAATCACAAAACTGCTTTATCATTGCTCAAAGTGTACTTTAGAGATCACTGCAAGATACCACACACATACGTATAACAAGTAGCTAATGTGGTTTTGTTAGATTACAACCTACAGTATGATCATAGACAATGGAAGCAGAGAGATGTGCCATGCACCATTATTAGAAAAAAATCAGCAGAATGGATGATACTGAGAGTATCATCCACTATATACCCTGGTGTAAGTCCACCATTCAGAATTCAAACTGCTTGAAATGGCTTTGGCGGTGTTTGGTTATCCAGGTACTTTCCCACCGTCCTCTTCCCATCTCCTTACCCTCCCCACTACCTTCAGCATCACAACATACTCCAATTGGGGATGTAGTCTGATATACATAGTCTCACTGGCTCCAGACGGTTAGGAGCAGTTGGGAAACAAATTTAAACAACAAAAAAACGAGCCGAATCGAACCAAAACGAGCCAAACCGAATCAAGTCGAACCGAACAAAAGTGTTGCCATAATCGTTCACCCATGCAAACTGTAAATCGCTCACCCATTGCAAATCGCATCTACTGTCTCTACTTCTACTGTCCACCTAAACACCAGGGTAACTTTCATGGTCCGCTTTGAGGGCCCGTGCAGTTTGAACGTACCTCGCCAATAGTCGAAAGACGCTTCGCTTCCATATTACCTTTATTTCTAGCATCTATTAGTGCGATCTACGTTTGCGACCACATTGAAATCGTAGCTTCAATGAATCGCTTGTCACAATGACCAATGTGGTTAGTCCTATCATATTTCTTTCATCACCACTTATGATATTTGATAACGAAGTGACAACACGTCTTCCCACACAGTCTTCCCGCAAATTATTCAATAGAACCCAACAACTGGGCCAAAATAATGTCAAAGGATAGAACAATTATATTATTATTAAAATGATTATGAGAAGAATTTACCATATTTTGGTATTTATCTTTTTTAATTTTTTAATTGTTTGTCCCATACCTACTCGTTCGTGTATCATTCATTAGATTGAAAATTCAAAGTTTGTACTTTTTAGTGCCAGAAGTGTAGTTTGAATGGTATAAGAAGTCGGGAACGCTCGAGAAATGCCGGATACACCTCAGCAAGTGATAAATAAATATCACGAGGGTTTACAAAATTCCCCAGTCACCCCATCACAATTAATGGGCAACAAACTCAGATCAATAACATTAGTTCATCAGTTCATTACATGCACCCTGTTGTGAACACAAACAGCCGGGGATCTCTCTTCATCGGAAGACGTGGGCTCACTAAATCGCATCCAGTGCAGTTATTATGCACAAATTGGACCACAAGGATTCTGAATATGTGAAAGTGGATAAACTTTAATAAAAACTACTAAACTATGCAGCTTATCATGGAAGAATGTGTCCTCTACCAGTTTACAGAAAATTCAAGTATGTATTTCACATGGAATACAAAAGATTACGGTTTAATTTCTCTTATTTACCCGTATTTATAATATAATTTACAGGTAAATCATTATTTGTTGTATTGAGAAACGCATTGCACTGGACTAGGTAAATCTATAGCTCTGTTGGTGCGTGTATACTAAGAAGAGAGTCCCGGTGTGGTTTTTGTGAGTATTTTGTAAACAAATTTCCAGTTTTATTCCGAAGTTGACTGCAATAGATTTTTTTAAACTACCCCTATCCCCCTTTCCCACCCCTTACAGCAGAATTTTGATACTTCTTGGTGAAGTTTTGTACACTTGACGTTCAAAATAAGAGAAAAATTACCTTCTACTTGTCTACATCTGATTTCTAATGTAAAGCCCGTGTAACGCCGGGGACTTCAGTTCGTTTATAATAATTATTGAAACCCTTGTCCCAGAACCAGTCCACCTTGATTCGAAACGATCATGGACAATATACGATAAGGGTGGTACGATCGTATCGTGTAAATAAATTATTAAATAGTGTTTAAAAATCATCATGTTTTATAGTGCATCAATAAATGTTTAAAATAAAAGTGAAGAAAATAATTAAATAATACACATTGTATAAAGACTGTAAAAGTTTAGATTCAAGTTGGTACTAGTAAAAAAATGTCTTTAACTGGGCTCCGAAAGAACCGATAATGTTGAATTTTCACATGAAATTGCGGTCTTGAAAAATTTAGATTATTTCGGATATATTATTCTTTAATTGACTGTTAACTCCTGAATATAATGAGAATTCTATGAAAGTGATGTTTTTTAATAACATTTTTTTTATGTTTGTGTAGATAAATATAAATCAACCTTTATTTGCTCTAACAATGAATTCAAAATCTCATTTTTTGTTGTCATTCTCTGAGAATTAATATATATTTTATTGTATAAATGAGATTTAATGTGAGGTAACAGTATTATTGGAGATTCCCTAAATAAAAGGAATGTGTTTTCAAAATTACGCCTTTTCTTAATCTTTCGACGTTTGGAGTAAAAACATGTTTTTTTCTATTGGTGCCCTTTTTTACTCATTTAAAGTACGCTCTAGCGTGTTTAAATTGCACTTTATGGAACGCGCGTTTTTTAAAGTTACCATGGCAACATCAACAAATCAACAAAATGTGAAGTCTATAATGTCAACTTTTAACTATAAATCCAACTATTAATCTTATGTGACAGATTGCAAATTAATGTTTGTGTTTTTCATTTCCATGACAACAAGATATTGTGATGTCACATCACGAATTCATTAATAGTTCTTATTTCCAAATTTTTAATAATAATATCAATATTTATGTTTTCAAAGTGTACCAATAAAAAAAAATAGCGTAAAGTATTCGTGGATAACTGGTCTTTAAAACACTTGCTTTATTTCGAGCACTCGGCTACGCCGTTGTGCTCGAAAAATCGCGCGTATTTTAAAGACCTGTTTATCCACTTATACTTTAATATACTATTTTTATTTTCAACTTTTTTCATGTGAAATTAAATTATTCTAATTTATAAATATCTAATATTTCAAATACAAAAATCTAAAGGGTAATTTTATCTTTTTTCTTAAATTAGTATTTGTTTTTAGGACATCTTCAAAAAGAAGAAATATATAGCACATTTCAAATACCTTGGATATATACCGAAACCCGATGAGACATTAATTTCATGTTTATACTACAGACAAACAACCCCCTTTGGCTGTGTAAACAGTGTATATATCTTACCATGAACTACTTATGTCTGATTACGTCAGTTTATATATTAGTAATGTTTTCATATGGACGGTCGTTTATCAATTGAATAAAATTTTCACCACGCTTTTCAGTAAGACTGATAGTATCAGAACCCATTGCTTTGATATCGAAATTTTAGTTAGGTATGGATTACCTATTTTTAATGTATTTTTTAAATTCATTTATAATATTGTTTGATACAGATAGTGGCATTTCAAAACAGTCGATAGGTATATCGTAGGTAAATCACGGGATAGTATGATAGTATGTAAAAAAAATTAGGTCACATTTGCCGAGTGGATTGAAACGTTGTCCCGGTAAGACAGATCTTGGGTTCAATTCCCTGTTGCCACCGTTACGTTTTATTTTTATTATTTTAATTTTTAGTAGAGTTAGAGATAGCTAAAGTAAAAATTACATGAATTTTCAAGTTGAATTCATGATACTCAACCTCTCTCCTTTGGAAGTCCGTCGGGAAAGAAATGACCTCATTTGCTTCTTCAAAATTATAAATGGTACTCGTATTATTGATTCACCTACTCTACTGCAACTCATTCCCTTCAATATCCCCTCGCACAGACTCAGAAATAATGAACTGCTCTTCCTCAACCATCATTCGACAAATTTTGGATATTATTCACCATTGTCCAGAATGTGTAGACTGGTCAACTCAAGTCAAAACCATAACTTGTAGTCCGTACCCACGTTACCCACGGTGTAGTCTTGACTTGATTCGACTTGTCACTTTATTTTCTTATATTATATCTGCCTTATGTCTTTGCTTTCATGTACCTTTGTCTAATCCTGTATTTTTCATTTTATTGTTTTCGTGTTATTATTTTGAAATTTGGACCATGTCCGTTAATAAATAAATAAATAAATATTGTTTCGGCCAAGATTTGAACACTGAACTTTATCTTGTCTGTACATTGCATTTTATTGAATGTTATTTATTTATTTATTTAATATCAACGGTATAAATATACCATAAACAATGATAACATGTCACAGTTAAAAACGTAGAAATATTTTAAAAAAAGAATTACAAATATATGTGGCATTTGATTGTGAAATGACATATTATTATGTATTATATATTATATATATTATATATTACATATTATTATTTATAATGACATGTTATGATATATTAGTATTGTTTCAAAGATGAATATTAAAAGTTTTTGTAAAATAGTGTGACTCTGGTTATATTATTACCGTTAGTATTTCTCAGTGATGTGTTATGCGTACACTTCATTAACCCTTAACCGGAATCATGGGTCCGATTGGACCCACGATTCCGGTTAAAAAAAAAATTAATTTCTCCCAACCGAGTGGCATTAGAATATCGCGATCCTAGCTAATCTCATTGCGAGGCAAATGCTAGACGTTCGGCACTAAAAGTTTACCCATGATAAAAGCTACGTAAGTTTTTTTTCTTTTGTTTAAATTAATATTTCTTAAGTTAAAATGGCGGGATGAATAAGACTCAACATGTAGTCACAATTGCAATGATTTTAAGGATGCTGTTGATATATTTAACGCATCAATCACTAAATAGAAACAGATCTTGGTAAAATTTGTATCATATATGCAAAATTAAATACACTTATCGTCATCTACTTACACGACTAAATTTGGAATTAACTCCTTATAATACATTGAACATAAGCCATACAACGCATTACCTAGTAATCTAAAACTTCCGGCAACGAACAAAAAAACATTGGCAAAAGCTCTTAAAAGTTATTTCTTCAGCAGTTTTATTAATGACTGACACATTCTTTCTTTGGAATTCGAAAATAACTTCAGCGTTTGTTTATTTTAATATATCTATGTTGTCTTGTCTTTAATATAATGTTGTCCTTCCCGAAATGAGTTTTGTAAACTCACTGGGAATAATACATTATAAATTATTATTTTGTAATAAATAAAATAAATAATGAAATGTAAGTATATCAGTTTCCGAAAATGGAAAATAATTCATTTTAAAAGTTATTTCGTTAAATAAACGTTTAATTTGAAGTCTTTTATTCACGCCAGGTTTTGACGTAATAATATTAAAGTTTATTTTTAAGGCTAGTTTTTTAATTATAATTTTTTTTTAAATTTAACCCAAACTAAGAACCGGAGAAACTATTTTAGGATCAAATTTTTATATTTTGGTTCAAATGGGAGAGTAAAAAAACTAACTTTAACACTTGGCATCAATAATAATTGGCCGCAAAGTTAACAATCGATTGTAATTTGAACAAGATTGCTCATATAATGCATTATTTTCAATTTCTAGAAATTGAAATACATACTTCTCATTATTATCTAATTTATAATAAAGTATTATTAACATCTCAGATTCCTCACATATTTTGACAGGTCGGAGTATTTCCGTTTTGCAATAAAATTCTTATAAATGGAATATTTCTGTACGTATCCCTAAACTGAAAACGGTTTTTGAAAGGTAATGAAATACGCTATCGAATTTTATTGTCAGGAAAAAATGTTATTTTGAAATACATATACAAGTTTAGAAAGCTAACATAAAAAAAGTTTAAGTACTTAAAATTAGTGGTGGCGAAAAAAAAAATACAGATAATACAAAATACAAATAGGCGTTTTATATAAAAATAATTACTAGAAAATTCTCTTTTTTTGTAATTGAATTTGGAACCTTTGGTTTCATAAAGGTTCACATTTTGAGAATTCTATGGTTAATTTCTAGATTTGAGTATAAAGCGTGATATTTTTCTTTCTAATACCGTTTAGATCATATTTCTCACCATAACAATAAGGGAGACAAAACGATTTTGGTGACATCATACGAGTTGTTGAAACCAATCTGAACAAATTAGCCTGAAACAATAAAATGTTCGAATTAACCAGTGGAACGTCGATGGGTCTCTGGAGAACATGCGAGCATTCTAATATGCCTATTAGAATAATTCGTTGCGATATAACCTTAATGCTTAAAAAAATGTACGAAAAACAAAATCAGCGTGGTTTTGGCAAATAATACGTTAGGTTCCATTAATATTTTTCTGTTTTATGCTTCAGCTTTCAGCAGGTTAAGCGTGTCCCTATTTTCTGTATATTTATCAAAAATAATAATTAAAAACTTAACCTTTTAAGTTGTCATACCCTTAAATTAAATATACCATTACTGAGAGATAGTCCAATTATATTCAATTTTCCAATTATGTCCTAAATCCTGTTTCTAAATTTCACAAATAAACAATTAGTTAATGATAATTATGTGTTAATCTTGAGTGACCTACCAGGTATGTATGGTACTGTATATTATCTCCATATATAGTTAGTAATAACATAGATCATTGTATAGATCAGGTGTGGCGAACCTAGGACACGCGTGCCCGAGGTGGCACGTTTGATCATTTGGATGGCACACTAACGATTTCCAAGTTCAATTTTTTTTTTTGATAGTTAAAAAAATATTTTTTTTTGATTTGACCAGTTGTTTCAAAAATATCTGAAAAATCCAGAATTGGGTTGTTTAAACTCAAATTTAACTTACGTTGCATTTGAAAATTTCATTCAATGTTCCCCGCCGAAACTGACAATTTTTCCAGAGAAATCGATAGGAATATTTTTTTACGCATTACTCATTGAAAAATATAATGAGTTACTAGACCTCGAATGGCTTTCAAAATTAATGTTTTTTACTGATTTATGCTTACATTCAAATGAATTAAATATTAAATTGTAAGGCGTTAACAAAACAATTATTGTTATGTTTGATTTAATCAAAGCATTTCAAGCTTAATTACAAATTTTTGATCGTGACGTTGTACTCCTATATAACACCTTCAAATATTTCCCAAATACAAAAAAACTTTTTGCAGAAGAAAAGCCAGATCAAATCAAATTAACACAAGAATTTTCTGTAGTTATTCAATCGATAATCAACGAGTTATCTTCGAGATTCAAACAATTCAGGAGATTTGAAAAGATATAAAAATTTATTTTATATCCAGATACACTCAGATGACCTCAATTTGGAGATTTTCGAGTGGCTAAATCTAGAAGATTTTGAAATGCAATCGAGTTCGCTATGGAAACAAAAAAATGTTGAAAGCGATCGATTAACGAACATAAATAATAAAAATGCAGAAGAAGAAATAATGAGAACTTGGAAAGCCATTCCAGAAATCTTTGGCGAGTTAAAAAAACTAGCGAGAGCAATATTATCAATTTTTTCTTCTACATAATATGCTTGTGAGTCATTATTTTCAGAAATGAATTTCATAAAATGTGATTCAAGAACGAGAATGACTGATGAATCCAGTTGGTCGTGTGTGTCACTAAAAGTGACGAAATATGATCCAGCTATAAAGAATTTGTCATCGAATGTACAACAGCAAAAATCTCATTGATAAATAACTAATATGTACATTTATTGATTATGACTTTATTTTTATGACACTCTATTGTAATTTTTAAGCTTATGAATAAAATTTGAAAAAAAAAACTTTTTTTATTTTATCTATTTGGTTAATTTTTTTACAGCTTGGGCACGCCTCACAATCTAGAAATAATATTTGAGGATTTTTGGCACGCGGGCCCAAAAAGGTTCGCCACACCTGGTATAGATCATAGAAATGTATTATATATTTGTACATCGCCCTTAAAATCAATACAAATACAAATCATCCAAACATTATTTTTATTTAAGGTGAGTTGGGGTAAGTGAATTTTTGGGGGAAGTTCATCTAGGCCTTCTAACTTCTTTGAATACAATATTCAAGCGCTGCCATCTATGAGAATGTAATATAATTAGCTAAATCCTCATTCTGACATATAGATGGAGCTGCTTCATAAACACAGAGAGTTGTTAGAGAGCTTCAAATTTTGGCAGTTGGTTTTAGTCTGCGTGCGAGTTTTGAGCGCTGCCTTCATTTATCTATAACTTGACAAAAACTGGTGCTAGGAAGTTACAAATTGGTGAGTACTCTATAATTGAATTGAGGTTTGATGTGTATATATTTGCATTATGAATATCTTAAAGAATTGTGATTTATGAGACTAGATTCACTTTCCCCATAAATTATCATGCTGGGGTAAGTGCTACTAAACTGTAGATCCACTTCCCCCTGATATTTTTGTATGGACGCAAATGTTACTAGTGATGTGCATACTACTTTAAAAAAACGAAACACAAGCTTAATTAGTACCATTAGAAATATGACAAAGATTAACAAAAATAACCCATGTTTGTAAGTACATTAATGTAGCTTTACTAAATTACCAATATTATAATGTTTGTGAATGGGTACATTAACTTCACAATGCTGTTCTTTAAATACCCATATTATTTTGTGATATTTTTTAAAACTTAATAAAATTGTTAACCTCAACACAGGCTTGTCCTAGCGAGGTTAAATATATTGCAATGAAATTTATAAAACCTACCATGTAAACAAACATTGAATAAAATAAATGTATTTTACAAACGAGATTAGTTTATTATTAAGATATTTCAAAAATAAAGTATAAAATGAAGTAGGTAAAAACCTAAAAAATCAAATAATTTTTTTTCAGAAAGCAAAATGCCTAGGAATTATGTTAGAAAGACTTCTAAGGCTACTTCTTACACGAAAGAAAAACTGTTGGAAGCAGTGGAAGAAGTAAAAAGCGGTCGCATGAGTGGTTACCAGGCTGAGAAATTTTTCATAATACCCAGATTAACTATTATGGGCTACGTTTCTGGGAGGCGAGGTAAGAAATCTACCACCATGGGACGAAGTACAGCCCTACCGCCTGAAGTTGAGAAACAATTAGCTGAAAATCTACACATTATGGAGAAACATGGATTCGGTCTTTCAAAAAAGGAAGTGATTGAGTTAGTTTCTAAATATATTGCGTGCAACAATTTGAAAACCCCTTTCAAAAATGGCATTCCAGGTCACGATTGGTTTGCGGGGTTTTCAAAACGCAATAATTTGTCAATTAAAAAACCCCAGCCTGTTGAATATGCCAGGAAAAGGGTGTTAGATCCATTCATAATAAATGAATATTTTGATATTTTGACAAATACAATCGAAAAACTAGACCTTCAAAACCGTCCTCATCAAATTTGGAACTTGGATGAAACTAGTTTCTCTAAAGATCCTAGCAAAACAAAAGTAGTTGGTCTTATTGGATATCCTTCCACCAGAACAATAAGTTCACCGGGAAGAGACAATACTACAGTTTTATTGGGGTGTAGTGCAGGCGGAGATAAATGTCCACCCCTGATTGTCTTCAAGGGCAAGTATGTATGGGATGAGTGGACCAATCCTGAAAAGAATTCAGCTACGCGGTATGCTGCTACCAAAAACGGTTGGATGGAGACAACAGTTTTTGAACATTTTTTTACCAATGGTTTCCTTCCAGCAGCAGGGCCAGTCCGTCCAATTCTACTTATTTATGATGGCCATACTACACACATAAGCTTAAGTCTAATTGAGGAGGCCAGAAAACAGAATGTAACCATATTAAAATTACCACCTCATTCCAGTCACATACTCCAGCCATTAGACCTAAGTGTGATGAAATCAATGAAAGATGCTTGGGATGAAAAACTTGTGAAATGGCAACGCCTGCATGTAGGTTCCAAACTACCAAAAAAAATTTTTTCATTGATTTTAACAGATATATGGAATAATCTTGATCCTCAGGTAATAAAAAATGGTTTCAAAAAAAGTGGAATTCATCCACTAGATAGGATGGCTATAAATATGGAAAAATGCGATCCTGTATCTTTAGCACGCTGGCTAAAATATGATTCTAAAAAAAAATTAATGAATGTATCAGACATAGAAATAATAACTACTACTGATTTTGAAATGTGTATTGATGAGGAAAACATAAAAATAGATAAACCAAGTCACAATTGGAATGCGCAACCAACAAAAACATTACCTGAAAATCCACTATCATCAATAGAAAATATAGAAAATATTGAAAAATTTTATGCCATACCTTCCACATCTAAAGAAGTCAAACCTTTTAAAGAACAATTTGTATCACATGTTGGAAATGACCCAATTCAGTATTCCGAGTCTTCTACTTATACTACCAAAAATCACTCCCTTAACCCGTTGAAGAAGATTAAAATTTTAGAAGACCGAATAATTAAAACAGCTAATTCAGATTTTCTGTGTTCTGTAAAGGTCAAACAATCATTTGAAGAGCTTATGCTGAGATCTATACAAAAAAACGAACCTGCTAAAGTAAAAAAGACGAAAGTTGCACATGGTGCGGAGGTTATAACATATGATGATGTCGTAGAGCGTTTAAAAAATAAACTAAATGATTCGAAGAAGAAAATTTGTTCAAGCAAGAAGTCTAAAGTGATTAATAAAAAATTGAATAAAAAAAATATCACAAAAAAAACGCCTAGCCTGGCGTCCGAAACATCTGTCAGCGAATCTGATTGGAAGTCTAGTTCTGAAGATGAATGCGACTATTTCCAAAATCTATTAATGGAAGACGTGGAAGACAATCAAAATAACGTACCTTTAGATGATGTTCTGTCTATTGACCATAATGGCATTTTGCAAGAACTGGATGTACAACCAAATTTAAACGTTGAGACAAAAGTTGGTGATTGGATACTTACTAAATTTATAGCGAAGAAGAGCCTCAAACACTACATAGGAAATATTATAAAAAATGATGAATATAAGAAGACAGTCAAATATGTACGAAGGGTTTCACATTTAACCAGAGAAAATCATAACGTATTTTCATTCCCGAATGTTGATGACGTATCCGATATTTATAACGCAGATATTATATCTGTTTTTCCAAACCCTTTAACTGGGAGAAGAGGAGAATTCGTTTTCAAAATGTCCTTTAATGGTTTTAATATTCAATAAGGGATTTTGTATGAGATAAACTCTTACCTGTAAAAGAAATTTTATTTTTTTATTTTTTATCATTTTAATGTCGGAAACAAAAGGTTCCGCAAAGGCGTTATTATTTCCACATATTGTGTAATTTTTTAAAATCTAGTAACCAAAATATTAGTTCCTATAAAAACATGTTAAGTTCAGTTATTAGTAGTAAATATATATAATTATAATAACATTGTTAGTAAATATTGTGAAAAATAATACTAATACATTAAAAAAAAAGTTTGTTTTCATTGCCCCATCACTAGTCATAAAATGTTGCACTTACCCCAATCTGCCAAATAATGTTTGATTTATGACGTATATTCCACTATATTCAATATTTTCAAATGGCGAAATTGTGTGTTTAGTGCGTTTGATTGGATTGGCAATTAAACATTTTTATTCTTTTAGCCAAAAATCAAAATATTGAGGATAGATCCACTTACCCCGGAGGCGGGGTAAGTGGATCTATCAAGACCTTTTTTTTTTGAATACTTAAAAATCTAATAAAAACAGCAGATTAACTTCTTGCGATAAAACAATTTGATTAAGGAATAGTTAATATTCCTCGTGTAAAAATTTTAATGCGATGGGATAATGCTGTGACGTATGGGATTACTTTAAACTTCATCTATTCATTTTATACAGTGCTCTTACCCCAACTCACCTTACAATAAAAAATATAAATTTGTTTTAGACCACTTTAATTTTAATTGTACTCTATCGGTTTCGGAAGCACCCTTCCTTCGTCAGGAGAATATTAAAACGAGAATATTAAAAAAAGTTTTAATATTCTCCTGACGAAGGAAGGGTGCTTCCGAAACCGGTAGAGTACAATTAAAATTAAAGTGGTCTAAAACAAATTTATATCTTTTATTGTAAATTATGACGAGCCACAAAGTAAATGCTTATTACAAATATATTATTTTTATTATTTACTAAGAAATTAGTAGGTATTTTAATGTTGGGTCCGTTTGAACCCTCGATTCCAAATACGATTGTCAACATGACGATTCCGATTAAGGGTTAATTAATAATAATATTCTTTGATGTCTAGAAGTAGAGAAGGCGATTGAGAGCAGAATCCTATAGTGTATACCGTCTGTACCTTGCAATGGGAAATAAGTTTCAATATAGTTAATCTGGTAGTCAACAGGCAACAGTAGGCAGACCACAGTCGCTACAGTCAAGTCTAGTGCCTGCGCGGGTCACAAGGTTCTCGGAGTGCTACAAGTGATGGTCCAAGTTGCGTGTGGAGAAATTGAATCTCTAGTGTAAATTAGAAAATACATTTTCTAACTCAAAATATAAATATTTTTAACTTTATAAAAACGCGATTTTTTGTAATACTAATTTTTTTCTCAAATATCCTCAAATATTCTCAAATATAGCACCATTTTCGTTAGATACATTCTAAAGGGCGCTTGAAATTTTAGAAAATAACTTAAAACTATTATAAATTAGATTTAACAGTTAGGACGGCTTAAGAAATAAATTATACTTGTTATATTATGTTTTTATTTCACAATATTTACAGAAGTCCGCGATCTGTGAAATGGTTCGTACGGTTTTTTTTAGATGAGTGTCAATATTATAAAAATAATAAGGCTGTTGATCCAAATTATTAAAAAAAGATTTAACAGTACTAAAGAAAATTTCAAATTAATGATTTTGAATGATCACATCGAGTGTTTGATATAACATTAGTAATAAATAACTTATTTTAAGATCTTTTCTTAGCTTATTAAGATTATTGTGCAAACTGTGTGAAATTTTCCATCGTAATGAATAGAACGTCGGGAAAATGCATTTACGATTGATTGATAATAATGCATTCATTTGTATTTTGGTAGCAATTTAATAGTTTTAAAACTATTTATTTGTAAGATTCAGATATTTTCTTACGGAATAATTCGTTTTAACAAGACTTGTTTTCCGTGTTTTGTTATTCAGAATAACTAAAAACATGTTTTTATCTAAATGGTGGTTGTATTTTCATTCAATTTATTCTGGTAAATAACTACGTATTGTTTATATTTTTCTCCTTTTCGACAGTAAGGGTATTATGAACTTGAACAAAAATTGAAATCAGTGATTTAATAATTAAAAATAAATAAAAGTGATTAAAAAATGACTGAAAACGAACGAGAAACGGTGAAAATAGAACTGAAAGATCGCAAATCTAGTGATGGTAAGTAATAAAACAAGACATATTCAGTTTTACTCTAGTCATTAATTATTATAGGCAGGAAGTGAAACGGTAATTTGTACCAAGAGAAAGGAAAAAGATGTTCGTAACTATTCAGTTTATATACATCATTATATAGACTCGGTTTATGCCTCTCTTGTAATGATTGAACGGTTACCCAACCTTAAAAAAAAACAGAAAATAACATAGATTTTATGAATTGCGTGATGGACAAATGAAGATGCACATATTTTATGCAACAAATTGATTTGCTCGAATCAAGAATTTTCACTAAAAAAATTATTCTAATATTTAAATTAGAGAAAAATAAGTTTTGCTAATACACAAATATTTTTTTTTAAATTATCGGTAATTCTCTTAAAAACGGGATTGCAGGGCGTTTCCTGATAAACTTTTAATAAATTCCTAATCTATCGGATCACCTGCATTTGCCTTGACAATATATAATGACGAAATACGAAAATATTAAAATTTTTATGAACACGAGTTCTGACATCTTGATAACATTTTCCTGTTCTACCAAAATTTTATCAGAAAACCTATAAACGCATTCGTTAAGCGCCTGCAATCCCTTCTTTAACCGGATTACCAATAATTTGAAGAGATTCTTAATAAACTAGCAATCCTTCTTTATTTTCTTTAGTAAATACTTTTATTTTTTTAAATTCCCGGGTTACGAATAACCTGACAATAATTATTTAGAAAATCTCCTTCCCCCACCATAGTAAGAAAATGTTGCTTGTGTTGTGTGTAGAACTTAGCCAGCCGAGGAATTGAACTCACGACTCCTGGGTTGGACCCAGACTCGATACCAACCCATTTATATTATATTTCTCAAATTTTATAATTATTGTAATTAATCTAATGATCGGTGATTGCTTCCTGTTTACTCATCTAATTACCTATGAAAATATTTTTCATGTGCTAAATAAATTAATAATAAGATTCTACTACCAAACCATTTAATTTATATCCGGAAATACATTTCTGCACAAAAATGACATACTTACTTTAATCATCAAATGGTACTTCCCACGGCTTATAGAATTTTCCCTAATTCTAAAAGCTAATCCCAAAAAAAAATAGTAAAACGAAATACCTAGTTAAAAAAGGGGTAATTTAAAAAAATACAATGCATTAAAATATAAAAAATTGAAATACGTTAGAAAATTCCTAGATCGCATTTTTTTAAATATACTTTACATCATAACAATATATGTATATTATATCTAATAATTTGTGTGTTTGTAATAAGCAAACAAGTTCAAGAATCTCCACAAAGTATTTTGGACAGTTTCTGTTCTTATTTAGAAAATGTGCTAAAATAAATAAATATGAATTGAACATAACATTTATAGACTATGTAAAAAATGACGGTTATTGTAGCAGTGATTATTGATAAGTTTGTCTAAAAATAACTCGAACATTATCAATATCTACCACCTTTGACTTCGGGGTTAATCGGAACACTTTGTTCAATTGATAACCTTTTTGTCATTTTTTATGGATCTGCATCAGTTACTATCCGCACTATTACAATCCATTATATTTGACTATAACCTAAATTAAATTATATTTCGACAGAGAAAAAAATTTATATTAAATTAACTATGTCCAATTTCGGGAATATGCGAAGTGCCTATGTCTATATGCATATAATTACCGATCTATGTCCAGTTTTGAGAATGAGCAAAGTGCCAACGTCTATGCGCATAGAATTACCCACCTATGTCCTATTTTGGGAATGAGCAGAGCGCCTATGTCTATATGCATAGAATTACTCATCTATGTCCAGTTTTGGGAATGAGCAAAGTGCCTACTTCTATGTGCATAGAATTACCCACCTACGTCCTATTTTGGGAATGCGCAAAGCGCCCATGTCCATGTCCCATATGCGTAGAAATGCCTACATATGTCCAATTTCGGGAATGAGCAAAGTGCCTATGTCTATGTCCCGTATGCGTAGAATTACCTATCTGTGTCCAATTTCGGGAATGACCAAAGTGCCTATGTCCATGTCCCATATGCATAGAAATGCTTACATAATATGTCCAATTTCGGGAATGAGTAAAGTGCCTATGACCATGTCCCATATGCGTAGAAATACCAACAAATGTCAAATTTCGGGAATGAGCAAAGTGCCTATGTCCTGTCCATGTTCCATATGCGTAGAAATACATACAAATGTCTAATTTCGGGAGTGAGCAAAATGCCTACGTCCATGTCCCATATGCGTAGAAATACCTACATGTGACAATTTCCGGAATGAGCAAAGTGCATATGTCCATGTCTCATAACAATAATATTTAGCTAATTTATACAGTGCCATTTTCGTGAAAAATCACCTCGAGGGCGTTTCAATTTGCATAAAAATACCTATCTATGTCTAATGTTGGAAATGAGACCAAACTGCGTAAATCCTAAATACCAAAGAGATATTAAGATAGAAGCATGATCGAAGTGAGTTGTGAGTGTCTCTGTGTGCCCGAAGTAAGTTTAATTTTCCCTCACTTGAATGATCAAACATTTAAAAAAATATCAAACCACTTTTTTAAACAGATTATCTATTTCATTAACATTTCTAGGGCGAATTGGCGATATCGGTTTTATTTGCAAATTGATATAGATATTACTTCTAGGAATGATCTGTTCAGAGCCTATGACCTACATAATACATATTATTATGTATTGGGCAAACACAATGTTTGTTCAATAATTAGATTGCCTTGAAATCTACCCGTATCGTAATTAATTAATATAATATGTACTTCCATTTGATATTTCGCAATCCCGCAACAACACTGTTATAAGTAGAAAAACGGTTATTTTTATGCCCTCTTTCTGTGTGGCGTGCCGAGTATATAAATCCTACCACTGAATGTATGCTGTTATATTACCCTTAGCCAGAAATATTTTTGAAAGAATTGAGTTTTTATATGGATAAAACTATTTATTTATATTCTTTATGCGTATGTGCCTACGCAAACAAATAATTCCTCTTAATATTTTAAAGCATAACTTGCAAAAAGTGTATTTTAATAAAAATCATTAAATTAGCGCCACCTGTGAACGCGTAGATTACAACGTACTTTAACGTTTACCCTCAAGGCGATGCACTACGTCGTGTAATATTTTTAATTGAGCCGCTATCGATAACAACCCTTACGTAGATGGCGATAAGGTTTAAATTCCCGCTTAACACCATCCGCCTGTTTTGATTTATGCAAGAAAAAAACTTAGCCAAAAAGTGCCTTTTATTTTATTTTGTTGATGTTCAGGCATAAATATTTAATTTTTTTTCTATCATTTTATAAATAACTTATTTTGCCACATTATACAATAAAATCATAACCGAAAATGGGTTCATAAGTGGGAGATTTTGAACTTTAAAGCAGTTTTCGTAGGCCTTTACATTATTTTTTCTGGGCTTATAAAAAGAATTATCTAAAAAAGACTCGATTATTTCAAAGGCCAAGATGTATTCTGCTCGCAGTATTTAATTAAAGCATCTGAAACATTTCTAGGCTACTAAATTTTCAAACCAAAAACAAATGATTTTGCATTACTACGTATGGCTTCGCTTTAATCTACAAAATAGACTTATACACGAGCACAACATTTATAAAAACGTCACAAGTCGACGAACACTATACAAGACAATATATTAAATTGTACACTAATACATTAAATACTGAAAGTCGTAAAAGAAGCAATCATAGGCCATTAGGGTGCACAATGCACAATCTTCTTCCCGATAGCGATAGAACAGAGAATCGAATAAATACATTAAAAAAACTGTTCAATCTTAAGATAAGGAAAGACATTATCCTCGTAATGTGTTTTAGTTTGGAATTATTTCAAGATGGGATATTATTTTTTATTATTGCTACATTAACTCATCTATACTCAAATATAAATAATTACTACATAAAAAGTTCAAATACACGATGTACTCGAAGCAATAACAAAATCTTATTACAAATTCCGAAAACACATACTACGTTTGGTCAACGAAATTTTAAATACTTTGCGACAAGACTCTACAACATTCTTCCAGACAGCATAAAACAAAGTGATTCACAAAAAAATTACAAAGATAATGTAAAAATTTGGATTAAAAATAAGAATAGGGCCTTTACCGGTGCATTCACCCAAATTTGCAATTATTGAAGTCACCACATTATTGAGCGAATACTTCTTAATACAAGTATAGGTATGTTCAATGGTATTAGGAACTAACACAAATAATTCTGCCTCAACACAGGCTAGCCTAGTGAGGCGGTATTTGAGAAACCACAACTGTGCTTTTATTTTCTATTTACCTTCAAAATATTATGTTTGTATAAATAGTTCTTAATTTTTGTTAAATTTATAACCTTAAATATAAAAGTTACAAATTAATGTACACCTTAATATGTATGTATAGTTGTAATGTGTAAACTTTCCTAAATAAAGATATTATTATTATTATTATTATTATGTAAAATTATTAATGCCATATTAATTTATCGTAGATGTGTATTTTTTATTATTAGTTAGAAAGCGAAACGTTTATATATTTCTTTAACTATAATAAAGTAAAATCATAGAAAAATCTATTCAACTATCGTAGGTAGGTATGACGGCCTTCTTGGTCGAGGGGTAAGGCTCTCGACTAGCAAGCCGAAGGTAGAGGCTTCAAATCCCGGAGTGAGCATGTAAATTTTATTTAATCAATTTGTTTTATTTCACAATTTATTCATTTAAAATAATGTACAGAGTTTACTTGCGTCACGTTCCAGAGTGGAAGATACTCTCAGTATCGCCCTGGTGTAAGACCACCGTTCAGAATTTAAAGGTTGTTTGAAATGGCTTTCGCCGTGTTTGGCGACCAGATATGACTACCTTCACCTTCCCCATCTCCTTATTCTCCCCACTACGTTCAGCCTCACAAAATACTGCAATTCGGGATGCCATAGTTTCACTGACTCCAGACGGTTAGGAGCAGTTGCGACTCTTGTGCGGGCATCTTTCTTTCTTCCAACATTACTTCCATCTATTTTACCTTCTTATTTCATTCAAATAAAATTAAATTAAAAAAAAACAGTTAAACTTGAAATTCTACGTAAAAATGTAAGTTTGTATCAGTGTGTATGTCATAAATAAATAAATTTTAATAATAATAAACATCTTCATTAATGACGACTTTAAATTGTATACTATTCATATACTCTATATATTATATTTATGTACCTAAAAACTACACAATCTACAACCTCTAAGTCCGATGTCAGTCTTCAAAGTCAGTTTAACATAATATATTATTAATTTGACTTTATAGCAGATAATTTCGGGTGTGCGATTTTAGATATAGACTCTAGGTCAGTGATGCATAACCTTTTTACTAGAGGGCCAATTTACCAATTTTAAATTTGTTCGTGGACCACAGAAGTTAGAAAACCTACAGCTTTCAGTGTAGATTTTTTATGAGGTAAAGTTTGTTAACTTTGTTTCTGTAAATCGTATTTTTTTATATTCAATCAAAGAACGCAAAATAAAGCGCCGTAGGCGATAACATGTTTGTGTCGTTGTACGCTGTAATTTTGGGCGACTGATTTAAATATTGAAGAGTTTGTTTTGATAACCTTTCGAACAACGGAAATAGTAAAATATTTTGATCATAGAACCCGGAAACCGGTACAATTTCTATCTTAATACTCGTATATAAAAATCACGAGACACTGTGTTCGTACATGCTAATCTCCGTAACCGCCCAACCGATTTCATTAAATTTTGTGAATGTGTATGGTTGGTTACAGCTTGAAATATAAGATAGTTTAAAAAAATCAACGAATTTGTTTATCAGATTTATCATCCAAATATACATTCAACCACAAATCTTAACTTCCCTACATAGAAGGCGGTCTGTGGCAGGACAAAAAATAGATTGTAAAGTGCATTCCAAATGGTTGGTTAAATTCTAACTGGGGTCTAATCTTAATTAAATTAGAATGTAGTAAAAAATCATAATCTATTGATTCTAAAGGAATTCTAAGCCTAAAATTAATAAACTACAAAAATTTGCGTCGGACTCTTTCAATGGTAGTTATTTTCTAGAATGCAGAAGAATTAGAAAACGAGAAATGAGATTATTTAATGTGTGAATTTAAGTAGCCCTGTTAGCGATCGAAGCAAAGATTCTATTAAAAAATTATTGTACAGATCAAGAATTTAGACTATTCGAGTCATTTTGCTAGGCCCAAAGTCACGAAACTAAATAACTCCTTACAATACATTGCACATAAGCAATACAACGCATTATCTAGTAATTTAAAACTTCCGGCAACGAACAACAAAAACATTGGCAAAAGCTCTTAAAAGCTATTTCCTCAGCAGTTTTATTAATGACTAACACAATCTTTCTTTGGAACTCTATAATAACATCTGAGTTTATTTATTATAATGTATTTATGTTGTCTTGTCTTAAATCTAATGTTGTCTTTCTCGAAATGAGTTTTGTAAACTCACTGGGAATAATACATTATAATTTTGTTATTATTTTGTAATATATTATCTTATAATAAATAAAATAAAATAATAAATTCGATTGATTTTTATCGTTCAAAAAATCAGATACCCAACAAAATTTTGTGAAGAAATATGTTGGAATTTGTAAAATGGAATCCAGAAAAGCTCTGCGCCGTAGGCGAATTTATTTATTTGACGACTCTGATTATATTCCTTTGATACTCCAATTGTCTCCAATGCCCTGTTGATAAACATTGTTGTTGTAAAGTTCGGAATGTGTTCGCGGACCGCGGTTTGTGCACCGCTGCTCTACGTGTATGTTGTACGTCTATTTTTGTTTGCGATGGTCGATGATTGATTGTTTGTTCAGGTAGTTAATACAGAAATAGCATTAATATTGATCAACTTTCTTTTTACCTTTGACAAAAGGTGTGTCGTAGTTTTCTTCTCTGTCGTGTACCTAACGTCATACCTACCTTTGAAAAAGTCGTCAATATAATATATATTTTTAATGATATTGACTTTAATTTTAATTTTATGCGAAACCGCACATGAATTGTCCAGAACCAGTGGGACAATTATGCCCAAATGAAGAGTTTCTATTCCTCTGGATGATTAATTTGTTTGACATAAAGGTTTTTGTTAACAAATTATTGCTAGATCGGTTGGCGAATTATTTAAAATAATTTTGGAGGGAACTAGAGATAGATGTCATAAAGCGAATAGTAAATTTTATTTAATCACTATCTGTACCCCGCCACGTATTGCTGTGGCTAGGTCTATCTGTACAGATAGAAAAACAATAGCGCGTATTGCTTTTACGTCCAACAGATGGCGCTGTTTTATTTTTTTTATTTTTTAAAGCACGTTTTTACCTCTTGCAGGTGACATCTAGATAATATAGGTATGTATATAAACACACACGCATGTATTCCAATGTAACATTGTGTGAAAATTTTAAAGCAATCGGTTTAGAACTTTAGGAGATTTAAGATTTTGAACAAACGAACATTTATATTTTTATTTATATAGATAGATTGAAGAAAAATTATATAGATAGATTGAAGAAAAATTATAAAGATAGATTGAAGAAAAATTATATAGATAGATTGAAGAAAAATTATATAGATAGATTGAAGAAAAATTATATAGATAGATTGAAGAAAAATTATATAGATAGATTGAAGAAAAAATATATAGATAGATTGAAGAAAAATTATATAGATAGATTGAAGAAAAATTATATAGATAGATTGAAGAAAAATTATATAGATAGATTGAAGAAAAATTAAATACATATTTCAATTTGAGGTTATTCCATCATAAAAAATATTGTAATATTGTGATAATTGTTTCTATTTGAATTATTGGTGTCCAATTGTAAAAAAAATACATTATAATTTACTAATAAATTATCACATATAAAATTTTCTGACGTAAGAAAAATTAATTTGTAGGTAGGTACTATCATTTTTGGTAGTTACGTCCATGCATTTATTGCACGATTGTTTCATTTTATTGAATTAGTTATGAATTTATAAATATGTAAACAGGTACCCCGATAATGTTTTTTTGTGCATTCGTGCGTACATACCGTGATTCGTGATGCACATGGTTCGTGATGATTGTATTAAAAGGTTTTTGTTGGAAGTTATTAATGATACAGTGGCCGCCGGTGACCCACATTTTAGGATGTTCAATAAAAAAATCGTAGGTACCTATTTGAGTAAAAAAAATCTCTCCCACAATCCTTGGTATGTAATAATACATCCATTGAATGGTTTAAAGTCTTTACGTAGACAATACAATACATGTAAATGGCATTAATGTTCCAAAAATGTATTTCATTATTCTTAACTATACAAGATAGTTCTAGAGATTTTTATATTTTTTGGAACATTGTGTTCGTTAACCTATACGTAGGTACCTGAAGCTAAAAATCACGTATGACCCGTAGGGGGTCACTAGGGTCCCCCAACATCCCGTTCGAGTTCGGGAGATTTCCGAGAAATGACCCAGTTAATTGGAAAAAAAGGAAGTTAATTTTGGACGCTTTCGTATAGAAATTTTATGAAATCTCACGATCCATCCTATTCTAGCCAGTCTCCCTCTATTCCCATACAAAATTTTATATACGACCGTTGACTATCAGCGGGTTCAGACGTTTCGATTTTACTTGAAAGCAAATTGACAATTGTGAACCTTCTTTCAACAAATTTGATCAAGTTTTTAGTTAGAAATCTTAAGGCGATGCCATACGTAGTAATGCAAAATCATGTGTTTTTGGTTTGAAAATTTGGTCGCCTAGAAATGTTTCAGATGCTTTAATTACATACTGCGAGTAGAATACATCTTGGCCTTTGAAATAATCGAGTAATTTTTAGATAAGTCTTTTTATAAGCACAGAAAAAAATAATGTATAAGACCTATGAAAACTGTTTAAAGTTCAAAATCTCCTACTTACGAACCTATTTTCGGTTATGATTTTATTGTATAATGTGGCAAATTATTGCAAAATGATCGATTTTTTTGTGCATTGTGCACCCTAATGGCCTATGATTGCTTCTTTTACGACTTTCAGTATTTAATGTATTAGTGTACAATTTAATATATTGTCTTGTATAGTGTTCGTCGACTTGTGACGTTTTTATAAATGTTGTGCTCGTGTATAAGTCTATTTTGTAGATTAAAGCGAAGCCATACGTAGTAATGCAAAATCATTTGTTTTTGGTTTGAAAATTTAGTAGCCTAGAAATGTTTCAGATGCTTTAATTAAATACTGCGAGCAGAATACATCTTGGCCTTTGAAATAATCGAGTCTTTTTTAGATAATTCTTTTTATAAGCCCAGAAAAAATAATGTAAAGGCCTACGAAAACTGCTTTAAAGTTCAAAATCTCCCACTTATGAACCCATTTTCGGTTATGATTTTATTGTATAATGTGGCAAAATAAGTTATTTATAAAATGATAGAAAAAAAATTAAATATTTATGCCTGAACATCCATAAAATAAAATAAAAGGCACTTTTTGGCCATATTTTTTTTGGATAAATCAAAACAGGCGGATGGTGTTAAGCGGGAATTAAAACCTTATTGCCATCTACGTAAGGGTTGTTATTGATAGCGACTCAATTTAAAATATTACACGACATACTGCATCGCCTTAAGTTTTAAAGTTGACCAACTAAAAATAAAATGTATAAACCCTCTGTAAACGAAAAGTGAAACGCATTCCCCAAACATGTATTATTATTAAATATATAAAAAATCAGCCTGTGTGTGTTTGTGCTCGCAAAACTCGAAAAATAGTCAACCGATATCGCAGAAAACTTCAAAGTTTGTTCTAATTAGTGCCAGGAGTGCTTAGAAAGTGGTCTGGGACGTCCGAGGAACGCTTGACGCAATGTGTCGGCACCGTATTGAGATACGGAGTCGATGTAATGTAGTTTTTTAACAGTAACATTGCTATATACAACAATGAATGGTGAGTCGGAGACGTTCGAGAAAGACATTAGCAATATCTACGCATTGGAGGGTCCACTAGTACATTATATTATGGCAACCAGATTGCAGCTGTGCACCGCTCGGGGTTTTTTTGAGTCAGAGCTTACCAGATGCAGTTATGACTTACGACTTGTGATTTATGACTTATGACCCTGCAGACGGAAAAATGGATTTTTTAGATGTATTGAATACCCAATGATCTTAATATTATTATATTTGGGAGTGTATATATTATTACTCTAAGGTATACACGGGCCGCCCCTGGCTGATGTACGACTCCATTGCGACGAGCTGATTAACGATTCTTTTATTTGTATTAAAACAATATAATTGTTAACTGATATGATAATGATTTAAAAAAAAATATACGTCACATTGTTACAAAGTATCCAGAGTTTTAATAACACGGAACAACTACATTGGTTTTTAGGTTAAACTTATAAAAAAATTACAAGAAAGTTCCGGATATTTATCTGAGACAAATTTAACATGTGGCAAAGGTCCGACACATCGTTGTATTATCTCTAAAAAATAAATGAGTTCTCACTTAACGACGTCAAATCGCTCTATATTAGGTCAAAACCCAAGCATTGTTTGTTACAAGTTTTTTAGACATTGTTAACAGTTCCGGTCCTGTGCCGGTACGATTGGAACAGACTTGCCAGGGCGCCAAGGAACCTAGGAGCCAATGCACTAATAATACAGGGTTTTCCAATAAGATGTGTTATTTTGATATTCAAAGAAACTTTTCCCGTAAAAAATCTATGTTTTCGTTGCTTGTGTGGCCAGTAGCGCCGTCTTGTTAAAATTAAACTTTGTCCAGATCAATACCGTCCAATTCCGGCCATAAAAAATCATTAATCATCTCTCGATAGCACAATCCATTCACCGTAACTGTTGCTCCAGCCTCATTTTCGAAAAAGTAAGGTCCAATGACTCCGCCTGACCATAAACCGCACCAAACAGTCACACGCTGAGGATTGAGAGGCTTTTCAACAATAACTCTTGGATTTTCGAGCCCCAGATGCGACGTTTTGCTTGTTGACGAAGCCACCGAGGTGGAAATGGGCCTCATCACTCAAGATGATTTTTCGATGGAATTCTAATAATTAATAATAGTGAATTTTAATAATTTCAAGGCGTTTTTGAAGTGTGTATCGTTCCATATTTACCAATGGCGTAGTTTCTACTTGTCAAATGTCAAAAAATGACAGCTTTAAAAGTAACATCTACCGAAATAGCGGGCTATTCAAAATAACACCTCTTATTGGAAAACCCTATACCTAACGCCCAACATAGCTCCCCTGAAGTGTTTGGTGGCGCCATGCGCCGTTTGCTTCAGGACCGGCACTGATTATTACGTACCTTCTTGATTAAACCAATTCGCCAATTAATAATGATTTCAAACCCGCATTCAGATGGAGGTGAAAAAGTATCATTATCTAGAAAATGAATGGTAAATATTTATATACTAAAACATTTTTCAATGTCGACAAAAGCCACTGTAAATTAGTCGGAAACTCCATCATAGGCTGGTAATTATATCATGGCAAGCAGAATACGCGCTTTTAAGAGAAAGCTACAAGCCAAAAATATGTATATTCTTGGTATACCTTATATCGTAGGTAATAGGCATCAAAATCGCTTGACAAACGGAGTCTAGAAACATTCGATTTCAAGCAAAAAAACTGGTTTTTATTTATTTTGTAAATAATTTTACAAGAAAGTAAAAAAGTTAATCAAGTGAAACTGTTACAGATAATCTTAGCTATAATACGGTATTTTTTAAAATTTGTTTTCTTTATGCGTTCTTACATTTCTATTGAAAAAATATTTTTTGAAGTTGTTTGTATTTATATTTTTAATGAGTTATTTATAATTTTATTTGTATTCTATTCAAGCGAAGAGATAGGAAAACCTTCAATTTATCTAAACCATATTTTTTGGTATTCATAATGTACACCAATTCGTTATAAAGATTAATCAAAATAGTGATTTGGCATTAAGCTTCGCCTTAAGGTGATTTTTCGTAAACAACATGGCGCTGTAAAACGACCATCAAGTTTTTTTTATAACTAAGAATAACCTCAAAATGAAATATTTAATCATTGAAGACATTATTAGTGACAATTGGTCGTTTTCGATGTCGGAACACACACGTGAATATTCGGATTTTCGTGAACACGTGTTACGACAGCGTGAACATAAATTCGTAATTTGCTCAAAGTTTATCAAGAAACCTGTTAATTCATTAATTAAGACCTGCAATCCCGTTTTAACCGGATTACCGATAATTTAAATCTATTATTAATAAATTAGGAATACTCATTTTTATCCTTGCGGGTTGTAGCGTAATGTCCGTTCACGTATTGGTGACAGAAATCTCCATAGTCGGTTTTAAAGATCTTATTTTTTATCAAAACTTTCTTAAAATACTTACTCGTTTCGTTTCCGGCGAACTTTTAATAATATTACTAGTAACAAAGATGATTGATCTCAAATGACTGGAGATTTCTGTGACAGTTGTGTTTTTATATTTTATACGATCTTATTTATAAAGTGTTCATAAAATTCCGTTTCTATATTCTATCCCGCAATACCGTGGGATTAAAAAAATATGGGATTCGATCAGCCTACGAATATTGTAGAGGGGGTTGATATGTTGTATTATGCTAATGTTCGGATTTCTAGAAAGTTTGTTAATTACGTTGAACTTAACCGTTAAGCCGTAATATTAATCATAATAATTTTATCAATTATTTAATCATAATTGTAGATTTAAAATAAATCAAAATTAATAATGTTATTAATAAGAAAAGAGTTATTCCAACTCATAAAAAATTGTGTTGAAACAAATTACTTTCTTTTCTTTCTTTACATTAAAAAACTGTAAAAATAACAGAAATACTTGCAGAACTTAATAATTATAATAACATTATTAAATTAGATTTATTTTAAATTTATTTAAAAAATTAAATGGAGTTCTACGAATTAAACACCAAAACAATAAATAAATAATAATTGTAGAGTCGTTATTTGTGAAAATTCTGACTACCTAGGCTATATTTAATTATTTACAAACAGATATATTGGAGATTGTCCACCACTCTCTGTTTCCTTAGAACGCCGTGGGAACGGCGTTCTAAGGAAACAGAGAGTACACGTCAAGACTTTTTTAAAACTTATACTTACCTGGCAGGTCGCTTCAGATAAACACGCTTGTATTAAGACAGTTTAAGCTTTACTGGATTGCTAATGAAGCCAGACGCACGCTAGGGGTTAAGAAAATCGCACTTGTATGGGAATGTCACAAAATTGCGATGTACAAATGTAATTTTATTATTATTATTATCTACTCAAATGCGTAAGATTTTTGCAATTCGATATAATCGTTAGTGCAGTTCATATTTTTCCATAGTGTAAGATAATTTGTAAATAGCCCACTTAGAAATTAATTATTTCCTGACATGGCTTGGATATGATTCAATCAAATTATGAATGTATTATTCCACTCGCAATATTAATCGAATAGAAGATAAAATCCCTTGGCTTTCAGCTGTTGGGATTCTTATGCAACATAAAAATGGTTGTTTTTCGAGGCAAGTAAAATCATGATAGCATTGTTTTGAGTTATGAGTGTGTACCACACTTGTTTAATGATAATGTTTTCCAATTCACAATATCACAAGACATAAAGTATACTGATTAGTAATTTATCTGTTTATTATTTTTATATTAATAATCGCTTTATTTTAAGTTATGTTGATTTATATCCACTTACTAACACACAATCAAAGGTTTTGATTCCTAGTAAAAGAGAAATGTATGATTGAAGAAAAATACAGGCATTTTGAAAATACGAGGCGTATCCAGAAAGTAAGTGTACTGAATTTTTGTAGGTTACAAATTTTTTTATTGAAACAAAAAAATTACATGGTTACCGTAGTACATATGTAAGCTATTTTTAGACATAGTCGCCATTCCTCTCAATGCAGGTGGTGAAGCGGGGTATCAATTTTTGATGCCTTCCTCGAAGAAGTTTCCCGCCAACCCCTTCGTCCACTTCTCCACCTCCTCCTTTACCTCCTCATCGGTTGAAAACCTTTTTCCACCCATATACAGCTTCAGGGAGGTGAAGAGATAATAATCTGAAGGATCTAGGTCAGAGGAATGCGCGGGGTGGTTCAGGATATCCCATTTAAACGAGGCAAGCAGTTCCTTCGTGGCGTTGGCCGTGTGTGGTCTGGCATTGTCGTGCAGAAGGCTGACTCCCTTTTTCGGCATGCCTTTCCTCTTGTTTTGAATCGCCTTCCGCAATTTTTTTAGGGTCTTACAGTATCTTGCAGAGTTGATGGTCTCCCCTTGAGGCAGATATTCATTCAAAATTATGCCTTGACTGTCCCAAAACACGGATACCATGATTTTCTTGGCTGAAATTGTGGTTTTGAACTTTTTGGCGGGGGGTGAAGAGATGAGGACCGTTTTTAAACTCGCGATACCACTTGTACACACTCGTACGATTTATAGCTGTATCACTATATGCAGTTTTCACCTCATTACAAACCTCAAACGGAGGTTTTCCCTTCCAAACGTGATAAACGATGATATGTATTTCGCACTTGGCGGGAGATTGGATTGACATTTTTCACGAAACGTGTTGTCGCGTCGACACTTCTGAACGTACTGACCATAAATGAACCACTCACTAGATCAATATCTTCGGGTTTTTAGTACTGAGCCCATGGGTCCTAATGTTTGCCATAGATAAAAGTCTGTAACTGAAAAATATACGTCACTACTACACATACTCACCATCGACTAGGATAGAAACTATAAAAAAGGCGTAACCATAGACAATATAATTCTCATTCGGAGCCAATCCCATTCACTAGCCTAAAATTTTGTTCTGAGATGAACAATCAACCTGTCGTAAAAATAAACTAAAATGACTTAAAATCCTTTAAATAAAGGAAGAACATTTATAAGATTATCAAATATGAAATGTTTTTTTACGACAGTAACGAATTTTGATATTTCTCTGCTTTTAACAGAAAAATGAAAAACACAGAAGATTTTTGTATTTCGTAATAAATCCTAATCTATCAATCCGTATTGACCATTTGCGAAAAAGACTAGGGTACTCCTTAAAACTCGGAAACCGATGTCGAATCGATGTATTGTCCGTACATCCTTTCACATCGCACTTAACATTTTTTGACATTTTCATGTTTTGACAGCGGCCTATAAACATGCATGAAGTTCGCACTGGTTTGTGGAAAATATACATCACAGATACACAGCCATAGAGATTTACCGTGTCTTTTTTTCTGACCCACTTTTTTCTCGGAGTTATAGCCCCCTGGTACTGACCTTTAACCTGTCTTGTTGACGAGGGGAAGAGTCAGGCTACACGTAAGTGTAGCCAACATGTCGAAAATAAAATTCATTTGGTCGTGAGAGCCTCAGTACACCTACTTTCTGGATACGCCTCGTATTATATTTGTAAAAAACAAGTACCAATTATTTTTATATTTAGTTGTGAAACAGAAGTGGGTGACCGCACTAAAATACTTTAGGAGAATAGTCCTAAATATATTCGAAATCTTTATTTAGGTTAGGTTAGTTTACGTTGTCACAGAATGTTAATGTTAAATATTCCTCATTCTAGAGTCACTCCTACGAACCTTCTCCCGTAAAACAAAACGAAATCATTATTGTATTTAAAATATACATTTATAATTTATTTTAAAAGAAAAACAAACATTCCCGGGTTGCGAACAACCTGACCATATTTGAAAACCTCCTACTAACACTACAATATTGGAAAATGTTGCTTGTGTTGTGATGGAGGACTTAGCCAGCCGAGGAATTGAACGTGTAGTGTGTTCAATTCCTCTGGTGGTCCTACACCTCGGTGGGACCCAAACGCGATGTCATCTCTACCACCGACGGGTCTTATATTTAAAACTTGTTTTCAATCCGAAACTTGGAAATGCAAGTTATGCAAATAAGATTTTTTTAAATATTAATTATTCATTTCCATATCGCAGTTACGTAATACTTCACTTCAAGAATGTTTTAATATTTTACTTTTAGTAATACTTTTGAAAATGACTATGTAACCCGTTTTCAGAGGTCATTTTCATAAAATTACTCCCAAAGTACCCACTCCTTACGTAGTCTATAAAATAAAAATTACATTTCAAAACCAATATACCACAGCTAAAATATTAATCTGAAACCAACGACGAATTTTTTTATTTAACAGGTAACAGATATACCTACCTTCACAGAGAAAAATGTTTATTACTAATTTATTGAGAATCTCTTCAAATTATTGGTGATACGGTTTAAAACGGGATTGCAGGCATTTTCCTGATAAACTTTTAATAAATTTATAATATACTGGAACACGTGATCATACTCCTGCATTTGCCTTTATAATATATAAAAACGAATGTGATTTTTTTTATAAAAAGGCATTGAACACGTGTTCCGACAGAGTGAAAACACATTCGTAGTCGTATTTTACTAAAAGTTTATCAGGAAACATATCACTCCATTCGTTACGGGCCTGAAATTCCATTTTTAACCGGATTACGATTTATTTGAAGAGATTCTTAATAAATTAGTAATACTCACTTTTTTCCGTGTAAGAATTCATAATTATCATCGAAAAATAAGTATCGCGTGTCATAAGTAGGTACGCTATTGGGCGCTACAGTTTATACAATATGGTTGAGCGAATGTGTTAATCGGGTTAAGGATGAATGTAAAACCCCCTACGAGCCACACAATTTGATTGGTTTACTAGAGCAATCGCAAATATTTGTTTTTTTTTGTTAAAGTAGGAGGCATGCTGCTTGTATTTCCCACAGGACCAATTGACGAAATAGAACCAACCATCGCGTGGTTTGTACGCAACGCTCATGAGGTTGACACACAACGGAAACCAACCTAATTGAGTAGTCTATAGGGGGTTTATGACTAAAATATTCACAGGAGATAATTTTGATACGGCCTCCTCTCTGACGATAAACGTTTTGGGGTTAGAATATAATTATTCACAGCATATTATAATATATTCCGGTACAATCCGCTTCCCTCTTGATGCAACTGGTCATCTGTGGATATAATTAAAAAGTCATTCGTCTTTCATTCTCTTGCTTTTAAATTAATGCAATATCCTTTTTGCGTAGCACTTTCATCATAATTGCGTACCACCCACTCTCTACGCTAATCATAAGTTAATTTCGAATAAATCTCTGCATTTTCAACAAGCAATTAACTTTCTCAATAACACGTTACAGTTCATTACTCATAATCATAACGCGTGTCATTAAAACTGGACGGGACTCTCCACTGTCCAGTGTCGATAATAATAAAACACCTTTAGAAATTGAAAAGGTTGATATTACCAAACGCTTTCTTGACCTATTTGAGTCTTATCGTGAAGGGTCAAAAGTGTACACTTGTTAGTCAAAATAATAGGCAGTTAACAATATATTGTAGGCACGGGAATAAAATAGTGTCGGAGCTGTCTTTTGATAAGAAAACAAGACATTATTTATTAACGATTTGAAGTCTGTTGTTAAAGTAATTATTTAATTGCTTTTTATTTCTCGATCATTCGAAATTCTTCAAATCGTTCATCCACCCCGATAGTTCATTACAAAGGAGGTTATATGGTTTCATTCGGAACCCATGTATGATAACTATGGTATGATATCTTTGTATGGTATCTTTAGAGTTGCAGTGTGGAGGTCATTTAAATGAAAGGAAGCGAAGGAATGAGCCTGTATCTAGAATATTCCCATTGTTTTAGGTTGCAGGGAAAGGAAACACTATACATTAAATAGACAAATCATCACACTTGGTAAATTGAATGTCAACTTCGTATTTATGTTTGGTATGTCACCGCTGTAAAATCCAATAATAATGAAACATTGAAACAATTTTAAACTTTTTTTCCACAAATTTTGTAGAAAACTATTTAAATTGTTTCAATATGTCGCTATAATGGAATTCCACCCCGAATTTTCAGTATCGAAAATATAAATATTATAACCTTTTTAAACTTCCGATTTTGTGTCCGGGTTAAATCTTCCCCATAGGAAAAACTAAACCCTTCCACACACTTTTCCACAAATGATCATCTAGTCAATCAACATTATGCAAGTGCATTATATAAGCCAAATAAATACAAAACAATACAAGAACAACACGTCAACTGATCAGAGATCAAATGGGAAAATAATTCACCGACTCCAGATATTTTCATATCACTTCGTTTATACATTTTCTATCACGGGTTCGACTCGGTAGAACTTCTAACAGGGCCTATAAATCCTACTGATCCCTCAACATAAATATTTAAAAAATCTTTCGTTATCCTACATGTATTCAAAATGACCGATTGTTGAATCTTTATATATAATTTTGTTGATAGATCTAATACGCCTAATTTTTTAATGAGAGAGCTAGGTATAATGCCAGTAGCCGAAATAACGAATGGAAATATTTTTATAGTCTGAGAATGCCTAATTCTTTTTATCTCATTTCCTAAATCTGTGTATTTTCTAATTTTTGAATATTACAGGAATTTGGAATAGCGACATCAATGATATAAGTTATTGTTTTTTTTTGGCCTTTAAAACTACTATATCGGGTCTATTATGACTAATCGTTCGGTCTGTTAGTATAGTTTTATTATAATATATTTTATAAAATTCGTTTTCAAAAAATGAATTTGATTCGTATTCATAATATGGTATTATATTACGGCAGTCAATCAAGTTATGTTTAATTACCAAACTTTGGTGAATTATTTTTAAAACTTGATTGTGCCTAAATGTATACTCGGACGGTGCTAATATAGAACATCCCGATATAATATGTTCTATAGTTTCCGGAAAAGCCAAATATTTTCTACACAAATCATCAATTTGATTTATAACTCTCCAATACTCAATCATTTGTTTGTTACCAATACATTTATGTTATTATTCTAATCGTAAGTTGTACGGTGAGGCTTTTTCCTACAAAAGAGAGTTCTTTCATTATGCAGTTATCATTTATTTCATGTTGTAGGTAGTAATAACTTGTTTTAATGCGTAATATTTACTCAATACGTCACAAAATAATGAAATAACTTCGCAATCCTCTTGTTTGTACAATAAACAAGCCGTCAATCAACGCTAAATAGACCATGACATGAAAATAATCATAAATATTATGATTTTGTGCAAGACCATAAACTGTGGTGTGTTTAATGACAAGGGCATACGGCGAACATATAAAGTGTTCTCATTCGCGGGCCCTAGTATAAACTTGAAGAGAGAATAATCTCTCTTAAAAACGACCTATTTTTCTGAAATAATAATAATAATAAATACATGCAGCAATGATATATTACAATATGATATCGGTGTTACTGAAGGCATGACCTTATGACTAAAATATAAGTGTGATGTTACGAGAGAGCAAATAAGTTTCCCCTGTACATCCGGGAGTAATTAAATAATTGATTTATTATAAACTGGCTGACGTGTACATGGCGTTGCTCGACTTTTCTCTAGTTTCTATAAATATAATACGGCGTTGCTCGACTTTTCTCTAGTTTCTATAAATATAATATGGCGTTGCTCGACTTTTCTCTAGTTTCTATAAATATAATACGGCGTTGCTCGACTTTTCTCTAGTTTCTATAAATATAATATGGCGTTGCTCGACTTTTCTCTAGTTTCTATAAATATAATACGGCGTTGCTCGACTTTTCTCTAGTTTCTATAAATATAATACGGCGTTGCTCGACTTTTCTCTAGTTTCTATAAATATAATATGGCGTTGTTCGACTTTTCTCTAGTTTCTATAAATATAATACGGCGTTGCTCGACTTTTCTCTAGTTTCTATAAATATAATACGGCGTTGCTCGAATTTTCTCTAGTTTCTATAAATATAATACGGCGTTGCTCGACTTTTCTCTAGTTTCTATAAATATAATACGGCGTTGCTCGACTTTTCTCTAGTTTCTATAAATATAATACGGCGTTGCTCGACTTTTCTCTAGTTTCTATAAATATAATACGGCGTTGCTCGACTTTTCTCTAGTTTCTATAAATATAATACGGCGTTGCTCGACTTTTCTCTAGTTTCTATAAATATAATACGGCGTTGCTCGACTTTTCTCTAGTTTCTATAAATATAATACGGCGTTGCTCGACTTTTCTCTAGTTTCTATAAATATAATACGGCGTTGCTCGACTTTTCTCTAGTTTCTATAAATATAATACGCATGTATTATATATATAAACCTTCCTTAAGAAATTCTCTAAATGATAGTTGAAACCCTATCAAAATCCGTTCCGTAGCTTAAAAGAACTATGCGCTCAAACAGACGGACGCGAGTTATCCTCAGGAGATAGACATATACCACCGTGAACTTTCCTGTAGACCGTTTTAAGATACATAATTTTGTATTACTTTTTGATATAGGTATCTCATAAGGTATAGCCAGTGTTAGCAATGTAAGCGCTTGAAAATATATTTTTTTACTTAATTGCAAAACATCGATTTTTTTCTACTTTTTATAAATATAAAACGAATGTATTATATATAAAAACCTTTTGGAAGAAAGGATAGGGAAAACCCTGCCAAAACCCGTTGCATAGTTTAGAAGAATTACGCGCACAAACAAACAGATGCAGATAGCGACTTAATTTTATACTATTTAGAGATAATAGAGATTTTATCATTTTAACTATTTAGATGACTGATCAGTTAATACAAAAAAAACATCCTGAAAAGTTATTGAAGTTTTTTTAGTATCATAAACTTAAGAATGCATTGTGCCCAAACACCGGTGAAATGTTTAAATGTTTTTTAAACGTTATTTGTGATTGTTAATGTAAAACTATATATGTCTAGGTTAATTTTCAAAAATTTTTTGGGTATAAAAATATATTGTATCTTTACACTATATTAACAATATTAAATCAGTAAGTTCCCATAATTACATCAATTTTATTATTTAATGATTGAAGAAGAAGTTAAAAATATTGATATATCTAAATAAAACATGAAACAGACAAGACACATATGATAAAAAGGTAACTGTCGCAACTGGGGATCGAACCCATACCCTCTGTCTTATCGAGATACTGCTCCATGTTTCAATCTATTGCGACCAATCACGTCCTTCTCCTGACTGGGTGCCAGAAACGTACCCATTTTAATACAATATAATGTAAACGTTGTAGAAACCAATAATTTCATTGACCAATTGAATACTTATTTCAAAAGATGAATATCTTCAAAGATTATAAATATATTTATATTCATTTCAGTACACAAAAACGACTTCAAGAAGTCACATCCAGCACAAATGCCCACCGACCCAATCGAAGAGAGTATTGGAGCCATAGGAAAATGGCAGACTTGGACCTGCCTGGCCATCGTCATGGTCAAGTTTGGAGTAGCTTGGCATCAAATGGGAATCATCTTCCTGGCGCCACCAACACAAGTAATTATATAAGTTAATCATTGAAAATATTATTAACCACTCTCAAAGGAAAAAATTGAAACAAAAAAGACATTGGAGGGACCCACCACTTTCCCGTCCCGGTATAGGTGATTTATTGTCACCCCTTCGGGGCTCTCGCAAGAAAGCTAATTTTTGGGTATAAATGACTCTACAATTTCATAAAAAAGGACTCTAGACCTCCAATGTCCCCGCATACTTGATTAGGTGGCGGTAAGCAAGCGCCAACGATCATTTCCTAAAACATCCTTAAGAAAAATGTCAAGTTCATGATATTTCGAATTGTGGTGGGTTTTAGAGCAATAAATAATTATAATCATTTTATTGTGCTGATAAAAAATAGAGTAAAGAAAAATGTTAAGTCTGTAATATTCCATATTATGTCAAGTTTTGGAGCAAGAATTAAAATAATTTATTTTAATTATATTGAGTAAGGTAAAAAAAGTCTATAATATATCATATTGTATCTTGTTTTATAAAAAAATTAAAGTATGTATTTTAATTGTATTGATTGAAAATAGGTTAAAGTAAATAAAATAAAGAAAAATGTTAAGTGTATAATATGTCTTATTATAATTCTCTATATGTCTATAAAGAGAAACATTAAGAGTATGATATTTCATATTGTAGCAAGTGTTAAAGCAGAATTAGTTATTATTTTTATAAGCAATAATTGTTCGCCTGAAACACTCATCCACATTGAAAAAATCTCCTGATAAAAAATACATGACGCCAACGGGACTCGAACCCGTATCCATTCGATTTCCGGTCGAAAGCTCTGACCACTGAGCTATGGAAGCTTATCTCTTACCCGCGAAATTATTCAATATATGCTAGTGTTTCATTCTTCTTCTTCTTTCGTATGGTGGGGGGTCAGAGGGGGACATCTAGATCTGCGAGCCATTTTAGGGCCTCAGGCGTCGCCATGTGGACCTCATCAATCCCGCCGGGGAATGAATGGAGCGGGCATTCGTTGACCACATGTTCGGTAGTCTGCACCGCACCACATTCACACATCGCCGACTCTTTAAGGCCCCATCTGTGCATCATGTGGGCACAGCGGCTATGGGAGCACCTTAACCTATTGATGGCGGACCAGGTTTTGCGAGGCAGTGAGAACCCAGGCTGTCTCTCGGTGGGGTCCTGTATGAGATGTAGACAATTTATCTCAACGCCATCTAGTGAGAGAGTTAGCACTTACAATGCCTTTCTCATATAAAATAAAGTTGGTTGTTCTCAGGTGAAAAAAAAAATGTAACAAGCAGTATTTGTTGAATGAAACACTAGCATATATTGAATAATTTCGCGGGTAAGAGATAAGCCTCCATAGCTCAGTGGTCAGAGCTTTCGACCGGAAATCGAATGGACACGGGTTCGAGTCCCGTTGGCGTCATGTATTTTTTATCAGGAGATTTTTTCAATGTGGATGAGTGTTTCAGGCGAACAATTATTGCTTATAAAAATAATTGTTATCCTTTGTGCTATGCATAAATAAAATCTTGTCTTAAAAACATTAATTTATCAAAAAAATAAGAATTAGTTATGTGTATTTTAAATGCATTCATTAAAAATAGAGATACTTTTTTAAATTTAATTATTTGTCAATATTCTATCTTTTCTATTGCTAAAATATACATTTTTTTATACACATTGTAATTAAATTTGTCGTTCGTTGTATGCCTGGTATCAGTATTTCATTTCATATTTTTATTTTTGTCATCACAGTTTTTACACTTTGGATCTTTCTCCTTCTTACCACAGTCTTTATATAAATTTTCACAAGCTCATAAATGCATACATACTGGTTTCTTCTTTTCTTGATGTAGACATCTAGCATCTAGCTGCTGTATGTCCGAATCCCAAGCAATGGTAGCATTGTACCAGAGGGTTGGCATCCTCCACTAGTACTCTTTGGTATCCTACGTATATCTTCCCGGTATATATCAGTCTTTTTCTGATTTCAATATCGACTTCTATCATGTAATTTGATGTGTTATTATATTTTTTCTTAAATACATTTTTTATCACAATCTCAGTTTCTAGTTTTCCTGGCATTACAGCCTTGATATCCTCATTTAATAATAATAATACTTGGATGACTTGTATAGCGCCGTTTTTGTGCAAAAACACCTCTAGGGCGCTGTACAAACTTATAATACATTTATTTCTACAGTGATCTATATTATTACTTAACTATTTATGGAGAAAATATACAGTACAATACTTACCTGGTAGGTCACTTGAGATTAACACTTAATCAACATTATCTAATTGTTTATTGGCGAAATTTAGATACAGGATTTAGGACTTAATTGAAAAATTGAATATAACTGGACTTTCTCTTAGGAATGGTATATTTAATTTACGGGTACGACAGCTTAATAATGTCTTGTATCATGTTATCCTTATAGTCATTATCAACGCTTTTAAGAATTAATGTTGGTTTTTTTTCTTTATTTCTGTGATATTTATGTCTGTAAATTCTTTTCCAATTATAGAGGAAAGGAAGCGTATTTGGAATACTGTTGGTAATTCGGAATACCGTCTTATCTTCGGTTCGGGTGGCGGAATCTATCGGTAATAATTATAACTATTGAAAGTCGAAGCTGTGAGCCTTGATTTTGGCCGGTATAATAGTTCTCCTGTGTCTGCGGATGAATGCTGACGTGTTTTGTGAAGTTGCTCCTATCAAAACTTTTTCGGTGAGTTTTTAATCCAATATAATCACCCCATATTCCAAACTATTTTATAACATTACAAATGAAATCACTTCAGAAAGAGTTATATTTTTATAGTATGGCTTTCGTTTTTGCATTTTTTAATACGTTGACATGTGATATAAGAAAGATCTTTTAGGTTATATGTTGCTAATGCGGAATACGGAATGTGATGCAAAATCGGAATAGTATTCCAAATTATATTCATTTTTTTTAAGTACTTTTATTTAATTTTACAGAGATGTCGTCACCAAATTTGTACCAGAAAAGGAAGAAGTGGGATTCGAATGATATGTGTGAAGCCATTAGTGCTGTTCGCAATAAAAAAAATGGGATATTTGATGGCAGCTAAACACTTTAAAGTCCCACGTACTACTTTGTTTCGACTCGTATCTGAAAAAGATGCGGACCCTTTGACTTTAACCTCAAAGAAAATTGGCCTAAAACCAGTTTTTAGTGCAGAGTTCGAAAAACAATTGGTAGACTACGCCCTTGTAATGGAAAAAAAATTCTATGGTCTAACACAAATGGATATCCGACGATTGTCTTATCAAGTGGCTGTTAAAAATAATCATCCAACTCCTTTTAAATCGGGAATTTCTGGCAGATACTGGTTGAAAGGCTTCCTAAATAGACACAAAAATGTGTTATCTATGAGAAAACCTACAGGAACCTCGTTTGCAAGAGCCATCGGTTTTACCAAAGAAAAATTGGACACATTTTACGACATACTAGAAAATGTGTATTCAGAAAAAACTACCCCGCCGACCGTATATTCAACGTAGATGAATCAGGACTATCTATCGTTCAAAGTAAAATCCCGAAAATCATTGGACGCCGTGGTAAAAAACAAACCGGTGCACTAACTTCGGCTGAAAGAGGGTCTCTTATAACTATTGTGGTTTGTATGAGCGCATCAGGCATATATGTGCCTCCAATGATAATTTTCCCCCGCAAAAATATGAATCTACAGCTCATGAAAGGAGCCCCGGCTGGATCTGTTGGAGTATGTCATCCATCTGGGTGGATACAAACTCACCTATTTACCCAATGGTTTTTACATTTCATGGAGAAAACTAAACCAAGCGAGAGCTCTCCGGTTTTGTTAATCTTGGATGGTCATTATAGCCATACAAAAAACTTGGAGATTGTAGATTTGGCTAGAGCGAATCACGTCTCCATAATATCACTCCCTCCTCACTGCACACACAAAATTCAGCCACTCGACAGGTCATTCATGAGTCCTCTGAAGGCCTATTATAGCGAAGAAATTCGTATGTGGCTACGTAATAACGCACGAGCTTTGTCAGTATATGACATAACGGAGTTATTTGGAAATGCTTATCGCAAATGCCAAACCGGAGAGATTGCAGCAAATGGATTCAAAGTTAGTGGAATCTATCCCTTCAACCGGCATATTTTTAGCGATGCTGACTTTCTTGCTGCAGAAATTGAAGAGTCTGAAGTCCAGCATTGTGCAGAAGCGTCAACAACACCCATGATGGAAGTTGAAGCACGTCCATTAGCTTTAATGGAAAGTCCACCCGAAGAACAAAGTCCTTCCTTGGTCGCGATTGAACCCCAGCCGTCGACTTCGCGTGGAAGACCCAAACGCACTATCATTACCCCATTTGATGTTTCCCCGATTCCGCAAACTAGGAAAAAAACATCCAATAGAGGGCGTAAATCAGCGGTTTCAACCGTTATATCAGGTTCTCCATACAAGAAGCAACTAATAGATGAACAGGAAAAGAGGACTGCCAAGAACAAGCCCAAGGGTACAAAAAATTCCAAAAAGAAAAAAACGACAGATATTGCTACTGACTCGGATTCTTCTGCATCGGAAGTAATTGATGACAGTTCCTCTTCTGATATAATCATCCCTCCTTCAGTCAGGATGTAAGGGGAGAACTTTGGGTCAAGTGCCTAATGTGCAACCTCTGGGTACACAATGAATGTGCCGGATGCGAAACAGAAGAGTATGTATGTGATTATTGCAAATAATTAACAAGACACTATTATATTCTGAAATATTAAAAGTGAATATAATTTGGAATATACTATTCCGAATTACATGCACTTTTAAAAAAACGCATTTTTTCTCATTCTTTAATTTTTTATTTTTTAAAAGCACTGTAATATATTTTTTTTAATTTCTGTTCTCGTTTCCTAATAAACTATTAGTTTCTTAACATTTAAATCGACTTTTATTCGTAAAAACATTTTTATCTTATTTTCTGCACCCTAAAATGTAAATGGTATTCCGAATATGCTTCCTTTCCTCTATTAATATTATTGAAAAAACGTTTCACCAAACCATTAACAACCCCGAGCAACGCCGTGTCACCTAGTTAAATATACAAAAAAACACTTTTAATTAATATCCTACAATAGGTAGTAGTAGTGAGTTGAATATGTCCACCGAGGAGATATAATTATTATTACCCTACACGAGTAATAGAACAATATACAATATTTATTACGGTACTTAGTTCCAGAATGATTGCATTGAAGAAGGTTGTGATGAACGAGAATTGAGATGAATACAGAAAACCCACTTACAGTAGTCAGGCTCGTTTTGCTGTGGGCTTTCGTTGAGATAACAAAAGAATACTATACTTTATTGTTTAACTAGCTAACGTGTACGTGGCGTTGCTTGACTTTTCTTTACATCCAAGTTTAGAAGAACTAAGCGCACAAACAGACAGTCGCGGATAGTGAGTGACTTTGTTTTATACTATTTAGAGATATCAATGTATTGTCACGATTACGAATTTACTAAAAGTTTATCAGGAAACGGCCTGTAATCCCATTTTAGTTCATTATGATCTGGGATGTTCCTAGATGTTCCCGAACGTTCCAGACTATTCCCGAACATTTCACATCATTCCAGAATGTTTCGGAATATTCTGAAATGTTTTGGAATGCTCTCGAATGTTCTGGACTGTTCTATAAATTTATAGATGGCGAAACTTCTAGCCCTTATATCTTCAAAAACACGCCCTTTGGGTAAAAACGGTAACCTCCTTCATGGATGGGGGATAGAGGGCTACAACACCACATAAATCCCTTGATCGTACCGGGACTTGTTTCTTAGTTTTAGCGGCACGCACATTGTACTCATATAAAATATATATTGATTTATGGGTTCGTCCCCCCACTCCCTACCTTGACATTTTTTTGTTGGTAGGAACGATCGTGATAAGTATCTAGTTAATCTACATGCATTAAGAAAAATGTGGTCATTCAAGGGAGCGATGTGTTTTATGATCTCTCGGCTGTGAAATATTTAAACGTACCGTTTTTTTTAAAAAAAGTATGTAACATCTGTTATTCTATGCATTATGCTACCGTGGGAGTTTGTTGTTGAAAAAGAAATTATAGACCCCTGAGAAAGACGCAGTACGATCAATGATGAATGGAATGAATTGAATCAAATACATGGGACATGTGACTATCAAGAGTTGTAACAGAAAAGCTGCGACCGGATAACCTTACTTTTAAAGGTGTGTTGAATTGTCATTGTCATTGAGTTATCGCGGAACCGATGCAAATACTGCCAATTGCATCACTTAAACTCTTTAGTTTTGGAAGCCCTTATTGAACAAAAACATTTGTGTATAATTTGTAGGTATTTTGCAAAGACCCCGGCCCAGAAGAAGAGTTCTGCTCCGTAAACTGCACTGCCAGGGACTACGACCGTGAGACCTTCTCCAACACGATCGTGATGGAGTGGGACCTCACGTGCGGCAGGGCGTGGATGAAGGACCTTACGCAAACCATGTTCATGTTCGGCATCCTCGTGGGGAACATGATCTTCGGGTTCTTTGCTGATCGGTGAGTCAAAAAAATTGTAGATAGGCACTGCATAGGATGCTGCCACAGTTATTTTCGTGAAAAAGTTAGTCGTATATTGGATTCTGTTCACTGTCCTATATTGAAATTATATATACTCGTACATATTTTGATTTTTCAAAACTTTTTTTAAAATTCTTCGACTGTTCACTCAGACAAGTAACTCCACTAAAAAAAACCACTGTAAAACCACTCACATCTACCGTAAATGTCCAATTCCTACTGTTTTCTATATTTTGTCTTAAAAAAGTCACCGGACTCCAAAATTGTTTGCATTTTTTACTCCAAATAATGTCAAGAATCACTGGTTAAAGTAAGTCAAGTACGTCATTTAACACCCTGTATACACGGGGTGTCCGGGGGTAAATTGCGCTAACTTCGGGAGGTGATTCTACAAGATGAAGATAAATAACTTCCAATGTTTATTTTCCCATAAAAATATATTTTTCAATAAAAGATTTTTTTCCCATTAAAAACAATTCAACTTTTTAACCTAAAAACGTTGAAATATCGAAAAAAGTGATGTTTCTATTTTATTTATTTGTCCTATTTTAAATTTTACTCATACCTCTTGCAAGTATCAAATCGATACAAGCTCTCCTTTCAAGATTTTTTCTGAAGGACGTAAGGGCGGGTTTTGGGTTGGGGCCCTGGTTGTTTTCAGTGTCATTCTCTGTAGAATTTTGTGCTCTGCGCTTTCGTGTCCGATTTTTGTAATTCTGGTTTGTACTTTGCCCTTATTAATCACGACGCTCAGAATAAATCCAAGCATTTTTTGTGCTTACAGATCTCGGTTTTTAAAAAACATCAAAAAATGGTCCATCATAATTATTGTCGCTTAGATGTGTATTTGTTTCAAACTTTTATTTTTTTAAAATTGGTATATTTTTACGTAAGCATCGTTATTATTATTTAAAATCATGGTTTCCATAAATGCATTTCAGATCAAATTTTAGTCAGACTTTTTAAAACTCATGCTTAGGTAGGTAATCATTAATATTTCTTGATAACAAATTATTATAAGCAATAATTAGTCGCCTGAAATATTCATACAAATTGAAAATATCTCCCGAGTAAAAATAAATGCCGACGATATTATTATTTCCTGGTGTATTATTGTATGGATTCATTTGTAACAAGATCTTTATGTCTATTAATTGTCTTTATGACCGATTATATAATGTCTACTAATTGCACAATGCGAAACTAATCGAGATCTTAGATAACAAGAACTGTATTCATTACAATACCTACAATAACATATCATATTTCTTCGTTTACTCTGTCAATTTATTATTTCGCTCCATTGCCAATCGTCTCTCTCATAGTGCATTGAGATGCGGTTTCCTCTCAGGACCATTAAATAATACTTGTACTATATTATCAACTTGAGTAACTGAGTTATTATGCGTTGTCACTTAATTAAGTAGAGAGTACCATCTGTAATTATTCATTAATGCGGAAGATGGAATATCTTCAAGTTTCAAGTTTCAAGATTTGATTTTTCACTAGATTTAGGTAGTTACTGTTTATAAGTATCTAAAGCTTTGTGTTTAAATTAATAATAATTTTTCATTTTTATTGTTTATTAAAGAAATATTTTAAATACATATAAAATCGTATTTACAGTGGGTTTTTACATATTAAAAGATTTGAATACTACTCTTCCATGGAAGCATTAGATTGTGTTTGAAAGAGGAGTTATTGTAATTGAATATAGTTACAAGAAGACAATAATAACATATCTCAGTAATACTTACAATTAAGGTTAGCATTATAATTTTCTTCTGCATGCGTCTATGTAATTTTAAAAGATTTATTTTTATTTTTTTATTCCTGTTCCACTACATTATTATAACCTTTTTTTGTAAAAGCCATTATGGGCACAAAATAAATTAAATTTACTTCGTTGCAAACCACTACATATTTTTTAAATATTAAAGCAGACTGATTTAGAAACAACCGTTCCTTTTTAGGGGCAAAATACATACTAACATAACAAAATACATACTAACATAACAAAATACATACTAACATAACAAAATACATACTAACATAACAAAATACATACTAACATAACAAAATACATACTAACATAGCAAAATACATACTAACAACAAAATACATACTAACGTAACAAAATACATATTAAAATAACAAAATACTCGTATATAGGAGATAGAACGGACGATGAATGGGGACATATATTATCTAAGATGGGACTGTTGGATTGTAAATGAGATAATTAAGATTATTAATTATTGTAAATAAGATAATTAAGACTATTAATTATTGTAAATAAGATAATTAAGATTATTAATTATTGTAAATAGGATAATTAAGAATATTAATTATTGTAAATAAGATAATTAAGATTATTAATTATTGTAAATAAGATAATTAAGAATATTAATTACTGTAAATAAGATTATTAATTATTGTTAATATGATAATTAAGATCATTAATTATTGTAAATAAGATAATTAAGAATATTAATTATTGTAAATAAGATAATTAAGATAATTAATTATTGTAAATAAGATAATTAAGAATATTGATTATTGTAAATAAGATAATTAAGAATATTAATTATTGTAAATAAAACCACAATATACATATAAATTTGCAATTTTTAAATATATTTATAGTGGTTTAAAAAAAAACCAAATTCTGTGATATTATATAATATTTTTACAGAGATAATTGCATTTAAATAAGATAATATAATTTAAATTATGTTTATTATATAATTATTATATAATTTAAATTATGTTTATTATATAATTATTATATAATTTAAATTATGTTTATTATATAATTTAAATTATGTTTATTATATAATTATTATATAATTTTAATTATGTTTATTATATAATTATTATATGATTTAAATTTGACTGTCCTAAAACGGGAATTCCTCCTAGTTGGGCAGTCAAAGTATTTTTTTATGTATATGTACATGTGTCATTGTATCATCACCTGTACTAAATAAATAAATAAAATAAATTTGTGTAACAGGACTCAATTAAAAAAAATACGCAAAACGCAAGCATTTTAAGAAATGCATTAATTTATTATTAAGTAGATTATACAAATGTATTATTTATCCACCTACCACTGATAATAAAAACCCGCTAGACAAAAACACGTGTTCTACATTTTTTTGTAATTTATAAATTTTACAAATTACAATATTTTTGATTTCTCAAAAATGTAGAAAAAGTGTTGTTTGTTTCTAATGGTCAAAAGGTTTCCACTGTTTTTGTCATTTCTAGGTCTACGCTCCTATTTTCAGCTCGTACCCAACCTTATTTACACGATGAGCTATGGAGTTTTGAAGTATCTATTTTGCCGCACTTATCCATTGTTTGATTTCTGCTATATTTCGTACGCAGTTATTTAGAGTCAGAGCTCTAAACCCTAGATAACAATATTATTATTTAGCTACAAGTACATTATGACAAGCGCAAATCCGCAAAAAATCACGGGATATAATTAATACAAATTCTCTAATTTACTATTTCATTAATTTTCTTTTAACAGTATTATATTATAGGAAGGTTATTTATCGCTTGTCTGAATTAATAAAAAATTAAAATTGAATTTTGAAAAATTAAATTCAATGAGATCATTGAATTACGCATGACATGTACACAACCAAAAATTGTATTTTTGATGCTTTCAAATTGTAATACCTACTTATAAAATTATAAGTATCATAATCCTCATTCATTTTATATAAATATATAAATGTGTCCACTTAAATTGTGGACAGCGGACAGTTAAAATGTGTCCCCTTTAATAGTGAAAAGATAAAATGTGCCCACTTAAATAGTGGACAGTGGACAAATAAAATGTGTCCCCTTTAATAGTGGACAGATAAAATGTGCCCACGTAAATAGTGGACAGAGGACAAATAAAATGTGTCCCCTTTAATAGTGGACAGATAAAATGTGCCCACGTAAATAGTTGACAGTGGACAAATAAAATGTGTCCCTTTTAATAGTGGACAGATAAAATGTGCACACTTAAATAGTGGACAAATAAAATGTGTCCCCTTTAATAGTGGACAGATAAAATGTGCCCACGTAAATAGTGGACAGTGCACAAATAAAATGTGTCCCCTTTAGTAGTGGACAAATAAAATGTGCACACTTAAAAAGTGGACAGATAAAATGTGGAGAGGCAAAATGTGTCCACTTATATAGTGGGCCTATAAAAAGAACCAATCTTGACTTACCTCGTAATGAGAGCATTCTTAATTCTTACTATCCAGTTTCAGAAAAATACTAAAATGATTTTTTTTCTTAGCTATGGAAGACGTTGGCCCTTATTGGTATCTGTGGTACTCCAAGCAGCGTCAGGAGTGCTGGCTGCCTTCTGCCCTGACTGGTACTCCTTCACTGCCATCAGGTTTATTGTAGCCGTAGCGACTGGAGGTACCATGGTCACCTCATTCGTGCTTATCATGGAGATCATCGGAGTCAAATACAGAGAGGTTGCTGGAATCCTCTTCCAGGTACAGTGTGAAGTGTAATGAGCTTTAATTATTAATTCCAAATTGAATGTAAGAGTTTAATATTTCTAACACCCATTTACCGTCCTTTTGCGGCCATCGTGCACATTGAAGCAGTGACCACTGAAGTGACCGAGATCACGTTATTCGTGCTCATCTTAGAGATCATCGGACTCAAGTACAGGGAAGTTGCTGGAATCCTCTCTCAGGTACAGTGTGAAATATAAGTTTTTGCTGTTTTCAGGCATAATTCTTAGATAAAATGAAGAGTTTTCATACATAAATTTCCTGATTCACTCATGATATCATAGTCGCTCGAGTCTTTTCTATCCCCACTGACCACCCTTTTACGACCAGCGAGCCGTGGCCACTGGATGAACTATAGTCATCTCATTGGTGTTCATCATGGAGATAATCGGAGTCAAGTACAGAAGGTTGCTGGAATCCTCATTCAGGTACAGTGTTAAAGTTTCAGGCAAAATTCTTGAGAAAAATGATAGGTTTTATTGTTGGATTGACGGCTGCTTCTTTCATGCTCATCTTGGAGATCACCAGAGTAAGATAACAGTACTGGGAAGTTTCTGAAATCCTCCTTCAGGTATCATGTGAAATGTGATGAGTTTTCATTCATAATTCTTGTCTACTGTCAAGCCGATACAGATAACCTACAGATATAAAGGGTCATCAGCTTATCATATTTAGAAGCATGTATGTTATTACTAGTTAGAGAGATAGGAACAAAATATTTTGACTGTCATTTCAAAATTCGATCGGATCAAGGTCATCAAACTCATTCTTCAAATAATTAATGAAACCATGATAAAAATATTCAAGGAAAGTAAGTTGATAAAACTATGAATAAAATATACAGAGAAGAAAAGATTTGGGTGTGGACTGTGGACAAATGCATAATTTAACAGTCTTTTTAATTTACCGAAGTTCTCTGTTTACTTTATGACCCTCGACCCTCCTAATAATTACCTAATTAAGTCCTCTAATTAGAAATTGTGACACGGATAAAAACATTTATGTTGGCGTAGCGGAACTGCGTTATAGAGTTATTGCCACAAATTTCGAAAAACTTTCACGAAAGTTTGAAGGACATTATAAATTATGTTCTTGGTCGCACCCTAATCATTATACTTCTGTATGTTTGTTATACAGGGTGTTCGGGGGTAAAGTGCACAAACTTCGGGAGGTGATTTTACATGATGTATTTTTATTTGTATTTTTTAAGACCTACCTCACAAGAGTTCCAACTGCTCCCAACCGTTTGGATCCAGTGAGACTATGGCATCCCCAATTGGGTGTATGTTGTGAGGCTGAAGGTAGTGGGGAGAGAGAGGAGACGAGGAAAGGGAAAGGTACTTGGAAGAGCGGGATCTGAAAAGATTTCGGCCTGTGCCTGTCAGATCAGGTGCGCCTAACGAAAGGTTAAATATCATATTATCCATGTTCCAGATTCCCTTTAACTTGGGCCACTTGACGCTGGTGGGTATTGGCTACCTGACTTCTGATTCCTGGAGCAGACTTCAGCTGTGGATCTCCTTACCGTCAATATTACTCTTCGTCTATTACTGGGTTCTACCAGAGTCTCCTCGCTGGCTCCTGGCAGTGGGAAGACACGAACAGGCGGCCGAGGTCCTCGAAAAAGGAGCAAGAATGTAAGAATATTGCACAGAAATTTAATAAAGAAGAAATAAATAAAATAAAAAAATGCTTCGGCAAAACCTACTTTGGAACCGTGGTTGGAAGACGTGGTTATGCAGAAAGCGTACAACCCACAATTGGCAAAAATTGAATTTTTACATATTTTCCTACATATAAATATGAAATTTATATCTGCTGAATTCATCAAAGTTCCAAATTAATTAAACAGATTTGTGGAAATTCAATTTTATATTAGTAAACATTTCAGTTAACTTAAATTGACATAAATAACGTACAGGTGGTTTGAAGGTTTTATGCACAAATGCCGCAAAATGCGTCTGTGCATAACTACATCCAATTAAGGTGTGAGGTTTTGCTTAAATCCCGAATTTGAAAGGGTCAATGTTAACATTTGACAGGAAAAACGTCGTAACTCAATTTTTTAAAAATCTATTTGCAAAGCGCGCTCCAATTCCACGTGGTTTTATTTATATTTTGATTTAAAATGTAATAAATGGCTTCTTTAATATGAACAACACGTCAAAAATACACTTTTCCATGCAATAATCTCGTTTCAAAGCGTAAAAAATAACAATTTTTCGTATTAAATTTCCTTGGAATAAAATGAAGAAATTGTGTAACCATCTCCTTTCGGAAAGTAGTTTCCAATAAATTCTAAACACGATCAAATCAATTTATTATTTACAAAAAAACTTCACGAAATTGTTCATTTTGTTTTTAAATAAGTTTAAGGAAATTTTCCATCGTCAAATTTTTGTTATTATTACAGAAACAAAATGCCGACAGAAAACATAGCCAAACAGTTGAAAGACTCCAGCGACATGCTTGGGGATAACACTGAGCCTAAGGAGAACATGCTGAGTTTATTCCGGAGGAGGAACATGCGCATGAAGACCATCTACATGTGCTTCGACTGGCTGGCCTGCGGACTATGCTTCTTCGGCGTCTCCCAGTTCATCGGACAAATCGGAGGAAACATCTTCGTGAACGTTGCCATTTCTGCTGCTATTCAAGTCCCTGGAACACTGTCTTCAATAGCATTCAACAGGATCTATGGAAGAAAGAAGACCCTGTTTTACTCATACATCCTCTCTGGAAGTACTTTGATTGCTATTGTTATCATAGATTTACTTCCTTTGAGCATACCTCCAGAAACTAAAACGGTGATTAAGATTATCTTGGCTTCTACAGGTATCTTCGGAATGAGCATTTCGTTTCCTACTGTTTACGTATTTGCAGGGGAGATCTTCCCCACTGTTCTGCGAAATACTGGTATTGGTCTTTGTTCCATGATAGCGAGGGTAGGTTCCATGCTGGCTCCGTTTGTCGCTGGTTTGAGCGCCTACCAGTTCTGGCTTCCTCCTGCGATATTTGGCGGTTTGCCGATCATCGCAGCCTTTTTGACATTGATGCTGCCTGAAACGCACGGCAAGGCTCTTCCAGACACTCTCAGAGAAGCGGAGTATTTCGGCAGACGAAGAAAGAGCAGTGTAATTAGCGCATTTGAGACACCACGGATGTAAAACTGGCATATTCAACGAGTCGTATTATTTTGAAGTACCTACTAGATATTTCTTATTGTAGCTAAGTGACACAAATTAAGCAAATACATATATACATATTTTAAGACAGTTTTTAGATAGTTTATTATATAGATGAGAAATCAATAAGTAACTACTATGATCGACTAATTTCTCTAGTATGCGAACCTAGTACTACCTATTTATTTTAACGTATTACGATTTAAAAAGTATTTTTTTATTGAGACCTAACCAAAATAGGTATATTTTTTTATTGAAACAACGTTTCTTTAACCACATGAGTTTGCAAAAGTCTTGAGTGATCGCACGCCATAATATGCCATTTTTGAATTCGCGCATATATATTTTTTAATATTTTTTATAAATCCTAAAAATATAGGATAGGCGGCAAAATATAGTTGAATTCATTGGCTACATAGCATTATAATCAGTTTATATGTTTCTTTATAAAAATTCAGAGGAATGATTTTTTTAAATGAGGTCGAAAATTTTCCAACTCGAACGCCAAACACTCATATTCCAGTTATTGACGCGAGCACTCGAGTGGTTAAAAACTTTTGAGGGTTTTGCCCATCAATGTAATTTATCACTGAAGAACAAGATAATATTGTTAATTCTAAATTTGAAATAGGAGATCAATAAAAATGACATATGTATAATAATTAAGTAGGTAGGAGTGGTTAAAAACGTTATCCCAGTATGTCAGAGATACTCGGTTCGATTCTCAGTTGAGACCGTGATCTATTTTTTTATTTAGATTTATTAGTACCTATTGTCTTGTTCAAGAGATATGATTTTATTTGATTGTAAGAAAAAAACATCTGAAATTGTCTAAATGTTACCAAAACAGGAAAATCATCTTCCTATCGCCACTAGTTAGTGTTTTATTACTTGTATAAACCAGTGAGCAATACGTCACATGACTCAAATCATTGTTATTAGGTTAAGATTTTTTTTTAGTTTATAAATTAATAATTACTTCCAATATATAGATGAGTTTGCCGATTACTGTAAAACCTAATTGTATGAATTCAGTGCCATTGTTCGTAATAATTAAGCAAAATATTATTAATACACACGGAGAAAAATGAGTATTGCTGATTTATTAAAAATGTCTTCAAATTATTGGTAATACTGATAAACTTTTAGTAAATTCGTAATATCACGTGTTCATAATAATCCTAACATTTTCACATTTCGTCATTATATTTTATTACGAATTTACTAAAAGTTTATCAGGAAGCGGTCTGCTGTCCCGTTTTTAACCGGATTACAAATAATTTGAAGACATTTATCGGCAAAACTCATTTTTCTCCGTGCGTACTATGAAAGGGGACTAGTTATTAATTGTTGTTACTGACGATACCAAATCAATGAAAATCTCTTGAAAATATATTCAATGATTACAAATATCTCTGTTTTTTACTCCCTCAATTTAATATTAGCTTCTGTAGTTACTTTCATAATCGAGGCCAAGCGCAAGAGTGTATTTGAGGCATATTAAAAGAGAAAGGATCAACAACCCTTAGTTTCACCATGAAAATCATCACGCCAATCGGTACGAACGAGCCCTAGGAAACGTCTTTTAATTTCCAATCCAAAGTCTTTCATTTTTGCCCCTAAATGTAATGATTTTAACATTAACACGAAGTTGTTTTTTCACTTTTCTGAGTCGCATTCAGAAAAATAAATTTTGATGATTTTTTCACAAAGACGTTTTCACGTGCACGGAGAAAAATGAGTGTTGCTAATTTATTAAAATTGTTCGTAATCCGATTAAAAACTGGATTGCAGGCCGTTTCCTGATAAACTCTGTTCGAATTTCTAATATGTCGGAACACGTGTTCATGCACCTTATACAATGTCGAAATGCGAAAATATTTGAATTTTTATAACCACATGTTCAGCCATCGTGATAACGCATTCGTATTTTACTGAAAGTTTATTAGGAAACCTATCAATTCGTTGGTTAAGGGCTTACAATCCAATTTTAAACGGATTACAAATAATTTGAAGAGATTCTTATCAAATTAGCTATATTAAATATTAGCTCTGCTTCTCCTGCTTCCTTGCCAGTGACTGAGTCTCTCCATCTCCAGGGTTTTTTACACTAACTCACGGAGGGCCATAGGAGGAATGTAACTTACCTCAAGGGCCAACGTAATCTTTTGGGATTCTGTGTGAAGGGTGTTTTTGAGGAGAGAACATTCCAGGAGGGAGGAAACAAGGCCTGCAAATCGTTCAACAGCCGAGCCGTTGAACCCAAAAACGATTTGTAGAAACGACAATTTATCGTAAGACAATTGTCAACCGTGTACAATTGTTAGGCTCGCGTTTGGCGTGTTTTCCGACTATGCAACGGTGCCGAAGGGACCAATTGATGAAGCGAGTTCTTCGGATCAACTCCGATTGAAATACCGGTAGAAAAAGTTCTGCATTCCCACTCACGCCTTGCTCTAAAGATTGCAACGATACGGGAATCCACCAAACGGTCCGGCTGTTTCTATGCACAGTCAAGGGTTGGTTCAGTTTGGCCAGCTACGTTTCCAGAGAATCTAAAAATACGCTATAAGCAGACGGTTGATTGTCTATTGTAGATGCCTAGCTCCATAGTGCTGAGAATACAATTAATTGGTTGCATTTGTATGGCTTGACATTGTCACGCATTTACGAAACGACATCGACTACTTCCGTCCGTTTCGAACGTTGCAATCAGATTGCCGAACAAGAAATACGATATTATTTATCACTTAAGGTTTAGCAACGCTCGTAATAATCTGAACGTTCATAGATGGTGGTAATTTAATAATTTCATTAAAATACGCTTTTTGCAAATTATTTCTTTGCAGTATTAACCAATCGATGGGTATCTGGAGAACATTCTAAAATGATTCTTATTAGAATAATTGCGATGCGATTTTGACCTTAACTATCCCGCAGCCAAGTGGGGGAGTAGGTAGTACCCATATTTATTGGATAATTTGTATAGCGCCGCTTTTGTGAGATATCACCTCAGGGTCACTTTACAGTTGAGGCAGGTATTATAAAAAATATAAATATTACAATAATAAATACAGGAACAGGTGACACGAAGATAGAAGATGGAGACTCTACAGCAATAATCCTAGGTGGTGAAGAAACTGGACCAGTTGCAGCAGCGAGAGAGTCCACCGCCTCCACCAACAGTGCCAGCACGAGGTTCGTGCTGGCACTGTTATTCCATATGAATCTATTTACGAATCTATCTATGAATCTATCTATGAATCCATAATTACTATCATCCTTATAAATATTAGACATATCATTTTAGTATTTTACGTATTCCTGCGCTTAATACCTACGTTATCATTAATAATTGACTGAATAATTGGGATTTCTATAGTTTACAAGCCCATAAGACAGAAAAATGCATGGGGTCGTCGAATAACCCACTTGGTTACAGACGTTTTGTTTGGCATCTTGGCCTGTCAAGAGTTAATTCTTCGAAAATTGAATGAAAAACAAAATCAGCATCGTTTGGGCTAATAAAATGCTCCGACATTCAACAGGTTAAGACGAATTATTTTTTCTAAAGAGTATTTTAATAAAATAATTCAATTACCGCCATCTATGAATGTGTATAACTTTAGAAGTTTTAGCGACATCTGTGAGATAACTAGGTAATTAACAATATAATAACTTGGTAATCAATGATCTTACAAGTTAGTCTAAAAAAACATATTTACATAATTTCAACCGACCTATCACTTTCTAAAAGATTTTGTTTCTAGTAACGCATATGGACAACAGGTGCTGTTTTTCTTGGTAGAGGCTAAACAATAAATTTCACCAATACAACAATATTTTCAAATCACAGTGTTTGGAAATTTTCACACTAGTTTAAATCGGTAAAACATGTTTGCTTTATGATTGACTAAGATATCTCATCATGAAATACTCATTTATGTTTGTTTCGTTACCTTTGTCACATTGTGAAAGTCAATTTTATTCTCAATAAAGACATTTTTTTATTGAAATTATAAAATAGATACAAATTAATAATATTCTTAATTAACTAATTTAATACCTAATAATATTTACCTGTGGCCGATGTTAAAGAGTTATGTCAACCAACATCATCGTTGTGGCTGCATCCGAGTGGCTTAGTTGATGCAGATGATGGGGCGACCTCGGACGGTTTCATTAAACTTAATCTAATTGTTTTTATTGTATTACATATTTATATGAATATTTTATTTTTGATTTATATTTTAATTTTGTGTTTAGGTACCTGCCTAATATTTTTTTCTCTTTTTTTTAACTTATTTCCATTTTTATAATTTTTTACTCTATTTTATTGTTACCCTGTTTTACTGCATTTCATGTAATATGGCAGACTGGGATTGTACTATCCTCCCAGTCCTGCTGGATTAAAACTTAAATAAATAATAAAAATAAAATAAATAAAGGTGTGTAGTAGAGCAATTTTCTCGAGTCTGACTAGGGAACTATTTTCTTATAAATAATAAAGGTACAACATCATTGCTTAAAAATAATATGTAGGTATATTATCTAGTTACAAACGTATCTAAACTATTATAAATATAGGATTTCAAAAATATCCATAAATTAAAATTACTTTATACAACTCTAGTCAGAAGTCAATTAGAATATAATTCGTCTATATGGAACCCTTCCTACAAAAACCATGCAAACTCCATTGAAAGAATCCAACATAAATTTCTCAGAACAATTAACTTCAAATTAGGAATTCCCTCTGACGACATTGATTACGATTCATTATTACAATTAATGCATCTCTTATCGTTAAAACATAGAAGAATACTTAATGATCTAATTTTTTTATTTAAAATAATCAATCACCGGTTTGACTCCCCTGAATTAACTTCGTTGATAAACTACCATGTTCCCTGTAGACCAACTAGACTCAAGTCACCTTATTATTGCAACAATACTGGAACAAACGCAGAACAAAATTCAATAATCCATCGCTTGCACAGATTAGGCAATGAATATTCCAACATCGATCACGCTGATTGTCTATTATCATATAAAAGATGCATAAAACAAAAATTGTCGAATAATACCATACCATCATAATGTTTATGTACTTCAGATTAAAAACTACTATGTAGTACTCGATAGGTAGAAGCTGATATCAGTGCATTATATATCATAGTCATCATAGGTAGGTACTATGTAAAACTTTATCGGACTGTCAAGCAGTGTCGCACATTATTATTATACACGTGATTCTCCCATTTACTACTTTTGTTTCCTTTTCATATTAAAAAATAGTATTTATTTTATTCTTTTCATTTTCTAATAGTATATACCTTTCTAATTTTATTTTATTTTATTTTTTACAAACTCTTATTGCCTTTCAGACATTTTATAAGTACTTCATTCTTGCTTATACTACTTTATTGTATATTATTACATATAATTTCTTACTTTGACTTAATACTATACTACAGATTGCTACTTATATTTTATTTATATATCTTTTTTCATACTTTTAACCTTACTACTATTTACTGATTATACCATTATACTTAGATTTATATTGTTGCATTCCTTATGTTGCTGTACTATTCTCTGTAATTTAGTATGTGAATGGCACATGTTGTGCCGTATATGTGAAAATAAATAAATAAACAAATGAAACAATGAAAATACATAGAAAATAGCAACAGAATAGCGAAAGAAATAGAAAAAGAATATTATCTGAAAATCATCAGTAAAATATCAATCAGTCTATTAGTCTTGGATGAAAATGAAACATTGTTTTTTTTTTTAATTAGGAATAGCTTTTCTCAATTTTTACTACATCGGATAAATCGTAATAATAGCTTTGGACCTACCCACGCCCTAACGAATACCTGCGAATACAAAATCATGTTGTGCAGCTCAGCAGAGGCGGATTTGCAGTCTTGGCCGCCCTAGGCCCCAGACCATGTAGCCGCCCCTTTCTCAGTACCCATCATATTGACCAGGAGTATCCAAACTTTTCAGTAAGTTCCTAGGGTCAAAACCGTTTTAATTTTCCTGCCATTATCATTCATGGTTCATGGGGTGAGATTTGTCCAGGTCTTGGCGGCGGATACGTCTGCCCACCTGCTGCGTGGCGGGCCGGATCGAGAGAGACTGGGCGAGCGAGGCCTTATGACCTTTCCAGCCGGACTATCTTGACCCATCGCCTTGCACCGCAGTTGAAGGGATGTATTCATACGTCCCGTCACTCCTGGACACACTAATCCCCAGATTCCTACCCACCCCTCATACATTTTCCTTTTCAGAACTTCCTATCCTTCCCTTCCTTAAAAAGACCCTCCACACAGCATCACCTAAGATGACATAGGTCGTGAGGGAAAATATTTTCCTCAAATCCTCCTGTGTGGAATTAATGTAAAAAAATACGCTTGCTAAATTCGCTAGTTCAATTACTGTATAATTGTCGATCGTCGCAGGCCGGATTGATGACATTGGCGGGCCGTTGTTTGGAGACCCCTGATATAGACTATAGACTACATAATGAATTTACTTTATTGACAACTTTTATCGAAATCGATTCAGAAATTTAGTTAACTATAATAGCTGCTAGTTTGTAATACTTTCTAAGGTTTCAAGGATTTGAATAGAACATTTAAAACAGTTTTAGGATTAATTTATTTAACTAGTTTCAGGTTTATTCTCATACAATAATATATAAGTGTTTCACAGTTACAATTAGGGTTGCCAGATACGGGCTGGATAAAAAGTTATTATTAAGTCTCCAAACAAACAAAAGAAATCAGCACCTCTTTTAAATAAAAATCAACTTAAGGTACATATTCGAATATAATAACTAAACTTAAAATACAAATTAAAACGTTGGTAAAAAAATTTACGTAAAGCATTATCTAACATAAAAAAAAACTGAACTCAAAACAAAAATATGGCAGTTACAATTCTCGTCTGCACTTAAGTGCAGCAAAATCATTAATTATATCTTCGCAATCCAATTTCCTTAAAAAATCTGCTTCTATGTTAAGCAAAGCAATATTGTTCAGCCTTTGCTCCGCCATTGTTGTGCGTAAATAATTTTTTACACGTCGTAAACAAGAAAATGATCGTTCTCCAGAACAGTTACTGGCGGGAGTACACACACACATTCGAAGAGCAATATCCACGTTTGGATAAATGGTTTGAAGATCTTCAGTTCGTAACCATTTTAAAAAACTGACAGCATTGTTTCGATCCTTATTTTTCACACTGCAGTGAGCACGAAAATGGAGACATTCTTCTGAAAAATGGGCTTCTAAATCACTAGAATAAATCATTTGCAATGATTTTGCCTTTTCTTCGACTTCAGACGGGCTTAGTTTTGTCAATTGAGTAATAACATTAAATTTATTATAAAGTGATTTGTAAGCACCCAGTCGTTTTTTTAGTTCTGCTGATAAGGAATCGATTATTACTAAAAAAGTAGCGATTCTGAAATTTTCGCGGCCGTTTTTTTGTTGCATCTCTTCTCCTGTATTATTCTCGCCAGGAAGTAGCTTAGGCTTTCGATTGCGTCGAAAATCTCTTTCATATTCCTGTAAAAAGGACAGTTTTTTGGCTTGGTTTTCGAAATCATCGAAATTATCTCGCATTTCGCCAATAAAATGTATAAGTACCTCATACAGTTCTATGACAATGGTGATGTCAATTTCCACACTCTGAAGTTTTTTACTTGTGGCGTTAATACGATTCAGTAAAAATCCCCAAAACACAGTCATGATGGCCGTTTCCAAGCATTCCAGTTTTAAACGAATACCTCTTGCTTCACGTATAACGGTTCAGTCACTAGCGCAACTGAATGGATTGGAAATACGCGAGCGGGCGAGCGACGGAGCATGGTGGCGAGGGCGGCTGCGGGGCGTGGAGGCGCGCTGTGTGCTGTGTGTGAACACGCTCTTGCATATCGCTATTTCGTACGTATAATATTTAGGTACTTAGGAAGTCATTTCTTGTTATCATCTGTGACTTTTTTGTCACGATTGGCCGCCCCTAATATCTGGCCGCCCTAGGCCCGGGCCTACATAGGCCTAAGGGCAAATCCGCCTCTGTGCAGCTGTCATGTAGCATCTAGGTGCAAATATATTCCCATTTGTTTTAGGTCTTACACATCGCGTTGAGGACAGTTCGGATTATTTAAAAACTTCAGTAGGTAGGACCTTAAATTTATCAAAAAGTTCACTGGTTGGAAAATTTTGTTGAGTTATTACTATCGGATACAAGTTAGTCTTATTAGTACTTCCCAAAATGTCTGATATCTTCGCAACATTATTTTGCAGACTGCCTGCATTGGAAACGGAGTCCACAATCAGATTAATTTCAATTTTTCTAAATATGTAGATACCTAGTTCTGTCCTTCACCCATTTATTTAGTTTTACCTGCCACATACACCTGTAATATTATCGGTAACTAATGATCTATAAAATGTTATGTAAGAGTAATAAAAGGTGTTAGAATAGTGTCAAGTATAAAAGTAAACAATATATCGAGGGGGTTTGACAGTATGAAGCAACTTATCTTATCAGAAACGGAAAATATGTAATTAAAAATAAATAAGTAAAAAGTTCCAAGCGTGGAAATGTGGAGATCCGCAAATATTGCAAGGCTGGTGTAATCGTAATGAGTTCGTTAAGAAGGGGACGCTTAAATGATTTGGGCATGTAGAGCGAATGAGAGAAGAAAGGATTGCAATGAGAAAATATTACGCAAATGTGAATGGTAGCGGAAGTCGGGGACGCCTGAGGAAGTCATGGCACTATCAAGTGAATCAGATGATTAAGTCGGAACAGACATGACAAAGAGTCAGAATAATAGAAGAGTATGTATAAGACGATGTATGAATGTGATTGAGGCAAGGTTGTGTGTGCCAAGACCGATTTTTTGTTTGGCGGTCTTACCTCTCTGCCTACCCCTGTGTTAGTTAGTTAGTTCCTAGTCTATTGTAGGTAGAATATCTACGTCTATTAGTTGACATTTGACTGACATCGTCATAGTTACTAAAGCAGTATCGATATAACTTCCAACGTTTAACCTTAGGAATGCAAGGGGTAGAATTCCAATCGACCGCCGTACACTATTTTTGTACTAACTTACTTATTTTGTAAATTGCACGGTCTTACCAGAAAATGTCTTTATATTTTTTTAAATTGTACTTATCTATCCAATGTAATTCCTCGGGAGAGCTACATATATTCAGAAAAATGTTTTTTTATTCTTTCTAATTTTATTAAAAAAAAAAATTTGGTTATATTTTTTAGCTTACTGTAATAAGCTAAATAAGAATAAGTCATCTGATGATTTCCTGCAAAAAATAATTTCAAAATTTACCATGACTTTGAAAATCGTAATTAAGACATAGAATTAAGTTTATAGAACCGGAAGACAAGCAGCCATGTGGCAGCTTCGTGGGACTATCTATACATTGTCTAAAAAAAAGTGTAATTTTCAGTCAATAAAGGTCAGCTTGATAAAAAAATAAAAATAATAAAAAAATTGACGAATCGACAAGCAAGAATAATATCAAGGTACATTATTTTTTTGCCAAGCGAATAAAATATATTTTAATTTATTTTAGCATTTTTTAAGGTTCAAAATACCACAAAATCGAGGCAGTTGCGGTGAGTTACTAGAAAATCCACGGTGATTTTTTAGCACACTAGAAGTTAGTAAAAGATCTACCCGAAGTTACAATTGAAAATAAAAACAAAAACTAGCACAAAACTCGAATAACATGAATCATTTATATTCCAGATTCCATAAAGGTGACTATTGTATTTGTGAGTTTATCAGTTTCCTCTTTAAAACCATAATATTAAATATACGATATCAGCGAGTAATGAATATCCTCAACTTTGCTTGAAAAATATCCAGTGAAAGATACAAACATTAACAAAAAATATATTATTTTAAATTGAAAATATCGTTGGGTTACTAACCGAAATTGAAACCGAAACTCACATATTGGTGATTCTGGGATATTGGAATATTATACATTTGAAGAACTCCACAAATAAGCAATTAGAAGAAAAACACGTGTTGCACAAATCAAAATATGTATTATTGTTTAGATAATTTTTTTTTTCAAATCGGGCGCTTTTAACACATTCATAAATCTAAAAAATGTTTGCACTTACTAACTTTTAGTAGTCAATAGTTGAGTCAAAACAGTTTGACAAGTGCAGCCACCGTAAACCATACGGATATATTTCCGATTTTTTTCAGGCAAAACTAAGTAGGTTACTTTTCTAAGCAGTTTTTTGTGGGTAATTCCCAAACATGCAGAAGTCAGTAAGTGACAGTTACATGTTACAAGTCATGATGAAAAATGTGTATTTCTACTTAAATATCAATTTACGTTCAAGTTTTCACCAGATATAAAAAATGCATTCTTTTACGAAATTTTGCACTTAAGAGGAAGCTACAAGCCAAAAATTTGTATATTCTTGGTATACCTTAAAATGTAGGTAATAGGCATTAAAATCGCTTGACAAACGGAGTCTAGAAACGTTCGATTTCAAGCACAAAACTGTTTTTTATTGATTTTGTGAATATTTTTATGAGAAAGCAAAAAAGTTTATCAAGTGAAAATGTCACAGATAATCTTAGCTATACTATTGTATTTTTTAAAAGTTGTTTCCTTTACGCGTTCATACATTTCTATTGAGAAAATATATTTTTTTTAGTAGCTTACATTTATATTTTTTATTGAGTAATTTATTTTTTTTATTTGTATTCTACTCAAGCGAAACGATAAGAAAACCTTCAATTTATCTTCGATTTAGCATTAAGCTTCGCCTTAATCAACTTCTATTGGTAAACCTACGGTATGCAAAAAAATTCTTCTCACTAACGTGAAGTGAAATGATCTCTGAGTATAGCGATGTCCGGTTTTGACTCAACCAAATTTGTCTGTTTGTCTGTCTGTAAATTTGTTTGTGTTTTCCTATCAAGGCGGTAGTAAATTTCTATTCCGCCGGAGTGCATGAGCGTTGTGACTGTCCCGAGCCGTCAAATCGGAGTAATCAACATTATTACTCGAAATCTACTGTTCACATAAACACAGGTAAATGATAAACACATTACACAGTACAAACACAATGACAGTAAAAACATAATCTAATGTCGTAGGCATTTTATCTTCAACTAAATAAATAAACTAACATCATGTATTTGTTCATAATCAACTAACTTCTTACTTGGCGCTTACCGCTTTCGAAACCAAGCATACTAATTTATTAATATTATATACTACGATATTACCAACACTCACTATTCAAACTCAGTACAATTACATAAGAGTTCGAGAGTAGACGTGTTTAGTTGGTGAATCTTCTCCTCGGTCCATCTCCCTGACCCCAGCATCAAGTCCACAGTGGTATCTATGGTCCAAACGGCGAACGAGAGCTACCATGAAGGTAATGTTTTTAATATTTGCGCTACGTTTTATCAATAACTTGCCATTTGTGATTTATAAATTAAGCCTTATCTGAAACATGGGTTATCTTTTTGTGGTTTTATCGACAATATTTACGGTGTAAAACGAAGTGTAACGGTTGCCACGCAACGTGCAAGCACGTGGTTTGTCTGTGTATACAATCAGCTTTACTATTAATTCTGCAATGTTCATGTTCCTATTTTCATTTGATAACTAATCCCAACTCTGTATATTTTGACTGTTTGAGTTAAAACTATTCTATATTCATTTGTATATTTTCTTGATTCATTTGTTGTATTTGTTTATCTATTTCATGGTTTTTTTTTAATTGCTACTAATTTGGAAAAATCTGTTTTTTTAACCCCTCCAGCGTTTTAAGGTCATATATGACCGGGCGTCCTGTTTTTATAAATATATGTTTATATTTTTTTCTATCATGCATAAATACATATTTTTTTGACGTTAGAAAGTGAAATAATTATTCATTCCGGTTTGCCTCAAATATTTATACTGGAATCCATTCATAAACTCTTAAAATAGCCAATATGTATAATTCATATTTCGCACCGATATCGTAACAATTGGTTTAACTTTAAAAGGAAACTACAAGCAAAAAAATGTGTATATTCTTGGTATAACTTATATTGTAGGAAATAAGCATTAAAATCGCTTGAAAAACGGAGTCTAGAAACGTTCAATTTCAAGCACAAAACTGTTTTTTATTTATTTTGTAAATAATTTTATAAGAAATCAAAAAAGTTAATCAAGTGAAACTGTCACAGATAATTTTAGCTATAATACTGTATTTTTTTAAAGTTGTTTCCTTTACGCGTTCATACATTTCTATTGAAAAAAAAAATTTTTTAGTAGTTTACATTTATATTTTTTATTGAGTAATTTATTTTTTTATTGGTATTCTACTCAAGCTAAACGATAGGAAAACCTTCAATTTATCTAAAGAATATTTTTTGGTATTCATAATGTACACCAATTCGTTACAAAGATTAATCAAAATAGTGATTTGGCGCTAAGAAATGATTTCTTATTTTTTATTATATGAACGAGACAAAATTGAAGGTACAGTTTTCTTACAAATTTCCCAAACAAAACGAATGTGTTTTTGAAATATCGAGTTTTCTCAATTTTTCTTTGATTGGAGTAAAAATTTAAGTAAAAATGTGTTTAGCATGATGATAAAATTTTAATATTAAGAAATATTAATTTTTATTTTCAATGCATACACCGGAAAGATAATTTTATCTTGTTATCTAAAACAGTATTGGATATATTAATAATACCTCCAACTTCTGACATTTCCCATACATTCTGATGCAAAATGCTACACTAGCGCCTCCTAGCGACATGAGTTGTGCGCCTTGGTTTTCTCTCATACATTTTAATGAATTTTATGTGAAATATAATCTCTGTTTTACGTTAATAAATAATAAATATCTAAAAATATAACCTTTATAAAATAAAATTAGATAACCCACATACGGAGTGTTTTTATTGTTTGCAATTATTACATCCTTAAACTGCACTACGGAACCTAGTTTTTGTAAAATTGTACTGAATAAATTAAATTTGCCGCCATTTGAAAGGAATGGCTAAGTAAATATGCTATACTAGCGCCTCTGGCGGCCATAGTTGTTAATATTACCACTATTTCACTGGAGCTGGACGAATTATTAATATTATATGGTATTTGGTATTAGATACCATGTCTAATTTAGTCTATGGGTACCATAGATCAAGCATTGTGCCAATGACCTACTTAAAATTAATTCAAGGAAGGGTACCACGAAGGAACCTATATATTATTATTAAATAGACGATTTTTTTACATTATGTAATCGGAAAAATATATTACCTCCTTACCGAGTCGGTACAGTTGATATGTAATGCTACGTATACATCCGCGAGCCGAACTGCCGAACTGAACCTCAACTTATGGGAAAGAAACGAAGCAACCGCAAATCGCGCGAAACGCCGCTTGCAGTTGATTCGTTACTTTCCCGTAATACGTGGAACGGTTCGCGTTTCGGTTCGCAAATGTATACGTACCCGAAGAATGTCTTGTTAGAAAAACCTGAAGTGTTTGGTAGCAAAACGAAACCATTTTAAACCGTATTCTTGTCCGTGTTTCTGGTCAATCCAATTTTTTTTCTAACAATTTCTTCATCGAAGTTCATCCGTAGACTGTCAATATTTAATTACATGTCATGTTTTCATTATGCCAGTTTTGGTCACAAAACATATTTTGCGTATCTAATATCAGCTAAGATGTTAATCGTAAAGTATTTAACAAATATAAACTATCGAAGAAAGCAAACACTTTGTGGCTTGATACTCGTATTATATACCTACCTAAATAAAAAAAATAAAAACTTTGTTTTAAACCAATTTATTTGAGTTATATATATATATATAGTTCGACCGGTTTCGGTTGTACTCAACCATCTACAGGACAATGGAAATATAAACTAGTAGTTTTGTGAACAGTAAACCTCGCGTCCAAAAAAGCACGTTTCTAATTTTCTCTAATTCAATGTGAACATAACCAAAATTCAAATTGAAATCATAAGTTTGTAAGTAGTTACCTAAATACATAATTATAAACCATAAATATTATCTGAAACTTTATTTTTATTTCAAATAAGGAATGAATATTTTCTTCCAAAGATGGGTCACTATCTCAACGACAATTCTTTTTTCAAACTTTCTTCAGGCAGGTACCGGGCAGGTACCGTAAATATTGAAAAAATGCAAATAAGAAAGTCCAAATCAACACCAAGCTTTAATTTTTTTTATATTAGCTTAACCATTAAAACGGCCACCATCTTGAAACGGAACGCACAAACAAATCTATAGACCTACGAAATGCAAGAATTTCTGTCAGTGTTTACATTCGAACTAATTTCTTAATCAAACTGTCAATACATGTCAGTTTTCCGATGTGCCAGTGTTGGCCGCTGTACATATTTATCTATTTCAGTAAATTAAGTTGTTAACCATTTTAAGGTATTTAATGTATATAAATTACCGATTAGAACACGGAAAACGATGGAATAAGCATTTTTGTTATAATTTCAGAGCGGAATTTTCGATGGATAGCTCAAATCTTCGATTGAGTCAAACATTTACGAGGATTTGATTGCTATTGTGGATGGTTGTTAAATATTGTGTTAACATAAGTTAGATGATGTTCAGTATCAAGTGCAGTATAAATGCGTTAATTAAAAAATAAATTAAGCAAGTCGAGAGGTCTAATTATTTAACAACTTCTTTTAAAAACTTGAAGACATGTCTTGAGTCTTGTCCCAATTATTGTGGGAACAATTAGCTTGTATTTTTACTTTACATAAAATCATTAGAAATATCTACTTAGTATAACAATTAGGGTACGGGGTGTGTTATACAGTTTTAACTTTCTAGTCTCGTAAGTATGAAGGTACTGAGCGTAAACAGAGGGATTTTTATTAGCTTCAGACAGGATGCCTTAAGGAAAATACCGATGTCATCTTTGGGGATGCTTGATGGAGGCTATTTTTTAAGGAAAGAAAAGAGGGGATGTTCTGGAAAGGAAAAAGGTATTTATTTATTTATTTAAAAGCCATAAAATGGCTTTTACAATAGAGTGATACAATAGAGTGATGCAATAGAGTGATTACAGAACAAGTAATGTGTACACAAAAATATTATTGCAAGTGATACAGTTGATAGAAGTGCAGTTAAACAATACATAATTAAAAGAAATATCTACTAGTGTAGTCATAGTTGAATGAATACTAGGTTTGTATAAGACCTGACATAAATCGAGGTATGAGGTGCGTATGATAATGAATAGTAATTAATATAAAATAAATTCTATTAAGGCCTAGAATGTTATAATAACAGAATATTAATATGTATAAAAAAGTGACTTTTTAACATGTATAATCTAGCAAAATATTATAATAGAGTAATTAGTAGTGAGTTTATTGTTGCCTTCAAAATTAATTCTACTTGGAATAGCTGGGCAAGTATCGCAATTTGGCTTTAGTAAAACAGAGCTGTCAACGATTATCCTTCTGTATAAGAAATAATATTTTTTAATAAAATTGTTTTATTATTATTGTTTTGTTTCCCGTATGAGATATGGGTAGAAATCTGGAGGTGAATCTGGACGTGTGAATCCACCCCTTACGTATGACGTATGAGTCCAGCTGAAGAGGTCAAAAGGTCCCTCAACCAGTCTCTATCGATCGAACCACTCGAGGTTACCTACAGCAGAGGTGTTGGTTATACAATAAATGTTTACCAGGACGGCGATCCCCATACCCACCTCCCCGAGTACTAAATACAATTTTGGCAATTTCTAACAATTGATTTCGACTGATTTAAAATTCATATACAAACCGTTGTTATCTATATTTTCTCTTAGATTGTAATAACCGATTGACGTTTCGAGTTTATCGTTAACCAATATATCGAAACATTTCCATCGTTTAATTCTGTCTGTTGACGCAACTATCTTCCTTTAACATTCTTCTTGAAATTTTCCCATCCTATTACCTACAAGTACCTGTCATTATCCGACAATACCCACGTTTGTGTGACATTTACAACAATAAACGTAACTGTCAAATCAGTTTATTAATGAAGACATCTCTTTATGATCAGTGCTTTTATTGATATCAACTCGGGGTAGAATACTGTGCCGTGAACATATTCGGTTCCCTCAGTGTGTTTCTTACCCAACCCAGATGTTGTGGAAGTTGCGTGTGCAATAAATCATCTCCTGTGAGTGAAACCAACCAGCAACATCGTTGACGAACATCAAAGGGGTAAGTCGGATTCCTTCCTTACTCCCTGTTCACCATCTCTAACCATCGTTGTGTCAACTTCAAGTTCACAATTAATTTTACAGTCCATTCTTGATTCGCCTTGCGATTACACTGTCACTATTTCAAAAAACATCAATATACATCAATATTTCGAAATTTATTGATATTTCGATTAATCAATCGTTTTTCTATGAACCATGTAAAATGATTCATAGAAAGGTTGCAAAAGCTTGCAAAGCGCCTCACCCCTGAACTTTCAAGGCCCGTACCTGTTACTAACACCAAACAAAATAATGCGACAAAATAGAAAGCAGGTAACCAGGTGAAATATCATCAGCATTGACCACTTTTCAGTATTAATTCACAACCAACAGCCAACACAGTTGAAACATCAAGTACGAAATAAATCGATTCATTCGCAGACTTGAATTAATGAGCCTTGAAAAAAATGTTGGCAGTGAGAAGTCGAGAAGACGAGTTTGTCCCTTGCGTTTGATTGCCCGGTTAATAATAGCGGAACATTGATAAAATTAGATACACTCAGTAGTTTGTGATAGTTTGAAGCAGATAAGAGAGAAAAATTCTTACGAGGAAACAATATTTTCAGGAAAACGAAATGTTAAATTGTTTACAATAAAAATAGCGAAAAGTGAATAAAAATTATCTATCCATCAGTGGTTTGTGGTCTTACAGGGAACCTAAACTTTTGGCAGCAAGAAATCAGGAAGACAGATTGTTTAATTTTTTTAAATTCCCTGGTTAAAAAAAGTTTGTGAAAGTTTCAAGTGAATAAAAGAGAAAAAAGTTCTCATGAGGAATCGTGTAGCGGCCATTGATAACGAAAGTGTTATTTTAGAAAATATTGGAGGTGAGGTAGTGCTTCTAGAAAAAATAATGTTTTAAATAAATTATTAAATTAAATAGAAATGTGTATTGAAATTCATATTGAGATATTGTACATGTGTATTTTTTAGGTTAATTTAATTCAAATTTAAAATGTCGATAGAGTTGCGCATTTTTGAAAATATCACTTGGTTTCAACTCAATTACTACTAGAAATAACTATTTGCACATAATAGGTTATTAGAATCACAGTTTGGGTTATTTTAATAATTTGTACGTATTTCCAAACATCACGTCAGATTGGTTGAAACTGTCAATATCAATGATAAAATAAAGTACATACATGTGACATTTTGAACTTTGAAAAAAAAATTACTTTAAGAGGAAGCTACAAGCCAAAAATGTGTATATTTTTGGTATACCTTATATCGTATTTAATAGGCATTAAAATCGCTTGACAAACGGAGTCTAGAAATGTTCGATTTCAAGCAAAAATTTTATAAGAAAGCAAAAAAGTTAATCAAGTGAAACTGTCACAGATAATCTTAGCTATAAAACTGTATTTTTTTTAAAACTGTTTCATTTATGCGTTCATACATTTCTATTGAAAAAATATTTTTTGTAGTTGTTTGCATTTATATTTTTTATTGAGTAATGTATTTTTTTTATTTATATTCTACTCAAGCGAAGCAATAGGAAAACCTTCAATTTAACTAAAGCATATTTTTTGGTTTTCATAATGTACACCAATTCGTTATTAAGATTAATCAAAATAGTGATTTGGCACTAAGCTTCGCCTTAATGCAACTTTTAAATAGTGGTTTCTCGTAATAACGAAGCTAAAACCAAGAGTTTTCTTTTGTTCTGAAATCTGCAACTTTATCAAAATATCTTGTCAAGAATTGTGATTTTGAATATATGTGTGTATATTATTTTTTAATCATATGTATTATTATTTAATTGTTACAATGCATGAAGACAGCTATTTTGCCTTTCTAAGGTATTAACAAACTATCAAACTCAGTTTGATAATCTCTTCGGAAGGCAAAACATATGTCACACCTAATAATAATGACCTAGTAGAACTTTATGCAAAAATAAACATTTTTTTATTAAATAATACCCTTTAATTAAATTATAACTCTTTTTCAATAATAAGGAAATTTAAAATAATCGCTATTTCCGTACCCATGAAACGATTTTTACACAAGTAAACTTTTGAATAAATTTAATGACTCCATATATTTTGATGAAATTGTGATTCTCGTTTTTCGATGTTTTTGCCCACTTTTGCTTATCTTTTTTTTCCAGATGATGAAAAACCAGTCACCATCACAGACGATGTTGTCCAGGATTCCATGGGATCATTTGGGAAGTTCCAGATACTGATCATAGCGCTACTCTTCTCCAGCAAACTGTCTACGTGCTTCCAGCCTCTTGGCATAGTGTTCCTGGCTCCTCCAGTCCAGTATATTTGTATGGATGGAGCTGACAACACCACAGCTGGAAGTCTCAATACATGTCCTTGCAGTAATCCTCAATACAACACAAGCGTGTTCCAGGAAACCATTATCATGACTTGGGGACTTATTTGCGAAAGGGAGTGGCTGGTTAGCTTGAACCAAACTATTTTCATGCTTGGTCTTCTGGTTGGCAGCATCAGCTTTGGTTCCCTCTCTGACGGGTATGTGCTATTTTTATTATTATTTTTATTCCACTTCATTATATCCTTTCGTACTTGACACTAGAGACGTGTACGGGACGTGTTCTCCTGCACAAGAAAAAACTGTAAAATATAAGCACCGGCACACATTTACCTTTGTCCTTTGTAATGATTCAAATAAAACACTTGAGGTATTTCATTTGAACCGTTACAGAGTTATTTAAAATACCATAAAAATGCAGGGAATATCGACCATTGTAATATGTTTGCATAAACGAATGCGTCTTGAAAAAGACGATATATTCGACATTTGTAATTTGCATATTGAAAGGAACGCCTTTATAAAAGCGGTTGGTTTTTATTGCGGGTAAAACTCCTTGTATTCGTCCAAGGTCAGTCAGTAACGGCTCTGTGACATCGGGGCCAGTGAGCAGGACCGCACGCTGGAGGGAAGGCTCTCCGGGTGTCGCTGGCGGGCTGGCTGGCAGGCGGGCTGGCTCAGTCGGCAACGTTCAATCCCCTCGATCCAAGGAATATCGACTCTTGTATGTTTGCATAAATAAATGCGTCTTGAGAAAGACGATATATTCGACATTTGTAATTTGCATATTGAAAAGAACGCTTTTATAAAAGCGGTTGGTTTTTATTGCGGGTGCAACTTCTTGTATCCCTCCAGGCTCAGTCGGTAACGGCTCTGCGGGGCGCTGGCTGGTTCAGTAGGCAATGGCAGATCCCCTCTCCGAAGCTGGCTGTTGGGAAGGCTCAGTGAAGCCCGAGGCAGAGGCGCCGCGACGTCGGGGCGTCGTTGGCTTGTCGGTGAGCAGCGAGCTCAGCAGCAGGCAGTTGCAGTAGACAGCCGAAGTGGAGCGGGGGGGGGGACCGGGTTGAAATCAAACACAGCGTGTTGGTCTCAGGTAGCGAAGCGGGTCAGGCAGAGCGGACAGCGGTAGATGTTGCTCGGTCCAGGGCTTATGGCGGAATGGAGAAGGGACCGGTTTTTGCGGCGTCTTTATAAGATTCTATAGGACCGCGCCTCCGACCCTTGATTGTATTATGAAATTCCCGTAACGAGCTTGCTTTTTTCTTGCTATGAAGCTCGCCACGTTTGTAGGATTAAATCTGTTTATCTCAGAAATATAGGAATATTTTATAATATTAGACCTTGTCTACCGCTGTCGTTTCTCCAAAACCACGTCGTCGCAATATTCTTTATTTGGTTATAATAAGACATATTCTACAAGATAAGTGGCCAAATCTCTGTTACATTTTCAGAGTTTCGCTGCGTACATAATTATCTTACGTGTAACATATTTTATTTCTATTCGAGCTTATTTAATTAACATGCAAGTATCTTTGTACAAAACTATTTAGTTAACATTGTTTCCTATTATTACAGGAAAGGCTTGCAAATTTGTATTTTTTACAAATCTTTTGGATACACGTGGGCCGCTCAAGCAGGTTTTGTGCTTAGCCAATCAGCGGCTGCTTAGGAAGAGTAAGATGGTTGCTTGAGTTGAAGCGAGACAACTGCCTTTTGGGTCCGAGCGATAAAATTTACCGTTAAACCGCAGGGCAGGTTTTTAAACACGAGTTACCTATATGTAGGGCAGGTTTATCAACATTAGTTTTATGGAAGGTTTTTACATAGTTTTCGACAGTGGTAAATATTATGGCATTTTGTTGTGTTTTTTATAATTGATGTACATTTTATATTGATGATGCTGATGACGTTCGATACAAGACGTATGCAAATGATTGTCGTGTGCATCGTTATAAATGATTGGTGATATTAACGGTATAGTGGGTTAGCATTATTGTATGTTATTAAAATGTTAATCAATAAAAAATACATCTCTTTGAGGGATAGAACGGACGTTGAATTGGAACATATCTATGATCTATGTTCACGATTATAATAGTTTTATTTTTGTTTTCTTTCAGCTTTGGAAGAAGGTGGTCGATGTTGGCTGCCGCTGCTTTAGAAGTAGGAGCGGGAGTTTTAGCAAGTATGGTTGGCAACTACTGGCTCTTTCTTCTTCTTCGTTTCCTCATTGGCGCTTCCATCGGTGGTATAATGATTATCGGATTCGTTCTGATGATTGAAGTAACAGGAAAAAAGCACCGAGAGATGGCATCTTGTTTAATGCAGCTGCCTTTCAACTTTGGATATCTGATAATGCCTATTATTGGATATTACATTAGGAGATGGGAAATGATACAGATGGCATTTTCGGTACCACCAATCTTATTGCTGCTCTTTTACTGGAAATTACCTGAAACACCAAGGTGGTTATTGGCCACAGGGAAGACAGACCAAGCAATAGCAGTTCTTGAAAGAGCTGCCAAACTGTAAGTAGTTCAATAACTGATGATGTGGAGATGTGAATTTATTGGACAGTTGGTTTCAGCCATCATCCATACTTTGGGAGGCGGGTGTGGGTACCGCTGCCCCTGGAGCCATATATTGGGTAACCAACACCTCTGCCACAGGTCACCCCAAGTGGCTGGTTACGTTTGGCGATTTAGCAGAGATTTTCAGAATACGCCTGCCCACCAGACCGGGAGAGGCTGGTTTGGGGAGACCCTTTGACCTCTCAAACTGGTCTCTCGACCTACAACCCAACACTACTTTCGTTTTTTTTTTTTCTCAAAAGCGGAATGAAAAGATTTTGACATTTTAACGACCAAAAATATTTTTTGTAATTTAGTTTTTATGTATTACGCCGTGTTGCGCCGTCTCCTTCTTTGGCAGACGCATCCGACAGCGTTAATGTATCCTTCGTCGGGGCAAATGTGTAATTTCGGACATTGTAACGTTGTCCGAAACATTGGATAAAAAGGAGGTAGCGCAACATGCCATAAAACCCCAAAAATAAATCACGACAGTATTAAAGATTTGTAGAGTGACCGTGGATACTAGAGTGATCAAAGAATTTTATCTTGCTTTCTAACTTAGCTATTTACCATAACTTCACCAATATTATTTTTAAATCTTGGCTATAGAACCAATGAATGTTTTGTACGGCTTTTAATTATTAAATATATCGCAAAACTTCGTTCAAGGCCGACTAGTACAGGCCTGGGCGCGCGACCGCCAAATTACGAATTCAGTTCTTTCATTTTTTTTAATTTAAATAAAATCATAATTATATTGTTAAATTTGATTTTATTTAAATTTAAAAAAAATAAATTCAATGAAGTTCTATGAATTAAATACAAAAACAATAAATAAATATTTCAGTTCTTTCGTGAAGAATTTCGCTATCACTGTTTAATAAAGTCTAATCACTCATTTCAAAAATATGCTTACTATAAAGTAACACACAAATCAGCAGTAACAAGGAGTATCAACAACGATCGCCGCCATTTTCAAACTGGCGTTCTTCGGTGGCACTGACTTGATCACGTAACACTTCAAAATCCGTCGCGCGTCAAGGCCTGTATTCTGTCTTAAAGTTCATGCTAATGACCGTGATCTGATTCACTCCAAAAATTTGATATTATGTCATCTACCAGAAAAAATTTCAACTGCATTAAATAAAGTTCATTTTGTTTCCAGCAATAACGTGACAACTGATGGCATCAGAGAGAAGATCCACCGTTATCAGGAATCAAAGCCTGTTGATAATGGCAAAAAGGCGACGATTTTGGATCTCTTCCGCACAAGAAATTTACGAAAAAATGTCATCTGCATGTCAATCAACTGGATCGTCTGTGCTTTCGGCTTTTTTGGCCTGTCGCAATACATTGGACAACTCAGTGGAAACATATTCTTGAATATTACCATATCAGCGTTTTTGACGTTCCTTGGAACATTGTTTACTTACGTTGGATTGAATTTGATGGGAAGAAGGACTGCCATGTTGGGAATGCATATTGCAACATCGTGTTGTCTTTTGGTTATTGCAATAATTCCTGAAGAATACGCTTTGGTTAAAGTTATATTGGCTTGCATCGGAAATCTTGGAATGTTCATTTTAATATCTGTGATATATTTATATTGTTCTGAGCTGTTTCCAACTGTTGTGAGAAATGTGGCAGTAGGTGTTGCCTCAATGCTATCAAGAATTGGATCCATGATAGCACCTTTTGTTGTTTCTTTGAATACAACAATTCCTTGGCTTCCTCCTATTATATTTGGACTTGTGCCTTTATTGGCTGCTGTTATTTGCATTTTCTTACCGGAGACGAAGGGGTGTGAGCTTCCTAATACGTTGTTGGAAGGAGAAGCGTTTGGACGTGGAAAGAAAGAAAGACAAACTGAGAACGGGGAAGAATGTGAAAGAATGGACGTTAAACAACCTGTGATAAGTTGAAATTTTAGGTAATAGAAGGAAATAACCAAATTGAGTATCCATTATGTTTTCGGTAGGTATATTTACTTACATATGAAGCCACTTTGCCCACTAGACTAGACCAGGCTGGGCGTGGTTATGAGCATTTTTGTGTCAAATAATGAATAATTTAACAAAATGAAATACAGTTTTTTTTAAATTTATTTATTGAACTTTATTGTCAACATTGCTTACTATGGGTAGAGTTCTTGTAGAAAAATATAATTGAAGACTTTGGGATAAAAACCTATAACCGATAAGATCCACGTTTTTTATTTAATTTTTCGGTTGTTTGTCTATGGGTCCATGCAACGGTTATTGTTAAATATTTGTGAAAATATCCTGTGTCCTTTAAATTGGCTGTCAAAAATATGATACTTTTGTAAAAACAGCAGCAGTTCACAAAATTTGTTTGAAAACTGAAAATTATTTGCGCAAATATCTATTAGTTCGCTTTTTTTGCCATTGTGCTACAATTATGACATTCGTGAATTGCTGCTTTTTGTAGTGAATTCTCTACATTTTGAAGAAAAAAAACAGTAAAGGTCCAAATCTTTTGTAAAAGCAGCAAATGTCACGTTGATTTTTCGATTAATATTCAATTACTTAATTCATAATATTTGCTGAACCTGTAAAAGATTAATAATAATAATATCTAAAAGATTTGTATAGCCCATTTTTGTTGCCAAATCACCTCAAGATTAATCCAAGATTTATAACTTTTTATTACTTGTTCTACGTGTTCATAGACAGCGGTAATTAATTTATTTTACTAAAACACAATTTTTGCAAGGTATTGCTTTTCAATATTAAGACAAATTATTTGTTTGCACCCATACATACGCAATATGAATATGAATAAAAAAAATTGTCCGTAAAAAAACCTATTTTCTTCAAGAAATGCAAACAAATACAATATTGGATTGAATCATCGTTACAATATTGTATTTGTATGCCTTTCTCGAAAGGATTGGGTTTTTAAATTAACAAAACTATTTATTTATATTGCGTATGTACGGGCGTAAACGAATAGTATGTCTAAATATTGTAAAGCAGTACCTTGCAAAAAGCATTTAAATTAATTAATTAACGACATCTATGAACACGTAGATTATAAAGAGCCTTGCGTTTAACTTCAATTATTTAAATAAACGTCAGTAGAATCATGGTATTCAATATAAATACTCTCCTGAAATAAACAATTTTTCGACATTTGACGTTTTTATCCCTAGGTCTTCAATTCGTAATTATTATTTTGATTGAAAAGCAGAATTCTCATATTTGAAATTGAATAAATACCTACGTATTATATTTTGCTAGTAGTCACTCATTGAATTTTACAAAACATGTTTACAAACAGGTTTTGTTTAAATGTTTTCTACATATTCAATACGATACGAGTGCCAGAACTTGACAATGACGCGGAACCATCTAATGGCGATGCTTTTTTGTTTCACTACTAATTATATAAAAGTTTAGGCTTTAGATTAAGAGTGACGAATAATTTGTTATAGTTTTATTAAGTCTCCAAGGCATCCAAGTAAGAACTTAAAAAAACTGAATCTTAGACAGCCCACCTATTAACAGCATTTCAAACCATGCATTCCAAGTATGCATTTTTAAACCCTGGTCGATTTGTTACTTAATTCAACATCGAATTACCTAAAATTTGGGCCTAATTTATATAAAAAGTATTATAATTAATTAATGATGTTATATTTAGAAAGAAAAATAGCCATAATAAATGTTGAAAAATATTTTTCTGGCATACTTTTTAAAAAACTCCCATTGTTATTTTTGTATTAAAATCAAATTAATCCACTGAAATAATTTGAAATATTACGTCGAATTATTTGTTTGCGCCCGTACATACGCAATAAGAATATGGATAAGTAGTTTTGTACGTATAAAAACAAGAGTATTTGAAGAAAGGCAAACAAATACAATGTTGGATATAATCATCGATAAATGTTAGATAGAAACATCGATACAATGTTGGATATAATCACTGAAATACAATGTTGGATAGAATCATCGATACATTATTGTATTTGTTATTGAACGCAAACAAATATAATGTTGGATTGAATCATCTATACACTTTTGGTTAGAAACATCGATACAATGTTGGATTTAATCATCGATACAATATACAATGTTGGATATAATCATTGAAATAATAATAAATAGAATCATCGATACAGTATTGTATTGGTTCTTGAAGGCAAACAAATACAATTTTGGATCGATTCAGTATTGTATTTGTTCTCGAAGGCAAACAAATACAATTTTGAATTGAATCATCGATACAATATTCTGTTTGTATGCCTTTCTTGAAAGAATTGAGTTTGTATACGGACAAAACTATATTCATATTGTATAAATAATAATAAAAAATAAAGCGTATTTTTATAATGTAATTAAATTAACGCCTTCTATAAACTCGTAGATTATAACGTACGTTACGTTTAACCTTAAATGATTTTTATTTTTAATTATATTCGCATAGTTTTACGTAGGTCCAGAGTTCCATTGTTTTATATAAATACATATTGTTTTATATTTACATATACACGGTGTTTGGGAAATGATTCTACATGATTTTGGTTTAGTTAGATTTTATAAGTAAAAAGGGTTAATAACTTTTTTCGTAATTCTAATGTTTTAATGTAGTTTTTAGGTAAAAAAAAGATGAATTGTTCGTGTGGGAAAATAAACATTATTCAATGAAAAAATATATTTGTATGGGAAAATGAACATTGGATTGTCGAAAAAACTTATTTTGTTTTTTTACTTCTACCATCGTGTAGAATCACCTCCCGAAGTTAGAGCACTTTACCCCCGGACACCATGTATATTTTTTGTTGGTTTATTGATGTACACAGCAAGCAGGGGGGGAGAACAGATAACAACAATAAAAAAATTATATATATATATATTTAGATCAGTCAGTATACTTATCAATATTTATTACGTCACCCCTTAGTATTAATATGTTGTTTATTTTTGTTAAACGTATAGATTATTATAGTAAGTTATTTGTTATCGTAAGTAGTTACCATTGAGCAAGGTCAGGGCCGACATATCGCTTCAAAATAAAACAATAAAACGTACATGAATAAAAATGCGTGAACAAAGTATCAAATAATGTGGGATTTTATTTTCATTTCCTTACAATTCAACATTTAACCTGGAACAACAAACAGAACTGCTAATTATCTCAAAATAATAATGTGAAACTAAAGTAATGAACTTTGAAGAAGTCTTACATCTTCTCTATTTATTATGTAATATATAATATATAGAAATAAACATGAACCAAGATTTTTATGTTTGTTTTTTAATTAATGTTATTAGAGCGTTAAATAATATCAATTGTTTAGGTACTGCGCTAGTTTAGCAGAATTCAAGAAAATTCCGTTTCTTTATTGTAGTAACATTAGTCTTTTTCTAGTCTAAAATACCCTAGCGACATTTTCTTTAACTATTCGAAAAAACTTTGAGAGCATTTCGACAGATGGCTCTAATTTATTTATTTAATTCATATTATTTTCAAAAATACAAGTTATAATATTATTTTAAAAGTATATTGTAGTGCCAACAACCTTATAAATTGACTGTAGGTTTCGAAGAATAAGCTGAATTTGTTATCCAGCGTTATATATTGATAGCGGGTCGCTCTCCCAATCAATAGGCCATACAGAATTGAGTCGCTCGACAACGCAGGTTGTATGTTCGCAAGGTTATTTTTTCAATGGTTGAGAATCACGGTTTTAATCACAGGTCAAGTCCATGAAATGAATTAGTAATATAAGTGGAATAATATAGGTAGATACCTACCTATATGATCGATTGATACAACTAATTACTATTCATACGCCGCACATAATAATTGAAAAGACGCGCACGAGTACACCTGTATCTGAGGATCTGAAACACATACTTTCCAGATAGATACATTTGTTTCTAAATAATTACTTATTTTATATACTATAAAAAGCGTCACAGTGAAGGGTTTTTATTATAATTTAAGATAGATCTAACAAAGATGGGTTTTTCCTGAGAGTAAAAAGTGACATCTATTTCTATTTTCCCAAACTTGGTTCTTAACGAACTTTCAAAATGTTTTCTGTGTTTTTCCTAGTACAAAATAGTGGTATACTAACTTCTAACATTTAACATAAAAAATAACGTTTTGTTTCAATTAATTTAAAAAAAAAAATAATAATGGAAACAAAAGTAAAATCTAAAAACAGGAAGTTTTCTAATGAAATAAGGTTTCTCTGAGATTCGTTCACTGTCCGCGCATACAAACGATATGAGAGTGAAAAGTCGCGGAGTGTTCGACTGGAGGCGTGGCGTCCTCTGTAATCCGGCTTCCCGGAGGTCGGGTTCGGAGGATGGTCTGAGGCCGGGGCTTCTGCGGCTGAGTTGCCCACGTCGACCGGACGTCCGCACTAAGCTTGCCATCGATATGGCTGTCCGGGAGGAGTCCTGGACAGCCAGGTTGGCTAAGGAGGGGCGAACCGGGCCAGGGGGGAAACCCAGCAGCCAAAAGTCCCCGTGGGAGGCAGTAGTGGGATAGCGTCCGGGAGTGGCGCGCTCAGTTGTAGCCCGACCGACACGGTCAGACCCGAACCTTTTGCCTTTTCAAACTATTTTTTTAGAGTTGTAGAACAAAAACTTTATTTTATTATGTTCATAGTAATTGTATGCAGTAGTGAAGTGTCTACAATATATATAAATACACAGCAAAGTGTACACGACAACAAAATATTCATGTCATTCCCGCAATGAGTTTATTAACTCCTGGGAGTACAATTCTTTATATAATATACTATATTCTGTATTGTATACTTTTAATAAATAAATAAATAAAAAATTTAACATAAATTATCAATGTGCCTGAGGTCTATTAATGACTGTGAATATTTGCATCTATCCCCTTTAACTAAGCCCTTTAACTTGACATCCAAGGCTCTTTGGAAAATAACTATACATACACGGTGTCCAGAAACTTATAGTTCAACACTTTATAATAATAATAATATTGGACAATTTTTATAGCGCCGCTTTTGTGAGTTATCACCTCAGGGGCGCTTTACAGTTGATGCAGGTATTACAAAAAATATAAATATTACCAAAATAAAGTGAAGTTAAACTTTCTACGACAGCATGCTCCACAATTAACTCCAAAACTTTACCCTACGCCTGTTGTAACCAGGTGGAATTCTTGGTTTAAATCTGTGATTTATTTGAATGAGCATATGCAGCAAATTATCGATTTTCTTAATGAATACGAAGACGACAATTCTACCACTATTTACCTCAAAGAATGTTTTGAAAATGACATTCTAACGAGTAAAATTCAAGTTCAACTTACATTTGTATCAGAATTCTGTCCGAAAATTATGAAACTAATTGACAATTTAGAAGGTTCAAACTATTCGTTTGCACACATTTTGTGAAGTAAATTAGAAGATTTGAAGTCCTCTCAATGTGAAGGCTCTTTTGGCGAAAAAACAATGAATATTTTAACAACCGAAAATTCTATCGATCACAGCATGATGTTCAGCTCAAAAGAGCTTGGATAAATTGTTGGTACACATGGAGCCGAATCCAACAAATGAGTGCTCAAAAGTGTACCACAAGAAGAACTAATTGACGGGTACTCTCATTTTCACAGACAATTACTTCGATTGGTCGGCCAAGAAGCTCCTGTGGATGTAATGCAAGTTTTGGTTACATCAAAATCTTGCTACCCTGGATTTGCAAAAGCAGCTATTCAATTGCCCTGTCAATAGTGTTGATGCCGAGAGGTACTTTAGTATCTACAACATTGTCGTAACTGATCGCAGGCAAACAATGAAAGATGAAAATGTAGATATTATAACAATGCTAGCCTTTAATTGAGTTTTTAACACTGTATTTTTTTTTGCGAAATAAATGCGAAATTTTCTATTTTGAGTTTTTTTAAATGCGAAATCACGATTTTTTATTTGCGAAATTTACGTAGGTACCCCTAATTATCAGCTATTTGGTTCCTTGGTTCCTTGGTGCCTTGGCAAGCGGATATCTGTATCTACTCTGACTGCATCCAATCATTTATATTACTATTACATATTGTCACCTAAAATTACACAGAGTTACGTATTGACAAACTTAATAATAGATAGATTAGTTTTAAAAAAACATTTATTTTTATATGATAGTTTGTTAGCAATTTCACTGTAATTTGGTTCCTTATAACAGACAATCTGCCTAGATAGGAACTATATATCGACCTGACACAACACAATATAATCTGAATACATTTAAATTAAATGCACATGTAATGTGCACGATATTGAAAAATTAGAAAGATTAATGCATAACCATTTTTTTAAAGAAAGACTAACATTCCCGGGTTACTAATAACCTGACAATATTTGAAAATCAAAACGGGAAACGGAAAATGTTGCTTATGTTGTAATGGAGGACTTAGCCAACCGTGGAATTGAACACACTACGCCTGGGTGGGACCCAAACGCGATGCCAACTCAGCCACTGACCGGTCTACTTCTGTGTATAGTAACACTCATCAGGGCTGGAATACACTGAAACTAAATTGCATGAATCATGTATATCATCAAAAAAACGTTCAGAATTCATAATATTACTATTTAAGTATATGTGCAATTTGTCATTCATTACTTTTTTCAGATGTAGCTAATGTGTAGTTAGGTACCAAATTCTTCATTAATTTCTATCCGTTTGCAGTTCGTATTAAATACTTTATATTGTGTAAACCAATTTAATGTAAAAAATTATATTCCGGTTTGAACGTTTGAACGCTCTTGTACGGTTAAGATGAGGGATTTTCATCTCTATTATTTATTATTATTAGATCATATTTCCTTTCAGCAATCACACCGAAAATACTGGAAGATATGCCCTTTCATTATGGTGAAATAGTCAATTACGACATTTCCTCGTGCGTCGTTTCAATCAGTCGACTTGTAATATCGGAAGGTGATGATATAGTAAATATATTCTCACAAATTGCTGAGCCTAGTAGCAAGGGATGACCCTTAATAATATTTATTTGTAGATTTTTAAACTTAAAATGAACATTTCGCGGTGGTTCGAACGCTTGCATAAAAATAATGTTGTATGTATTTGATAAAATTGTTGTAGGTAAGTTTAAGAGGAAGTTGCAAGCCAAAAATGTGTATATTCTTAGTATACCTTATATCTTAGGTAATAGGCATTAAAATCACTTGACAAACGGAGTCTAGAAACGTTCGATTTCAAGCAAAAAACTTATTTTTATTTATTTTGTAAATAATTTTATAAGAAAGCAAAAAAAGTTAATCAAATGAAACTGTCACAGATAATCTTAGCTATAATACCGTATTTTTTAAAGTTGTTTCCTTTACGCGTTCATACATTTCTATTGAAATAATATTTTTTTTAGTAGTCTACATTTGTATTTTTTATTGAGTAATTTATTTTTTTATTGGTATTCTACTCAAGCTAAACGATAGGAAAACCTTAAATTTATCTAAAGCATATTTTTTGGTATTTATAATGTACACAAATTCGTTATAAAGATTAATCAAAAAAGTGATTTAGCATTTACATAATATATACATATTTTATCTAGATATATATTTTATTAGTCAAAATGGCGTCGCAAATAACACATAATATATGTAAAAGATAAAAATGATTACTGTGGGTTATCCTATACATTTTATACCACCACTGACTTTTCCGTAGGCATTTTAAGATATACAATTCTGGAGTACATTATTTTGTATCTTCTAAGGTTTAGCCAGCGTTTGTAATGTAAGCACCTGAAAAAATATTTTTATGACTTGTTTACAAAACGTCGACTTTTCTATACTTTCTATAAATATAATATGCATTTATTATATACATAAACCATCGAGAAGAAATTCTCTAAACGATAGTGAAAATTTTATTAAAATCTGTTGCAAAGTTTAGGAGAACTAAGCGCACAAACAGACAGACACGGAAAGCGACTTTATTTTATACTATTTAGAGATAAGTGGGTTTATACACAATGTTATCAATAAGTACTCCTACTTGAGATTAAGATTCTTTACTTGAGAAATTATTTCCCACACTCGAAAACCGTTTAAATTTTGTTTAACTATTTACATTTAATTAACCATCAAACATCTTCTTACATTTACAAACATTAACACTGTCAACTTCTGTTCGTATCAACTACTATTAAAAAAATACCCACCTCGATGAATGGCAGTGAGGCATTGACCAAATACGACACATCAATGCAATGATGCATAAAACTGGTAGAGGCAGGACGAAAGTAGACTGAATGCTTTAGATCCCTGAGACTTATGTGTGGTAAAACCATGTATGATCGTGAGAAAATGTGGAGATTAGCAAAGAATGCAAGGCTGATGTAAGCGTCATAAGTAAGATTAAGAAATGGACGATTAGGTGGTTTGGGCACATAAAGGGAATGCACGTTGTTAGGGACCACCGAGAAAAACGTGGCAAGATCAAGTGAACCAGATACTTGAGTCGAGCCAAGTCAAGAATTAGAATAACAGAAAAGTGATGGTTAGTTGTTTAAAAAATTGAATAAGACACAAAATAAAAGAAAACGGTCGCAGTCTGTAGTTGTTAATATTAATGTCAATGATCACATATTACAATGAATAATAAATTGTTTCGTCTTAAAAGATTTATTTTTTAAATCTTCTATTAACATCTATATTACGTGTTTTCCCTTGGAAAGCTACTTACATTCAAAGAAAAGTTTTTTTTCTCTCTAACGTAATATAAAAAATTGTAATAAGGAAATAAAAATGTAGAATCACTCTCCCGAAGTTAGCGCACTTTACCCCCGGATATCCTGTATACCTTATAAAAATGTAAAAAATATCGATCCACACCTAAAAATAGTTTGAAAAGGCAAAAGGTTCGGGTCTGACCGTGTCGGTCGGGCTACAACTGAGCGCGCCACTCCCGGACGCTATCCCACTACTGCCTCCCACGGGGACTTTTGGCTGCTGGGTTTCCCCCCTGGCCCGGTTCGCCCCTCCTTAGCCAACCTGGCTGTCCAGGACTCCTCCCGGACAGCCATATCGATGGCAAGCTTAGTGCGGACGTCCGGTCGACGTGGGCAACTCAGCCGCAGAAGCCCCGGCCTCAGACCATCCTCCGAACCCGACCTCCGGGAAGCCGGATTACAGAGGACGCCACGCCTCCAGTCGAACACATCGCGACTTATCACTCTCATATCGTGTGTATGCGCGGACAGCGAACGAATCTTAGAAAAATCCTTTTTTATAAAAAATATATTTTAAATTAATTTTTACCTTTCATTTTTTGTTCTTTGAAATGTATGTTTTTATTGAAGAATATGTGTACATAATACAGATATATTTAGTAAATCTAATTATTGTATCCGTCGAATTATATGATAATATAAATAATGTAATGTGAAACATTTCAAGACTTCGTTTTTAACTGAGTTTGAACAAAGTTACACAGATGTCACTATTTTGGTCATATTCTGTTGAAGAGGCTCTAAAGTAGAAACAACCCATCCTTAGAAATGAGACTTTCTTGTAAATAAACATTACATATACATTACTACATACATATATACATTAATACATTTTATTTGGCTTTCAAAATCGGGAATATTTTTCACATTCACAAATATGTAATTTTAAAGTTAAATTTGCATTTGACGAATCTAGAGTTATAACAAAAAAGGCTATACTAAAAAATAAATTTATCTAATAAGAATAAAAAAATTACCTACATAGTACACATATTATACACAATGCACCATAACTTATACACATATCGCTTAGTTTTTATAACTGTCTTAATTATTTTATTTTTATTACGTTAAGTACTTTAATTTAATTTCTTATATTTTATTTAAATTCGTTTTATGATCATAATTTCAATGGACTACATTTTTATTTACCTACATAATTTGTCACATCAAATTGTAAAATGGGGACATCAGCAGGGGAAAAGCACCCAGTGAGGCTCACACTACCAAATCATATGCATATATAAAAATATTCAGACGTATCATAATAAAATAAATTTAAATAGAGAGTAGAAAAATATTATGGGACTTTATTTATTTGCTAGACAAATATGTTAGTACGCCATTATGTTGCAAAATTCAATAACATCGAGGAAAGTGCAGTGAAATACAGGGTTTTCCAATAAGAGGTGTTATTTTGATATTTAATCGTCAAAGATCAATAGTTTCGTTGCTTGTGTGGCACGAAGCGCCGTCTTGTTAAAAGTAAACGTTGTCCAGATCAATACTATCCAATTCCATAAAAAATCATTAATCATCTCTCGATAGCGCAATCCATTCACCGTAACTGTTGCTCCAGTCTCATTTTCGAAAAAGTAAGGTCCAATGACTCCGCCGGACCATAAACCGCACCAAACAGTCACACGTTGAGGATAGAGAGGCTTTTCAACAATAACTCTTGGGTTTTCCGAGCCCCAAATGCGACAATTTTGCTTGTTGACGAAGCCACCGAGGTGGAAATGAGCCTCATCACTAAAGATGATTTGCATTTGATTCACTCAAGTGAATTTGAATAAATTTTCAATGCGTTGTAGAAGCGTGTATCTTTCCATTTTTATTAATGACGTAGTTTCTACTTGTCAAATGTCAATAAATGACAGCTTCAAAAGTAACATCTACCGAAATTGCGGGCTATTCAAAATAACACAATGGAAAACCAGGTATTAGCTAATCCACGGTGGATTCGTCGGCATACTACGGGTTCGAATGTCAGAAATCCACGGTAGATTTCTCGGCACATTAGGGGTTAATCAATCGTATAAAATACATGACATTTTTAACATAGAGCTACAATTAGAGGCGCTACGCGTACTAAAATGTCGTCGGAACTTGTTCCACTTTTATAACGCGATAAGCGGTGCGCGTAGACCGGATTAGTTAGTTTTATTAAGAGCGTCAGGAGAGTTGGAGGTAAAAAATCGGAACATCTTTTTTCGCTGCATTTCTCAGCTAAATATAATAAATTAACTAAATGTCGTAATTATTGATAATATTCGAATAAATAGTAAAAAGTATCGTACAAAGAATAATAATTAATTCTACATTCCATAGGTAACTTGTTACTTATATTATTTATTGGGTGATAAACGATATAAACTTCCTACCTGGTTTATCAGTTTAAACTCTGCACATCATATTAAGCTGTATTCCCCAGTTCACTCTTTGTTATAGGATTAAGTTGATAATATTGTCTGGCATGAAGAGGCATGGTGATTTAATAATGTACACGATATAAAATAAACAAGAATTCTTGTCGTATCAGACAAAACCTACCTCACTTCTCACTACCTGTTCATAGTACCTTTAGGGTGGATCGTTAATTCTCGGTGGTTTTTTTAGTTCTGTTCATATATATTTTCGTTTAGTCTCAAAAGTTGTGGTATTTATTTTATTTTATTTAGTAAACTTTAAACTCATCCACTTCATGCTGTCTAAAACATAGGTACATTTAACATAATAATTAACACTTTGCTTACTTTGAATACCCACAAGAGGCCCAACCAGTCTGGAACCAATTAAACTATGGCATCCCCAATTGAGGTAAGTTAAGAGGCTGAAGGAAGTGAGGATGGGAAGAAGATGATGAAGAAAAAAATGGTTATCCAGATCTGGTGACCAAACACGGCCAAAGCCATTTCAATCAACGTTTCAATTCTGAATGGTGGTCGTACACCAGGGCGATACTGTGAGCATCTTAAACTCTGAAAGTGCCAAAAGTACAATACATATTATTTTTAATTGATAAATTGTGAAATAACACAAATTATTTAAATGAAATTTATTTGCGCACACCGGGATTTGAACCCGCTACCTTCGGATTGCCTTTTCTCTCGACCACCGAGGCCGTCCAATGCTTATTACATACCTGAATTTTATACCTAATTAGGGTACTTAGTCAAAAGAAAAAAAAACCATTTTTAAAAAAAGCTGTTAAAAATATTTTAGTTCTGTTATCAGTATTCAAAAGCGCAACTTTTGAAGCCCCTGACGAATATAAATTTATTAAAAATGTATTTAGGGCCCACCCTATTGTAATACCGGTCTTACCTGTAACAAATGTCGAACATTTTGCTAGGCCGCGCATTATTGTCAAGCGTTCAAAGTAATTGTTGCTGCTGTAAAGTACGAATATCATGAAGCGGTGTGTGGTTTTATGTCTGCGAAAGAGATAAATATGTCGTTTTTAGTAATTCGTATCTAGTATTCAGATGTGAATAGTATTCAGTTACTAAATTCAACATAATATATCTGAGTGAGAGTGAGTGAAAAGTGTAATAAGTCAAAAAATGATGACCAATCCGAAAGGTACGCACGAAATTTGATTTTGAATATGTTTTAGCGGTGTTATTTGTAGAAAAATCTGTTTGAATCTTAACTATGAAGCAGAAATCCTGTTAATTATCTCTCGAGTGGTGAACTCTGAGCTATGGATATGTAAAATCTTAATTTAAATGACAAAAAAATTAACCCGTCCATTTTCTTTACATCATATATACGAGTATATAATGATCATTAAAAGTCATTGAAAGTGATGAAACGAAACTAGGTTAAATAGTTTGTTTCATCACTTTTCATAACTTTGTAACACTTTTTATAGGTGTGTTGAATTGTCTTTTTGATGAGTTATCCGGTCACCATTTATTGTCTATTATCTAATTTCAAGTGTCTTTTAAAGCTTTGAAAAATATAATATTATGGTTTGACTTGGGATTGAACCTTCCTAGACAGGAACTGGTGTCGTCAACTTTACCAACCTAGTACAATACCAAATCCCGATTGCATAAAACCGACATTTATTGCGCATATTAACTGCTGCAATGTCATCGAATTTCAGAGAAGTGTGAGCGTGATTGCCACCGAAAGTTGATAGAATGCATTGTCATCTACATCGAGTGCGTCTGCCGAGTTTCAGCTCAATCGGATGTCGGGAAGTAGGTTAATTTCCGCTTCCAAGATATGCATGCATTCATTACCGAAAACATAAGTAAAATTAATTAATTTTACATAATTTTTGCAGAATTTAAAGTATTAAAATTTTATGATCTTGTCCGAAAAAACATAATAAATCTAAAATAAAAGAAAAACAAAATCACAGATTTTTTCTGAAAGTCGTACTCGTCAAAAACATATATTTCCAACTCAAAAATGTAACACCTCTTTTGTTCAACATCATTACATATATCCAGGGAAAAATACTTCAACAGTCTACTCGAAAACATCAGAAAAATCGAAAACGATAAACACCCACTAAAAGCAATTAAAGAGAAGTTCATGTAAAAATACCAAAATGATGAAACCTTCTTCTTAATTAATTATAAATTTAAAAAAAAATATTTACACATATTTTTTAATACTCATATGCTCACCACTCTTTTAGGCACAAGCGCCAGCTTCTATATAAGAGAAACATTAATCAAAAGCAGTGAAAACTAATTTTATGAATTATTTTAGTTAACATTAATGATTATACTTGTATTGATTAATTATTTTTTAAAAAATTAAAAATCAGGTAGAAATATTTCGAAATAGGAAAATACGTCTTGTTTTATAATTTTAAACTAGCCGAAAGGTAATAGTACCAGTGTACTAAGTGTTCAGACATTATTTTTATAATTTGATTAATTTTATGTTATTTTATAGTATTGTGGTAAAAAAGTAATATCTTGAATAAAAAGAAGGAACAAACTTTTTTGCACAGGTAACCACTGCTTCGATAGTAGCGACTTCCCCTATAGCCGATGGCAGAGATAAGTTTGTTGATCTATATCTATATGTATGTACTATATGTGGTTTCTTTTACTTTAACAAAAAATATAGTTTTTATCCTCGGATGACTTCTTTCAACAGAGGAACAACTCAAAATTTAAGTCTCTAATTTACTAGAAAAAGTATGTAATATAATTTCTTGTTAAATTTTTTTTGGCAGTGCTATAAGGGGACATTTAATTTTTACAGGAATCTATGATTAGGAGTATAGAAAATATGTTTATTTTAAGGGTCGTTTTTAGACAAATAAAAATAATAATATTTTAGGACACAAATGAAAATATAATCGCATTATGTACATTATTAAGCCAAGGATGTCAATCGACCTCGGGTAGTTCTAGTACCACTTTAAAAAAACTTTTTCGAAGGCCGCATTCAGAATAGTTAAGTTTAGCTAGCGCGTCTAAAGCAATCAATCATCAATGATGCTTGTAGTTAGAGATCACGGTAGTTTTCAATGAGGTTTATCTATTAATTTCTCAACGATAACGACAAGTGCAAATGCAAAGGTGCTCCCCAAGGTTAAGCACATATTTGTCAATTTAAAAATTGCCGATTAGTGGTAAAAATATTTACTAATACGGTAGTTTATCGCTGGTAATATGCGATCAAATTTTTGTATTGTTTTGCTTAAATCAAAACCCATAGGCGTACCCACAAAATCGCTTGACGGGCGTGTATTTACATAGCCCTGGTATGGAATACGGCCTTGATATATTTTTATGTACGTATGTACCACTCACTTACTATGAACAGTAAGCTTTGTGACCGTATTTAAAAATATTATTTAACATTTATTTGACAGTGTCCGACGCGACGAGTGTAATATGATGTTGCAGAATTTGCTAGCTAGTAAAATGGAATGCATTTTTATTTTATTTATGCCGGTATCTGTAGGTACATTCATACAAATATTAATTAACACTTGTTCCGGTAGTGGCGTGCATTGGGCCCTTTTTATGACCATTACAAAAATATTATGGAAGGAATAATTTAATTGTCATTATTTTCGGGACGATGTATCCTTTCTCATACAATCAATGAAACCAAACATAATCACAAACTGTTTTATAATAACACATGATTAATTTTTTTTTAACTAACTTAAAAGCAGAACAACCTTATTTCACAGGTTTGAATAACATGTTATGATTGTTTGGTGTTGAAGGATAGAAAAAATTTCTCCCACCATAGACACCCAAATTGATAGATTTGCCCTCACATGAAATCCGGGTACATCGTTTCCACGAGCTGGAAGCAAACCACGTGACCATATGTTGGCAACTTTGTGTTCTAGAATGATTACGCCAAACAGCGCACGTAGACATAACCAGATTTTGCGCAGAAGTAAAGTTCGCTAAAGTAAGGCAACGGTTTGCAGCGCAGTCCATTGTGAGATCTTTCTGCGCAGGATCGGAGTGTTCGCAAAAACGGTTAAAAAACTGAACAGTCGGGTTTCGTAGCGATGCTAAAAATGCGTGAGGTTGGTAAATTATAACACATTTGTAAAAGAGTCCAACTAAGTGATGTAACAAAATATGTAGTTTTGGAAACAAGCCCGAACTTTTGTTCATCCGATTTGTAGTTAAGTTTTTTATGCAGCCCTGCAATTTTCGCGCCATTGTAAAAAGGACTAGTAATTCGTTAGCAGATTTTATCGTCGCCAACTAAATAGTGAAATTACAATGCGAGTTGCATTTATTCTGTCAGATTAATTTATTGACTTACAGAAAGTAAGACGGACACGCCCCCTCCAAGCTCTTCGCAACATGGTTTGTTCCCCTTTCTCTGATGGGCTAGTCTATCAATTTGAATGTCTATGACTCCAATGCAATTTCTATGGTTAAACTGAAAAAATAAATAACAAAATATATTAAATAGAAACTTTTTTTCTTTATAAAAATACAGAATATCTGAAAAATGCCAGTTCACGCCACTGTTAACGCCAACATCATTGTTTACGCAGTTGATGATAATCGTTTGAATTGAACTGCGCTATGTAGGTAGGTACGAGGTACCTGTGAATAATGAATTTAGTTTTAATTCGGAATACGTTAAATCGATATTGAATATACGATGAATTAAATATTGAACTCGGCATTTAATAATTAATATCAAATACCACATAATCATGAGTCTGGAAGAAAATGAAAATCCTAATTTTGCGTTGTAAAATATTGGTTTTCCATGTTTCTGAATCAGTTAGATTGCATTTAGGTATATAACGAATATTTCAATGTTATCCACTCATTGTAGTAGTATATCTGAAACGATTGTGACTCTTTATGATTTATTTATCTAGTAGTGTTGACGGTGTTTCAACGAACGCTGTTACCTAATAGGACGTAGACCAACGAGGTCGTGTATGTATCAATAGGTTCTGCCATACGTACGTCGTACACTTCGGAGCGTGTCGGTACAACGGCCGCTCCAGGTCGCCGCACAGTGGGCTGAAAATCGCCTTTCATAGACATAAGAGACTTGAATTTTCAAGGGTATTTTTTTTGTCTAGAAATGGATTCTGCTGATCATTACTATGCTATAAAATTTCGTACGAAGCAATTGCGTGTACAAATGAAGGAGTTATCATTTTTTAAAGAAAAATTTGTATGGCACTGACATTAAAAATGAGGCTATCTCTGGAATCATAAGGTTAGCCATTCTATCCTTACACACAGATATACTACTATTTATCTGTATTTTTTTGACATACTTCGTATTGTGGCGCAACTTGCGATTTTTTTTTTTAAATTCCCAAGTTGAAAAAAAAACTTTTTTTATGTTGATGATTCATTTTAAAGCTTAAATGCTTTACATATTTATATGCAACGTTGCTACAGAACTAAATCGCCCCTCTAGATTTCCTTAAGCCCACGCATGCCCAAATTCTAACGACTTATTTAAGTTTCTCGTTAACTCTTTAAGTTTTTAAGATTAAAAAAATGTTATTTTTGTAAATAATATCCATTCATTTGTTATGCCGAAACGTTAATTATTTGAAATTCCCCAAAAAAATCGCAAAGCTATTAAAGTTATTAAAAACACGTTTTGTTCTGTTATTTAGTATGTTGTAGGCATGAAAAAGTTCACAGCATATCTTTAAATGCAACTAAAGCATTTGTCGAGAGATTTTTGCTCTATTTCCAACGAGTCGTGTTTTATTAAATATTTTCGCCATTTTCGCATAATTACTATCGTTTTTTGTTTTGTTTAAATAAGCGCGCTCCCTCTAACATTCTTTTTTACATATCTCCTTTTCAAACCATCTTTAAACGCTTACTACGGGGCCTTAACGCCCTCTTTGAGACTTCTATTACCCCTCTGAAAGACTCCAGCGCCCGCATGGGCGATTAGATAACAAAACATTTGTTATTTCATATACCTACCTGTGTATTTTAAACGAACACACAATACGTTTATACGACGTTACATTCGAATACGTGTTTATATATCTATATTATACACGGTGTCCGGAAACTCGTAGTACAAGCGGGAAACTGGAGAATCTACACCACATGGGGAACCCAAAAAAACATAAAGTTTTTTGATTTGAGCATTTTCAAAAAAAAAAAAAAACCAAAAAAAATATTTTTCGGCTATTTTAGGGTTAAAGTGTTTTCTGGTGTTTAGGGTTGAATAACAGATGTTTTAACCCTGCAGAGCAGAAATATTTTATGATTACACCGGGTTAAATGAAGGGTGATTTCAAAATAATGCTTCAAATCCGAGTTTCTTCATTTGTTTTACTTTCAAATAGTTTTAATTAGTTGGGTACTTTGATCTTCAGTAATAATTTATAAGAATTTGATTAAAAAAAAAAAAAAAAAAAAAAAAATCAACTTCAAACTCGATTTACTCGATAACGAAAGCTCAAATAAAAAAAAAATATACTACAAAATCGACTCCAAATGTGATGTAGATTCACCAGTTTCCCGCTTGTACTACGAGTTTCCGGACACCCTATATAGATGTCGCCTGTGACAGGTAGACACTGTAAAATTTGCGGGAAGCACCCGATTTTAATTTCTAGACGATGAATTAGGAACTTCCCGAGAAACGTTAGAAACATCTGAGACTTTAGTAATAATATCAGAAATAATTAAAATAAACCCCGCGGAATTATCCATTTTCTAGGTCTGTTAGGACAAATTCGACCGTAGATCCATCCAATGCGTCGGGCCGGGCGCCAAATATTTTTATTCACGCCTTCTTCACTTACGTCCGGTCAGTGGTTGAGTGGGCATAGCGCTTGGGTCTCACCCGAGCGTCGCGTGTTCGATTCCTCGGCTGGCTAAGTCCTCCATCACAACACAAGCAACATTTTCGGCTTTCTGTGATGGTAGTAGGAGATTTTCAAACATTGTTGGGTTATTCGTAACCCGGGAATGTTTGTCTTTCTTATAAAAAAAAAAAAAAAAAAAAAAACCGTTAAGGCTCTGACTATATTTTAGGGTGTCACGCTATTCATATAAAAAACATTAATGTCATTTCTCTTTCAGAAAAGGCCAAGGAACTGATTGATGATGAGGTGCAAAACTGCATCGGACCAATGGGGAAGTACCAGTTCCTTATCGTGTTGCTCCTCTTACCTTGCAAAATAACCACTGCCTTCCATCCCCTGGGCATAGTCTTCATGGCTCCTCCAGTCAGCTACCTTTGCATGGATCTAGTGGCCAATGGCACCCTGGGAGAGCTGAACAAGTGTCCTTGCGACCATCCTCGGTATGACAGAAGCCTGTTCCAAGACACCATCATCATGAGCTGGGATCTTATTTGTGAAAGAGATTGGTTGGTTAGCATGAATCAGACCATTTTCATGTTGGGAATGCTGTTGGGAAGTTTCATCTTTGGACCCATGTCTGATCGGTAAGTGCAACCTAACTTGACCTGAGATTACCTAACCTAACCATCACCCAGAACCAGTGAGTGAACCCAGACACTGACAGTTAAGAAGGACATCGATAATTTTCAAACATTACGTAACTTAGATGTAGTTGTTACAATTTGTACAACATTCCCAAAGATGACATAGGCCCTGAGCGAAATTATTTTTTTCTGGGACTCCTGTGTGGGGTTGATGTAAAAAAGGTAACTTAGTTGGTAAGAAATCAAAAAAAAACAACTGCAACAACAAAACAAATCCAAAACCTTGAACCCTGATTTAAGTTTTCGAAATTCATTAATTGGTTCCCTTTTTGTGCTTTTACATTGGAATAGTTGATGAAGTGTATTTTTGTGCTTTTACATTGGAATAGTTGATGAAGTGTATTTTTACAACTTATGAATGCAAGTAAATCCGGACTGTCATATATGACACATGCATCACTGAAAATTTCAAACAGAAAAACCAAGTCAGGGAATATCTTTCTGTCTGACACTTTTCATATTCAGTTCAGATAATTTAATAATTTAACATTATAATCATTTAATAGAGTGTTTGTTATATCTGACACACTTATTTAAACAAAGAAATATGCATACGTAGGTATAGTGACGCGAATATTGTGGAACAGTGTCCATTCCGGAATTTCTGAAAGTCCTTCCTCTCTTAACAAAACCAGTTAGTTCTTACTTAGTTTTCAAAATTAGTTAGGTCAACCTATAAATGGCTTCGTTGCATCATTGCGTCCATTTTACAAGAAAACTTTTTACGCCTTTATACAGGTTGTCCCAAAAACTAGTGTCAACCGGAAGTCCACTGGTAGTGCTTTCCTAGGGGCACCCAAATCACCCCCATATATGTTCCTCGATTATTGTAATTTACGAGATACGATTTATAGCGTTTTTTTGTGAAACTCTGACTTACAAGAGATTATTGGTCACAGAGACGTGAATTATTGAGATACATGCTTGATTTTTTTTTCTAATTAGGTGAGTAGTATGTCTTGTAGACAGAAAAACAATTGTGGGCAAATTTTATACCATTGTGCCATAAAAAATGTTGAATCCCAAAGTTAAAATCAAAACTTTTAAGATTTTCGAGAACAATTTAATAAGGTGAGCTAAATGAGCTTGGATCACAGGGGGATGCGGGCGTCCGATTTGAATCCCATTGATTTCTTCGTCTGGGGTTGTTACAAATAGTTAGTTTACGCCAAAGATATTAGAAACTTAATAGAATTACGAACAAAATTTGACACAGGCAGAAGAAACAATAAAAACCAAGAGTGTAATCGTGCGACTGAAATCAAACTTGATGTAGGGTTTGTATTAAGTACGAAGGTGGTCATTTTGAAAAAAAATGTGTTTCAATAATAAACAATTAATGACAATTATTATTTAGTTGCACTCTGCTCGCCATTTTAAACAGGTTTTTTTGGACTTATTATGCTTTCGAACTTATTTTGTAGAGATAGCTTAATGAATTTTACAGGGTAAACAGATGATAAAATCGGAAAGTTTTTAAAAATATCTGGGCGGAATTTTATCAGTTATTTTTTTTTAAATCGTACTAAAAATTATAAAAGTATTGAATTTCCACTAACTTTAGGATCCAATATATTTTTTATGACGCAATTGTGTAAGATCTGCTCATAATTATTTTTTGTCTACAAAGCATAATATTAACCAAATTTTAATAAAATAAGCATGTGTGTCAATTATTCACATCTCTGTGACCAATAATCTCTTGTAAGTCAGTCAAAAAAAAAAACAAAAAACTCGAAAACTTTAAAAAATCATGGAGATGATTTGGGTACCCCTAGAGGTGCTCTACCTCTGGACTTCCGCTTGAAACTATTTTAGGAAACGTGTTTATGAATGCCTTTTTATTTTTACAGATATGGACGAAAGGTTATAATCGTACCAGTAATACTAGAAGTAGCGGCTGGTATAGCAGCTAGCTTGATGACCAATATCTGGGCTTTCATCGCTCTGAGGTTCTTCGTCGGATGCTCCATCGGGGGAACAATGATAATAAGCTTCGTCTTGCTGGTGGAGTTCACAGGGAAACAGTACAGAGAACTGGTGGCGTGTTTGATACAGCTGCCTTTCAATATCGGATATTTGCTGCTGCCTATAGTTGGGTACTATATCAGAACGTGGCAATGGATTCAACTCACCTTTTCGTTGGCGCCTCTTCTGATGATTGTGATAACCTACTGGTTCTTGCCAGAAAGTCCTCGCTGGCTGTTGGCAACTGGAAGAACTGAGAGGGCAATACAAGTTCTGAAGACAGCAGCTAAAGTGTAAGTACTTATTTATGTAAACATTAAAACAGCAACACTATTACTATTATAAATTTGTTGATGCATATTGAATAAATGACTTCAAATGTATTATTTAGCTTTGTTTTGTTAACACCCCTCTATATTGAAAAGTTTTGAGCTCTTTGTTAGAGTTCTTATAATACTTGACTTGATGTTAGTATGTTTTGTACGTATATAAATTTGTCAATGTTATTTTGGACGTGGACTTAAGTAGTGTCGATTTCCAATCTGTGTTATTCACACCATGAATTCAATTACCGTAGCGCCATTTTTGAACAATTTTATTTTCTGTATATACTTTTAAATAAAGTATTTGTTATCTGTTACAGAAATAATCGACCAACAGCTGAGATAGAAAGCATCGTTAAGAAATACCAAGAAAGCAAGCCTCAGGAGGAAGCTAAAAACGGGAACATCGTTGATCTGTTCAGAACGAAGAACCTGAGAAGAAACATAATATGCATGTCATTAAACTGGATAGTCTGCAGCATGGGTTTTTTTGGACTCTCTCAATACATAGGAAAGCTCGATGGCAATATATTCGTCAACGTCACAATTTCAGCGAGTTTAAACCTTTTCGCCACCTTCACAGCATACATTTGTATAAAATTACTGGCCAGAAAGCCATCGTTGTGTACCATGCATATTGTTACCTCTCTTTGCATGTTCGCTATCGCCGTTATTCCCAAAGAACGTGCTATATTTAAAGTGATATTGGCCTGTATCGGTAATGTCGGGATGTTTGTAGTTTTTGTTATTGTTTATTTATATACTTGTGAACTTTTCCCCACTGTTGTAAGAAACGCTGCTGTGGGGACAGCCTCCATGTTGGCTAGAGTTGGTTCCATGACTGCTCCATTTGTGGTTTCTTTAAACACGACTGCGCTCTGGTTACCTCCGGTAATTTTTGGATCTGCCCCAGTTATAGCATCACTTCTCTGTCTGTTCCTGCCTGAAACAAAAGGATGCGACCTACCCAATTCTTTAGCGGATGGAGAAGCTTTTGGCAAGAAAAAGAAAGAAACAATAGGAACGGTTACTTCGCAAACCTAAGACATTCATTCCTTCATTAGATGGAATTTTTCTTTATTTATTTTATTGTTATTTTTGAAGGGATTTCAAGAAGAACGGCTTCGTGGCCTTTCTCATGCAAAAGTTAAATTTAGATTTGAGGCCTAAATACCCTAGCAAAATACATAATTATTTCATAATTTTTTTATTTGTGTTTTAAATAAGGTATATTTATATATACAGGCCATCAAAGAATAAAATTTTAAATTTTGCCTTTAGGCAATTTTGGCATTTTTTGTGACTTAACTGTAACTATTAAAATAATATTTTGTGCTGTGTTAAAATAAGGTAAAAAATATTTTTTTTAGTAGAAATTTTACTCTTTAGTCGACATTTTTTTTTTGTTTCAAAGTAAATCGGTCGTTTATAATTTGAATTATTTTTTATTAATTTTATTTTATATTTCATTACATTTTTTTAGTAAATACGTAGCGCATATTCGTACTAGATATTTAGTACTTTTTGATTGAAGAAATAATTATGTAGTTCGATTGGGTGTTTTGACCTCAATTTAAGGTTTGTATGAAAAAACCGTGGAAAGATTATTAAGTTTAATAATGTGCTTGTACTTTAATACAAAACTCATATTTTATTTTAAAATAAGATAAGTAAAACCAATTTTTTATGTTTTCGTACCTCTTTAACACAGGTTGTGTCGTGTCCTTTTTGTTAATCTTATCATCTTATGCAAAGATACAGAAAAATTTTTGATGTTCATTTTTTTTATTTCCAGCCAATATGGGTGCAAACATTCCAACTGAAATGAACTTATCAAAACCATTAGTTGATGTGATGTTGTTTGACTTTGACACAGTACGCTGTGCGCATCAACGCCTATTTGGCCTATAACGCCTATTAACGCCTGGCCTATACAGCTTATATGTTGAAGTGTCACACTACGCTATAATCTTCCTCTCTGTACGGCAGAAGAGGGGTCAGATCAATTGGGGAACTGCCGCGGAATATCATTTCTTTGTACGGGATTTGTTATCCTGACAGCTGCAAGCCGCGTGATCACGGCGCTCCGTAAACTAAGAAACTAAGAAGTAGATTCAAGCTGTATTTCGGGAGCAATATTAAGGGGGGCTAGGGTTAATTCGTACGAAAATAGGCATTTTTTTGTGAATTTTTCGTGACAACATCGTTAAAATTTCTTTATTAAATCTAATAGGACAGTAAAGTACGACATTTTAAAAATGTTGTATAAAATTTTCACGGTGAAATATTAAAAAACACGGCAATGGCAGCAATTATTCGGACGTGTCTCAAAAAAAAGTAGAATGGCGGTGCCCCTCATAACTCGGTGCGGGGTCATCTGAAATCAAAAAATCAAAGTTCATTCGTTAGATAATATTTTTTCCCAGGTAACGCTGGGAGAGTTTTTCGAAATTTTAATTTTTCACTTTTTGGAACACTTTGAAGGGAAAAACAGTTTTTAGTGAAAAAAATGGGCTAATTTGTTATTGTAAAATAATAATTATTAACAAATTTAAAACTCTCCAGCGTTACCTCGTAAATTATGTACAAAAATAGTTTTTTAAAATTTCAAAAGGATCGGTGCAGTAGTTTTGAAGTTATGACGGTCACCGACTTTGAAAACGTGAGTTGTGGGAAAAACGCTATAAAGTTTTGAACACTAAAAAATCTGGTATTAAACGTTTATAAGCAAATTTTATCGGCTTACCTCACACTGAATCATCAATGCCAGGTCCATAAAGGATGTTGCTATCATCCATGATGTCTAAAGCACCTTTTTGCTCCTGTCTACGACGAATCCTGCCTTCTTTAGTTTGTCTCTCAGCTTCCTGCTCTGCTCGGCTTATACGTATGGTCGGGTAGGAATTAAAATCCGACAGGTATAAAAATACTCGTAACTTCGTCAATTTTGCTCCAATCAACTTGAAATTTGAACACAATATTCTTAACATATTAAGCATTTATTAAAAAAAAATGCAAAAAAAAATTTTTTAAAACCCTAGCCCCCCCTTAATCAACAGAAAAGGTAACAAAAAATTAAAAATGTAATAATGTATGTACGTAAGTTATTCTAAATCGTAATTTTGTAAACTTGGATCTACAAAAGGCTTAAATAAAATTTATAAATAAAAATAAAAACTTTATAACTTTATTCCATTTTTTTATTAATTATCGAATTTATTTTTATAATTGCATTTATAAAAAAGTGGAAGATAGTTATAAAGGTGCTTTAAGCCATAAAAAGGTCCTGTATCAATGGTTTCAAAATGAGAAATAATAAGGACGGGTTGTTTCGGAGAAGTTGAACAATTCTTCAAATTTCAAAGTTAATTTTCAAGTTCTGTGAAAGATATTTACAGAATCCGTAAATGAACGTTGAAATTTGATGAATCGTTCAAATTCTCCGACACAACCCGTCCTAATACTAGCACAGTGAAAAACCACCAACAGTATACAAATATATATTTAAATATTATATTAAGGTACTTAGGGTACTAGATTGGTTGACTGAATTCTCCAAAAAACACTTCCAAGATTAAAAATAAAGACACTTGGGATACGTTGTTGCACAGAATTTGAACAATTCAAACAATTTCAAAGATGATTTTCAAGTTTTGTGAAGGTTCTATTCAAGTTCTGTTATTATTTCAGTTTTATGAAGCCCCTGGCCACTAACGATATTCAATATTCAAATATATAACGATATTCAAATATATAACGATGTTCCGTAACAACCCGTCCTTAAAGTCCATCGAACCGGAGTTGCCATTTTATATTTTTTTGTATTTTATTATTTTTTTTTTCGACTTTATGTCCGGGTTAAATCTTCCCCACAGGAAAAACTAAACCCTTCCACACACTTTTCCACAAATGATCATCTAGTCTCTAGTCAATCCACACTATACAATAGCATTATATAAGCATAATAAATACAAAAACAACACGTCAAATCACCAGAGATCAAATGGGAAAATTATTCACCGACTCCAGATATTTTCATATCAGAGGGTTCGGCTCGGTAGAACTTCTAATTGGACCTATAAATCCTACTGATCCCTCAGTATAAATATTAAAAATCTTTCGTAATCCTACATGTATTTAAAATGACTGATTTTAGCATTATTTTGTATAAATTCTTTGACAGATCTAATACGCCTAAATTTTGAATGAGAGAGCTAGGTATAATGCCAGTAGCCGAAATAACAAATGGTTATATTTTTATAGTCTGAGAATGCCAAATTCTTTTAATTTCATTTCCTAATTCTGTGTATTTTCTTATTTTTACAGAAACAGATTTTTGAATATTACAGGAATATGGAATATTATTATCGTTATGATTTGCATTATCAATAGTAATGTTGACTGGAAAACATAAAACCTACGTTAGTTTATACATACTAATGTAGATTACTAAATGTTTTATCCACTGATAAGAAGAAGACAATTAATAAAGAAGTAGTTCGCAAACATTTAGGTCAATAAGCGGAGGTAAAGGCAGACCGCTGATAGATCCGCTATAAAACGATGTTTACATATTAACATCTCCCTCTTTCTCATGAAGCTCGCACGTAGCAGAATAAATCCTCATACAGACGACTCAATTTGATTGGTTCAACCATGGTTCAACCGTTGAGGGTTGCATACAGACGATGGTTGGCTTAATTTTGTCAGTTGAAACTATGGGGAACATTTGCAGCTGGTCTCTACTTTATAAAAAAAAATTAACCGTACTGAAAGGATCACTACAGCTTCCTACATCTTGCTTTTAGTATTCCACAAAATTCTTTTACACGGAGAAAAATGAGTAATGCTAATTTATTGACAATTGCAGGCCGTTTCCTGATAACCTCTTTGTCAATTTTTAATATATCTTGATGATAAATTGCTATTTTACTAAAATTTTACCAGGAAATCTATCAGTTCATACGTTAAGGACCAACAATCCCGTTTTTAACCAAGTTAATTAATACATTTAATTTGAATAAATTCTTAATAAATTAGCAATATTCAATATCAGTATTTTTTCTCCGTGTATGCATATAATGTAAAAAAAGCGATCAAAACTTCACGTTCATTTGTCATGCCTAGCATTTTATTTGTTTTTATTCCTTGAAGGCACGACGACTCTCTAGGCGGACTGAGTAAACTTGGTTCAAAGGTACATCCGCGCTGCAGACGATTCGACTTGGTTGGCGGTTGGGTAGTTGGATGCTTTTCCCTTACAACCATTCAACTTGATAGCTACGCTCTCTTTTCGCATACAACACGTCGTCCCATTACGGTTCAACTTTAAGTTCAACTCAACCAGATTGATACAACCGCTCAACCAAATTGAATCGTCTATAGGGCTCATAAGACGGGAGCAAGACCAAACAGGGGCAGATAGTAAATGCTAATCCACCGAAAAGATAATACGATAAACTGTGTTGTTCACGTGTGTGTGTCCCGAATTAAGTTCATTTTTTTCACTTCTGGTTCACAACAATTAGAAATATTTTAGAAAATTGAATATTCTTTTGAACAGATAATCAATTTCATTGATCTGTCTTGAATTGAAAGATGTGTCAAGGGTTGGTATGTATGCAAATTGGCGACAGCTGCGTTGTTTCAAATCGGTATCACTTCTAGTCATTATCTGGTCAGTGTGCCAAATGAATTATTGGTCAGGCAGTAGCTACGTGGCCTGACTTTTGACCAATCAAACCATGAGTTTCTGGGCCGATTCAATGAGAAAAGTGGAGCGCAGATTATTGGATGAACGCTTTGGTGCAATTATTTATTGGCACGTAGCTATATTGTGTGATAAATAGTGCGCTGACCCAGAGTTAAAGGTCAAAGGAAATTTGATAAAAAATTCATGAGATGATCCAATTTCAAAATTTGACTGAACTAACTGTAATGCAGAAAGATCTAACGTTTTGGAATTTACGTGGATATTATTGTATAGTAAAAGTGTGCAAAGGGTGTCCGTAAAAAAAATAGTGCAAGCAGTCATTTTATTTTTCATCGTTATCAAGTTTAATTTCTAGAACTCTATTTTCATTTTGTTTTCCTTTATATATTCAATAAAATTTGTAATTGTTTACTTCACGCAGTTGGTGGGCAGACAAACCTCACGCCATGAACTCGGGCACCCCTGCTAATTGAACAATTGTAGCAACCTCCAGGGTTAATCTATGGCATAGTAAACCAAACTGGGTAGTTACTACAATTTATTTGTAAGTTCAAAAATAACATATCTCAAATTCATAATTTCCCATTTTTATTTAGTAATCATTTAGTACTTTGGTTTTGGTAAAAAAAAACTTTTTCACAGTTTTCGATACTTTCAGTAAGAACAAATACATTCAAACGTGATTTGTCTGAAGGATTAATTTATTTATAGTACCAGTTATACAAAACATGTTAATATTCAGTAACTTAATGGGTCGTTAGTAGTGTTTTGTAAACACCTCAGTAGGAGAACCTGTTCTGAGGTGTTTGCATGTTATAGGTAAAGTGTTATTATGCCGTCATGAGTAAAAACCAAAGATCTTAGAAGAACGAGATATGCTATGTTGGCCGCCGGACCGTAGCCGGAGTACTACCTAATTAGGGTACTTTGAACGGTATCGGGACGTGTACGCACAGAAATCTGTTCTATGTATTAGTGCGGATACCTTAGCGCAAGCGAAGGTGTGCAGTAGTATTGGTGAACAAAACCGGCGACACTCGGCAAAACAATTCCACTCAGTACGAACTGCTCATAGCACATCTCGTTCTTCTAATATCTTTGGTAAAAACACAGCATCATCATTGATATTCTCAAGGAGGATTCTGTAGTTCCAACCATGGCGACACTACAGTATGTATATGTCACAGCCAAAGTAATAAATCCGGATATTATATATACTATCCAGCCATTATTATATATTTATAATGTTTACCCAATTTAGACAAAGTGATAATTGACACAGAATAAATTACATTAACTAGACATTTTATATAATATCTTCGAAGACTTGGATAAAGTAATATAAGACGTAGGAATAGGTAAATATTATAAAATTATATTTCAATTTGCCTTTAATTTATAAGGTTGGGTTATTATTCGTTAGGTTAGGTTGGGTTAAGTTAGGATGGGTTGGGTTATTAAGGGTTAGTTTGGGTTATTATAGGTTAGGTTAGGTTGGGTTATTATAGGTAAAGTTGAGTTAGGTTGGGTTAGGTTAGGATGGGTTGAGTTATTTTAGATTAGGTTAATTTAGGTTGGGTTATTATAGGTTAAGTTAAGTTGGGTTATTATAGGTAAGGTTAGGTTAGGTTGGATTATTATAGGTTAGGTTAGGTTGGGTTGGATTATTATAGGTTAGGTTGGGTTATTATAGGTAAAGTTAAGTTAGGTTGGGTTAGGTTAGGATGGGTTGGGTTATTTTAGATTAGGTTAATTTAGGTTGGGTTATTAAAAGTTAGGTTAGGTTGGGTTATTATAGGTAAGCTTAGGTTAGGTTGGGTTATTATAGGTTATGTTAGGTTGGGTTGGATTAGGTTGGGTTTGGTTATTATAGGTTAGGTTGGGTTATTTTAGGTTAAGTTAGGTTGGGTTATTATAGGTTACGTTAGGTTAGGTTGGGTTAGGTTAGGTTAGGTTAGGTTAGGTTATAGCTTAGTTTGGGTTGGGTTAGGATGGGTTGGGTTGGGTTATTTGAACTTTACTTGAAAAGAAAAAGATACCTACTACATGAATAATAAAAAGTATTTTTTGATTAGAGATTTAAGATTAGGAATAAACGAACATTAATTTTTTATATTTATATAGACTAGCTGTACTACACCACGCGTTGCTGTAACTCAGTCTGCCTGTGCAGATAGATAAAAATGTCTAATAATTAATGTATATAAACAAATGCTTATTCAAATTCAATGTTGTTTCAAAATTTCAAAGCAATCGTTGAACTTTCGGAGATATAAGATTTTGAACAAACGAACATTTACATTTTTATTAATATAGAAGAAGAAGATAGAAGATAGAAGATAGAAGGTAGAAGATAGAAGATAGAAGATAGAAGATAGAAGATAGAAGATAGAAGATAGAAGATAGAAGATAGAAGATAGAAGATAGAAGATAGAAGATAGAAGATAGAAGATAGAAGATAGAAGATAGAAGATAGAAGATAGAAGATAGAAGATAGAAGATAGAAGATAGAAGATAGAAGATAGAAGATAGAAGATAGAAGATAGAAGATAGAAGATAGAAGATAGAAGATAGAAGATAGAAGATAGAAGATAGAAGATAGAAGATAGAAGATAGAAGATAGAAGATAGAAGATAGAAGATAGAAGATAGAAGATAGAAGATAGAAGATAGAAGATAGAAGATAGAAGATAGGTGACATCTATATAATATATGTTTATAAAACAAAATTTCAAAGCAATCGGTGAAGAACTTTTCGGAGATTTAAGATTTTTAACAAACGAACGTTTTCATCTTTATTTATATATATAGAAGACGAAGGATAACTCGTTAAGGGATGATAAGTTAATAAACCCTTACCTTAAAAGGAATTGACCGTCAACAGCAATTTATCCAATAAAGGCATATGGAATATGTAAACATAGGTCACGTAGGGTGGAAATCTAAATGAGTAAATTAATATACTGTAAACACCGTATTACCGTGCATAGTTTGTTTGTACGGTGACAGCATATTGCTGGAATGTGTCAAACAATTTGACATTTGAGTCCTCTTAAATTGCACATCATTTATCCACTAACAACAAATTGAAGCAACAATGCAATGACAGGAAACGCGAAAGTTAAATAGTAACATCCGCCATGAACGGTCAGCGAATAGTGTGAACACAATAATTTTAATTTCCTGCATTAATGAACTCTTAACAATTGCGGCATTCAGCAGGATTGATAGCTTTTGGGACATATTGTGATGTCAGATAACAGTAGGTGTTGAGCAAATAAAAAACAATCCATTGATTTAGGCAGCTATGAAGATCAAGATCAACAAGACGATGTGGTTGAGCGGATGCTGGCTTGACTGTAATTTTAATAGTAGATAAGTATTCAATCTCGGTAATCGTCAGCGGTCACAACTCAATCATAGTACGAATCATACAGCTGTAACCTTTCATAAAAAGGGACATAGATGGCAATACTACCAAAAAGATATTATAGACATCAATACAAAGTTGCTATAACTTCTGGCTATGGGACAACGAAGTGAAATACTACGGGAACACACAATATTGATACTGTGGTATCCCCACTTGGGGTATGAAGGAGATGGGAAAGAGGAAGGTGGGGAAGTACCTGGCTATTCAGATATTATCACCAAACACGACCAAAGCCATTACAAGCAACATTTCAATTCCGCATGTTAGTCTTACACAAGGACGATACTGACTTTAAATTTAAAAATTTGTGAAATTACACTATTTAATCAAATAAAATTCTGCCGTCTGGATCGAGTGCAATGCAATCCCCAATTGGGTTATGTAGTGGGGAAGGGAAGGAGATGGTGAGGATGAAGGTGAGTAAGTACCTGACTATTCAGATCTGCTCACCAAACACGGCGAAAGCCATTTCAAGCAACGTTTCAAATCTAATTTCAATTATTCTACCAAAAAATCCTTTAAGTTTTCAATCAAACTTACTTTTTTTATAAATTACTGGTCAGATCAAATCTGAAAAATAGTCTAAATCAAGTGGACTGTACGTTTAACTAAAAAAATAATAACTATTAGTTCTGTGAACATTAGACCTTGCGTCCAAAAAATATTTTTTTTTCTATTGGTGCCCTTTTTTACTCATTTAAAGTACGCTCTAGCGTGTTTAAATCGCACTTAATGGAACGCGCGTTTTTTAAAGTTACCATGGCAACATCAACAAATCAACAAAATGTGAAGTCGGACCGGTTGTTTCGGAGAATTTGAACAATTCATCAGATTTCAACGTTAATTTTCGTGTTATGTGAAAGTCCTATTCAAGTTCTGATATTATATCATTATAGGCTAGTTTCTTGACAGCACTGAAATAATAACAGAACTAGAAAATATCTTTCACAGAGCTCGCAAATTAACGTTGAAATTTGAAGAATTGTTCAAATTCTCCGAAACAACCCGTCCATGTCAACTTTTAACTATAAATCTGACAGGAATATTTTAAATGTCAAATAAAACATTACAAATGTTTCAAAAATTTTATTCAAAGTTTACATTCTTTTTTACATCGTTTACATTCTAATTATTTAAATGGATGTGAAAAGAGCAGTTCGTATTATTTGAAATATTAATACCTCCGTTTTTTAAATCGGAGGAAATGCTGTTCAAATTAATAATATTCTCGGAAGTCAATGAGGCTGCACTTCCATTAATGGCAGTTCCAATAATGTTTGAAACATTCTTCTTATTGCTAATGCTCTCTTCCACGTAACCAGTCGCCACAGCTGCCGATTTCCATCCCAATTGTCGTTGGATTTGATCAATTGTCATGCCACTATTTGCCATAATGGTAGTGGATGTACGTCGAAACGCATGTCCTGTATATTTCTCAGGATCGTTTAATTTAAGATAGCGTGCGATTTTTAAGGGGCATGATCCAAATGTGTTAATACCAACCACTTGATTGGTGCACTTACCCTTATCATACCGTAAGAAAACCCTGTCTGTACTTACATTTTGGGGTCGCAATGATAAATATTGCTTCATCAAACGCACATAATTAATTGCACCGCTGTCGGCAACAGTAAAACGTCGAGCCTTCACTGTTTTAGATGGTCGGATGGTAATAAGCAATACACTTCCTTCTTCTTTGATATCATATAAGCGTAAATCGCACAATTCACATCTTCTGCAAGAGCCAAAGATTCCGCAAGCCTTCAAAAATAAGTACGTAATGTCCGGTGCTTCCGTGAAAAACTTCCGCAAATCATCTTCTTTGAATACATACGCCTTCTTAGCAACGTCATCCTTGCTAATTGCCTTCATGAATGCATGCACTTTCACAAATGATTTTAAATCAACCCCTTTATTTATCCTCAACAGACATTGCAATTTCGAATGTATGGCCCACATAGTCGATGCTTTGTACTGTTCCGACATTTTCTGAAGGTAAGCAAGCACAACTCGTTCATCTACATCTACTACGTTTTGCTCCTCCATCCATGTTATGAACCTTTCATATTCTTTTTTATAAACGTCTTTGGATTTTTCAGGTATTAACCGCGATTCTGCTTTGGTATTTAAATTATGAATGTTAGAACTCATTTTACAACACACAATAACTAGTAAAAACTGTGATGTCAACTATTAATCTTATGTGACAGATTGCAAATTAATGTTTGTGTTTTTCATTTCCATGACAACAAGATATTGTGATGTCACATGACGAATTCATTAATAGTTCTTATTTCCAAATTTTTAATAATAATATCAATATTTATGTTTTCAAAGTGTACCAATAAAAAAAAATAGCCTAAAGTATTCGTGGATAACTGGTCTTTAAAACACTTGCTTTATTTCGAGCACTCGGCTACGCCGTCGTGCTCGAAAAATCGCGCGTGTTTTAAAGACCTGTTTATCCACTTATACTTTAATATACTATTCCAATCTTCTCTTATTTTAAAAATCTAAACCAAAATATCTTCTGAAATGGTAAGATTTGTAAGTAGGTACTTAAATACGTAGGTACCTACTTTATTATACACCATATATTTTACGTAACTTTTTTTTTTTATAATTTCAAATAAGGAAATTATACAATTTGTCCAAAGAAACTTCATAATCTCAATGATAATTCTTTTATCAAACTTTCTTCGGGCAGTAGGTACCATAATATTGAAAAAATACGAATGAAAAATCCAAATAAACCCGACAATTTTACATTTAAAACTTTACTGAACTCTTTACTAAGCCACCATCGTGAAACGGAAACGGAACGTAGAAACAAATTTACAGATAGTTGACATGCAAAACGTTCCTCCTTTTAGAACGAGAGCCGTTTCTCGACTCCGAATAGATTAAATCATTGATACACTTTATATTACCATACGAATCTATCCGAGGCCAAGTTTATTAAATTTGGGAGATAATTTTAAATAACGGCTTGATAGTACGAGGGAATTAAGAAACATAACATCCGACAGTTCCGTGATGTAGGTACTCAAGTCCAAATAGTTTAATAAAATGTCCGTGAGCGGCCATCTTTGTCCGCCCTTGTCCGTTTTTAGGCACTTCCGCGGCCCAGTGATGCTATGCAGAAAAAAAAATATCATTAGCTTTTTCGCCAATTTTTCCAGAATACATAAAAACTCCCCAGATTCGAAAAATTCGGTTATTCAAACTTGAAAGACAGACGAAAATGCAAAATATGGGGTTTAAACGGAAAAAAGAGCTAGAAAACTTCTGAGTGTGTAATATTTATACCTTTTCCTGATAAATCAAAGCTGTTGGTGCACAAATAATAATTGTAAAAGGTAAAGAATAAGCCGGTATGTCAGTATTTTTAGTAATAGTCTCACCAGGCTTATCTATCTTGCCATGGCTCTTATCAGATAGCAACTTGCCAGACGTAAATAACCCTCAAGCCCAGTAAGCGCAACTCATATACCGGCTTGTTATGAGAGAAATTTACGTCTGTCAAGTTGCTCTCTGGTAGGAGCATTGACAAGATAAGCGTAGTGATACTAATACTAAAATATACTGATATACCGGGACAAAGCCAGGTAGCAACATTAGCTTATTAAAACATTGGAAATTCTCTGAATATACAAAATCCTCATTGTCAAAATTCCTAAAACTTCATACTTTTTTTCCAAAAAAACTCCCATTCTCCCTTAGAAATTTGAAATCCCCCTGATCTAGGGGACTTCTTCCCATACATATCATGATTCACTAAAAGTAATATTGCAAACTGGAGATTTGTCAGGTTATTCGTAATCCGGGTATAAAAGTCTTGATAAAAAAAAAAGAGTTTTATGTTTGAATTCTGTGGTCATTCTTAAATCATGTGGCAGTCCATTCCAGGCTTTAGGTCCTGACACTCTGAAAGCACAACATACATGTAAGACTTTTTAAAGCGATTTCTATGTTTTCATGTCCAATTTATCTTCACTAAATACTTTATAATTAGCATCTCAATATTTACTCATTTACAAATATATCCAGAATATTTGCGAATGTTTAGGTTCGAACAATTAGGTTCCTTGATAACTCCTCAAAATGACAATTCAACACACCTATAAAAAGTGTTAACCTAGTTTTTGTTAAATAGTTACATAATATGTGACGTATTTAACCTAGTTTTGGTTTAATCCTTTTCATAACTTTATAACAATAAAATGGCTAAATTATAACAAACACATTGTAAAACTCAATAGTGTAACAAAATATTTAATTTTCAATTGAAGCCCGAACTTTTGTTTACCCGATTTGGGATGTGTAGTTAAGTTTTAAGCAGATTTTAACCGATTTCCATGATCTCCGACTTATTAACCGTAACCAATTTCCATGATCTCCAACTGATTAATCGTAAACGATTTCCATGATCTTCGACATATTAACCGTAACCAATTTCCATGATCTCCAACTGATTAACCGTAACCGATTTCCACGATCTCCGACTGATTAACCGTAACCGATTTCCACGATCTCCGACTGATTAACCGTAACCAATTTCCATGATCTCCGACTGATTAACCGTAACCGATTTCCATGATCACCGACTTATTAATCGTAACCAATTTTCATGATCTCTAACCGATTAACCGTAACCGATTTCCATGTTATCCGACTTCCATGATCTCCAACTGATTAACGGGGAAGTATATTTGACTATTTTGTTGACATTGATCTTTGATTACATGACGCCATATGAAATGATCTCTAAGCAACCGTATCCACAAATATTTGAATAAAACATTTTTATTCAAATGTAAATATATTCATATTGGCATCCGATTTACTAAGATATTAACATAATTAAGATTTTTTATTTCTTTGGACGTGTTTGTTGCTTATCAGCTATTTGGAATTTAAACACAATAATTAATTCATTCACTAGGCCCATAATATATTTGGTTCGCCATGCGGTGGATTACATCATATAAGCTTTATTGATGAATTTAATAAGAGGTATTAAATACTTTATCCAAAATAATCTTTAATCTATTTATGTTTTGGAAATTTAATCATAAAATACAACAACTTTAATTGAAGCAGTCTTTCTTATAGTGAACATCTTAGCCGACTGAATGAAGTTTTTTTGTATTAAACCAAACAAGAGTCCCAATGCTCCCAACCGTCTGGAGCCAGTGAAACTATGGAATTTGGAATTGGGGTATGTGTTGAGGCTGAAGGTAGTGGGGAGGGGAAGGAAATGGGGAAGAGGGAAGTACCAGGCTATTCAGATCTGGTCATCAAACACGGACAAAATTCAAGCAAGGTTTCAATTCTGAATGGTGGTCTTAAATCAGGGCGATCTAAGAGTAACTTCCACTCTGGAACGTGCTGCAAGTATACTGGAAATATTTTTAAATTAGTAAATATTTAGATGCTAATTATAAGTTATCTAGGGAAGATAAATTAGAAATGAAAACATAGAAATCGCAAAAGTGATGGATGTATGTTGTCCTTGGGTGTCAGGACCTAAAGCCTGGAATGGACTGCCACATGATTTAAAAATGATCACAGACTCCAGAATTCAGAGCTAAATTAAAAACTCTATTTTTTATCAGGACAATCATTCCCAGATTACGAATAACCTTACAATATTTGAAAACCTCCTACTACCTCCTCAGTAAGCGGAAAATGCTGCTTGTGTTGTGATGGAGGACTTAACCATCTTAGGAATTGAACACACTACGCCTGGGTGGGACCCAAACGCGATGTCAACAGTCAGCCACCGACCGGTCAAGTTTGGACAGTCATATGCTTTTACATTCACAGTCCGCAACATTGTAAATAACTAAATGTGTACAAAATGTAAACAACTGCGAATTTGTAAGCTTTTTAAGGCGATGCACTACGTAGAAATGCAAAATCATGTGTTTTTGGTTTGAAAATTTGGTCGCCTAGAAATGTTTCAGATGCTTTAAATAAATACCGCGAGTATAATACATCTTGGCTTTTGAAATAATCGAGCATTTTTTACATAAGTCTTTTTATAAGCCCAGAAAAAAATAATTTATAAGGCCTATGAAAATTGCTTTAAAGTTCAAAATTTCCTACTTACGAACCCATTTTCGGTTATGGTTTTATTGTATAATGTGGCCAATTAAGTTATTAATATTAACATAATATTTATGCCTGAACATCCACAAAATAAAATAAAAGGTACTTTTTGGCCATGTTTTTTTCTCGCCTAAATCAAAACAGCTGGCTTTTGACCCTTCGCTTTCATCACTTTTGTTCAGTTTTCAATGTTTTCTGTGTATTTCAAATGCGCCACATACATCTCATTTCTTAATTCTCCGTATAAACAAATACTGTTTAAGAAAATATATAACATTATCTTTCGGGTGTATGCATTTAAAATAAAATTAATATAATTCAAAATAAACATTACTATTTCTAATTCATAGAATTTTAACATCAAACGTGAAAAATGTTGTCAAAAACGCTAACTACATTTTTACTCAAAGTTTTACTCCAATCGTAGAAAATTTGAGAGAGCTGAAATCAATTTCGTTTAGTTTGGGGAATTTTTAAGAAAAACGTACCTTCACTTTTATCTCGTTCATATAATAATAAATAATATTTAAAGTTAAACCGATTGTTACGCTGGTTGCGTGAATTATAAATGATTCATTTCGACTCTTTTTAGGATCTTATATGGATTTCAGTAAAAATATTTGAGGCAAACTGGAAAGAATTATAATTTCTCTTTCTAAAATAAAAATAAAATAAGTGTTTCCGCGTGATATAAAAAAATATTAAAAATGCTTTTATAAAATATGGATGCCCGGTCATATATGACCCTCAAACACTGGAGGGGTTAAAATAAATATCAGCCCTACTTTTGCCATTAATCTTTTAATAAATGTAAAATCAATTGTATTGGAGGGTAAAATAGCATTCATATGAAATCAATGTCATGTGTTTTTACTTAGTGTCCTCTGCGTGCAAGTTCCTAAACTTGTTAAAAATAAATAACTTACCGTAATAATACTTAAATAATAAACATATATGGAGCCTATGAACTCATAATAATGAGTGATATAAGTGATTTTTCACAAAAAGGGTGCTATACAAATTATCCAATTATTATATTTATTACTAGTTGACCTACACCCGGCGTTGTTCGGGGCTTATAAATGGTTCGGGGTAAAGTTTTGATTTTGCGATTTCTAGAGTAACTGACAACTAGTTGAATTTTAGAGGTGGAAATAAATAAAAATAACAATTTACATAACTTGAAGTGATGAAATAGATTTCGCAACACAATTATGCGAATTTGGTTGCTGGTTCTTGTTTACACTTTATGCAGAAAGATGTTTTCACTTTGGTGTAAAAGTGCCTATTCCAATAAGTAACAGACATTAAACACTATGTAAGTGGATTCAATATGCATAAATTGGTTAGTCTATGTTTTCTCAGAAACCTGTTAGCGCTGCCTAGATGTAAAAGTAGTTTTCGAATTTCCAGAGTAAGGTTATGAATACTTACCTACCGTTTTCCTTGTATTAACTTATAAAGGCATTGTATTATGAGATTGCTTTGATTTATAGGTATGTACAAGGTGGGGCAAAAGTAATCACCTGATGTTCATTTGCTGTAATTTTTTTTATGATAAACTTTGGTACTGCTTGTTATTCCGCGTTCCTGCGGAGTAAACCAATGCATGTCTTTGATTTGTATTCTGCGTTTGTTTACTTGACAAATTTCAAAACTGAATTGACATTTGGCGCCATTTGCAAAAGTTATAGCGTTTTCCAATAGGGTGATTACTTTTGCTCCACTCTTTTTTAACATATGTCATAATACGTGATTGTTAATCCGAAAGTTATGTCTTCCTTTTGTCCTTTAACAATGCAATGAGTTCAAAGAGCTAATCGATACTCGGAAAAAAATGAGATTTGAATAGAGTTTTCACTAACATTTAGAAATTTTCTTCTGGAAGGTTTATATAAATATAATACATGTATAATATATTTATAGAAAGTAATGAAAAGTCGATTTTTTGTAATCAAGTCTTAAAAAAAAAAATTTTTGGGCGCTTACATTACTAACGCGGGCTAAACATTATCAGATACATCAAAATAATGTACTACGGAATTGTTTATCTTAAAAAGGCCTACAGAAAATTCCATTTGATATATGTCTAGGGATATCACCTAGGGATAACCCCTAGCAACGTTGGGTACACATCATCTATTCATTAATAAATTAGCAATTGTCATATTTCTCTGTGTACAATTACGTTTCAGTACCTATAATTTGCGTAGGCATAAATCAATCGGAATCAAATTGAAAAGTTTGGGTTGGGTTAGGTTAGGTTGTATTTAAGCACTATCCGAAATCTTTTTGTAAAAATTACCTAACCTAATTTAAAGCTTTCAAAATGATTTCAGATATTCGTAGTAAGATCATACAGTAAAATATTTTATTTTATTTTGCTTTGTTGTAATAATCACCATTGATCTCTAAGAAAAAAAGAAGATTTTAAATTATGTATATATCACAGCGAGAAGATGGTCGAGGATTTGCTGCGGCATGTATGTTTCTTGTGGCCTCCAATGCGATTATAATTCAGCATTCAATCTTCTCTGATGCTGTAAGCTGCAACCTTCACTTAATTTGATAATACGGAGGGGAAATATGAAGCAGAAGAAATTATGACCGCTACTGTACCTACTGAATTATTACTAACACGTCTTGTAATAGATTCAATATCCTAGCAGTTACTATCCGACGATGGTGTAGCTATAAATATTTTATTTTTCCATCTGTGGGAATGCTGGTCGGAGGGTCTTTTTTATGAAATGAAGTAGTGAACTAGAGCCTTGAGAGACCCAGTGGAAGGCAGGTAACACAGCAAATTCCACAGCCGAACTGTTGGTGGAAATGGCTTGTTCTCATGTGGAAAATGTTAACAGTGTACTAATGTTGGGAACGTGTTTGACGTGCTTCCTCGTTTGGCCGACAAATCGTTGCAGAGTTGAGCTGTTGAACTGCAGAACGAGTCGTAAAAAAGACCCGTTCTCTTGTGACAAATTTCAACCGAATACAATTTTAACATCTATTTATTTATTATGTGCATCTATAAAAAAAGGTTTAAATATATTTTTTTGGCTTTGCCTGTCTCACTAGGAAATCCTGTGTCGAGACAGACTTGTTTACAAATATTTTATAATATTAAATAAAGTACATTTTTCAATAAAGCAAAAATATTTTACAAAAATTTTCAGGTTGGTACTAGGTAGTGGTAATAATAATGAGATAGAGAATTATATTTGGGCGAGGTGACTAATTAATTATTGCACGACCTTTTTCGATGTTCCATTGTTTGACCAGGATTTTGTATTAGTTAATATTATTCGATTGTATTTTTTTTTCACGTAGGTTATTATATATTTAAATCGCAATGTATTTGAAATTTCTTTGACCAAATGTTGTGTTTGTTTTAGGTGCCTCGTGTTTACAATATTTTGGATATTTTCATAAAATGTATGTGTTTTATTTTTAAACAGATGAGTTAAGATAGTTTTTGTGTAAATTTGTCGAATATCTAATACATGGAATTTGTAGAACATATCTGCAGTACTTCTTATTTTAATTCATTTTTATAATTAATATTGATAATTAATTTTTGTGCCTTCGATAATGAATCTATAGCTGATAGTGTTGCACCTCCCCATGCGATTATTCCATACTCAATGATAGATTGACAAAGAGAGTAATAAACAATTTTCATAGATTTGGAGTCTAGTATGTTTCTAATTTTTTTGAAAAAATAAATATGTTTTCTAAATTTATTACAAAAAAAAAAAATTTCATGAATAATGTACAGTTATGGTATTTTGTTTTACTGTTTTACAGATTAATTAGTATTTAAAAGCTTTGTAGCTCACGATAGAAGTTATGTTGTGATCATCAAAAATCATTAATTCAACGAAAACAAAATGTGTAAATTTCATGATACCAGAACTTACAGTTCTCGAGTTTTGTGCTGTTTCGGCGCACAGATTTTCAACTACGTCTACTGGATTAATTTTCAACGTCCACAAAAAAATTAAAACATTAATTTGCGGCATCTCTAAAAATCTCAGTTTTTATTATTTCAATTTTCGTCTTCATTAGAAACTCCGTTGCTATATTTAAAACTAAAAAAATACTGGTTTGAACTATTAGTTTCACGTTAGGTAGGAAGTGATAGTAATGTTATAAATTAATAAATTCAGCTAGACGTATATTTTTCAAGGTTTTGCGCATTGTTATTAGACATATAACATCATACTGATTATATTCGAATACATAATATCACAAATATGAATAAATTCAGAGTGCGTAGGACGTTGGTTTGTATTGCATGATGTTTGCAGAAATGTTATAAGTATACAGACAATATTGTATTTAGAACCAGATTCTACTGGAAAAAAATGAAAACCTTACTGTAAATTATTTTTTAATACGAACAGTCAGCAGACTTGAAAGGTGTGAAGAAGAATTTATGAGAAACAAATAAAATCGTGTAAAAAAACGTGGTGTTAATTTATGTTAGTGGCAGAAGGGTTTAAAGTTCAAAACGCCAAGGTCCCAATCTCAATCTTCTGCTAACTTCTCTATTTTTTGACAAATGACATTTTATACTTATTTACTGATGAGCCTTGGATGAACTAAAAAGTGAAGATATGTTATTGGGATAAAGCGCGTGGTTTCACTGAACTCGGTCCAGTGGACACACTTGAAATTTACTGCGTTCAGTATGGCACAATAAATTCGTTCGTCAGATAAGCCGTCAGCAGCTGACACAAACACCTCGCTCTAGAGTCTAGACTTTATTTTTTTTAAATATTACTTACCTGTGTTTTTGAGAGGTGCAAAAATCATTTAAGAGCAAAAAACAGATCTAATGGAGTTTCTAGTTATTTCAATAAATACAATAATGCAGAAGGCTTTTAGGTACCCGAAAACGGTTAATTTTCGAAATGAAATAAAGTGAGAGAGCGAACGTAGCAACACACAAGAAGAAGAAGGATAACCTACTGATAGGTAGTAAGTCAACGCGTATAGTGTTCCGTATTCGTCTTCGTGTAAGCGAGTAAGCGTATATTGTCATCTCAGTCACACCCGTGATGTAGAATGTAGTATTCGCCGCAACTTTTAAATACAAAAACGATAACTTTTAAGCCCGATGTATTTTCTTCACACACACATATTCTTTGCCGTAATAGAATTAAGAAATTACTGGAAACATAAAAGAGTGTTTGTTAGTTGCTACATTTCGGGTCAATTTTGTTAGACGTGTCTATTTGTATTGTAATGTCATTGGTTTTAACTCGACCATTTGGCATTTACCAGTCTCTAAATTTGTTTGATATGCTCTAGTTCCAGTCCAAGATGTTGGCCTTGTTGGATACTACCTTTTTGTCCCTCCAGAGTCGCATGATCGTGATTCATACAACGATCTGTCAAATTTAAATAATCAATACTATGGTACCAACGAGCCTGAAGAAAGTTTGAAAAAAATTGTCGCTGTGGAGGTGACATTTACTTGAACAATTAATAATTCCTTACGTGAAATAAAACAAAATGTTACATAAGGTATAAAAATGGTTTTTAATTGTTGTTTATTGTTTATTGTTTCTTTACATTTTATCTTTTTTACGTTAGAATTTTTAACCTCACTAGGACAAGCCTGTGTTAGTTAAGTAGGCAGTTGTTTCAGTACCTACTTACAATTATTATAGCTTCAGAGGAAATTTTGGATTTGATTTATTAAATAAGAGAAAACCAGACGTACAGTTTTTTGAAAGCGAGTTCTACTGTTCACGGAATTACTATTGATGGTAGAATATTGAATTACTCGGTTTGCGGTAAATTTTGTTTATTTTTTTTCAAATTTTCAAATCTTGCAAGCAGAAATTAACCCACTTTCCGACTTCCGATCGAGTTGAAACTTGGCAGATAGACTTGTTGTCGATGACAATGCATTCTATCAACTTTTGGTTGCAATCACATACACACAACCGGTCATACACGCATTTTTCTGAAGTAGGGTGACGTTACAGCAGTTCAATATGCGAAACAAATTAAGGTCCTACCCGATCGGCATTTGGCGAGATTGGCAGAGTTTTCAACTCCAGTTCCTGGGTAGGCAGGTTCAACCCTCAATCAAAGTTTTAAAAAGACATTTTAAAACAGATCTAAAGAAAAAAAAACTTTATTTATTAAGGGTTGATTTTTAAACCTTTGGTCTAAGATAATATATAAGTATTGGTAGAGTAAAACGTATATACATAAGACACAACACCATTACATACACAAATAATTATTTACCACTGTACCTCATTGAAAGAACCATAATTATCCATTTTTGATTTTTTTTTTCATTACCGCCTTTATTATTGTATTTTATTTAATTTCATCCAATTTGTTGTTTGTTATTATCTTTTTAATAATATTATTAAAGTATAAAAGGGGGCCTCAGCACAAAGCACACATTATCAAATAATGTATGAAAATATGTCAAGTAATGTATCTAATAAAATGAAATAAAAATTTGTGTATAATATGGATTATAGAATTTGCAACACATTTTTTAAGATTCTTTTGTGGGTGCTTCTAAAATTCGTCTTGTCTTTACAAAATACAGTATTGAAAATGTTTTATCTCCGGTCTGCAGGACCAACGTGACAATAATCATGTCGGAGGGAAAAGCACATTGACATGTTTTATGGCTATGACATTGTATGTTATTGCTGCTGGAAAAGAAAATTGTTATCATTCCATCAAAAACAACATACAACATCGTAGCCGCAAAACATCTCTATGATGTTGTATGTTATTGCTGCTGGATTGATAACAATTGTCTTTCATCTTGCTCGATCACATTTATGTATACGTAACGATATTAATTATCTTATCTTATTTGCCTTCTTGTTCTCTTTGCCTTTTTGTTTTGTCTCCGAGTATTAATTTTTCATCGTGATGCCATTATGTTTTTGGGGATCTGGTTAGGATTGTGGTAGTCGAATTAAACAGTCCAAATATAGTAGCCAGAGTAGTCACAGTTGTTGCTGATGATGAATAACGACAGTTGAACTAACGAAGCTCTCGGAATTGAAAGAATTAGAATGCGCGGCGCGCGGCGAGTTGAAACCGTTCGGACCAATGACGCTGCATTGTTTCGGGCTTGCAGAAAAGAAATGTGTTAATATAACAAGAGATGAATAAAAAACTCATTATTTGACTTTTTAGTGTCAAAAATGAAATGCGGACTGCCTTTTCTGCCAATGAATATTTAGGTTAGTATTTCAATTCAACTTTGCCAATTTATTAATATTGTTACGTAACTGTACGACGTTTGACATGTCGGAATATAAATTCAAAGAAAATATTTCCAGTGTTACCAACGTATGTCGACTGCTTATTTATTGTCTTATCAACATCGGCATGGGTATCAACAACGCGACCGTGCTCGGGAAATCGGTATAAAATCATCGGTAGCTAACGTAGGAGATTTCGATAATTATACAAAAAAAAATTATAAAACTGACAAATTAAATAAGAAAATATTAGCAAAACACGTAACAGTAACATAAAAAAATAGAAACTAAAACAATACTATAAGTCAAATCACTAAAACTGCATTACTTAATACGTACGCTTCTGGTAGCTTGCTGGTGGGTATAGACTAGGCTTAATTCTATAAACGAGTCAGTACTTATAACAATATAGTACCCTTAACCTGTTGCCCAGATCATGCATTATTTTATTTAGTGAGTGTGTCTGATAGTTGGTTGTGTATGTGTTACAGAAAAATGTAACATTTTGTATTGTGTTCCTCGTCGGTGCATGGAATTTAATATTGACGATGATGGCAGGGCTGACAATTAAATTATTAATAGCTCTCTTGAAATACAATCAGGTCTGAAATAATTTTCCTGCCAGACAGGGTAATTTAAAAAAAAACACAACTGATCTAACCTAACCTAACATAACATAAAATAACCTAACCTAGCATTTTAATATGATAGTGCTTCCTACTAAAGTGCCTTATCAAGATCCCGGCGATTATGAATAAATTTTTATAATGCCATTAAATATGGGTGTTTTCAATACGTGGCATCATAATGTATTTTAAATATACGCCTTTTGGTACTAATGAATTCACAAATAATTTATGTAATCGATTACTTACATTTTCGTTAGCATTTTGAAGACCGGAAAAATACTTTGATGCTAATTCAAATACTTAGTTGTGTATGAAAATAACCAACTATGTTTCAAAATGTCAAATCAGTCGTGAAATAATGTTTGGTATCAGACGACCTTGGATTCGAACTTGTTAACCGATATTGTATACATATCACATTACCATTGTCAGGAGCCGACTTCTGTTTGTTGATGAGCGCCCTTGTGAACACATCCCATCGTCTGTAGGGTTAATTAATTACATGATATATTATTCCATTTTTATATTTGTCTACTCTTTCAAATTCTCTGCACAATTCTAGTCCTACACGGAGAGAAATCGATTTTAGTCCTCGCGATAAATTAACAGACCTTATTAATAAAACACCAATTTAAAAATGTTTTATCCATTTGTCTTGATAATAATAACATGACGAGAATATGAATTATAATGCAAAAATATTCGGATTTTCGTGAACACATGTTCTGACATCATGATAATATATTTTTAATTTACTAAAAGTTGAAAGAGATTCATAATAAATTAGCAATTTTTTTAGTCATTTTTCTCCGTATAGTACTTCTTATAATATTTATAAAATCTATATCCGCGAGACTACACTATTTTTTTTATTTTTATTTTTTATTTGGTATATTATTTTGTTACAATTTATGTTTTCCAGTAATGTAGGTCTCACTGGGTGGCTTGCCCGTGCTGAGGCCTTCATTTTATAATATGAAAATGTAATCTACATATTACATTTAAAGAGAAGATAATAAATTTCAAAAGAAAATAATAAATTTAAAATACGAAATACATAATAATACATTATGACATAGCAATAAGCGAGTAAAGGTTAAAAAGGGCCGTTAACCCCTCCAGTGTTTGAGGGTCATATATGACCGGGCGTCCATATTTTTTTAAAGGTTGTTTTATCTTTTTTTTATATCATGTAGAAATACGTAATTTTTATGCATTAAAAAGAGAAATAATAATCCTTTCCAGTTTGCTTCAAGATTACTGGATGTGTTCGAGGAACGAACAAGGGTTGGGATAGCCTTATTTAAAAGTCTATTCCACACAAATAAAGCCTATGGCTTATGATAGGCGAATGCGATAGCACAATTTAAAAGGTTAATTCACAGTCAGCTTACCGGGTGGCGAACGAAATCTGCATCTCGAGAATTATCTGTCAGCACTGGAACGGTGATCGTTGTACGGTAGCACTCGTTATGTTGAATTGGATTGCGATAGTTGCGATAGAATACGTTTAAGGGATTATTCCGATAAATAGCCGGCGATAGTACATAAATTGGTTTTGACAGGACGAACGTTTTGATACGATTGTACCGCTCACGGCACTCCGTGATTATAGTTGACGTGTGTGAATTCAAACGGTACAGTTCAAAATCTGACCATACTATTGGTCAGCACACGGCCTGTCAAAAGAAAATCGGCGTGACGGAACAGGATGTCACTAATAAAATCCTGAAAATAGTTAAAATTAATAATTCTTATTTCTCGTCGCTATCGTAACAATCGGTTTATCCTCAAAAATTATTTATTTCTATTATATGAACGAGATAAAAGTGAAGGTACAGTTTTTTTACAAATTTCCCAAACAAAACGAATGTGTTTTCGTAAATATCGAGTTCTCTCAATTTATCTACGATTGTCGTAAAAAGTTAATTAAAAATGTGGTTTGCGTTTTTGATAACATTTTTCACGTTTGATATTAAAATTTTATTATTTGTAAATAGTAGTGTTCATTTTAAATGCATACACCGGAAAGATAATTTTATATGGTTTCTAAAACAGTATTTTTTTTACCTAAACTTAAAAAATAAAATGGTCGAAATACACAGAAAACCTTTGCAAACTGAAAAAAGTGATGAAAGTACTGAAGAGTTAAAGGATCTGTTCAACTGAATCTCAGTGGTAGGACTTTGCTTTATTCAAAAATTTATTGTTTTATACCTACCTAGTTACCACCCTGTTTTCCCCGAGGATTAACTAGGGTAGTAACCACACTCTTTTGAATTGATCGAATCATCTTATAATATAAGATACCACTCTTGAGGTACAATTGTCCCATTGGGTCCGAGCAGTTGAAACTCTTGCGCGTTATTCAAACAATAAATAGAAAGGCCCTTAATCTTTATAATCGGAGTAACAAAACTATGCTTGGGTATCTAGCACGGACGATAGTTAAAGAATTTATCCATAATGTTGATAACTTGTCATCGTTCCCGTGCATTACTGCAAATTGAAAACGTACAAACAACAGTTCACGTCGAATAAATTAAGAACGCTTAGTCGTTTGTTCATTGACGACCTGCAGTCGTGCTTGGGACGATTATTTCTATTCTATCATTTAGTAAGCATAAGTCACGCATTTCAAGCAGTAAAATTAATAGCTTAAAATGAGTTAAAAACAAAGTAAAATGTTGGACATGGTGTACACAAACCTAACCGTGAAAACAAACTCTTTTAAATGAAAAATACACTTTGTAAAACACCACTTTTATTTTTGACCAGGTTTCGCTTAGCTCAAGCTTCATCAGGGCTTATTATATCAACTAAAGTTATTTTCATACAGACACATATATATAGAAGAAAATATCCATCCTGTAATCATTATACATCCTTTCTCGTTCTAGCACTAATAAGGTGTCTGCTCTTTTATTTCTATCTCTTTCACTCATTGTTTTATTTTCTTCTATATATATGTGTCTGTATGAAAATAACTTTAATTGATATAATAAGCCCTGATGAAGCTTGAGCTAAGCGAAACCTGGTTGGCTGTTAATATTAATTCAAAAATAAAAGTGGTGTTTTACAAAGTGTTTTTTTCAATTAATATATAATGTCACATCACAAAGTGTTTGCTTCCTTCGATAAAACAAACTCTTTTCTTCATTTCTATAATAGCATGATTGAGTAATTTCCGTCGAGTGATAATTTAGTGATAACCCGAATAAAACAATCCAGCCTAACTGTTTGTAAGTGAGATAACTACATAAGGTTGATCCAATGTTAAACTTGTAGTTATGTTAATCTATTTTTGTCAACTGGTTATGGTTAAACTAGATTTCTAACTGACCTTCTCAAGGGGAACCTGCTCCCAATAAAGTCCCTTGAACCTTTGTAGACTTGACTATACCTGTTATAAAAGTGGAAATTTGTGTCAAGGTTAATAGATATTTCTTTTATGTAACGTTGGAAGGGCCCAAACTTAAATTGATAAGATTCAAACTCTAAATTTATTTATTTTATTTATTTATTTTATTGATTTATTGTGAAAAACAGTATATTCCATTTACATTTCACAAATAACAGTTTATAAATTACAGTTTATAAGAAGTCAGTACATACATTTATTTGCATGGGTAAATACATCAATACTATCTGATTAACCAGATTTGTTAAATAGTATGCTTATTGCATACTATTGTTGCATCTTAAATTCTCTTTGGTTCAAATTGAAAATGTCAATCACAGAAGAAATGTGATTTAACAAAGTAGTTATTCTCCCCAAAGGCATGATCATTGGTAGGTTGGTCCTGCCCCTTGGAAAAATAAATAATCTGTGCTGTCTAGCTCTGATGAAATTATCAGGGACATAAAAATAAATTCGTTCCAGAATATCTGGATTGCAAATGTGCCCATTTAGCAGCTTGTGCGCCACTAACACCATTGCAATATTTCTCCTAACGTCTAGACGTTCTATCCCCAGCATTCCGGCAAGAAAATCAGAGGGATACAATAAAGGGTAATATCCTAAATATCCTAAAAAGGGTAATATCATAAATCAATCGGTAATTATGAAGTACCCATACACCACGTGTAAGTGACGTTTTATATTTCATATTATATTTATGCATCTAGTTCTTAAGGCGAAGCTTAATGCTAAATCACCATTTTGATTAATCTTTATAACTTATTGGTGTACATTATGAATACCAAAAATATACTATATATATATAAATTGAAGGTTTTCCTATCGTTTCTCTTGACTAGAATACAACTAAAATAAATTACTAATAATTAAACAGTTTACAATGTATAATAATATTTGCTAACAATAAAATTAGTTTTCACAATTTTTTTTTTGAATTTTTTGATGTTACTCTTTTATGGAAGCAGACGCTTGTGTTTAAAAGAGATGCTGAGTATCGAGATGAACATTATTTATGTAAGTATTCTTATTAATAATTTAAGGAGTTAAGAACATTCAAAATATAAATGTATATCAACAATGTACAATTTAACGATTTATAACGTTACATTATTTAATTGACGAATTTCGTTATTTTGATTTTTTTACATTGAAATGTTCTTTGATCACTTTGAGTAGGGTTTTGTCGTCGTCGATTTTTCTGATATTATCAGGTAGGTTATTATTATTAAAGTATTTTTTGCCTAGAAATGTGTAATGATGTTGTGCAAATGAGGTGTTACATTTTTGTATTGGAAATATATGTTTTGACGAGTACATCTTTCAGTTGAAAAACTGTGATTTTGTTTTTCTTTTATTATTTGAATTATTATGTTTTTTCGGATAGTATCATTAAATTTCAGTACTTTAAAATCTTCAAATATAAGTTGAGTTGGATAATCTCTCGGTTTTTTCAATATTATTTTAACAAAGCGTTGTACAATTTCAATAGGTAGGAGATTAGTTTTGTATGCGGATCCCCAACTGGTTACACCGTATTGGAGATTGGATTGTACTAATGCGTAGTAGACTGAAGTTAAATTTCCCAATGATAGAAATTTACGCAGTTTCAGAAAAATATAAATTAATTTCCGTATTTTGTTAATGGTAAGGTTGATTTGATCTTTCCAGTTTAGGTTTTTGTCCATTATTATTATATAAATGTAAACTACTGAAAAAAATATTTTTTCAATGAAAATGTATGAACGCGCAAAGAAAACAACTTTTTAAAATTACAGTTTTATAGCTAAGATTATCTGTGACAGGTTCACTTGATTAACTTTTTTGCTTTCTTATAAAATTATTTACAAAATAAATAAAAAAACAGTTTTGTGCTTGAAATTGAACGTTTCTAGACTCCGTTTGTCAAGTGATTTTAATGCCTATTACCTACAATATAAAGTGTACCAAGAATATAGACACTTTTGGCTTGTAGCTTCCTCTTAAGACACATTATCATTTTCATATTAATTTCATTTTGGTTTAAGACATTTTTTCACGTCTCTTGAAGTCTTCAAGGTTTGTGTTGAAGAAATAAAGAGTCATGTTGTTTAGCAGCATCATACCCTGTGTCATGTGGTATGCATAGCAGATCTGATTGTGTAGCCCCTAGCATTAGTTGTTTGGCACAAACAACTAATAGAATTTCTGGCATGCAAAAGTTTATTTATAAAGGCGATTAAAACAGGTTTTTAAAAATTTTCATTTCGGCTTAGTCTCGGCCCTGCCAGACTTCCTTTACCTTCCTCACCATAGCAAATTTTCGTAACATAACTTTAAGGCAATGCACTACGTCGTGTAATATTTTAAATTGAGCCGCTATCAATAACAACCCTTAGGTAGATGGCGATAAGGTTTAAATTCCCGCTTTACACCATCCGCCTGTTTTGATTTATGCAAGGAAAAAACATGGGCAATAAATTCCTTTTATTTTATTTTGGGGATGTTCAGGCATAAATATTTAATTTTTTATAAATAACTTAATTGGCCACATTATACAATAAAATCATAACCAAAAATGGGTTTGTAAGTAGGAGATTTTTAACTTTAAAGCAGTTTTCATAGGCCTTGTACATATTTTTTTTTCTGGGCTTATAAAAAGACTTATCTAAAAAATTCTCGATTTTTTCAAAGGCCAAGATGTATTCTACTCGCAGTATTTAATTAAAGCATCTGAAACATTTCTAGGCGACCAAATTTTCAAACCAAAAACACATGATTTTGCATTACTACGTATGGCATCGCCTTAATAGACGTATCAATACGCCCACCCAGAATGAAAACCTATCGTATTTATTTATGCGAATTAATGTATTTTTAACAATCGGTATTCAATTATTATTATCATAGGTCAGAAACATCTGCATTAAAAAACTGTCACTGGCCAAAATTGCATAATCGTATTAATTTACTATGGGAAGTTTTTCATACAAATATTGTGTCCACACCATTCTTGATACCGAATACAATTTCAAAAGATATTTATGGACGTACGTTTTACTCTGTCACATGACGCTGGTTTGTTGGAATTGAAGAGTGATAACACTACCTCGGAGTACTTTCTCTTTGTTTTGTTTGCGTTTCACGTTCAAATGTATTTATGCGTGGATACAGCTTTTTATTCAAATTGGTATCTGTTCGCTAAGAGTACTCAACTGTGAAGGCTCAGAAAATGAATGCAAAAGACGCAACCATTGAAGAAATAAATCAATGGAACTAAATAGTAAACGAAAAGAAATTTCACTGTCTATTGAAATTTGTTATGATAAAATTAAATAAAATCTTCTGTATTAAAAGGTTTATCGTATTCAAACTTTTTACTGAAATTATAATATAATTTTGGCGTAACTTCACACAAGTAACACGCAAAAAATGATTTTGTATGAAATTTGTTCTTTTTTCGACAAACGCTCCTGACATTGTTCTTCATTGCTCACAGTAAGATCGCTCTTTGTTTCTTTCATCGCTCACAGTAAGAACAATGATTTCTTTTCATATATGTAGGCCGATAGCTTACAAAAAAATTTCTGTTTTTTAATTTTTTTACATTAATCCCAGATAGGAGGCTCTGAAGGAAACCATTTTCCTCTTTGGGGATTCTGTGTTATTAAGGCAAAAATAATCCGTCTTTACAGAATTACAATACAAAAAATTAGTCAAATTAAAGATTAAAAGCCTTACTAATAAATTTGTTTTAAATGTTACACAGCTGGTAAACAAGCATTAATTTAGGGTAAATGGCTACTCATCAGCTGTGCAAAACCCAAAACACGCCCAGTAGTGAGTACATTATTTTGTCATCTTGGCTGTAAGTCATGGGATTTGTGAATATTAATTATTGCAATTTATCTAAAAAAATATATTCTCCATACCGTGAAGCTTCCATAACATTTTTGTTAATACCATTCCTTTTTTCGCTAGGCTTCTGTTTGAGAATACGAAACTACGTAAAATCCATTATCTACCATAACTACTACGAGTATAAACATTAACTACGTTACTAACAGTATGGTTATAGTTTAAAAGTATGGGCATAACTTGTAAGTGACGCCTAATTACCCAATTGCCACTAACCGTATTATAACCTCTCAGGCATATTTGTTTTGAGAACAAGCATCTATTACACGTAGAGTAAAGTTGTTCGCTTTTGGGAACAGCTCATATGTTCTCAAAGAAATCGTATTTTCTCTCTTACTGTCTGTTAGAAATATGAATTAAACGGTGTTAGAAAGAAAAAACACCAAGCTTTATAGTCAAATCTTTATGTTAACCACAGAAGAATTAATATGTACACCTCTATGAAACCAAAGGTTCCGAACGAAATTTTAGAAAATTTATGAAACTTTGTGAATTTTTCATTAAATATTTTTATACGGAACTACGCAAAAGTGAGGTAACAGTATTGTTTATAATACATTTGTCTAAAATGAAATGTCATTTTTTTTCATTATCAGTAATTTTAGTTCAGTGTTCAGACGAAAAAACTTAAGGTGTGCCATTTTCAAAACTTTCTCATATTTGTCTTCAATTTTTTTTAAATATATGTTTATGTCTAATAATAAACTTTCAAAAACATTTTTTAGTTGTTCAGAAATATTCCATTTATTTCAAAGTGGAAATACACACAAATTCCCTGACTTAGATGAACTTCCCTGAATGTAGAGAGAGGCTTCAATAGCTCTACAGGATGAAAATAAAGAATCCATTTATTATATTGTTTGATCAATTTGATGAATAAAAGTAATTTAATAATTTAAGTAAGGCTACATCTGCCCTGATGATGGACACAATAATGCTGTCTGAAACATTGGCCAAAGAAAGACGTAGCGCAACAAGACATAATACTCCAAAAATGAAATACTATGAAAAATGTAAGCAGGTTAAAAAATACAACTTTTTTAACTAAGAAAGCATTCATTTTAAGCTACAAGAAATGAAGTATGAAAATATTTTTGTCAAAATTTGCTATCATGCCCACTATTTAAAAAAATGCCAATAAAATTGTCACAAACGGGTTTAATTTGTTCTGCAATAATTAAAACTAAAAAACTGTTTGAGGTCACTGTGTAGAAAAGATGCAGTACCTGTGCTGTATGGACACGGGCCAAGAAATTCAAAGCCAATTAGATTGTCTACAAGGATGAAATCAAGCACCCAGAAAAATTTGATTTACCAAGTCGTCCAACTTTACAACAAAATACCAAAAGAAATTATTGAGATTAAAAATATGTTTCATTTTAAAAAGGAATCAAGAAAGTATGTCTACCTCCAATATTGATGTTATGTTTGTGTTTTTTTATATGTTTAAATTTTAAACTTTTAAAGATAATGTTAAATTTTATATAGAATTATTAGCACACACAACGATGTGAGCTAACTTAAGGTCAATCAATAAATAAAATAAGCTCTTCCTTAGGGATATCGGTGTATTTTAATGGTTAGATAATATAATCAATTATTTCATAAATTAGATATTGGATTGTAGTGACCGACCGTCAGTTACGGTCAAAAATTAACCGTCACTTCTCTGCGTTCATGATATGTTAATTAACCGTCCCTTCTGTGCGTTCATGATATGTCAATTAACCGTTACTTCTCTACGTTCATGATGTGTCAATTAACCGTCACTTCTCTGCGTTCATGATGTGTCAATTAACCGTCACTTCTCTGCGTCAAAGTTTTTCGATTAAATAATAATTATTTATTATATTGCCATAGTCTAACATACTAGGCTGATTCTCTTGACTATATTTAGTGATTCTCAGATCGTTAATAGTTTCAAGTACCAGCATACCTATACTGCTGTGGAGTCCTTCAAGAAAGACATTGTGTTTTTACTTAATACAGCAGAATGGCGTATATTGAAGAACCGTAAACAGAACAAAATAGCGCAAACGGCTCGTGGTTGCTTTATCCCTTTCGGTAATTCGTGACTTGGCTCACGGAAATTTTGTTATTTTATACGCACTCTTACATAACAACGAACCAAACAGCGCTAAAAGTAAACCAATTTACTTAGATGAACTGACAAGTTAACAATAAAAAAAGCTTAATTTCTGGGTATAGTGGCGTAGAGAGGTTTTTCAATTATATATAAACAAAAAATATATTTAAATTCCGTCTCGGCCGAAAATACAACAGAAACCGAAATTCGGTTTCCGTTTCGGCTGAAGATCTAGTTTCGGTTGGTCACTGCAGGATTGTAAGAAATATATGTAAGTGAATAGTTGCGATCAAATTACACAATGAAATATCTAAAAATACATTAGAGGGACCATCCCGCTCCTTAAATTATTTAAGGACAAGGTGCGGACGTGGTCCTATAAAAGCCGAATTAACTAATAACAACCTCCGTAGTTCTTTCGCCTCCTCACTGACCACAACAACAGAGTACAGCAGGTTCTGCTGCTGTAAATCTCTTAGTACAAGTTGATAGTTGCTCGTGGCCCGTCGCCGCGCAACCTCCAAACGGGTTACCCCCAAACACGATACCTCACAATACCTCAAAACAACTTACAATACCACCAGAAGGCACGTAGTGAAAATCCAACATTCCTCTACAACCGAATCGAACAAGCCTACAAAATTCTCACAAACGACATTGGATTTTTAACAAGTGATTTAAAAATTAAAATGCTAAAAAACAACTGATATTTTAAATGAATTGTGTTTTATGTTGAATTCTTTATCATTATTATCGTTGACTTGATTAAATAATACCATTGTGAATTCATTGTGCAGTGAACAAAATGAAAAACAGTCATGACGGTTTGTACAATATTTTAATTTTGTATTGAATTCGATTTGCATGTATTTATATTGTATGCCAAAGGTTGTAGTACGATTTAACAGGCGGAATGTCTTGTTTATAAGTTGCTAAGATTTCTAGATGTGATCGTTATCTTTTTTCATTTTATGTGTCTTGTTCTGTTTCATGTTTCGTTCAGATTTGTCAGTATTATCTTCTTCTTCAATGATTACATTGATTGGTATAAAATATTTTTTTTATCAAAAACCAGTGTAAATATGTTTGTCCGAGACACTATCTAGGTTACAAACCATATCTAGGTTACAAACTTTGTGATCATTTAAAAATATAGTTGCCAAAAATTTAAGAATAAATAGTTGCAAGAAAATATTGTTAATTCTGTTAATATGACGTTTAATCATTTGGTCTCAATGTCCGGTAAAAGAGATATCGGGTTCGATTCCTAGTTGTTACAGTTTTCTTTTTATTTTCTGTGTCTTGTTCTGTTTCATGTTGCGTTCTTTAATGGAATGTCTTTTGATAACTAAACATGCTTTTGTAGGGTTTAGGCAAAGTAAACATGAACATTTTCGGTTCAATGCTGGATGAATTCGCAACTGTAGTTTTTATGCGGAAATATTCAATGCCATACTTTCACGTTGCAACGTTTCGACAAATTCCTTAGCAGTTTGAACTAATAATACTAAATTTATTTTATAATAAAGATTGGTGATTTCAATCATCGAAAGGGGTTTTAATAAATATTCCTTTTTCAAAGCGAGTCACTTGTGAGTGCACATTTAAATGTAAAATAATTATTTTCTCTCTTCTGTCATTATTTTGATATTTTAAATCACGTATCTAACACATACCAAGGCAACATATATATTTTGCAATAACTGCAGCAACAGGTGGTTCGCTAAACTAATTGCTAACTTAACCGCCTACTGTGTGGCGAGCGATTGACTTGGCTGAGAGATTGATTGAGGGAAATCTTTTTACCGCTCCAGCAGGACTCTCTCGACCCGCAGTAGGACGGATGAATTCAATCGTCAGTCACTTTTGGATACACCAACCCTAATATTCCTACCCACCCTCATACCTTTTTCCTTCTTCTCCTCATAAATCATAAATCTACCTATGTTTTTGTTTTCATTTTGTTTTTATGGGACACCTCATGAGAGCGCCCCTGTCTGTACAGTATAAAGACAGAGGAACTATATTTTTTATGGGACACCTCATGAGAGCGCCCCTGTCTGTACAGTATAAAGACAGAGGAACTATATTTTTTATGGGACACCTCATGAGAGCGCCCCTGTCTGTACAGTATAAAGACAGAGGAACTATATTTTTTATGGGACGCCTCATGAGAGCGCCCCTGTCTGTACAGTGTAAAGACAGAGGAACTATATTTTTTATGGGACACCTCATGAGAGCGTCCCTGTCTCCAACCGGTTGGGCAGTGTTGTGAGGCGAGTTGAGTAGGGGCTAAAGGAATGAATTTAATGCAAGACTTGAAGAGGCCTGGATTAAATTAATGCAGAAAGATATCGATATGGCGGTAGCTCGTTCCAAATACGTGCCGACTTACATAAAAACAATGTTATCTTTTGTTTGTAAGTTGTTTTTAAGATTTTTAATGTGCCCTTGCGGTTATGCATATCTACTTCATAAAAACGGCGGAACAAAAAATTATCCGGTATTATTACTATCGAATTAATAATACAATATGAACTAATACGTAAAGAATTAGGTACCTACGAGGACCCAGAGTTTTTTACCCGATATTGGACAAGAATTTTTTTGACATATTCTGTGTATATAAAGTTTCTGCTCGAGAAAAACCCGAAAAGTAGTCGACTGATATCGCTGAAAATTTCAAAGTTTTTTCATAATAGTGCCAGGAACACAGACATAGGAATTAATAGACGAGAAGATAATGGCGAGGGGTAAAATCAACTGTTGAAGAACGAAGGGGGTTAAGCTGACTGTGATACGTCAATAAATCAATCTGACAGTAAATAGGCATCTCGCATTATAATATCACCATTTAGTTCTTAAAAGTAAAATCTGCTTTTGAATGAATAGACATTTTTACATGGGAGCGCAAATTACTCGCCACGTTATGAACTAATTTGTGAAGTCCAAATTCGGCAAAGTAAATTTCTTCTGTTTGCAGAGTCGTAGTTAGTTTCAGAGTATTTAGTTAAGACACTTTTACAAATGTTTCATAATTTACTTACCCCAGTAAACAACGATGAGCACACTTGAGAATCGCTACATTGTGATGTGATAGTATATGTTTCTAAAACTGATCCATATAATACGGTGTGAATAAGCTTAAAATAAAGTAAAATAATGCTTACTTATGGAATGTAATACGACAATTGGGTTTATTCTCTTTTTCACATCTATTTTTACAAGTTTTCATATCACAAGTCAACATTTTGCCGTGTTATTTCGTAAAATGAACCGATGATGCCTCGACCATAGTTCGCACAAGAATGATGACGTCACGTTTTCAAATTTCACTTGAGGCCATACGCGAGCCCAGCCGGCTCCAATGGAACCGGTATGGGGAGTGGGGATAATACGCTTTTAATCACTTAGGGCAGGTCTACTAATATTCATATGTCTATGGCCAGGAATGTTTAGAGAGTGGTTTGCATGGTAGAAAAAGTCGGTGACGCCCGAGGAATACTTAACGCAATATCTCTGCACTGGAATGAGATACGGAATCGAATTAAAGTCAATGTAATGTAGTTTTTTAACAGTAATGTTGTGGTATACAGAAGTGAATGGTGGAAGAAGTCGGAGATGCTCGAAAAATACATTAGCAATACCGAAGCATTTCGGGGTCAACTAGTCTATTATTATAATAATACTCGATGACTCATTAGGGAACATAGTATAAAATGCATTTAAATAAAAAAAATATACAAGAGCTCAGTGTAAGAATATATACGGTTCGTTTTATGCGCTTCCGGAAACTATAGTGTATACAAATTGAAAGATTGAAACTGGATTGTAGTAGCCATTTTAATCTAAAGAAAATGTAATAAATAATTAGAATTTAATAATGTTTGAATGTAAGTAATAATAAATTATCCATTTTTAAACTAGGATGTACAAATGGCTAAAATAATATTAATAAATTAAGAAAAGTGTGCCTATCTATTTTTATAAAGTTGTTGAGTTTCCAATATAAATATTTCATCTGACGGTCTCTGTGGTAGAGGGGTAAGGGCTCTCGACTAGCAAGCAGGATGTCGCGGGTTCATATCAATTTTTCGTTGATTAATTCACAAACTACTCATTTAAATTAATATGTAGTATATTTGCAGCACGTTCCAGAGTGTAAGCTATTATCAGTATCGCCCTGTTGTAAGACCACCATTAAGAATTGAAACGTTGCTTTAGTTTGCGTTGGTATTGTCCGTGTTTCTACCAGACGTTTCGTGACCAGATCTGAATAGCCAGGTACTTCCCTTCCTTCCTCTTCCCCATCTCCTTCCCCTCCTCACTCCCTTGAGCATCACAACATATCCCAATTGGGTGTGCCAAAGTTCCACTGGCACCAGACGGTTTGGAAAAAAAAACATTTCAAATGTAACAAACAGATTAGTATGCAATAAATGAAACAACGTTACTTTTTTTGAACCTGACGAAACGGTAACATGAGCGAGACAGATTATACTCTTAACGTCGAATCAAGTGTAAGAGCAGTCCGGATAAATAACTCACCCCGTGCATTACCGAAGCGCTTTGATGTAATCCAATGCGTCTGGATATATTCGCATGAAAAACTAATGTACAATGTTAGCGCTACGACATTCACACATTGGAACACGTGCACGGTGAATTCAAACGGTTTTGCTATATTTCTAACGATGAATTGCGTGACCTTTACTCTCGAGATGATTTTGGGAACGCTGACGTAGAAATATTATTTTTTTATTATCGATTATTTTACAAGTTTAACTTAGTAGATACAATGAATTGCAGTAGGTATGCCCATTCATTATTTTTCTCCACCTATATTACGCACTAGGTACATTTTGAATAGTGAAATGCACTGCTGGCAATTTCAGTCACGGGCAGCCTCTGCTTCTAAGTAATCTTATCGTTTTCCTTTATTATTAACATAAATTATATTTATCTTCGTATTTTTTACCAAACTGTGATTATTTACAATAATAGCAAAATAGGAAAAATTATTATTTTTAAATACCTTAAATGTTCTTTGATTCTAATGTCGAAATTATGAGTTATTTTCCCGGTATAAAAAGAGGAGATTTTTGTGTCGTCGGAGGTATCTTGATCTAAATAGGAGCAAGGTAGGCTCTTTTAACGTCCTGATTACGTTTTAATTTAAATATAGTAGGTTTGTTTATTTAAATGCAATCATATTGTGTAGATTCATAGAGGAATGGAGGTCGTCTCATTGTCCCGTTGTTATAAGTGACAGCACCTACGTTGACCTTCTCTGCAAAATGCACACAAATGTTTGACGATGTTTAGTTCTGACTGTGAAATATTTACAATAATTAAGTATGTTCCTTCAAAACTTCGTGCGATCAAATTTACATAATATTATGAATTATGGCCGCTCCGTCACATGGAAAAATTATTGCCTTATAAGACTTATATTTACAAGGTTGGAAATATGATTTCTCGAGGAACGAATCGTTATCTCGTTATTATTTTACCCATTATGTAAGAAAAAATGGCGCGAATCTGTATTTTTGTACCATTCCAAAAATGTCCCTACAAATAGACCACTATCTTGAAACCGAGAAAATTGTTGATATGGGATACCCGCATCTGCGTACATTTTTTAAATTTGTGAAATGCCTTGTATATTAAGTACCTGCATATTATTATTTTTATTTCGGATAAGAGTTAGGTAAAAACCAAAAAAAAGTATTGCAATTTAATAAATATTAAGTTATTGCCTTGTCGTATTATTCTAATAATAAATAACGAAAAAAAAACTTAAGTTATTGCCTTGTCGTATTATTCTAATAATAAATAACGAAAAAAAATCACACACAGAGAAAAATTAGTATGGCTTATTTATTAAGAGTATCATCAAATTATTGGTATTCTGATTAAAAACGGGATTGCAGGCCTTACGTACGAATGAATAAGTTTTCTGTAAATTACGAATACATTATAATGATGTCGGAACACGTGTTACATTTCGTCGTGATATATAATTAAGGCAAATTAAATATTCGGATTTTCGTGAACATGTGTCCCGACATCGAGACAATATATTTGTAATTTACTAAAAGCTTATCCGGAAACCTGTTCATTAACCCGTAATTCCTGCAATCACATTTTTAACCGAATTCCCAATAATTTAAAGAGATTCTTAATAAATTAGCATCACTCATTTTTTCTGAACCTAACTAATAACTACTAAAAAAAAACTATAAAAAAAACAGGAGACCAAAATGTCGTCTACATTTTTTACAAGGAATAGCTTCAAGAATCACTGGTTAACGTAATTCAGTTAACCCTCTGAATATTATTTGTAACGGTGGATAAAACTTATCATCTTTTCTGCTCTATTTTTAAATAATTTGTTTTAATTTGACGACAAAACATTAATTTTTAAATGTATACGTAATAGTGTGATTTCTTGCGACACAATCACACAATGTTCGTACATTTAATTAGTAAAATAAAAATAATTCATTATTGAAGAAGAAGATAATACTAACTAAGAATTACAACAAAAAAACCATCTCAACTTGGAATAATTGAGACGCCTGTCCCCTGTAAGTCAAGAGATCCTGGGTTCGTTTCCTAGTTGCGATCGTTATTTTTTTCCTGTGTCATGTACTGTTAAATACGTTAAAAATAAAAGGTTGTTCCTAAAAAGAATTCATTTAAAATTCGTATTAGCTCCGAAAAAATATCACGTGTTGGGTTTACCGATAGACTGAAATTACCGTATTAAAAACATAAAATTTCTGATACAATAATTAAACAGAAATTAAATAAGTTAATTCATGCAATTACTAGGCATTGCATAAACGATGGTGGAATAAGCATAGCTTAGAAATTTTCGTTGGTAAAGACAGATCCCCGGATACTATTTACTCTTCAGCATTAGTGTCAAGTTATGGACACGAAATAACATTATATAAGAAGAAAATAAATTGTATAGCTAGTTCCAGATAAAGTTTATTTAATTAAATTACGAATACATACATTTATAATATATGGTATATTGCACATTTATCAGAATCAGGGCCGTACTTACCGAACATAGGGCCCTACATTAAGAAATTAATAAACAAAAAGTTAAGTTTAAAATGATATTTTTTTCTAAATTCATGAAAAATGTCAATGGGTGGTATGTCCCAGCACTAAAAAACATATACTTTTATTTTTTTTTAAACTTTTTTTACATATATTAAGGTGCGTATAAACAAGACAAAATTTCGAGAATCCTGTTTATACGTAGCATTATTAGATTGCATAGTCTGAAAAATATAAAAAAATAATACAATTAATAAAATTAAGAATTAAACTGAATTATTAAAATAGAAATATGTAGAAAACTAGGGCCCGGGCAGACGTTGTGCTCCCACAAACCTCCTTCTATGTAGACCGCATTTTATATTGACCTCATTTTATGTAGACTGCCTTTTATCTGTTGTTGCTGTTGTCGGATATTTTATGCATTTGACATTCATAGCAAGTCATATTCGTAGATATTGTTTTGACGTTTCATTTGATATCGATTATTTCAGCAGATTCTGATTATTATTCAGTACAATAGAAAATAAGTAAAAATGCGACCGGTACCGTTCAATACTAATTCTATATTAATGTAGTGCGATTTTTTTAACAATACTCTTTGAAAATCCGTATTAAGCCAATATGAATATATAAAGCTTACACAACTTAAAATGAATTAGGACTCTTCTTTCCTATAAAAAATCGTTAAAACCGCATTCAAAATATCGAGGGGGGTTTAGAGAAGTTAAAATTTGTGGTTGTATGTATTTTTGGATGATAAAGCTGAATAAAATCTTCTAAAAAATATATATTTCAATCTCGACAACAACCAACCATACACATTCACAAAATTTTATTAAAATCGTTTGGGCGGTTTCGGAGATTAGCGTGTACAAACATAGTGATTCATGATTTTATATAGATAGAAATAAATATATTTTAAAAAAGTCAATGCATAAGTTGTCAAGCATTGCGATCCCGGGATTGAAAATTGCTAGCTCCCTAATCCCGTTTCTGAAAAAGAATCCCTGGAATAATAGTCCTAATCCACTCCAGTTTTAAATTACGAAATTCAGTTTTACGCGTCCTTCTTGTTTTAAAGAATATATATAAAATGGCGTATGAACATAATGAGCATATGCATACAAATTCTCCCGAATCGTTAAATATGTCTCTGTTCAGATTTGATACTACTATTATATCCCGATCATGCTTATAAATAATTGTATTTTCAGATGTTAATGGACATATTGCGTAACCAGGTTTTGTATTCAAAATCAAGTTCATTGTCCCGTCTCTCATCTAGGCTGGACTTTATTGGTATCTTCTTACCTAACATTACAAATTCAAATCACTTCGCAGATGATAAACCTGCCATAAAACTTAATCAAATGATAGTTAGTGTCAATCTTCCTACAATAGTATAATAGCTATGTGAATTTTTTGGCTAGGTTTAAATTTAGTTCCATCCTAACAGTTTAAAGTGTATAATGGGTTTGGTGTCACTGTACTGTACCTACGCCAATAAAAATGACCACTTGTACAAGGGTGGCCAATAATTTGCCAAGTACAAAGTCCATACTATATTGTGTGTGTGTGAGCATTGATGTAAGAATTGGGTTTCATTTGTATTTTTCTATTTAATGGACACTTATTTATTATGAATGGTCACATTAAGAATATATGGTTTTCTTTTACTCATTTACTAGGTAAATTAATGGCCATTGATAAGTCCTGACCACGCTATTATGATGACATTGAAAACATTAACACATTTTTAGCATTCCTAAACTAACTAAACAGTAGAGGCGTACATTGCTTATTGGTAGATCATATTTGGATCCTCTAATGAAGATAATTTTATTTATAAAGTGTGGCTATAAAATTTTACGACATTCAACATTTTGTGCAAAATGGATTTGCAATAAAAATACAGTACCTACGTAATTTCAAGATGGTGGCCAAAATGTATATATTCATTAATTTATTAATATTAAGTATTTTCAAGACGGTAGCCAAAATGTATACATTCATTAATTTATTAATATTAAGTATTTTCAAGACGGTGGCCAAAATGTATAGATTCATTAATTTATTAATATAAGTGTTTTCAAGATGGTGGCCAAAATTTATAAATTCATCAATTTATTAATATTAAGTATTTTCAAGACGGTGGCCAAAATGTATAAATTCATTAATTTACCAATATTAAATATTATAACGATGTCTCTGAAGCGTTTTTTGGACTGTTGAAGTTTCTTGGACTGCATGCATAGACATCCAAATTAATAAACGAGCCAATCAGGTGAAGGGAAGAACAAACAAACTTGCGCGAAGTTCGGGAGGCGGCTTGACCGTACCATTTTCGGTGATTTGTCAATAAATGAATCTGTCAGTATACAGGCAACTAGCATTGTAATATCAACATCCGATCCTCAAAAAAAAATTATCTTACGAATTACTAGTATTTTTTTAAATGGCGCGCAAATTGCTGGCTGCGTAAAAATCTTAACTGCACACATCCCAAATCGGGTAAAAGTTTAAAGGGCTTCTTTCCAAATGTAATATTTTTGTTACACTATTTAGTTAAAATGTGTTATAATTACGTCACCTCACTCAATTAATTTTATTTTTTAAAGAACCAACATTCAGATCCTGCGCAGAAAAGTCTCACAATAGACAGCGTTGCAAACCCATGCCTTACTTTAGCGAACTTTACTTTTCTGCGCATGGTCCGGTTATTTAAATTTGCGCTCTTCGGTGGTCAATATACGACTGATAACATAGTTTATTAAAAGCATTCAAGAACCCTCTTGGTTCCAAAAATAATGGTATTGTGGTTTTCTTCCAACTTGTCGGTTAGGTTTCGTATTAGGGCAAGATTATAATTTGAATGTCTATGGCTGCATTCATTGCTAAATTAAATTACTAAATGCTAATATTCCTCATGTTGGGAGGGGGGGGGCGTAATTTCTAATAACTCCGCTCGGTCAAAACATTCCAATTCATTTCTTATTTGAACCGTTTCCGTGTATCACAATGAAACGAAATTCTTACGTACATATGTGTTGTATCTCTGCCTTTACTTTCAGATTTAGTGTGTTGGGAACTCTTGATAAAGTAAAAGGTTCTTTACAACATTTGCGTTTATTTACGTACAATAAATAAGTCTGGATTTAGCTACACTGTTAACCCGAGGGTTGGTAATTCTCTGTTTCTAGAAGCTTGTTGTCTGACAATAATACCCCACAGGTAATTGCTACACTCTAGCGACATCTTTCGGACTCTGGAGTAAGCTTTCTGACTAGTGCCATCTATCGCTTGAATACCCAACTTTTTACCATACATCACAATATGTAAGATTATGTTTCTAGACGTTACAATAAACGAAGGTTGCAAGAATTACTTGATAATATGTATCAATTTTTGAAATATTAAAAATTTAAACACTACTATTTACATCCAACTTGTATATAAAAATCGAGCAGAAGGCATAGTTTTGTCCAATTTTTTAATATTTAATATGAATTGAATAAAAAACAAACTTGGTATAGATAACCCTGTCTTTTTAAATACAATTATAATTTTGTTTACGGTAATGAATGAATGAATCAATGACTTAATGAATTACTGAATTACTGAATGAATGAATTAACGAATGAGTGAATGCATGAATGAATAAATGAATGCAAATCTTGAAAGTGGAACTTAACCCACTTTCCGATATTCGATCGAGCTGAAAATCGACGGATAGACTCATTGTCGATGACAATGCATTATATCAACTTTTGGTGACAACCACGCATACACACGCGTACATATACGCATTTTTCTGAAATCAGATCACAGCAGATAATATACAAAATAAATGTCGGTCCTGCCTAATCGCGATTTGGCGCAGTTGTTAGTGCAATTGACTCAAGCCCTTGGGGAGGAAGGTTCAATTCTCATTCAAAATAAATAAATAAAAATCTTTTAAATTGGCAACTAGCCGGCCCAAGAGATGGCCCAACATATCGAAAATAGAAAATTTATGAATTTATGCCCAACATATCGAAAATAGAAAAATTATGAATTTATTAATTTGTTGATTTTTTAAACTTTTATTTTTACATTTTTATTTTATTAGTACGCCCCTGTAGTAAAGATATAGAAATGATTGTAGAATAATCATCACAATGGTCAACCCACTGTAAGATAACGGTGTTATTTATATTTTAATAAACGCGCAATGCTGTAATTCAATCAGTGATCCTATTTACAAATAATTTGAATTAACTACAGAATATGATGAACATTTTCATTTTTTCTGATCGTCAATCTCTAAATAGTATAAAATAAAGTCGATATCCGCGTCAGTATGTTTGTGCGCTTAATTCTTCTAAACTACGCAACAGGGTTTTCACTATAATTTAGAGAATTTCTTCCGGAAGGTTTATGTATATAATACATGCATCTTATATTTGTAGAAAATTTTTAGATCAAGTCGTAAAAATATATTTTTTCTGGGGCTTACATTGCTAACGCTGGCTAAACCTTGTGAGATACATCAAAATAATGTACTATGGAATTGTATATCTTAAAAAGGCCTACATAAAAGTCCGCGAGGGTATATGTCTATCTCCTAAGGTTAACCCCCAACAACGCCGGCTACTCATCAGCTAGTAACTAATAATGTGATTGCGATTACTCTTGTAGAGTATTTGGTTTTCATGTTCGTCAACATGTGATTATTTCATAACATCTGTTTAAATAATATATTCATAAATGACTTTTAACCACACAAAATAACAACCGTTCCTCGTGTGACTCGCTAAATCAGTATACATTTATCATTGAAGACAATATTAACGACTCTCAAAAGAAAAATGTGAAACAGAAAAAAATCAGTCGCATCTAGGAATTAAACCCAGGACCTCTTCCTTACTCTGACCACTGAGCTATTTCAACCATATCTACTGACATTGACGTTGCATCTTCAATGATTAAATATTACAATTTGGGGTTTTGCTCGTATAGCTATTCCACTATAATTAGTTTTTTAAAAGGGTTGAACATCATAACTATCCGTAACCAATGGGACTTTGGCACCTCCGATTGGGTTTGTTGTGAGGAGTGGACAGGGTTAGAAGATGGGGAATAGGAAGGTTAGAAATTGTGATCAGTGCAAAACTATATTTTTATTTAATTTTAAGGCTTTGCCGGTGGTTTTTTGCATTTATATTATATTATGAAAAAGCTGAAAGAAAAAACGGATATTCATTTTTTTTCTTATTGAGGAATTTGATTAAAATATGAGAATTAAAAAAAAATAATTGTGTCTTATTTTTTTACGTGAATAGTTTTTATTTTTATTTTTTATATTAACTCCACACAGGAGGCCCTGAAGAAAATAATTTCCCTCAGGGCCTATGTCATCTTTGGGGATGCTGTGTGGAGGGTCTTTTTGTGGAGAGGAAGGAGTGAACATGGGTCTTGAAGAGTCCCATGTTGTAGGAGGGAGGAAATACAGAGGCCGGCAGTTCGTTCCACAGCCGAGCTGTTGAACTTAATAACGAATCGTAGAAGCGACCCGTTCTCATGTGACAAATGTGAACTGTGTAAAAATGTTGGGCGCGCGTTTGGCGTGTATCCCGACTACGCACCGGTACCGAAGGGATCAATGACGCTAGTTCCTCAGAGCATCTTCCATTGTAATATCGATAGAACAAGGACAGCATACCTACCTGACGCCTGTGCTCTAAAGATTGCAGTCCGTTTGTTAAGATTGGGGAATCTATCAAACGGACCGCCCGTTTTTGCACAGAGTCAAGGGTTTTTTCAGGTATTTAGGGGCTCCGGACCAGAGATGGCTGCCAAATTCGACAGTAGGGCGCACTTGCGATTTGTACAGGGTCAGCAGTTGTGTATTATTAAAGTATCTGCGGGCCCTGTACAGTACGCCCAGCTTCTGAGAGGCCAACTTTACTCTGGCTTCGATGGAGCCCCCGTACCTGAGCTGGTCACTTATAGTTATACCAAGCATATCAATGGAAGGCCTGTTCGGAAGATTGCTTCCGTTGAAGGAGACTAGATTAACATTTGGATCCCTTTTAGACGTAATCAGACAGAATTGGGTCTTTGAAACATTAAATTCGACGAGATTATTTTTACCCCAGGAGGAAATACTCTCAAGATAACCGTCCATTATCTGCTTCAAAACCCTCCGAGCCGTTGGAGTTTGTGTGCCCTTTGGGGGCTTGTCAAACAAAAAGCTATCATGAACTGTACTGTCATCCGCGTAGCAATGAATCGGTTCACATGTCAAAAGGTCATTGATGTGTAACAAAAACAAAGTCGGAGACAGAACCGATCCCTGTGGGACGCCAGCATTTATGGAGTGCGAGGAAGAGGTGAAACCATCAGCAACCGCCTGAATCGACCTATCCCTTAAAAAGTCAGCAATCTACGTACACAGGGATGCGGGAAGTCCGTAAGAAGGCAATTTGTTGACAAGTCCTCGGTGCTAGACCCGGTCAAAGTCCTTGGATATGTCTAGTGCGACCGTTTGGGTCTCACCGTGACGTTCCAGGCACCGCCCCCAAACATGCGTCACATACGCGAGAAGATCACCGCATGAGCGGTTCCGCCGGAATCCGTATTGACGGTCGTTGATAATTTTGTTCTTCTCGAGGTATGTGAGCAGTTTGTCGTTGATCACACGTTCCATCACTTTGGACAGAACTGATGTGATCGCTATGGGGCGGTAGTTGGCCGGGTTGGAGCGGTCACCTTTCTTGGGAATAGGGTGAATGACCGCTTTTTTCCAACCAGAGGGCACAGTGCCACACTTCAGAGACATTTTGAAGAGCTTTGTCAAAACTGGAACTATTTCCGCAGCACACCTCTGCAATACCAGGGCAGGTATTCCATCAGGTCCACTAGCTTTGTAAACATCGAGCCCCCGTATGACGTGGAGTACATCCCGATGCCGGATCCTCAGCTTTTTCATATAGAAGCCGCAGTGAGGAACCGACGGCGGAACAGCACCTCCGTCATCGAGGGTCGAGTTTTCCGCAAACATTTTCCCTAATAGGTTTGCCTTTTCGGTGGCGGTGTTTGCTAGTGAGCCGTCAGGTCTGGTAAGAGGTGGCAAACTAGGTTTGCAAAAATTTCGACCTATTGAGCCCGCAAGCGACCAGAATGCTCTGCTGCCATGCGGGCAGGCAGCCAGCTTTTTGCTGATCTGCAGGTCGTGTTCAAATTTTGACCTATTAATGATTCTCTTGCATTCCTTTGCCGATTTGTTGTATGCTGATCTGCTTTCGGGCGTTCGAGATGTGTTGTAGGCTCGGTAAGCCGCGTTTTTTCGTCGAACTGCTTCGGAGCATTGTCGACTGAACCACGGCTTTGAGCCGACACCAGTTTCTTTAGTATTCGATTGTATGAAGCCATCCATCGCCGATTTGATGACTTCACCAATCTCCTGGGCACATCTTGAAGGGTCCGAAGTCCGAAAACAAACAGCTGACCATGGAAAAGCGTTAAAATGGGCCCGCATACCGAACCAATCTGCTGACCTATAGTGCCACACTTTTCTCCTCAGCCTCTCATTGGTTGGTCTGAGGTTAACGGGGATTGATGTCGTCACTAGGCAGTGGTCGGATGATCCCAGAGGCGCTGTGACGTCAATCTTATAACCGTGTGGCACAGTAGTTAAGAATAGGTCTAACAGATTGGAGCGGTGAGTCTGGACATCAGGAACCCTTGTAGGCTCCTGAACCAATTGCTCTAATCCGTAGCAAATGGCAAAGGATTCCGCCTGTCGGCCAGCCGAGTCCGTTGGGCCTGAAAACTTCAACCATGGTTCGTTATGAACATTGAAGTCCCCCAAAACAATAGTGCGCAAGTGTTCTAACTGCTCCCAACCGTCTGGTGCCAGTGAAACTATGGCATCCCCAATTGGCGAATTTTATGAGGCTGAAAGTTGTAGGGAGGTGAAGGAAATAGGGAAGAAGAAGGTGGTAGTTTAGCTGGCTGTTATACAGATTAGTCCACCAAACGCGGCCATAGCCATTTTAAACAAATTGGTCAAACACAAATTAATCAAATAAAATTTTCTTGCGCACGCCGGGATTTGAACCTCCGACCTTTCTGGTCGAGAGCTTTACCCCTTGACATATTTCTATACATATTTTGTACTGGATTGTTAAGATACCAAATTGAACAATTTTAATAAATGGAAAGACGCGACCTTTTGTCTACTTTCAGATATGGTAACTATTAAATATTATTTTATAAAATAGTTCATGTCCATACTCGGTTATTATTTACAAATGCAGAAAAGTTATTGATGCCAGAGATCTTTTCTGTTTCGACCGCAAATATTATCTACACGGAGAAAAATGAGTATTGCTGATTTATTATGAATATCTCAAAAAAATTATTTGTAAAACGTCACTGCAGGCCGCTTCCTGATAAAATTTTAATAAAATTCTAATATATCGGAACACGTGTTCATGCAACTGCATTTGCCTTGATAATATAATATGATGACGATATTATGATTTTTATGAACTCGTGTTCCGACATCGTGAAAATAGGTACATTTCTCTTATATCCTAATTTTAACCTATAAATGTACATATACGTTAACTGCCTGAAATTCCGTTTTCAACCGGATCACGAATAATTTGAAGAGATTCTTGATAAATTAGCAACGATTTGCGGCCTCTGTGTTTCCTCCCTCCAACAACATGGGTATGTTCACTCCTTCCTCTCCTCAAAAAGACCCTACACGCAGCATCCTCATAGATAACATAAGCCCCGAGGGAAATTATTTTCGTTAGTTAATTAATTAGTTAGGTAATCCAAATGTTGAAATTCGTCGAATGAATTCGGCGGAGGAAAGCCAGCATTTTCAGTGACGATTTTTCAGGAAAGGAGACTACAAATCTGTTTTTTGTAAGCCTCATTATTTATTTGTGTCATTTCAATTTTCAGATTTTTAATTATCAATCAGTTTTTAAATAGATGCATTAATAAACATTATTCAATTTCTATGGTATCTGAACTTAACCATTCATGGACTTTATAATGAGGGGTTAATACTTGAAGTGCTTACGATAGAAATATGATTTAAGATTCTCACGGCCAAAAGTATTTTTGTGATTTGTTTTTGGGGTGTTATGCCGTGTTGCGCTAACTCCTTCTTTAGCCAACGTTTCGGACAGCATTGCAGTGTCCATCATCAGGGCAGATGTGTTATTTGGATTTTTAAATAACACATCTGCCCTTATGATGGACACTGCAATGCTGTCCGAAACGTTGGCTAAAGAAGGAGTTAGCGCAACACGGCATAACACCCCAAAAACAAATCACAAAAATGCTTACGATAGATTTTAGTAACATGAGTTAGCTTATATACTCCAATTTGTCCATTATTTTAACCCCTCCAGCGTTTAAGGGTCATATATGACCGGGAGTCCATATTTTATAAAAGTATTTTTATCTTTTTTCTATTATGCGAAAATACTTTTTTTACGTTAGATAGAGAAATAATAATACTTTACTTGAATCCATTATTAAAATGCTAAAAATAGTCAAAATGAATAATTCATATTTCGCGCCGCTATTGTGACAATCGGTTTAACTTTAAAAATATGAATTATTCATTTTGGCTATTTTTAGGATTTTATTAATGGATTCAAGTATAAATATTATTTTTAGTTTTTCATTAATATTTATACTTGTATCCATTGATAAAATCCCAAAAATAGCCAAAATGAATACTTCATACTTCGCGCCGCTATCGTAACAAACGGTTTAACTTATTTCCTGTTATAGGAAGGAGATAAAAGTGAAGTTACAGTTTTCTTACGAATTCCCCAAACAAAACAGCGATCTTGAGGTGATTTTGCACAAAAACGGCGCTATACAAATCATCCAAATATTATTATTAAAATGAACGTGTTTTGTAAATATCAAGTTCTCTCAATTTTTTCATGATTGGAGTTAAAAGTTTTTGACAACATTTTTCACGTTTGATATTAAAAAAAAATTATTTTGAAATACTAATGTTTATTTTAAAGGTATACATCTGAAAGATTATTTTATCTAGTTTCTAAAACCATATTTTTTTACAGAAAATTAAAATTCAAGATGTATGTAGCGCATTTGAAATACATTGAAAACATTGCAAACTGAACAAAATTGATGAAAGTACTAAAGGGTTAATGCCTATATCATCAGTTCAATTTGAATCTGTGACGTACACGTCTAATATTTTGTCAAAATCCTGTTTAATATACGAACGCCAATAAATCAACTAATATAATGGTTCCGATTTTTTTAATGTTTCGAATATGTCCAACACTAGAAGTGGCAGTCGGCATATTCGTTTTCATAGTAAATTTCGACTGAAGGTTCCCGGCTGATGACGATTATTCACGCCGAAACATCAATGGCCGGAATAACCTATTTACAACAGAGATAATATACTAATGTTTCATATCCCAGAGGTTACGACCTCTGACCTATTTTCATGATAGTGATGTATTTATCACGAATCACGAATTTCGAAGTGTTGATAAAACAGGCAACATATTCTGCTAACATGTCGTAATTTGTTTTATCTGTTCCGTATTTCTGAATTCGGTGATGATAGCAGTCTGGGCAATTTTGTGTTTGGAGGATATAGTTCACTGATCCCTACAAAGGAACATACATAAAGTATGTCAAAAAGCATATCCCTATTGGATGTGCTAATTGGTAAAAGAGTGGTGTGACGTTGCAGCATTTAAAAAAAATTAAATAAACAGGGGTTTACAAGAAAAAATCTGTATTAAAGCTTGGTTCAATTCTTTCAAAAACAGTAAAAATGTAGGCACGAAACTTTAAACATGAAAAACGTAACTGTCTGGAGATTTATTTACTTGCCAAGGAGCCAAGGTGCTGTTTGGCTCAGGACCATGCCTGGTCGCCACCGTCTGAAAAGTTATCCACGTGAGCCACTGTAGATTCAAAGAATTCAATGGATTAAATACACGTTTGGCAAACTGACATTTAGGATCTTCGACGACATCGGAAGTCACTAATTGTTTCTGCACAGGTGTACCTCTGGAAAACTAATAAAGGGGATATAAGGAACCTTTTTTATTTTTGATATTGTTTTCTCAATAACTTGATGATATGGAATCTTGAAAGCGGAAATTAACCCACTTCCCGACATCCGATAGAGCTGAAACTTTTGCAGATAGACATGTTGTCGATGACAATGCAATAATAATAATAATAATAATAATAATACCTGGATGACTTTTATAGCGCCGTTTTTGTGCAAAAACACCTCAAGGGCGCTGTACAAACTTATAATACATTTTTACAGTGTTATTACTTAACTATTTATGGAGAAAATATACAGTTCAATACTTACCTGGTAGGTCACCTGAGATTAACACTTAATTAACATTATCTAATTGTTTATTGGCGAAATTTAGATACAGGGTTTAGGACTTTATTGAAAAATTGAATATAACTGGACTTTCTCTTAGGATTGGTATATTTAATTTAAGGGTACGACAACTTAAAAAGGTAAGTTTTTAGTTTAGACCTGAATTCTGTTGGACTTGTTATGGATCTTAGTTCCGGAGGGAGTTTATTCCAAGCCTTCGGCCCAGATACTCCGAAAGCGCGATCACCAAACTTAGTATTTGGTGATCGCCGTTGCAGTAATCGAGACGTGAGACTACGTAAGAGTTGATAAGTAGTTTTGTTGCTTCTGAAGGAAGGTTTCTTCGGACAGACTTGAGTTGTCTTAGGTGAAAAAAACCGGTGCTTACAGTCCTATTTATTTGACTTTTAAACGAAAAGTCTGAATCTAAATTTTGTGAGGCAATCATGCACACACATGCGAGTAAACACTATTTTTGCATGACAATATACGAAATAAATGCCGGTACTATGCAATTAGGATATTGGCTTAGGTGTTAGCGGCGTTGACTCCAGTCCATGGGAAGGAAGGTTCTTTGTCTTTAAAATTTATTATTCTTTCCGGATCTCTTTAATTTTAAGACCGTCATATAAACTTTTACGTGCCCCTCGGAGATACAAGATTTCTACAAGATTATTACAAACATATTTCTATTTTATTAAGAATCTCTTCAAATTATTGACTCTCTTTTTAAAAGTTTTATTCCAGATAAAAGAAAATTACATTTTCACTTATTTAACTAGAAATAACTAAAATAAATACATTTTTAATTAAATAAAATTGTAAATAAATAACATAACAATATTATTCACTTTCAGTGTTTTGCTGATTGAGTATAAAAATGATTTTTTTTAAATGTAGCTAAACTTTTTTTGCATTTTTAATGTTGTCGGGAAGGCAATTATATATATTGCCTCCCTCGTAACCAATGGATTGCTTGCCATAGTGAGTATTATGGTGTTTAAATGTATGTTATCATGTTGCCGTGTAAAATGTGTGTGTACAATACATGTATCCTTATATACAAAATAAATAAGGAGACATGTATTGAATATAATACATGCCTCCTTATAAACAAAATATCTTAATTAATCAAAATTCTTCATATTAACATTTTTGTTTCCGTATATATATTTGTAGATGTTCTGGGTTTGAAGTGAAATAGCTTTTTGACGGGACTACAGGCCCTCAACGAATGAATTGCTAGGTTTCCTAATAAACTTTTAGTAAAATACGATATTGGAACACGTGTTCATAAAAATTCTAAAATTTTCGTATTTCGTCATTGTATATTATCAAGGCAAATGCAGTTGCATGAACACGTGTTAACATAATAATGTAACAAGATAAAAAATTATTATACCAATATGTCAGTGCCAAGTATTAAATTTAAGGTGAAACAGATGTGACAATTCCCATACAATCTATTTTTCAGCCACATTTGAAAACTACAGATAATATTTTATTTATTTTAGTACCGAAAAATAATACTCGTAATGAGTTTATCGCGAACGAAAATTTCACTGTTCTATCACTTATAATAACAAAGTAATTAAATTAACAAAAGTAATTATTTTATGCGGGCACCGCCAGCCGAAATGTCCGAATCCGTGTTAGAAGGAGACAAACATATGTGCGAGCCATATGTTTCACGTGCACGCTATTAGCCCATTCCTACGGTGTTAAAGTGGTCAGTAAATTTGTAGTAAAAATGTCAATTTGCGCGGCTTGATTTGTTATTCTGATAGAATGTTCGTTTTGCTTTTTTACGAATGTTCCAGTATTACTCGTCGCAAGGAACATTTGCGGTTTTGGCACGCAGTAAAAAAGGCAAAATTAACTGTATAATAATTATAGTGAGAGCGGTTGTAATTATTTAGAACTTTCTTAAATCTGTAACTATCACTAGCTAGACGCCCGCCAATTCACATTCTCTCATTCATTCATTCAAAGCGGCCGCTACACAAAATAAATGGCAAATAAAGGATGAAAGTAGATTAAATGCTGTTGAAATGAGATCCCTGAGGCGTATAATAATAATAATAATTGGATAATTTGTAAAGCGCCGTTTTTGTGAAAAATCACCTCAAGGGCGTATGTGTGGTAAAACCATGTTTGATCGTGTGAGGAATGTGGAGATCCGCAAAGAGGGCAAGGCTGATGTAAGCGTAATGAGTAAGATTAAGAAAGGGACGCTTAGATGGTTTGGGCATGTAGAGCGAATGAGCGAAGATAGGAGTGTAAGGAGGATATATGATGCAAATGTGAATGGTAGCAGAAGTCGGGGACGCCCGAGGAAGACATGGCACGATCAAGTGAATCAGATACTCGAGTCGGGCCATGTCAAGAGTCAGAATAATAGAAGAGTATGTATGAGACGATGTATGAATGTGAATGAGGCAAGGAGTGTGTGCCAAGACCGAGCTGTTTGGCGGTCCGTCCTCTCTGCCTACCCCTGCGGGGAAACGGCGTGATGGTTATTTTTTATTTTTTTATTTTTTTATAGTGAATACCTCACAAGAGTCCCAACTGCTCCCGTCTGGAGCCAGTGAGACTATGGCATCCCCAATTGGGGGATGTTGTGAGGCTGAAGGTAAGTGGGGAAGGGAAAGAGGAAGGTGGGGAAGTACCTGGCTATTCAGATCTAGTCACTAAACACGGCTTAAGCCATTTGGAGCAACGTTTCAATTCTGAATGGTGGTCTTACACCAGGGCGATACTGGTAGTATCTTCCACTCTGGAACGTGCCGCAAATATACTATATATTATTTTAATTAATTAATTGTGAAATAACACAAATCAATCAAATAAAATTTATTTGCGCACGCCGGGTTCGAACCCGCGACCTTCGGAATGGCAGTCCAATGCGTTACCACTGGACTATGCCGGCCGTCAAGTTTATTCAAGGTTAGTTAGTTAGTTAGTTATCTTTATGGTCCCTTTCAATTGGGTCCCAAATAACCGCCTCGGATTGGAGTGTTTCTAGGAACAAAAAAATTAGGTCCTGTGACCACAGTGTAGAAGCCATATTTTATTACGTATAGTCACTATGACTCTGCGCACGCACAACCACCAAACACGACGTCTCGAAGCGAACTGAAGTGAACCGAGTAGTGTGGGCAGAAACTTCGTGTTCGAACTTCGAGTCCTTTGACTCGGGCGCATTTACCGACAACAATCGGAAGTCGGGCGAAGCGAAGCGAAGATGACCGAAGCGAAGCGAAGTTCGTGCCCACACTATCGTATTCGGTCAACTTCGATCAACTTCGCGAGTAGTGTAGCTGGGCTACAACAGTCATTGTCTGCCGCGGTTTGAAGTGACTTTTTTCGATTTTGTACAGCATTGTTATTCCATAAAAATGAGGCGTGCCCTTTATAAGAATCATCAGTATTCCGGGAAAAGAGTGAGGGATGAAACGTCAGCACGGCGAATCGGAATACAGGTAAGTATTATGAAATTATTTCAAAATATTTTATTATTTTTTAAATATTTTCTCGGTACCTACCTAACTAACTAACCATCACGCTTGTTATTTTATGACCCATGTCGCTCGTTTGGTATAGGGTGATTCATATTTAATGTTGCTCAAAAATTATACTCCTTTAATGCCTTTATATTATATCTTTTAGTTCCCACAAACACTGGCGCGGAAATAAAGAAAACAAGTGTTCGAATGACGAGACCCCTAAAATTAATTTTTGTGGAGAAATCCAGGACTGCTTCTCTGTGAGAAAGATGATGAATTAATTGGACAAAGTAGACCAATTCAAGCTATCGGACAAAATATTAAAACAAACATTGAAAGAAAAAGGATCTTACAAAAAAAAGAAATATGGACAGAATATGTGAAAAGAATAAAAAATAAATAAATAAGTAAATAAAAAATCTTTTACTATCGTCGTTCCCGCCAGGCATCGTGAGTTCAATTCCACAGCTGGCTAATTCCTCCATCACGACCCAGGCAACGCTTTCCGCTTACTGTGATGGCAGTTTTACAACTAGTTTATGGACACCGTGTATAAGATATTTGTACAAAAAGTTTTTTTTTTCAATCACCTTTCTGCCCTATAGAGGATTTACTATTATTAACATGACATGTTTGTCATTTGTGAAAATAAAATATACCCATTTACAAAATACAAAAAGTTTTTTAATGTGAAAAGGCGACTTCATATGCACACTGTAGGCATCGTCTTTGTGGACACTCATATATTACGACGCACGTGGCGAGCTGATTTCAAAACAATGCCTATATTATTTAGATGCTTGATGTTACGTCGAGAGCCCTTTCTGACTTATGCATATGACAAATTTGTTTCTCCGTCTGGCAATTCTAACCACTTCGTTGGTTTGATGAATGCGCCCCATAGAAATGTAAGAAAATGTGTAACCTTTTGACTTATTCGCGAAATATTTGTGAGCAAGCATCCGCGCGAATACATGGTTACTATGTAGGTATATACCTACATCGCTTGGTATGATTATGTCCATTTAGCAAAAGCGGCCTTTAAAAAAAAGGTCCAGTTAACGCCAGCTCCCGGCACACATACCGTTGTTCCTAGCCGGCTCCTTTTATAAATTATTTAATCTTCCCAGGCATTGATTTAGTTTAGTGAATTGAACAAACCTCTATCTCGTGTCTCTTTCATACTCATGCGAAACATCGTAAATTTTTTGAAATGGAGTCTTTTTCGCAAATGGTTTTGGTTGGGTAAATAAAAATTTCCTGTACCAACGCGCGCGGAGCTGCGTGAAATGTCTTTTGGACGTATTTTTTGCAATGAAATTGTGTATTTTTCAGCCGTTTTCTACGATTATGTAATTATAGGTACCATAAAAATTTATACAGATTAATATTACTTATATACGTTCGCAAACCAATAATTCATCTCAATATTATAAAGCATAACGTGTTAAAAGTGTTTTATTAGACGATATTGAAAATAACACCATCTATCGGCGTAAAGTTTCGAAAAATGTTTTGAGATGGCCCTTAATGTGAGAATTTTGTAATAATTTTTAAAATTGTGCTGATAAGAGCATTGACCCTTTTAGAGACATTTCCACACTTTGGCACCGAATGCAATATCATTCGCTTTACATTCCGGAACTAAAATAATACTATGCTTAAATAATATTTAATAGTACTAAGCAAAGTACATTATCACCTACAATCCTGTACATTGTGTCGTTAGAGAATTTTTTTACATATTTCCCTCAGATTAGAATTAGTATTTTTCTGATTATTTACATACTTTTAGCACTGACATATTGGTATAATAATTTCTATCTTGTTAAAATACTAAGTTATATCAATTAGTTATTGAAGACAATATTAGCGATTTCTAAACGAAAATCTGAAACTGAAAAATCAGAAAAGGATAGGTCACATCTAGGACTCGAACCCAGGACCCTTGGCATGCCGGGGCGCCGCTCTACCACTGAGCTAATGGGTCCCTATCTCCTTCGGTCATATTTATTTATAGAGCGGCGCATTTGCCTTGATAATATACGATGACGAAATGCGAAAATATTAGAATTTTAATGAACACGTGTTCCGATGTCATTATAATACATTCGAATTTTACAAAAAGTTTATAAGGAAACCTATCAATGCATTCGTTAAGGACCTGCGATTTTTTTTTAACGGTATAACGAATAATTTTATGAGATTCTTAATAAATTAGCAATATTCAATATATATTATATTAGTCATTTTTCTCCATGTGAATCTTGTAAAAATGGTATCACTGATGTAAAAGTTTATATGGCGTTTACAGTTGGTGATTATATGGCTGTAAAGTTTATATAAAAAATAAAACGTCAAACGATTTACGTTCAAGATGTTGCTGTGAGATCAACTTACAACAAATACCAATATGAACAGGTCAAACGATTTACGTTCAAGATGTTGCTGTGTGATCAACTTACAACAAATACCAATATGAACAGGTCAAACGATTTACGTTCAAGATGTTGCTGTGAGATCAACTTACAACAAATACCAATATGAACAGGTCAAACGATTTACGTTCAAGATGTTGCTGTGAGATCAACTTACAACAAATACCAATATGAACAGGTCAAACGATTTACGTTCAAGATGTTGCTGTGAGATCAACTTACAACAAATACCAATATGAACAGGTCAAACGATTTACGTTCAAGATGTTGCTGTGAGATCAACTTACAACAAATACCAATATGAACAGGTCAAACGATTTACGTTCAAGATGTTGCTGTGAGATCAACTTACAACAAATACCAATATGAACAGGTCAAACGATTTACGTTCAAGATGTTGCTGTGTGATCAACTTACAACAAATACCAATATGAACAGGTCAAACGATTTACGTTCAAGATGTTGCTGTGAGATCAACTTACAACAAATACCAATATGAACAGGTCAAACGATTTACGTTCAAGATGTTGCTGTGAGATCAACTTACAACAAATACCAATATGAACAGGTCAAACGATTTACGTTCAAGATGTTGCTGTGAGATCAACTTACAACAAATACCAATATGAACAGGTCAAACGATTTACGTTCAAGATGTTGCTGTGAGATCAACTTACAACAAATACCAATATGAAAAAGTCAAACGATTTACGTTCAAGAAGTTGCCGTGAGATCAACGTTATTCCATAAAACGGTAAAGCAGGTTTAATTTTTCGAAGAAAATTTCTTCTGAAAGCTTATCACTTTGTGATGTCATTATTTATTATATTAAAAAACAAACAACTTTGTTTACACCACTTTGATATATATATATATATAACCTCTACATGTTTCATTAACAAAGTTCACCTCATCAGGATCAAGTATATACGCAGGTTTTATACTACTTTCCTATATCCGTCAGCTTCTTGGCGTTGATGTCTTTCCAGTTTAAAACATAAGATGTCCGTTTTGTCCCTTTATTCCCATGAATTAAACCACGCTCTTCGGCTTTGACAGACAGCATTTAAAACATTCTTCAGCAAACCATTACCATTGTCCATACTTTTAAAGATGGATAGCAACATACACAACATTGTTCCATCAATAATTCAATATTAAATACTAAGTTAAGATTGCATTCCATTATCTGACGTGTACCAGGCGTTACTGGTAGTTATTCTAAGAAGATAGACATATACCATCGCTGACTTTTCTGTAGGCCTTTTTAAGATATACAATTCCGTAGTACGTTTGATGTATCTCATAAGGTTTAGCCAGCATTGGCAGTGTAAGTGCCATACAATATTTGTACTACTAGATCACAAAACATCAACTTTTATCTACTTTCTATTAATATTATATATACAGGGTGTATCGGCACTAACCCGACAAACTTTAACCAGCTATTCCTTAGCACATTTGGAGTAAAAAATGTTATGGGCACTTTGCTGTGCGGTAGCATTTTTTTTCAATTAAAAACAAAAAAATTTAAAATTTCCACACTACATCACTGTCATTGGCATTGCGTTTCGTGTTAAACAGCTGTTATAAGCAAGTATGTCAAAAAGCGTCTTCGCTCTTTCGCACACACTAAATAATAATAGTTAAAAATGAGACGAATGGTGCCGTGCTATTTCGTTGTGACTGTAAACGTGCGCCAATATAGGTACACACGTGCATTATTCAACGGAATTCGAATAAAATATTTGCCAGATGGGTTTTCAAACTTTGTCAAAGGATAAAACAGTGGTGACATGTGGTGAAAATATGAATAGTAAAAATTTTATTAAAAAAAAAACGTTACCGGACAGCAAAGTGCACATAAGATTTTTTACTCCAAATATGCTAAGGAATAGCTGGTTAAAGTTTGTCGGGTACGTGCCGATACACCCTGTATATAGACCTTCCGGAAGAAATTCTCTAAATGAAAGTGAAAACACTATCAAAATCCGGTACGTAGTTTAGATGACCTAAGCGCACAAACAGACAGACGCGAAAAGCGTTTTTTTTTTACTATTTAGATATGTTTATGAGCAATACCTATTCTAAAAATTATTTAAAAAAATCAATAATCGATAACAATTTTATATGTCTGATATAAAAATAAAACAAATTTCATACAAAATTTTGGTTTCTAATCAGTCGTCGCATAAAATTGAAACTGCGAATCGCTACGGTAATACGGCCGCTGTAAGAAAACCTGGTATTTTTTATTGACAATAAATGTGATTGTTATTGTTTATTGTAGTTTTAATTGCCTTGGAAAGCTGTAGCATTTTTATCAGGTTAGTTCTATACACCTTTAAGGATATCGCACAGTCTCATAAACAGCAGTACTTAACTATAAAAAAATCAAAGCGTAAAAAACAATGTATTTTTATAACAATATTGTTTTTATAAATAGATATATTAAAAAAAACTTTTGATTCAATCTTCCTCCCCAGGGATTGGATTCAACCAAATTCCTATTGGGTAGACATTTATTTAGTATATTAACTGCGTATGTGTTCACGTGTGTATGCGTGTTTGCCACCACTATGATATAGTGCATTGTCATCGACAACGAGTTTCATGCACGAAAACAAATTTGAAATTCAAATAGAAACCAAATATATTTAAAAATATTTGCCTCTGGATCATTTCAAAGGTTACCTTTACAAAAAATACCTTCCGAATTTCAGTAAGGTTGGTTAACTTGAACATAATATATCCAATGACATTATGAAAATACAAGACACGTTATATTTATACTATATCTATATCTTATGAAAAGCATAGCCATTCTATAAAATAGCTATGATGTATGTCCACTGGACCTAGTTCAGTGAAACCATACCTAGTCTCGGTAACGTATCTTCACTCTATCAATTCATCTAAGTATCTAACAAAGTTTTAAACAGAAGAATTTAACATTTCAAAAAAAGAATTATTAATTAATTTTGGTACCTACTTTACCGCTTGTCTGATATCATACTTCCAGGGGGAAGGGTAGTTCTACCCTTTGCGTCAGTCCTACTTGAATGGCGGGAAAAGCATTCCTGTCTGATAATTTTATATCGGTTTTAACCAAAGATAAAGTTTTTCCCATCTTCAACTTATTGTCTTTTGTGTGGAAGAATATTTTATCAATACGTCATCGGAGATGCGGAAGTTTTAGTTTTTTTTTCTAAAATTTTTTGCGAAAATTAAAACAATTACTTTTGTAATGTAATAAAATAGTACATTATTATTACAATACTAAATAGCAGAACACTGACTTTAACTTCAGTTGGTTGATTCGTATTAAAAAAGGCGATAATTTTACACAATAATTTTACAGTCGGGGCGGGGTGATAACTATGTAAAATAAATAAATTAAATTAAATGTTTTATTTTGAAAGATATACCTGTTTAAAACAAAATGCATTGTCTCACGCATTATGCATGAATATAATTTGTAATTATGCATCCACGCACTGACAATTGAAGTTTGAGTAATATCAGAAAAGCCATTGATAAATGTCAAACACACGCGTACGGAGTTAAAATTTAAAAAATTAAAATTGTTAGAAAAAAATTATGTCGTTAATTTGGGAAGGTTAATTTTGATTTATGTATCTATTTGTTAAAAATCGGCTTTGCCATAATATATTTTTTTAAATAATTATTACAAACTTGTTTTAATACTTTAAAATAATAAGTACTTTTAAATAATTATTTTAAACTGTCAGCGCGTTATTGTCAATCTGTACATCTATAAAAGTTACCGACGCAATATTTTAACCGAATGTTCATGTCACTCCTATCGAAAAAAACCATCAAACGCCAATCTCTTATCAATCCTTGTATAGTGTAGAAAGGTTCAAATGTGATTACATATACACTGACTTTCTCGTTTTATCATTTAATTAACCAACGGACATTTTATTATTATCTCTACCAAAACACTACTTATCTAAGAGCTGAAACAACATAACAGAGCTTGATAAATAAAATAAAAATCATTAATGATTGCACATTTCTTAAAATATAGAATTCTTTTAAGTAATATTTATGAATTGATTATGTTTTTATTTAATATATTACCTCAGTGGTCAACGAATAAGGCTCCGTAGTAAGCGTTCAAAAAGAAGAAAAAGATGGTCGAAAGGGATTTATGTAAATTCGAAAATTAAAGTGAGCTTATATAAGTATATAAAATGAAAGATTATAATTAATAAGTATATAAAATGAAAGATTATAATTTATAAGTATATAAAATGAAAGATTACAATTAAAAAGTATATAAAATGAAAGATTATAATTAATAAGTATATAAAATGAAAGATTATTATTTAAAAGTACATAAAATGAAAGATTATAATTAATAAGTATATAAAATGAAAGATTATTATTTATAAGTACATAAAATGAAAGATTATAATTAATAAGTATATAAAATAAAAGATAACTAACTAACTAGGCAGAGAGGACGAACCGCCAAACAACTCGGTCTTGGCACTTTTTTTAAATGAAAAATTATAATTAATAAGAATGTAAAATGAGAGGTATAAAATCACATAAAATAACAGATTAAAATTAATAAGTATATAAAATGAAAGATTATAATTAATAAGTATATAAAATGAAAGATTATAATTAATAAGTAAATAAAATGAAAGATTATTATTTATAAGTACATAAAATGAAAGATTATAATTAATAAGTATATAAAATGAAAGATTATAATTAATAAGTATATAAAATGAAAGATTATAATTAATAAGTAAATAAAATGAAAGATTATTATTTATAAGTACATAAAATGAAAGATTATAATTAATAAGTATATAAAATAAAAGATAACTAACTAACTAGGCAGAGAGGACGAACCGCCAAACAACTCGGTCTTGGCACTTTTTTTAAATGAAAGATTATAATTAATAAGTATATAAAATGAAAGATTATAATTAATAAGTAAATAAAATGAAAGATTATTATTTATAAGTACATAAAATGAAAGATTATAATTAATAAGTATATAAAATAAAAGATAACTAACTAACTAGGCAGAGAGGACGAACCGCCAAACAACTCGGTCTTGGCACTTTTTTTAAATGAAAGATTATAATTAATAAGAATGTAAAATGAGAGGTATAAAAGCACATAAAATAACAGATTAAAATTAATAAGTATATAAAATGAAAGATTATAATTAATAAGCATATTAAATGCAAAATTATAATTTATAATAATATTAAATGATAGATTATAATAATAGACGGGTCAGCGGCTCAGTTGTAATCGCGTCCCACCCAGGCGTAGTGTGTTCAATTCCTCGTCTGGCTAAGTCCTCCATCACGACACAAGCAGTATTTTCCTCGTATTGTGGTGGAAGTAGGAGATTTTCAAATATTATCAAATTATTCATAATCCGGGAATGTTTGTCTTTCTTTTGACAAAGAAAGAAATAAGCATACTATATTTTATAAAACATGACTTTAAAATATAGAAAAACCTCCAGACAAATGTCGTAAGTAGCATTTAAAGAAACACGGATTTTTTCATGCCTATAATATAATATTTTAAATAACAAAACCAGATGTGTTTTTATGGTTAACATATTTTTTCTTTCAAGGGAATTTCATACAATTACTTTTCGAACTCAGGAAATGTATAGAGATTATCAAAAAAAAAAACAATTTAAATTACTCGCATAATAATGACATTCCAAATCCGCAAAATTCATTCAAAAATAGTCAGACTAAATATAGTATATTGAGAAAAAAATCGATTATTTTATTTACGTATGTACTTTTAAAAATGCTGGAAGGCAATACCGACAAACGGTGACAAAGTCATTTCATTACCGAGCCCGGAGATTGCCGGAGATCGCAGAAATTTCCTACTTCATGTTCATGATGTGCGACCTTGATTGACAACGGAGGTGCGGCGAGAGAAACTGCTGACGAACAGGGACAAACGCAGTCAAAATTTTAATTACCGTTTCGGCGGGAGACAAAATCAAAACTTGGATTCTTTTTATAATCTAATAGCTCTAAAAATAAATCAAATGAAAAAAAAATTGCGTTATTGATGGCATAGTTTATGTAATGATTTGACTTATGCAAACTGCTCTAAATTGGGTAATAACTTTAGCAATCCTTCCGTTTTACATTTTTTGGCCAAGTGTGTCTTTTGGTTTGATTGAGTATTGAACCTTTCTCCCCAGGGACTCAAATCAACAATCGGCTACGCTAACGACTGAGACAAATCCCCACAAATTTCGTGTATTAACTGCTGTAATGTCATTGAAGAAATGCGTATGTGTCCGCGTGTTTACATGATTTCCACCAAAAGTAGATAGTATGCATTATCCTCGACGACGATTCTATCTGCAGAGTTTCAGCCCAATTGAATGAAGATTTGCCTTAATTCATTACAGAAAACAAAAGTAAAAATAAAATTAGACATTTAAAAAAGATATTAAATTCGTATTTTAGTAAAATGTATGTATAATAATAAAACGGAACACCCGAAGTCTAGACACTAACCACGATATTTTAACAAAATACTTACTTTTATATAATTATTATCTAATTGTTTTTACAATCACTCTAAAGATTGACAAATAATAAACCGATAGAGGTAATCAATACAATTACCTGCACAAATTACACCTACGAAGCTATCTTTAATGTTGGTATATCTGTATTCGATCCCAATAGATATCACACAATCTCAATACACTAACTGGCAATTTCATATAAAGTAGGTTGCAGCACGGTTTTATGAACACTGTCCAATCAATCACAATTTGTTGTTAGTTGTAATGCTTGTAAATAATTACAGGTATATCAGTTAAATCGTGCACTTAATGGTAATGTTATTAGTGTTGTGCGCCAGAACGGTTTTATTGTGTTTGTGAATTTCATTAATTAATGGATTTTTGTGATAAAAATGGAAAAAATGGAGCGGTTCCTACCAGGTGAATATTTAGTTCGTTTCCATCATACCTATAATATATTTATGCGGGTCCCACATAACTCTAAGAGTTTAGCGTTCTTCCATTATAATATTTTACGTGTTGCAACTATGTATTTTACTACCCGGTTTCGTCTAAATTTCACTTGGTAGGAACACCAAGTGAATATTTCGTCTTTTCTCATCATTGATATATCAACTCAACACAGGAGGCGATGAGAAAAATAGTTTCCCTCGTGGCCTATGTCATCTTTGTGGATGCTGTGTGGAGGGTATTTTTAAGGAAAGGGAGTAGAAGAGTTTGTGGGAAGGAAAAGGGTATGAGGGATGTGAAAATATGACGAATGAGAGATCAGTTGGAGAGGTCAAAGGGTCTTCCCAAACCAGCTTCTCCTGATTCGGTACGCTACTGGTGTGCAGGCACATCCTGAACACAACTCACCCGGTGAACCGGGCACCCCTGCTTAGTCACCAAACGTAGCGAACCACTTCGGTTAACCTATGGCAGAGGTGTTGGTTATCCTATAAATGGTTTCAAACCAATTTAAAAAAGTATATTGACAACCATTCGTTAAAAAATTTATTGAATGATATTACTTGTAATACGGACTGCGCTAAACTAAATCATAAATCTAATGATAAATATCTTGGAATTTTAATAAATAAAAAATGTTAAATGGAAATATCATATCAATCTCACCGTGGAAAGATTAAGAAAACTTATTCGTCTTCTTTATATACGTCTTCTTTAACATACATAACATATTGAACATTAAAACTATCAAAACTGTATATTATGCAATAATTCAGTCCCTATTGCAATACATTATTACGGCAAGGGGCATTTAAGAGGAAGCTACAAGCCAAAAATGTGTATATTCTTGGTGGTGACCGGATAAATCATCACAATGATAATTCATCACACCTTTAAAAAGTTATATAAAGTCATGGAAAGTGATGAAACAAAACTTTATTAACTGGGTTAAGTAGGTTAGGTTAGGTTAGGTTAGGTTAAAAAAAAATTATCGTTTCTAATGACTTTATATCACTTTTTAAAAGTGTGTTGAATTGTCACTGTGTTGAGTTATCATCGAACCATTCTTGGTATACCTTATATTGTAGGTAATAGGTATTAAAATCGCTTGACAAACGGAGTCTAGAAACGTTCGATTTCAAGCAAAAAACTGGTTATTACTTATTTTGTAAATAATTTTATAAGAAAGCAAAAAAGTTAATCAAGTGAAACTGTCACAGATAATCTTAGCTATAAAACTATATTTTTTAAGGTTGTTTACTTTATGCGTTCATACATTTCTATTGAAAAATATTTTTTGTTGTAGTTTGCATATAATTTTTATTGAGTAATTTATTTTTTTATTTGTATTCTACTCAAGCGAAACGATAGGAAAACCTTCAATTTATCTAAAGCATTTTTTTGGTTTTCATAATGTACACCAAATCGTAATAAAGATTAATCAAAATAGTGATTTGGCATTAAGCTTCGCCTTAAGCGAAGATTGTTAGTAAACATTTATTAAAACCGCCTCGTTAAAAATTAAACTAAAATCTCTCGACAAATGCCTTAGTTGCATTTGAAGATACACTGATGTTTTTTTCATATCGGTAACATATTAAATAACTGCAACAAAAACTTCGTTTACCATAATAAGTTTTGACTCCGTAGACACTTTACCCTTAAAACGACAAAGAACTCCAAAAAAAGAAGCGTGTAGGTATTAAAAAGCGAATGTATGAAATAGTAAATCCGCTTCGCAAATAAAGATGTATTTATAACTGATAAACTGATGATTGAACTTTAAAATGAAAGCTAAAGCTTAATTGAAGCCGAATTGAGCAAATGTTCAGCAAAATTACTACACCGAATTTACGCGCTAACGACATCCAAACAAACTTCAACACTTGCAATATGTGTAGACCAAAACAAAACTTTTCTTGCCAAATGTGGATATGCTCGCGGCTGACTATGCTCCCGCGCCCCGCCCCTTGACAGGTTAGGTTAGGCTAGGTTAAATTTAAAATGGTCACCCTGATCTATATATTTGACAATCAATTAAAGGATAAATGCAATCAAAATGTAGGCAAACTTAACATTAAGATTCCGACGTTATTTTAGGGTTTTTATCAACGTATTTCGTTCGTTTGCGTTCTACGGTCGGATGATAAGTTACCGACGTAAAACCTTTATTGATATGTACGTGCGCCCTCCGTTTAATATTATAATACATACATTCTTTTATATTTTATTTTTAATATAAATAGGATAAACTATCATATATTTTAAATCATTATTAATTAAACCTAAGTCTACTCACACTTGTTAATAATAATTTGTATGCACTCGTATCTCCTTTTAGAGCTTGTATTAATTTTATTCTATCTGTTGTCATTTTATGATCAAATGTAACAGTTACTTGTTATTTATGTTTAAATTATTACTAGTGTTTTATTATACTTGTACTCTGTGACATGTAATTATTGTGTATGGTATACAGTGGAAATTAAATAAATAAGTAACATTATAATAACATACCTTTAATTTAAGTCAAAATTAAAATAATACATATATTTAAATAAATTAATAATTAAAAAAAATATTGTTAAATTAAATTATAAATTCGTTTTACTTGAATTATAAATTTATTTTAAATTAAAATATACACTAAATCATCAAATATTTGAATTTTTTAACCTCGTCTTAATTTTAAAAATGCTGGGTTATTGTTTACATTCAACTATTTGAAAAAAAATCACAGTAATCGAGTTATGTAAGTCATAGTAATGGTGTGATGTAAAGATCTTAGTAATCATGTGTTGTAAAGATCATAGTAATCATATATTGTAAAAATCACAGTAATCGAGTGATGTTAAAGATCATAATAATCATGTGCTCTAAAAATCACGTTAATCATGTCTTGTAAAGTTACGGTAATCGTGTGATGTAAAGATCGTATATTAATAATAATACGTAAAAATGTTAATGATTTTCTAACACACTATTTTTTTAAGATTATCGTTATTCTCTCAATATTATGTAATACCCGGACTGATGTAGCAGGATTATAGACAGATTAGATTGGTTATATGAAGTCATTTAATAAGCCTCGACAAGAAAACTTCGATAAAATCTACTATTATCCATTTTATAGGTTAACAAGTAAAATTGTATATGTATGACCTTGTATTTTATTTATTTTGTATTTTGTCAATAGTTTGTGAGATTTTCTGGGATCTTAAGTCTTATTTGTATAAGTATTTTCATTAATTTATCTTTACGACAGGTTTTGAAACCTTATTTGCTTTGCCTCCCAGAAATTCTAAATGTGTGACGGCGTGTTGTTATCGTAGCATAGATGTATCTACGTACGTAGATCTTCAAAGTCAAATACTAAATACCTACCTACCTATCAGTGATAATCTATCATAATCAAAAAATGAAATAAAGAAACGATTTCATAGTAAATATTTTGCCTTGCCCTTATTTATATATAGTATTTTTTTATATTTATGATAAAGTGGTTATCTTTTTACTGTTTTGGTTTCAGCGGGTCATATCCGTTACAAAAAACGGTGTCCTGAAATGTGAAACGTGATTTTTTTTGTTTTGAGCTTTCGTTTTCTAGTAATTCGAGTTCGTAGTTGGAATTCCTTTTGGTCATCTATCTTCTATCTTCTATCTTCTATCTTCCATCTTATATCTTATTATTTATATTCTTCGTGATACAACACGCGTATTTGCATTCAAATACGCGTGTTTTTTTAAATTTTATGTATTATATAAATGTCACCTGTTACTGGTAATGTTTTTTTTTTACCTGTGACAGGTAAAAGCAAGCTTTCTTTAAAAAAAATCGTCATTTATTGGACAAGCATGTTTTTTTTTAAAACAGCGCCATCTGTTGGATGTGAAAGCAATACGCACTATTGTTTCTCTATCTGCACAGACAGACTGAGCCACACCAACTCATAGATAGTATTCAATATATTTGGTCGCTACCTGATTATATTAGCTGTTTATTCTCTTTAAACCACTCCAAGTGTCAATCACTCTCGTGTGCGGACCAATCGTATGCAATTTTAACGGCAACAAAAGCTCCTGGCAACGAATGTGTTAAAATGGCCAGTAAAAAAAATAGACAGAAATAATTAAGAATTATATCGAAATGTTCAGATCGATATTTGTTGGGGTTTCCTATACGAAGTAGATTCTGCAGTTTCCTTGTTGTATTATTAGTTTCCGATCACCGTGTATTGTGGAGGTATTACCTTAGATAAACATTATGTAATTAACCTTTATGGTACAACTAGAACTCACTTAAATGCATTGAGTTATATATAAATAGAGTCTACATTCCTAGCAATATCAGTGTGAAATGTTTTTCCCGCGCGGGACGTAGGAAGGGGGGTGTGGCAGCTGTCGATGTCGCCCGAATTCTTCCGACCGCGAACGCACTCAACTAACGAGCCGAAGGTGACTGGCAGCCGCGCGCCGCCGCCAAATGCTCCACGAGTTTTTAACATTAATAAGTATATTTACGCGACTACTGATTATGGTAAAACCCTACTTACCGATGAAAGGTTATACCATTACTTTCCATATATTTTCCAGTACGAATATCTCAGCGAGCATGTCGGCATTTTGAAGTAACCGACTGATGCCATAGATATCTAACATCGGACAATGATCCGATATGCGTGGCCCATATTTTGAACGCCAAAGCTGACTCTATCTATATACCTCATTGCCTAATTGTAAAAATATTACCCTGGTGCAGTTGCAGTTACAAAAATACTTGTATTAATCTGATTGTATTTCATTTTTCCAGAAGAGCACAGCACAAGCATAGAAGATGATCCTGGGAAGCAGCCGGTGGACGCCATACAGCGGTCCATCGGTTCCATGGGCAAGTACCAGATCTGCCTCTGCCTGGCTGTCTTCCTCACCAAGTTCCCTGTTGCCTTCCATCAGCTGGGCATAGTCTTCCTGGCACCCCCTGTCACCTTCACCTGCCTCGATGGGGGCCTCAATGAGACCAACAAGTGTCCCTGTGCGGAGCCACTCTACGACAAGCATATCTTCCAGGAAACTATCATTATGGAATGGGACTTGATCTGCGATAAGAAGTTCTTGGCTGACTTCACACAGACCATCTTGATGTTGGGTATTCTCATAGGAAGTGTTGTTTTTGGATCTGTTTCAGACAGGTAATTTTGTTATATTTATTTATTCACTCAATTCACGTTTTAACTCGATCGTTTTGCATTTCGTCTATCTCTAAATTTGTTTTTTACATTCCATCCACGTTTCTAGATGGTGGCCGTTTTAATGGTTAAGTAAAGATGATTTATTCAAATGCGAATTTGTCGTGTTTATTTGCATTTTTTATTCTCTTTTGTTTGTCATTGAGATAGTGACGTTTCTTTGGACAAGTCCATATTTGAATGTTGTTAAATATTAATTAAAATAATGTTTTTATATTTAAGTCTTTCAATTATCTAAATGTTTGTGAGATTTGCTAAAAAAACATAGTTTTTGGCTCTCCTGAACATTTCGTGTTTTGGAGTTGCATCCGTATGTTTTTCAGTTACAATAATTGTTTATAAAATTATTGGACACGAGGTGTTCTGTTCACAGAACTTCTGCTTAAAATACAAATAAAACATGTTTGTGCCTTTATTCGTTTGAAAAACGCAATAGTTTCATACAATTATATCTTGCAAAACATCCTTAATGAAACTCCGGTATTTCATTATTTTTGAGAACGGTATCTTTAATTAGATTTATGACATCGGATAGATGTCAACATGTTTACTACATTTAGGTCTTTAGGTGTTAGTTTTGTGGTGGCTAAATGTAAAACTAATTCTAGATTTTCCTCAGCCAAGACAGTCTCGAGGTGATTATGTATTTTCAAATAAAGCGGTATTCAAACTAAGTTATTTTATTCCAATTATAATAATTTATTGTTGATTCTTAATAAACTGTCAACAGTGTGTAAATGTGGCTTTTACACGAGTAACGAATAACATACCTATCCCATATTGTGTTTATAGATATATATAGGGGGAAAATATGCAAAGTTATAATAATTATAGAAGAATAATAGAGCAAGTAGAGTAATATAACATATTCAGGTATTACAAATGACAATACTCGTATTGTGTTGTTCAAAATATTCAATTGAATTCATTTGATGAACTCCTATAAATCCATTTTACTGCTTTATTGAAGACGTTTGTAAAGAATTCGAAGTTGGTTTTTTGTACAAACTCAATTTCAATAATATTTTCGACTTTTCCGTCATATCAACTGATATTTTTTCCATGTTGGCATCAAACTTTGCAACATTTGTGACTTTCCCTGTCTTTTTTTGTTAATTCTCCACACAAATGTGGAAAGACAATATTGTTCTACCGGTATTTAAAAATACCTCCACAAATCATCCCCAAAGGTGACATGGACCCCTTAATCATTTTCGTCGGAAACTTAGATTCTCAAATTTATTCCTTATTGATATTATCAATGCAATAATACATATTGACATTATTTACATACTTTCCAAACTTTAGATTCGACCGAAGATGTTCTCTCGTACTCTTTGGGACCTGCAGAATCTTCTAATGATACATGATCATTAATCGTTAGATTCTCGGGTCCCCTATTGACATGCACAAAAACATTTTTTTCAACTTTTCGTTACAATTATTTTAGACGACCGACAAGTTCTTTTGGATCTAAAAATCTTTTGATGGTTTCTTGATCAACTAAATTCTCGAGTTGATATAAATACAATCCCATTCACCTAACTTTGGGGATGATGGGTGGAAGTTCTTTTTTAAATATCGGTAGAACAAGATTGATCAAGAAACCAGCAAAATCTTTTGACGGTTTTTTGATCAACTAAATTCTCGAGTTGATATAAATACAATCACATTCACCTAACTTTGGGGATTATGGGTGGAAGTTCTTTTTTAAATATCGGTAGAACAAGATTGATCAAGAAACAAGCAAAATCTTTTGACGGTTTCTTGATCAACTAAATTTTCGAGTTGATATAAATACAATCACATTCACCTAACTTTGGGGATGATGGGTGGATGTTATTTTTTAAATACCTATAGAACAAGATTGATCAAGAAACCATCAAAAGATTTTTGATCAACTAAATTCTCAAGTTGATATGAACACAATTACATTCATCTAACTTTGTGTTTCAATAATTTCAGATTCGGTCGAAGAGGTCCTCTCGTAGGTGCCGTAATCCTCCAAATCATATCAGGAGTCGGTGCATCCATGGCGCCAGAATACTGGTCCTTCACAATCCTTCGCTTCATCCTCGGAGCAGCCACCGGAGGCACCATGGTGGTAGGCTACGTCCTGACCATGGAGTTCATGGGCAAGGAGTACAGAGAGCCCGTGTCGGCGCTGTACCAACTGCCCTTCAACATCGGACATCTGATACTGGCTGGGTTGGGGTACTACTTCAGGACTTGGTCGAGCCTGCAGCTGGCGCTTTCTGTGCCCTCTGCGCTGATGCTTATGTATTACTGGGTGCTGCCAGAGTCTCCCCGGTGGCTGATGGCTGTTGGAGAAACTGAACGAGCGGTGGCGACCATGGAAAAAGCAGCTAAAGTGTAGGACCACTCTTTCATAACTTTCTCTGCGTTTTACTATTCGTGAAACTTTGTAATGTTCTACAATGACATCAGCTTAAGGCTCCGTTATGACATTTCAAAACGAAGAAGAAGATTACTGAAGATTATTTGAAAGGGAGATATTATATACACACGTATGATAGAGTGAGTGCGATAATATTAAAAAAGAAAACAATTATTACAATGAATAGGCGTAAGCGACTGTTGCGAAAACACTACTTATTTAAAACAGGGCAAAAATCTCTCGACATCTGAGTCAAGTAGCATTTAAAGAAACACTTTGATTTTGTCATACCTATAGCATATTAAATAACAGAACCAGGCCTTTTTTGTTTAATAATAACTTTTTAAAATAGAAAAATGATATAAGAGTTCAACCGCCTCATGTAAATTTTTATCTTGATATTAAATTCAGGAACCATAAATCTGCCCATTTTAACATGTGTCTCTTTCTTTTTTCCAGGAATAAGCTTCCCACAGAGAACATCGCAGCCAGAATGAATGAATATCAAAATACCAGAACAAAAGATCAGATGCAGAAGGGAAACCTCTTGGACCTCTTCAGAACACCAAACATCCGCAAAAACACCATCTGCATGTCTATCAACTGGCTCGTCTGTGGCTTTGGGTATTTCGGAGTCTCTCAGTACATCGGCAAACTAGCAGGAGACATCTTCGTGAATGTCGCTATATCCGCAGTAGTTACCATTCCAGGAACGTTGATATCAATTCCACTCATGAGGAGAATGGGCAGAAAGACATTGATGATTGCAACACTGCTCCTTACGTCTGCGTGTTTATTCGCTATTGCAGTTATCCCTAAATCAGCCAACATTGGACAGGTTGTCTTAGCTTGCATAGGAGATGTGATGATGTTCATAGCTTTTATTGTAGTGTATCTATACGCATCAGAGATGTTCCCAACTGTTGTGAGAAACGCGGGAATTGGATTATGCTCCATGTTGGCAAGGGTCGGATCAATGGCTGCTCCCTTCGTAGCGGGGATGGGGGCACAAGCGGAATGGCTTCCCCCAATAATATTTGGAATTGTTCCACTAATTGGGGCCGGGTTATGTCTCCTGATGCCAGAGACGAAGGGGTGCCAACTCCTCAACACCATCGAAGAGGGAGAGAACTTCGGTAAGAAGAGAAGGAACTCAACAGCCATGAATGAATTAAAGCCATCATTAAGGCAAGCTAATTCTAACTAGGATATTAAATTATTCGCTGTGATCAACAAAACGCTTATTACCTCTAAAAGTAATGACACCATTTTTTATATTAAAAATAAAATAGAAATAAAGATGTATTTATTTTTATATGATATTATGACGAATTTTCCGTACCACCCAATCAATAAGTAATTATCCTTACTTCAGTAATAAAAAAAACATGAAATTGACATGACCATATTATTATTATTTTAAAGTACAGTCCCGGCCATGAGCCCAATGGCGCTAAGAGCAGCATAAAATAAGGCACCCCTAGGTGCACTGAAAAAACTTACTGACATATTGCTAATTTATCAAAAAACTATTCGAATTCCAATTAAGGCGAAGCTTAATGCTAAATCACTATTTTGATTAATCTTTATAATGAATTGGTGAACATTATGAATACCGAAAAATATAATATATATAAATTGAAGGTTTTCCTATCGTTTCCCTTGAGTAGAATACAATTAAAAAATAAATTACTCAATAAAAAATATAAATATAAACTACTCGTACTAAAAAAATTTTTTTTTTTCAATAGAAATGTATGAACGCGAAAGGAAAAAACTTTAAAAAACAACAACAAACAAAACTTTAAAAATACAGTATTATAGCTAAGATTATCTGTGACAGTTTCACTTAATTAACTTTTTTGCTTTCATATAAAATTATTTACAAAATAAATAAAAACCGGTTTTGTGCTTGAAATCGAATGTTTCTAGACTCAGTTTGTCAAGCGATTTTAATGCTTATTACCTACAATATAAGGTATACCAAGAATATATACATTTTTGGCTTGATGTAGCTTCCTCTTAAAAACGGGACTGCATCCCTTAACGAGTGAATTGCCAGGTTTCCCAACAAACTGTCCATAAAAAATCTAATATTGTCGCATTTCGACGTTATATTTGTCAGGGAAAGCACAGCCGCATGAACACGTGTTTCGATATATTCTGAATGAATTAATATTTTATTAGGAAATGGATTGCAATAAAGTTTTTAACAGAATTTAAATAAATTAATCATACTCATTTTTCTCAGTGTAGCTACTACTTGTAAATCATTCAAAAATCTTTTTCAAAGATTCTTCGTCAAAACGATTAAAAAATTGGATTTACGTCAAAATAATAATGTATTGATAGCTTCATAATTTATGGGTAGGTATGGTTCTGTACATTGTACAACTTTTGTATCAATATAATAATAAAAAATAATAATATATAGAATGAGAAACAATATTCAAAAATAATGTTCTGTTTTTATTGAATTATTTCTGTTTGTACCTTTACTTGCAATTATTGACAAGAATTAAATTGTAGATTTCATAAAATTTCGCACCGTTCGTAATAAGTGCGAAAAATAAAAAGTCATCGTTTTTACAGCAAAACCAACAGCTTTCTAGAAAGATGCCACCTAAGCCAGGTAAACCAAAAACTCAATTTTTCCATTTCTGATTTCGTAACACATTTGGTCATATTGTGAACTGACAGTCTTTGAAAATAATGATGGTGTTTGTAGAACATTTCCAATTATAAAAGCGATTTAAGACATTTAGTCACTAATGGATTCTCAAGACAACAAGTTTTTTGGGTTATTTTAATGATTAATGCGCATTTCCTTACCTTCAAACTTTTTTTAATATTATAGCGACTATTTAAACATTGTACATACAAAATATATGTAAAGTAAATTGTACGAGTATTTCTGGTAATTATTTACCTACGAGTACCGTTTTAAATAAGCATTTTAAAAAAAATCATGAGTATCACAACACGGGCATTAGCCTAGTGTTCTGGTAATCTAAATATGTATTAAATAAAATAAAAAATAAATTTGATTCAACTTGATGACAATAAACAACAACTTCCACGAAAGTGTTGTTTTTTAATAAGATGCCTTTTGATATGTAGGTAAATACAAAGTTTAAAAAAAAATCAACTTTTGGATTGATGTCAAAATAGATCCATAATGTCTAACTTTTCGGTTATTCTCTGGGTATTATAATAATAATATTTGGTAATTTATATAGCGCCGTTTTCGTGAGAAAACACCTCAAGGGGGCTGTACAAATATATTTCTTAAATAGTTAATACTAGAACTACTGACTTAAAACTAGTGACTTATATCTAGAGACTTACGACTAAGGCTTATAACTACTATCTTAATAAAATATATATTTACATATGTAGAAACTTATAACTAAAATTAACATTAAGGCGAAGCTTAATGCTAAATCACTATTTTGATTGATCTTTAATACGAATTGGTGTACATTATGAATACCAAAAAATATGCTTTAGATAAATTGAAGGCTTTCCTATCGTTTCGATTGAGTAAAATACAAATAAAAAATAAACTACTCAATAAAAAATATAAATGTAAAGTACTAAAAAATATTTTTTTACAATAGAAATATATGAACGCGTAAAGGAAACAACTTTTTGAAAATACAGTATTATAGCTAAGATTATCTGTGACAGTTTCACTTAATTAACTTTTTTGCTTTATTATAAAATTATTAAAAACCTATAATAAAAATAAATAAAAACCAGTTTTGTGCTTGAAATCGAACGTTTCTAGACTCCGTTTGTCAAGCAATTTTAATGCCTATTACATATAATATAAGGTATACAATAATAACAATCTAATTTTACAAGCGCCAGAAGGAGGAAGTTCTATTATATTAGGGTGTTTTTTAAATATTTTTTTATTATTAGCTGGAAATATATGTTAAATGGATGAATGAAATTAATCGTCGATCTTTAACGCATTTAAATGATTCATCTGCCAACAATTAAACCGATTGACGTGTTATGTTCCCGCTGATATTGTCTATTGTCCATTGGTAGGCAAGTCAATAGCATTTTGATTTTATTATAAGTAGTTGAACGCAATCGCTAGAGAATGTATGTGTGTGAATCATCAAATACGGTATAACAAAAAAAATGTTATTGTTATTATAATATTTACTCATTTTTAATTGTACGAACGAAATGAAAAGTGAAGTTACAGTTATTTTGCAAAAATCTTAAATAAAAGGTCTGCATTTTTTTTTATTTGAAATTTTTCGACGTTTTGATTCAAAATGTTTGTGTTAACGTTTTTTTCATTGTTTTTTTCATGTTTGAAATTAACATATTGCAATTTTAAACATCAAGTTAAATTTTAAATGAAAAAATTTAAAGGCTAAGTTTATCTAGTTTCCACATTAGTATTTTCTATTACTACATCTTCAAAATGAAGAGAAATATATAACATTTAAAATACTTGGTTTTAATGTTTGGTAATGTGGTTTTGCAGAAATCGGTTTATATCGATTGCTTAATAATTTGTCTCACATTAGGTAGGTGTGTTGAACTGTCATTTTGATGAGAGACCCGGTCACCCAGTCAAACGATGATGGTACCAGATGATTCCAGATTATAAAACCATTTTTAAATTGAGACCTTCCTGGGACTCTAAGCCAGTGCAGGCAAACACTTAAGTCTTCGAAGTCCACTATCATAGTGTGGCATATTATGTTGCGTATAAACAGGAGATAAAAACCGAAGGAAAATTATGGGAAAAGGAACGAATCAAAGATATTAGAAGAACGAGATATGCTATGTTGGCCGCCGGACCGTAGCCGGAGTACTACCTAATTAGGGTACTTTGAACGGTATCGGGACGTGTACGCACAGAAATCTGTTCTATGTATTAGTGCGGATACCTTAGCGCAATCGAAGGTGTGCAGTAGTATTGGTGAACAAAACCGGCGACACTCGGCAAAACAATTCCACTCAGTACGAACTGCGCATAGCACATCTCGTTCTTCTAATATCTTTGGAACGAATCAACCACAAGCGAATGTTTAGACGCAGCATTAGATTTGGCAGTGTATTCGTGGTTTGTGAGAATGCGACACATGTAAATATTATTTTTTGTCCTGTTTTAAAGAGGGGGAAGCTGGTGCGGTAGACAAAGTAGCAGACGAAGATCCCATACAAAATGCCATGGGCTCATTGGGAAGGTATCAAATATTCATATGCTTCCTGGTATTTTTGACCAAGTTCCCCGTGGCCTTCCATCAGATGAGCATCATCTTCTTCACTCCTCCAGTCAGCTACACTTGCAAGGACGAAGGGTCATCGGATGACAAAAATGTCTGTCCGTGTGAGAATCCTGAATATGACAGAAGCGAGTTCACAGACACGATCACAATGTCTTGGCATCTGATATGCGACAAAAAATACCTCGCGTCATTGACCCAGACATTCTTCATGGGGGGTATGTTGATAGGAAGCATCGTTTTTGGAGCCTTGGCTGATAGGTAAGACTCTTTATTAAATACACCCATTATAATTTCGATTTTGGAAGGGGAGATTAATCCACTTCCAGACTTCCAATCAACCTGAAACTCGGCAGATAAGACTCCTTGTTGATGATAATGTATTCTATCATTGTTTGGTGACACTCACGCATACACCTCCGGAATCATGATGACATTACACTATTATAGTAGTTTATTCTTGGGGTATTATGCCGTGTTACTCTATCTCCTACTTTAGCCAACGTTCGGACAACATTACAGTGTCCATCATCAGGGCAGACGTGAAATAGTCACTAATACGCCTAACCAATGCTCTCACAAAGCCGATTGCATCCTTGCATGGAAACAGTTCTACCTACTTATTTTGATTCGCTTATTGTATTTTGGTCAGGGACCCATCACTTCGACGCAGCGCCTGTCCTATGCTACTTCAGACTTCTGCGACCTCCATCCATCGCAGACCCAGTCTCTCCTCAGACGTCCTCTGGAGTTGCTTTACTCAGCATTGCCATGGACGGCATATTGGATGTCTTCACTCTGGAACTGCCGCCAATCTGTTCTACTCTATTCTCTGTACATGTCCAGGCCCCCTTATCTATGATCTTTCTATAACTAAGAGAACAATATAACTATAGGTGGCAGGGATTTGATGCTGGGCGCATCTTTGATCGTCGAGATGATGCCATTTTGTAACTGCTGTTAATCCCATTTAACTCTCGTCCGTCGTTCGATTAGATGATTCTCTAATTTATACATTGATGACTTCGTAATTTTATTTATTCTTTGTTGTCGCTTTTTAGGTTCGGCCGCAGAATTCCTTTGGTAATCGCTGTTATCCTACAGCTCATCTCCGGACTGGGTGCTGCGATGGCTCCAGAATATTGGTCTTTCACAATGCTGAGATTGGTACTCGGAGCTGCCACCAGCGCTACCATGGTTGTTGGATACGTGATAGTCGTGGAGTGCATCGGTAGAGAATACAGACAAACCATGTCCGCCCTGTACCAGCTGCCATTGAACATTGGACATCTCATGCTGCCTGGCTTTGCGTACTTTCTCAGAGACTGGAACAGCTTTCAACTTGCGCTGGCTCTTCCTTCCATTCTATTGCTGAGTTACATCTGTTTTCTGGATGAATCTCCCCGGTGGCTGTTAGCAACTGGGCAAACTGAAAAGGCCATTCCGATCATTATAAAGGCTGCTAAAATGTAGGATCACCTTAATGTTTTACGTTTTTAATGTTTTATGTCTTTCTCGGGCCCCTTTACATTACATCGACTTTAATTCCACTCCGTATCTCATTGCAGTGTAGAGATAATTACTTTAAGTATTTATCGGGCGTCCCCTTCTTTTTCTACCATTTAAACTTATTTAAGCACTTCTTGCACTAGTAACAACAAACTTTGAATTTTTAAGCGATATCGGTCGACCACATATAATTATATAAAATCATGAAAAGTGATGAATCATGAAAAAACTAGATTAACCTTCCGCATGCCTAGGACATGCAGAGGATTAAATACGTTACGTTAGGTTAGGTTTATAGACCATTTTTTCATCACTTTTAATGACTTTATATCACTTTTCAAATATATGTTGATTTTTCATTGTTCTAAGTTGTCATGGAACCATAAGTCAAAATAACTTTTTAAGAATTAAGGCAGAAAATAATAATAGCTATGATTTCAGGAATAAACTCCCCACAGAAACTATCGAAGCAGACATAATTAAATATCAGGCAAATAAGTCTGCGGCGCAAACTAAAAAGGGGACGCTTTTGGACTTATTCAAGACCCCTAATCTCGCCAAGAATACAGTAATCATGTGCTTCGATTGGATGGTCTGCGGTCTGGGCTTTTATGGAGTCGCCCAATACATCGGAAAGATAGGGGGAAATATATTTCTGAATGTCACCATCAGCGCAGCGTGCACTATTCCTGGAACGTTGTTGTCAATCCCACTAATGAAATGTATGGGCCGTAAGCCATTGGTCATATCCACATTGCTAATAACTGCCTGCTGTATGTTCGCCATTGCAGTGGTCCCCGACTCGTTCAAGTTTGGACAAGTTGGATTGGCCTGCATAGCCGGAGCGGGATACTTTATTGTTTTTATCGTTATTTACTTATATGCATCGGAGATCTTTCCAACTGTTGTAAGGAATGCGGGCATTGGCCTGGTATCCATGCTGTGTAGAGTGGGCTCTATGGCTGCTCCGTTCGTGGCTGACATGGGCAGCATTGCACATTGGATTCCTCCCTTCATCTTTGGAATATTGCCTTTGATTGCTGCTGTCCTCTCTATTTTTATGCCAGAAACAAAAGGAGTCCAGCTCTTAAACACAATTGAAGAAGGGGAAGCATTAGGTAAGAAGAAGCCGTAACTTTCAAAGGCTTTGAGAAAATGATAACTCTTTCAAATTTTATAAGACCCCACGTTCCTTCATTATCGATGAATAAAGCAGTATATTACTGTTTTTTCAAACAGTAACAGAAGTACTATAATTTTTTAGTACCTGCCTCAAGATTCTGCATAAAATAGTGTAATAATTTATTTACAATGTTTTGTTACTGATAAAAAAATATTACATAAACATTAATATGTTTTTATTTTTGTAGTAAAATGTTATTTTTCGAAGTAGGTACCTAAGACATAAAACACAATTATTTTCGAATATTGGCGTGACATTAAAAACACAAAACCTCTCTCGATTTCTTGAATTATTTCTTTTCCGGGGTTAACCTCTACCACCGGGGTGAGCAATAAGCAGGGCAATTAGTACGGAAATGAGCAGGAAATTGAGCAGACTTATCAGCAGTTAGCTCTGTTGAATGTGCTAAAGTACCCATGGGTTAACAAACAGTTGGTTTTTAAGAGTACGAAAAATGATAAGGGCACAGTCACTTTAAGATTTTTTTAATGTGATTACCGGAAAATATTTCCGACTACCCCAAACCAGTAGAGCTGGAGTATGTCGTGAAGTTGAAAAAAGTTGAAAATAAATTATATTTTAAGTAGGTACTTTTATCGATACTATGCGTTTAGAAAAAATATCGATTTTCGTGACCCTCTCTAGCATTAATCAGTTCATTTTTCATCTGTTGCTAAGCTCATTTCAATTTCTATCGCGCCGTGACAGCTGTTGTCGGCGTTCTCGCCGCGTTTACTATTTTATTTCATTAGAGGTGGAGATTTTGCACAAATAAAATGGATTTGTTCAATGAACATGCGGTTATGTTATTCATAATCATATTTATGTGGTTAGAATATCTTTGGGAAGTATTCTTAAACATACGCCAGGTAAATAACCAATGATTTTTGATTAGTCGAACGGGTGCATTGATTCCCCACCAATTTGAATTAGTATGTTTACTGAAATGTCACCCAATGAAAGCAAATGAGCTTTTTACTCCTTAAAAAATCGTCACTCGTTCCACCGATCTTTAAATAACCACTGTTTAATCGTTTATCCCAATTACTGTTGTTTTGCCGTCATGGCTGATTATTTAAACTTTGCTTGCATTCTGATCACAAGTTCATTCAATTACAAAGTATATTATTTATCTACGTCTTATACTTCTATCGTACATAGATTATCAAGGTTTCTACCATACAAAATACAATCGATCAGCTCTTGCAGAATTGGGTTATTTGTTTTTATCACATACAATAATAATTTTAAAACTTGTTTTAGTTATAGTGGTGTTATTTATGTTGCATTGTTTTTTTTAGATAAATGTATACAAAAAGAGCACCAAAATACCCCAGGAGCTGCAAGGAGTTCTGGATAAAGACACATTCGAAAAAGCGCGAGTGTATGGATTGGATAAAGCTAACTTTGGGATGATCAAAGACTTCTTCTCGACAGTTATGAACACCGGTGTGATAGCGTGTGGCTGGATGGCCCTGCTATGGGGCATGGGCCAGAGGACCGCCACACAACTACACCTCCCCGTGGGGAATGAGATCGCCCTCAGTTGCTATTTCATGCTCATCGTGAACTTCTTCAGTACGCTCATAGATTTACCATTCTCAATCTACCATACCTTTGTGCTCGAAGCCAAACACGGTTTCAACAAACAAACGCCTGCATTCTTCTTCAAAGACAGATTGAAAAGCTTTCTCGTGGGACAGATCATCTCCCTCCCTCTTACATCCATCGCAGTTTACATAGTGCAAAGTGGCGGAGATATGTTCATCTTTTGGCTGTGGGTATTCTCAGGAGTCATGATCCTTCTGCTGGTGACTATCTATCCCGCTGTGATTGCTCCACTGTTTGACAAGTACAACCCCCTCCCTGACGGCCCACTGAGGACATCCATCGAACAACTGGCCGCTTCCTTGAAGTTTCCTCTCGGCCAACTTTACGTTGTGGAAGGTTCCAAGCGTTCTGCTCACAGCAATGCTTACTTTTATGGTCTATTTGGTACGAAACGCATAGTTTTATTCGATACACTATTGGAAAACTATCAAAAGATAGAAGATGAGGCGTCTGTAAAGAAAGAAGAATCTAAGCCGCTGATAGCAGAACCAGAAAAGAAGAAAAAAGGATGTTCGGATGCGGAGGTGCTCGCGGTGTTAGCACACGAGCTGGGTCACTGGAGTCACGGGCACATTCATTTCAACTTGGTTCTAATGCAGGTCAACCTGTTGCTGATGTTTGCAGCATTCGGATTGATGTTCCAATTCGCCCCTCTGTACCGAGCGCTGGGTTTCCCCGCCGGACAGCAGCCCATCCTCGTAGGGATGGTGGCCATCCTGCAGCTGATCCTCGCTCCGTACAATGCTCTACTCACATTCCTGATGACCGTCCTCTCCCGGAGGTTTGAATTCGAGGCAGATAACTTTGCCATCAACCTGGGACACGCGCAAAACCTCAAGAAAGCCTTAATAAAATTAAACATTGATAATTTAGGATTCCCGATTTATGATCCTCTGTATTCTTCGTGGCATCACTCCCACCCGACACTGCTGCAGAGGATGGAGAAAATGGACAAGAAAAAAGAAAGATGAAGTTGCTAATTATTTAACCGTATTTAATTCACTTTTAACAAATTTACACCCCAATGTACACAGCCCAGTCAACTTTCAATAATTCAGTTAGAACGACTGTAATAAATTTACCATAATATTATTTATTGAACTTAATGCTAAAGTTTTTGTTATTATTTAAATGCATTTATGTTTTTTTTGTTGCAATTTTTGAGTATCAGTCTGAAGAGTTCGTAGATTTACAAATTAATTTAACATTATTATGTACTAGTCAAGTTCAAGAGTTATTTTTTAATGCCTATCAATCTTTTTAATTAACATGTACAATTGAATTTCGTTACCAGTTTACAAATTACACAATAATAATTTAATTGATAATGTTTTCTACCACATGTGATATTATTTTTTGTAAGATTCATCAAACAACATACAGGATGAACATATTTTACATTTTAATAAATGGGAATCAAACCTTCAACATCCAGACTCTAAATCAGATGTTTTTACCATTACATCACATAGTGTTAAAGATTTTTAATATGCCTCACTTAAAAAAATATTTAACACTTTCAACTCAAGAGAACCGCCCATAAGGAACAGATAACCACCACAACTCATCTAGAGTGAAAGTGTTCAAACGTACAAAAACCATGGGTTGATAAATATTTCGGTCGTTTTTTCAAAGGAAGAGCTTTTTTTTAAATGCAGACCCAGTTATCATAACATTCCCATATAGGTATTGACTTAAAAAAAATCATTTTCTTCATACAAAAGCCTACCTTGATACAATGACTTTACAATACATCTAGACTTGTTTTTGTATCACAAAATTAAGATAAAATGTGACAAATAAATTCTTAATTCAAACTTTGTTCATTTATGACATTAAAAAATGTGTATGAATAAAATAAACAATAGGGCAGTGCAGCGTTTTCGTATAAGGTTGCGTCGAATACTACCTCAACACCGACTAGAGTGCAAAAGGCCTGGGCGCCTGATGTATTTTGAGGTGTCAAGTGATTAAGTCAGTGCCGTGCCCTAATAGAGCAATGGCAGTTTGCAAGTGGTGGCAATTGTTGTTACTGCTGATTTGTATGTCATTTTACTGCAAACAGCAGTGACTTGTAAATTGGCAGATCTGCCTTGCATTTTCTCTAACAACGCATTAAATCTTCAGGGGGGGAACAATAATAAGTAATTGGCGTGTATCTACATATTAAATGTTATTCCCTGGCTTTTACTAGTGTTTGCCAAGTAATTAAAACAAAAATTCATTTCACATGAGGGCATTTTGGTACTTTTTAAGGCAATTTACTTAGAGGTAGCACACATCCTTACGCAATGCTTGACAGCTTGGTACTAAAACTACGAAATCGAAAGCACTACAATTGACATACTTTTTGCTTGCCACTTTGAGATTTCTACAGCGTATCTATATATATTGTAACATCATTGGCTTGATGCTACAAATATTTGTTTTATTAGATTCATAGATCAGTAGGCTTATTAAATAACCTACTTAGTATGATTGCCAGCTTCTGGTTTTTTTTTACCCTCAGTAATTTTTCAGTAAAATAAAATAACTAAATGTTTAGTCACAAAGTGATTTTTAACATTACTTTTTATACTATTACTAGCGCAGACCTGTGAATAATAACGGGATATTATAATTCCAATTTTGAAAATGAAAATAAATTTTCTGTTAAATTATTATAGTATAGGTAGGTACCTAATTAATCGCTTGTCTGAATTATTCTTCACACAAGCAGTTCCAATGTTGAAAATGACTCCTTGACAGCAAATTTGAGTTTTTTTTCTTGACCTAGCAGCCGCCATCTTTATTGGTACAGGCCTGGCTGTAGAAAATGAACTGACAGCCAAAGAGACCTGTTTTCGGACTTGCACTGGGTTTAGTACGAGGTGTCGAAAAACAGGTGTCTTTATCTGTCAGTTCATTTTCTACAACATGGTCTGTATTAATAAAGATGGCGGTGACAGGCCAATCAAATTTAGCTTTGGTATTGTTGAACCATTTTTAAATTACATAACGTAATTTTTAAGCTCCTGTGATGGCTCGGAATCACAGATAGTTATCTTATTTGCAAAATTGACGTAAATAGTCCCCTACGATCCTAAACCCGCAATAGTTCATGTTAGACCGGTTAGTAGCCGAGAAAACAAATGCGTGCGGTTGCTACCCAGGCGTCACAGGTTCAATCCTTTGCTTGCTAAATTCTCTAACTTCAATAAATAAAAATACATTTTTGTTAAAGCCGACATGTGGACAATACCATACTTGATAAAGTGACGTTTTTATTTTTGTCTTTAACCCCTTCAGTAATCATTTAAAAATGGAAAAAAAACACCTTTTTTATGTTAGGTAATGTTTGCCCGAGTTATCTCGGGCATGCGAATTCTGGCACATAATAGCCGCCCGAGTATACTCGGGCGTGGTCCTTAAGAGGTTAACTAATCCAGTAGAAGTAATATCCAGAGACAAAATTAATGCATTATGTCAACACTGAAATTGCAGTGCTTCGTACCGTGCGTGGGCTTGATTCTTCGACACTGCAAATGCAGATATTCGGCCCCTGGGGGTTAATGATAGTACATAGTAGGAGGTTTTCAATTATTGCATGTTTTTTTTAATTATTATTGTTACATGTTAGCACTTTATTTTGATGCAACATAGATTTTCTCACTTTATTTGTCTTCAATACATTGTTGAACATGTTATCTGTTGGAAATTAGTACCTGAGTGTGTTTGAGTGTTATGTGAATGCAAAAAAATAAAACCAATATCGTTATTTTTGTTATTTTCTTACAAAACTTGTTTGAAGGAGTATTTGAACCCTATCTTTTTAAACTATGATAATTTAATCAATGATTAAATAAAGTTATCAAATTATATCTTTACTTTAGCAATAAATTTATGTTCATTGATAAAATTAATACTTTTTTAAGATAACAATACATTATATCATTTATTGCTATTAGGTATATTTATAGATTGTTTGCCGAGGTTAGCGAAGTCCCGTTTTAACTCAACCGTTTTCCATTCTGTTTGTCTGTAAATTTGTGTGTACGTTCTGTTTCAAGATGATGGCCATTTTAATGGTTCGGTAAAGATAATTTTTTCAAATATATTTTTAATATTATGGTAGCTACTTTCCTAATGACAGTTTTAAAAAATAATTGTCATTGATATAGTTATTTTTCTTTGGACTAATTGGATAATTCCACATTTGAAAAATTGTTACTTAAAAAATATTTAATGGTTTATAATTAATTAGATAGGTATTTAATTATAATTTATACTTACCGATCTTATGATTTCAAAGGAAATTTTGGTTTTGATTTATTAAATAAGAGAAAATTAGAAACATACTTTTTTGGACGTATGGTCTGCTGTTCACAGAACTACGAACTATATGACACATATTCCCATAAGCAATATCTATTGAAATTGTTAAAAGAAAATATTCAAAATTGTTTTGCTGTTTTATACTTTATAGTTAATATAATATTATTTTATTTGATTCATTTTACGCCCCTAGGGCTTTTACATAAGTATAAGTGGTATAATTTTGACATGGGGCCCACTCTGTATCTTTTGGGTTAACAAACCAGTAAGTTTGTGGTTTAACCTTTCCTTGCCAGTGCTGTCAACTGAGTGAACATCGTCTCTAATTAATAAAATATCTCTGTAAATATACTAAACACCGGCTTTATTTTATTTTGGTATTACTCCGCAATACATTAAAGTATTGCATTAAGTAATTACAATACATAAATATTTACCGAGTGTATAGCAATATAGGTCAATACGGGTTTGTGACGTGTCTAAACGGGCGGCAGGAAAGTTTCGATAGGCATAGAGTGAATAATTTAGAACATACATTAAATAAAAATACTAGAAACAAAAATTAAAAAAGATACAGTGATCAGATAGGCTTACAAAGAGACAACAAAAGGTTCAAGAATAGGTTTTTAATATGTGACACAAAATTCATCAAGTTAACACTAAACACATCAATGTCATCTAAGTATTGATTTCCCATAGTGTGAAACCGCTGTATTGGAGAATTCGCAATGTACATAGTTGCGCTTCTGCACAATGCGGTGTAATAGAGTATTGTGTTATTCTTTTGGATATGCGTAAGTTAATAAGTCGCAGGAGTTTAATAATAAGAGAAGTTATTCGAGACTGTATGCAGGGGTAGTGCAATGCAATACATTCCATATTTGAAATAATATACATAATTAGAAGAAAAATAATAATACATACTATAGGTGATTCCGACAGGCACAAAAAAGCGAAATTGAAGTGAAAAAAGATAAAATATAAACACGAAAATGAGTATAAACAGCCGTTTATGGAGGATATTTGCACATCTCCAGAGAGCCATCAGAGGGAACTCCATCCAGGCAACCATGGCAGTGATGATTTTGTTACTTGATTGGCATAGTCTGCGCCATAAGCTTCCCATGTGATGGTGGAGATGCGCTCTTAAAGAGTGTACTTGTCCCTCCAGGAACATTTCCGTGGCGCTGCAATATCTCGGTAGGAGGAATAGTTGGCGATAAGCATTGTTGTAAGTGACTTTTAGCTTATGCCATTGGGATGCAGTGTAATCCACCCACAGTTCTGACGTGTACAACGAAGTGCAAAATGCGTTGAAAAGTATCTTTTTCACTTTTTTACTGCAAAAGTGAAAACGCCTTGACAGCATACCTGTTCTAACGGATATCGCTCTTCTTTGCCTATCCATATCCTCGATGTCTTTCAGGTCGTCTGTGATAATATGTCCCAGGTATTTGACGCTACGACTAACGTCCATTTTCCTTCCATCAAGCCATACTGAAGGTGTTAGCATGTTTTCGTTGTTGCATTTGAAAACCATAACTATTGATTTGGACGTATTGCATACAAGGTTATGATAAGTTTAAGTTTGAACAGTCTAATTTAGGGTTTAGTATTTTAAATAAATTATAATATGCAAAATGTTAGAAATTTAATGTAATAAAACTATTTTGGTTTAGACATGTTTCGTTAGGTGCATAAGGAAATTACATTACTATAGTACAGTAAATCGGTTCTTTTATTTCAGTGTTTTAAAAATAAATTATTCTAAATAAGTATAAAAATAATATTAGCTACAAAATTATTCGATAATGTCTTCACTGGCTCAATTTTGTAATGTCTCGATTGGAATTGTTTTCCTTGATTCGATTTGGGTATTTCTGAAAAAGATATTCATACAATGTAAGTGTTAAAACAAGTTAAATTATTTAGTATAAAATCGAAGTGCCAAATATAAGGTTGTTAAGTATGGTTTTAATCGGTTAGCCAAAGAAAATAATAATGATTAGCAAATAATGTCAAAATAATTTTCATTACAATTATTAAAATTAAACCTTTTTCCACTTTAAAATTGATGTGTAGAGTCTAATAAAAATCTTTATTAAATGGCAACATCAAAATGGTTCAAAAGTAAAAGGATGTAACTTTTAAACTTTTTTTCACATTAATTATATACTGTTACCAAACATTGGCGGTACTTTCCAAAAAGAAAGAATCTACATCATATTCTTAGGTAATAATTTATAAAATACTAGAACTTTCTGTTTTGGAGTTGAACATACAAACAGATTTAGTTACTAACAAGTTACAAGTATAAGAACAAGTTAACTAACATTCGAAAAGTAAATTTCTGACCGTCTTTTGAAAGGCAATGATCCTGAGGCAAACATTTTTTTTTGTAAATACTTTCACATCACAAATATCTCATGATCTTTCACGGGTATGCGCTAGTTAGAAAAACGAAAAGTTACAACAATTTTTCAGGGTTAGGGCCGTAGCTAAAATTTTTTTCATTTGCTTACCTATTGTCTTCTGCTTGTTGAATTGTATCTGGCAGGGGGCAGCCCTTAGTGTTGGGTAAGGGGTACAGTATAATGGTTTGTAAGAATGTTAAGAGGCTTAGAAGAATAAATGGGGAAGATGGTGAGATCTTGTGAAGGATTATCACAAAGGGAGAGATCATTGAGCCAAGTCTGGAAAACATTGATGTGCAACCCACTCCTGCATTACGTACAACCGTGGGATATATTTCTCCAGTGTAAAGGTATAACGCTGGCAGAGCTACCTGTAAACAAGATTGTAATTTGAGATTGATATTTGGTTGTGATACAATCAAAAGTTATTTCAATTAATTTTTGGGTTTTGCTGTGCTGTTTTTCTTCCTTTAGCCAACTTTTCAACGGTTATATACATTGTAACTCTGTCCGAAATGTTGGCTAAAGAAGGAGGAACTGAAACAGTCATAATTACCCAAAAATTAAGTACGGCGAGATGTTATTGAATAATTATTTCTAAGATTTGTTCTTGATCTACTGTTGTCCTTCCATTTTTACTAGTGATTACATTTAATCCTTCATTATTTGAAAGTCCTGCGTTTATCCTTCTTTCAATGTAATTATAAGTTTTCCCGTCTCTCGCAAACTTACTTCTTAAATACACAAACTCGTCCAATTGCTCCATTTATTTAGCATTCACAACTGTATTGCACAGCGTCTTTATACTCTAGCTTTCAACGAATCGATCATACTTACATTCTATCATTCCGCATACATACGTCATTCGGTGACTCAATAACTCATCAAAATGACAATTCAACACACCTTTAAAAAGTGACAAAATGATGAAATAAAAACTAGGATAGGTTTACATAATTTTTTAAAGGTGTGTTGAGCTATCATAGAACCGCCTCTTAGAATATGTAACTTACCGATAGACCAAAAATGCCGAATCCTGAGAAAACAACTCTCGGCCAGTCTTGTGGATAAGTGCCGAGAGGAACTGTCAGTATGAGCAGAAAGCAAACAGCCGTTAGAAGCTGTGAGGCCACAATGGTCACTTTGCAGCCAAATTTCTGAACTGCCGGAACACATGCAAGTGCTCCGGGAATCACAATGAACCCTCCTGCTATTACGGTCAGGAAGATATTCTTCCCGACAAGTCCAACGTGCTGGGAAAATGCGAAGAAGCAAAGTCCTCCGATGAACCTATAAAAATAAAAATAAAAATTTATAACAAACGACCGGTCAGTGGTTTAGTTGGCATCGCGTTTGGGTTCCCACCAAGGCGTTGTGAGTTCAATTCCTCGGCTGGCTAAGTCCTTCATCACAACAAAAGCAACATTTTCCATTTACTGGAGTTGTAGTAGAAGATTTTCAAGTATTGTCAGGTTATTCGTAACCCGGGAATGTTGTCTTTCTTTTAATAAAAAAAAATTCCATAAATATTTTTTCTATAGACTTACAAAAAAGATGAAGTTGTACTTGTCGTCCTTGATGATAATCAATGTATGATTAGCGTGAACATGGTACTTTTGCGATAATATCATTTCCTTAACTAACTGGTATAGGTAATATTGTAAGCCAAAATGTATGTAACTATAATAACTGTAATTATAAACAAGTAATGGTTCACTAAACCAATCACATATCATATCTTATCGATGTTGAATGCCAATTGTGTGGTTTAAACTGTTCTTCTGCGAAAAGTATTTTTATACTTATTTAAATTTTTTATCTTAAAAAGATATAAGGGGTAGATAAGGAATCTGTGGGTCAATGTGTCCAGGAGTTATGAATGTATGAATCCATCCCTCCCACTGTGGTGCAAGACGATGGGTCGAGATAGACCGGCAGGTCAAAAGGTCTCCCTCAACCAGATTCTCCTGATCCGGCCTGCCACGCACTAGGTGGGCAACCACATCGGTCGCCAAGACCTAAACAAACCTCGCCCCTGAATAAATGGTTCCAGGGGCGGCGGTACCCACACCCACCTCCTAATAAATTTAATATTTTGATTTTAAAACATGGACATAATAAAATTATAATAAATTAATATTCTGACTTTTACTTACCATTCCACGCTAAGAATAAGTGTTTTAAATCTTAAATTCTTGGATTGCAGCACGGCTTTAAAGGTAACTTTCTTATTTTCTTCCTGATTTTGTACTACATAGTGAGTGTTAATTGTATCTTTAATAGTTGACGAATCTCGTCCATTGAATATGGCAATATTTTCAAGGAGAGCTGTATGAAAGACAAAATAAACACATTGTATATTTCAAATTGGATTTTTCAAACTCAAGTTATTTAAATGTTCACTCGTCTCCATTACCTATAACATACCGAGGAATTAAAAACAAACAAAGATATCTACAAAAACATAGTAATAAAATAATTTCGAGGGCTTAAAGTCAAACAACATATCTACAAAAAGACATATTGATAATTTTATTGGTATGTTTGTTGTAGGTAACGTTGCTTGACTTTTTAACACTCGAATTATTGGCATGTCTTTTTGTAGATAATGTTGTATAATTCCCCGAAACTATCTTTATCAATATATATTTTTAAATTTTTTTTGTAATTTTAATTTACATAGTTCAATTACGAGGAGTCAATTTTATTATTGTAATGGTTACAGAAATAGAACTTAAAACTTTCGTTTTATTTTTGCAGACTTTTAAAGAGGAAAATGTTACCTATTGCTTTTTCATTTTGTCCAGTAGCTAAAAGCCATCTCGGAGACTCTGGCAATACAAAGAATATTATTAAATATACTGAGGAAAGCAAGGATAATGCGATTTGTAAATGTCTCCAGTCCCGGAACATATAGGCCAATCCAGCCATCATAGAGTTTCCCACTCCAAACGGAACTTGGTACAGAATAGGTATTATTGTTCGCCAAACCCCTCCCACCACCTGAAAACAATAATAATGTATATCGTGTTTATAATCAGTCAAAATGAAATACCATGGACAAATGATTTTCTTTTAAATATATTTTTAAACATATTGTTCATCACAGGTTCACACTTTAAAAGTGTACAAGATTTTTCAAAGCGGAATAACTGTAGGCATTTTGTAAACTGTATTGTTTAACCTTTTGATCGCATTAATATGCTCCGTTTTATCTATAGCCGTACGCAGTACATATTTTCAAATACCTATGCATGCAATTAAATGTCAAATTATAGCATTCTGGCATGATTTATTGGACTATATAGACAGAACAGATTATTCTCCACAATATGAAAACAAATCCTCGTGTGTCAACACTCTTAGATGTTTATAAAAACAAAAACATAAAATTTCATACAAAGACGTACCGTATCTTTTGAATGTGGTCCCGCCATTCACTCGGCGTCATAAATAAACCACTCTCGGTGTGTGTGTACTTAGGCCACTGTGTTTATAGACACAAGTGGGACACCATGATCACTTATCATTCTTAGTTATGAAAAGTTTTGAATGACAAACTAGTACTAACGCCATCCGTTGACAAAAATGTAAACTAAAGGACTAAAAGGCGCGAAGAGGCGCACTTGGTTATCGATCTTTTTTTATGAAATAAAATTTTATTTTTGAGAAATTCTTGTAGATGTCAGCATCGTGATAGTTCTACAAATGTCCAAGTGAGCAAGAAATACATTTATGACGAAAGAGAGCGGGAATATCGGCCGTCAAAGTTGCCGTATCAACTGTTGATACAGCCGCGTGTGAGTATAGACTTTTTGCCGTAACAACAGTTGATACGGCCGCGTGCAAAGAGTTATGCAAGTTCTGAAATTTAATTTCCTTCCGTAGCCTCTGCTTTACACAGATTTTTTTCATGTTTCCAATGGGATCAAAATTAAATATAGTCCATGCTTTCCGAGAGAGAGAACCCTGCAACTTGCTTAACAGCATCCACTTTCATAGAATCTCAGGCCATCGTCCCATGGGTCTTTAAGGAATCTACATAAACCAAGTGCTAAGAATGTAAGACCCGGCAAATAAAAGTCCTACAATGGAATGCACTGCAGACCGTTACCTTACGTTTGCGAACTTTACTTACGACGGGCTAACATAATAATGTTTTAACCTTTTAGGTGCGGTATGCGGATATATTGGCTTGGCACTCTTTGCCACTTTTTTTACATTACCTCCACACGAGAGGCCCTGAGGGAAAAAAAATCTCTCAGGGCCTGTGTCATCTTTGGGGATGACATGTAGAAGGTCTTTTTATGGAAAGGAAGGAGTGAAAGTTTTGGGAAGGACAAAGGTATGAGGGGTGGACAGGAATCTGAGGGTCAATGTGTTCAGGAGTGACAGATGTATGAAACCATCCCTCCCACTTCGGTGGTACGCATAAACGCCCCCTTAAATTGGGAGTGGCCTGCAGATGTATAGGCTGGGCCATAGGAAACATCTTGCTTCATCTAAATGTACGAAACTTGCTCACCGCATTGGAAACATATATCCCTGTCACCTCCTCATTCGACATTCGAAATTTTGTCGAAACTTACAATAATAAAATGTTATGATTATATACATTAATATATTTTTCCGTGGATTATTGATATAACGTGAATTTATGATAAAACAATAAACGTAGGTACTTACCTAAAAAGTTAAACAATATAATTTTGATATAATTAAGTACTATAATTTTACAAAAATTACCCTGCGGTGTTCATTAGCATATTTTCAATGACAATAAGGATGAAATTAGTCTAATTCGGTATAAAAGTGGGTAGAAGATATACAAAAATTTGTAAATACATAAGAATACATTTTTATATTGCAACAAATTAGTTTATAAATTTTAAGTACTTAATTTAACATAAAATGTAAGGGCACTCTACAATATTATCGTTCAATGAAACAGAGAAAGACACCGCACTTCACGTGACACGTGAGTGCACTTCCACTGAGTTGTTCCGGGCTGCAGCCTCAGGGTAAAGATTGCCCTGGTGATGATTACCAACTTCCTCTAAGAGAAACACCAGAGGAATAAAAATATGTTTACTACATAGATTTAGGTTAAACATCGCTTACCTCCATGCAAACGACAAATGAGACGATGGCTATCCCCCCTGAAGCTATGGCAAGCAGAAATCTCAAAACCAAAAATGCCGTGAGGAAGGGACTAAATGCGGAAGCAAATCCAGCAATGGTCTGCATGGCTATGGCAATGAACAGCAGTTTTCGGCGACCAAATCTATCCGCCATTACTCCAAACACTATATTTCCTAGTAGGACGCCAAACATCAGGGTTACTTGAGAAATCTGAAATATTATATAATATAATATAAATTGTACAGATAAATTTTCATAAGAAGGTTCTCAACTTAAGATAAAGAAAATACAATATCAATTTATATAAATAAGATTGTCTGTGGCGGGCGGGTAGACACCAGGCAGGCAGCGTGGATTTGATTACAGGTTTTTTACCCACAACATCTTGGCCAAGGAGCTTACGTCTCTGTCACAGTGGTCATCTCTCCATCGAGTCGTATTCTTCGCTTCTGTCGCAGATTGGCAATTACTTCCTGTGTTATTTGCGTGATTAGTTTCCGTTATTGTGCATAGATGTCTCTAGTGACAGAGTAAGTAACTAGCCGGTAAGTTACATCCTAGTTTTTCACTAGGTGTAGCATACAAACTTGTCTCAAGATCTGAGAGAGATTTTAATTTCACGAGAGTCCGGGCTGTCCATACACTTATGCGGAGTGAACAGTAGTTTTATATCAACAGAATAATTACAGCACTTCCTTAGCGACTCGATAGACTTAATTAAAAGATGCTGCCTATAAAATCAATGGTTCCGCCTACACGACGCCCGCACAACATACTTCTGATATATTAAATGAAAAAACGCTCTTTGTAATACAACACTTTTTATTGAATTAATAAATGACAGCTAACCAGGCTTCGCTTATCTTGTGGAAATATATATTTTTCTTTTATTACTTGTCCTTAAAATTAGTGAAAGACCTCACCCATAGATGGCACTATAATCAATAATGTTGGAACCCGTCCTTGAGGTTCCTACTTTATTTATTATTCTCGAGGTCTCTACAATACTCGAAAACTAATCGCCATCTATGTGAAACCTAAAAGACTAATATCTAGTGCCATCTATGCATTAGCTCTTACACTAATATTAAGGATATTGCAGTACTGAACCTCCCAACTACCAAATGAATATGTAATTAAGCAGTCAGGCAAAATGAAGTGTATAAAATCAACTGTGACTATAATGGTGTATTCGAGCCTTCCCACCAATGTTGAAGTATTTATCAACTTACTTATTAGTTGGTAACATGGTAACGGCACAATGTGTTGCGCAGACGTTGCTTGGATGGAATCACTGAATTAGAGTAGACAAATAATTGCAATAAAAGTTTGATGGGTCAGTAAGTGGTTTAATAAAACTTTACTTACTTCAACATAGTATTGCCTTAAACAAACAAGGTTCCACTCGCTTACAATGGTATTAGAAAATGTTGATAGGTCATATTCAAAATCGGTGCATCGCACGGAAGGTATACTATCTCTGCTGGAATAATTTCCAGATACTAATATTTGAGGGTCATGTATGAAGCAGTGGTTTGTGCTGGAATTCTGAAAAATGAAATAAAATAACATTATGTGTATGAAAAATAACTAGTAGCTATACATCTAATTTCTAAATAAATAAAAACAGTTTGTGATAAATAAATATGAAAATATAGAAAAACATTATTTTCCCAAACAGCTCATGAAATTTTTTCTGACTTTATGTCCGGGTTAAATCTTCCCCATAGGAAAAACTAAACCCTTCCACACACTTTTCCACAAATGATCATCTAGTCAATCCACATTATGTAAGTGCATTATATAAACAAAATAAATACCAAACAATACAAGAACAACACGTCAACTCACCAGAGATCAAATGGGAAAATAATTCACCGACTCCACAAATTTTCATATCAGAGGGTTCGGCTCGGTAGAACTTCTAACAGGGCCTATAAATCCTACTGATCCCTCAACATAAATATTTAAAAAATCTTTCATTTGTGTGTATTTTAATTTTAATCTGTTTTTTTTTGAGCAATTATTTTCAGTTTTAAACGCCATTTCCATCGTGAGCTATTATTAGCTACGTGAGCTGAAATATCTATTTAACCGTCAAAAAATAATTCTTGAAGTTAAATTCTTTGTTCCACTTTACAATAATATTGAAACAGCTTTGGAACTCTTCTATCTAATATTGTCATCTCCCTTTTTCCCTGTCTTAACCTACTAAAATAATAATAGTCCCAGCTGTTTCACTTTTAAACACACACATTCCAAGTAAAAAAATAATAATAATATTTGGATGATTTTTATAGCGCCGTTTTCGTGAAAAAAATCACCACAACGGGGTGAGTAGTAACCAGCGGCTTGCAGTTCATAAAGGCTAAAAAACTGTGCCTACCTCAAAAAAATTAACCATGAAAATAAATTAAAAGATATCAAAAAATGTGACAAATTTCTGATCTACTTATACGGATTTTTCTTCTTTCTTAACTGTACGCTTATGATTTGTAGCTTGTAATTTATTCAGTTAGTCACAAAAATCAGCAGAAGATTACGATAAAATGGATTTTTTCTAAATATTCACACCCAAACTTTAAAAAAATAGAGACAGCCTGACTTTGTTCATAGAGCAGTGCAAGCCACTGGTGCCAAAAATATTTATATAGCATACAATATAATATTCAAATTTAGTTTCTAGTTTATGACCAAAGTATGTTAATTGTGAAATTTCTGCAACCTTAGCATGTATCAAACATGATGTTCTTTCTATTGTTTCCGCGAGTTCACATTGTGTATTATTTTCTAAATAACAATGGACACTTACCACTCGCCACATAATGTTACGAAACTTACCGGTTTAGACATGGTAACCCATTCGCTGTCAGAATAATTTGCAAATGTGCCGATTCTGGCACCAAAAATGTTGGGGAGGAAGATTATTCCCAACTGGAAAATAGATCTTTACCACTCAAGATACAATGTTACAAAACTTTTAGACGTGGTAATCCATTCGGTATCAGAATAATTAAAAATGCAGTTGGTTTTTTGCACCAAGAATCTTGGGGATGAAGTTATTCCCAACTGGAAAATGGATCTTTGCTACTCAAGACACAATGTTACAAAACTTTTATACATGGTAATCATTCGGTAGCAAAATAACTAACGAATGCGGCCGGCTTTTTGCACCAAGAGTCTTGGGGAAGAAGTTATTCCCAACTGGAAAATAGATCTTTACCACTCAACACACAATGTTACAAAACTTTTATACATGTCAATCCATTCGGAATCAGAATAGTTTGCAAATGCGGCCGATTCCTTCCATCAAGAGTCTTGGGGAAGAAGTTATTCCCAACTGGAAAATAGTTCTTTTTCACTCAACACACATTGTTACAAAACTTACTGGCTTAGAGATGGTAATCCATTCGGAATCAGAATAATTAGCAAATGCGGTAGGTTTCTTGCACCAAAAGTTTTGAGGAGGAGCAAGGAAGACTATTCCCAACTGGAACCACGCAACGGATAGTTTCAAGAGACCCATAAGTACGCTTATCCAAAACTGCCATTTCCCGTAGTCACCAATAATGCTGCACATAACATCTTCATTGCCCACCCCAATGTTTCCATTTTCCTCTTGCTTTTGTGGCATTAGTTTTTCGGTTACGGGCTCTGGAATAGATTGAAAATTTTAACCATAATTAAGTATTACAAAAAAACGTGAGTTATAACTACCAACCAGTGGAGTAGAAGGTGAATCACCTCAATTTGGAGAATGTTGTAAATTATCACTTTTCTTGCGAATTTTATTCTGCACGAGAGTCCAAAATATTATGTTTTCCCATATATGTGTAATTAGCATCAACGCTAATTGCGCGACCTATTTAAGAAAGGTACGTTTTTTTTAATTCTGTCTAAATGATTTTCAAATTTCCCGGGTGAAAACAATTTGTTGCGCCCATTTTTAAGCATGAGTGATGGGCATTATCGAAATATCGATTTCTCAACATTATCGCTAGTGTGTTAAAATTTGAGAGGTTTTTGGACAAGAGTCCCGACCGTTCATAACAACCGTCTGGAGCCAGTGATACTATGGCATCCTCATTTGGGGTATGCTGTGAGGTTGAAAAGTCTGCTTCATTAAATTAAACAAAAAACATTGTCGTATTGAACCGCGAGTTTAAATTTAAATCGATAAATTTCGCTACGCATCACAGAAAAATTATTTCGAATTCATATTAAACATGTCGACCGAGTTTGTTTTTTCCGAAACTATAAAATAATTTATATTTTTCATGCTTTGATAAAATTTCTTTTGAAAGCAGTAAATTTTTTTAATGAACGATTGTTAATGTTTAGTTTACTGATACTAACTTTAAAAAAAACACTTCTTACCAGTCATATTGACGTATTTAATTGAATTAATATTTCAATGCTTTAGCAATCACAGAAACACACACACTTCTAAATTAATATATTTTTGCATTGATTTTACTTAGTAAATACTTTGTGCCAAACACAACACAACGAGATAAAGTCACTCTACGTTCAAATCAATTAATACTTCATTACTCAGAGAGCTTGCACAAAATACTGCATTGACCACTTTCTTACAATCTGCAAGAATCCCTTCCCTTTTCAATATGATGCCATATGTCAGGGTTTTCATGATTCAAAACAGACAACGGAATGTAAAAAAGGGTAAAAAAACTTACAAATTTGAAAAAAATACTAATCAATGTTAAGTCACAAATAATATAGGTACCTACCAAAAATACCAACACGAAGTTATTTTGTAGCCACGGACAAAATGGAAAGTCGGTTAAATAAGTAGGTACTTGTACCTACTTGAAAACGCACGAACCCTCCGAAAAAAATAGCGATGTTAAAAAATGTTCACTCCTATTTCGGAATAGATCCCTAGATATTACTTTCACCAGTTAGTGGTTTATTTATGACTTTCACCATTAAAAATTGGCTACGAAGTAGTATTCAATGCCACTCGGTTTTCAAGAAAAATAATTATGATTAATAAATGTTTGCATGCTTGCGTGCATTTTCCTATGACCGGAAAACTCAAATAACTTAAGGTGAAATCGTAAACCTGTTTCCTTTAGCCATACCGCCGAGGGTTCCGTTGTAACATGTAACCTCTCTTTCTTTTGTATGGGTCGTTTATGAGAAATACGTATCGACAGGATCATAATTATGTATTTGTACATAGTTTAATCACACCATTATAATAATAACAATAATTAACAGGGGTGTTGATATTATTTTGTAGAGGTAATAAATTATGAGTGGAAATCAAAAGCATATTATTTTATTTTATTTTAGCCATTTGTACATCCAAGTTTACAAATGTCTAATTCATTATTTTACTTGAGTAGTTACATACATTATTACATTTTCTTTTAATTAATCACTCAATTAATTACTCAATCCAGCTTGAATATATCTGTTGGTGATTTTTGTGTATTGACTTTGTCCTTTTTTGGTAATCTAATTTCGTGGCATGTTCTTGTCTTTTCTGTGAATGACAGCATTTATTTACGTACCCCAAACATTCCCAATTTAGTTACTTTCAATTTTTAGTTACTTTTGAAATTCTATTTCGCCTAATTATTATTCTCATGGCTCTACTTTGGAGAATTTGCAACTTATGTTGGTCACTATATAATATTTGTATCAACCCTGAACAAAACTTCAACAATCTACTTAATAATATAAAATCTGAAACAAGTGAAAATTTCTGCCGAGATGTGCGTATTTGAGACGAAGATATGGTTGCTTTATGTAATGAATGATAATATATTCTCAGGTAGGTACACTTTCTCGAAACATGACGGGGGACACCGTTGCATTTAACTGCATTCTACAAGTACACGCATTATATAATAATTCGCAACAGAAAGCAGGAAAACTAGTAAGTACGGTATGATTTTAATGAAGGTATGAATTTTGCAGAAAAGTATTATTTGTTTTGAAAGATGCAATAGTGTTTATTGTGAAAGCGGTACCACAAAATAATCGACGGGAAATGTAATTATTTTTTAATGATAAACTAGTGTTTATAATACAAAGTTTTTGTATACATAGCACAAAGGATAAAAAATTATTATAAGCATTAATTACTCCCCTGAAATATCCATACAAATTGAAAATATCTCCCTAGTAAAAATAAATGTCGCCGACGGGAATTGAACCCCCAACTTCTGATGTCCGGTCAGGTGTTCTTGTTGAAAATATCTCCCGAGTAAAATAAAATAAAAACTTCGTCTTATAAAAATTAGTTTATCATAAAAAAATAATAATATTTGAAGTCAAAATATTTCACCAACAAATGTAGATATAATATATCTCGACGCCATCTAGTAGGAAATTCAGCACTAACAAAGCCTTTCATACAAAAATAAATTTGGTTGTTTACAGGTGGAAAAAAATATAATAAGCAGTAGGTAATTGTCGATTGAAGTACTTGTACATATTGAATTATTTGGCGGGTTGGGAATAAGCTGACGTAGCTCAGAGGTCCAGAGCATCTGACCGGACATCAGAAGGTGCGGGTTGAATTCCCGTTGGTGGCATTTATTTTTACTCGGGAGATATTTTCAATTTGTATGGATATTTCAGGCGAGTAATTAATGCTTATAGGAAATGTAAAAACTTACTCTGGAATGAAATTTAGACACAAATTATAATAGAAAGACAATAAGTAGGTTATAAGCCAAGTAGGAATAGAAGTCACAGAGAGAGGTCGTAAGTAACGCCATCGTTCTAGTATCTTCTCTCTTTTTCGTTTCCATACAATACGCGTGAGAAAGAAGGGGACGATCGCCGAAGACGTACGTATGATTATGTACGTACGACTTTTGTCGGTAACATGTCATCGTTTCCGAGCACGACTGCAGATCGCCAAAGAACAAACAACAGTTCGCAACGAATAAGTGTTCTCAATTTATGCGATCTGAACTGTTGTTTTTACGATAGCGATCTGCAGTCATGCTCGGGAACGATGACAAGTTATCGACATTATCTATAAATCCTTTATCGACCGTGCTAGATACCCTAGAATACTTAATAGGATCTGCCACACGTACACTTCGGACCGGCGGTACCACGCGCCACTTTATTCTGCTGTTTTTTTTCCAGTTCCTTGGTTTAATAATATTGAGGTAGGTCAACTTTGAAAAATCCTTTTTTTTAAATCGAAATTAGCGAAAAGGTAGGTATACTGATAATACAGTGCAAAACTTTGTTTTGGCGTGAAAATAAAAATCTAATTTTTAAAATTAGTTTTAGTATGAAATCTTTATCTCTTTTCGTTGGACGGTTAACATTGGGGAGGTTCTTTGACCTCTCCAGACGAACTCTCGACCCCAAAGTCTTACATCGTAATGGAAGGGATTTATTCATACATCACTGCTGGACACATTCCTACCCACCCCTCATACCTTTTTCCTTTCCAAAACTTCTCTCCTTCCTTCCACTAAAAATACCCACCGAACAACATCTTCAGAGATGAAATAGACCCAGAGGAAAATTATTTTCTTCAAGGCCTCCTGTGTGGAATTAATGTAAAAAAAAATCTACGAACTGTTCTGTTTTCCTTGACTGTCTACATTTTTTTAAATGCTATAAGTGCTCGATTCCTACACGTATTTACTACATTTGAATAGATCATATAATAAATGGTTTATGACAAAAATAAAAAACAAAATTTTCCATTCAATTTTCTAGTGTTCAAAAACAAAAAAAACTTAATATTCCATTTATTAGAATATGGTGTGGAATCAGGTGTGAAATTGAAACCAAGAGCTTTTTTGTTGTTTTAAGTTGTTATTTTCCATTCAAATTTAAACTATTTAAACGGTGGTAGCGCTCTCTAGCTGTGTATACTTTATTTTGACAGTGAATCGATAGCTCTTGGAAATAACCGGATATATTTCTGGGCGCGAGTTTCTTCCTAAAATATTAAATATCGAAAGGGGAACGAAATGGATCTATAAGTGAATGCCACCAGAATAATGAAAGTCCTACCTTGGTGCTTCTCTTTCTGCCAGCACGTAAAAAAACTCCACGGGGTATTGCACTGAACTAAAAAATGCCACCTGACAACCTCTTATCGGAGGGAGTTGCAGTGCAGAAACTGTACTGCATAAATAAACCTCTCGTGAACTTTTTGTCTCCTATTGACAAGGTTACAAGGACGGGAAGGTAGGGAATAATTATTCAAAATAACCACCGGTTATATGCCCGAACAGACAGAATTTAATTTAATTTCGCTTTATTTTTACGGGGGCTTTTCTTTAGGACCTACCACTCTATTGTGAAATATTCAACAACATCACACCTTTGTTTTATTATTTTTACATAGTGCAACACCGCGTATTTATCAATCAAGTAATGAATCAACTTTTTATCTGTGGAATATATGGCGGCCTTGATTGTCAAATCTTGAGGTGAGACGGCTAGTACTAAGTACCGTGTGTCTAGTGTTATCCTTGACAGAATTATTACACAGCTTTTCATTTAATCAGGAGGAATATGCCATTGGCAAATTCGGTTGACCCATGGCAAGTCCAAAATATCGGGGAGAGTGTGGTGAGTAAATATCCTGGATATAAATAATAACTAGTTGCTTGTCATTATGTCAAACATCTTTATTGATGTTAAACATTGTTATGCTCGTATACATATTTTAATTTTATAAACATTTAATGAAATATCAATGTTCTATCTTCTTTTTGTATATTTCGTTATTATTTGGTTATCGTTTTTTGTATTGGATACAAAATAATGTAGGTAGATTCGTATTATAAATCTAATTTACAAATACACATCCTTGATAACTTGAAATGGGCGTTTCGCGGTTTCTGAAAATGATATCACGATTGCTGATAATGAAAGATAAATTGTAATATTTAAGCTCTAGTTTGGTTTGTTAAAGTGTTGAATGTGAACACACCTTGAATGTAACTTACTTTTAGACGTTATCGATGTTTATTTTACGCCAATCTTAAATTATGTACATGCAAAAAATATTGTTTTGTATTTGTTAAATTATCGGAATGACTAAACGCTTTTTTAATGACAATCTCTTGTCTGAATGGTGGCAGCTGTTGATGTCAATATTTATTGATTTATTCAAATTCATTAATGTATTTTGCACAAATATAATAATAATTCAATAAAAATATTATTTTGTTAGGTTTTTAAAGTTATTCACTGTTCCAATGGAAAGTTGTTGACCGACTAAAAATTGCTCCGTTATGTTTTTAGATAGATCCACTGTTTTATTATTAAGATAATCCATAATACATGCCAATAGTTTATAACAATATGTATTCAAGATTTAAATAGAAAGCATTTTTTTATTAAATATATTGACTAATAAATGAGTGAACAAAATTCCATGAAAGTAAATTTAAAAACATAAAAAAAAACTCATTTACCATCTGGTTTCGCATGTGATGAAAAGGCAAAAATAACAATTCAGTTAAACTATAATTCAAAAAGCTTTTTTTAATTCAATAATTAATATACTGGAAACAATATTTGGCATCTGGCAGTTTAATTAATATTTCAAATCTCCGTACCTCATGATGGAAATGGCGTTGCGAGTGTTAAACCAACAATAATAAGGAACTTGAGTGAAACATATTATGGCTTTAAAGACGTGTATTAATACAGATTAAATAATGCAGATTCAGAATATATAAGTTTAATTATAAAATAATTATATGTAGAATTAATAAATCGTCATTTAACCCCCAAAGTGAGGCTGGCTACATTTGGAGTCCAATAAAATAATCATTTCCCTGAAGTGCACTGCAGTGTGCAGCGAGTTGAGCTAGGTTTTAATGCATTTCATTTAATGTCCATGAAAATTCCAAAGTAAAAAAGTTTATATTGCAGAAATGTATCTATTATTTCAAATATAATTTTCAATATATATATATATTAATTTCGGTCGCGCAAAAAGACGGGATTTGCAGGCAAAAATAACCGCTCCGCCCCTTTAATTTTAACCGACCCCAAAGTTGATTTTCGGTCGCAAGGTACCGTGCCCGAGATGTATGTAAAATCGTATGGCAAATTCAGCCAATATTCGTTATTCATTTGTTTCGACGAGTTGGAGGTGATTAGCGAAAACCGACCTCCGTCGCCCGTATTTTAAACAACCTCAGGGTGCACTTTCGCTATCCCGACTGCGCGAAAGTTACGTCGTTTCGCTTCCGAGCCGCGGGTCTCGTGGTACGCGTGATGTGATTATTTTGTTTTCAAAATCTCCATCGTTCACTCGGTGATGAAATCCCGTCTGAAACGCGGACTCTGCGGTTAAATTTTGGAAAAATTCGTCGTCGGAAGGTTTAGAAACGTTAATCGGTTGTCGTAAATATAGCTATTCCTTGATAATGTCTCACAATATCTGGCCAAAGTTTTGACGTTAACACAAAAAATGCCATTTTACAATAAAAAGTGACATTCCAACTAAAAAATGTTCATAAATATGTCAAGTTTTTAAGACAGACATCTAGCGGTGAGTTATCAAAGAAAGCTTTTTTGCCGAACAAAAATTTAAATGTCTATGGAAAAAAAACTTCAGTAATATTTCCATTCTCTGAAGCCTGGCGCGATTTTTCATGTTCCATTCACTGAACTAAAATTAGAAAATTTCGGTGTTGCTCAATTAAATAATTAGATAGAATTTAATATTTTAATAGAATTTTCACGGCAGTTAGGTACCTACCAAAAACGCGTAGGAACTATTTCATTTCAAATTTTCAAATAAAATTAGGTGCAGGTACCGGATAGGTACCAGGTACTAGGTAGGCACTAATAAAATATATTGGGTCCACAAAAAGATTTTTCATTTACCTCTCGAAAAATAGTCGGTAATGCTTCAGTCACGTTCCAACATTTTTATTTATTTATTAGGAATAATTATTTATACTTTTACTTTTTTTATGAGTAGGTACCTACTTGCATATTGTGTACAAAACATTTTTAATGAAATAATATTATGTTTGATATAAAAAATAAAAAAAACTGCAAAAAATCACTTAAAGAAAGGCTGTAATCTACCAGGATAACAGAAGTTTGGGTAAATAAATAATTATTAAAAATATATTTAATTAAATAAAATGTCAGTTGACACATCCTTTTGTTTTCTTCTTCTTTTAATACGTAGGTACCTACGTTGTACAGATATTGTTTCAGAATATTTTGGTTTACTGGGTAGGCTTACTGTAAGTATGAAGTATTTTTCTATAAATATATACAGAACCGTGAAGTACCCGAGATGGGTTTCAAACTGCACGTAGGCAGTTTTACCTGCTCTTTGCTTTATCCACTTAAAACATCAATTCATTAATATAAAATTAGACATACACTCCTTGCTTCATGCAGATTCAAGCAACATACAAATTTCAAATTCCATAAAATTTCAAAAATAATTGGAACCGTGGAGTACCCAAGATGGGCATCAAAATACGCGTCTCGACATACACATGGCTGATCGAAAAATTGCTGTTTCTCAGCGACATTTCTCATCAATCATCATTAACATTGATACACACAGCCGTAGGTAGATACCGTAGGTGGGTACTGAAGATAAGTACTGTACATGCATCAATACTGGATAGGTACTGTAATTTTTTCGTTTGATATTTATTTGATGGAACTGGAAAGTAGCCGATATAGCTATCACGCTACGCGTATAGAAAATCCGTAGAAGTGCAATCTGTACCAATTGACAAATTGCTGTTTCTTAGTGATATTTGGCATCAATCATTATACGCATCAACACACACAAGTGTGTTGTGTTGTCTGCAACGGGCAAGAAGCTAATTTACAAGTATGCATTTCATGTTTCATCCACATTCAAACACCAAATCATAAATATGAAATTTGGCACACACATCTTGCTTCATCCACATTCATACATTACATAAAATATTTTTTTTTACCTATTAGTTGCCTGCAACGGGCAAAAAACTATTTTAGACACATACATAATATATTTTAATACATTTGTGGGCACACACGCCCTGCTTCATCCACATTTTAAAATAAAATCATGTATATAAAAGTAGGCACACACTAATTGCTTCATCCACATTCAAACATCAAATCATAAATATAAAAGTTGGCACACACCTCTTGCTTCATCCACATTCAAACATTGCATCACACACCACATTTTTACCCATTAGTTTCGGGCAAAAAGCAATTTATACTAAGTATTCAAATTATTTAAAATGTTTTTTGTAATCTTGCTGAATATTTATTGATTTCATACCAACCCGAGTGGGATTGACCTTACCGTTAACATACCAAACTTGCATGACATCATCCCGCCAGATTTCTATCGTTTTGGCAGGCTTTGAGAATTGCAAACTTTCACAACATTATGAAATAAAAATTAAATTTTTTTTAAACTTGACTGGAATTCCTTATTCCAGCCAGTCTGCAAAATTCAAGATACCAAAGCTCACTGGTTTTAGAGTTCGTGCTGCTTCGGACAATCATTTTCCTGCTATGTACCATAGCTTGGATTCGTCACTGAACTTATTTCTAATATGATGACTCTAACATTAGTACAATCCTCTCCCTCCTACACCACTTTTTACTAAATTACGCATTTGTCACCCTTTAATAGGAGCTAAGTGATGAATGTATAAGAAAGCATGAAATGTTAAATTGTCACAGATATTGTTGATAATGAAAGAGATAATAAGGTACTTTCTTTTTTATAAAGAAAGATACACATAACCGGGTTACGAATAATCTGATAATATTTGAAAATCTCTTTCTACCATTGTTATAATGATGCTACGCTTAGAAGCGGTAGATGTTGCTCTGCAATGGTGGAGGACTTAGGCCCTACTTCCACAGAGACACGCAATTCGACGATTCAAGTAGCGTGGGAACTACCTCCATACGTCGGCGACTCCAGTTTCCCGTGACCTGCCAGACGAGGTGGATCGACTCACGTCGTCGAGACTTCATGGCGTCACTCGTGTCAGACTTTTTGTAGCTACAGCAATTGTTTGGTTGTGAGTGCGGCTATGAAAGCATTCTAGTTTTGACCTTTTTAGAATTCGACAATTATTGGTAGCGACGTGGATCTCGTGATTTCAGTACCGAATTTATGGACTGCGCGGGATAAGTTATTTGTTTGAGACGTGAGTACACAACTTGAGCATCGGATATTGTGGGAGAAAGGCCTTAGTTAGCAGAGGAGTTGAACCCACTACGCCTGGGTGGAAATCTCAGCCACGAACCGGTCGATGCAAAGTAATACAAAATCGTGTGTTTTAGGTTTGAATGCTAGAAATATTATAGATGCTTTGATTAAATTATGTACACACTTTAATTAAGAACACATCTTGTCCTTTGGCCATATTTTGGTACTTCCCGATACTTTCCCCTCCCCATCTTCCCTTCCCCACTACCTGCAGCCTTACTCTATACCCTAATTATTGGGATGCTTCATTCCCACTGCTAATGAACAGTCGGGAGCAGTTCTGCAGTTAGGACCAGAGATGTGCTTTATTTCAAATAAATCCATTTTAAATGCTTTTCTAAAAACCATTTTGCATTTTAAATGCTTTTCTCAATGCATTTTCCATTTTAAATGCTTTTTTGCAACATTCTTCCTACTATCTCCACTCATCTTTTTTTCATAAGCACAAAATATCAGTCGGTCCTCAACCTCGCTACGAGAGATAATTTGCATTTGTCAAGTTGCTCCCTGGTAGGAGCCCTGGCAATTGAGTGATACCATTACAAAAAATACTGATTCAAATACTGAACATGGGGCCATGACGCTGTAATATTAAATGTTAGATAGCAGTTTCTATGTTTTTACGTTGGCAACATTAGTCTCGCGCAAATTTTTTGTGGTTTCATAATCTGTAGTCGTGGTGTTTTTGGATTTACCATCATGTAATATGTTCTACATTGATGTCCATTATTAAATGACAAAATTGTTTAAAAATTTTATAATTATTTTAATTGTTTGACCTGAGAAATCATTTTGCATTTTCAATGCATTTTGAAAATAGGTATTTTGCATTTTCAATGCATTTTGAAAATAGGTATTTTGCATTTGAAATGCTTTTCTAAAAACCATTTTGCATTTTCAAATGGAAAAGTTTTGACCCATTTCCATTTTGCATTTCAAATGGTTTTGGGTACCCATTTTGCACATCTCTGGTTAGGACCTTTGTGCGGTATAAACTGGTGCTGTTACCGAGGACACAAGAGTTTTCAGAGGGGCTGAGGTCGAAACTGACCACTTTCTTGTAGTGTCAAGAGTAAACCTCTTTCGCGGTTGGCGCTCTAAAGTGAAAACGGTACTAACTCCAACAAGAGTCAAAATAGAAAAACTACAAAATGATAATGTGAGAAGTAAGTATATGAATTGTGCAGAGATAAGATTGAATGCGAAGGAAATGGATGGTCTAAGCATAGATGAAACATGGAACCACATAAAAGTGTGTCTTTGTGAATCTGCTAGGGAGGTTTGTGGAATAAGTACGCAAGGTAGGAAGAAAGGTGATGCATGGTGGGATGATGAGATTAAAGCACTGGTCTCAGAGAAGAAGAAAGCATGGTTATGTCTGATTGCGGCTGGCAGTGCTTCCAGCGAAGAGAAGTATCGAGCGAAAGAAGTATATAAGGAATGTAAGAAAAAAGTAAGAGTTGGAGTGAAAGAACGAAAGAAACGCCTGGAAGAGGAAGAAGGAATGAAAATGACAAACCATTTCCAAGAAAACATTAAGTTGTTTTGGAAAGAAGTCAAAAGGTCCCGGAGTGGCCCAGAAAACGGAAGCATGAAAGTGATAAAATCAAAAGATGGAAAAATGTTGACGAATGAGGAAAAAATAAAAGAGAGATGGATGAATTATTTCGAGGAAGTCTTCGAAAGCGAAGTGAGTGACAGTGATTCCAGCGGTGAATCAGATATGAATGACGATGGAGTGAATGTTACCGAAATTAGCATGGATGAGATAGAAAGTTCGATTAAATGTATGAAGAATGGTAAGGCTGTAGGGTTTGACAATATTGCTGCTGAATATTTTAAAGGAGGTAGCCGTATAATTCTCACATGGTTGTGCAATCTTTTTAACCAATGTTTAAAGGAAGGTTATACGCCTTTAGACTGGAGAAGGGCTGTGATAATGCCATTATACAAAGGTAAAGGGTCACGTATGGAATGTGAGAATCATAGGGCTATTAGCCTGCTAAGTTCAGTTGGCAAGCTGTATGGTAGAATTTTGATTGAAAGAGTAAGAAAGGAAACAAAAGATAAAATATGGGATGTGCAAGGTGCTTTTATGAGTGGAAGGGGGTGCATGGACCAGATCTTCTCATTGCGTATGCTCACTGAGAAGTTTCTGGCAAAAAACCAGAAACTTTTCTGTGCCTTTGTAGATCTACAAAAAGCATACGACCGAGTCGACAGGAAAAAGCTATGGAAGGTGTTGTCCAAGTATGGAGTGAATACATATCTGACTCAGGCAATCGCGTCTCTGTATGAGGGAAGCGTTGCATGTGTTAGGGTAAACGGTGGTTTTACGGGGTGGTTTGATATAACAAAAGGTGTTAAACAAGGCTGCGTAATGTCACCGTGGTTATTCAATCTATACATGGATAATTGTATGCAAGAATTGAAAGAGGTGGGATTGGGCGCGAATTTGAATAATTTGAAAGTATGTTGCCTGTTGTATGCTGATGATGCGGTGCTGATTGCTAATAGTATAGAAGATCTACAGTCTCTCGTGTCTAGGATGAACGAAGTATGCATGAAGAATGAGTTAATGATGAATGTAAGTAAGTCTAAAGTAATGGTGTTTGAAAGAGAGAGTACGAAAACAGTGTGCAATATAATTGTGAATGAGGAATACTTGGAGCAGGTGGATGAGTTTGTGTATTTAGGAAGTATGTTTACGAGAGATGGGAAGGCTGACAGAGATATTGAAAGAAGGGTAAATGCAGGTAATTCCGTTAATGGAGGACTGAACGCCGTTGGCGCTAACAAAAAACTGTCCAAAGAAGCGAAGTTAGCAGTCCACAACGGAGTGCTGGTACCTACCTTGATGTATGGAAGTGAGGCATGGAACTGGCGAAGAAAGGATGAAAGTAGATTGAATGCTGTTGAAATGAGATCCCTGAGGCGTATGTGTGGTAAAACCATGTTTGATCGTGTGAGGAATGTGGAGATCCGCAAAGAGTGTAAGGCTGATGTAAGCGTAATGAGTAAGATTATGAAAGGGACGCTTAGATGGTTTGGGCATGTAGAGCGAATGAGCGAAGATAGGAGTGTAAGGAGGATATATGATGCAAATGCGAATGGTAGCAGAAGTCGGGGACGCCCGAGGAAGACATGGCACGATCAAGTGAATCAGATACTAGAGTCGGGCCATGTCAAGAGTCAGAATAATAGAAGAGTATGTATGAGACGATGTATGAATGTGAATGAGGCAAGAAGTGTGTGCCAAGACCGAGTTGTTTGGCGGTCCGTCCTCTCTGCCTACCCCTGCGGGGAAACGGCGTGATGGTTAGTTAGTTAGTTAGTTAGTTATATTGCGGGTTTAGATACTTCACATAACCGTATTAATCCATGCTAAAAATGTATTTTGGAGGAATACCTAAAATATTAACTCTGTGTTTAATATATTTTAGTAATTAGAGACTGTTCACTTAAGAGGAAGCTACAAGCCAAAAATGTGTAAATTCTTGGTACAAATACCTTACATTGTAGGTAACAGGTATTAAAATCGCTTGACAAACGGAGTCTAGAAACGTTCGATTTCAAGCACAAAACAGGTTTTTATTTATTTTGTAAATAATTTTATAAGAAAGCAAAGAAGTTAGTCAAGTGAAACTCTCACAGATGATCTTAGCTATAATACTGTATTTTTTTAAAGTTGTTTTCTTTATGCGTTCATACATTTCTATTGAAAAAAAAAAATTTTACTAGTTTTTTTATTTGTGTTCTACTCAAGCGAAACGATATGAAACCCTTCAATTTATCCAAAGCATATTTTTTGGTATTCATACTGTACGCCCATTCGTTATAAAGACTTAAGCTTAAGCTTCGCCTTAATTGCCTTGTTCTGGGGTATTTTTAATAATAAATTGGGAGCACCATCAAGAAAAGGTTAAACTACAAACATACATACTGGTTTATTAACCTGAAAGATGCGACTAAGCCCCCTGATGTGATTTTCATACCATATAACCTATCTCCTATTTTATTTATTTATTTAACGCCCAGAAGGCTTTTACGTGTGGGTAGTACAATTTTAATGACAGTTTTGAAACATAAGAAAGAAATAATAAAAATAAAATTACATTAAAAAATAATATATGCAAGAAACAAAATAAAAATAACAAGAACAAACATTAAAAAATACAGCGATTTGACTTGTTTACAAAAATATAACTTCCATTTAGGAATAGTATTGAAATAAGTCTTTTACGTAATCCACAAAATTCGCAAAGTTAATATTAAATCGACATCACCTAAGTATTGGTTTCCCATAGTGTGAAACCGTTGTATTGGGGAGTTCGCAATGTATTTGCACTTATGTGTGTTGCAGTGGAATAGTGTATTTTGTCATGTTGTTATTGTAGGTATTTGTAAGTTTATGAGTTGCAGAAGTTCGCAACAGTCGAATTTAGAGTTTAGAATCTTGAATAAAAAAGTTACGTCGTTTATTTTACGCCTGTCTTCCAATGTGTGTATTTTTAGAGTATTCAATAAGAAATGATATTGTAGGTCTTCTAGTGGGATATTTAATTTAAATTTATAAAATATTATTTATGTACTGTGTTATTTACAATTTTTTTACCCGGTATTCTAAGGAATGTACCCCCTTGTAAAAACAGAATCAAGTGGACTTCTTAATAGGTTATTAGAGTAATTTTAAACTAAAACCTATATTCTGACCATTTAATGCATTACAAATTACGCCGGTGAAACGAATCAGTTATGTGGTAATCAACCTGAATGTACTTGTGTGTTATCAGAAGTATAATTTGTTTGTGTGCGTTTCTTGATTCCTTATCAGCCCATAGATTATTCGATCCAGCAATCACCCGCATGGCTTTTATTGGGGGCACTTCACCTGTTCATGATGAGTTAAACATATCATAGATGTATTGGGCAATTGTATGCGCTCTAACCTTATTAGAGTGCCCACATAAAAAGTAGAAATGTCACTAATTCGGTATTCAGCCTAAATAATAAAAAAGGTTTATCAAATCTAAAATAGTTTTATTTATGACTGTAGTGCAAGCGGGAAATCAGTGAATTTTAAACCTCAATTTTTTTTGGCAACTGAAGGGTTAAAAAAACTTCTGGAGCCGGGTATAAGCTTCGGCGCGTGTAAAAAGATATTAAACAGCCAATATTAACCCCCCTAGCGACCGATTTTGATAAATTTAAAATCAAAAAATTCCAACATCAGACTCAACTTACTTGAAAACGAAAGCTCAAATCAAAAAAGTTGTACCTCAAAATCGACTTCAAATTTGATATATATTAATCAGTTTCCCGTTTGTGCTACAGTGTGACATAATGTATTTACTAAAAATGGCGAAATACACACTATCAATGCCAAAATATGCTCTAAAAATGTCCAAATAATCATTAACAATGCCAAAATTACGATAAAAACATGATTGTCTTTTGGAATATAGTATTATGGTAAATTTTAGATTTTACGAGGGGGGGGGGTCTTCAAAAATTTTCACTAAGAAATGTTTTGAATAATAAAAAGGTTAGAATATTCACTAACAACCAAAAAGGCTCAAATATGCATATAATTTGATGTCAACTAATCATATCTACAGTAAAAACCTCTCTTGGTTCCCCCACCCTTTGCTCATTATTTTTACCTTCCCCCATTGCCAACGGGGGTAATCAAAATCTACTATCCTCCATTTATCAGCTTAAATAGTGAATTTATTGCTTTGGTGTTTTCGTTTTCCTACCAAACCTATAGACATAGCCTTACAGTGATACAATGCATGGGGTATCTCAGTGACCCCATGATAAAAAAAAAATCCCTCAGGCCCGTTGTACAGATATTGTTTCAGAATATATTGGTTTACTGGGTAGGCTTACTGTAAGTATGAAGTATTTTTCTTTAAATATTTAAATACGGAACCGTAAAGTACCCGAGATGGGTTCCAAACTGCACGTAGGCAGTTTTACCTGCTCTTTGCTTTATCCACTTAAAACATCAAGTCATTAATATAAAATTAGACACACACTCCTTGCTTCATGCAGATTCAAGCAACATACAAATTTCAAATTTTTTGATGTTTCTTTTAATCAAGCTGGTTGGCCGTGCGAAAAGGCTCACGGGTCCTACGAATTGGACTCGGGTGCCGCGTGTTGCTCATCACTGCTATAGAGGGTCTTAATTCCACATTCTATTAATATTTGGCTAATTTATATAGCGCTGTTTTTGTGAAAAATCACCTCAAGGGCGCTGTACAAATATAATTCTTAAATAGTTAATACTAGAACTACTGACTTAAAACCAGTGGCGGCTCGTGACTTTTGGGTTACTAGAGTGCTAATATTACAAAAAATGGCTTAATTGATGGTGTTGTAGCTGAAAACGATTTTTTTTTTTTTTTTTTAATTCATTTTTTGTATGAAAATTTTCAGGAATTCCGTGCGGCGCACGGCTATACTGAAATTTCCTGAAAATCTTCATACAAAAAATCGTTTTTTGAAAAAAAAATAAAAAATCGTTTTCAGCTATAACAACATCAGAAATTCCATTTTTTATAATATTAGTACTCTAGTACACCCAAAAGTCACGAGCCGCCACTGCTTAAAACTAGTGACTTACGTCTAAGACTGATATCTAGTGGCTTACAACTAAGGCCCATAACTACTGTCTTATGACTAAGGCCTATAATTTCTATCTTAATGACATATATATTTACATATGTAGAAACTTACAACTAACATTAACAATCTAATTTTACTACCGCCAAAAGAAAAAGGAAGTTCTATTATATTAGGGTATTTTTTATAATTAATTTTAGAACACGGGTGCAAAATGCGCCCAATGTGTTAACTTGTGACACATTACTGAATTTATTTAGAAATAAGGATGTTTACCAATGATAATTTTTAAGCACATTAACAGTGTGACGAAAGTGTTCAATCAGAGTGTAATGGCCACTGTTTGGTTAAATAATTATTTGCCTTCTTCATAATCTACTATCTACTATAAAACTAATTATTGATATTGTTATTGGTTTTATAGATAAGGTTCCATTTATTTATATTGTGTTTCTCTACAAGTATAGACTCTAAAATTCTTACACATTTTCTATTCCAATGATCACTAGTGTCTTCAATGGTATCCACCTTTCTATATTTTTTCAAACGCTATAATTAAACTATTATTCTATGATTTATTTCTTGAAATTAATTCATTTTCAAGCCATAATTGCAGTAATAAAGAAAGAATGAGCCGTTCAAATTATTGCTGACTCATTATGTACTGCTAATGCTATTTTGTATTGAGCGAAACAACTAAAATTGTTAAATTAAAAATAAATCGTTTTTAATCTCCTTTTGTGTTTAAGGATAAATCTTTTTTCCTTGATAATTGTGATTTTGTTCAATGTGCAGTTGTATAAACATTTACTCATCACATTTATGGCAGTTATCAAGTGTTCTGTGCCTATAGAATTATGTGCTGTCACTTCTATCTTTTCATGTTTTAGTTTAGCTGTGTTATGTTATTAGAAGTTTCACATTTCTTCTTAAAAATTAAGTTATCGCTATGTTCTGTGTATTTTTTTCCTGTATGGAACTAAAAAAGTCCAAACAGTCAATCTTAATAAGCATTGTAAGTCATCTATACCTAAATATATTAAATTATATTCTTGTGTTTCTGTATTAACGAAAATTCAATGAGATCATAATTAATTTCTGCAATATTTCAAGTTTTCTCAGATCAAAATATGGAGACTGATGTGATTCTAGTTTTTATTCTATGTATGTATTGCATACCTTCTGGAATAACCTATTATTATCTAGAAGTTACTATTCAGCTTTGCCCGAGTTTCAACAGTTTTTCGTAAATATTAATAGAAAAACATTAAACAACCGTACGTCATCTTGTCTTATTTTTTCTTTTACTAAATTTTCTAGAACTTATGATGAAAAGAGATAGGTTACTTAGAAATTCTAAGCTGTTTAAATTTTATAGTACCACAGCTCACTGCTTGTGAGATTTTAAAACAAATACTGTTTGTCATATTTTATTAAAAATAATATGAACTAATATAAAATGCTATTTCTATTAACTCTTAGGACGGGTTGTTTCGGAGAATTTGAACAATTCGTCAAATTTTAACGTTCATTTACTGGTTCTGTGAAAGTTCTATTCGAGTTCTGCTATTATATCATTATAGGCTAGTTGCTTGACATAACTGAAATAATAACAGAACTTGAATAGGACTTTCACAGAACCCAAAAATGAATGTTCAAATTTGATGAATTGTTCAAATTCTCCGAAACAACCCGTCCTTAGTGTGCTGACCTAAAGTTTTCTAAATGATTCTATTTCTTCATAATTATTTATAAAAATGGTGTATAATCTACTGTATGTAATTTTCTCGGAGTAGCTAGTTATGTTCAGAGAAATGATTTTTTAAGCATGTACGCTGGCGTTCAAAAGGTTAATTAAAAAAACAGCTATAAGTATAGAATTATTTGTAAGATATTTACTTTCCCACGACCGGAATATATTTAAATCTTCATAGTCTTAACAGTGCCCAATTTGTCCTTTTTCCATTTATTTATGGGCCGCATAGTTAAAAGTGTTTAATATTGCTTTGAAGATATTGTGCTATATATAACGAGCTTCCAGGCAAAACTAACCCTAACGCACATAATATGGACAATCTACAGCGAAAATCTTATATAAGTTTCCCAGATGAGTAGTTCCATGCACAAAAGTTTAGTTTTCTCAGTCCCTCAAAGACTGATACTAAGAAACGGCCTAATTTATACAACATAATATAAGGTTTTCGCACATAAAAAGATTTTTTTTCAGTCCATTTGGAAAACCTTATAAGGAAGTTCCACTCTACACTTAGACTGTACCTGCACTGCAAGATAAACCAAACTTAAAAAAAAAAATTATTTGAATATTGCTTCTAAATCCCAACTGCTCCCAACCGTCTGAATACCATGGGACTATGGCATCCTCAATTGAAGTATACTAAGTCTGAAAGTAATAGGGAGGGGAAGAGGAATGTTGTGACTAATCTAATCTATTGTTTATTGCAGTGCGCCTCTTCATCCCAGTCCGCGGAGAGCCTGCACATGGCCATCGATGGGGAGACCACCATCGCTGCCGATGGCCACTCCCTGGACCATGATGCGGAGCATGAGATTGAGCTCCGCGATGTCATCAAGGAGGGTCACGACAAGGCCGACCCCTCACAGTTCGAGCTGCTCAAGGTCCTCGGGGAAGGGTCCTTCGGGAAGGTGTTCCTGGTTAGAAAAGTCGCTGGACAGGACTCGGGGATATTGTATGCCATGAAGGTATATTTTTAAAATTAATTTTCATCTAAAATTTAGAGAAAGAATAAAGATTGTATAATATTCGCTAACACACAGTAAAACCCTCGTAAGGAGTCCACCACATTAAAAAAAAAATCAGTCCTTTGAAAACTGAAATATCCTCTGAATATTTTGGAACCAACATAATAATGTAAAGGTTTTTCCTCATAGAAATTGTTTATTTTCCGATCCCTTGATTCTTCCTTATAAGAAAGTTTCATTGTAATATTTATTGCACAAATTATTATTTTTTTTTTGTTTTGTGTTAATTATTGATTGATTTAGTAATTTCTTAATTCTTTCTACTTGTTTCAATAAACCTCAATATCCGAAACCTTAACAAAAATGTATTTTTATTTATTGACAATTCTTGCCAGCTGCAACCGGTTAAAAAGGATATTAGCCATTTTACAGTCAATTCTAATGCCTCATTCTAATTCTAATCTTTACTGTGTGTGTGTCATAATTTTCATAGTCATAGTTTAGTGTAAAGGAATTTTAAAACATTGTACTTAAAACTGTAAACATAGCAATAAATATCTGATTTTGTTTTTCATAAAAAATTGATGAAATGTTTTTTTTCTAGGTCTTAAGAAAAGCAACATTGAAAGTTCGTGACCGAGAACGGACAAAAATGGAACGTAATATACTTGTGGATATGGGACACCCTTTTATTGTCAAACTTCACTACGCATTCCAGACGGCAGGCAAATTATATCTGATCCTAGATTTCCTAAGGGGTGGTGATTTGTTCTCTCGACTCAGCAAAGAGGTATGCTGATTTCTATCTACATTTTGTTATCATTTTAACCTGATCTACGCGGTTATCGCGTATGTGATCCATCAGTGGTTATTTCCGGATATCACACATGTGATCCATGAAATTTCACTAAAACACATAAATTGTGTCAAAATGTACCGCTCGATGGGATAGATTGTATTGTAAAGGTTAAGTAATAAGCCAATAGGGTGTGTTGTGAGCGTTTCTGTGTGACCGTAGTTAATGTGGTAAATTTTCCCACGTTTCAGGTGAAATTGAATGAACTTTTAATAATCTACGAAATAATAATAATGGCGACACCATTTTTTTACTTCCAAAAATGATTACCTATAAAACTGTCATAATGATTGCTTAGAGTTAAAATATTGTGTCTTCAAAAAACATAATATTTAGAATTATATAAATTGGCGACACCATTTTTTTACTTGCAAAAAAGACTACTTATACAACTGTCATAATGATGGCTTAGAATTAAGATATTGTATCTCCATAAAACATAATAATGATGATTATGTAAATGGCGACACCAATTTTTTACTTGTAAAAAAGACTACTTATGCAAGCGTCATAATTTTTTTTTTTGTATTTGTGTAAGTCGTACTGTTTTAATTTATACTACACTTCCATTAAAAGCATTAGCTTGTGGATGGAAGAGGAGTGGACATTTGCGTAAAAAAAAATATAACTAGGTTACAAAGTAATACAAATTACAAAATTAAAATCCATACAAATTATTGTATTTGGAAGGAATAAAAAAAATATATATTATGGAGGATAAATAGAGTATAGTAGAATAATTTGTGAGATTTTCAAGTGAAACTAGGGGAATCAGTTTTTTTGTTAACGATTTCCCTAAAATATTTTTTTATGTAGTTCAATATTTGTTTTTTATCATTAATGCTTTTAATTTCTTCTGGTAATTTATTAATGAAATGTTGTTATAATGATGGCTTAGAATTAAAATATTGTATCTCCATAAAACATAATATTGATTGTTATGTAAATGGCAACAACAATTTTTCACTTGCAAAAAAGACTACTTATACAACTGTCATAATGATGGCTTAGAGTTAAAATATTGTATCTCCATAAAACGTAATATTGAGAGTTACGTAAATTGTCGATACCATTTTTTTTACTATACTACTGTTACAATGATGGCTTAGAGTTAAAATACGTATCTCCATAAAACACAATATGTATTGAGAAAACTGAGCAAAACTGGACGTCTTTAGTTGCATATTAGTATCTGTATCATATGTAAATATAATAATTTGTCACATAAAAAAGATTCATATAATTGTTATGTTTAGGAGATGGAATATTTGAACCCATAAAAATAAGAGCTATCTTTGGTTACATTTCTGTACTTACTCATTTTCAACTAGAATTGGATATACAATATTTTTACTCTTAATCCATCACCGATAAGGAACATTGATGAACACATAGTTAAAAATATTAGCATTGTTTCATGCTGGTGACAGGAATAGATAACTTTATTGATAATAATATGTATTATATAAACTTTTTTATTTCCGAGACTTGCTTACTGGGTTTTCCCACGATGAGGAATTTTCTTTACACGTGAAGTTTGACTGTTAAAATGATAAATGTGTCTTGAATAATTATTATATAAAAAGTTTTCCTCATTCATTTTATTTACTGACTGAGGTGTTTCAAACTCCGTTATAATATTATCAAATCAAATCAACAAATCAGTGCCATTTTGAATATAGACATTTGAATGGTTCGCGTTAAATGCCAATTGTCAGCCTGTTTCAGCTTTTCATCAAATTGTGATCAACTAATGAGCATAATGGTCTTATTGTAATGCTGGTCAGCTGATTTGATCAAAAGCTGAAATGGACCAAGCAGCGTTTAACAAGCAGATGATCGTCAATGTGATGAAGTTTATTGTACCAAGATTATGTGACACAGAGTTTGTTATGTCAAACTCACTAGAATAATAATTATCCGCCCAACTCCAGTAAAATATCGGTAGTATTTACCCAGTGGTGGCCGCTTTAGGTGCTAGTATAGCATGTTGTAAATCCTTCCAGACAATGGCGGCAAATAATTTATTGTCTCTGTTCTTAAGTATTTGATTATGTATTTTTTTTATTTTTTTTTTATATTGACTCCATACAGGAGGCCCTGAAGAAAATAATTTCCCTCAGGGCCTATGTCATCTTTGGGGATGCTGTGTGGAGGGTCTTTTTGTGGAGAGGAAGGAGTGAACATGGGTCTTGAAGAGTCCCATGTTGTAGGAGGGAGGAAACACAGAGGCCGGCAGTTCGTTCCACAGCCGAGCTGTTGAACTTAAGAACGAATCGTAGAAGCGACCCGTTCTCATGTGACAAGTGTCAACTGTGTACAAATGTTGGGCGCGCGTTTGGCGTGTATCCCGACTACGCACCGGTGCCGAAGGGATCAATGACGCTAGTTCCTCAGAGCATCTTCCATTGTAATACCGATAGAACAAGGACAGCATACCTACCTGACGCCTGTGCTCTAAAGATTGCAGTCCGTTTGTTAAGATTGGGGAATCTATCAAACGGACCGCCCGTTTTTGCACAGAGTCTAGGGTTTTTTTCAGGTATTTAGGGGCTCCGGACCAGAGATGGCTGCCAAATTCGACAGTAGGGCGCACTTGCGATTTGTACAGGGTCAGCAGTTGTGTATTATTAAAGTATCTGCGGGCCCTGTACAGTACGCCCAGCTTCTGAGAGGCCAACTTTACTCTGGCTTCGATGGAGCCCCCGTACCTGAGCTGGTCACTTATAGTTATACAAAGCATATCAATTGAAGGCCTGTTCGGAAGATGGCTTCCGTTGAAGGAGACTAGATTATCATTTGGATCCCTTTTAGACGTAATCAGACAGGATTGGGTCTTTGAAACATTAAATTCGACGAGATTATTTTTATCCCAGGAGGAAATACTCTCGAGATAACCGTCCATTCTCTGCTTCAAAGCCCTCCGAGCCGTTGGAGTTTGTGTGCCCTTTGGGGGCTTGTCAAACAAAAAGCTATCATGAACTGTACTGTCATCCGCTTAACAATGAATCGGTGCACATGTCAAAAGGTCATTGATGTGCAACAAAAACAAAGTCGGAGACAGAACCGATCCCTGTGGGACGCCAGCATTTATGGAGTGCGAGGAAGAGGTGAAACCGTCAGCAACCGCCTGAATCGACCTATCCCTTAAAAAGTTAGCAATCCACGTACACAGGGATGCGGGAAGTCCGTAAGAATGCAATTTGTTGACAAGTCCTCGGTGCCAGACCCGGTCAAAGGCCTTGGATATGTCTAGTGCGACCGTTTGGGTCTCACCGTGACGTTCCAGGCACCGCCCCCAAACATGCGTCACATACGCGAGAAGATCACCGCACGAGCGGTTCCGCCGGAATCCGTATTGACGGTCGTTGATAATTTTGTTCTTCTCGAGGTATGTGAGCAGTTTGTCGTTGATCACACGTTCCATCACTTTGGACAGAACTGATGTGATCGCTATGGGGCGGTAGTTGGCCGGGTTGGAGCGGTCACCTTTCTTGGGAATAGGGTGAATGACCGCTTTTTTCCAACCAGAGGGCACAGTGCCACACTTCAGGGACATTTTGAAGAGCTTTGTCAAAACTGGAACTATTTCCGCAGCACACCTCTGCAATACCAGGGCAGGTATTCCATCAGGTCCACTAGCTTTGTTAACATCGAGCCCCCGTATGACGTGGAGTACATCCCGATGTCGGATCCTCAGCTTTTTCATATAGAAGCCGCAGTGAGGAACCGACGGCGGAACAGCACCTCCGTCGTCGAGGGTCGAGTTGTCCGCAAACATTTTACCTAATAGGTTAGCCTTTTCGGTGGCGGTGTTTGCTAGTGAGCCGTCAGGTCTGGTAAGAGGTGGCAAACTGGGTTTGCAAAAATTTCGACCTATTGAGCCCGCAAGCGACCAGAATGCTCTGCTGCCATGCGGGCAGGCAGCCAGCTTTTTGCTGATCTGCAGGTCGTGTTCGAATTTTGACCTATTAATGATTCTCTTGCATCCCTTTGCCGATACAAATTATTATTTTTATTTCTAGGTTATGTTCACTGAAGAAGATGTAAAATTCTACCTCGCCGAGTTGGCCCTCGCCCTGAACCACGTCCACTCGCTCGGCATCATATACCGGGACCTCAAGCCGGAGAACATCCTGCTGGACCAGGATGGTCACATCGCCCTCACAGACTTCGGCCTCTCCAAGCTCCCGCTGAACGATAAAGCCTACAGCTTCTGCGGGACTGTGGAGTACATGGCTCCCGAGGTGGTCAACCGGAAGGGACACTCGTTCGCTGCGGATTGGTGGTCGTTTGGAGTCCTAATGGTAATTATGGTTCCATGATATTTCATCAAAATGACAATTTAACCTCTCAGACAAAGACATTTATTTACTATGTGTTCCTTTGAGAACTGTCAAAACGTGATAATTTTTGTGTTAAAGTTTTGCTAAAAGCTTCATAACTCACGTTTTGGGAAACGTAGCCTCATTCTAAAAAATGTTTTGGAAAGATTATGAAATCCACTATCGCATTGTGTTGTTATACGTAAATATTTGCGTTTCTAAATATACATTTTATGAAAACGTCAAAAATATGTAAAAATCGCTTACCATTATTTCAAAGCCGTGAAAAATGTACTTTTTTCTGAGTATCATAAAGAAATAACACTTTATATATTGAAGAAATATAATTAAAAACTATTAGCCACCTCAAAATATTAACCGTCCAAACTAAAATATTTTTAATAAATTATTTAGAAACGCAATAAATTATGAACGAACAAGGTGACAGATTCAATCGGCTTAGATAATGCACTTCTACGTTCCATAGATATTCTTGAATACAGACGCGTAGCGTTATTCATTATCGATACTCTGTTTTTTAAATCATGGCAATCCGTATACTAGTGATGGAAATAAATCGATTTTTGTAAAATCTCGCGCGTTTACGTGAAAAGACGTTCTAATGTCTTGACCGCTATTATCATATTTACATCTTTTGACGTTCTAATGTTCTGAGTGGTTATCTTTAACTATTAGGCTTTGAAATAATTGTAAGCGATTTTTACATATTTTTGACGTTTTCATAAAATGTATATTTAGAAACGCAAATATTTACGTATAACAACACAATGCTATAGTGGATTTCATAATCTTTCCAAAACATTTTTTAGAATGAGGCTACGTTTCCCAAAACGTGAGTTATGAAGCTTTTAGCAAAACTCGTAAATAACACAAAAATTATCACGTTTTGACAGTTCTCAAAGGAACACATAGTAGATAAAAGTCTTTGTCTGAGAGGTTAAGGTTTTCCCGTTTAAGAAGTTTTTTTTTCTTCTCTGGAAAAACTTTATAAGAGAATTTCACTGAATTATGAAATAAGTCAGATCATTTTTCTGTTCCCTAATAAATAATCTATAAATTTTAAATCTTGTGAATATGATTTTTTTCTTTCTGTTAATAGTTTGAAATGTTAACGGGCAACCTGCCGTTCCATGGAGCATCACGTCCCGATACCATGACACAAATATTAAAAGCCAAACAAGCGATTTTTACATATTTTTGACGTTTTCATAAAATGTATATTTAGAAACGCAAATATTTACGTATAACAACACAATGCTATAGTGGATTTCATAATCTTTCCAAAACATTTTTTAGAATGAGGCTACGTTTCCCAAAACGTGAGTTATGAAGCTTTTAGCAAAACTCGTAAATAACACAAAAATTATCACGTTTTGACAGTTCTCAAAGGAACACATAGTAGATAAAAGTCTTTGTCTGAGAGGTTAAGGTTTTCCCGTTTAAGAAGTTTTTTTTTCTTCTCTGGAAAAACTTTATAAGAGAATTTCACTGAATTATGAAATAAGTCAGATCATTTTTCTGTTCCCTAATAAATAATCTATAAATTTTAAATCTTGTGAATATGATTTTTTTCTTTCTGTTAATAGTTTGAAATGTTAACGGGCAACCTGCCGTTCCATGGAGCATCACGTCCCGATACCATGACACAAATATTAAAAGCCAAACTCGGGATGCCGTCCAACCTGAGCGAAGAGGCCCAGTCTCTGCTCAGAGCTCTCTTCAAAAGGAACCCTCACAATCGGTAAATTATTTACAATCTTTACAGTTTTTTTTTTTAGATATTTTCTCTTGACATATCATTATTAATCAGACTAAAATTTATCCTAGAATAATAAAAATTATGTCTGTTTTTATAACAGATTTTTTTACATCTATAAATAATAAGGTTATAAACAATACAAATAAAATCTAATAACAAATTTTCACATAAACGTCAAATTATAACAAAAACTGAGGGTCCAGTACTCGTGGGCTAAAATATTTACGAAAATTCAAAATTGTAAATATTAGATGAATAATAATTCACTATCAATTATGTCAATTAATTAATTGTTATTTTAACATTAACAGTTATGAATCACTCTAACTAAATTAACATTTAAAACAGTACAGATTATGATACAATACTTTTAATGATAAAACAGTGCCACTCCGAAAATAAGCAGAGAAATCAATAACTAACACATTGATAAATAATACAAAACATGTTTTAAGATAGAACTCCGCAAGAAAAATATAATTTTGTGGAGAGTTTGAGATGATGCAAACACGAGCGGCACGTCTTGTCAACATGCAGTTCAATGAAGAGTCAAACGCGCAGAAACTTTTGAAATAATTCCAATATAATAATTAAATATCTTTTCAAATTGGCCATATTTTGGTCGGCGGTCGCTCGCGGGTGTTTGCAAATTGGCCAGAATGTGGCCAAAAATGCTCCACTTGATATAAATACATTTTATAAATTCATAACAGTTATAATAGTTCATTTGTATTGTAATATCAGCGCTTTTAGATTTACCCTAATAACAGCGCCCTTGAGGTGATTTTACACAAAAATGGCGCTAAATAAATAAGCCAAATATTATTTTTATTAGATGTTTGAAATTGAATTTTTTTAACAAAAATTTTTGGGATTGATGTATGGTTGTGATAATAAATTGGCTTACAAAAAATGGTAAATCAAAGTCATCCCATTCCGAAAGGTGACTTTGATCACCATGTTTTTTTTGGTGACCAGACAACTCATATAAATGATGATTCAACACATCTTTAAAAAGTGATATAAAGTCATGAAAAGTAATGAAATATAAACAAGGTTAAATAGGCTAAGTAATTAACTATTCAATCTAGTTTTTGTTTTGTCTATTTTAATGACTTTATGTCATTTTTTAAAGGTTTGTTGAATTGTCATTTTGATCAGTTAATCGTGGAACCGTTTTTATTTACCCCCCAAACACATTTCTTTCTTGTGATAATAAATTGGCTTACAAAAAATGGTAAATCAAAGTCATCCCATTCCGAAAGGTGACTTTGATCACCATGTTTTTTTTGGTGACCAGACAACTCATATAAATGATGATTCAACACATCTTTAAAAAGTGATATAAAGTCATGAAAAGTAATGAAATATAAACAAGGTTAAATAGGCTAAGTAATTAACTATTCAATCTAGTTTTTGTTTTGTCTATTTTAATGACTTTATGTCATTTTTTAAAGGTTTGTTGAATTGTCATTTTGATCAGTTAATCGTGGAACCGTTTTTATTTACCCCCCAAACACATTTCTTTCTTTACAAAAACATGTGCAATAAATATGACATAAATTTATCTGACATTCGAACGATTTTACAAAAAACATTATTTATGTAGTTTAAAAGTTGAAAATTGATCAAAGTCACCTCATTTTACGGTATCGAGAAAATATTTGATAAGCAAATAGTACGTAAAAAAAAAATGATGGCATTGGAATTTAAACTCTGAATTTCAGCTTATCAGCCAGACATTTTCCCAATTTAACCGTATAATATCTCCCTTTACATTATTTAATTTATTTTTAATATTCACGATTACTGTTTCATCATTTTTCTGTGAGAGTTATTCATCTTTATTTTGTAAGCGATGATTCAAACCAAAAGTAAATGGCCTACATGTGTCAGTGAAATAGCCACTTTATTTTGTATTTAAAATCTTATAAGAAGTTATGGTTATGCTAAATATGCACTTATTCATTATAAAATCACATTAGAAATCCTGTTTTATTGACATTGCCACATGCTGTTGCGTATAATTTAGTAACGTCATAATTTTATTTAAAGCAATAAGTACTCATTATAACTAGTCAGGCATGTGGTGACCAATCAATTAGTTTCAGAACAAGAGAATAATCTATTATTTGTTATGTTTTTTATAGCGACTAAGTCAAGTTGTAAAACAGTTTTTTTTTCTTTCTAACTAAACTAGCTAACTTTCGTTAACTCATGCAATGGGTATCGATACTTATTGTGTTTGTTTCTTTTTATAATCTAAAAATGTGTGGTGAACTCTCTCGGAAAGTGTGGATGATATCAAACCGCATTGGTTACAGTCCTGTATGCTGTGCTTACATTATACATAAATGGGGAATTAACCATTTGATTGCCAATCGTCGACTTTCGTCGATTCGTGTTTTAACGAAGATTGCCGATCGTCGATTTCCGTCGATTGCGTCAGTCGTGTTCTGATTCGCGCGTACTTCGGGTGTGGTGCCGCGGCGTTGGTAAATATCATTCTAATATTATCTTAAAAGTTGTAAGATCGTAGTAAACCGTTTAAATTTCAGGTTAATTTATTATTTTTTTTATTTTAGTTAATTAAAAAAATATAACGTCGAGGGCGTCCTCTGAAATGTCTGACAGCGGGAGCGACGATTTTCACTCCTCTAATTCAAGTTCGAGTAAGAGTAGCTCTGATGAGAGTGATGTCAGTGATGTCATACCTGTGTTTCCCAACCGCAGGATGCGAATTTCCAGTAATTCTTCGGATCGTGACCAAGAAATGGAGAGTAACACCGGAAATTACTCATTTTCAAATGTACCTCCCAGAACCAATTTTTCTACTGAAAATTCTCATTTTTTCGAAACGCCTGGACTTCGGGATCCTCCTCCGCGTGATTCTAAACCAATATTCTTTAATAAAACACCGAAAAAATCATCGAAATCCTTGAAAATTCAAAGAATTTATGGGGTTTTAAAAAAATATATACTTAGTGTAATTTTTTAGTGGCATTTTACAAGCAACTGTATGAATTTTTTGGCACTCAAACGGTTAAGGATAGATTGATTTGATATGATTATGCCTGCTGGATGCTTTTGGATACAGTGAAACTCTCTTATAAGATTTTCATTATTTCATGCTTCAAGGCGTTTTTTCATTATTTCATGCAAAAAAACTCCTTAACCCGTCAGGCCTCCGTGGTCGAGGGGTAAGGCTCTCGACTAGCAATCCGAAGGTGGCGGGTTCAAATTCCGGCGTGCGCAAGTAAATTTTATTTGATGATTTATGTTATTTCACAATAAAATAATATATAGTACATTTGCGGCACGTTCCAGAGTGGAAGATACTCTCAGTATCACCCTGTTGTAAGACCATCATCCAGAATTTAACCGTTGCTTGAAATGGCTTTAGCCATGTTTGGTGATCAGACCTGAATAGCCAGGTACTCCCCTACATTCTTCTTCCCGATCTCCTTCCCCTCCATACTAAATTCAGCCTCACAACATATCCGAATTGGGGACGCCATAGTCTCACTGTATCCAGATGGTTCAGAGTAGTTGGAAATCTTGCGCGGTATTCAGATAAGAAAATAAGGTCTCTGTCATATTCTGACAGAATTTGAGTTTATTTCCATTTTGTAATAAAATCCAAATAAATGGAATAAAAAAGCACAAAAAAGTTTAAAATGGCTTACCATACGTTTTTTCGTCTTAACACTGAACTAAAATTACTGATAAGGAAAAAAAAACACATCCAAATTTTACTAGACAAATTATCGTCACTTCACTTTTTGTTATTTCATATGAAAATAATTAATAAAATGACACAACATTGCATTCAAACATTGACCGGTCGGTGGCTGAGTCGACATTGTGTTTGGGTCGCACCCAGGCGTAGTGTGTTCAATTCCTCGGCTGGCTAAGTCCTCCATCACAACACAAGCAACATTTTCCGCTTACTGTGGTGGTAGTAGGAGATTTTCAAATATTGTCAGGTTATTGGTAACACGGGAATGTTATGTTTTTTTTGCTTAAAGTCACCGTAAGTAATGTCCGAAACACAGATTCTCCTAAAGATTTCCTCTGTACTGCTTGTGATTGTTAGTTTTAGAATAATCTTTACAATTAGTTTCTGAGCTTTGAAGATCGATTTGCTGAGGTTCACGACTAGGGCTGCCACCTTTCGAAAACAGTAGACCCGGAGATTTTAGAAATATAGTTTTTTTTATTAAAATAAAACTTTTTTAGTATGAATTATTTAATTAAGGTCATGCTAAATTCCCATTGGCGATGTTTTTTAAAAATATAAATGACCCAGCTAGTGCTAAGCTGACTTGAACCAGCTTGACACTTAAAACTATATTTTTCATTCTGAAGGGATTGTTTAAGCATTTTTTCTTGCTCAGGTTTCTTCAAAAACTTTAAAAATTCTTGGCAATTCATATTGTAATTAATCTTCACAATTAACTCTGCCTTCACCATGTCCACTGACAAGCAGTTTCGCTCGTCTGTCCACAAATTTCCCATTAAAGAAAAGATGCGTTCAACAAAAGCATTGCTTATAGGGATTGAAAAAAATTTCCAATTATTTTTGGCTGTTCGGTGAACGTTGTGGTGACTTTGAATAACTGAACTGAATCGTAAATCAACAGGCAATGTTGAATCACTAGATTATACGAACTGAGGAAATACTTGGTTTAATTTTCGGGTCTCGTCATAAATTTTATCTTCGCCGACATTTTTCAAACCGAGTGATTCGACAGCTTCCACAGTATCTTTGTAACTCACTGCACTTGTTAGATCGAATTTGGAAAAGATTTTGAACACAGAATCCTCAATATCATAATTTTTCTGTATGTATTCAAGAGTTCTCCTGTAAACCTCATTGGCTTCTTATTTTTAATTGATCTTGATCAGAAGGCCTCAAAAACTTTATGTTTCTCATTATTTTGGCACCGTAAAATTCATTGTGCATTCACTCAGACAGTCACGAGCTCCGCGCCGTGATGGTCGTCTGTCGCTTCGCTGCCACCGCCCGGTCTGACCCGGAGATATCGATGTTAAACGCTCCTGCGCTTTGGAAAGTCACAAAAACTAACGTTACTGATGCCTGTGATACTAGATCACACATCCGAAGAATTATAAAAATCTTTTGCTAAATCGTAATTTATATAATTTTCTTTCTAGACTTGGTGCTGGTCCAAACGGCATTGAAGACATCAAACGCCATGAATTCTTCTCAACCATTGACTGGGAAGCTCTCCTGAAGAAGACAACCCGTCCCCCATTTAGACCCGCCGTCTCCCGGGCCGATGACGCTTTCTACTTCGATTCCGAGTTCACCTCCCGCACCCCCCGAGATTCCCCCGGAGTCCCCGCCTCGGCCAATGCTCACGAGCTATTCCGGGGGTTCAGTTTCATCGCACCCTGCTTGCTGGACGAAGGCAACGACAAGACGGTGACCAGTCAAACCGCTGCCGTGGCTACCACCCAGGCCAACAACGCTAGTCAAGAAACATTCTGGATTGGTGCCATCAATAGAAGTCATTTCTTCGAAGAATACAAGTAAGAATTATTTTTTTTATTTTTCAAATTGCATTCTTTTTAAGAATAGCTTAAGTGCATATCTCTAAATAGTATAAAATAAAGTCGCTATCCGCATCTGTCTGTTTGTGCGCTTAGTTCTTTTAAACTATGCAACGGATTTTGATAGGGTTTTCATTATCATTTAGAGAATTTCTTCCGGAAAGTTTATATAAAGATAAACGGCTGCTTACACACAATTTTGTCTTTATCTTTTTTCACTTAAATTCTGCATTTTTTGTGCCTATCTTTGTTTTAGTATTTTTCTTATTCTAATTATATATATTATTTCAAAATATGGAATGTATTGCATTGCACTACCCCTGCATACATTCTGGAATAAATTCTTATTATTATTTATTATACATTATAATTAATTAGTAATTTGTAAACGTTGATGTACAAATTACTAAAATAAAAATTATACTCCGCTGATGACAAAGGTATCCATCGGTAATATGAAAGTGGTACTCTGCAAAATCTATGAATTTTTGAACCATCAATGAACTTACTTCTTTGAAGAACATCGTACAACTTTAGTCCTCGAAAATCACTGATTCTTATTGTTTGTGTGTGTTGTATTTAATTTTGATGGACTTTTAATTTTAAATGTTCTATTTTGTTTCAGATTATTAGGTGAACTTGGATCAGGGTCATTTTCAGTATGTAAGCTCTGCGAACATAGACCAACTAGAACGCAGTATGCCGTCAAAATTATAGATAGGACTGTCTACGATCCCAGAGAAGAAATAGAAATCCTATTAAGGTGTGTATTTTTCTTCTTCATTTTATTGCGGTAAAACCCGCTCATTAGATTCCCACACAAGGAGTTCTTTGAAAGCTTCTTCTTTCTCTGTGATCATCTGAAAATCAGGGTAAACTGACCATTATGGTTGTTGGCTGATCGCAACTTAATTAAAAGCTGAAATCGACCGAGAATCGCCATTTCACGGAAATCGTCCAAATTTCAACAGTTCAAATTGAAGCTTTTTATTCCTTTTGAGAATTTTTGTTTTAAATTTAAACTAAATCATTTTTTCTTTTCCGACTCTATGTCCGGGTTAAATCTTCCCCACAGGCAAAACTAAACTCTTTCACACACTTTTCCAAAATGATCATCTAGTCAATCCACATCATGCAAGTGCATTGTATAAGCATAATAAATACAAAACAATACAAGAAGAACACATCAAATCACCAGAGATCAAATGGGAAAATAATTCACCGACTCCAGATATTTTCATATCAGAGGGTTCGGCTCGGTAGAACTCCTTACAGGGCCTATAAATCCTACTGATCCCTCAATACAAATATTTCAAAAATCTTTCGTAATCCTACATGTATTTAAAATGATTTATTTTTGCATTTTTATAAATAAATTCTTTGACAGATCTAATACGCCTAAATTTTGAATGAGAGAGCTAGGTATACATAATTCCAGTAGCCGAAATATTTATGTATTTATTTACTTTATTGATACATGATTTAGAGAGAGTACATGTGGTTATTTGTGATATATCACCCTCCATGCTAGGGATGACCCTGTGTTATGGCGGGTAAATTTTACAGTTTACGGACATAGAATCTATACATTACTATAGTATAAAAAGAAAAATGATGTATAGCTAGAAAGTTAGAACAAATGCAATGTTATTAATTAAGTATTTTAGTTTTTACTATTGTTATAGCTGTTTCAGCCTTCAAGACCATTATCAAACTGTGGCTAAGCCACATTGAGAACTTATTTATATGATACTATTTACCTCTACCCTATTTTTATTTGTATGGCGTTTAAAGTGATTTATTAATATTTTTGGTAAGATTGATTTTATAGAAAATCAATGGTGTGAGGCACTTACCATTAAAATTTTGGTTTTCCCCCCTTTAATGATGGCAGGTTTGTCTTTGCTCGTCGTCCCACGGGTCAGTAAGCAACCTCGACATAAACCAAATGCTGCAAGACCCCGCGAATAAAAGTTCCACACCGAACTGCTAACTACCTTACTATAGCGAACTTAACGAATGGGTCTTGCAGCATATGGTTTATGTCAATTGCTTACCGACCCGTGAGACGACGGGCTTAATTGTTTTATAATGATTTCGTCAAATGTGATTCAATGATATATTTTTCCAAGTGCACTTGTAGTTTGTTTAACTATTAAATATATTTTTCCAAGTCCGCTTTCATATGTTTGTTTACCTATTCGATTTATTTTTCAAATATCTTTATGCCCCCCTTATATATATCCAGATACAGCCACCATCCCGGCATTGTGTCGCTTCGCGGAGTGTACGAGGATGGGAAGTGCCTGCTGGTGGTCACGGAGTTGCTGCGGGGCGGCGAACTGCTGGAGCACATCACGCAGCGTGGTCGCCTGCCTGAAGCCGAGGCCAGGGCGATACTGAACCACGTGCTGCAGGCAGTGCACTATCTGCACCAGCACGGGGTTGTGCACAGGTGAAAATTCATGCATTGCATTATGTTAATACCAAATTCCTTTTCAGTGCGATTCCAGAAGGAGGTAATGTTCCAGGCAAAGTTGGGAGAAGCAATTCCAGAGGCTAGGCCTGCTATGGAGAAAGGCTGCTGAAGTAGGGCATGACAGGAACGCCTGCAGGCACCTTATTTAGGCGATAGGTCTGACATGAATAAGACAAGGGGGAAAAGATCATGTTTTATATGGTGCGTACCACATATTCCAACTGTCTGGAGCCATTGAGAATACGGCTTCCCCAAATGGGGTATGATGTAAGGCTGAAGGTAGTGGGAAGGGGAAGGAGATGCGGAAGAGTGGGGAAGTACCTGGCTCTTCAGATCTGGTCACCAAACACGGCTAAAGACAGCAACGTTTCTATTTTGAATGATGGTCTTTAACCAGGGCGATGCTGCAAGTATCTACCACTCTGGAATGTGAACCAATTATACTATTTATTATTTATATGATTAATTTGTGTTAACTATGTAATAATTAACTATATATTAGTTATGTATAAGAACTTGTAGAATAAGGACAAAAATGGACTGAATGCTGTGGAAATGAGATCTCTGAACTAATAGAGATAAGGGTATTGGTTGATTAAAATTGGGATTAAAACCAAACCTCTACATAATCAAAAGACATATCCTATTCATATTTTATAGTAGTACATAATATAAACCCTTTTAAAAAAATTAACTGAGAAAAATTAAATAACTGTTTTCTAATTTCAATGTACAGAGACATCAAGCCGTCCAACATCCTTTTCACCACATCGGAGCGCAAACCCAGCGACATCCGCCTTGTAGATTTTGGGCTCGCCAAGCAGCTGCGTGCCGAGAATGGCCTCCTAATGACCCCCTGTTACACCGCCAACTTCGTGGCCCCCGAGGTGCTCAAGCGGGCGGGTTATGACGCCGCTTGTGATATATGGAGCTTGGGTAAGAAGAGTGTACAAGTTTACTTACCATTAACCTTTACATACCTGAAGGTAACAATCACTTATTATTTCGAAAGGTAACTACCCCTTATTTAAATTTTGATAATAGTTGCGAAAGGGAATTTTGCGAATACAGGAAACAGAATTTTGTGTCGAAAAGAAAAAGTATTAGACTCCGGGGCGCTCAGAGTTTTTGAAGTTAATTTATTAAGATTTAAAAATTAAAATTAAGTTGTGCAAAGTGCACTTGTGCGTGCAAGCACGCGCCTGCTGGGGGGGGCTCGTTTTCAACCAACCCCCACCCGCCGGCTCACGTCGTTTCTCCTTGTTCTCATCCAGAGGCGTGGGTGGTATCACGATTGAATGCTCTGAAGTTCATAAATGAACCCCAGAGCACCCGAGTCGTGATACCCCTCATGGTTCCTCTGTAAATGCCTATGTCCTTTAAGTCTCTCCACAAAGCGACTTCGTGATGATGTCATCGCTGCAGCAAGGACTCGCCGCGGCCTTACCACGGAACAATTAGGATTTGATGCTCCCACCACCAATTTTTATATAAATGAGCACCTTACATTGAAAAATAAAATCCTATTTGCCAAAACACGAGCCGCCGGAAAAGCTAACGGCTTCAAATACATATGGGTGCGGAACGGCAGTATTCTGGCGAAGAGGAACAATCTCTCTCGGGTTTTCACCATTCGCCGTGAAGGAGACCTTCAAAAGATAATCACACATGAAAACATGTGACTACAAACATGTTACTGCTGTCTTCGGTATCCGCTTTCTCACAGTATTCTGTATCCTGTAATTTGTTTCTTTCAAAGCTACTTTATATTTTTGTTTACCGCGCAATATCCCTATAACTTTAAACCAATACCATGTTTCTCACATATTCATTCACATTCTAAAATGTCAACATATTTCACATTCCTTGATCTAATAAGTAGTCTATGTTTTTTATGTAATTTCGAAGCCTCATATGCCCTGCATAATGTATCACTCGTGCGATTGTGGAATATGTCAAACGGCACTCCTACTCTGGTAAAATGATCTCATCATCATCTATATCCGTTTATTACCAGAACTGTGGTGGTATTAGGACCAAAACCCAGGAGCTACTAATTAATGTATTATCGAATAACTACGACGTTATAGTTCTAGTTGAAACATGGCTTGTAGCAAGTATAAATACGGCTGAATTCATAGATTCGCGTTACACGGTGTTCCGACGTGATAGGGACCGTACACTCACTGGTAAAATGGACGGAGGCGGTGTGTTAGTAGCAGTGCGCAAGGAGCTTGCATCTTCCCGGCTCGATGACTGGGAAAATGGTCAAATCGAACAAATCTTCATTTCTATTCCGGTAAGGTCTTTCAATCTCATCATATGTGCAGTATACATACCTCCTGCCTCACAACCTACGGTCTATGATACGTTCTCCGAAAACCTGGAATCTGTATATTCATCACAACCAAATAATACTTTTTGTGTACTAGGAGATATGAATCTACCAACTCTGACTTGGTCATTTTCCGAAGACAGCAGTCAAGGTCTCGCCTCCTCAAATACGGCTGCATTGAAAACTTTGCTTCAAGCAATGTCATTGATGGACTTACTCCAATATAACTGTATACCAAACCATAATGAAAAATACTTAGACCTCGTATTCTACAGTGGCGAAACAAATGTTAAACGTAGCAACAACCCTCTCCTCTCAGAGGATAGACACCACCCAGCCCTTGAATTTGATATATCCTTCGTAATTCAACCAAAAATCAAAAACAAAATACAGCGTAGGCGCAATTTCAGGAAAGCTAATTATGCTCAGATTAATGAGGACATTAATTGTATTGATTGGTTATCTGAAATCGCAAATTTACCAGCCGAAAAAGCAGTAGATCGATTCTATTTAAAAATAAACAGTGTAATTGATAAGCTTATTCCAGTATTGGCACGACGAAATGACAAATTCCCCATATGGTTTACTCCAGAACTTATTAGGTTATCAAGGAAAAAAGATAAAGTCTGGCTCAAATGGAAGACATATAAAGGTCTTTCTGACTATCGTGAATTTTCCTTCTTACGTGCTACATACAAAAAATTGACTTATGAAACCCGAAGGTTATTTTTTGACAACATCGAAAGTTCATTGCAAAATAATATCAAAAGCTTTTGGTCATACATATCCTCATTAAAATCGTCTGATGGATACCCTGCTGCAATGTCCTTCGAAGGGCGCAAATCTAACGATGCCCAGGAAATTTGTGATATGTTCTCTGAATTCTTTAAGTCAACATTTGAACCTTCCTCTATCAATGACCCAATTATTAACATTGACCAACTCGAGGAAGTTCAGGACTCTGGACTTGCGCACATTCACACAATTAAACTAACGGAAAAAGAAGTGCAATCGAGTTTAAAATCGATAGACGTAAACAAGGGTGCGGGTCACGATGGAATACCGGCGTTTTTCCTTAGATCTGCTGCGTCGTCACTGTGTGTGCCGCTTACCATAATATTTAATAAATGCCTGAGTGATGGGGTTTTCCCTGATAGGTGGAAGTTGGCCTATATTATACCGGTCCACAAGGGTGACTCGCGTCAAAGAGTGGAAAACTATAGGCCAATATCCATTCTCTCGGCGATCCCTAAACTATTGGAAAGACTTGTCCATGACAATATATATCCCCAGCTTGCTGCCAAAATTACTGAACAACAACACGGGTTTGTAAAAGGCAAATCTACCACGAGTAATTTACTTATTTACTCAAATTTCTTATTTACTAGCATGGATCGAGGCCACCAGGTAGATGCAATATATTGCGATTTCAAAAAAGCTTTCGACAAGGTTGACCACCTTATTCTTATTAAAAAAATTATGTACAACGGAATTAGAGGAAATTTATTACGTTGGTTTATCTCATATTTAACAAAAAGACAACAAGCCGTATCATTACGAGGACAGACTTCTACATGGGAACCAGTTACTTCTGGCGTGCCACAGGGGTCAATCCTGGGTCCGCTGTTGTTTATTCTTTTTATTAACACTGTTACTAAATGTTTCATGCATTGTTTATATCTTTTGTACGCTGACGACATAAAAATATTTGCCATTGTTCGAAATTTAAACGATTGTCTTCTCATACAAAGCTACTTAGTAAGGTTCGAAACGTTTTGCAATGAAAACAAAATTTACCTAAGTTACAATAAATGTAAACAAATAAGTTTTACTAAAAATCACAACGCTATCAAACACAATTATTGTATTGGTAATTATTTACTCGAGCGCGTTTACTGTATAAGAGATTTAGGCGTACTTTTTGATTCCAAACTCCACTTCGATGCGCACATAGATAATATTGTGAATAAAGCTTACAGCATGCTAGGATTTGTCATCAGAAACAGCCGTGAATTTCGAAAACCTGAAACATATCTTCTTCTTTACCACACTCTGGTCCGTTCTCAACTTGAATACTGCACCTCCATATGGAATCCACTTTACGATATCTATAAAGAAAATATTGAAAATATTCAAAAGAAATTTCTGCGATGCCTCAATTACAGAATGAGCGCACCCAAACGTGGGTACATAAATATGCTCTCGAGTTATAACGTCTCCACTCTATCTAACCGGCGAACATACCTTGATCTCATGACTCTGTATAAAATCTGTAACAACGTTATTGACTGTCCCGACTTACTGAAATTGATAAACTTCAAAGTACCACCCAGAGTAACAAGGCTTAACGACTTATTCCACATTAGCAGGACGCGTACAAATGCTGGTGTCAGGGATCCAATCAGAAGAATGTGCAAATCACTTAATCAGAATCAAAACCTCAAGGACTCTGACTTATTTTTTGATACACGCACTACTTTTAGTAGAAAAATGAAGACTGTTTTCCTACAAAATTCAAAGTAAACAACTTAGACATACTTCGTTTAAATATATTTATATATTTTTTACTTTCTGTTTAACATTGTTTATCTATTTATATATATATATTTTTTTTTGTTTTACCATCTAAATTTTTTCAAAAATAATTTTTAATTTCTTAAAAGGATATTGCGCATTTCTTTCATATCTCTATTTGTAAAATAATATTCTTATGTATATATTTTTCCCCTATTTATAAGTGAAAATATTGGTAAATGTTTTCTGCTGTTTAAGTTAATTCGTGAGAAATAGTTTGGATGCAGGTGAATTCTCTAGTTGATGTTTCGTATATATTTTTGTCAATTGATATCTGTATCTGTTTTTTCTCCTTAATAAAAAAAAAAAAAAAAAAAAAAAAAAAGTCTTTGGCACTTCTGGCGCACCAAACTCCTCGCCAGGAAATCGTTGCGGCGTATGCCTTCACCTTGTCAGGGTTCACATGGTATTTCGCCGCTACTGCCTCTCTTAGTATCTCTCCCCCGTACTTCTCAACCTTATTGTTGTGGGCTCGATCCAGGCCTAGGGATGCGGACACCACCTGCGCGTCTAACATAATTGCCTGATCGCCCTTAATGGCGGTTATGTCAGGCTGCAGGTTTATGCCGCGGGTTTTGTACCGAACCTCTCTCTTGACTTCCCAACCCCGGTCCTTGAGAGCCCCTCCCAGGTACGCAAGGGGGTACAAAAAGGGGTACAAAAGGGTACAAAAAGGTACAAAAAGGGGGTCACTAGGGCCCCCCATATTTCATCGTCTTTTAATATTATTTTTGCCCTTCCAATAACACTCGCATATTAGTTACTACTTATCGTTTTACTACTGGACATCACTCATATTTGCCCATCAGTCAATTATTAAAGAGAGTACAAAATCGAGCATAATTCAAAACATATTATTATTGTAGCACTTTTCATCGTAAAATGCACTTTTTACGACCACACTATGTGAAAATATTGATACTATATGAAAATTTAAATAAAAAACAATGGCGATCCATGGGGGGAAGGGGAGAGTAATTTTGTGAGAATTTGATAAATAATATTTAATGTCTTAAAACGTACAGGATTTTTTTTTTTATTGCAGATCAATTTCCAAATAGTTTTTTTTTTTTAATTTTATTAATTAATGAGTTATTAAATTATAGAGTATGTGATGTAAAAAATAACTTAGATATCGCACAAAATTCTCGTTTGTCACCCCACTCAGGTGCGGAAAGGTTAAAGAATTTTTAATTTTGTCTCTTTCTATTTTCACCAAATACATCTGCGGTCTATCAATCTAAAATGGTTATTTGACGATAAATAAAGGCATACCATTAAAAACTCTGTTGAGATCTCTCTCTCTCTTTCTCATAAACGATGCATTTAACAAAAAGGGAAGCTATAATGGAACTCTCAGCAACAGAACCATGTAAACTTTCACTATGTGTCCACTTTCATTTGGTATAACAGTGTTAAGTCAATCTCTTATATGAAATAAAGCAGTGTTTCTCAATTTATCGGGACATTTGAATGTTTTTAACTGTTCTAATAAATTTCACCTTAAACGACACATTGTTGCTCTTTGACAGTACACGTTTTTACTGATGAAAATGTGTATTTATTATCCCCAAACATAAAAAAAATAATAAAATAGTTTTACCTACCAATAAAACTTATATTATGTACCTAACCTCATTTAAAACCTTTATTGAGAGAAGCATTCTCAAATTCCCTTTCGCGTGGCACTTTCCCGCTCTTTTTCAGCACCTTGTGTTGGACAAGTGGTCACCAGATGCTACACAAAAGTAAAGCGTCCCCTATGCGACTTTTGTTTACGGCATTCTTTCTCATTAGTTCTCACCAGGCAGTGATTGCCTAGGTTTTAAATGAGGTTAGGTACATAATATAAGTTTTATTGGTAGGTAAAACTATTTTATTATGTAGCCTGAACCGTCATTTAAAACCTTTATTGAGATCTGTTTGTTATCGACTGGTGACCACTAACGCTAATGTGATCTATTATAATACGTCAAAAAACTGGAATACCTACTCACGTGTTACAGTGGGTGGAATAGGGAGGCTACAGACAATGCCCTATTTACCTCTAGGGGAGTGTTAACTTCCCTTCTGTAGAATTTGGCAAAGGTGTCCCGGCTCCTCCAGTTCCAATCTAAAATTATCCAGCCAGTTAAGTGACGCCACTGCTGCCCGTACACTTCCCGGGGCAGCTGTGATCTTAGCTTCTTCTAGAATTGTTTTGACCCAACGGGCGATGACTGTTCTTGAAGCTGCCTTAACTGCTCCCGATGTAGTGATGAAGAGTTCTGTTAAATTCTGCTTTGTTTCCCTCCGTTCTTTGGAGGTTTCAATCAGTTTCTTAATCCAGTATGCTGGGTCTATATTTGGCTGATTTCCGTTTCTCAACCTCCAACCTGACTGTTGGTATGTAGCAGAGTCAGTTTTGGATCCGAAAACTGGCCATAACGAGACCCCTTCCTCATTTATGAATAGTTTGTCTGGCGAACACTGTAACAAGGTCAGGTCATGCACTCTTCGTCCCGAAGCTAACAAAAGTAAAGTCGCTGCCCTTCTCGAGACTTCAAAGAGACTCAACTTTTTGGGTGGGTTAGCTTCTAACCAGGTCAACACCATTCTGGGATCCCAGATAGGAGGCTTAGACAGTTTAGGATGCTTTAATGCTGCGGCTTTGAGAACTTGTCTGACTAGAGGGTGTGAGCTTAGGTTTCCTTCTTCCGGGCTACTGAAAGTTGTTACTACCGATTTATGGAGTCGAATTGTGCTGGGAGAGAAATTGTCTTCTAAACTAAGATCTGTTAAAAATCTTGCCAGGTTACTTCCTGTAGGGACATTCGGGTTTACCCCGTGATTTAATGCCCACTTTTGCCACCTAAGCCATGCCGGTTTATATGTTTTAAGTGTGGATTCTCTCCAACCTGACTTTAAAAATTCTTTCTGTTTGTCCGACCAATCTGTTAATGACTGACTCCACCCCGGCACTTCCACACCTCCAAAATAAAATCCTCTACTTGTGGAGGGGGTTTCAAGGTTCTGGTGTCTATCAGCACTTCTGTCAGGTTCATTATGGTGAAAGGAGGGCTCGTCGCTCGACTTTTCAAGTCTGGTCTCCAGAATACTTTCTTCCATCTCGGGGCTACAATCAGGTATAGGCCCTTGGCCCGGTTGAGGTGTGCGAGAACTCTCGGCATGAGGCACGGAGGGGGGAACACCCAAGCTAGAGGAAAATCCCACTCTCGAGTCCAAGCGTTGACAAAACTTGCCTCTTTGTCGAATACATTTAGGGACACATAATCTTCTACAACGTGAGCTGTCTCCGATGCAAACAGGTCTATAGTTGGTCTCCCCCATTTTGCAAAAATCAATTTTGTTGCTGCTGGTAAAAGATGCCACTCCGGAGGTTCGCGTTTTCTGGAGAGTTGATCTGCCACCTCGTTGAACCTTCCTGGTAGGTAGTGAGCAGACAGTGAAATGCGATACGTGTCTGTCATCTGAAGGACTTGACGAGTCGCTTCGAGCAATGTCTTGGATCGTGTGCCGCCTTCGTTGCGAAGGTACGCAACCACCGATTTGTTGTCTGACTGGATCAGGAGACCCGAGTCTGACAGCTCTGGCCCGTGAGGAGTAAGTGCTGCCAGCACGGCGAGCATTTCCTTGACATTGCTGTGGAGAGGTTGCTGTGTTTGGGACCAAGCTCCACTCAATCTGAGGTCGTCTAGCTGCGCACCCCATCCCCAGTCCGAGGCGTCGGTCGTGAGGGTATGACGAATCACTGCTTGATGCATTGGTGACCACGTCTGCAGGGACCTGCTCCACCATCTCAGCTCCTCTATCGCTGTTCGAGGAATGGGATGGAGTCGTCTCGGTTTGAATGCAGGCAGCTTGCGACTGGCACACTGTAACATGCGAAGGTTAAGCCTGCCTCTATGAATGGCGAAACTAGCAAAATTGAGGGTACCCAAGAGGCTCTGGGCCTGCTCAAGTGACCACCTTCCTAGATTAATGTATTGTTTCAGTAAATTTGTTATTTTCGCTATTTTAGTTTGCGGGAGGCCTTTTAAGCCGTCCCTTGAATTCCATGAAATTCCCAAATATTCAATTTTCTGAACTGGACACAGAGTGGATTTACTGAATTGTATTATCCACCCAAGAGTTTGTAACATTGAAATAGTTTCGAATGTATGCATTTTCAATATATTTTCATTTTGATGTACTATCAAAAAATCATCTAGGTAAACAATTATTCTGAGACCTTTGTCTCTTAATTTTTGCGCTATCCAATTGGTAAGTGAAGCAAAAACCTTTGGAGCTGAGGCTAGTCCAAAAGGCAAACATGTCATTTGAAGCAGTTCTCCATTAAAAATCAGTCTCAAAAAACGGCGATGATTCTCATGAATTGGAAGGTGAAAGTAGGCTTGAGAAAGGTCCACTTTAACCATCCAGTTGCCTGGTTGAATAAATGTTGCAACCTTATCAACATTAATAAGTCTGAATTTGCTAATAGCTAAGAAATTGTTCAAACGACGAAGGTTGAAGACCGGCCTAAATGACCCGTCTTGCTTCGGTATGAGAAACATCCGTGACAGAAAGGAAGGCGATATTGAAGCTGATTCCAATATCTTTTCCTTTTTCATTTTGTCTATTTGTCGTGTCATTTCGTCTGTGATTTGGGTTTTATAAGTTGAGCTTACCGTGTCTGCCACTATACTTAGAGGGGGTTTCTGCCGAAAGGGTAGCTTGTACCCTCGCAACATGGTTAGCAGTGCTGGTGGTGCTTCTAATTCTTCCCATTTGCTTATGAAGTGCTGCAATTGCCCCCCCTGAAACGCCTTCTCCGGATAGTCATAGCCTATCCTTGTTGCCAAAATTCCTTCTTGGTTTGGCTGGTCCCCTCTTGTCCGCACCTCTTGCATCTTGATTAGATCGCCCTCCGCGGGGGGCTTTGTTGTCTCGGAAGGGCTTGTTGTCCCGAAACGTCCTGCTTTCCCGAAAGGGCCTGCTCTCACGAAAAGGCTTCCTCACTGGCACTTTCTTGGGCATCTGCGAGCTGGTTGATGGCTGAGGGTCGAAGCTTGAATGTGGGAAGCATTTATCCAGTCCTCCCATCCGCTGAATCTGGGATTCTAGCTTCATTGGTTCAAAAAGATAACCCGCTGCTGGAGGAATATTTTTGACTGCCTCCCGTACGTAGCGGCTCTTTATCTCGTTAAGGATTGCATCCCTACGATGCTGGATCGCATTTGCTCTCCTTCCACAGACCATCTGCAGGACATCTTTGGTCACTGTCTGATATTGCGTATCCGGGGCAAATAGCGACTCCACTTTCTTGAAGAGGGAACCTGCTGACAATTCCTTGCCTTCCTCTGCACTCCAGTTTACCAGTTCCTGAAGAGATTTCTTGAGGCACTCATTTTGATGCAACAGGGCATGGGTGTAAATAAACAAACAACACAAAATGGCCGACGAACTGACGAACTTTTCCGTCGTGTTCACCACGCTTAGTGACCCGCAAAATTTGTCAAGTGACCCCGCGTATTGCTCTGCCTTATTCAAATGCAGAAACTCTCCATTAACCTCCAACTGGTTGAACATGGGGTTGGCCAGGTATTTTCTTACGACCTCCCCATACCTTACTTCGTTCCATTCAGGCGAACCGAAGTGTTGTAAATCTTCGATTTTCTTTACGCGGTTTGCGTCCGCCTTAGGAACTGTAGGTTCCTTACACGTGGTTTCCGCCATCGATAGGTTTAATTCCTTGAATTCATGATTAGGATTTACTAATCCCATCCCTAGCGAAGATCGTGAATTTCTCTCCACGTGTATCTCTTGATCTTCCGATGATGCGTCCTCGTCGGAATCCAAGTTTCTCCTATCTTCGTATGTTTTAGCCGCCATAAAATCCTGAATAAACGAGCTAATGTGCTCCACTTGAGCCGTGAGTTTATCAATGCGATGTTTTTTCGTAGATTTGGTCGATTTCGGCAACTTTCGTTTCGGCTCATTTTGTTTTGGCAAAATGATCTTGTTAACTTCTTCTACCGTCATCTCTACCGAATCGGATGATGACATCTCGGAGCCACTCATTGTTAAATTGGACAAGAAACCAAAACACAAAACACAAGGTACACAAAACACAATGTTTTATCTTTTTAAACAGTTAAAAATTATTTCTGTTTTAAAAATACTTCGAACAGCCTCGCTGTTATAATATAATGTATTATCTTGAAATAATTATACACTTAAAATAATTATATACGGGAAAAATCGTTATAAATTCGGAGCTACTTCGCAACGACAACGCCAGCGACGGAATTTAAAACGCTAATGAGAAAGAATGCCGTAAACAAAAGTCGCATAGGGGACGCTTTACTTTTGTGTAGCATCTGGTGACCACTTGTCCAACACAAGGTGCTGAAAAAGAGCGGGAAAGTGCCACGCGAAAGGGAATTTGAGAATGCTTCTCTCAATAAAGGTTTTAAATGACGGTTCAGGCTACATAATATAAATATCGCTCTGCACTAACCTCAAATTTTATTTAAATTTTTTTAAGATTTAAAATTTTAAAAATTTGTGCAATTTTTAAATTTCAAGTATTAGTTTTATTCTCAGTCCTCACTGGGTAGGTATTCCTGTTCCGAGGCGGACTGTAGGTTGTTGTTTGGGTGTTACATCAGGTTTTCCTCATCTTCATGTATGCTAATTTCCACAAAATAAAAAAATCTTCATGGTTAGTTACATTTTGATCACCAACATTTCTCTAAAATATTTATTTTTCATATGCACTCTTCGAAAATTGTTTTCTTTCCAATAATTCATCTATCGAATCCAACTTCTTTTCTTTGCTACAAGAAGCTTACAAAACTGCGTTCAAAACTCATTTTCGTCAAAAAACCTCCAGAGCGGGTTTTGCAAGTCGACGACTCAAATTATCTTTCCTTTCTTTTAGGTGTTTTAGCGTACATAATGCTGGCAGGCAAGACACCCTTCGCATCGACAGGAGACGACTCTCCGGAGGCCATCCTAGCTAGAATCGAATCTGGAAAAGTGGAACTCAACACGGGCGTTTGGACGACTATCAGCGTTGCGGCGCGCGCGGCCGTGAAGCGGACTCTGCATGTGGATCCCACGCGGCGCCCCACGGCCGCCCAGCTGCTAGCCGACCCCTGGCTGCTGGGGGACGGGGCTAACTCCCACGCAGCTCAGCCACAGGTAATGAAATACCTCATCATAATAACCAATGGGGATACATCCCAGGGTGGGATTTGGTCTCCTCCACAAATGTATTTCCAGTCCTCGGTCATTTCTGTCATCTAGTTTATCACATAGTGCATCCACTGCTCCTCGGTCTGCCTCGGTGTTGCTTGCACTAGGACACCCACACTGTCTTTCTAACATTCTTCTAGATTAATTAACAAGCTAACCCTCATGCCGTTCTGCAGAAGTAGGCAGAGAAGATAGACTGCCACAAAACTCTGTCTTGACACAAACTCCTTGCTTCATTCACATTTGTATATACAGGGTTTTCCAATAAGAGGTGTTATTTTGATATTCAAAGAAAAATGCCATTTTTTAATATAAATGATCGAATGTTTATTTCATTATAAAGAGGAAGGTGTGCCGTTAATAGTGAAAAATAACATCAGTCAAATGACCACCAAGACCACGCCTACAGGACCATATCCTTTTCATGAAATTTTCCATAACCAAATCCCAAAGTGGCTGCCTTATGTCCTCGATAGCCTCATGAATTCCATCTTTGAGGACGAAAAAGACGTCCTTAAAAACGAGGTGGTTAGCCTCATTAACACAATCTCAAGTTGGATGTCTGTCAATAAACTTAAACTAAATCCCACAAAGACAGAATTTATGTGGATAGCTTCCCCTGGAAGGCAAGCTCTCCTTGACTTCAGTCCAATCCGTATTCAGGATACGGATATAATCCCTTCTGCAGAAATAAAATTTCTAGGTTTCACTATGGACAATATTCTTTCTCTTGAATCGCAAATTTCAAAAGCTGTGAGTTCTGGTTTTTTCCATTTAAGGCAGATAAAATCAATCAGGAGATGCCTTCCCTCTGATGGAGCAAAGTCACTCATAAATTCGTTCGTCGTCTCACGTATGGACTATTGCAATAGTGCATATGCCGGCCTACCTCAGAAACAAATCAATAGAATCCAGTCAGTTTTTAATGCTGCGGCAAGAATGATTTTTGGTGAATCTAAGTATTGCCGTATAACCCCACTTCTAAGGGATCGCCTTCACTGGCTTCGATGCCCTGAAAGAATAGAGTTTAAGATCTGCTTAATGACCTTCAAAGCATTGCAAGGAATGGCGCCAGCATATATATCGGAACTATGTATCCGACAAAACTTAAGCAATAGACAGCTTACTCTAAGGTCAGCAGATCTAGATGTTAGTAATCGTCTAATCGAACTTTCTAGGTCAAATCGAGCTGTTTACTATGATCGTTCTCTTAGTGTAACAGGCCCTCTCATCTGGAATAGACTTCCCTCAGCTCTTACTAATCTCCAGAATTTGGCTGAATTTAAACGAGCTTTAAAAACAAAATTATTTAAAAAATCTTACCATTTATAAATTTTAACTTCTTTTCAATATTTTATAATAAGCCATATTCTAAAACTTCCGGTAATTGTTTGGTTTCGGTTGTCTCCTTATTGTACCTTTTTAAAGTGTCTGCTCAGAAAATTCTCATTTCTGAGCACAAACTGCCTCCTGTTTTATGTTATGTTTTAGTTTTAATATTCGTGTTTTGTCCTGTCCTACTGTTATTGTTATTCTAAGTTTTGTCATCACTTTGTATAAACAGTGTATTTAGTGTTATAATATTAGATCTGTGTTGGGTAAGGCACACTGTAGGAATAATTTTAAGATTGTTATACGAGTAGTTAAGCGCACTTGAAGTGAAATGACACTAAACTGCGCTATATAAATTCCATGTTATTATTATTATTATATTATTGAATCGACGCTGGGCTGTTGGCGTAGACCTTCTCTTTCACATGGCCCCAAAGGAAGAAGTCGCAAGGTGTTAAATCACAAGATCTCGGCCAATTGTGATCACCTCTTCGAGAGATAACACGGTCCGGAAACTTTTCCCGTAAAAGATCAATGGTTTTGTTGCTTGTGTAGCACGTAGCGCCGTCTTATTGAAAGTAAACATTGTCCAGATCAATACCATCCAATTCCGGCCATAAAAAATCATTCAAATCATCATCTCTCGATAGCTCTTTGAATATCAAAATAACACCTCTTATTGGAAAACCCTATATTATTCATACATCATACTCTTCTGTTATTCTGACTCTTGACATAGCCTGACTCAAGTATTTAATTCACCAGATCGTGTCATATCTTCCTCTGGTGACCTGACTTCTACCATTCACTTTTGCTTCATGTATTCACCTTCCGCTCCTTTCCCCGTTCATTGGCTCCACATGTCCAAACCAACTTAGTGTCCCTTTCTAGAAATGGCCTAGAAATTACAGGCAGAAAAATGTGTGTGGGATTGCTGCTTCAGTACACAATTTTTTTTCTTAATGATGATCAAGGTTAATCAACATTCATAAATAACTCGTTTCAGCCCACCCACCCGCCCCCAGCCAACGTGGAAAGCGTCTCGGGGCTGCGGAAAGCCGTGGACAAGACCTTCCAGGTAATGAGCACCTCCCCCAAACAGCCACAGTGCCTCGGTCCTGTCAGTCTCTCCCACCTCGCCCAGAGAAGAAATAAACTCATGAATTACACTGCTACCTCATCCGGCAAGGCCACACAGGTATAATCTCTAACTAAAGTACAAACTTTACTGAACCTGAACCTTTACACAATGGATCGTTGAACCACGATACTTGATGTCTGTATTTTGGAAACCACACACATAAGATTCGTCTGTATTTTGGAAACAACTTACATATGATTCGTCTGTATTTTGGAATCGACACACATAAGATTCGTCTGTATTTTGGAATCGACACACATGAGATTCGTCTGTATTTTGGAAACGACTTACATAAGATTCGTCTGTATTTTGGATAAGATTTGTCTATATTTTGGAAATGACATACATAAGATTCGTCTGTGTTTTGGAATACATAAGATTCACTATTTGAATTTGAATGATTATTCGTCCCATCGACAGGGAAATCAGTGTCATCGTCACTATATTATTATGTCATCAACTCTAAGATTGATAAATAATCAGAAGGAGCATTTAATAATTTGGAATTAGCACATCGAAAGGAGTGCATTATAGATCCAGAAGTCGTTATAATTGTTGGTCTCGTATGTATCACACGTACATGTGTAATAAATGTGAAATATTATATTATCTGATATTTTATATGATATACATAATACTTGTTGCATGTATGTATGTTGGAAGTCTGCGTTTTGAGTATACACTGAGACTATGTCTATGTATTGCTTTTCTTATTGAGAAAGTCTTTGATCCATTGAAGGTTGTTAGAGGATGGATATATTGATGTTATCGGGAAAGTATGTAGTTCAAATATATAATTATATTAGTTGTTCGATTTATCATATTGTACTTCAATATCTACAAAGTTATAACTTACTTCAATTAGAGACACCTCAGATCACTTGAATGCTTTTCAAAAGTCGTCGTATATTTTAAATTTTCGGCACCATAAGGCATATTGAAATTAATAGTGAATACAATAATGGTCTCTATTGAGTTATTATAAATATTAAACATTGTTGATTGAGTCGGGAGCTGCTAGTCACTTCAGGTTACATTATACTAGAGTTTCTACTGCGGAGGATTGTTGTCAATCGTCATCCAATACAAAGTAATCCATATTCTCATAACGAGTGCCACACTACTAGTTTGTTCTAAAGGAATTACTGTTGATGTAGGTTTAGCAATGTAGATATTTTAATTGTCGCTTGCTGGATGATAAGGAACTCAACTTTGCGGGAATATTTACAACAGTTCTATATTAATGTACATGATAATATTAAAATATACTTAGTACCTTTAAATTATTATGGAAACAGCACCATTTACAACAAGAGAATTGTGCAAATTTCATTAAAATATTTCTCGCTTATTATTTTCAGTATTATCACCACATCAATCTATCTTATTACGTAATTCATCTTTTTCACAGGTTTTACTTTCTAACGAATGTATACATATTTATTACGCACCTATTTATTTATTATTACATCTGCAGTCATAATATATTACATACAATTTATTGACACAGAAATATTAATAACTTAAGCATGAAGTAGTAGGTTTTCACCTATGTAACAAATTTATGAACAAATTCATTTAAATAAATTATAAATATCTGTAGTACTTCTGGCACAAAAATATAATATTATAAATATATGTATTCTCATATACACACTATTCTTAAAAATCCTAAATCGACTATGTTTACAAAAGAAGTACAATACAATATTATGTATCAAAAACATTTATTTTTCCACTTTGTTGAAATACAATATATTATATTTACAAAAAAACTATAAATGTTATGTAAAAAAAATGGTTTTTAACAGATGTTTGAGCACATATTATGTATTATAACTTGCGTATCATTTTTCATTTGAGGTAATCAACATTTCTTCTTACTTTGCTTTAAATAATGAATACAGTGAAACCCTCTTAAGAAGTTACTCTTTAATACGTTTTCCCGTCTAAGTCATTTATTTCCCACACCAAAAAATTTCCTTTCCGAATTTTGTTTCTTCACAATATAAAGACTTACTTCCGTGTTATTTGATGCCTGCGTCTCTTACCCATACCTCATTTAACTGCGTCTATTTAAAAAAGATAACAAGTTCGCTTCCGGTTTTGGTATCATTTTATCATTGATAATACATACTCCATTTGCAATATGCAAAGTAACTAATTAAATAATTTTATATTTCTCAAGTGCACTAATTTTAAGAAACTTTAGTTTTATTTCCAAGTTAGAATCTGATTTAATACTATATTATGACAAATTAATATTTTAGTTAACTGGTCCCTTAAAAAATATCTTAAAAGTGTTTCACTGTATCATACTTGTTTCAGAGAATTCCTTTTGCTGATTTTTCATCTTGCCAGCATTAAAAAAATCAAACTTAGCCATGGATGTAAAAAAGTTTGCATACTAAAGATACAATCTTCTCACACAAATTTAATGCAGTTACTCATTTTTTTCTGCATAAACTTTATATTTGCCAGCCAAAATTGAATAATAAAATATATTTGGGTCTATTGTACCATTTTAGTTCTGTATTATTAATAAATTGGCCAGATCGAAACTGAATAAATATAAAGCAGGAAAAACAGGTTGCATCATTTGAATGAGAAGACTGTTCTATTTATTATTTCAATTAATATTTTTCAACTGTAGATTAATATAAAAAAGTTATTGTATTGTGATTTGAATAAAATTAACAAATTGTGGGTTGACATTTAAAATTGACTGCGCATTTCTGTCTCAAAATTATATACTTAATAATTCTACTAAATGTAGAAAAAATTACCTTCTACAGTAGAACCTCGTTAATTCGAAATCCAGCGGACATAAAAAATCAAATTTCGAATTAACGAATTCCCACGTAATTCGAAATTTTATAAAAAAAAAAAAAAAAACGCCGAAAATCGATTTTCTCGGCCGCCTCTTCAAATCCGGGTGGTATTTTATTTGTAAATTCGTATTAATACCAATTATTTCTTTATTTTCGCGGTCGATTACCGTAGCGGCCGGCCCTTTAAATTCAGATATTCGCAATAAATTCGTAAAAATGCTATATATTTACGCGTAAATCGAGATTTTGCTGCGGATTTCGGTCGCGGCCTACCCTTTAAATTGAGATATTTGTAAAAATACGATATATTTCCGCGTAAATCGAGATTTCGCGGTAATTTTCCGTCGCGGCCGGCCCTTTATTTCAAATATCTGAATTTGAATTCGTAAAAATACGATATATTTCCGCGTAAAACGAGGATTCGCTGCCGTATTCCGTCGCGGCCGGCTCTTCAAATTCAGATATTCGAAATAAATTCATAAAAATGCTATATATTTACGCGTAAATCGAGATTTCGCTGCCGATTTCGGTCGCGGCCTAACCTTTAAATTGAGATATTCGTAAAAATACGATATATTTCCGCGTAAATCGAGATTTCGCGGTAATTTTCTGTCGCGGCCGGCCCTTTATTTCAAATATCTGAATTTGAATTCGTAAAAATACGATATATTTCCGCGTAAAACGAGAATTCGCGGCCGTATTCCGTCGCGACCGGCTCTTCAAATACAGATATTCGAAATAAATTCGTAAAAATATGATATATTTCCGCGTAAATCGAATTTTGTCGGCAGTTTTTCGTCGCGGCCGGCCTTTTAAGTTCAGATATTTGAAGTAAATTCGTAAAAATATGTCATATTTCGGCATGGATCAAAATTTTTCGGCCGATTTCCGTCGCGCCGTATTTTTTCAACTCGGATATTCGAAGTAAAGTTAGTAAAAATACGATATATTTCCGCGTAAATTGAAATTTCGCGTCCGATTTCCGTCGCGGTGATGAAATACGATATATTTACGCGTAAATCGAAATTACGCGGCCGAGTTTCGTCGCGGCCGACCCTTTAAATTCAGATATTTGGCGTAAACTCGTAAAACTGCGACATATATCCGCGTAAAATGTATTTTCTCGGCCCTTTACTCGGATATTCGAAATAAATTTGAAAAAATACGACATTCCAGTGTAAATCGATTGAGATTTACAAAATAATAATACTAATTAGGACGATGTATAACCACGTAAAAATACATTTTTCGGCGTTTTACCTCCACGGCTGACTTTTAGATTCAGATTTACGAAATATTATGATTTATTTTCGCAAAAATCAAATTTTTTCGAATTACACGAACAAATTTTCGTGCGCGGACAAAAATAAATTTCGAATTACGAATTAACGAATTTCGAATTAAAACAAATTTTGTATGAAAAAATTTTTCAGCGGAAATTTTTTTTGCGAAAATTTCGAATTACGCGTTTTTTCGAATTATCGGGGTTCGAATTAACGGGGTTCTACTGTATATACAATGAGGCAATAGTCCTTTTATGTACTACGTTTTATTTTTTAAATCAACATTATGTCCTTATACACTACTTAATTTTCTACTTTGTCTTTGTGTTATATGCTGAGAGAATTTTAAGATAGCCCTACGGCGCTAAAAGGATTCAAATGTGTGTTTACTTTAAATCTGTTTTTTGGCGTTAGTGCATTTTAGTTGTCAGCCCATAAAATATTAGGTAGGTATAAGAACAAGCTGGACATTAATACAAGCACACACGGAATACCTATGCCTAATGCTTTAATATAATAATAAAAAAATACACACTTGATCACAGATTGAACAAAAATATTTTTATAACAATATTTATTAAAGAAATGTATGAAGTACAAGCATTCAATCATATCTGTATTATATAAAAAATATGTAGGAAAATATTCATGCTTACACTTTAACATATAAACAATCTATCTCTTAACACCTTAAATTTGATAATTAGTATATATTCTAAAATTATACAAACAGTTTCTTTCAATTACACATCTGCCCTGATGATGGACACTCCGCTGTCCGAAACGTTGACTTCAGAAGGAGGTAAACAGTTTCTTACTTGGTATTATTTGAGATTTTCACTTCCCAAAGTATTGTTACAATATTTTCTTATTTATTTCAAAAATCACCTATGGCCAGTTGTTCGACTATTCTAATTTGACATTGTCACAAATCGACCATCAGCGCTGCCATTTTGAATTTTTGAACAGTTTATTCTCGGCGTGACAGCGGTTTATTAAATTTTACATTGGGTTAAGTTAAATTTCAACTTCTGTAATTATTATCAAATCGCATACATTTTTATTACCCACCGAGAACATCCTAAATATAGTTATTTTTAAAAATAAATTAAATGATTGCACTTACTGCACTTTTACACCGTGTGACCCATTCATCTCTTCTCTGTTCTAATTATTCGAAAATTACATATTATGTATACATATATAATTTATCGCTTTCTGAAAAATATTTATGTATATTATACATAATGTATAAAGCTATTAAATTGATTATAACTCTCTGGACAATGGATTACATTGTGCATTAATTTAATAGTTAAAAATAAAAATACTAACTCTTTACTGTAAGGAAAATATTTCAGATATAATTAAATAGTGCCATGATTATACAATTTACTTTAATTTAATTATTATTTACAATGTTAAATTAACTTTTATATATTATTTTTACAAATCTCTTTCCACATTTGCTTGATTCTTTTATTTTTCGAAGATGTAGGTCCAATATTTTTGTGATTATAATTTATAATTTAACAAAATATTCCAAATACTTTTTATTTTTTATATAAATTTATTTACGCTTTTAGTTAAGGTATTATTTTGTATTATACGTTTAATTATGTTAATATTTTGAACTTATGAAATTTCTTTATTATAAATATTATTTTTATGAATTAAAATAAAAGCGCTTCCATGGGATATAAAAGTAAATTTTTTATACATTTTCAAACCTAGGTTCAATTTTTTTATAGGTTTTTTGTGGGCAATGTGTTTTTCCGAATTGGGATTGGAAATTTTTAATATTTTTATTAATTAAGTGATATTGTTCTTTAGGTTGGGTTTTGCAGAGAATCAAATGATGTATTGTCATCAAACTGTCAATCAGCCCCGTTTTTTTTTTTTTTTGATGTCGATTGTAGGTCCATTTCAGCTTTATAGCAAATTGTATTGTTGACAAGCATAACAACTTGACAGTTGTGCTTTTCTGCTGGTAAATGATTCGAAAGTTGAAACGATCTAGAATTGGTGTTTAAACGCCGACATTTCAAAAGGAAAAAACAAAATTACACCTATTACAACTTGAAAAAGGTTCCTACACGAATGTCATTTATCCAGTACCTACCTACTTTTCCCTGACCATAAACACTAGCTGGAAACTATTCAAATAATGGAACATATTATTGACCAAGAAGAAGGATTCGGACCATAAATAAACTACTCACTAGATCGATATCTTCGGGCTTTTTGTATGAAACAAATTGGTCCTAAAAAACCATAGATATGCCAACATATAGATGGTAAAATTCTTATTTGGAGCCTACTTATTATACTATACACCAATGAAAAACTCTGAAAGTTTATTCCATAGACTTTCAGAGTATTTCATTGGTGGATATAGTTAGACAATCATATGACGTCACAATATTTCGGTTCTAATTTTCGATCGAATTTATACCCCCCTGATTCGGACTATCATGGAAGCAAGTTGTTTGCGTTGCCAGTGTAATATCAGATTTCAGAACTCATTTGTTCGTTTGGCAGCAACTACCTCAAGGTATCGCGGTGGAACTATCCTTCGCAAATATGTTACAGTGGTAAGTGACTGGTCATTCCGTTTTCCTTCCATACCTAAGTGCGCCCTACTGTCGAATTTGGCAGCCATCTCTGGTCCGGAGCCCCTAAATACCTGAAAAAAACCCTTGACTCTGCAAAAACGGGCGGTCCGTTTGATAGATTCCCCAATCTTAACAAACGGACTGCAATCTTTAGAGCACAGGCGTCAGGTAGGTATGCTGTCCTTGTTCTATCGGTATTACAATGGAAGATGCTCTGAGGAACTAGCGTCATTGATCCCTTCGGCACCGGTGCGTAGTCGGGATACACGCCAAACGCGCGCCCAACATTTGTACACGGTTGACATTTGTCACATGAGAACGGGTCGCTTCTACGATTCGTTCTTAAGTTCAACAGCTCGGCTGTGGAACGAACTGCCGGCCTCTGTGTTTCCTCCCTCCTACAACATGGGACTCTTCAAGACCCATGTTCACTCCTTCCTCTCCACAAAAAGACCCTCCACACAGCATCCCCAAAGATGACATAGGCCCTGAGGAAAATTATTTTCTTCAGGGCCTCCTGTGTGGAGTTAGTATAAAAAAAATACCTTGTTCTGTCTTTTATATACAATCGCCCAATTCTGTCAAACACCATTTCATTTCGTTATTGTTTACAGTCGATTTAGAATTTATCCGAAGCCGTATAATTCGGATCCAACAGTGCTGATAGGCCATTTGATGACAGTGTTACATTTGAATTACTTTGCACCCCAGCTTTAGTGTATGTTAATATTATAGTTTGTGAAGTGTTGGCCTATTGATTCTTCCATTCACTGCGCGTATGGCTTTGTGTTACGCTGTGCATAGGCAGTGATGATCTTGTCAATTCTTTAAACTTATATCAAGGACGTATTGTGCAAGTCTTTATTACGTGCACCAGTCCGTTGTTAATAATAATATGTATGTATTTATCTGCTTATAATCGAGGTTCGTTCATTGTTTGAAGGATCTTATAGACTTAAGTTTAATGTTGAAAGAATTTATTATTAGAGAGTTTAACATACCTTACAACTTAAGTGCATTAGTGTATAACTATGAACTATGTGCTTTAATATGTATTATGTGTGTGAATTGAATAACTATTATATTATCAATATCGTTTTAATAGTCCCCATATCATATTAATTAAAAAAATTAACTCATGATCATTAAAACCTCTGGACTGGAACCCTACAATACTTGATTCTGTGCTATGGAGGGCGGTCCCTCTGATTGGCAATCCATTGTTAACAGATTGATTGCCATCTCAAATGCACACAATGTAGGCAAGCTGAGTCTATTCTACGGGTATTTTAAAAGAGCCTGCTCTAAGAAGCTAGCAGCTTTAATCCCCGATGCACCGGTGCACATGATGGACATGAACAGAACGCCCGTTCATAGTTGATGTTGGCTACATGATAATGGATCGTTGTGTAAGTCGGCTCGTATGTAGACCGAGCTACCGGCATCTGTTTTCCTCCTTCGTATAATCCGGACCTCTTCAAGATCCACATTCATAAATCCCTTCCTACAGCCCCTACCTTAACCCGCCTCACAACACTGCCCAATCAGGTGGCGACATACTTCCCCTGTCTTTAGGGGCGCTCTTGTGAGGTGTCACATACATTTCACTGATGCTGCGAAATATTTATTTACTATTTAAAGTGTCTACTTCAAAACTGTAATGATATATTTATATGATATATATCTGTTAGTAGTTACACTATTTTTTCTTATTGAAAATTATAGAACAAAAAATGTAGCGTCTTTCATTTTTTGATAGTTGAGAGAATGTAAAAAAAAACTCCATAGCTCATGATGGACATGACGTTGTAAGTTGAAAATATAGTGTCGTTAACCAAGAAAATTAAGTGAGAAAAATCTGAGCAAATTTCATAATGCAAGAGATATCCATCTCTGAGAACATACACTGCAAATGTTTAGCTCTTATAATAATATTTATCAATTATATGTATTTTTAGCGTTGATGATTTTTCGCGTGCCATGGCCATTATAGTCTTAACAAGATTATTAATATTATTATTATTGATTACATGTTAGTTTATGAAAGAAGACTAATTTTACTGTACGAATTGAAGACACAAGTGGATGTTATAAAATCTAAATTATTAGAAATATATTTTGCAACTAAGCATATCCAACCAGAATTGATTATTAAGTTTGCGTTGTTCCAAAGTTCGTCACATTTGATGATCATCAATTCGACGATCACCGCCATTTTGATTATTTGACATTTTAAAAATCCCCGTTGAACACCACGGCTCTATTGAATGGTTACTCCTTTTTATCAGGAGATATTTAAGAAAAATAGCACCCTTAAAATGATCCAAGTATTAATTGTTATTGCATACTCAGATACGTGATCGGCTTCTGACAGTCTGACATCTGGACTTGGACATAAATATGTACCTTACACCTATTAACTACCTGGCATCGTACCAAGAGTCGTACGACCATTCATCAGAGTTCACCAGAGCCTTATCGTACAAGCGCAGTATTCTCATTGCTCGTACGCTCTGAGCTAACGGCTCCCGTTCAATTGAGTCAACCCTTTGAGCCGTACAAAAATATTTAGCTGCTGTGGTGCTGTGGTGCTGTGGCTCCTGCTCTTAATAAAATGAGTCATGACTAGAGATGGCAAAATTTAGCATTAATTTTCAGATTTTTTAGCATTAACAATTGGAAATTTAGCGTTTTATAGCATTTTGAGGCATAATTTAGCGTTTTGTAGCAAAATAGAAAAAAAATGTATTTCCTGAATGTTTTTAGTGCATATTTTAAGTATTTTTGGTAAAATATATGTTTAACCTTCATTTGCAAGTATTTCCATGTGAAAGATTATAAATAATTAATTTGAATATTAAATGAATAAGGAAGGAAACTCTAAGTACGGGTCGAACACAAACACAACAAATGCAGATTGCGATTAACATCAATAGGCGTCATTTATTTTGCACAATTTGTGTTATGTCAAAAAGCAATTTTAGCCTACAGTACAAAAATATTAAATATTTACACATAAAATAATAACAAAATTATAAAAAATCGTAGGAAAGGCTTCCAAAAATTAAATAAAGTAGGCATAATACTTTTCCCTGCACATTCACATGAAACTACCTTCCTTATGCATTTTTCTCAATTCTTCTTTAGTTGTACTGGACTAAATATTACTGTATCAGCTTCTCCAATTTGTACGGTTCTTTGACTTCTGAAATACGCTATATTCTCGGAAAGCGTTTAAATTCAGCGTACAGTATAAATTAAAAATATTAAATATTTACACATAAAATAGTAACAAAATTGTAAAAAGAGGTAGGACAGGCTTCCAAAAATGAAATAAAGTAGGCATATTTGAAATACAAAAAACAATGGAAAAGGCACTTTACTGATTCAATGATAGCATTGCGCACGTTTCAATAGTGGGCTCCTTCATTCTCGTACGCCTGTCAGTCAATACCCGGTATTTTCGGGAAATTCGTGCCTATTTCGCTAAATAGAATAATTTAGCTGAAATACGGCCAAAATCACGTTTTTCGCGTTAATTCTAGAAATAGAAATCACTGGAAACACTTTCAAATGCCTTGAAACGCAAAGAAAACTTATAAATGCCCTATTTTTGAACCATAAATATTTGTTCGCGTTTTTAGTTAAAACGAAATTTTGCCATCTCTAGTCATGACCCATCGCGATTATGATCATAAAGCTTAAACAGGTTTCAACTTTTACCGTTCAAATGTCAAAAATTCAAAATGGCCCTGGAGTTTGAAACTGCTCAACTTTAAGATCGTACAACATCTGAAACTTTGGATGCCGTTATGTACTTAACAACTTCATACATGCAAAAATCGTATTTTTTTTTGTAATTTGGTAACTTAACACCTTCATCCCCTTGTGTCTCCAATTATTAGTTACTTACTATTGTATAATTTGTTTCCAGTTCAAAGATCAAAATCTATGTTAGTATATTTGTAAATAAACCCATAGTGGGAAGTGTTTTTCTCACTTATGTATTCAACACTGGAAAAAACTCAGTTTATTGAAAAAGATGCTCACAACATAATTTTTTTAATCAATGGGGGGTTGTGAATATGAATTATTATTCCATGATTTGTTAAAACATGTAAAGTTGGCTGTACATTCATACATTAAAATATGTAAAGTTGGCTATACATTCATATAATTAAAGCACTCTGTAAACAAGTGAAATTCTTGTACATGTACGTACAACCTTAGTTCAAGGAATGAATATAATGTTTACAACATGAAAATTAAATTAAAAACTTTAATTTATCACAACTAACCCTTTCTTACAATACATGCATACTACTACATGGTATGTAGTTATTATTTACATGACTTTAAACATCAACTTTTCAGGCCTCAGTCATATTCTGTCAGACGGCGGTCTGAGTATTTCCGCTTTGCAATAAAATCCAAATATGGAATAATTCCGAACGTATCCGAAAACTAATAACTATTTTTAAAAGGTGATGAAATGCGCTCTCATATTTTATTATTAGAAATAAACATATATTTTTTGAAATATTAAAATTTTGAATGCAAACATAAAAAAAAATTAAAATGGCTCACTTAACGTTTTTCGTAACTAATATTACGGATAACGAAAAAATATATAAAACACACTTGTTTTACTAGATAAATGTATTACAAACTTTATCGTCGCCTCTCTTTTTTGTCATTTCATATAAAAATAATTTATAAAAAATTTGCAAAGTTTTTTCAAATCGCGATCGGTACCTTTGCTTTCATATAGGTGCACATTTTAATTCTTTTGCGGTTAACTTCTACATTTGAATATAAAGTGTGGTGTTTTCTTTTTCTAACACTGTTTAGATCATATTTCTCACCATGACAGTAAGGGAGATACAACGATTTCTACGAGACCATATGAGTTGTTCCCAAAAGTGAACAAATTAGCCTAAAAGGTTAAATAATATGGATTAAAAAATGTGGCGTCTTGTCTCAATTTTTTAAAGTTGAAAATGTTTGCATCCACCTAAAATAAAATTATAATAAAAATTGTCCAAATTGCATGATTCATATTTTTGAAATTTCAAATAGTGTTTTCGCCTTTTCCAACAAATGATATATATAGATATATTTATTTTCTTAATAAATTGTTGGTTTATTTTTGTTGCGAGTTGTCGGTTAAATCCTGGAAGACGCATTGTCATTGTTATTGCTCCAAGTAGATAACTTTTCACATGTAACATTATTACGCAAACTGCACCAGAGAAGATAAATACAATTGGTACACACAATATTTTTAAGAAATTGAGATAAATTTATGAATGTTAAATTAAAATAATGAAATTTCTATTGTGGTTGTTATTCAAATTCTAGAATATAGTTACATATTATATGTATCGCTCTAATTTGTAGCTTCCTAATCTCTCATTATTACCACACATTTTGTAGATTGTTTATTAAAAGTTATAGATGTTAAATTCTAAAACCACAAGAGACTTGAAAGTACTGAATCGGTTAGAGACATTATTTTCTATTGAATAATAGGCGCTGGTAATAGCTCAACAGCAAATCTTAAAATTGAACTGTAATTATGGCAAACAAACAGAAGAACTTGTGCTTCCAGTGTAATTTGGTTTGGATCAAACCAATGAGTTAAATGTGACACACGCATATTACGTCTGCTGAAAAGTACACACAGAAATGTCTGCTGAAAAATGTACACAGAAATGTTTCTTGTTGAAGAATAGATACAGAATGTTTTATGGTCATATCGATTATGTAGTGCAAAAGAACCTTAAGTCTTTTTTTTTCTGATTTAAATGCAAAAATATCCGCTTGATTCATATCTTTGCTGTGTAAAAACATTACATCTGCTAAAAAAAAACGACATTTACTTTTTATGTAAATTAATGTTTCTGTAGCATTTTTTAATACAGGGGTAGGCAACCTTAGACGATTTGGTCATTTTTATGTCATCATTCAAGGGCCAGACATTAAAAAATCTGTCTGTAAAATGAACAATTTCAATTTTGCAAAACAATGATTGCATTTATGGCTATTTTGCACTATGTGATAGATATAAACGTACATATATATTTATATCAAGTTAAGAGAAACTGTATAAAATTGCAAATATGCACTGAATATATTATTATAAAACAATGTGTAATAAAAATTATCTCTTATTATCAGAATCTTGTCATGTTACAATAATAATATTACTGCTGCCATATAGTACTATATTCGTAGATTCACATTTTGGTGAGACACGGTAGAGAAGGCTTCACATAAAAAGCCATGCAAAATGATATTAAAATCTGCGCTTCATATTGTTAAATGTTAGTTTTTCTCTTTTTATGGCCTGTAAAACATGTCATTGTTTTAATCGGCAATAAAAACTCATGCTTCTTACATATTTATTGTCTTCCAACTAGAAAATTGTATCAAATTGTAAAAGTTCTGCCATTCATTTGGCATAATTTTGTAGCCTAACCATCCATTACCACCTTGCCAGTATTGCATATCTATGCAGAATGTACTTATCTCGTAATTAATCGATGAAATAATTTTATTGTTGCTTGCGCAGTAGAAAACTAAAGACAAAAAGAAGAAAAATATATTTCGATCATGACAAAAGACAATCACAAAATGTTAAATGCCAGAAAGTCTCGACAAAAGATTTTTTTAAATCTGTATTATTTTATTTAGCTAAAAAATCTGTATGCAAATGAGCAGGGTTTTTTCTTCAGACAAGTGTTGAATATGTTTAACTTTAAGTGTAATTTAGCAACGCTTTTGAGCCTTTTTCAATTTATGTGTAAGACCATGTAGGAAAATATTAATTACGTACATTATATTTAATTGTTAAGTGTTGAAGAATAGAATCTGCTGCTCTAAAGGTAACATGGTTCCATATCAAATATTTTTCAGAAATAAATATTTAAACCGAAATGTTTTTTTAATTATTATTTAACCCTTTTGTTACTCAAGTTTACAGGACCGGACCCAAGTCAAACCACGCCTGGCACTAGTAAAACCTCAAGGGCGCTGTGTTAGCCAAGGTTCATTTTGTGCTTTCAATTAGTAAAATTAAAGACAGATCACAGTAATTGTCAGATAATCAAGCGCCAGATTACTGAGCGTACCATATTACCCAATCACACAATCTAAATCTTTTCTAGGCACTGATGAGATGAACCAACAGAAGTGTATTGTAAGGGTGGGTGTGTGGTAATATCAATTTTATCTTACTTTGGGTGAAATTGATCAAATATTGAAATTCTTTCTTGAATGGATAATTGATTTCATTGGCTTCTCCGGTGGGGCCTACTGGAGAGTGGTAAAATCGTAAGTAAATCGTAAGTAGATTAACTTCTAAGGATTTTCTGTTTGCTGGGCAGTGGTGTTTTGGCTTCCTTGTAAGCAGCATTCCACAAGGACTAAACCAAAAGGCATTAACAAAAAAATCAGCAATATATTATGACCAAATTGCCCCTAAACCAGTGGAACGCCGATGGGAAAAACAAAAATAACATCGTTTGGCTAATAAAATGTTAAGTTCCACTAACATTTTTCTGTTTTATGATCCGGCCTTCAACGGGTATACTGTATACTTTTGATGAAAATTACATTTCTTCAGTGAAAAGAGATCTATGTTTCTGTGGAAATGATCGAAAGTTCATATGGGCCTTATTTCAGCAGAAATTCTGTGGGAATCATCATACTGGGCAGTTAGAGCTTAGAACGCTCTTGATGTGATTGTTCGCAAAAACGTTGCTTTACAAATTATTATTATTGTTGTGTAAATAATGCTTAGAGGTATAAATTCAGGCTGCACTTACTGACTTTTTCCACCCGAAACTTCACCACTTACCACCAAATTTGCCACTGCTTACCACCAACCTCTTTCACTTGAGTTGGGAATGAAAAATGAGAAGAGAACTCTAACGACGATAGTGAGAAGGTTTGTATTTTTTGCTAAACCTGATCATTTTATTTTCAATAAAACTGTTTATCGTAATCAGTCGTACGATGGCTACCCATATTTAGGTCTGATCGCTCTTGGCCTCGAGCGATGGTCGTCTAAATTTAGATATTATAGAAAAGTTTTTGGAATTTATTTAAAAATCGAATTTTTTATAAAACCTACATATAATATTGGATAAACAATGAAATTTAAGTGGGGTTCAATCACTTTAAACTATAGTAAGCAGTTTAGGATTTTTTAATCAGTGCTGCCAAATCCAAAACCGAATGGCCGGAAATCTTCATCGCTCAAGGCATTTTTGTGAATATCCCATCGCTCAAGTGGATATCTGATATTTTAAAACGTGGAAATTACAAGTTTTTTTTTTAAATGTGTATTACAGATTTATATAATCCTATTACAAAACATGTGACATAATTTACATGACTTTAAATAAAAAAATGAAAAGTCCTAGGCTAAAATGACTCTTGAAACCTTCAAGGCCAATGTTCAAAATCAAGAGAACTATATCATTTATTAGCACCATATCTCTTGTCATGCTGTGCTGGACCAGTACGTCTGTTCTGCCATATGGTTAGAGCAAGTTGTGATGTCGACCCTGGTGGTAGTTATTTGATACAAACAATTTACAGCATTCCTGGAGGTAAGGGCTGTCAATAAAATGGTTTATTATTTTTAATGCCGTTCCTACAAGGGCCCCATTCCTCCTAGATTGGAGTTTCATAGGGCATTTCAGAGAGCAAAATATCATCATGCATTCTCATATAAAGATACCTTAGATTTTTTTTTAAAATTAGTTCTAGCAGTTCTATGTATTTTTGCTGGTATGGGGCCCAAACAGCAAAAGCGTATTCTAGTTTTGATTGTATAATGAGGTTGAACATCGATGTCATTGCTTCGGAAGTGGAAAATTGTTTACTTGTTCTTGTCACAAATCCAAAATGTTTGTAACTTTTTTTTTCCATTATTTCTGGCTTTCATCCTTCAAGGGTTTTCTTGGCCATCATTTAAAAATATGGAGAAATGAAAGGTGAATTTAGATATTAATTTTATTTAAATAGGCAAATTTCTAAATTATAATGAAAATTGGAGTCGAGTTCAGACTTAAGGCGAAATAGGTAGACTTGACCTGAAATTTGGCATTTTTGAGGCCAGTTTTAGACGTTTGGACACTTTTCTAGAGAAAAACACAAATTGATTTCGAAAGATCGTTATTTTATCTATTAAAGTAAGATGTTAAATTTTGAAAAATAATATTATTTTCATACCATAATAAAGTGTTACCGTTGGACGATGCGCAGATTTGTTGCATTTTCAAAGGCGAAGTTGTATTATACAACAAATATTTCAAATCATATAATAATACAGTATAAACAATCAATAAATTATCTATCATATGTATGTATAAGAATTTTGTTTTTATTTCAAATAAAATGACTAATAAATAAATCCGAGGACGCGTTTTGTGACGAAAATCCCCCAATTTGACTACATATTTATTTATGACCTTACAAATTGGTATAGTTGAGATTTTTTTACAAAAATTATCTACTATGATATTATTGAAACATTAAAAATAATTTATGACCAAGAAATATATTCTTAAAGTATATAATAGTAATTAATTTCGATTCGCGTTTATTGTTTGTTCGTTGTTTGTGATTACCACGGCGCAAGCTGAAATTTTATCATTCCCCGCTGCGACAGGGCGGCGAATTTGACGAATCTAGTCGGGAAAATGTGACACGCAAGGTCCTAAGTTACGTGCCACCTCCAGAAAACGTTGTAACTCCCACGCCGTCGGGGATTTACATCCCTTTCTAGGTCAATACATAGGTAACACACGACGATCTTGTCGACATTTTGCCTGCTTATTAACGATAGGTTGTGTGCCTACCCATTCAGCCAATTATCATGTGAGATATATGTAAGGTCTACTCGAAATGCCAAATTTGGGATGAGGACTGTCTGTATTTTAATATTTGGTTCCAGTATTTATTTTATGAGGTTACTAGCATCCTCGTGTATTAGGTATGGGTAACTTCTACTGAATACCTATCCTCTCAGGTAAGGTATAAACGGATAATTGGTTTGATTTTTTGCATTTAATTTAAAGAGGCTGCCTACCTCTCGAAAGATACCTGTTGAGAAAAGTTGTTCGGTTGGTAGTTTTATTTCGGAGATTACCATCTCCCTCTTTCGACTTTAGATTTGTTTTTGTGCATCCCAATTCGTAACTTAGAAAGTCAAATAATAGATGAAAAGTATTAAATTAGAAAGTCAAATAACAGAAGAAAAGTTTTCATTTCGTTCCGTCTGGTTGCATCCGATCGCTTTCAATTTGGGACGGCATACGCTAGCAAAACTTCCCCTTTGACTGACTGTACTCCGCGCCTCTCGGCCTATATATGAAAAGGTCGTTGACTCGTCTCTCGCTCACAGCTGATTGACGGTTCGCCTAGCACATCCCTGTTAATGATAACATTATTTGGGCGGCAGGTGTCGTAAACTTAGTTCCTGTACCTCGGTTGTATCCGTCTTTTAAAAAGGTCCTCTGAAATTTAATAAATAATATAAAAAACTCACCCAGTTAGGCACCTCTCATTCTCAGCGTGAAGCTTACCTGGTTACACTATATAGCTAAATCACTTTAATTTTCGACCTCCTCCCTACGCTTATAAAAGGGTAATTAAATATTCCTGTAAATAAAATTGTACCTCCCTAATCTGTTAGGATTCGAACCCACAGTTAATAATCTATTTGATTCTCTGGTTTTCGGTCTCCGTGGATAGAATGCCATCTCGCCAAATCAATAACTTAGCCCGATTAAACACTTCCTGCCTTTAAGTACATTCACTCTATTTTAAAAACGCAATCATTATTTTTATTATTTTCATGTTTTTAAGACAAGCAATCTAGTTCGAACTGTATACGAAATCACGTTTAAATCAACACAACTTTATAACACAATCGCGATTGCACAACACCTGGCGCCCCTGAGGTGGGTTTTTACAAAACGGCGCTCTACAAATTATCCAATTATTATTATTGTCATTATTATTAATTGTTTTCCCACTGAGTCGAACCACTTTCACTTCACACAAACACCGGATCAATAATCTTTCACTTTAATTCAATATTCCGCAATATTCTCTAATACCATTTGAATTCAATAATTAACTGCAATTTCAAACAACACTTCTGATTTGTATCCCTTTCTCGGGGCTGTCAATGCACCCAAGTTCAAAACTCGACTGTCTGTATTTTATCCCTTCCTGTGGAATGTGTTCACTTAAGGCCTGTCTGTCAATAAATCTCCCGTCGTTGTCTAAACAAAATTTTTTTTTTTGAGCACGTTCGTTTCGTTTATTTTATGTGAGTGTCCAAAACATCACAGCCTCCCTTTAGTTCTAAGCCCAGCGGGTAATCTCGCTTCCTCGTGTTAGTCGATGGGATTAGAAATAACTATAGGTAATTTGCCCTTTTAATAACCTGGACAAGGCGGCGAAATTGGTGATGAGACCTGGTTTTCTTTATTCTGGCGTGAAGGTTGCCGATTTGGAACAAGGGGAGACCCGGCCGGTTGTGATATCCAGACACGCAGATATCGATCGCCTTGCTCAAATTATCATCCATCAGTTTTGTTTGGTAAGAGGAGGAGTCAATCTTAGCTTGAAAAAAATTCATTTCCTTTCCTCTCCTTCCCCTCCCAAAATATATACATGGATGGCGCCGACAACTAACACCATAAACTTATCGTATGTATATCACACATATAAAATCTAACACTTTATTATATTCACATTACCCTACGATAGGTAGAATCGAGTAGCTAGTGGGGGGGGAGCAGGCGACTTAGAAGATAAGGTTTATAAAATGGTTTTAAAACACAGCGGTAATGGATTCAACTCACTCTATCTCAAAAGAACCAAGGGATACCACACATACATAAATAACTAGGTTTCTAAACCGAGAAACAAAAGCCCAACACAACGTTCGGTGAAGCCTTTTTATACTGAACCGTCACGTGAAATGAGTACGTTCAAGGTCGTACGTCACGTAGACAAACTAGGATGTACACTCTTGAAGGGGTGTGTAATAAAGAAAAGACGGCAGGGAGGACCTTCCCTCCCCGGATATATATATATAACCAAAGCCTTATGGAAAAGTTACCTACGGGACTTAAGGAAAATTATCGTAGAAAGAAGAGAAGGAAAAGTTTGAAGTAGAAAGGGCAGATCATTACATCTGATGCCGCAAACCAGGAGAGATAGATTTAAAAGCTGGCTTGAGTTCATTACTGTTGTTGAGGGAAAAATGGATTTCATAAACCTTATTAATTCACACTAACAGCAAAAGAAATGGTACCTATCGTCAAAAATGATAACAGAGACATCGTACTTCAAAGGCAAAATAGAATAAACAGACAGACCCGGAAAACATTGAATTCATTGTGACGACAAAAAACATCTAAAATGTTCATAAACAACGAAGCCAAAGGATAAACAAACATCGAAATCGGATTAATTATAACACAAGAATAAGATAGCTGGGACAAATCTAAAATAAACATTGCATTTGGATATCGTGAAGTATATGGCATATTTTATACCGTTGATATTAGAATAACTGTAAACAATTATTGTTTATTCCAGATCTAAAAGGCAGAGAATGTTTAAGTCATAAATAACACAGACGGACAAAAAACCATCGGATCACAGCCGAGGACACAAAATAAAAACAAATCAACATGGAAATAAATAACACTCGAACATAATACAAATAACGTATTGAGATGAAACAACACTGTTTAAACAATTAACTCAGAGTTTAAAATTCGAAAATAAACAAGTGTGACATGACATATTGAATTTCTACCCATAAAGACACGAAACACTTGAAAAAGCTGAGGGCGGAAAAAAACTCACCAGTAGAACAAGCCGATAATCACGGGAACCAAAAAATAAACAGATGGTAGGTTGCGAAGAAAAAACCGAAGAACAGGGGCGCTCAACATTTTGGAAGAATTAAAATAAAATTTAAAATAAAAATAAAAAATAAATACAGAGGTATTCGAGAAACGTAAATTACCTATAGTTATTTCTAATCCCATCGACTAACACGAGGAAGCGAGATTACCCGCTGGGCTTAGAACTAAAGGGAGGCTGTGATGTTTTGGACACTCACATAAAATAAACGAAACGAACGTGCTCAAAAAAAAAAATTTTGTTTAGACAACGACGGGAGATTTATTGACAGACAGGCCTTAAGTGAACACATTCCACAGGAAGGGATAAAATACAGACAGTCGAGTTTTGAACTTGGGTGCATTGACAGCCCCGAGAAAGGGATACAAATCAGAAGTGTTGTTTGAAATTGCAGTTAATTATTGAATTCAAATGGTATTAGAGAATATTGCGGAATATTGAATTAAAGTGAAAGATTATTGATCCGGTGTTTGTGTGAAGTGAAAGTGGTTCGACTCAGTGGGAAAACAATTAATAATAATGACAATAATAATAATTGGATAATTTGTAGAGCGCCGTTTTGTAAAAACCCACCTCAGGGGCGCCAGGTGTTGTGCAATCGCGATTGTGTTATAAAGTTGTGTTGATTTAAACGTGATTTCGTATACAGTTCGAACTAGATTGCTTGTCTTAAAAACATGAAAATAATAAAAATAATGATTGCGTTTTTAAAATAGAGTGAATGTACTTAAAGGCAGGAAGTGTTTAATCGGGCTAAGTTATTGATTTGGCGAGATGGCATTCTATCCACGGAGACCGAAAACCAGAGAATCAAATAGATTATTAACTGTGGGTTCGAATCCTAACAGATTAGGGAGGTACAATTTTATTTACAGGAATATTTAATTACCCTTTTATAAGCGTAGGGAGGAGGTCGAAAATTAAAGTGATTTAGCTATATAGTGTAACCAGGTAAGCTTCACGCTGAGAATGAGAGGTGCCTAACTGGGTGAGTTTTTTATATTATTTATTAAATTTCAGAGGACCTTTTTAAAAGACGGATACAACCGAGGTACAGGAACTAAGTTTACGACACCTGCCGCCCAAATAATGTTATCATTAACAGGGATGTGCTAGGCGAACCGTCAATCAGCTGTGAGCGAGAGACGAGTCAACGACCTTTTCATATATAGGCCGAGAGGCGCGGAGTACAGTCAGTCAAAGGGGAAGTTTTGCTAGCGTATGCCGTCCCAAATTGAAAGCGATCGGATGCAACCAGACGGAACGAAATGAAAACTTTTCTTCTGTTATTTGACTTTCTAATTTAATACTTTTCATCTATTATTTGACTTTCTAAGTTACGAATTGGGATGCACAAAAACAAATCTAAAGTCGAAAGAGGGAGATGGTAATCTCCGAAATAAAACTACCAACCGAACAACTTTTCTCAACAGGTATCTTTCGAGAGGTAGGCAGCCTCTTTAAATTAAATGCAAAAAATCAAACCAATTATCCGTTTATACCTTACCTGAGAGGATAGGTATTCAGTAGAAGTTACCCATACCTAATACACGAGGATGCTAGTAACCTCATAAAATAAATACTGGAACCAAATATTAAAATACAGACAGTCCTCATCCCAAATTTGGCATTTCGAGTAGACCTTACATATATCTCACATGATAATTGGCTGAATGGGTAGGCACACAACCTATCGTTAATAAGCAGGCAAAATGTCGACAAGATCGTCGTGTGTTACCTATGTATTGACCTAGAAAGGGATGTAAATCCCCGACGGCGTGGGAGTTACAACGTTTTCTGGAGGTGGCACGTAACTTAGGACCTTGCGTGTCACATTTTCGCGACTAGATTCGTGACAAGGGATGTCATGGTTTTCCCCTTCTACACTCAGTAAAGTAGATTTTCCTGGAGGTGTTTGAGATTGGGGCAATTCTGAAATTGGTGATGAGACCTGGTTTTCTTTATTCTGGCGTGAAGGTTGCCGATTTGGAACAAGGGGAGACCCGGCCGGTTGTGATATCCAGACACGCAGATATCGATCGCCTTGCTCAAATTATCATCCATCAGTTTTGTTTGGTAAGAGGAGGAGTCAATCTTAGCTTGAAAAAAATTCATTTCCTTTCCTCTCCTTCCCCTCCCAAAATATATACATGGATGGCGCCGACAACTAACACCATAAACTTATCGTATGTATATCACACATATAAAATCTAACACTTTATTATATTCACATTACCCTACGATAGGTAGAATCGAGTAGCTAGTGGGGGGGGAGCAGGCGACTTAGAAGATAAGGTTTATAAAATGGTTTTAAAACACAGCGGTAATGGATTCAACTCACTCTATCTCAAAAGAACCAAGGGATACCACACATACATAAATAACTAGGTTTCTAAACCGAGAAACAAAAGCCCAACACAACGTTCGGTGAAGCCTTTTTATACTGAACCGTCACGTGAAATGAGTACGTTCAAGGTCGTACGTCACGTAGACAAACTAGGATGTACACTCTTGAAGGGGTGTGTAATAAAGAAAAGACGGCAGGGAGGACCTTCCCTCCCCGGATATATATATATAACCAAAGCCTTATGGAAAAGTTACCTACGGGACTTAAGGAAAATTATCGTAGAAAGAAGAGAAGGAAAAGTTTGAAGTAGAAAGGGCAGATCATTACAATATAAAATGTTGTTAATGAAGCAATTCAGTTATGTACAATAAATAATGTATATGTATTTCTTAATATTCATATGTAAAAGCTCCGAAAAAGGGCGTTAATTAATAAATAAATAAATTACGAATCAGGAGAATACATGACGCGTAATCAAATTTGCATTGAGGTTTCAATTTTAAGCTTTGAGCTTTTTAAACTTTGGGTGAGATTTTTAAGATTTAAGAGCTTATCTCTTTTCTACTGAATATAGTGGTGAAATGTTTCTTTAATATTTGCCCTGTACTTCAATGTAATCAAACATCTTCTACCCTATCCCTCTGGAGATCGTCAAATCCATAAGTGACTACATTCATATTTATATAATATTTTTTCTCTCCTTTTCAGTTTTTATCCTATGTATTGTTTACATAACTAGAAAGATGGAATGCATTGCATTGTACAACCCCTCCATAAACCTGATTTTATTTGTATTTGTATGAATTATGTATGTATCAGCCAGGATTACTTACGTATGGATAGGTGAGGATACATTTTTACTACAAATCAAATCAAAGGACAAATAAAATCTAAAAATATTTAATTCATAATAATTACAATAAAATTACATTCATTGGTTGTAACTTATACATTTATGTACCTGCAAAAATAAGTTATCCTGTGGCAATATCACACTAAAGAGATTTGTGATATAACTCTAATAAATATTATTATCTGTGGTATACAATATAAAATCTTTATTAAAACATTGTCAAGGGTTAATACGATAATTCTCTTGCGTCAGTAACTACCAAACAAATAATGAGAATATAACAGTGAAATAAATCTTCTTAACACCCAACTCTTGGGTTCAAAATTATTTACTGGAAAAGAGACCAAGTACTCTAAGAAAACATAAAAATAATACAAGTTTGTCAATAGGAACAGATATTATATTCAAACCTCCTTACTTATAAACACGGTGTAAATATTACGCAGCGCGTAAGGTCGGATTAGTGGAAACACAATTTATTACCACGGCATAGGTATAGGTAAACCGGGCTTAACTATACCACCGCTGAACCGGAACGTAAGATGAATTGGGAAAAAGTATTACATAATACTTATTACTTTTCTATCTCGGGATAGGTTTACATTTAACAATATTTCATAAAATTCCTAAAGTTAATCTATTTACATGACTATATTATATTGTTGGCTTGCCGCGAAAACTCACTAAAAACAACTATGTTCCCAAAGCATTATTATTTTACAATTTCCAATATATACCTAGGTGTTTTTATTAATTTTTGAAATAATTGGTGACTTCTCACAATATTTCAAAAATAATCTAAAATCAATCAATCACAGAAAGTTGGCAAGTGAATTTTCGCGGCAAACCGAAGTTATATTATACAGTATAAGAGTTTAGAATTATTTGCCTCCCATTCACAGCAATCTCAGTCTATAAACAATTATTTTATGTGCGGAAAGATTTTTTTATTCCACTGGCTCATTTCTACAATCTTTTAACTCATGTTAATTGAAGATATATATATTTTAATCAGTACAAAATATATTCTACCCGATTTGAAAGCAGTGGAGGCGGTCACTGTCCATCAAAGGGTAATTAGAAAATGACGACACGCAGATTGTAAGTTTTTTGCAATTGATATCAGAAAAAGATGGAATGAATCAAATAAATTAATCAAGGCAAAGCGCAGCGAAGTAATGCAAATGTGTTTTTAGTTTGAAAATTTAATCGCTTAGAAATATTATGATGCTTTTATTAAATACTGCGAGTAGAACAAACACATCTTGGCCTTTTTAAACAATCGAACATTTTTTCAAGTCTTTTTATAAGCCCAGAAAAAAATAAACTTACATACCCGTTTTCGGATATGGTTTTATTGTATAATCTGGAAAATTAAGTTGTTTAAAAAAACATTTTCATATTTGTGCCTGAATATCACAAAATAAAATAAAATATACCTTTTGGCTATTTTTTTTTGCAAAAATCTCGAAACAGATGGATGGTGTCAAGCAGAAATTTCAACGTTATCGCCATCTACATAAGGACAGCGTGATTTCACCAGATTCCAAATGAACCGCGGCCGCGGTGTATCGCCTTAAATGCGGTGATACATAATATTATCAATCAACTCTGAATATTATGCAGAATCACAACAATTAATCAAAAGGCGAATTAATATAGAAAAAAAAAATGCAATTACAAATATTAACTTTAGATAAGGTCAAATGGTTCAGTTATCCTTACATATTCGGCAGCCTTTATATTACAAAACATTTGCAAAAAGTTTCTTAAAATTCAAGTACATATTTACATATCCAAATGTATTACCGAATCAATAAATGAATCTATTACACTATTATAACATTATAATAGAATTTAAAGAGAAAATTTACTTGTACTTTGTAAATTCATTGCTTGATTTTTTATGCAGGTATCAAAATGTCAGTAAAAATATTTTAAATTATTGTGTGTTGCGTTTTATTCTTTATTCTTAGAATCTAATTAATTAATTAAATGCACACCATGATTAAATATTGTACTTTTGAGAGAAGCGTTGCCATAAGTTCTGTGATGTTTAGTAGTAACTATGTATTAAGATGATCTGGGTGTTGTTTTTTTAATGCAAACAGTTGTATAGGCTTACCGCTTATGGCTCAACTGTAAGCTCTCTCTCTTTTTCATAAACGAGACGTGTAAAAGAAAGAGAAAATACAGCCGATCTCTCAACAGCGGGAACATACTGTCAACTTTACACTAGCCACAGTTTAACCACTATAATATATAATATTTTATGTAATAATACTTAAATGTAAACCTATCTTTATCTTTTTTATGTTTGGTATCCAAAAGAAAGTTATATTTTTCAGTTCAACTGATAATCACATAACAAATGAATGCACATAATACAATAAATAAATGGAAATAAAAGTAAAAATACCTACACAAGATTACATACATCATTTTATAAATACAATAATATAAATGAGTGATGTGTTTACAGAAATACAGATTGTAAAATCTATCTCCACTAATAACATGCTTACAAGTAACATTTTCACATTATTTGCATAATCTTTACTATTTACACATAGTCTGATAACGATTGTTAAAAGTCAAATAAATGTTTCATCCCAGGCCAGCGCATCTTCTAATCCTCCAAGTATTTAAAAAAATTTCATACAAGGTAGAGATTCAAATAAGGGATTAATTAATTAAGGGGTCACTTGAGAGGGTTAATTCGGTTTATGCCAAATTTTAAGAAAAAATCTTGTTTTTTACAAATTTTAATATTGTACAAGTAATACAAAAAACAAATTATATGAGAAGTTTTTCATATTTTACTAATAAATCTTTTATACCATAACATTTTAATATTAATTTGTGGACATAATAATTTAGGTATTTAATCAGACATCGGAAAGGTTGTTAAATAATAAAACAAAGGTATAAAATGAAGGACAAAACCATTCAATATCAAATATTGCAAACAAATTGAGAATTGATTCAAAGTGATAAAAATTTCATTCGTTTGTGTGATGATAATTTTGCAAATTCAGGCAAACCATAGATTAATATAAACAAAGGGAGATAAGACATGGAAGAGTGCGAGATACGACTAAATTGCGTGGATTAAAAAACAGCGGAGCCAATGAAAGTCAAGCGTTTGGTGTGTAGGTAGAAATAAACGCCGCTGTGTACAGATATGATTTGCAGTAGTATGGCTGTTTCATACCAATAACAGATCACTAGCAAATACAAAAGCACTGCCACGGTTTGAAAACTTCGACGGTTCTTTTTGAAAATAACAGAGGGCGCCACTTCCGTCTACAACAATCCTAAACTGTGCAGTCATTAAGAATAATACTATCCGATGGTTTATCTCCCTTGTTTCTATTATGTGTGGGGAACACAAAAGGAGAATAATAATTGCAAATACAGCTAAAATAACAATGGTAGATAAACAGGGAATTGAACAGAAATATTTACAAGATTTGACGCTAGAAACAAGCTGGAAATAAGAATATAGATAAATCACACGTACGTATGGCATTTCTAAATAAAATGCTATTAACAGCCCAGATTTAAAAAAAAAATTTTTTTTACAAAATATAAAAATATGTCTGTAACTTTCTGTACAGCCTTAACTAGTGGATATGGGGCGGCTCATGTGCAGTACTGGCGCCGGCATTTTATCTTGGTCACCAGGTTGCAGATCTTCAGCGCCGGACCCAACTTCAGGCCCATGTACTTCATCATCATGTCCGAGTTGAGCAGCAGGAGCGCCTTTCCGTCTATCTCCTGCAACCAAATAAGCAAGCCATATTAGATTTGTCCGCACAATGCACATTCCCATAGAATAAAGAATAACACAATAAGTTACTTCCAGATAAATTTGAATGGAAACAAATGTTCCATTTAGCCCAATGGCCCAGCTCTCCGTCTCACATACACTCGCCTGACATCGTAAATCTCCATAACATAGGTAATTTGAGTCGCGATTAGACAAATATTTTAACGACGAAACACACCCACAAGGCACTTTTTGTGTTATTCTTTATTCCATGCACATTCCCAAAGACCAAATAAATAATTAAGTTTTTTTTAATAGGGATAACTTATTGAAGCTTATAAACCTTATGGTAATATTTTATCATTGACAAAGGTTTATTTATTTATTAACGGCAATAACCATTAGGGGAATATGATAAAATAGAATATGAGAAAAAAGCTATCTAAAACGGCTAAACCTACCTTTCGTATGCCATTCCCAGACTTATCAAATAATGGACTATTGTTTTTCACTCTACTGATTGTTGAGCTAAAAAATTGGCCCTTACCTCTGAATTCATTTTGTACCAAAATTTTTAAATCTACAGTGATGTACTAAATCTAATATAACTTTTAAACCATATGTTTAAACATAATTTATTTTATACTTATATAAAAATATATATTTTGAGATTTAAAAAAATATGATAAAATGAATAATTGTGGGTATAAAAAAACTTTTAGAAAAAATGTTTTTTTCAGATTTTTTTTTGATTTATGTAGAAAAGTTGAACATTGGTCAATCTTATTGGCATATTTTTTTATAAACATAATATGAGTATTCAAAAATTAATTTGATCTGATAATCCTCGAAGCATCCACCAAGCCTTTTTCGTGCAAGGTTAACGAGTCCAGAACCATTCGCCATTTTGAAAAATCACTATGACACCGATTGCTGCCAAAACTTCATTCGTAATTATTAAGGAAAAATTTTACCCACGTATTTATTTATTTAAATACAAACGGCACAACATGTGCCATTAACATAAATATAAAGTATCCAGCATAAAGTTTAAAGTATAATATACGGTATAAAGTGTAAAGGTTAAGTTAAGTTAAGTATAAAGTATAATTTACGGTGTAAAGAGTAAGATTAAATATAAAGTTAAGTTAATTATAAAGAATAAATTCTAAAAAACAAGTACAAAAGGTAATAATAAAATATATATGTATTGTTAATAATGACTTTATGATGAATTATTTGTCAACTATGCCAAACATAAATGATTATCAATTATCAAAGTAACAATAATGTATGCTTAATTACTTATCTTATTATTGTCATTACAATGAAATGAATGCTTCAATATCTATAGATCAACTGGCATTTAAAAGTTGAAATCCAACATACTTCAGACCGGCCGAACCGGCGTGGTTAGAGTTTAAGATGTAGCGATACACCCCCGTAAAGAAAGACAAACATTCCTCGATAACGAATAACCTAATATTTATTTATTTACTAACAGACCATGTCCAACTACAACACATTACATATTACAAAAAGTTAATACAAGGAGAAATGTTACAATACAGGATAATTAAAAAAGTAGGGCACAAAAACAATAAAGATAATGTCAAGTCAAGACAGGAACAAGGTTTTGACAGAGTTCACGACTTCTTACGCTTCTATTCTATTAAGGCTTACACCAAAAAATTCAAGGTCCTGACTTGAGTTGACAAGTCTGGACATTCTGGACATTGGTGAATATTTTATGGAGTGGTGATTTAATAAATAAAATAATATTTAATAAGTTCTTACTATGTACAGGTTTATCAATCTCAGTTGACTTCATTGCAGTACTCACACACGTGCATAACTTACATACTGCGTGTTTTTTTTAGACTTTAATAATAAATACTAAAAAAAACAATGATTATTTCCCGATTCAGAGTTCGAAGCCAAAACGTGTAGAAGCCGGTTATAAAAAATATAAAAAGGGATATGCTGGGCATTATATTATATAAGTATGGAATACTTACATGTTTCCTAAATAAATCCGCATGCACTGCCAAGCCAGGATCGGAAGCCGCTATGAACCCAATGACGTCCTCAATGGACCAGTCCTGCGGGTGGTGGGAGGGTTTGAGAGCAAAAACAGGCGGGGGTGCCTGCAGCAACACCACAGGAGGCGGGGCGGGCGCAGGAGGCGGGGAGGGAGTCGGAGGGGCGGAGCAGGGAGTGGTGGAGGTGGCTGGCTCGGGGGACACCCGGTTCACCTTAGCTGGGGTGGCAGCCGCTGTGGGACTCTCCGTGCGCTGGGTGTCCTGGAATATAAGACATTACATTACATGACATAGCTCTGATAAGCACTCAATGTGTTTTATTTTTATTTTTGTGTATTGGGGAAACAAACAGATTTTTACAATTTTATATATATTAATAATTACATGTTGCATCAACCAGTGAAGTTGAAGTTTCCACATATACAGAAAAAACATAAATAAACGGAAAAACATAAAACACCTTAGTGAAAACAACTGAGATATCTTATGCTCCGTATACATATGCCAGCTGAACTGTCTGCGAGCCGCTGTTCCACATACTGGGATGTCTTTTTTAGCGCCGAGGAACTGAATCTTAACCGGTTTCGGCGAATAGCTTTCCTGTCGGTCTTTTGACAACCACAAAGGAGTTTGCATCTCGTATTGGGACGGCATTGATTGTGGTTCGCTGTGTTGTTTTGTGCTCTCGTGCCACCAGAGCCGATCCAGGCGTCTATTTTGTGGGCTCTTTATATAATTTAAGTTTAATGGTTAGAAGAAAATATAATAAAACCAAATGTTTATATACATAAGGACCACATTACATTATAATTTGATGTTAAAGCCAAATATTTATTCTGGGTTCCCATGCATTTTAGTTTAAATTTTTATTTGATATCAATTTTTATTTAATTTATAAAATAATCTTTAAACAAAATTCAATGTTCCTATCAGAGATGTGCTTTATTTCAAATAAATCCATTTCAAATGGAAATGCAAAATGCAAAATGGGTATTTTCCATTTTGCATTTTAAATGCTTTTCTAAAAACCATTTTGTATTTTGCATTTTAAATGCTTTTCTCAATGCATTTTCCATTTTAAATGCTTTTTCGCAACATTCTTCCTACTATCTCCACTCATCTTTTTTTCATAAGCCCCAAATATCAGTCGGTCGTCAACCTCGCTATGAGAGATAATTTACATTTGTCAAGTTGCTCCCTGGTAGGAGCTCTGGCAATTGAGTGATACCATTACAAAAAATACTGATTCAAAAACTAAACATGGGGCCATGACTCTGTAATATTAAATGTTAGATAGCAGTTTCTATGTTTTTACGTTGGCAACATTAGTCCCGCGCAATTTTTTGTGGTTTCATAATCTGTAGTGGTGTTTTTGGATTTACCATCATGTAATATGTTTGTTCTACATTGATGTTCATTATTAAATGACAAAATTGTTTAAAAATTCTATAATTATTTTGATTGTTTGACCTGAGAAACCATTTTGCATTTTCAATGCATTTTGAAAATAGGTATTTTGCATTTTGCATTTGAAATGCTTTTCTAAAAACCATTTTGCATTTTCAAATGGAAAAGTTTTGACCCATTTCCATTTTGCATTTCAAATGGTTTTGGATACCCATTTTGCACATCTCTGGTTCCTATGCAACTACATTTATTTAGTGAATTTGTGTGCTTTAAATTAAATAATTAAAAATAATAGTATCCATATAGTACAAACGTCTGTCGTAGTAGTCGTCAGAGTAGTAGATACTCTCAGTATTGCCCTGGTGTAAGATAACACAAATAGAAATAACACAAATTAGCCAAATAAAATTTAATTGCGCACGTCGGGATACAGGTACTGTACTGTAGTGCTGACCCTGCACAGATCGCAAGTGCGTCCCACTGTTGAAGTTGGCATCCACCTCTGGTCTGGAGCCCTAAAATAATTTTCACAAATAAACCCTTGACTCTGTGCAGAAACGGACGGTCCGTTTTATAGATTCCCCTATCTTAACTAACCATCACGCCGTTTCGATGCAGATATGATAGACCGCCACAAACTTCTACCTTGGCACACACTCCTTGCTTCAATCACATTCATATCTCAAGTCATACATACTACTTTGATACTATCATTACGATTACATCAGCCTTACATCCTTTCCAGATCTGCACATTTATCACAGTTATACATGGATTTACAACACGTACACCTCAGGGATCTCATTTCTAGAGCATTCATTCTACTTGCATCATTCCTCTGCCAGTTTCATGCGTCACTGCCGTACATCCGGGTTGGTATCAGCACTCAACTCAACAGACGGATTAGTCGTTGGATCACGGACGGCAGATGGGAATGCTATCCTTATCCTACCGGTATTTCAATGGAAGATGCCCCGTGGTCTTAGCGGCACCGGTGCACGTCGGGAAAAACAACATATGTACATAGTTGACAATCTCTCATATGAGAACTTCGTTCTTGTATTCAACGGCTCGACTATGGAATGATTTGCCAGCCTCTATATTTCCTCTCTTCTACACCACTGGTCTCTTCAAGACCCAGGTTCATTCCTTCTTTTATTCCAAAAGACTCTTCACACAGCATCCCCAAAGATGACAAAATATTGGAGGGAAATATTTGCCACGGAGTCTCCTAATTGTGCATGAAATGCATTGATATATTGCACAGCATCCGCGTACAACACGTGTCGTGTCAATTCTTCAACCATATTAAAAAATATGCAAATATAGACATGGAGCTAAAACAGGCGCAATAGCTAACGACGATCTGGGGGGAATTATTAAATTTTGGTACGTAATTTTTGTTTTATGCATTCATGATTTTACATGAATATAAAAAAATTAAACAAAATGGAAAATTATATCGTTGCCCAAAATAAACTCCCTTACAACTTCAAAATCCCCCAAATCTGGGGACTTCTCCCCAGACATACCATAACTGACTGTCAGTGATGGCAGGCCAAAAAAAATTTCCTTGAATTTCGAAACAAAATTTCCCTAGATTATTGGGTATACAGAATCCTATTTGAAAGATTCCTCCTTTATACATTAACTATTAACTCCACACTGGAGGCCCAGAAGAAATTAATTTCCCTCGGGGCCTATGTCATCTTTGGGGATGCTGTATAGAGGGGCTTTTTTAGAAGAGGAAGAAGTGAATAAGGGTCTTGAAGAGACACATGAGACTCTAGATAGAATAAAGGCTAGAAATAGACGAGAGCAACGCGCGCACACTCGCTTCCAGCCTGCGGACGTGAAATGTATCAGCAAGTGTGTACAGCACTACTGCAGCCACCTGCCGGTTTGTTGCGTTCCCATGGATCATGGTTTCATGAAAAAAAAAAGACGTCCCAATATGAAAACCGTCGGCGCGAAGGCAGTTCGGCTCGCCATAAGTATACCCACCATTACACACCTTCATGAAAATAACTGAGATATAGAAGTGTTAGGTTAGGTTAGGTTTATGTTAGGTCAATTTGGCTATACTTTGGTTCCACAAACACAAAGGCGGTTCCTTGGTATGTGCATTTGTGCATTCAACTGCTTGTCTTCAGTCTTCACATAACAACATACAACGACACCTGTTCCCCAGTCATCGATATATGAAAGTACACTCCAGTCATAATTCCCGCCAGGCCATTATTTGAGCTATCTTCTAGTACAAGACTCCTGCGCAAACGCCAACAGGTCGTGCATATTCCGATATGTACAAAACCATGTTTTACCATACAACTGAGATAGCATCGGGCGGTATCGAGACAACTCGATCTAGCCAAAACGGTAACAAGAGCGAGACACATTACGCTCTTAACGTCAAATCACGTGTTAGAGCAGTGCAGATATACAACTCATCCCGTGCATTATCGACGCATGCGCGAAGCGCCTTGACAGCAAGTAAATTTTGCACCTTTGATCAGGCGTAATCCAATGTTTCTGGAGTGCTACGACATTCACACATTGGAACTTGTGCATGGTGAATTTAAATAATTTCGCTATATTTTCTACAATGAATTGCATGCCCTTTACTCTGGAGATGATTTTGGGAACGCTGACGTAGCAGTATTATTTAAACAAAAAGCAGTTAAAAACCCGCTCCGCGTGTGTTTTGCTACTAAGCCCTGCGGGCGGCACTTAGGCTTCGCCCAGTTTAAGTGATACTAACAGTTACATTTAATTGGTAGATATTAGGTCATTCGCAGAGTATATATTGTTAAAACACAGAACAGGAAGGCGTTAATGAATAAAAACATGTTCAATTTAGGCATAATAAGAATGACAGTTGTTTGAATAAATGAAATTGTACATATTTGCTATGGATTCTTTCAAATTAAACACTATTATTCACTACATGTATCTAATAGAATCTGCTCTCATAGGAGACCTGCAGTGCTTAAATATGTGTTACAACCATCAATGTCTATAAGGTAAATCAATATCGTATAGTTTGTCATAACAATTAAAGATAGTTATAACAAAGTTGATTGAAATAAAAGATTATTACATATTGATTAATTGTACCCGTGTTTATGAATAAAAGGAGCGTAATTGTGCATTGAGATTAGCAGTCGGTTTAATTAAAAGGTGTTAATTTTACTCCAACTGCTATCAACTGTTACTGTATCTAATAAAGTTAAAAGTTATAACAAAGTAGACTGAAATAATAGATTATAATGTTGACATTTTATTGCGTACATATGCATTTATAAAACAAAAATAGATAAAATAATGTAATCTTACTAAACGCTTGTTAATGGTCAAGTAATTTTGCACAACGAACGATATTATTAATTGTTAGCTGCATATTTAAATATTGGCGCCACAGTAATTTGGTTTGATCTTATTCCGCCAGAGGTGCGCTCTGTCGGCCAACAGGGAAACTACTCCAGCTGCCGTGCGTATCGGCCGGTAAAGGAGGGATTAACTAGACCTGGTGGACACCCGGGAAGAGCCAGCCCCCAGTCCCAACTGCCAACAGCTGGGATTTTGAACTGCGCAATGCGCTATGTAACCTTACTGAATATTGGATGTTATTATTGTCACAGACTGTGAAGACAATATTATATTTCATCATAATCATTTACTTAGCGTTTTATTATTGCTAACAGTATATTTACAGCTAACTGACACCACGGTGCTCCATAGCGGTGCCGGTACCTACCGCAATTTGCTTCTAACAGGCTACGTATATTTTTTAATTTTCAAGGAACCTCAGAATATTTTTTTTTTTTTTTTTCTTTATTCAATGAAATTATTTGTTACATGCATTGAGGAATTTTTCGACCACCATGCTATCGAAAAATTGCACATGCCCGTGTTATGGTGGTGTGATTCTTTACAAACTTCAAATATTTAACACGTGAATAATTTTTATTGTAATGTAATTAATCCAATGGATTATTATTTTCTAAAACATATTTTCTTCAATATTATTCAAAAATTATATGAGCAGAAACGATGTTTTTGAAGAAATGTCGTATTAATGAGTCGATTCCAAAAAATAGTACATTTTCTAATGCACAACGGCAAAAAACCTTACGGTCGGTTTAAAGAGGTCGTTTTTTGCCTGCAGTTCCCCGATTTAATTTTTTTGCGCGAAGGCTATGCAGAATTTACCTGAAAAATAGGATTTGAATTCGACCAATCAGAGGGCCGAAAACGCCCAGACGATAGCGTAATAATACTATGAATTACAGGAGGTACCCTCATTAATTCATTTGCTCCACCTACGGTATATTTTAAAAGTGAAATGCACTGCTGGCAATTTCAGTCTAGGGCCACATCAGTCCACAAAGGGCCTTCTTCCCACCAAGGCGGGACATTAGCAACATAATGAAGTTAGATTTCTAAGTAATTAAAGTTTATTTTTATGTTTAATCACAGCATTATAAAAAACTCCTTCTCACCTCAGTGTGTCTTTTGATTGTGGTCGGTCTCTGAGGTGTTGAAGAGTTGCACTTGGTGCAGGGTCCACTGACAGGCTCCACGGCAAATAGGCCCGGACAGAATCCCAGACAGGAGCTGAGCGCCTCGATCCACGGAATCAGACCCTCGGTCCCGTCCAAGTTGTCGATGGCTGGGATTTTCACAGTGTACGTTTTGCCATTCACTACGAGCTGGAAATTCAAAATACATAATATGTATATAATGTTACTTCAAATAATCTCCGCTAGGAAGAGAGGTGATATGGTGTAATTGAAAGTATAACCATCTAGCAAGGGTTCAAGTCGGCATCAAGTCTTTTCAATGTGTTTTTTAATTACATTCAAATCATACGAGCAGCCAAATTCTTTGTGAATGTATTAAATTCTAATATTTTAAGTTATAAATTGCAAAATAATTGAAATCTGCATAACCCATATTTTCCATAACAGTAGACCTCGCATCCAAACACTATTTATTATTTAGTATTTTTCTAATGTTCTCTATATAAAAACCAAAATTTCCACTGAAATCATAAGATTTGTAAGTAAGTACTTAAACTCCTACCTACTATATTATAAACCCTATATTTTTCATTTCAAATAAGGAATTATACAATTTGTCCAAAGAAATGTCATTATCTGAATAGCAATTCTTTTTTCAAACTTTTTTCAGCTACCATAATATTGAAAAAAATGCAAACAAGAAAATTGTTCAGACTAAACAAAACAATTTCATATTTGAAAAAATAATTATTACTGTACCATAAAAATGGCCACCATCTTGAAACGGAAACTGAATGTAGAAACAAATATACAGACAGATGAAATGTAAAACGATTAGAGTTAAAACAGGACTTCGCTACGCTCAGACAATTAGTAAATTTTCTATTGATTTCAGAATGATTTGAATAGTCAGGTACTTTCTGACGATCCTCCTACCCATCTCCTTACCTTCCTCACTACCTTCAGCCTCACAACATATCCCAAATCGGGGATGTCATAGTCCCACTGGCTTCAGCCGTGATGGAGTTGGGACCCGGGCAGTATTCACTTTTCACAAAATCTTTGTTTACCATTACACCACGAAATCTGTTTGTCATCATCATCAGCACGGTGCTACATCCCAGGGTGGGATTTGACTTCCTCAACCAATGTTCTCCACTGATATTAATTAGTTAGGTTAGGTGAGGATTAAAAAATGAGATCATGTAGCGTCTGACCTGCGTATCGAACCCGTCCATATTGACCAGCCGGGCCACGACGGCAGGCACATCGAGAGACGCGGCCAGCACGTCTCTCAGCAGCCTGCGGGCGGCCCCCAGCGGCTGCGGGCCGCACACGCCGGCCGGGGGAAGCGTGGTGACGCGCAAGAAGGGTCCAGGCACACAGGTGGGCCGCAGAGAGATCCGCACGCCTCCCAGCGGGTTGCCCAGCCCCGGGGTGGGGCTATCCGCCTCAGGTAATGCAGCCACCGAAGCTCGAACCTTGAACCTGCCGGGTTAAATTAATTAGGATAGGAATTACGAAGAGAGATTGATTAACCATATTTAGGTCTCATCGTTCTAGACCTTGAGCTTAATTAAAAAAACCAACAAATTTGGGATAAACAATGAAAAAAGCGGATTCATTGGCTTTAAACCACATTAAGCAATTTATATGTTTCGTATTAATATTCGGAGTTATGATTTTTCGAATGCCAAAGCCGATTGCCCGGAAAACTACATCGCTCAAGGCATTTATTTTGTAAATACTTAATCGCTCCAGTGGATAAGAAGCTCGACAATCTGAGCAGGGTAACCCCTGCTATTCTTAATTAAAAAGTCGCAATTTAGGTGGCTTGATGACGTATTAAGAATATACCGGTTGGATTCAAGGAAAGAGATATCTAGTAGACTACCCCAGAAAATGTCGGCAGAAGCAACTCCAGAGTCCAGTCTCTAACAACAAAAGTGTATTGTGTAGATTGCTAATTCAATAGTGGTTAGCTACTTTTGCAGGGGTGCGTCTGCCTAGTAGATCGGAAGAGGCCGGTTACACAATGGGAGGGATGAATTCATACATCACTCTGGATCCCCATATTCCTAGCCACTCCTCATGCCTTTTTCCTTCCCAGAACTTCCTCTGCTTCTTTTACTTAAAAAGACCCTCCAAGTAGCATCCCCAAATATTTAGATCCTGAGGGAAATTATTTAGGGCCTCCTTTGTGAGTTAACCCTTTCAGCCCCAGTGTTAATTCAAATTAACAAAAGTTTTGTGATTTTTTTTACCATAACGGCAGCGATTTTGAAAAGTCATGTTTTTGTTTTCTTATAGCTTGTAATCTTTTCTGTCGTGTCTATTTTTTCCGCTCGGTTGAAATCCTTATTCCCGCCACAAAAATGAATTTTTAAAGGTTATTATCCTAGATTATTTTAGTGATTTGTTTTTGGGGTATTATGCCGTGTTGCGCTACCTCCTTCTTTAGCCAACGTTTCGGACAGCATTGCAGTTTCCATCATCATCATAATTTAATTTTTCAAAAATTTCTTCAAAAATTAAATTACACATATGCCCTGATGATGGACACTGCAATGCTGTCCGAAACGTTGGCTAAAGAAGGAGGCAGCGCAACACGGCATAGTACCCCAAAAACAAATCACTATAATACTTTTGGCCGTGAAAATCTTAAATCATACCTCCTAGATTATTTCTGAATGAATTTTAATTAAAATGTTATTTGTTTCAAACCTTAGAGATTATCACTACATTGTAAATGTGCATTTTGGATATGAAACAGTTATTTGTATTACTTTTGTGTTATGTTTAATTTACCTTACTATTTAAAAAAATACCCTCTGATGTCCAATGTTAAGCTTCACCCGAGATTTGGATTCCAAATTATGATTACAAACAACACTAGATCTCATCTAAAATTTAAATAGATATTGTTATACTGTTATTATACGGTTTGTACCACTATTAATATAAGGTTCTGATATTCATTTAAATGATTCTCAGAGATATTATTATTATTAATTTATTTTTAACCGATTACAAAGATTACGGATATGTGATTATTAACCAAGCGCTGAGATGTCAGAGGGAGATAAATCTAAAACATGGGCTTTTATACAACTGTAACTTATCTGTCTCGCTCTACACTGACAATTGACTTTATTTTCCCACAGATATAATCAAAGCTGCATAGCTCATAATGAAAATTAGTCAATTCCAAGAAATTCCAACAAAACAGCCGTACTATTTTCATGAAGCGAGAAGAGTTTTTTTCTGGTTTATGGATAAGATGAATTGAGACAGTAAAATTTTCCAGTCAAATAAAACTTATTATTAGTAATTTGAAAAAAATAAAAAAATCTATTGAAGAGACCACTTCAAGAAGCATATATTTAAGTTATGTATTTTTTTAAATAAATTATTTTAATGCTACACCAGATAAGAAACCCACTGGCTGTATCAACGGTGTTCTAGTTAATGAACGCACTAAGCAACTCTTTTCCTAAAATAACACAATTGATTAAATATCTTAATAGCCACTATCACACCATCTTCAAAATTGATTAGTGGGATCAATAAATGTTCTAATCTTTCCGTGAATAAGAAGAATAGCTTTAGTATTCTCAAATTATGTACAAGTAAACAAATTCTCAAATCAAACAATGTTGTGATAGTCCATAATGTAAACAAAATGATCTTTGCACGTAAACAATAGGCATAGAAATCCATTGTTTTGATTGCAATCACTTATAATAATAAACAAAACAAATAATGACTGTAAACATACAGGAAGACAGAAGACAGTAAAAGTAAGAAAACTTTTAGGGGGCCCAAGTATGCAGCGAATTAACATTTGTGCAACTTACAATCCATACACTTTCTATGAAAATATCTTTAGGAACATACTTCAAGGAACACTCCACGCTATCCCAAGCTCCCCATGCAATGCCGATCTGCGCTTTCCTGATGGGCATGGGACGTGTGAAAGTTGAAGGAGATGGCCGTCAATCCCACAATGCGTGTGACCAGTGTACGGATGATTTGATATTTGCTTGTGCAAGTAGGACTCTTCACTTTCAGAATCACAAGACAATGCCGAATATCAATGCTGCCAATAAGTCAACGAATTTGGATCCTTACAAGGCATTGGCAAAATAAGTAATATCATGATTGAATAATTATATCTCCAAAGAAACACTGAAGTAATTCAATAAATTAACCATCACAACATTTCTCTGTGTGTTTGGGTGGAACACCACACAACTGTATTCGCGCACACTCCTTTGCTCCACTTAAATAAATACATTTTCTCACAGACTATTCTGTTATACCAACTCTTGACATGACCAGACTCAAGAATATGATTTCCACAATTGCAAAAAGCAGAATGCTATTATTTACACGGAAATTTTGGTTTGTAGGTGTGGACTACCACTAGTTGTTATAATAAATAGTGTAAGAGAAAAAAATGAACAATAAAATGTTTATTACCGGTTAGTTCCTGCCACAGTTTTCTGTCCCGGTGGCTGCATGGGGTGACCCGAGCGAGCACACCAGCCCACGGGGAATATATCCCGGGAGTCAAATCTGCACCAATAGTCAAACGCACCTCTCCAACCATCAAATGTCACATGAATCTGATCTTGTTTCACTGCTCCCACAGTTGCTGTACAAATCAGCTGAGGGTTCTTCTTATCTACAGCCTCTAACTTCTGGCCCACCACAAACACATTACCATCAGGAGTGGGAGGCTCCTTCTGGAACACTTTAGACGGAGCCATCTCCGCACCGTTCAGAGTCTTCAACAAAAACATTGGCCAACTGCTGGCATTCATTCTGAAGCCTAGAGGAGGTTGCAACATTCCACCGTTCTTCTCACAGTGACCAATCGTATGAATGTCATTTGAATCAACAAGTCTCCAAAAATCGTTCTTGTTGTCACTGCCGTCGAGACGTAACCTTAAACGTGGTCCCAGCACTCCAACTACAGTAGCGATACAGGTTGACGTCAAGTTTCTAGGATCTAATGCCTCCAGTTTCATCTGAATCTTGAAGTCATTGTGCGGGGGAAGAGGCGCTTGCTTGAAGCACTCCTGCGGCGCCGGTATGCTGTTGGTCTCCCGCAGATACTCCGACCAGTCGAAGATCTGATAAGTCTCGTATTGAAACGGGCCAGCAGGGGACGCGGCGCTGCCGGGATGATCGGCTCCGGTGGGTGCGATGACAGATAGAGGCGAATGCGCCGCTTTGTCATTTTTCTTCTGATACTTGTTGAGACAGTAGGTGGAACAGATATCTTTACTGTTTGAAGGAGCGTTTCCTCGGATAACATTATCACAAACCATACAAGCTCCTTTGCTGTAGGCCTTCCTAAATTCTGACAGGCATGTCTCTGAACAGAATTCTTTCTTTCCGTTCGGTTGGGGAAGTACGAATTTTAGCGGTGTTTTACTTTCCGCACACCAAGTGCAAATGACTACCTTCTTGGGAGGCCTGCCGGGGCCCCGAACCTTACCGGAGCCGATTGACGTTGCGGTGACGCCACCAGGAGACGACATCCTAGGAGGCGGTTAAAACGGGATAATTTACGGTTTCACATCAGCTTTTTCAGGCTAAAAACGTACAACTCAATGAATAGCATTCACAAAATAATTCCGCAAACTTAAATATGACAGTACGGCGACATCACTTTTTCTGTTTGCGAAAACTTGGACGCCATGTTTGAAAATTTTGCTTACATTCATACATCTTTTTTTCTGTGGCTGTAAGTGAGTTATATCTGTGGCTACCATGAAAGAGCGGGTTTGGGGTACCTACGTGTAAATTTCAACACAAGGAAAAGGTACGCTTAAACCACGGTGTTTAATTTACGTTTACGCAATATACTTGCGTGCTATAAAGATTTACTAAATTTAATAGAGAAAAAAGTATTGATGGAATCGGATCGATGAGGTCGATTGATTTCCCTTTTGAATCTCTCCTCACCGACGCAAAATATGTCTACATCGCAAGAAATTGTGTTCAGGAGCAATATCCCCACAAGCCGGACCAAGCCGGACCGACTTAGATGGAACAATCTAAGATGACGCTGTCTTAGATAGTCGTAGGGAACACGTGCCTTCCAAAATATTTTAATTCTCAAAAAAGCCTCGCAGCAGTCTAAAAAAGTGGGTAAATAAATACCCCTCTTTTTTTAAGCTGCAAGGAGTGGAATCTGAGTATGCCCAGAAAAAAGTTTGTTGGATAAAGTCGCAGATTGTAGCCGCGCTCTTGTAAACTTATCTGACTTCTGGCTTCTGACCCTCTCCAACATAAAGGAGCGTCCCCCATCGTCAGGACTCCAAATAGCCGAGCCACTCTCCAACCTACTGCTGACTAAGAAAACGTGATTTTTATGCACTTCAGAGGAACGATAGCGTGGCCTTTTTAGTAGACCTTTTTAAGATATACATTTCCGAATTACATTGTTTTGATGTATCTTATATGGTTTAACCAGCGTTAGCAACGCAAGCGCCCGATAATATATTTTTTACGATTTGATTACAAAACATCGACATTTCTCTATTTTTTGTAAATATAATATGCATGTATTATATGCATAAACCTTCGTAATAGTGAAAACTCTATCAAAATCCGTTGCGTAGTTTAGAAGAACTGAGCGCACAAACAGACAGACGCGGATAGCGACTTTACTTTATACTATTTAGAAATGTTTCACTAGGTATATACATAATCAAATCATAATTTACATGCATGGGCGTTGGCAGCTGTTGGGCGCAGCTGCCCCCCCCCCTAGACAAAAGGAAAACAAAAAATACGCTTATTACTGGTGCCAAACTATTTTTTTATAGTAAATATGGCAAGTTTTAGTGCCAGATACAGACGCAACGCATCGTCTCGGTCAGGGTGGGACTTCCGTCTAAGCCTGAGGCCCCAGCCTGCCTCAGCCTAGGTCCACAAGCTCGGGGTAGGGGCCCCAGCCATAAACCGATTTTTATTTTATTTTTTAACAACTCTACACAAGAGGCCCGGCGGGAAATAAATTCCTTAAGGCATGATATGTCATCTTTGGGGATGCTATGAAAATAGTTCACATCGAGGACACAGAAATCTACAAATAATATAATTTTCCATAGGGCCCCAATGTCGGAGCGGGCCTAGGCTAGGTGCCAAAATGATACAGATTTAGGACACAGGACTCGTTGTTGCTTGCGCAATAATGAAGGACTTAGCTAGCAGTTGTTTGAACTCGCGACGCCCTGATGGGATTACGACATATTTATCCACTCGACTACTAGCCGGTTAAGAGGAAGCTACAAGCCAAAAATGGCATTAAAATCGCTTGACAAACGGAGTCTAGAAACGTTCGATTTCAAGCACAAAACTGTTTTTTATTTATTTTCTAAGAAAGCAAAAAAGTTAATCAAGTGAAACTGTCAGAGATAATCTTAGCTATAATACTGTATTTTATTAAAGTTTTTTCCTTTACGCGTTCATAAATTTCTATTGAAAAAATGTTTTTTTTAGTAGTAAATTTATATTTTTTATTGGGAAATTTATTTTTTAATTTGTATTCTACTCAAGCGAAACGATAGGAAAATCTTCAATTTATCCCAAGCATATTTTTTGGTTTTCATAATGTATTCGTTATAAAGATTAATCAAAATAGTAATTTAGCATTAATCTTCGCCAAAGCTTGCCCATAATAACAATTCAAAGAATAATTATTTAAATTATTCTTGGGAAACAATACGACTTACCAACTATAGAGATATTTCGGGAATTTAATGTACCAACTATCAAAGAATTGTAAAAAATAAACGCCTTATCAAATTCATTAAGAATATTTCATCAATAAAATTCAGCCCTTAGATAACACCAGCAATAGATTCAAAACAAATGACCTAGTAGCCATCTCAATGCTAAGAGTAGGGTTGCCAGACGTCCTTTATTTTAAAGGACGTCCTCTATTTCAGACCCAAAAATTGATCTTGTCCTCTAATTTAAAATCTTCAATAGAGGACAATACTTTGTCGTTTAATTTGGAAAAAATAAATAAATCAGCGTGATTTCGCGCGATGTGCTGCGAGGCGGCGGGCGGCGCGGCGCGGCGGTGCGGCGCAGGCGGCTGTTGAGCCGAAATGCGGGGGAGGGGAACACGGTCGGGCAAATATTGCTCGGCGCCTATTTCCAGCAAATTCTTCGAAAATTGTCTACTTCTCAGGCTGAAAAATACACTACTATATTTTTGGAGAAAGAAATGTTTTTTTAAGAAAGCCAAAAAGTTAATCAAGTGAAACTGTCACAGATAATCTTAGCAAATAATACTGCATTTTTTAAAAGTTGTTTCCTTTACGCATTCATACATTTGTATTGAAAAATATTTTTTTCAGTAATTTATATATTTTTTTGAGTAACTTATTTTTTTATTTGTATTCTATTCAAGCAAAGCAATAGGAAAACCTTCAATTTAACTAAAGCATATTTTTTGGTATTCATAATGTACACCAATTCGTTATAAAGATTAATCAAAATAGTGATTTAGCATTATATTTATGCATTAAGCTTCGCCTTAAGATATATGTTTTAAGTTTCTCCACTTTAAACAATACTAACAATATTTCTGTTTAAGAAAATACTTGAGGTTTATCATCTAAATATTGTCAGAATACCGACTCTTAGAAAAATAAAAATCAAAATCGTATATGAGTTGCGCTTCGACCTAGAAATTTTTTGCACTTTTTCAGTGTGTTTTTTAATGTAATAATTCATCTTTCACTTCATTCACCCCACCACATACTTACACCAACTGAGGATACTGTAAAAAAAATTTCCAGCGACACTTTTCCGTGTCTTTGTGAGTTATAATAATAACAATAATATTTGGATGATTTGTATAGCGCCGTTTTTGTGCAAAATCAGCTCAGGGATGCTGTACAAATATATAATACATACAATGTTCTATCTTATTACTAACTATAGACTAGTCAAACTATTATCAGTTTATGACGACAGATTGCATCCACCGGTTCATCGATCACTAATACAAAACTATATGTACAATGCATTTGATTAATGAATTTGATGCTAGAATGTACATACATTATTATTTATTTATATTTGGAACAAGCAGATAATTTATTAAATAATATAACTAATTTTTCACACCCTTCACTCTCGTCACCTACGTTGGGGATGTCATAGTTCCACAAGTTCCGAGGTTATTGAGGAATTGGGACTGATGTGTGCAATTTTTTTTTTAATTTATACAGGGTGTATCGGCACATACCCGACAAACTTTAACCAGCTATTCCTTAGCATATTTGGAGTAAAAAATCTTATGTGCACTTTGCTGTCCGGTAACTTTTTTTTTAATAAAAAAATTAGAATTCATATTTTCACCACATGTCACCACTGTTTTATCCTTTGTCAAAGTTTGAAAACCTATCTGGCAATATTTTATTCGAATTCCGTTGAATAATGCACGTGTGTACCTATATTGGCGCACTTTTACAATCACAACGAAATGGCACGGCACCATTCGTCTCATTTTTAACTATTATTATTTAGTGTGTGCGAAAGAGCGAAGACTCTTTTCGACATACTTGCTTATAACAGCTGTTGAACACGAAAAGCAATGCCAATGACAGTGATTTAGTGTGGAAATTTTTAATTTTTTTGTTTTTAATTGAAAAAAAAATGCTACCGGACAGCAAAGTGCCCATAATATTTTTTACTCCAAATGTGCTAAGGAATAGCTGGTTAAAGTTTGTCGGGTTAGTGCCGATACACCCTGTATAGTAGTAATCCACATATTAAAAAGAAGTCAATATTTAATTTTTATTTAACCTTTAGAATTGCGAAAGAATATTTTCATCTTTAAATTGTGTAATACGAATAGCGGTAGTTAAAGGCTCGTATATCTTCAAATCAGGATTAGGTGGCATGGCACTGTCTTGCACAAGCGCCTTCAATAAAATTATAGTAAAAATGTTTGTTCTTTTCCTGTAGGTTTACGGCCTTCAAAAGGGGCCCCCAAACTCAGCTCAGACTACACGTCAGCTTGAATGTAAATATTTCTACTTTGTTTGACTACTTCCTTGTTCCTTCCCTGTAAGCTCTATAAACATTAGGCTCCTCCCTCCTAGCTTGGAAGCTGGCAACATCTTTGTATACACTTGTCGAAAACTCAAATGATAAATAAAACGATAGAATATGTTAAAGAGGTAAAAATATGGCTGAATGACGCAGATATTGAGACACTTTTTCTATAAATTTATTGATCCTTTCTACAACTCACTTGCTGAAACTTCATAAACTATTGTACATAATGTTTTCTCTTTACTTTTTATAATAACTATGAACAAAAAAAAAAAAAACAAAAAACTTTTTCTACTTATATATATATTATACTTAGGTACTTGAAATATAGTAATCGTTTTATATTACCCACACTCAGGCAGTGCCTTAGTGGGTTTTCATTTCTTGTGTATACAATTTGGTATATTATGTTATTATTTACTATCTATTAATATGTATAATATATGTAAAGAAATGAAAATAAATAAAGTAAAAAAAAAAAAAAAAAATTCCGCTGCACTGCACTGAAAATATATATATATATATATATATATATATATATATATATATATATATATATATATATATATATATAGCACTTGGTTTTAACTTAATTACTAAAAGAAATAACTATTTGTGTGGGGGAAAAGAGTAAAAGATGAATTAAAGTTCGAATTTTTCTCAATCAACGTTGAGTTGAAGGGTAGGAAATAGGCATAAATTATCAAAATAACCCAAACTAAATCCTAAAAAACCTATTTTGGGCATGTTTACTTAAACCCCCCCACTGAAATTTTAAGATGATATCAGGCTCTAACGACGAGGGTTTACTTGTCGCTCATATTTAAATTATTTCTGATGAACGTATTTCTAAAATCCCAAATGTTTCTAGAGGGAATCCTGCGGATGTAAGTTATTTATATTTAAAATTAATAAAAACAGGACCTTACCATTAAAATTTTTATGAAAACGGTTGAAAATTTTATAAAACGTTTTTCAACTCTATAATATTAGCAGTAAGCCGAGATTTTATTTTTCCAGACGATGAATTAGCAAATTCCCGAGGGAGCCCTCGAGAAACATTTGAGATTTTAGTAATACATTCATCAGAAATATTTTAAATAAACCCCATGGAAAGATCGATTTCCTAGGCCTGTTGGGGCAAAGTGGACCGAAGGTTCACCCATTACAACATTGTTTTTACTCGATTTCATAACTTATGTCGTTAAGATTCCCACTTTATTTTACAGATTTGAAAGGGCAAATTCAGCTGCAGGTCTGTCCGATACACCAGGGCTGCGGGTTGCATATTTCTGTGCTTAACTGCTTCACTTACGTCGTTAAGGTTCTGGCATTATTTTAGGGTATTGTCTCGTCTTAAGTTGAAATTAAGTGTTTTTAAATAGCGTTTGCATGCAGAAGAATTTGACGTCATTTATTAATATTAAAAACATAATATTATTATAGAAGGATTACCGTCTGGTATTTAAATACAAAATTTATTCAGTAAGTATCCTACCACACTTGTTATCAAAAATTTAAATAAATACATATAAATAAATACCTGTCAATATTTTTTTAATAAAAATTTAAATGTAAAAATCAGAAATTGAGACGCTTTAACGACAGAATGTTACATCATTTCCCTACTTCTGGTAAATTGTTCTTGCCTTGCTATTTCCACTTCATTTAACTCTCTTTCAATATCCGAATAGATATTAAAGAAATTATCCAAGAGCCATGGTTGGTAGGAAGCAGAATATTTGATCAGGGCTTTCACATATTGGAGGGCTTGCCTGTGATTAGGGGGAGGATTACCATCAAGATCTGTATCTCCGATTAAACCCAAATTATTTAATGTCTTGGCTTGTTTCAGAACTGGCGGTTTTGAGGGGAAAATATCCACAATTCCTTGATTGCCATGCTTGTACAATGTTCCACTTGGAAATTTACTATCTTTTAAACGTAATTCCTTTTGATCTGACGCAGAACGCTTCTTAACATGACTATAGTCTAAGTTATTTGACTGTGTTGATTTAGATTTTTTAGCTGAAGGAGTGTATCCTTTTGATTTACTTCTGCGGACTTTGAAATGAATGTGGTTGTGTGTTTTGAAAGCATCCAACCAATCGTTATTAGCCTTAAATTCTTCCATTTGAAAACCAAGCGCTAACTCTTTAGCTTTCTTTTTTAGCATTGCGCCTGTGACGGGGATGTCTTTTTCCCGGCATAGGTTGTAAAAGGTTAAGACTAGCATATTGATTTCGTCTTCTTCCATTTTGTTAACATTTCGTTTTCTGACATTTATTAGATAGGATTTTTGCCAATCACTTAATATCTTCTGGCGATTTCTTTGCAGTAATCCGATGGCTGACTTGGATATATCAAACTGCTTGGCTATAAAATCTTGACTGTTGCCCTGATTGAGCAAATCTAAAACAATTTTCTTGATTTGAAGGCTTATTTCGTGTGTTTTGCGTCCGTGATCCATCGCAAACCGCCTATATACGAATTTAAAACAGAAACTAGGCAAAATAAATAATTATTACATGTGAGGAGGCGAAAAAAACGTTAAATTACTTTCATGTTTTCACAATCGCGATACTAAAAATTTATATCAACAATCAAAACAACTGGAACGAAAACATTCAATCCCATTTGCCAAGTATATTATTGCTTGAATTCATCACCAGAATTTACAGGAAAAAATGCATGCAGATAAAATGAAACTCATCATTATTGAATTATCAAAAGCCTAACATAAAAATTGTCCCGACAAAACATATTAAAAAATATAAAATAGTTATAGCCATCGAAAACTCCGGAATTTTCGTCTGACAGTTATATAAATAAACAAAACACAAAAGTTAGATTTCTCTATGCATAAGCAATAAACAAAGATGTACCACTCACTCTCTATGGTTCTAGAAACGACGTGATATCTCTGGCACGAATATTTCGGGGGTTGCAAACCGATGATAAGCGTACCTATAATCTTGTATGGATGTATAAACACGTAAAAAGGCGCAACACGGCATAGTACACGAAAATAAATCACTACAATCTGTGTTTATGTGTGTAAAGAGTTTTTATGGCGGCGTGGCTTTGTTTTTTATACAAATCTACAGTTTCTATCATGAGATCGTTGAAATTTTACACACCTGACCTTCAAAACAAGGGTACTGTCTACATGAGCTTTCCATAATTCAGCCCCTTTAAGCAGAATTTCGGGGAAAATTACAGCCTACATCATTTTAATTCTTCTGTGGTTGAAATTTAGATTTAAATATAAAGCTTGCTGTTTTTTTCTTCACAACACCGTATAAATCATATTTCTCACCATGACAGTAAGGAGACACAACCATTTCTACGAGACCCCTTATGAGTTGTTTCCAAAAGCGAACAAATTAGCCTAAGGGTTAAGATTACTTTATTTATGTGAGCATCTCGTCATTAATGCTATCGTATTGAACCAAAGTGCAAAAATGCATCCATTACCGATAAAAAAGTATGCACGGCAAAAAGTTGCACCTGATAAAAAAATTACCGGTGTTTACCTCCATTAAAAAATTATAATCGGTTCAAAGTTGAATGCGTACTAGAGTTTCCAATGCATATGTTCTAAAATACCCATACGAGATATTCAAATTCCGCATAAAATCCCAACAAGTTCTTTTATCTCCAAAATGAAAGAGAATTCTATTAAATTTTTTATGGTCTGGTAATTTTAGGTATTTCTCTTTCGTTCAGGATCAAAACCGTTTTTGAAAAATTTCTGCCAACCGAAACGAAATATTAAATTATTTTTCAGTATGGTTGAAAAGAATTGCCCGGAAAAGGTTCTCCACGCATAATTCCCCGCAATTTGGAGAATTCTCCACGAATTGGCAACCTTGATGTGGATATTGTAGACCATTAATATATACTCACGTAAACTGGTTGTTGTGAATCAGCAGTTCAGTCGTACTAACCAAATGGCATATTTTAATGATATGGTGTTTTATTAATTTTTAAATGATGATTTTTAAAATCTACGTATAAAAATAAAAAATAAAATTTATATACAGGGTGTCCAAGGATAAAGTGCATCAACTTTGACAGGTGATTCTACATGATGTTAGGAATAAAAAGAAATTGTTGTTTTGAAATTCCGTTTCTTTCCTATAAATATTTTCTGCATACATTATAATTCAACTTTTGTACCTGAAAACGCTTTATCCACGGACACCCTGTTGATCTACATTATTATATGTCTTTTAGCCATAATATTTTTCACTTATTGTGCTCACTTATTTTATTTCATAGTAGTTGACGTGTACCTGGCGTTGCTCGACTTTTCTTTACTTTCAATAAATACAATATCCATATATTATATAAACCATCAGAAAGAAATGCTCTACATCTACATGATAGTGAAAACCCTATCAAACTCCGTTGCATAATTTAGAAGAAAGCGCACAAACAGACAGACAAAGCGGATATTTATTTATTGTTTTTATTTTAGTAATTTGTACATTTAAGTTTACAAATGACTAATTAATTATTACATTCAAATATACTATGTTTTTTTTTTCTTGCTTGATGTGGCTCCTACACAACATCTTGAACTTTTCAATTGGGGCAGACTTAAGGTTTTCCGGCAGTGCGTTATAGTATTTCATCCCTTTATATAATATAGTATTCTGGGTATTCGCTTTGTCCTTCTTTGGTAGCCTAATTTGATTGTACGTCCTAGTTTTATGTTTGTGTATGTCCTTGTTGTATACAATTTTATTCGAAAAATATTTGGGTAGTGACTTTGATTTGTAATATTTAGAGATATATTGTCACGATTACGAATTTACTAAAAGTTCAGGAAGAAATCCCGTTTTTAGTTCATTGTGAACTGGGATGTTCCGAGATTTTCCCGAACGTTATAAACTATTCCCGAACATTCCAGAATGTTCCGGGATGTTCAGGAATGTTTTAGAATGCTAGCGAATGTTCTAGAGGGCGAAACATCTAGCCCTTATATTTTAAAAAGCACACCCTTCAGGTAAAAACGGGAACCTTCTCAATGGATGGGTATAGAGGGCTACCATACCAAATAACTCCCTTGATCGCACCGGGTCTCGTTTCTGAGTTTTAGCGATACGCACATTGTGCACTTGTACAATATATGTATTGATAATTATTGTAGAAAGCAATCACTCATTTCTTGTTAGTATTAATTGGTACCCTGATGCAAATGAAAACAGTCGGTAAATAAATGAATTTATTTTTATTTTATTTCATTTTACTACTTCATTTCAACTATATGTTGAATTTTGTAGAATAATTGTAAAATGGGGGCCTCAGCTCGGGTAAGCGCCCGGTGAGGACCACATTATCAAATAACGTCGGAAAATCAAGTTATTATATTAAAAAAAAAAAAAACAAAAAAAAATCACAATCAAAATATTTGGCGTCAGATCGATTTTTGTTGCCTGGTGATTTACACACGAAATAATATCATTATGGCGTCATTGTTAAGAATTTGGGGAGAAAAATGTTTACGACCCCTACGGTCCGGAAAATGCTCGAATATTCTTGCCGCTGTTTATTGGCGGAACGCTCTGGAAGGCGGCCAATAGCGGCCGGGCTATATAAGCAGCCGCTCTCGGCGGGAACAGCAGTTTCATTTGAAATACAGACAGAGCAATATCAAGAGAAAAGTGATTCTCGAATTCAGCGACCCGCTGTCAACGCAATATTAAGGAGCGCATAGTGAATTAAATTTCATCAAGAAAAAATTAAGAGAGACAGTTAAAAGCGCAGAGTTATTAGAGTTCACCGAGGAAGTTTTACAAAAACAAGTTAAAGAGAGTATTTAATTTAAAAAAAAGTTAAGTGTAAAAGGAGGAGGCAATTACGCGGATAAATTTGAAAGCGAATAATAGATCGGTTACAATTTCACAGAGGTGGGAGACAAGTTATTCAGAAAGAAACTATCAAAAGGAGGATCAGTAAAAATGGTGGCAATAGGAATCGATCTGGGGACGACGTACTCCTGCGTGGGTGTCTGGCAGCAAGGGAAGGTGGAGATAATCGCCAACGATCAAGGCAACAGGACTACGCCCTCATACGTGGCCTTCACGGACAGCGAGCGGCTGGTGGGAGACGCTGCCAAGAACCAGGTGGCTATGAACCCCGATAACACAGTGTTCGACGCCAAGCGACTGATCGGCCGCAAGTTCGCCGACCCCAAGCTGCAGGGCGACATAAAGCACTGGCCCTTCCGCGTGGTACCTGCAGGCGACAAGGCGGCCGTGCGCGTGCAACACAAGGGCGAGGAGCGCCAGTTCTCTCCCGAGGAGATCAGCTCCATGGTGCTGGCCAAGATGAAGGAGACTGCCGAGGCGTACCTGGGCTGCAGCGTCAAAGACGCGGTGGTCACCGTTCCCGCCTACTTTAACGACTCTCAGCGCCAGGCCACCAAGGATGCCGCCATTATCGCCGGAATCAACGTGCTGCGCATCATCAACGAGCCCACGGCGGCAGCGCTTGCCTACGGGCTTGATAAGAACCTGGCGGGAGAGCGAAACGTGCTCATCTTCGACCTGGGTGGTGGAACTTTCGACGTGTCCATCTTGAGCATTGACGAGGGCTCCCTGTTTGAGGTTCGGGCCACGGCCGGGGACACGCACTTGGGAGGTGAGGACTTCGACAACCGGCTGGTGAACCATCTGGCTGAAGAGTTCAAGCGCAAATATAAAAAGGACCTGCGCGGCAATGCCCGCGCGCTTAGGCGTTTACGCACAGCCGCAGAGAGAGCCAAGAGGACGCTGTCCTCCAGCACGGAGGCGACCCTGGAGATCGACGCTCTCTACGAGGGTATGGACTTTCTCACCAAGGTGACCCGGGCGCGTTTCGAGGAGCTGTGCGCAGACCTTTTCCGCGGCACGCTGGAGCCTGTGGAGAAGGCACTGAGGGACGCCAAGATGGACAAGGGCTCTATCCATGATGTGGTGCTCGTGGGCGGCTCCACACGCATCCCCAAGATACAAAGCCTGTTGCAGAACTACTTCAACGGCAAACAGCTCAATCTATCCATCAACCCTGACGAGGCCGTGGCATACGGCGCGGCGGTGCAAGCGGCCGTCCTCAGTGGCGAGCAGGACTCCAAGATTCGCGATGTGCTTCTAGTGGACGTAGCCCCGCTGTCACTCGGCATCGAGACGGCCGGAGGAGTCATGACCAAGTTGGTGGAGCGCAATGCCCGCATCCCTTGCAAGCAGACGCAGACCTTTACCACCTTCTCTGATAACCAGCCCGGTGTCACGGTGCAGGTGTTTGAAGGCGAGCGCGCCATGACCAAAGATAACAACCTACTCGGTACCTTCGAGTTGTTAGGCATCCCGCCCGCGCCCAGAGGAGTGCCTAAGATTGAGGTATCTTTCGATCTAGACGCTAACGGCATCCTGAATGTGTCTGCCAAGGAGATGGGTTCCGGCAAGAGCAGCAAGATAACCATCAAGAACGACAAGGGACGGCTGTCGCAGCGAGAAATCGACCGCATGCTGGAAGAGGCGGAAAAATTCCGCGCGGAGGACGAAGCACAACGAAAGACGGTGGAAGCGCGTAACAAGCTGGAGGGATACGTGTTCGGGGTGAAGCAGGCTGCAGAAGAGCAAACTTTGTCAGCTCAGGACAAGCAAACGGTACTGGGAGCGTGCCAAGAGGCTATCCGCTGGCTGGACGCCAACACGCTGGCCAGCGAGGAGGAATACCGACACCGGCTAGAGGAGTTGACCAAGGTGTGCACTCCCATCATGACCAGGCTGCACCAGCAGGCATCACCTTCCAGCTGCGCCCAGCAGGCAGGCCAGACTCACTCCCACGCCAACCCAACTGTGGAGGAAGTGGATTAACTCTTAATACTACATTCCTACATTAAATGGTGTGCAAAAGAGCGTACAAATGATCAACTGTGAATGTTTTGCGAACATCTCACTAAGAGATACTGAGGTGTTTAATGTATCTAGTCTACTAGAATAGCCTGTGCTTCATTTACTGTATACATAACATTATGGTCTGATTAGGTTAAGCAGCATTTATTGTTAAGTTATTTATTTTAGCCATAAGTTGTAACATACTGTACAAATAAATATAGAAATTTTTTAAAACTTTCTTCTTTGAGTTTAAAAACCCATCCCTAAAAAATCAAATGTTTATAAAACCAGTCAGCACAATCCCTGTCCGCCTGCATGGCTGTGCCCTTCACAACCGATAAGCATCCAAGCAAGTGAAGATGTAGTCCTTACATGGGGATAGTCTAAAAGAACAAGTATGTTTTATTAAGTGAAACCTCACAAGAGTCCTGACTGCTCGCAGCCCTCTGCAGCCTGTGAGACTATGTCATCACCAATTGGGGTATGTTGTCAGTCTGAAGGTTGCGGAGTGGAGAAGGAGATGGAAAGAGGAAGGTGGGGTAAGTACCTGGCTACTCAGATCTGATCACCAAACATGGCCAAAGCCATTCAAACAACATTTTAATTCTGAGCGGCCTTTGGTACACCAGGGCGATACTGAGAGTATCGTCTACTCTGGAACGTGATGCAAATACACTTAATGAGAAGAAGTAAATTGTGAAATAGCTCAAATTAATCAAATAAGATTTACTTACTCACGTCAAGGTTTGAACCTGCGACCTACGGCTTGCTAGTCGAAGCTTATCTCTCGATGACAGAGGCCGCCATGTTGTGGGCGTCCAAAGTACACTCAGTTTTTCCTTACTTTTAGTGAAATTGGACAAACATCTTCAAATGCTTAGATTCTTGAGCACACAATCAATTTTATTGGATTGTCCAGTGCCCGGGAGTTGAAAGGTCTTATTTGGTGAAATCAGTTTTCCTTAAAATCGTTAATAAACACACTTCTAGGGAATATCTTTTTCTGTAGTGTATTGACACGTCTGTTGGCTATTAGCGGCCCAAGAGATGACACAACTAGGTCGAAAATAGAATATAGATCACAGACATATGAATATATAGACTAGAAATTAAAGGTGAGGGGTAAAATCAACTGTTGAAGAACGAAGGGGGTAAAGCTGACTGTGATTCGTCAATAAATCAATCTGACAGTATATAGGCATCTCTCATTTTAATATCACCATTTAGTTCTTAAAAGTAAAATCTGCTTTTGAATGAATAGACATTTTTACATGAGAGCGCAAATTACTCGCCACGTTATGAACAAATTTGCAAAGTCCAAATTTGGCAAAAAAAATTTCTTCTATTTTCTTCTATCTTCATATTTTGCCGTGTTATTTCGTAAAATGCCTCGACCATAGCTCGACGCTAGTTCGAACAAGAATGATGACGTCACATTCTCAAGATTCACGGGAAGCCATACGCGAGCCCAGCCGGCTCCAATGGAACCGGTATGGGGAGTGGGGAATAATACGCTTTTAATCACTTAGGGCAGGTCTACTAATATTCATATGTCTATGATATAGATATATAATGGTAAAAAGACAATGTTGTTTTTTCACAATTCCAAAACGTTTGGTAAAAAAATGTCAGAATACGTCACCATTGCACATTGCTTAAATATGTGAGTACATTTTTAATTTTTTTTATGAAATGCAATATAATTATTTAAATTTACATAATAAGAACATATTTCAAATAATAATTAAAAATGTTTACCTTTACGAGAAATAAAGAGGATAAATTTCTTTTGGTAGTACATATATCTCAGGCGATCCTCGTTGAATACCAGGCAGTAGAGGTGGCGAGTTTGAAACCCAGTCAGGGCAAATTATAATTCCTTTCAGTATTTTAAACATGTAATCTAATTAAAATAACGATATGTGTATTTCCACCATTTTGCTGTAGTGGCTGATATTTTGTAGGTAGACATATCAATAAAAGGGAGGTCAGGGTTAGGAATTCAAACAATTTTAATATCCACATCAACATTTAATAGTTGAAACGTCTTCCTCCTCACAAACTGTTGAAGGAAGTTATAATGTGTTTAGGTAGGTTCTTAAACAATTTGATAATGTACAATGAATGCTTAAAGTAATTTTGAAGTGAAACTTCTTTACACGCGTTATGCATTTTCGAGGACCGGAGTAAAACCGACTCATGACCGTCACGAAAAACCGTGATCATTTCGCTATAGGAGCCTAGCTAATATTATATACCTAGTTTAGGTCACTCTCCAAACTCAGCTTCGCGGTCTAGAGGCAGAGCGCCCGACTCTCGTCGTGAAGAACCGAGGTTCGATCCCCGCTTTAACTATTTTTTTTTTTTTTTTTATCGAAGGAAGCAAACACTTTGTGATGTGACATTATATATTAAATGAAAAATACACTTTGTAAAACACCACTTTTATTTTGAATTAATATTAACAGCCAACCAGGTTTCGCCGATTATATTAATAAGCCCTGATGAAGCTTGAGCTAAGCGAAACCTGGTTGGCTGTTAATATTAATTCAAAATAAAAGTGGTGTTTTACAAAGTGTATTTTTCATTTAATATAATTTTTTTTTTCTTTTTGTGATTTTTTTAATACGAGGAAAAGTGATAAAATGCTCTCGTGCTGCGACTTTGTCAGGCATACATATAAGAAGATATCTACATGATTGTTGTCAAAAATGCACATTTATATTTTTTTATTGAGTAATTTATTTTTAGAATTTTTGCGATCGAACCTTCTAATTTTGTTTGAAACGATCGATTGAAGGAAGCGAATTTTGTATCGTAATATAATATCATATACAAACTCCGTTATAAAAATAAGCGTGGGACAAGTCAATTGAGGAGTACACGTTGTATACGCGGTTCTCGTCGCGCGAGATACGTCTCCTCGCGGTCTAGAGGCAGAGCGTTAGACACTCGCTATGCAGGACCCGGGTTCGAATCCCATATTTTTATAACTTTTAATTTTTTTTATCACATGCTACTTATAAATATGTCAATATTAGGAATCTAGTTAAACGTTCATATGTTAACAACACGTCTATAAATAAATTTATGCTTTTTAAAACTATAATGTACAGCATTCTGAATAATAATAATATGAAATGAAAAGAGAGAGAGAAGAATACTAAAAGTTTCACTTCCGTCGTGCGTAGGCTTGCCACACACTGTATTTAAAAAAAAATTAGAAATGACAATTTCATTTCAGTCCCGAAAAGCATAACTCGTACCAGAAAGGCATTTCGGTACCAGCGCACCCCTGGTTCCAAGCGATACTATTTATGAACTCAATAAAAAAGAAATGTGAATAAGTTTTGTTCACATATAATTTTTAAAAATTGACTAAAATCGAGCTTCCAGAGAGTCCAAAAAAATATACAGATGTGGCTAAAGTAAAATAAATAAAGTGTGACTGTCCCAGTAAAAAGGGTCTCAAAACTGCAACAGGGTTTTGGCACCAGTTTTAAGGCCGCAAGATTCCCTCTATCCAGGGAATTTAGCCAGACATTTGTATGTAAGCGGAAGTACACGATTCAAAGTCCTGTGAGGATAAAATTCTTACTAGCAGGTGCGTGCAGGCCACTCTTGGTCTGTTCGTTGGAGAGCCGGAAAAGAGTTCTGAAAATAAATAATAAATAAGGTGAGCACAGTCGAAATGGTAACATTTTGATATTTTTATGACATTTATTTTTTGGTCTGTATTTTACCAATTTTATCTAGTCTGTATTTATATTCATGGTCATGGTTACAATTAAATAAGCGAACCAATCATGAGTCGATCGTGAACTACCCGCTCATCATAACCTGCTCACGAACCACCAATGACGGATCAGGTTACTTTTTTTAAAAAGATTCGACTGTCAACACCCTTGTCCTGTAATGGCTAATATTCTGAACTACATGACGTGTACCCGGCTCTGCTGGGGAGTTATTGTTACAGATCAGATGTTAATACATATTCTGAACTGGCTGATAGCTTATCGTCGTTTTTTTAATGTGCGTACTGGACCTTCAGCACCAACAATAAACCGCCTGGTTGCAAATTTTCGACAACATGGTACAGTAAGACACCTCCCATGTACCGGAAGACCACGTACGGTCCACACGGAAGAAAATATCCAACATGTTGTGGATAGTGTGCAGGACAGTCCAGAAACATCAACAAGAACAAAATGTATGGTAATTGGTTATAAGAAGACATCCAGTGAAAGCAAAATCAAAATTGATGGTGAAATTATTGAAAATGTTACCAATATAAAATACTTGGGAGTTATAATAGATTCCAAACTGAACTTTAACAAACATGCGGAATATACCCAAAAGAAAATTGGTAAAAAAATATCTTTTTTGGGAAGAATTCGCCAAAAACTGTCCGAAAAAACTGCAATCACCATTTATAACTCCATTATTGCTCCACATTTTAATTACTGCTCAACTATCCTTTTCCTGTGTAACGACCGAGAGCAAAATAAATTTCAAATTCTCCAAAATAGGGCAATGAGAATAATACTCAGACGAAATAGGTATTCAAAAGTAAATAAAATGTTAAACGAACTAAATTGGCTAACGGTGAAACAGATGTTGACCTTGAACACGATGATATTTTTACACAAAATTGTAAACAACCTGCTACCCAAATATTTTTCGAATAAAATTGTATACAACAAGGACATACACAAACATAAAACTAGGACGTACAATCAAATTAGACTACCAAAGAAGGACAAAGCGAATACCCAGAATAGTATATTATATAAAGGGATGAAATACTATAACGCGCTGCCGGAAAACCTTAAGTCTGCCCCAATTGAAAAGTTCAAGATGTTGTGTAGGAGCCACATCAAGCAAGAAAAAAAAACATAGTATATTTGTATGTAATAATTAATTAGTCATTTGTAAACTTAAATGTACAAATTACTAAAATAAAAACAATAAAAAAAAAAAAAAAAAAAAAAAAAAAAAAAAAAAAAAAAAAAAAAAAAAAAAAAAAAAAAAAAAGAAGACGTTCGGCACAACTGGGGCTATCGCGGAGGTCCGTTCAGAGGATTTTGGCCACATTGCACGTGTTCCCGTATAAGGTTCAGCTTGTGCAAGAATTGAAGCCGATAGACTACCAACAACGGCTTGATTATGCCATTTCATTCCGACAAAAAGCAGAAGAAAATCGCGATTTCATTAACAATTTGATAATGAGCGATGAAGCCCATTTTCAATTGAATGGTTTCATAAACAAGCAAAATTGCAGGATATGGACTACGGAGAAACCAAGAACAGTTCATCAGCAACAATTACACCCACTTAAGTGTACTGTTTGGTGCGGTGTATCGTCTGAAAGATTATTGGTGCATATTTCTTTGAAAATGCACATGGCGCCTCAGTTACGGTTAATGGTGCTGAATATCCAACGATGCTGGACAATTTTTTGAGGCCAGCTGTATAAAACCATCCACAGTTGTGGTTTCAACAAGATGGAGCCACAGCCCACACTGCAAGGGACACAATGGCTCTGTTACGGGACCTCTTTGGCGAACGCATTATTTCACGCAGAAGCGATTTCAATTGGTTCCCACGTTCACCAGATTTAACAGCGCCAGACTGTTTTCTTTGGGTTTATTTGAAAGAAAGGGGATACGTAAATAAGCCAGCGACCATACCACAGCTAAAACAAAAAATTCGCAAAGAAATTCAAGCCATAACACCGGAAATTTTACGAAAAGTTATGCAAAATGTACTGGAAAGAGCAAGAATGTTTAACTGTATAATATATACTGTATAAAAAAAAAATAATAATTAACCATTAAATAAAAAAGTTATTACACATTCAAACCATATCGGTAGTTTTGCGCCACCCTGTTTGTCATAATTTCATATACTAAAATTAAATAATAAATAAATCAAAAGAACTTTTCATGGTTTTATAATATATTTTCATAAACCTAAATAAGTATCTTTCACAATGAATCTAAATAAATATAGTAATATAACGTAAAGAAGACAGTTGACCGGTAACCGCGCGCTTGTTCACAGATAAAATAAATATGTAGACAAGTCAAAAGGACAGGATAGAATAATATAAGTATATATTATTTCCTTGCCAAGGAATAAAATATATTTTAGTATGCTGGGAACATTTTTTAAGATAAAAAATCACACTAAAGCAGAGGTTCCCAAACTTTTTTGCGACGTAGACCACTTTGCCAAATATTTTTTTTCCGTAGACCCCCTGCTTGCCGAATATTGAATTTTCCTAAAATTATTAACATCCCATGTGATAATCATTTATTTTTTTAGTAAAATTATTCCATTCCCTTGCCTGCCCAACAACCGGGTGGCGATATAGTTGCTCTGTCTTTACATTGTGCAGACTGGGGCACCCTTGTGAGGTATTACACCAAATGAAAATGAAGCAGGATAAGCAACGGGAATTTCTTTTTGTAGCTAGCCCTACAGAACTGCCCCTTAAGTTCTTTGTCAGTGCTTATTCCGGTCAGTTCTTCTTATCACATGATATCCGATTCTTCAACGTTGCATTTCCATAATCAAAATGTCCTCAAACTTAGTTTTGAAGTCTCTGTGAAATGCATTTAAATGTTGAACGTCATTATTACCCTGGAAGTTTTTCAAAAACAACTTGGGGAACTAGGAATATTCGCGGCTTCCAATGTGCAATGTTTTGCTTGAATATATTAATTCTGACGAGAAAGGGAACGTAGACTCTATTTATATACCTCGATTAACAACTTTAAGGAATACAAATATCAAATAAGTAATTTCTCAGTCTATTATATTTGTGTTATGTCTATTGTGTCATTTACGGAACTCCTAAATGTTGACTTGAGGTAAATGGGGGTCTGCTCGTATGTACCCCCATTTGAATCTCGTGGACCCCAAATTTTTTCCTCGCTGACATAGACCCCCAGCAAGCCGATATCGACCCCTGGGGGTCCATATAGACCACTTTGGGAACCTCTGCACTAAAGGAAAGAATGTAAGGCAAGGCTGGCGTACAAGTGATTAACAGACCTGTACGGGTCTTGGACCTTGTTCTATGTTTTTTATATTGTAATAAGCTTGGTTTACAATGCATCGCAACGTTACATACCCGACATGGTCCAGTTGAGTTGAAAGGGCAGCTGTAGACATAATGCACTACATAATGCACTACACCGTCAGGGTGATAATGAATAATCTGGAGCACTCGTCCTGAGAGACCATCCTCATTGACGTCTGAAATGATGAAATAGTTGTGAACTGATTGTTTTATCCAGTTAGAACAAATGCAGCTTTTCTTTGTGCATAAAATAGAAGACATGAAGAGCAAATGTAAATTGCAATTGTTGCATACACACACATATATTTTTCAATACGCTTAGATGATTTGGATAGGTAGAGCGGATGAACGGATAAAGGGTGTAACAGCACATACCCGAAGGATTTTAACCAGCAATTCCTGAACATACTTGGAACAGAAGAGTAGTTATTAGACGATTTATGAATATAAATAATGCAAGGAGTGTGTGCGTCTTGATATAGTTGTGTAGTGGTCCATCCTCCTTGCCTATCCCTGGGGGAAATGGCATGATGGTCTGTTATTTAGTTTTAAAAAATACATTTACTATCAGCGAAGAGCAGCTCTTGTTGACATTGACGGCATCAGTTCATTGGTCACTGTTCACTATCAGGGCAGAGAAAACTTACCTTGCCGTCAACTGGGGACATACCCCATCCAGTGCGGATGAGACTTCTATTGGGAAGAAGGGTGCCTGTCTGCAGACAGGCTGGTAGAATTCCGCTTGTAAATGTAGCCCTAAAAGTGAAAAACGTTTTTAAAACAATAATTTATTTTAGAATAACTACTACAAAACTACGAGGTGATAGTGCTAAGCAATAATCTAATCTAATCAATATAATATATTATAAAAGTAAGTGTACAATGTACGCGCCGCTAAAACTCAAAAACGAGTCCAGGTATGATCAAGGGAGTTATATGGTGTGGTAGCCCTTTATCCCCCATCCATGAAGGTGGTTCCCGTTTTTACCTGAAGGGTGTGCTTTTGATGAAATAAGGGCTGGAAGTTTCGCCTTCTAGAAATTTCTAGAACAGTTCAAAAAATTCGAGAGTATTTGAGAGCATTCCACAACATTCCAGAACATCCTAGAATGTTGTGGAATGTTCGGGAATAATCTGGAACGTTCGGTAGCATTCCGGAAAATCATAGATCATAATGAAGCAAAATTGGGAATACAAACAGTTAAAGTTTCCAGATAAACTTTTAGTAAATTCGTAATCATGACAATACATTAATATCTCTAAATAGTATAAAACAAAGTTTCTATCCGCGTCTGTCTGTTTGTGCGTTTAGTTCTTTTAAACTATGCAATGTAGTTTAATAAGGGTTTCACTATCATTTAGAGATTTTATTCCGGAAGGTTTATAAATGGATATTATATTTATTTATTTATTTATTTATTTTTTTTTTTATATTTACTCCACACAGGAGGCCCTGAAGAAAATAATTTCCCTCAGGGCCTATGTCATCTTTGGGGATGCTGTGTGGAGGGTCTTTTTGTGGAGAGGAAGGAGTGAACATGGGTCTTGAAGAGTCCCATGTTGTAGGAGGGAGGAAACACAGAGGCCGGCAGTTCGTTCCACAGCCGAGCTGTTGAACTTAAGAACGAATCATAGAAGCGACGAATTATTGAAAGTAGAGAAAAGTGGAGCAATGCCGAGTATGCGTTGGCTAGTATATATTATAAAAAGAAACCCATGTTTCCCTACCCGCCTAATTTTTATCCCAAACGGCCACTGCCATCCACCGGTGGTTATGGTGGTAGATAGCCCTTGGTGTCACATCGAAAGTAAGAGAGTTTGGCGGGGTTGGCTGAGCTTGGGTGACAATGTGCTTTGTTATGGGAAAGCCGCGAATGCTTCAGATTATTTCAGAATGGGAACGCCGACTGCCTCGGTGAGTCTGGAAGGTTCCAGAAAGTTCATGAAGGTTCTCGAATGCTCTAGAAGGTTCTGGAAGGAGAAGGTGTTTAAGAAGGTTCTATAAGGTTCCAAACTGAGAAGCGGAGTGTATCGGAAATTTAGAAAGTTCCGGAAAGTACGAGAATGCTCTTGAGAGTTCTGGAAAGCGAAGAAGGGTACAGCTAACAGCTAGTGTCCCTTATTATGAAAGATACAACGAAAGCAAAAGAGAAATATAGAAAGAAAGGATTATTTTGAAAGATTCGTTTATTTATTTTTTTTTTTTATATTAACTCCACACAGGAGGCCCTGAAGAAAATAATTTCCCTCAGGGCCTATGTCATCTTTGGGGATGCTGTGTGGAGGGTCTTTTTGTGGAGAGGAAGGAGTGAACATGGGTCTTGAAGAGTCCCATGTTGTAGGAGGGAGGAAACACAGAGGCCGGCAGTTCGTTCAACAGCCGAGCTGTTGAACTTAAGAACGAATCATAGAAGCGACCCGTTCTCATGTGACAAGTGTCAACTGTGTACAAATGTTGGGCGCGCGTTTGGCGTGTATCCCGACTACGCACCGGTGCCGAAGGGATCAATGACGCTAGTTCCTCAGAGCATCTTCCATTGTAATACCGATAGAACAAGGACAGCATACCTACCTGACGCCTGTGCTCTAAAGATTGCAGTCCGTTTGTTAAGATTGGGGAATCTATCAAACGGACCGCCCGTTTTTACACAGAGTCTAGGGTTTTTTTCAGGTATTTAGGGGCTCCGGACCGGAGATGGCTACCAAATTCGACAGTAGGGCGCACTTGCGATTTGTACAGGGTCAGCAGTTGTGTATTATTAAAGTATCTGCGGGCCCTGTACAGTACGCCCAGCTTCTGAGAGGCCAACTTTACTCTGGCTTCGATGGAGCCCCCGTACCTGAGCTGGTTACTTATAGTTATACCAAGCATATCAATGGAAGGCCTGTTCGGAAGATTGCTTCCGTTGAAGGAGACTAGATTATCATTTGGATCCCTTTTAGACGTAATCAGACAGGATTGGGTCTTTGAAACATTAAATTCGACGAGATTATTTTTACCCCAGGAGGAAATACTCTCGAGATAACCAATGGACTCCATCCAGAAAACCTTGGCATTAACAATAGTATTCTTGGATTGTGGGCACAGAAATGCCAAAGCAGTACCTCAGCAGCCGCGTGAAGACTTGCGATAAAACGGCTAATTTTATTTTATTTGGTTTTACGCCCAGCCGAGATATTTCATGCATTTTAAAACAGAATATATCTAGTAAGCTATCGAAAATTATACAAAAAAATAAATAAATGAAAGTTGATAATTATAAAATAATATAGTAAGATTTGTAACAGTAACATAAAATATTATAGAGACTAGAACAATACTACATATAAGAAAAATCACTAAAACTACAGTACCAACGCTACTCTAATTTGTAGGATTCAACAAAGTGCTGGTATAGATTACGCTTAATTCTATAAATGGAGTCAATACTTATATCAATAGTACCTCCATACTTGTTGCCCAGATCTGGTGTCTGATAGTTGGTTGTGTATGTATTGCAGAAGAATGTTATATTTCAAGCAAAGCAACATTTTTATTTTGAATCTTGGTCTTTCCACCAGCAATCTTTCTATGACAAAAATAGGTGGCTGAAAATTGTGTAGCGGTAACGGGCAGTCAGCATGTGGGTTCATCATTAATCATTTCGCATTGTTTCCCTTTATACTGTGGAGCAATCGCGTTTGCACCGACTTCTAAAGAGATTTATTAGAAAAATGCTAAGAGAACGCTTGGTGTTCTCTCTTATAACTGTTTATACATATATTGGGGTATGTTAAGCGGCTAATGGACAGCAACGAACTTCAATAAATAAAAAGATTTTTTTGTTAAAGCCATCACTTAGGCAATACCATACTTAGTAAAGTGACATTTTTTTTTATTTTTCTCTTTAACTAACCCAGTAGAGGTAATATCTGAATGCAAAATGAATGTATATGGTCGAAACTGCAAATGCAGTGTTTCATACCATGCTCGTTTCTTGCACACGAATTCTTGGCACGATTCTTGCAAACTGCAAATGCAGGACACCGGCCTCTAGGGGTTAGCGAGGAGAAGGAGATGAGGAAGAGGATGGTGGGGAACTAGGAATGAGGAATTGTCTATTGGTGCATAATATGGAACAGGTTATGAGATATTACACAAGTTAGTAGATATTTACCATCCAGAGATAACTGTCGCACTTTTGGGCACAGATTGTGAAAATGACGGTAAATATGCAGAAAATAGGGAAAACTCATTGCTGTACGTACAAAGTTAGATAATAATGAGAAGTAGGTATCTAAGTTTGAGCATTTCAATAGTTATTTTTCTAAATTATAGCTTAGAAAGACTGTATTAGTTTAAGAAATTTTTTATTTAATAATATAGAAAAGATGTCAAATTATAGTTTATTGAACGGAATAGCTTATAAAAGTGTATAATTTTCATTTTCCAGAAACAGAAAAACTTACTTCTTATTATTATGTAACTGATTTTAAGTGTTTTAAAGTAATTCAATGAGCGCAAATCGTGTCCCTATTTTCCGTACATGTACAAAAATAATGATTTTTTTGAAATTATTATGTCAAAACATGGCCTGAAGAAAAGACGTCAAATAATCCCTTTTTTAACGAAATCGCTACTATAATGCAATATATTCCATTTCCGGAAAATTAAATACTTACATCCAATAATTGTAACATTATTAACGTCATTGTTTACTTCTCATTATTATTTAAATAAACAAAAAGCAGAACGGAATTTACCGTCTGACAGTTCTAGAAAACAATAACAAAAATACAAAAGAGCAATAAGAGACGAGAAAAATCTCTATGGTTCTAGATTCTAGAAACGACGCGATGTCTCTGGTAACTATCACGAATTACGGGGCTTGCCAACCGATGATAAGCGTACCTAGAATCTTATTGATTTAATGATCGTGTAAACGAAACTATTATTATTATTTTTTATTCATTTACTCCCATCGGGTTTTTACATGAAACAAATACAAAATAATTATATTACAGAGTGCATTGAAATTAAATAATAATAATAGAAAAAATAATTGAGTATAAATAAATGAGACGATGCATGAATGTGAATGAGGCAAGGAGTGTGTGCCAAGACCGAGTTAATTGGCGGTCCGTCCTCTCTGCCTACGGCGTGATGGTCAAAATGAAATAACTTAATACAGTGTCCCGGAAAGACAAGGGTCCTGGGAGAGTGGTATATTTATGGGTCCTGGGTTCGAGTCCTAGATGTGACCGTATCCTTTTTCTGATTTTTCTGTTTCAGATTTTCGTTTATAAATCGCTAATATTGTCTTCAATAATTAAACTTAATACACATCAATACAATAAATGAGAGAAGAGAAATGGTATTAATACCTACAAAATAATCAATAATAATACAAAATAAAAAGTATCGTCTTAGGATTTTGTACTCGAAATGTTATTTAATGGCTAAATGGTACATCCAACAAGCTATTAATTTGAATAAAAGTACCAAATCGCTCATAAAGTAGGTTAAATTAATTAATTTCAGAAAATTTAAATAATTAATTAGGTCAATTGGTATGGATATTTTGAAATTGGTAAAGGAAGGAGTGAACACGGGTCTAGAAGAGACCCATTTTGTAGGAGAGAGTAAACACAAAAAACTTCATAATTTGGTGGATAAGTCAAATAATATACACTTTGAAAATTCCAGCAACAGCAGCAACCATTCCTAAGAACTAAGTAATTTTAAACATAATACTTATGGCCAGTTATTTCACAGAATTTGAACAATTCGTAAAATTTTCAACGTTAATATTTAAGTTCGGTGAAAGTTCTGTTATTATTTTAGTTATGTGAAACAACTGGCGAATAATGATATAATAACAGAACTTGAATAACTGGTATCTTTACAGAACTTAAAATATAGCTTGGTAATTTGATGAATTGTTGAAAATCTCAGAAACAACCGGATCTTTTTTTAAATTCGCGCTTTACAACTGTTTTAATCATCTATCAGAGGAAAATGCATAAAAATTGTGCGGAACGCTTGAAAAAGATGAAACAATATTGTGTTAGTTTACAGATGATAAAAACTGCTCAGTATTTATAATTTACTGAGCGTAGCGGAGCCCTATTTCAATTCGACCGTTTTGCGTGTCAAAAATTATAATCTGAGCAAATGTTAAAGTTTCCTTGCTATTTAATTACGGCGCTGGAAATTTTCTAGTTTTTTTACCTTACAGAAAGCTTTCAAAGAAAGCATATAGATTGCTTTTATTCATAATTCATTCGAATTCGTATATTTATGAGTATCCTACATATATTGGAAAGATACTACATTTTATGCCTTTGAATCATTTTTTAATCTTTTATATGTAATTATTTATTCTTCAATATACATGTTATCTTGGTATATGATCACATTTAATATACCCACTAAATTAATTAATCCCGAATGCACGTCGTAAATAATAAATAATCGTGATTATCAAGATATCTAAGTCTTTGGTGGGTACCTATAGGTAGGAATGACAAATTGCTGGCATGTTTTTTGCATACTAGAAAACGGCCCAATTGTTTCAGAGAATTTCAATAATTCATCAAATTCTAAAGTTAATAATTAATAAGTTCTGTTATTATTCCATTATGGTCCAGTTTTTTCACTGAACATGAACCAGTCGTTCTGTGAACAGTAGACCTCGCGTCCCTCGCGTAATGTTTTTTCTCATTCGAACTCTGGCGGAGTAAAAAGGTACTATCCATCACGACTACCATCTTGATTGGAGCTTAAATATTAACTTTGAAATGTGATGAATTATTGTTCCTATTCTGTAAAGCAACTGTCCGTGACTATTAATTAAAATACAAACGGTTTCTTTTAAATAGCTATGTTTTAGAATAGCGCACAAGAGTCCCTACTGCTCTCGAATTTTCAGAGCCAGTATGTCTATGGCATTCTAAATTGGGATATGTTGTAGGTCTGAGGTGAGTGGGGAATAGAGGGAGATGGGGAAGCACTTGGCTTTTCAAACCTGGTCACCAAACACGGCAAAAGCTATTTTAAGCAACATTACTAATCTGAATAGTGGGCCTGTCACCGGGGCACTTCTGAAATTGTCTATCATTTTGTGTTTGCGGGTTAGACTGAATGTAACTAACTTAACAACTGTTATTTGATGAAATTAAGGATGTGTGAAAGGTAATTTGTAAATAATAGAAATGCAAAGTTATAAGATGAGTTTTCTCTTAACCCGTCGCACTAGGCTAGCCTGTGTTAAGGCAGTAGTTTTGCAAATTATTTTATAATGCCTATGAATATAAATATAATTAAATATAACATTCTTCTGCAATACATACACGACCAACTATCAGACACAATAGGATGCATGACCTGGGCAAGAAGTATGGGGGTGCTATTGATTTATTAATTGACTCCATTTATAGAATTAAGCATAATCTATACCAACACTTTGTCTAATCCTACAAATTAGAGTAGTGTTGGTAAATTAGTTTTAATGTTTTGTCTTATATGTAGTGTTGTTGTAATTTCGTTTTTTACTTTATGTTACTCTTAGTTTTTTTTCTTAATATTTTCTCATTATACTTGTTATCACAATTTTACAATTGTGTATTTTGTACCTACTTTACAATGGATTACATCTATTTACTGTCAGTATCTCCTGTATAATACAGATATTCTCCTATGTACACTGCATCATGTATCACTTTTATATAAAAGCTTTTTTAGGCGTATATATAAATAATTAAATATACATTTATAATCAAATATGTTCACTGAATGGTTTAGATAAATAAATAACTTTGAAAGGATTTGGGTGAGTGCACCGGTGCAGTTCTAACGTTGTTGATCACTGCATAGATCACTGGAGTTGGAAGAAAATAAAAATTTCTAAAATACTAACATTATTAAATTACTAGGGCCGGCCCTCTGCGGGCGCAATTGGAGCAGTCCGCGCCGTGCACCGAATTGCCAAGGCGCTGATATCTAACAGTCCTAACTAATCGCCCTTGATTATTTTTCATAAAAACGGTTACACAAAAAAAAACTAATCATTCGACTATTAGTGATCACCTAGCTAGGTGTAAACTGGTGACAAGGGGCGCCAAAATTTTACTCGCGTCAGGCGCTTTTTGGTACAGGGCCCGCTATGTGATTAACGTTATAATTCTTGATTTGTCATCGAAAAATGTAAATCGGGAAGGGCTTGGCATTTTGGGAGGGATTATAAAGTACTTATAAAGACTTGACAAACAATAAAAAGAAAGCGCGCGCCAAACCTGTGACTCCACAGTAAAGAAACCTGTTCATTCATTCGTAATTCCTGCAATCCCGTTTTTAACCCTATTTTTGAAGTGATTCCTAATAAATTAGCAATAGTCATTTTTCAAATACCTACACGAATATGACGTCTTACCGTACATAATTTATTTACGCGTATTTAATTATTAAGAGATTCCTATTTATTTTACAGTTAAATTAAAGCAATTATAATAGAATTTCAATTAATAATATTTTTTATCTATATAATAATATACCTACTAATGTTTATAAGCATATACTAAATTAGACTCAATGTTTATAAGACAAGGTTTTATGCATAGCGTTGGCGGCATTTATTATTTTTACTTAGGAGATATTTTCAATTTGTATTGATATTTCAGGCGACCAATTATTGCTTATAATTATTTAATAATATTTAATTATATAGGTATATAGAGTGTGTATAATATTATGGAGTGGCAAGAAAGCATGATATTTTGCCTTTCCATAACATTATACACACTCCATATTCAAATTATATAGGTATATAGAGTGTGTATAATACCAATTATGGAGTGACAGGATATTATTACTCTAAGGTGACAGGTAAGCATGATAATTTGCCACTCCATAACATTATACACACTCTATATACAAATTATATAGGTATATAGAGTGTGTATAATGTTATGAAGTGGCAAGTAAGCATGATAATTTGTACTGTAAATGATTTATAATTTTTCGTGAACACCTCATTAGGAGAACCTGTGCTGAGGTGTTCACGTGTTTTTTACGTATTATTTTTGTGAACCGATTGTCAAAGAATGTTACAAAATATTGTAAGAGAGAAAAAAAAACAGATAATATTTATTGTTAATGTTATTTATGTTTGATTTGGTGTTATTAAGGTACGAAAAAATTCTCTATCTTTTGTTTTTATCCAAATTGAATCATTATGGTTGATTATATTATGTTCATGCTTACTGATAACCTTTTCTGTGTTGCTTCCATAAAAGAGAAATAAGAATAAATATATTTTCAGCCTTGCCAACCAAAATAAAAACGCAGCATTTCTTGCACAATATGCAGCAATTTATTAAAAACAAAAATAATAAACATAAAGAACACATAATTCACACTAAAATAGCTTCGCAATCAATACATTTACGTTGCTGTTACTGGAAAAGGTATATGCAATCATATAAAAAATTGCAGGTAAAATATTATCGAGTTTACATTAGGTACAAAAGTTCTCCTCGTCTAATATACATAACTTCTCATGCCACAATTTCCCCTTTCTAACCGTGCTTTCCTTCCAAATAATCATTCTCTCAAAGCTACACAAAATAGGCTTAAACCACAGACATAGGAATTAATAGACGAGAAGATAATGGCGAGGGGTAAAATCAACTGTTGAAGAAAGAAGGGAGTAAGACTGACTGTGATTCGTCAATAAATCAATCTGACAGTAAATAGGCATCTCGCATTATAATATCACCATTTACTTCTTAAAAGTAAAATCTGCTTTTGAATAAATAGACATTTTTACATGGGAGCGCAAATTACTCGCCACGTTATGAACAAATTTGCGAAGTCCAAATTCGGCAAAAAAATTCGGTTCTATTTTCAGAGTCGAATATTTCGTTTAAGTATTTAGTTAAGACACTTTTATAAATGTTCATAATTTACTTCCCAGCAACCAACCAGCTTTGTGTTTCGCGTCCAGACGTTTCTCGATGTGATAGTATATGTTTCTAAAACTGATCTATAATATACGATGTGAATATGCTTAAAATAAAGTAAAATAATGCTTATATATGGAATGTAATACGACGATTGGGTTTATTCTCTTTTTCACATCTATTTTTACAAGTTTTCATAGTACAAGTCAACATTTTGCCATGTTATTTCGTAAAATGAACCGATGATGCGTCGACCATAGTTCGCACAAGAATAATGACGTCACGTTTTCAAATTTCACTTGAGGCCATACGCGAGCACAGCCGGCTCCAATGGAATGAACCGGTATGGGGAGTGGGGATAATACGCTTTTAATCACTTAGGGCAGGTCTACTAATATTCATATGTCTATGGCTTAAACCTAGAGCGAGAACTATATCTCCCTCTTCCCTCTGGCCATCTCCAAAGTGTGCATAGCTCCGAGGACATCGACCGCCCCTGACAATAGATGAATTTTGTAAAACAACTCCTAGGTATTCGAATTTCGACTTCGTTTTCTTAATTGAATGAATAAATACACGAACGAATGAAATGGAATTTTGAAAGTGAAAATTAATCCAATTCCTGACATCCGATCGAGAGATATTTCCTAAATTTAAAAAAAATTACAGCAGTTAATTCACAAAAAATGTCAGTAATATCCAATAAGGATTTGGCTTAGGTGTTAGCGTGTTGACTCCAGTCCTTGTGGAGAAAGGTTAAATCCTCAGTCAGTTCGATTTTTCATTTTTTTTATTTCTTGCCAGGCAATTCCGATGAGTTACAAAACTCATTTTAGGACGGGAAGAACTGACAATACATAGGTGGGATGTAATAAGTACAATTTTACATAGATATTTTAATATCAAAATATAAGTTTTACACACAATACAGTACAAAAGCAAAACGGAGAGGTTAAGCAGAACAAACAACAAGAGATAACAAACATATAAACAGACAAGGGTATATGTATAAGCACAAACCCAAGGTAATAATTAATAGAAAGGTGCATAGCTTATGACTGAGGATTGAACACTTTTCCTCAGACACTGGAGTCAACAACGCTCACCAACACCTCGAATTCTAATTGGATTGTACCGACACTTATTCCGTATATTAACTGCTTTAATATCATGTCATCCTATTTTAGAATAATGCGTGTGTACGCGCGAGTGTATGCATGAGTACCACCAAAAGTTGATAGAATGTGTTGTCATCGACAAGGAATCAATCTGCCGAGTTTCAGCTCGATCGGATGTAGGGCAGTGGGTTAATTTCCACTTCCAAGATTCCACTTCATTCGTACATTAATTCAAGATCATTATATTAATTCTCTATAATAATTATTACGCGTGACAGCTGTTTCGCCTTCTGAAGACATTATCAACCTGTACAGTTTAATAATGAAGAAAGCGAAACAGTTGTCACGCCTCATAATACAGCACATACACGGCAGAACTTGTTTATTAATAAACTGTTTTTATTAATTTAATAATAATATTATTAAATACATAAAAGAAAACCTAAAATTAAAATGAGGTACGTGGAGAAAAATGATCCTGTTAAAAAAGTGATAGCATGCCAATTTACTGATAAAATATTAGTCAGTCAGAATTTATCGAGTTCACGTGTTTTTTCTTAATAAATATCATGACGGAATGCGACAATATCAGTATTTGTAAACACGTGTTCTGCCTTCCTCATAAAGCATCGCTTTTAAATGATACTTTGTTATGAACTCATTCGTTAAAGGCCTGCAGTTCCGTTTTTAACAGGAAAATGAATGATTTTACCAGATTTATAGTAAGTTAAAATTATTTTACATCAATAAGTTTTCTCAATATATGTAATTCATTAGAAGGTTGTGGGAAAATATTTAAAAGAGGGTTTATATATTTTTTTCTTATTAATTATATCTGCATTGATATTAACATATTTTTCTTATTTGTAATATTTCAGGTTTTTTTCAATCTGCGATACCTTACAACCTGTATGAAGTATTTTTAACCCCATATTTACATACAAAATATATATCATTTTTCCACAAATGATGATGCGAAACATTTAGATTTATTTATTGTTTTGGTGTTTAATTCGTAGAACTCCATTTAATGTTTTGTGAAAATTTAATTGAAATCAAATTATAATAATATAATTATTAAGTTCTGCAAGTATTTTTTGGTTTTTATTATTGTTACAGCTGTTTCGGCTTTCAAGGCCATTTTCAAACTATGGTTATAACTACGTTTAGACGACTTATTTATATGATTCAATTTTACCCCCTCCCAATTTAGAATTCAAATTAAATAAAATAAATAAAAATTAGATTTAGTTTATAAAACATATAGTGATTTCAAGCAAGTTATTTGTCTTTTGATATTAAAAAAATTATCGGCAGTCAATTTGAAATGAAAGAATTGTATGTTTCATTTTATTTAGGTATGTGATTCATAAATAGTAATAAATAAATAAAATATTAATCTAAAGATTTTATGTGAATTTCATGGTATTTGCAAAAAATTCCAGATAAGCACATCGCACATGTGGAGTAGCAGGTCCCCTTGTCAGGGAAAACCGTTGAAGATTAAAACATTGCACCAATCTCTTGATTTGGGAATCGTTTTGCAGGAATCAAATTTCTATTTAATGAAATATACTCTGGTCCAGAAACCTTTAACTTCTCTCGGGCCACTTGAATACCTTTTCACCACTTTTACATCTTTTTATGCCACCGCAATGTGCAGAAACCGGCGCTTTGTCAGCCATATCGATACTAATAACATTTTTTTTTTAATATTTGAACTTTAACAATACTAATTTGGGAAATATCATATTTCACGAAAAACCCCTCATAATTCAAACCAACCTACTATGTTAACCCCTCCCCTCAATGTAATTTGCCTATGTATATAAACCCTAGTTTAAGACAAAATTGTACCAGTCTGAAGATGGCCCTAACAGGCTGAAACCGGTCACGCTCAAATAAAAACAAGTGGAAAAAAGTTTAAAATTGTGTTCTTTATATATATTGATACTAATAACACTGACTGTGACTGGCGAAGGCACTTAGCCCCTATTAAAGGAAAACGACAATAAAGCCTTACAACCAACGCCATTTTCCGGAATATTAAAGAATTTTTACGGCAATCAGTGGCACTTGAACCCTACCGTATGATATTGGCAAGTGCTATCCATTTCTTATATATAATATATTTTGGTATTTTTGGCCGTTACAGTCTTTCAGTTAAGCTCATCCCCAGAAGGTCTGCATTTTCAGAAGTCTCCTTGCCTCTTAAAGAAATATACATTTTTTTCCAGCTAAACTGCCCCCTTTCGTTTGTGGAGTTTCCAAAAACCGTCCAGGATTCATCGGATCCACAGAGTAATCCACAGGAAGTCACCGTTTCTGTAAACGCAGTCAGTAAAGATAATTCGGTAGACTCTCCTAAAATGGGAAGGCTCCCCAAATGGGACGACGAAGAAACCTTCAAGTTCGTGGAACTCTACAAAGAAGCTGAATGTTTGTGGAACTCTGAAATACCGCAGTACCGCCACAAACCTTCAAGAATAAAAGCCATAATGGCTATTATCGAAAAGATGGATTCTTTTGGACTCGTGAGAAGGGGTGAAAGCACATCGGTAAGTAATCAACATTATATTTTTCATCGTGTGGTTATAGAGATGAGAGTGGATATAATTTATAGGTATTTTATTAAACAGCATTCGGTTTTAAAAAACTATTATACCGGTATTCAGTATAATAAACAGGACAAAATTTTCGCGAGCCCAGCCTTGAATTACGGGAAAGGAACAAAGCAATCGCAAGCATAAGCAAACAGTTCGTGCAAAAGTTCCAATCATTTGAGGTGTATGAAAGCCATTTTCGCATTATACAGTTTTGCCGTCGTAATTTATTTGCTTACTTGTGAAAAATTTAGTTTGCGCAAATTAACTTTCGTGCAAGCCGTTTGCGCGGTATAATGTTTTGCCGTCTTAACGTGCATGCCTACTTGTGCGAATTAGGGTTTGCGCAAGTAAGATTGAGCATGTAGACGGACTTTAAAAGATATATTTATTTTTTGAAGATGCTTGTAGCATTATTCACGTAGGTACTTACTTACAACTGTACTAACCAATCAAACTGAACATTAGTTAAGTTAAAATTTGGCTTCTCTGAATCTCCAAATTATCTGCATTAATAATCAAGACCTTGCTCAGCGGTGCAGTTGTTAATCGATACTTGTTTAATATCAGCGTTGAACTGTCAACGTGACGTATGCGTAGTTTTTGTTGGAATTTTAATTAGATACTAAAAAGTTGTTGATATTTTTATAGCAATTGGCATTGATCCAGCGCTCAGTGAAAACATGCTGGTGAAATTAAATATTCCTTCGCAAATCGAATATTTTCCAACAAATACTTTTTTTAAAAACTTGACAAATAAAATGCATTTTACATGGTATTTACATGCATTCATAAATTGTTCTACTTCAACAATGTTTATCTTTACAATTAGATGAACTCAACAGAACCAGCTAATTTATAATATTAATTTTCCACCTTTCCACGCACTTTTTTCGTATAATAAATTTTAGTATAATCTGTTATATAGGGTGTCCAGGGTCAAGTGTAAACTTCTATGTAAAAATATTTTTGTATGAGAAAATTTAAATTTGCTTTCGAAAGAGTTATTTATCTTTTTTACTTCTACCATCATGTAGAACCACCTCCCGAAGTTAGCGCACTTCGCCCCCCGACACCCTGTATATGTCAATAACATAAGGTACTTTTTTTCAGAACCAATCACAATCCACAATTCCCGTTGATTTCGAACAGGATAATTGGGAAGTTTGTTATGTTGACTCTAATAAAAACATCAAGCAAGAGTCATCGGATGACTGCCTCCTTTCGTCTGTTACCCAAAAAGAGACTGATCCCATTGAAGAAACAGATCGGCATACACCTCCAATTTGTAACAACTCTCCCCCTATTGGTACAGATGTATCTAAATTAAGTAAGCATGGAGGTGTTAAAAGGCCCAGGGTGGAGTTACCTACCCCTGTCAAAGAAAATGAGCCAATTGAAGGGGTTGATTCTAAAGACAATGAGAACGAATATCATATCTTTGGAAAAAACGTAGCGATGCAATTGATGAAACTATCGACAGTGCAGTTTGTTCTAGCTCAACAGGAGATCCAAGCAGTTTTGACCAAGTGCAGAGTCTGAAAAGGAAACAAAAATCGTCATCTTGTTCAAAGAGTTCTGATGATTCCGATTATTGATTTTTGTGGTATAATTATTTTAAACAGTTTGAATCTGTTCTTACTCCGGCGCTCAGTGATTTTTTGGAGAAGGGACGCTAGACAATGAATTTGAAAAATCTTTCTCCTCAGGTTAATTCACCAGATATCAAAAGATGGGATAAAATCTCTTGTCTATATTGTCTGCAGATTATATTCACACTATAATTTATTTATTGCATCTCTCTTAACATAAAACACGTTGTTTTTTCACATAAAAATCAACCTCACTAGGATAAAGCCTGTATCGAAATAACAATTTACATTTGAGTGAAGCAAACATAAGAGTAAACACAAACATAAAGTAATTCTACATACAAACACTACATATTACTCTATCAGATATGTATAAAATCTCTTAACTATATTGTCTGCATACTATATACCACTCTTTCAGATATGTATACAATCTCTGAAGTATATTGCTGCACACTATATACCACTCTTTCAGATATGTATAAAAAAATCCAGCATATTGTAAAAAAACAGATGTGATGCTAATTTTTGAAGTACATTTAAAATTTGAAATATGTCATTTTCTTGACATGTTTTGTCTGTTTTATTTTTTCTCTCATTTTCTTTTCCTGTATTTGTAATCAACCGTTATTTTATTTTTACATATGTGTGACTGGATAAACGGTATAAGCCATGCACCTTTCTATTAATTATTACCTTGGGTTTGTGCTTATACATATACCCTTGACTGTTTATATGTTTTTTTATCTCTTGTTGTTTGTTCTGCTTCATCTCTCCGTTTTGCTTTTGTACTGTATTGTGTGTAAAACTTATATTTTGATATCAAAATATAAGTTTCTAATTTCTTTCGAATTCTAATTGGATTGTACCGACACTTATTCCGTATATTAACTGCTTTAATTTTTTTATTATTTAATATCATGTCATCCAATTTTATAATAATGCGTGTGTACGCGCAAGTGTATGCATGAGTACCACCAAAAGTTGATAGAATGTGTTGTCATCGACGAGGAATCAATCTGCCGAGTTTCAACTGGATCGGATGTAGTGCAGTGGGTTAATTTCCACTTCCAAGATTCCACTTCATTCGTACATTAATTCAAAATCATTATATTAATTCTCTATAAGCACATCACTAGCACATGTGGAGTATGTGATGGTTTGAATAATCACGAAAATAAATAAACGATAAATAATAAACGAACGTGCTCAAAAAAATTTTTTGTTTAGACAACGACGGAAGATTTATTGACAGACAGGCCTGGAGTAAACACATTCACACGGGACAGGGCGCAGGTACAGGCAGTCGAGTCTTGAATTCGGATACGTTGACAGCCCCGAGAAATGAATACAAACCAGAAGTGATGTGTGAGATTACAATTAATTAGTGAATTCAGATGATGTTAGAAAGCTTTGTTGGTTTCTGAATTAAAGTGAAATATTATTGAACCGGTTTTTGTGTGAAGTGAAAGTGGTTGGACTCAGTGAGAAAACAATTAATAATAATGACAATAATAATAATTGGATAATTTGTAGAGCGCCGTTTTGTAAAAACCCACCTCAGGGGCGCCAGGTGTTGTGCAATCGCGATTGTGTTATAAAGTTGTGTTGATTTAAACGTGATTTCGTATACAGTTCGAACTAGATTGCTTGTCTTAAAAACATGAAAATAATAAAAATAATGATTGCGTTTTTAAAACAGAGTGAATGTACTTAAAGGCGGGAAGTGTTTAATCGGGCTAGGTTATTGATTTGGCGAGATGGCATTTATCCACGGAGACCGAAAACCAGAGAAACAAATATATCATTAACTGTGGGTTCGAATCCTAACAGATTAGGGAGGTACAATTTTATTTACAGGAATATTTAATTACCCTTTTAAAGTCTTAGGGAGGGGACCAAAAGTGAACAAATTGCCAGGATTTCACTAAAAGGAAGAAGGAATGCCGGTAGGGGGTAGACCGAAAAATTAAACTGATTTAGCTATATAGTGTGTAACCAGGTAAGCTTCACACTAGGATTTGGAGGTGACTAACAGGGTGAGTTTTTTTATATTATTTATTAAACAACAGAAGTCCCTTTTAAAGGACGGATACAGCATCCAAGTTTACAACCCCTGTCGTCCAAATAATGTTTCGAAAGGGAATGTGTCAATCAGACTATCTACCAGCTGAAAAAGGGAGACGGGCCGATGACCTTTTCGTATATAGGCCGAGGCGCGGTGTACAGTCAGTCAAAGGGGGAGTTTTGCTAGCGTATGACCGCCCAAATAGAAAGCGATCGGATGCAACCAGATAGAACAAAATGAATATCTTTCGTCTGTTATTTGACTTTTCTAATTTAATACTTTTCATCTATTGTTTGACTTTCTAAGTTACGAATTGGGATGCACAAAAACAAATCTAAAGTCGAAAGAGGGAGATGGTAATCTCCGAAATAAAACTACCAACCGAACAACTTTTCTCAACAGGTACCTTTCGAGAGGTAGGCAGCCTCTTTAAATTAAATGCAAAAATCAAACCAATTATCCGTTTATACCTACCTGAGAGGATAGGTATTCAGTAGGAGTTACCCATACCTAATACACGAGGATGCTAGTAACCTCATAAAATAATTACTAGAACCGAATATTAAAATACAGACAGTCCTCATCCTAAATTTGGCATTTCGAGTAGACCTTACATATATCTCACATGATAATTGGCTGAATGGGTAGGCACACAACCTATCGTTGAAAAGCAGGCTAAATGTCGACAAGATCGTCGTGTGTTATCTATGTATTGACCTAGAAAGGGATGTAAATCCCCTACGGCGTGGGAGTTACAACGTTTTCTAGAGGTGGCACGTAACTTAGGACCTTGCGTGTCACATTTTCGCGACTAGATTCGTGACAAAGGATGTCATGGTTTTCCCCTTCTACACTCAGTAAAGTAGATTTTCCTGGAGGTGTATGAGATTGGGGCAATTCTGAAATTGGTGATGAGACCTGGTTTTCTTTATTCTGGCGTGACGGTTGCCGATTTGGAACAAGGGGAGACCCGGCCGGTTGTGATATCCAGACACGCAGATATCGATCGCCTTGCTCAAATTATCATCCATCAGTTTTGTTTGGTAAGAGGAGGAGTCAATCTTAGCTTGAAAAAAATTCATTTCCTTTCCTCTCCTTCTCCTCCTAAAATATATACATGGATGGCGCCGACAACTAACACCATAAATTTATCGTATGTATATCACATATATAAAATCTAACACTTTATTATACTCACATTACCCTATGACAGGTAGAATCACGTAGCTAGTTTGAAGAGCAGGCGACTTCAGAAAAATAAGGTTTATGAAATGGCTTTAAAACACAGCGATAATGGATTCAACTCACTCTATCTCAAAAGAACCAAGGGATACCACACATACATAGATAACTAGGTTTCTAAACCGAGAAACAAAAAACCAACACAACGTTCGGTGAAGCCTTTTTATACTGAACCGTCACGTGAAATGAGTACGTTCAAGGTCGTACGTCACGTGGACAAACTAGGATGTACACACTTGAAGGGGTGTGTAATAAAGAGAGGAGCAAAGGCTTGTAGAGACGGCAGGGGAGGAATTTTCCATCCCTGCGAACACATATGCAAAGCCTTATGGAAAAGTTACCTATGGGACTTTAAAGAAATTTATCGTAGAAAGAAGAGAAGGAAAAGTTTGAAGTAGAAAGGGCGGATCATTACAAGTAGCAGGTCCCCTTGTCAGGAAAAACCGTTGAAGATTAAAACATTGCACCAATCTCTTGATTTGGGAATCGTTTTGCAGGAATCAAATTTCTATTTAATGAAATATACTCTGGTCCAGAAACCTTTAACTTCTCTCGGGCCACTTGAATACCTTTTTACCACTTTTACATCTTTTTATGCCACCGCAATGTGCAGAAACCGGCGCTTTGTCAGCCATATCGATACTAATAACACTGACTGTGACTGGCGAAGGCACTTAGCCCCTATTAAAGGAAAACGACAATAAAGCCTTACAACCAACGCCATTTTCCGGAATTATAATGAATTTTTACGGCAATCAGTGGCACTTGTACCCTACCGTATGATATTGGCGCGTGCTATCCATTTCTTAAATAAAATATATTTTGGTATTTTTGGCCGTTACAGTCTTTCAGTTAAGCTAATCCCCGGAAAAGCTCTGCATTTTCAGAAGTCTCCTTGCCTCTTAAAGAAATATACATTTTTTTCCAGCTAAACTGCCCCCTTTCGTTTGTGGAGTTTCCAGAAACTGTCCAGGATTCATCGGATCCACAGAGTAATCCTCAGGAAGTCACCGTTTCTGTAAACGCAGTCAGTAAAGTTAATTCCGTAGAGTCTCCTAAAATGGGAAGGCTCCCCAAATGGGACGACGAAGAAACCTTCAAGTTCGTGGAACTCTACAAAGAAGCTGAATGTTTGTGGAACTCTGAAATACCGCAGTACCGCCACAAACCGTCAAGAATAAAAGCCATAATGGCTATTATCGAAAAGATGGATTCTTTTGGACTCGTGAGAAGGGGTGAAAGCACATCGGTAAGTAATCAACATTATATTTTTCATCGTGTGGTTATAGAGATGAGAGTGGATATAATATATAGGTATTTTATTAAACAGCATTCGGTGTTAAAAAACTATTATACCATTATACTATTATACATATCTGAAAGAGTGGTATATAGTATGCAGACAATATAGTTAAGAGATTTTATACATATCTGATAGAGTAATATGTAGTGTTTGTATGTAGAATTACTTTATGTTTGTGTTTACTCTTATGTTTGCTTCACTCAAATGTAAATTGTTATCCTCGATACAGGCTTTATCCTAGTGAGGTTGATTTTTATGTGAAAAAACAACGTGTTTTATGTTAAGAGAGATGCAATAAATAAATTATAGTGTGAATATAATCTGCAGACAATATAGACAAGAGATTTTATCCCATCTTTTGATATCTGGTGAATTAACCTGAGGAGAAAGATTTTTCAAATTCATTGTCTAGCGTCCCTTCTCCAAAAAATCACTGAGCGCCGGAGTAAGAACAGATTCAAACTGTTTAAAATAATTATACCACAAAAATCAATAATCGGAATCATCAGAACTCTTTGAACAAGATGACGATTTTTGTTTCCTTTTCAGACTCTGCACTTGGTCAAAACTGCTTGGATCTCCTGTTGAGCTAGAACAAACTGCACTGTCGATAGTTTCATCAATTGCATCGCTACGTTTTTTCCAAAGATATGATATTCGTTCTCATTGTCTTTAGAATCAACCCCTTCAATTGGCTCATTTTCTTTGACAGGGGTAGGTAACTCCACCCTGGGCCTTTTAACACCTCCATGCTTACTTAATTTAGATACATCTGTACCAATAGGGGGAGAGTTGTTACAAATTGGAGGTGTATGCCGATCTGTGTCTTCAATGGGATCAGTCTCTTTTTGGGTAACAGACGAAAGGAGGCAGTCATCCGATGACTCTTGCTTGATGTTTTTATTAGAGTCAACATAACAAACTTCCCAATTATCCTGTTCGAAATCAACGGGAATTGTGGATTGTGATTGGTTCTGAAAAAAAGTACCTTATGTTATTGACATATACAGGGTGTCGGGGGGCGAAGTGCGCTAACTTCGGGAGGTGGTTCTACATGATGGTAGAAGTAAAAAAGATAAATAACTCTTTCGAAAGCAAATTTAAATTTTCTCATACAAAAATATTTTTACATAGAAGTTTACACTTGACCCTGGACACCCTATATAACAGATTATACTAAAATTTATTATACGAAAAAAGTGCGTGGAAAGGTGGAAAATTAATATTATAAATTAGCTGGTTCTGTTGAGTTCATCTAATTGTAAAGATAAACATTGTTGAAGTAGAACAATTTCATATACCTAAGAGATCTACTCGTTCCAAAATCCTGTTTAAATGTAATAATACCAGGACCAAGCATTTCAAAAACTAATTTGTACCCAGATTACATGAAGTTAGTAATAAACAAGCAGAAGTGGCGGATCAATTTATCTGCACGGAAGGTAGATACAAAGAGGCTATAGTATCATATTTTCATTCAATATTAATTTAATCTAAGTCTACTTCAAATTATATACTTTATTTTGTATGCACTTGATCTCCTACTTTTATATCATTCTAGAGCTTGTGTTCATTTTATACTTTCTATCGTCATTTAGTATTAGTATAGTAGTCATATTAACGGTCAAGACAATTGTTTGGCAATAATAGGCAAAAATAGACAATAATAGGCAATACCTCGCAGTCAATTTATCTTGTTCGTTTAACAGCAAATTACAATGAGAAAAAATCAGTTTATTTTCTAGCCGTAAAGGTAACTTATTATCTTACTCCAGATTTGTACGTTAAGGCGAAGCTTAATGCTAAATCACTATTTTGATTAATCTTTATAACGAATCGGTGTACATTATCAATACCAAAAATATGCTTTAGATAAATTGAAGATTTTCCTATCGTTTCGCTTGAGTAGAATAAAAATAAAATAATAAATTACTCAATAAAAAATATAAATGTAAACTATATATTTTTTCCAATAAGTGGTGTTAGGTGTATTAATCAAAATTGGATGTTATTGATCTGGACAACGTTTACTTTCAACAAGACGGCGCTACGTGCCACAAAAGCAACGAAACCATTGATCTTTTACGGGAAAAGTTTCCGGACCGTGTTATCTCTTGAAGAGGTGATCACAATTGGCCACCGATATCTTGTGATTTAACACCTTGCGACTTCTTCCTTTGAGGCCACGTGAAAGAGAAGGTCTACGCCAACAGCCCAGCGTCGATTCAAGACCTCAAAGATGGAATTCGTGAGGCTATCGAGGACATAAAGCAGCCACTTTGCGATTTGGTTATGGAAAATTTCATGAAAAGGATATGGTCCTGTAGGCGTGGTCGTGGTGGTCACTTGACTGATTTTATTTTTCACTATTAACGGCATACCTTCCTCTTTATAATAAAATAAACATTCGAACATTTATATTAAAAAATGGCATTTTTATTTGAATATCAAAATAACACCTCTTATTGGAAAACCCTATAATAAAAAAATATGTTTTCAATAGAAATGTATGAACGAGTAAAGGAAACAATATGGTACTATAGTTAAGATTATCTGTGACAGTTTCACTTGATTTACTTTTTTGATTTATTATAAAATTATTTACAAAATAAATTAAAACCGGTTTGTGCTTGAAATCGAACGATTCTAGCCTATTACGTATAAGGTATACCAAGAATATACACAATTTTGGCTTGTAGCTTTCTCTTAAGTCGTAGCTAGGCGACAGTCGGCACGTTTCTATGCCATATCTCCCTCTGTTTTCATAATCTATAGATAGGAGAGGACTTGCCTTTCTCTTCAAATTTCTGATGCCGTAGTACATAATTATCTGTAAAAAACATAGTAAGTAAATTCTTATGATCTTACTAATAAAGCGTGTTTTAAATTTTATTCAACTGATAAACAATCATTGATAATAATCATAATATTTGGCTAGTTTATATAGCGGTGGTTTCGTGAAAAATCACATCAATGGCGCTGTACAAATATATTTATTAAATAATTCATTAATACTAGATGATGTATGGTAAATGGTTGTTAATCAGTTGTGTAAAATTTAAAACAAGTTTATTAGTAAGGTGGTTATTGTTTTTAATAGTAGGTATATTAACAAAAAATTCATAAATAGTAAAACGTAATTAAAAATTAAAATGCTTAAATTAAAAATATCACAAATTCAGTCAGATTCCTTTTATGGTAATTAAGGTAAATCAGAAGGTTTTATTAAAATTGCTTTTTATTTATTTAGTATTATAGCTAAGATTATCTGTGACAGTTTCACTTGATTAACTGTAGCGCCCTTCGTGGCAGCAGGACGCGTCCTAACGCTTCCTCCAACCGCTTTGTGTTTTTTTAGTATTTTCAAGGGACATTTCCCTGGCAACATCCCTTTGAAATTATTTTTAAAATCAATCCATCAACATTTGAACTTAAATAAAAATAAACTTAATAATTATTAGAACTTTAAAATATGTGATTTGAGTGCAGTGTTTTAAAGTGAATATTCTGAAATTTGCTCAAAAATATCGGACTTTCGAAACGAACGGCGACCGGTAAATGCACTCCAGATGTTTTCAACAAAATTCTCGGAAACTGGGCAAGCTTGGACACTGGCAAGTTTTTTACTAAGCCCAGGGCAATTTATTACCCAACCGTCGCTTTTTATTGCGGACAGAATGCACCACTTCAACAATTACCAGGAACAGGATTACATGGAGATAAATGATGGACTTGCCAAACGTCACAGCGGTGCTGCCAGGGTCTCTTATCTATGTGAGGTGTCAGCGCTTTATTAGCAGCAGATACATACCTGGACGCTGTTGTTGGACGCGGTGGACTCTCTTACTGCAGCAGCTGGTCCAGTTCCTTCACCACTTAGGCTCAGTTGCATCGAAAATAGTTAAAGTTACTTTTTAGTTAAGGTTAAATAAAAGTAACTTTTTTATCATTTCTCGCTTAAATGGGTTGTTTCAACTTCGTTTAAATAAAAGTTAACTAAATTGTTACAAAATAGTTACTTTTATTTAACCCAGCGATGTTCAGAGTTTAAAGTTAGATTTTGGTCAATTTTAGTTCAGCTGTCATCCGTCACCATCTTTCAAGGAACGAAATATTGTTTGAAGAGAAAATAGTTGAAAAAATGTCCGACAATCCGGGTTTTGATAATCGATTGATTTTAGAATATGTGGGAAATAGAAAAAAGAAACAATTTAATCCACGAACCGATCATTTTCTGTGGGAAGAGTTGGATTTTATCGCCAGATTTCGGATGTCGAAAAGTATGGTTAGGCAATTAACATCACTCATTGCTAATGACATCACGTCTACAAACAAGTAGGTTTATTTAAACTAATGTATCTAATAAGTTCTATTGATAATATACTAGCATAGTTATATTGTATGTAACTGACAAAATACATTTTTTTGTCATTTCAGAAATCATGCTGTTTGTGCTGTGGACCAGGTTCTAATAACATTGCATTTTTATGCAACAGGAACGATGCAAAGATGCACAGGAGACATCTCTGGGGTGCATAAAAGTACTGTCTCGCGTGTAGTAGACAGGGTTAGCAGAGCAATAGCCCGCCTTCGGTCACAATATATTGTATTTCCTCAAACAGAGAATGAAATTCAGCAGTGTGCCAACGAGTTCTACAGCATTGCTCGATTTCCCAACACAATTGGTGCCATCGACTGCACCCATATAGGAATTCTCTCTCCTGGAGGGAACAATGCTGAGTATTACCGTAATCGAAAAGATTACTTTTCATACAACGTGCAAGCAATAGTGGATGCCAACTGCAAAATAACCAACATTGTGGCAAGATGGCCAGGTTCTACACATGACAGCACCATTTTTAACAATTCCAGAATTAAAGGAAAACTGGAAGATGGGCTCTATGGAGCCAGACACCTAGTTGGCGATCGTGGTTATGCGGTAAAACCGTATTTATTAACCCCACTGGCAAATCCTGTTTCTGACGCTGAACTTTTGTACAATGAAAGCCAAATCAGGACAAGAAATGTTGTAGAAAGGACTTTCGGGATATGGAAAAGGCGTTTTCCTGCAGTAGGAATGAAATTGAGAATCGATGCCACAAGAGTGGAAGCCGTGATTGTAGCCACAGCGGTGTTGCACAACATATGCACTAACAACAATGTCACAGAGCCACCAGACTTTGTCACCATTCTCCAAGAAATTGACGGAGGACATTTTCCTGAAAATGTTGGACAGGGTAATAATGACATACGACAAAATCTTGTCAACAGTTATTTTGCTCATTTATTGTAATTTTTTGTATAAAATAATGTATTAATTAACTTAAAAATAAAAAAGATTTACAAATAATAATAGAAAGAAAGAAAATAAATGTTTTAATCTATTGTAACGGGGAAATCATTCTCCTTTCGGTTTTCCTCTTTGAATTTTTTTACTTCTAACTCGTGTATATGTTTCATGTGTTCAATTTTCAATTCAAAAATAGCTTCACGATGCCTGTCTTCATGTTTCATCTGTTTAATTTTTAATTCAAAAATAGCTTCACGATGCCTGTATTCCTGTTCGTGAAGATTTTTTTTGTGCTCGAGGTCTAAATCTGTAGACAAATCTACAGATTTTTTTTGTGCATCCGCCAACTCCATGAAATTTCTGCGGACATCGTTTGGCGTGGATAATTTTCTTTTTCTTGATAGGCCTAAAAAAATATTACATTACATTAAAAACGTTAGATAGTAAGTACCTACTACCTTTCTAAATTATTTGTCTAAACTACCTAGTTTAGACAAATTTACTGAAACATTTAGTGAGATGCTGTTAAGATAATAAGATTCTATAATACTTAAGGCACAACTAAACTCACTTTTCAGGGATGGTGTTATTGGTAAGCGTTTAGTCGCTACACCTTGATACTCCGATGCACAAGGGAGTGGGGGATCTTCCACTGCCACCTATAAAGACATCATTATTCCATGTTATTGTGGGAAGAATAATTAGCTAACAGTTGGGGGACAAGTTCCATACTCATAGCGGGTAAATGAGTTCTCCCTTTTCAACACGTATTGTGCTTATGGAAAAGTTTTACAAGACGAGAGATCTGGGTTCGAGTCCCAGTTGCAACCGCTATCTTTTATTTTTTCTGTGTCATGTACATTTTCATATTTTAATTTAGATTATTATTATTATCTTCTTCAATGATATATTACATTGATGAGAATAACCTTCAAAAGTTAAATAGAGAGTTTTCTTATAAAAAAAGTAGTATCAATTTTATTTGTACTTTTGTATGTAATTGTGGTGTCATTTCTCAATCAAATGCCACAATTAACTGTTATACTCTATTTTTTTATTATTTCTTAATTAACAATGATTTTATGATATTTAATCAGTGTTTAGGGTATATTTATACCGTTGATATTAAATAAATAAATAAATTGTAAAAAATATTAACGTCTTTCTTACAAATTCCATCAAAAATGGTGTCTGAACATCCGCTTCTTCCACAGTTGGGTGTTCCGGTGTCTTGGGTCTTATGTGCAGGATCGGGGCGCACGGAAGAATTTCAGCAGCTTCAAACAGAATGTTGGATTTGGTTTTATAACATATTTTGTCATAAATAAATGATTATTCGCAATCCATAACTGTGAATGAAAGTAAAGATGTTTGGAATGCTAATCATACAGTGGATAGTATATAGAACTTACTTATAGAAGCATCGTCATCAAATTCAGAGTTGATCCCTTCCATGGATATTTGCATGGCACCTTGCATCCACGTTGCATTATCGCTGAGCTTGGATGGTGGTGGACCACCCCCAGTCTTTCGGCGTTCTTTTGTGAATTGTGAAGATTCCTGGAAAAAACATTAACTCATCATTTCAATTTTAAAACAATCCACGACTTCAGAAAACAATGTGTGACAATCTACAAACCTTTCTAGCAGACTTTTTCAAGTTTTCAAACTTGTTTCTAAGCTGTTTAGTGGATCTATAACGGTTTGCGGGACAGGAGGCGTTATATTTGGTTGTCAATAGTTCCCATGTCTGGTCCTTCTCTTTGACATGCACAGCATCGCTTTTTTTATTCAAAAGAATATTCTTGTGGGCCTCCACGAGCTCTCTCAGCAAAATGACATCTTCGGCGCTAAAGTTTGAAGATCTCTCTCTGAAAGTAAAGTTCGTCGTATTGAGAAGAAAATAATATAACAAGTCGAATAAAATACACATACGACGATAATAAAACCTACTTACTTTGTGATTGTTTCCATTTTTATTATTTATGTTTAACTGAGCTGCGAAATAACCTCAAAACTTCGTAAACGTCAAAGATGCGTCAAACAAAGACAATGATAAAGCGCGTTGAACTGCAGTGTTGACACGCGTAAAAATAATTATGTGTTTATTTTTATTAACAAACATCAAATACAAGGAAAATTCGAAGCCATTTCGATGGCAACACTGGTAACTTTAAACTAACTATTTTAATGTTGGTGCAACTCAATTTTGTTGAATTTTAGCTTAACTTTAGTTAGGGCTTAAACTCAGTTTAAATATTTAACTTTAAACCTTACTTTAATTATTTTCGATGCAATTGGCCCTTAGGATTCTTGCTGCAGAGTCTCCATCTTCTATCTTCGTAGAACGTCACAGCGGTGCTGCCAAGGTCTGGTATCTGTGAGAGGTTAGTGTGTCAGCGCTTTATTAGCAGCAGACACATACCTGGACGGATGACGAACCTCGTGCTGGCACTGTTGGTGGACGCGGTGGACTCTTTCGCTGCAGCAGCTGGACCAGTTTCTTCACCACCTGGGATTCTTGCTGCAGAGTCTCCATCTTCTATCTTCGTGTCACCTGTTCCTTTACTTCATTTTACTTAACTTAACTTCACTCTATTTTTGTAATATTTATATTTTCTGTAATACCTGCATCAACTGTAAAGCGCCCCTGAGGTGATATCTCACAAAAGCGGCGCTATACAAATTATCCAATAATAAATAAATAAATAAATAAATAAAATAAAATTAACTTATTATAAAATTATTTACAAAATAAATAAAAAACAGTTTTTTGCTTGAAAACGAACGTTTCTAGACTCCGTTTGTCAAGTGATTTTAATGCCTATTACCTACGATATAAGGTATACCACAGACACAGTGGCGGATCCAGGGGGGGGGGTCACGGTGGTCATGACCCCCCCCTGGGCCCCAGCCCAGGGGGGGGTCATGACTACCTAGGTCCTGGGCCCATCCAGGACCTAGGTGGACCACTAATTAAAATTGTTAAACATAATGTTTTTATATATTTTTTGTCACAATATAAATTTTATTTAAGTACTTTCAATATTTAATTAATTTAATATAATACTTTGTTTGACGGCAAACGCATTATTCGGGAACGAACGCATCGAAAATTCGAATGTTACCGCGTCACCGCGCACCGCCACCGGCGCGCGCTTCGGCCGCCACCTTTCATATTATTATGACACATTTCGTGTAACCACGTATGACGCTTGCGCGCGCTTTGTTTCGACTAACGTCTAGCGTCTAGCAAAACCTAACCTCAATCGGAACGACTAAACTTTATTAATAAAGTGTTTACTTTTATTTGTTTACTAAGTTAAAAAAAATAAGTTCCAATATAAGTAATAGTGTTCTTAAAAATTGTTGCTGCAAATTCAATTCATTACAAGAAATGGTAAGTAATCTAATCAGTTTCTTCATTATGCCAGTGTATGTGTGTTTAAACTCAAATGTTATTTGTTAATGTTCTAAGGCTGGGGATAGACTCGTAAGTTTTTTTCCTGTAAATCGCTCTTGAAGGCGAGTTTGGCCAAATTCCCAATGTAAACGACACCAAAAGTCACTTAACGTAATTTTAGTAAGTTACAGAACTTATTCTTTCGGAAGTTTTTTGACAGGTCTGGACAGGTCTAACGCGCCCGCGCGAATTACCAGCCTTCCTATACTTCCTAAAGCAATTTTTAAGGCGAGACACAACCTCGTTCATCGAGGTTTTGCCCAAGGCTAACATTTTAATTTATTTCGGCGAAATTATAATTGAATTTAAAAAAAATAAAATTATGCCGCACGAGGGATGCAAGTTATTTATATTTTAGATTAATAAAAAAATACCTTACAATTAATATATTTTACGTTCAACGATTTTAAAACTTTATAACCCGTGTATAACTATAAAGTTAGCGGACTTAGCGGTAAGTACCAGATTTTATTTTTCTAGATGATGAATAAAAGAACGTATTAGTTACATTTTGTTAATATATATACATATTATATTTAACTTAATCAAGTTTCTTTTTATTAATATTTATATGTACCTATTAATAATTCACTTTCAGAATATTTTTGTTTGGATTGTAAATAAATAAAATCAATTCAAATTTTATAAATATTTACTTTTATTAGCGTTCCCCATAGTTTGAGGATTGTCGATAATATTGACTACGCTGCCGGCTCGGCCGCTGCTGGCAAAATAGAATGGACGGTATTCATCCACCAGGTAACAAGGTATTAACAAGCGTATGGAAGCATCGGCGAACGGAGATCTCGCTGGGCGCTTCTTACGTATTGCAAGCACCGCGTCATGGCAACAATATTTTTTTCAAATTACTTGCCTCGTGCAAATCAGGCCAAAATATGACGGTGCAAGGCGCTCGGTTTTAAAATTTATAAAGCACAAGAATCGAAATATTTCCAGCGTTTATATTCCTCTTAAATATGGAAGTACAGTACTTACATTTTGTTGTGTATAAAGCTTCGGGCTTTTAGACACAGATGGCAGTGCTCGTAGTTTTAGCCTCCGACGACAGAGGGCGTCTCAGCTTCAGGTTAGGTTTCATTTGGAATCCCTCTGGCAGACCGAATCTAGCTAGGACCGATAAAGGTTGACCAACGCGGTTATATTGTACACGCGATATTCTAAATAAACCAGTTAATAACAAGTAACCTATTTATTACTGAAAGAGGTATCTTCCATCCAAGGAGTGTTGGAAGTCTGTGGCAAGAAGTCCACGGCTGACTACCCTGAAGGGTAGAACATCACAGCTGGCGCAGTCGAAGGATAACTGGAGAATTTTTTTTTGTTGTCACACGGCAGCAAAATTTTGTCAACCGGGAACGTGAGGGCTAAGTCACGGGGTGACTTCCAATTGTGTTTTCCTTCGTGGAGAAGGGAGACAAGATTGGTTATCCAGGGCCGTAGAGGCCTAGGATCGACGTTTTCTGTTCTAGGAATTAAGAGGCAATTTACCAGAGGACCATTTTAACAAAGGAAAATAATCCATTGCCAAGGCGAGCGGTGGAGCTAATTTGGAACAATAAAACATTGCCAGGACGTGCGGTGTTTGCAGCATCTATCTATTGCCAAGGCGAGCGGTGGATAATAACAACTTTTGAAGGAATTTCTGGAAGATTGGCGGCGCAGAGAAGAGTTCCTGAGTTAAGTGGTTGTTTTTTTTGTTGGAGGTTATTGTTCCGGGTTTTGTTTTTTTTTCTTGTGTGTTTTTATTGTGGTCTGTGCTTCGTGTAGATATGGAATCGGGAAGAATTCCGAGTTTTAATCATCTCGAGGGAGATTGGTTCGTGTTTAAGCTTCGTCTAGAACAGTTTTTCGTTATAAATGATGAGATTAACGCGGATAAAAAAGGGCGTTTCTGTTAAATCTTTTGGAGCCGGATACACTCTCTTTGTTGATAAATTTGTGTTTTCCACTTAGAGTTACGGACGTTTCGTTTGAAAAATTATGGGCACTTCTTGAAAAACATTGTAGTAAAAAGCGTTCAGTATTCAAAGAACGCGAAGTATTTTTTTCAGCAAGACAAGAGGCGGGCGAATCCATTAAAGATTTTGGGGTTAGATTACGGTCTTTGTCAACTTATTGTGAGTTTGAAGCTAGGTTGGAGAAAAATTTAGTAGATATGTTTGCCATTGGATTATTACCGGGTCGCATTAAAGACAAGATTTACTTGGAAGGGCTGAAATTGTCACTAGCGAACTAGAGGAAATAGCTAATAGTATGTCAGTTTTAGACGTTCCAAATAATTCAGTTAAATCAGAGGTTAACATCATCAGTAAGAATACTAGCAATAGGCATTTTTCTAAGGGCAATAAACAAAAGTTTGCCGCGAGTTCATCTGTAAACAAACCGACGTATACAGTACCATCGGGTGCGAAAACCCAGTGCCGAATTTGCAAGAAAACGGGTCATTGTACTAATTCATGCAAATTTCGCAATGCGAGATGCTACAAATGCAATGAAGTAGGTCATCTGCAAAAATATTGTGTGAATAATAACTTTTCAAATAGTGTAAATCCAATTGTTGAGGATTTTTGTTGTAATAATCATGTGATAGCTTCAATAAAACCGTTCACAGCAGACATTATAATTAACGACAAGCTTTTTAGAGCGATGGTCGATTCGGGATCTTCGTTAAGTGTAATGCAGGAAGAAATCTTTAAGCGTCATTTTGGTTCATTAAAATTATTGGCGGATAACCGTATCATTACTGGGTACGCAGGGAATCCTTTGAAAGTTATTGGCAAAGTTATTTTTGACGTGAAGTTCAAAAATAAAAACAATAATGTTACATTTACAATTATTGCGGGAGGTTCAGATCTAATTGTAGGTAGAGATTTCATGGATATTTTTGGGTTAGAAATCGCTTCAGTACAAAATACAATTAATTCGGTGGACCCTGAAGAGGAATATAAGGATAATTTTATTCGTGAATTTCCGGATCGATCGGTAGACGATCTAGGTTCCGATTTCATAGGCTATATAGAAAAGTGTGAACACTTAGATGTAAAGCGTATAGTCGCAGCGACAGGCTCAGACCCAGAAATTCAAGGAATTTTAGGGCATCTTCGTAGAGGGTGGCCCAAGTGGGTAAATCGCAACAGTTTTTTATGGAAATTCTGGATTAAAAGGAATGAATTATCTATTGAAAATGATTGTTTGTTTTGGCAACATAGAATTATAATTCCAAGTTCGCTTCAGAATATAGTTTTAGATTTGTTACACAGATCGCATTTGGGCATTGTAAAAATGAAGGGATTAGCCAAAGGTTATTTTTGGTGGCCGTCAATGAACAAAGACTTAGAGAAAATCGTTCAAAGTTGCAAAGATTGTGCAGCAGTTAGGCCGTTACCACCTAAGAGTCATTTATCAGTCTGGCCTAATTCAGGATCAGCATGGAAGAGGCTGCATCTGGATTATTGTGGGCCAATTTCGGGGAAAATGTTTTTAGTTATTTGCGACGCTTTCTCAAAATGGGTAGATTGCGTGGAAATACCGAAAGCAGACTCAAGTCATACGATTAATGAGTTGAAGAGAATTTTTTCAAATTTTGGGTACCCGGACTGTATTGTAACTGATAATGGAACCGTTTTTACTAGTCAGGAGTTCAAAGATTTCTTAGAGTATAATAATATTGAGTTTTTAACAACGCCAGTGCGTCATCCCCAAAGCAATGGGCAGGCAGAAAACTCGGTAAAAACAGTGAAGAATTTTTTAAAGAAAATTCTTGTTAATAACGTATTTAAGTCAAATTATAAAGATAGATTATATGAATTTTTAAGTGATTATAGAAATATTCCACATTCCACAACTGGAATTGAACCCTCAGTGCTAATGTTTGGTAGGAGATTAAAATCAACCTTTAGTAGCCTTTTACCTAAAAGTTTTGAAGGAAACGTAGCAACCTCGACAGAGAATTTAGCGAATGCGAATATTAATAAAGGTCAAGAAAATCAGTTTAGGAATTTCGGTGGGGTTGTTTGTAGAAGTTTTCAGATAGGTCAGAAGTGTTTAGCGAGAGACTTCAGACAAGTGAATAAATGTTCTTGGGCAAAAGGAATTGTTGAAAAAAGACTGGGAAAAAACTGTATATTATTAAAATTGTGGGGACACAGATGTCGTGGAAAAGGCATATTGATCAACTGAGAGGATGTCCGCAGCATAGAGAGGAAGAGGCAGAGAGTGAACCTCTCTTTATTACTTAAACGTCAAACAGTGAATATGTCAAAATTTTAGCTCCTATAAAAACCCAGAAAACTATGTGTAAAGCGTGATATTAGCGAAATCCGACTTCTAATATCAAATTCGAACATACAATATCAGTTTCATGGATAATTTTGCCTAAAACAGTGCCTAAAAGTGATAAAAAACTAAAATAAACACCACTTCTGGTAATCGCCGTGACACTTCGATATCGTAAAAAAACTAGGTGTTAAATGTGATATCTTTGAAATCCCACGTAAAAATCAAATTTAAATAACAACTATCGTCTAAATACAGTGCGCAAAAGTTTTAAATAACTTAACACAGTTAGATTAGTGCAAATCGCCGTTACGCTGTGTCTTTTTGCCAGATTAAATTGTCAAATCATTGATACCAACAACACCAACGGAAACGAAAGTTACTGTGAAAAAACAATTAAACTTAAACCAAACTTAAATAAAACTATAATAAAAAATAAAAAGAAATTATTATCATTTATAACTTTGAAATAATAAAAACTTTAAAAAATAAAAATAAAAGCACTCCAGTGACATCTATTGACACAAACTCAAAGCTAACAACAATAATCATACTTACGCCATCTGTCAATTAATCCTAGTGCCATTCAATAATAATTATTGAGAAACATATTTCTATGGGAGGTGCAGACCGGCAAAGACTATTTTTATTTTGAATTTGAATATTTCACACCAACAAAATGCCTAACGTCGATTCTCCAATGAATGAAGCCAACCCATTTGGGACATCTAGTCTAACGCCAAGATCGCCTAATCAAAGTAAAAGAAGGAATCGTGCCGTACGCACAACATCTGAGGTTGCGTCTGATCCTGAAGATTACACTACAAGCCCGAAAAAATCAGGGGAAATTAGTGATGATTCATTACAATTGGATCCTATATTTACTAACAACAGAAATGCAATGACAACAGTAAGAAAATATCTTAATACAATAAAAACAACGATTATTGAATGTAAAGGAAAGATATCTGTAATACAAAAAGAAACTATTTATGTTGTTATGGAAAACTTATTTGATTTCGTCGGCCATATGAACACGGAAATGTCTGAAATGAGGGGAGAGTTAAAAAATCTACAACCACTGGCCAAGCATATTTGTGAGATCAAAGAATTAATTATTAAAGAAAATAAAGCTGTCACAACTAAAATTGACAAAAATATTGAAGATATTAAAATAAATGCGGAAATAAAATCGTATGCGGAAATAACAAGAAATGACAAAAATAATGTGGAACCACCAAACTGCAAAAAACATGAACCAATAGTCATTGTTAAGCCGAAAGATAAACAACAAAAAAATACAGTTACAAAGGATGAAATAAAACAAAATATAGATCCAGTTAATTTCGGTGTCACCGGAATAAGAAATTTTAAACAAGGAGCAGTAATCGTAGAATGCAAAAATACAGCTGCAACAAAGAAGATGGAGGAGCAAATAATCTCAAAGATGGGAGGAAAATATGTCGTGAATACACCTAAACCTAAGAATCCTAAACTAAAAATCATTGGTTTAACAGATAAATTCACTCCGGAAGAAATTGTATCGAAAATTAAAATGCAAAATGATTACCTCGAAACAATTGAATCAAAAATTGAAATAAAATTTATAAAAGAAGTCAAAACGAAACGAGGTGACGTTAACTACATCATTTTCGCGGAAGTTGACGGAAAAACATACCATAGAATGTTACAAGAAGGCAGAGTAAATATTGGATGGGATAGATGTCGAGTATTCGACAACATTTCACTTTTAAAGTGTTACAAGTGCAATGGCTACATGCACAAATCACAAGATTGTAGAAATGAAAAAGCATGCACTCGTTGTTCCGGAACACATGACGACGACAGTGAAAACTGTCAAAACGACATCCAATGCATTAACTGCAAGAAAATGAATGATCGACTAAAATTACAACTGCCAACTGACCATTTTGCTTGGAGTGATGAATGTTCTGTGCACATGAGAAAAATTGAAGCGGAAAAAAAGAAAATTGATTTTTTATGTCACTAAAGACCTGCTCTATGGTAAACAGTAACATAAAATTATCTTCGGACAACCAATCAGATAACGAAGAGAGTTTTTACATCCATAACATACAAAGTTCGCCTGCTCACCATGAAGAGTTATCCGCCAGAGCCGGAAAAACCATCAATATAATGCATCAAAATGTACAATGCATTCGAAATAAAATCTTAGAATTAGAAAATATTTTGTGTGAAAAAAATATCGACGTTTTTTGTGCTAGCGAACACTGGTTACAAAAGGGTGAAGCGACATCTATCAATTTTAAGGGCTATAAATTAGGTTCAATTTTTTGTCGAGAGAGCCATATTCATGGAGGTGTCTGCATTTACCTAAACGAAAACATTGCTTTTACAGAACTAGAAAGTGTTAAACAAATAACGAAAGAATTTGTATTTGAATGTGTTGGTATTGAAATCCCAAAGCTTAAAATGATAATTTGTACAGTTTACTATAATGACTCTGATATAAATATTTTTTTTGAACAACTTGAACTATTATTAAACAAAATTTGCAAAAACAACAAAAAACAAATAATACTCTGCGGTGACTTTATATTATATTGATACAAGCTACAAGAACAAAAACGCAGATTCACTCAAAAACACACTAAAATCTCACAACATACGCTTGATTATTGATAAACCTACTCGTATACAAGGAAATAAAAAAAGTATAATTGATCATATAGGTACAAATATATCAAAAAGCTCTTACACATGGGAAGTCACAGAATTAGCTGTATCAGATCATATGGCACAGTTAATGCACGTAAAAACAGAATATAATATAAACCAAACGTGGTATACAAAAAAACAATTATTTAACACAGAAAACACAAACATTTTTAACAATTACATATCGTGTATATGTTGGGAACCACTGAAATCCTTTGAATCCATTAATGACAGCTACGAATACTTCATTAATGAAATAAATAATGGTATGAAGCTTTGTTTCCCCTTTAAACAGTATAAATATCCCCAAAAACGCAAAATAAATTGGGTAACGACTGGTATTAAGATATCTATTAAACAAAAAAGACATCTGTACATGAAACAAAAAAACACAAATGACCTCACAATCATAAACAATTACAAACAATACAAAAAAATTCTCAGTAAAGTAAAACAGGTAGCTAAACGGAATTACAATAGTAAACGAATTCAAAATGCGCAAAATAAAACCAAAACATCGTGGAACATAATAAAAGAGAACTCAAATAATTCTAATTCTAAAAGTAAACCAAAAATCTGTCTTAAAATAAATGATAACCTGGTATCAGAACCAAAAAACATTGCAAATGAATTTAACATTTTCTTTGCACCACCGCCACCACCACAAAACACATCTCTACATCCACAATCTGCCAAAACAGTCAAAAACAAACAGTCGCGATCATTCTTTATAACGCCTGTAAACAGGGAGGAAATTATTAAAATCATCGTAAAACTGAAAAATAAAAGCAGTGTCGGCACTGACAAAATCCCTATAAAAATTATAAAAGCATGTGCAGAAGCGTTAAGTTACCCGTTGGAAATATTAATTAACAAATCTTTTGAATCAGGAACCTTCCCAGAACAATTAAAACAATCTATTATTGTACCTTTGTATAAGAAGGGTCCTAAACAGGAAATCTCAAACTACAGACCGATATCCTTATTACCAAACTTTTCAAAAATATTTGAAAGAGCCATGTACAATCGCATTTATAACTTTCTCGAAAACTTTGAGATAATATGTCCACAACAATTTGGATTCCGTAAAGGCCGTTCAACAACACAGGCAGTTTTCAATTTTTTGAACAAAATTCTAGAAAATATTAATATTAGTAAAAAAACTGTAGGTATCTTTCTCGACCTCTCAAAAGCATTCGACAATGTTGATCATGAGCTTCTTCTAACTAAACTTGAACATGTGGGTATTAGAGGTCTAGCATTAAAATGGTTTGAATCGTACTTAAAAAATCGTCAGCAGAAAGTTCAAATTTCAAATATCAATGAAAAAATGGTCCAGTACATGGTAGAATCCAAATGGAGAACAATAAACAAGGGTGTGCCACAAGGAAGCATTCTTGGGCCTCTCCTCTTCCTTATCTATATAAACGAACTTCCAATAATTGCTGGCACAGAATGTTCAATGTTTGCTGATGACACCGCTTTGTTGTTTGAATGTAATGGAGACGTTGACGAATTTAACAAACAAGTTAACGAGACTTGCCAATTAATAGCAAACTGGCTGTTATCGCAACATCTATCACTCAACACAAACAAAACCCAAATTTTAAAATTTTGTCCAGTGCAAGCTACACCTATAAATATAAATGTAAACATTAATAATAATATTATCGAACCTTCCCAAACCTGTTCACTACTGGGAATGGAATTAGATATAAACATAAACTGGAAAGAACATGTCTCAAAAATTGTAGCAAAAATCAGTAGTTTTTCTTATGTTCTGGGTACCTTAAGAAAAATATTAAACACCGAATCAGTAATAGCCGCATACTATGGTTATGTATACTCAATAATAAAATACGGTATTATTTTTTGGGGAAACTCGGTAAACGCTAAAGATGTTTTCATCATACAAAAGAGATGCATAAGAAAAATTACAAACTCTGATCGTTTAGATTCATGTAGACCTATGTTTAAAAATCTGAAAATTCTGACAGTCACAGACATATATATATTGGAGTTATGCATGTTAGTACGATCATCTACAGACAAGTTCCCACTAAAAAACTCAACACATAAATACGCTACAAGGCTCACAGAAAACTTACTAATACCAAAAGCAAACAAAACAATATTCCAAAAAGGACCATACTACATGGCCATTAAAGTATATAACAACCTTCCACATAACATTAAACAAATACAAGATACACACAAATTCAAAACGTTACTAAACACTTTCCTTGTTAATAAATGTCACTACACGTTGAGTGAATACCTCACGTAAATGAAACACCTATTTTTATTGGTATATATATTTGTATTTTTTTATTTTTTCATTGGTATATTGTTATTATTTTATCTGTATAAACATTGTAATTAAATAAATGTGGTTAGCTGGAAGAAATGGGGTCTACCCATAAGCTATACCTTTTGTAATTTTAATTTTACAATAAATAATTTTTGATTTGATTTGATTTGATTTGATTTGATTTCGCGTCTGATATGACGAAATGCTGGGCAGATGAGGTTGACACGTCACTCCTTTTGAGAGATTTTAACCGGAGTTCTCTTGATTTCAGGTCTCCAGGGAGAAACAGAAGCCCACCACAAAATGAACCAGCACCATGGGCGGGACGACTTTGTCCCAGACGTCTTTGAAATGACCTCCAGGGAAAGAATCAGCTACTTATAGAGTCAACATCTTTTTGGAGTAGAGTCAGTGCTTAATGAATTATTTAATTTTGTGTGTAATGATATATTTTCAAATATTTAGTTCTTGATTTTAATAATATTGATTTTAGTGACATCTGTTTGCGATTGTATAGATTCGTGATTTTAAAAATAATACTGTTACAATGAAATATCGTAGACAGGTTTCTAGTTAACAGGGGGAAGATGTTGTGTATAAAGCTTCGGGCTTTTAGACACAGATGGCAGTGCTCGTAGTTTTAGCCTCCGACGATAGAGGGCGTCTCAGCTTCAGGTTAGGTTTCATTTGGAATCCCTCTGGCAGACAGAATCTAGCTAGGACCGATAAAGGTTGACCAACGCGGTTATATTGTACACGCGATATTCTAAATAAACCAGTTAATAACAAGTAACCTATTTATTACTGAAAGAGGTATCTTCCATCCAAGGAGTGTTGGAAGTCTGTGGCAAGAAGTCCACGGCTGACTACCCTGAAGGGTAGAACATCACACATTTATTAATAACATTTGCTGCACACGATTGGTCCTAAAGGAGTTCAAATTTTTAATTCATTAGGCCTCACTATTGAGAAGAGCACGCTGGAAGGCATTATTCTACTCTTCGATAGACTGGATAGACACTTCATACCTACAGTGAATATTAGAGTGGAACGATTCAAATTCTTTACCAGGAAGCAAAGAAATAACGGTCAACAAGCTGTTATTATTTGTCTATTTTGTCGTGACAAGCAAAGTGTTACAATAATAATGTCGAGTCAAATTCTGCAAATGCAGAATGCTACGGATATGGTTGGCGAGTGGAAACGTTTTAAGCAATCATTTCTTTTATATATGATGGCGAATAACTACAACGAGGAAAAGGAAATTCAAAAAGTTGCAAGATTCCTACACACAATATGTTGAAGACACAACCTATGTTGAAGACACACCTGACACCATGTTATATTGTGGTGAAATAAGAACACGACTAATAATTGTAATCTGTACTGTATTGGTTGACAATTGACATTACACGAGCCTACGCCGCCCGGGCTTGCGGAGCAAAAGACAATCTTAATGATATACCTAGTGTTACCATATCCAACAATACCTACTTTTTACTTGTATATATTATTATCAAAATTAAATTATAACTTCTTGTAACTGTAACTGACCGGACCTAAGTCCTCCATCACAACACAAGCAAGCATTTTCGGCTTTCTGTGGTGGTGGTAGGAGTTATTGTTGGGTTATTCGTAACCCGGGAATGTTTGTCTTTCTTTAAAAAAAAAAAAAAAAACTTGACCACGACTACGTGACCCCCCCCTGGCGCCAAAGCTGGATCCGCCCTTGCACAGACATAGGAATTAATAGACGAGAAGCTAATGGCGAGGGGTAAAATCAACTGTTGAAGAACGAAGGGAGTAAGGCTGACTGTGATTCGTCAATAAATCAATCTGACAGTAAATAGGCATCTCGCATTATAATATCACCATTTAGTTCTTAAAAGTAAAATCTGCTTTTGAATGAATAGACATTTCTACATGGGAGCGCAAATTACTCGCCACGTTACGAACTAATTTGCGAAGTCCAAATTCGGCAAAGTAAGGCAGCTTCTATTTTCAGAGTCGTAGTTAGTTTCAGAGTATTTAGTTAAGACCTTTTTACAAATGTCTCATAATTTACTTACCCCAGTAAACAACGATGAGCACACTTGAGAATCGCTACATTGTTATGTGATAGTATATGTTTCTAAAACTGATCCATATAATACGGTGTGAATAAGCTTAAAATAAAGTAAAATAATGCTTACTTATGGAATGTAATACGACAATTGGGTTTATTCTCTTTTTCACATCTATTTTTACAAGTTTTCATATCACAAGTCAACATTTTGCCGTTTTATTTCGTAAAATGAACCGATGATGCCTCGACCATAGTTCGCACAAGAATTATGACGTCACGTTTTCAAAATTCACTTGAGGCCATATGCGAGCCCAGCCGGCTTAATGGAGCCGGTATGGGGAGTGGGGATAATACGCTTTTAATCACTTAGGGCAGGTCTACTAATATTCATATGTCTATGAGGTATACCAAGAAAATACACATTTTTGGCTTGTAGCTTCCCCTTAAGCGTGCAGCGGAATTCGACAAGATTAATGAAACCAGAAATGGAAAATAATGCATTCAACTCTTCTGATTTAGCTTAGGATTTAGTTTGCGGGGAAAGTATGTAGTTGCGACTTACAGATAGTCCTATGATAGACGACAGTGGCAACGAATGCCTAATAACCCACGAACAGAAACATCCAGTTAAACACCTCAGACACATCATAATCTCACCGGCCACACTTCTGAGAGCACATTTGGTAAATAGTCCAAAACAGAAAAACACAATACCAAAGTAAACACCATAATCGAGCTTACAATTCCACTTTTCCCCATTTTAAAGAAATGTGTATATATTTTAACAAAGCCCCGAAAAGCCAAAAACCCGGTAGAAATATCAAAACAAGTGGTTTGTACTGTTATATCAATTGTTTTCTTTCAAAATCTATTTTCAATTTTTTTTTTACGGAAGGTATTCGATAAATTTTATTTTTAATAGGTAAATAAAAGTGCCTGCTCGTATTTCGATTTTTTCTGGATGAAATGAACCTACGATTGAAAAACTGGTGTCTCAATGGAGAAACATAGTTCACATTAAATAGGAATCCTTGACTTCCACTGTAGAGTTTTGGAATGAAGTCATGCAATATAAAGATGAAGCTAATAATAACCCCTTCGGTGATTTATGTCAGTTTGCAATGTCTATTTTAACATTGCCGCATTCAAATGCGGACATTGAACGTGTATTTCAGCCAAATGAGTCTGGTCAAAACAAAACTCCGAAATCGTTTGGCGGTGAAAACCTTTTGCAAAGCGGTTTGGTTTAAAAAGTTAAATTTATGTTAGTTTTTTTGGCATTTTTTAAAGTAATTTAGCATTTTTCTATCATATTTTTCCCATCACTCTATTTCTCAATAAATACTAAGTTAAATTTATGTTGGCTTTTATTTTGGCATTTTTTAAAGGAATTTAGCATATTTCTGGCATATTTTTCCCATCACTAGCATATTTTCCAATTTGTATGTACCATTTCTAATATACCGGTCTGAAATATGACTATTATTATTAAGAGTTGTACATCTTTCTGACAAATATGTCAAAAAGATGGCCACTTTTTAAAAGCTCCTACCAAATTTTGACCGCTGAAAAACTACCAAAAATTCATTGAAATAGGCACTTCTCTTTTTATTAATTTTCTCTTATTCCGCTTCACTCTGAATACGCAATATTTCACTTTCAAATAAATGGATTTAGCTTAATTAATTCAAAACATGATTCATTATGTCGGGGGAGACGGAAATATTCGCACTTTTAATTTTAATTTCGTTTATTAAGTCACTTCCGCGATATGTCAATTAGTATGCGGCGCTGCCGACGGCGACTATATTCATATTAAGAGTTGGATTATTTTCATAATATCGTAATTCATACCTACAAAATATTTCATAGACACTGCTGCCAACCAAAAAAAATTTAGTATTGCCATATAAAATAAATAATATCATCGTGTATAATTAATCCATATTAATATGTAAGTCAATGTATTATTTATGACAAATAATCAACATATAATTAAATAAAATAACCCGAATAACAAACAAATATAATAAAATGTGATTAAACGTATTCCGTTTAGGTAGTTTAGGTTAGGTTAGGTTAGAACATGGAAAATAGGTATTAGAATTAAATCACAAACCAGTCTATCCAAAACCTAGCGTAGCCCACATACTATTTGAAAACTGGGATGTAACTCTAAAGGGGACGCGAGCAGGCGTTAATAAAGGGGCATTTTTTTGTTATAGAAAATCACAGTTAGATTAGGTTAGGTTATATTATATTAAATTTAATATTTTCAAGATTTTATTTTATTTAACTGAATTAGTTCCTAGGTAGGTACTGTAACTAACCCACGCCCTGGCTAGGTAAATAACTAGTTGTGGTATTTCCGGCAAATGTCACATTATTTTGTTTCTTTGAAATCTCGTGTGACATGTCGCGTAAGTGACTTAATAAACGAAATTAAAATTAAAAGTGAGTATTTTTCCGTCTCCCCGACATAATAAATCATGTTTTGAATTAATAAAGCTAAATCCATTTATTTGAAAGTGAAATATTGCGTATTTACCGTGAAGCGGAATTCGTAACCTTTACCGATTTTGGTAGAGCTAGGGGTGTAATACTCCCTTTTCTACACAAGGCTTAAAGGCAAAAGCTACAGCTTTCTCAATACACTAATATCAATGTATGTAGGAATGTTGCTTCAATTGGTAAAATCGTAATATTAGTTATACATGTCAGAAATTGGTGCAGTGTCAGTGCATATACTGTTTTACCTTGTCTAAATATCGGTAGCTGAGCGTAGAACTCACCGGCAAGACAGGCCAGTACGTCAACAACAATAGGCAAAACAGATCTTGACGACAAAAACTTGCCGGCAAGATTTTGTCGTAAAAGTTGCTTTTTTATCAAAGCCTTACCTATGTTATTAAGCATCCAAAATTCTGGTCCAACTTTGGTGAATATCGCATTTGAATCAATAGTGTTTCTGCTTCTTACAGCAGATTTGTTAGCAGTGGGTTGTGACATCTTCTCATGCCGCACTTACAAAGTGCAAATGCACTATTTGCACAATATATGTATTTGAACAATATTCTAGTTTTCCAGCTCTGCGAAGGAAGAGGCGAAGCAGGCAGGAGAGCGCATAAAAACGTACTAAATCACTATCATGGGATAGAGCGCGTCGCCATTGAACTCAGTGGTGATGATTCATCACGAGATTCAAGAGCCATTCAAAGGATTAAGGTCATTTTATTTATGTTATATTATCAAGATATTTTTTATGTTATTATTCAATGAGCAGGCAGCATTATAGCGCTCATATCTGATTTCACCATAAGTTTAACAGTAATTCAGTTTTTTTTTAAAGTTAAATAAGTTAATTCTTCTTCAATTCTTCTCTCCAAATAAGAATCCGATAAAGCTTTAAATTGGACTCCATATTTGGGAAGTATATTCCAGGAGAGGTGGCACATATATATGATATATTTTTCACATCTAGTCCGGTGTTAGATCGAGGAAGGCTTTCTTGATTAAATATATAATTAAGTGTGCTCTTTTAGCAATCCCAGAGATATGCGGTTCCGCGTTCAAGTTTTCTGATATTGTAACGCCTATGGTATGGTAACAGCTATTGTTGTAACGTCACTGATTTCTGGGGTATTCTATTAGTTTGTATGCAAGCTTAGGGTTAGTTTTTTCAACATTGAGTTTTAGATTTCCGATTTAAATTTAATCCTAATATTATTTCTCATAATTTTAATTGCATCCATAAAAATATCCCGACTAATTGTAAATGTGAAAGCTTAGAATTAGTTACAGAATATGTCTATCTTGGTGTTACAGTAGATTGCTTTTTCAAATTTTATTTATTAATCTTAAGTAAGCTCACATCTTCGTGTGTGCTAATAGTTTTATAAACATATAAACATGTACATTGTTTGGCAAACATAATCTTTCTTTAAATATTTCAATAAAGTCACAAAAAAGAAACATTAATAATTGAGATAGACATATTTTCTTAATTCATTTTTGAACTTATTAATATTTTCTATCACAGCAATTTCCTTCGGGATTTTGTTATAGAGTTGAACGGCCTGGTACATCAGAGATTTTTGGGTGCTTGTTTTTTTTCTTGTTGGCAATCTAATTTCCTTAGAATTTCTCGTTCCGTGTCCGTGTATCTCGTTATTGTAATTTATTTTTCTTTTCAGTTCCTTAGACATCATCCCTATGTTAATTTTATGTATAAAAATAAGTACATTCAAATACACAGTTTGCTTCACCGTCAAAATATTCAGCTCCTTTAACATGTCTCTTATCCGTGTGTATATGTTGCGCTTAAGTATTATTCGCATTGCTTTATTTTGCAGTATTTGCATTTTTTTCATTTTTTCTTTATTGCAGAGAAAAAGAATACTTGAACAGTAATTAAAGTGTGGTGATATAATTGTATTGTATATTATCTGGCATGTTTCTTTATTTACTTTGTTTCTGATTCTACCAAGAAATGATATTTTTTTTGCAATTTTTTTAATTGTATAGTCTGCATTTTTTGAGAAGTTCAATTTTGAGTCTATAATAACACCTAGATATTTAATTTCTTCCACTTTTTTATGATTTCTCCATTTATAGAAACCTTTGGTTCCTTATGCGTATTTGTTCTGCCTATATGCATGTATTTTGTCTTATTTACATTTAGTTTTAATTTATTTAGTTTCAGCCATTTTGACAATGTTTCTAAGTCACTATTTATCTTTTTGATTGCTTTCTCATAATTATCTTCTGCAATATAAATTAGTGCGTCGTCTGCAAACAGTCTTATTTTGCAATGTTTTAATATTTTTACCATATCATTTATGTAGAGTTTAAACAATATCGGACCCAATACAGATCCTTGCGGTACACCCAGCTTATTTTCAATCAGATTTGATATATTGTTTCTTATCTTTGTTGTTTGTTGTCTGTTGCTTAAGTAGTTTTTAAACCATTCCAGTTTTTTCCCTTTTATTCCATATTTTTTTAATTTTTAATAACTCTTTTTCTATCTATTGTTTCAAAAGCTCTCTGAAAATCTAAAAACACCGCAACAATATGCAAGTTTTTATCTTTATCTTCCTTCTAATCATCAATTACTAAATTTAACGCTGTTTCACATGAATTATTGTTCCTAAGTCCAGATTGTTCGTCACAAAGGATGCTATTATTTTCCAAGTATTCTTCAAGTTGAGATTTAATTATGTATTCCATCACTTGCTCATATTTTGGTAACATATTTACAGGTCGAAAGTCTTCACATTTTTTTGTGTTCGAAATCTTTGGAATCGGTATCACCATAGACGTTTTCCATGATTCAGGAAACTTCCCTGTTTCTAACGATTCGTTTATTAAACTAAGAAACTCTTCTCCTATTACAGGTAATGCATGTTCTAATATTTTAATAGTGATCCCATCTTGGCTGGGCTTTGATTTGATTTTGGACAGTATTCTTTGGAGTTTCTGGCCGTCTATTTTCTTAAACTTTAATTCGCAAGTTTTTTCTTCAAAATTGAAAATTTCTTCTTCTTCTATGATTGGAATATTTTTGTTAATTTCTTCTATACTTGTCACAAAATATTTATTAAACTTATCAGCCATGTTGTTTTCGCCAGCCAATTCGGTTGGGAATATGATATCTTTTTCCACATCTTCACATTTATTTTTCATCATTGACTTAAGTGTTTTCCACATTTTCGTTGGATCTCCCCTTTCCCGTTGAATTTTGTTGATGAAATGTTCATTTTTTGTATCCTTTATAAGTTTTGAGTACTTGTTTCGAATTGTTTTAAATCTATTCCAATGTTCGTTATCCTTTGTAATTTTTGCTATTTTATAAGAAGTATCTCGTTCATATTGCATTTGTCTTAGTTTTTTGGAATACCATTGATTATTGGTTTTAATTACTATACGTTGTTCAGGCATTATTTTATTTATTGCATCAGTCATATTGGTTATTATAGTTTCACCTTTTTTGTGAAAATCTAAGATATTTACATCTTTCCAATCTTGAATCAATAATTCTTGAATCATTTTACTCTTATCGTATCTTTTCAGGTTTCTTCTTTTAATAACCTTTTCGATATTTTTGATGTTTTTATTTTTTGCCATCACTATATTAATGATGCTATGATCTATTTTAGGTGTATCTAATATTTTTACATTTAGTTCATAATCATTTGATAAAACAAGATCTATGAGTGTACAGGTTGATTGTGTTATCCTAGTGTATTCTTTGACCAACTGTTTCATTCCTGTAATGTTGATGATGCTTTTCATTTTCTTTGTATAAAAATCTGTTTCGCATTTCATGTTTATATTAAAGTCTCCAATAATTATATTAAGATCAAATGGGACAAACATATTAAAAAAACCTGTAAAAGACTCAAATCAATTGCTGGCAGAATGTACACATTAAATTTTTTCCTATCAATTGAAACACTTAAAATAATTTATATGTCAATGGCAGAATCTATTATAAGATATGGATTAACCATATGGGGAAATACTAGTATAACCAATCTGAAACAAGTCCAAGTTGTACAAAACGTAATTGTAAAATTACTAGTCGTCCCTAATATTTTTAAACAGAGACATAATACACCGTTGCTGTTTCAGAGTGCCAAAATTTTACCTGTTAAGGCTATTCTATGGCAAAAAATCATAATTCAATATATATTTACCCCGCAGCATAAAGAAAAATTAGAACATAAATACAGTACTAGATTCACGCGCAATGACGGGTTAATAGTTCCGAAATTTAATAATAAATACGGACAGAGAACGTTTGAATACAACAAACCGAAGATATTTAATTTATTACCTGACACTATAAAGCAATGTAAATCTATGAATAAGGTTAAATATATGGTGAAAAATTGGCTATCGGAAAAAAAATATTTACTTTAATATGTATGAAAAATTGTATGAAAAAATTGTTGATTCTGTAGATATAAGATGTAAATTATAACTTATAAAATGTATATGCAACTAAACTTTAAGCACCTGTTGACAAGCCAATTCAATTGGCTTAGCAGGACTTGTTTGTTGATATGTATTAACTATTTATTCAATAAAAAAAATAAAAAAATAATAAAAAAATAAGCCAATCCTTAATGCTGATGCAAACCCTGATGTATGGCATGAAGGCATGAAACTGGCAGAGGTAGGATGAAAGTAGACTTAATGCTGAATAAATGAGATCCCTGAGGTTTTTTGTGTTAAAACTATGCAGGACCGTGTTATAAATGTGAAGATCAGAATCAAATGCAGGGTTGATGTAAACATAATGACTAAGTTTAAGAAAGGCCAAGATAAGATGGTTTGTATATGGCGTGAACGTGAATGTTAGAAGAAGTCGGGGCAAGATAAGATGGTTTTATATGGCGTGAAAGTGAATGTTAGAAGAAGTCGGGGCAAGATAAGATGGTTTGTATATGGCGTGAAAGTGAATGTTAGAAGAAGTCGGGGCAAGATAAGATGGTTTGTATATGGCGTGAAAGTGAATGTTAGAAGAAGTCGGGGCAAGATAAGATGGTTTGTATATGGCGTGAAAGTGAATGTTAGAAGAAGTCGGGGATGCCCGAGGGAAACATACCACAACCAAGTGGATCAAATACTTGAGTCTGTTCATGTCAAGAGTCAGAATAACAGAAAAAGCCAAACTGCGCCTAGCGCCAGTAAAAAAATGGCGACTCTTGACAGTAGATGTCTTGTAGACGCCTAGTTAGATGATGACTGTAATTAATTATATTCGGATGATTAGTATTTTTGTGTAGCGCCGTTTTTATGAAAAATTATCTCAAAGGTGATGTATGAGGACTGTTAGGTATAAGGTATTGTCAGCGCCTGTATAATTTAAAAAATAAAACATCGTTGAAATGGCGTTTTGTGTCGAAAACTTAAATTTAAACTCGAAAAATTTGTGTTCGACCGTAAATTAGTGGTTTTAAAAATAAATTTAAGTCCATAAAAATAGATTTTTTCAATAATTCATATTTTTCTATATTTCTGTATATTCTCATGGTAAGGGTAAAGGTAAGATTATTTTTTTAGTAATTACCATTAAGTTACAGATAATTGCCAAACTTGTCTCTAAAATCGTGAAAAATCTAATTCTTTTTTGTCCCATATTTTATAATTTAAAACACAAATACATAAAGTAGCACATATCTCTACTAGAAATTTTCTATCCATTCATTTAAATAAAAATCAGTTTGTTATTGGTAAGTATTTTGGCCTCAAATCCTAATTTTAGTTTGAAAAGGGTTGTGCAACCGTACCCCTTAATTTGTGACAATTTTTATTCAGGTTATAACTAGCAAAATCGAAAAGTGTATTGACGAAATTGTCGACTTAATCCTGGGCCCAGGTACTTGTTAAATTATTAATTACTAGTAGAAATTTGATATGTGGTGTTTGTTTCGATAACGTGAATTTTTACGCTTTTATAAGAATAACGCAAAATTCCTCTTTTTCGGGAAACTTATTTTTCAATGCATTTTTTACACGTATGTTATATAATTAAGTAGGTATACAACTCAACTAACCTCACCTCGAAAACGCTGCGTGCAAAAATGCTTAAAAATAGTATTAATTATTCCTCCATGTCAATGAGGAAGAATTATTACTATAAATGTAAAAAAGGCCTCCATGGTTAAATGCCATGGAGGCCAGAGCACGGGTAAGCCACCCAGTGAAGCCAACATTACTGGATTGTACTATTAAATGTAAAATATTGTAACAAAATTATTACTCGATTCAATATTTTTAATATATTCGTTATTTTAGAATTCAATATTATATTATCTTTTGTTGTATATATTGTATTTTTATGTCTTTCTATCTATATTCCATACATTCCCATTCGGAATGTGTGGCGAGCGATATGGTGAAACAGGCCAAGCCTACACAAATTATGAAATTATAACTCGTGTGTGACTAGCATTATTATTTAGTCACTAAAATAATAATTGTCCTGATAAAACTTGATTCAAGGAAAACCGGTTGACTATAAATATAATAAGTTCGTGGCTTGATTCAAAGTGTTTGTTTGATTTAGTATAAGATCTAATGTTGTTTTTCAGACGATATGAAAGAAGAAGGGCAGGGGGAGTTGCGGAGGAGGCCCCGCCTACTCCCACCCTCCCATCCCTTCTCCAACACTCCTCTGGGAAGACTAGAAGACTAGAAGACTCCATAACATTATAATAACTGATCCTCATTTGCTACTACTGATCATCACATTTCTTTACCTTCAAAATCTTGAATTTTAAATAAATGTTCGTTGACCTTAAAAACCCAGATTTTTGGAGTTAGTTAGCGAGATAAACTGCAAACATCTTATTAAATATGTTTTCTTTGTGAATTACTAAAAATCAATTTTCCTATGTAGGTATATAAATATTTATTTATGATTCCTATCCTATGTATATCACGAAGTCATTCTAGGCTATTACGAATGTGGGTCGCAACTCTAACGATTGATAACGCCTGTGATTTATAAACTGTGCATTTAATTATTTAATGTTTTATAAACGAAACGTTTATTAATAAAAAAAATTTAATCTTTTCGTTTTCGAGAGGTTCATTCAGAAATACATTTATTTGCTGTGTTTTTAATACTTGTAGTGACATCTATTGAACTTTTATTGTACTAATTAGACGTTCCAGGAACAATGGTTTCGAGTCACCGAACCTCGGTAGTGTGCAGTCGTGTTTACTTCCAGTGCTCTGTGTTTGATGGCTTGTTGACGGCGGGGCGGCGTACAGATAAGATTTATTTATTGTTACCTTTTCGTATTCATTATTTTTGTTTCTGTTATTGGTTTGCGACGCAGTTGCGTGTATTATTTCTATCATTTATTATTTCTAAAATAATAATTATTGTTTAATTTTTTTTTTAATTTTTTGAAATGGAGGAGGATGAAAATCGACCTCCAGACCCTGAGTCCATTTCTAATATTGCAGACGTCTACGATTCGGATGATTCCCAAACTTCTGTAACCATTCCTTCCCGAAAACGACGACCTCCGCTTTGCCTTAATGTACCTCCTAAAATTAAATCTCTTTCACAAACAAACAAATCCCCAATCTCTCATGGAAGTTATAATGATACCATTCCTACAGAAGCAAAAGCCATTGAGCTTATGTATTCTATTTCATCTTCAGCTCCATTTATTGTTAATGTCCAAAGGACTGAACAGGGGAAAATAATTCATCCCCTGGATTTTGGTAAATTTATTTTTAGCTTAAAACTCAATAACCTCGGTATTATAAATGGATCAATAAAATCGGAAGGTCGATACAAACTATCCATAGAATTTAAATCCGCCACATTAGCTAATGATTTTGTTAAAAAAATAGATTTTCTTTCAAATAATAAATTTAAATCTTTCATACCTACTTTCAATTTAACCAGAATGGGCAGAGTAAGAGGTATCCCAACCGATCTATCAGAAACAGAAATAGTAGACGCTTTTAATGACTCTCAATTAACTCCAAAAGTTTTAAAAGCACGTTGTTTGAATTTCAAGGATACTTCCACCGGCACCACTATATGGAAACCTTCCCAATCCGTTGTTATTACTTTTGAAGGTCAAACATTACCATCCCGTGTATTTATTTATTATTACGCTCTTCCCGTTGAAGTATACAGATTCCCGACGATCCAATGTTTCAACTGTTGCCGTTTTGGCCACTCAAAACCTATTTGTCGTTCCCCTCCTCGTTGCTTGCATTGCGGAGAGGATCATCCCTTTGAGCAGTGTCAAAATACAACGAATAACCCTATTTGTATTAATTGTAAGAGCAACCATACTGCTGTTAGTGTGGCCTGTCCAAAGTTATCTAGACAGAGAAATATCAAACATTCAATGGCTGCAGACAACATTTCCTACTTTCAGGCTTCTAAATTATTCCCTCCTACGAAAAAATCTTTTGCAGAGACAACGTCTAACGCTTCTCTTTTTCATTTTTCTTCCCCTAAATCCCCCCTATCATCTTCCCACAAAGAAACAATTTTCAAACCGATAAAATCTAATCCAAAATTTATTCCTTCTTTCGATAAAAAACTACATAATGATCTTTTACTTAAACCGAATGGGAATAATAAATCCCAGGCTCCCAATGGGACTGCCTTAAAAAACTGTTCTACTTCCGATATCTTACCTAAAGTCATGATTGAAAATTCTTCTTTTATTCAAACTTTAATTACCCTATTAATTACGATCCTTTCAAATAACAATAAAGTACCGTCCAACGCTGCCGATTATATGAAATCTTTACTCTCTATCCTTCCCGATGTATCCGCAACTGAGCAAAATACTTCAATGGAATAGTAGAAGTCTATTCGCCAACAAAATTGATCTTGTACAGTTACTTGATGAACATAATATTTCAGTTGCTGCCATCTCCGACACGTGGTTAAAACCCTCATACCAATTTAAGATTCCTGGATATCATTGTCTAAGACATGATAGACTGGATGGCAAAGGTGGCACTGCTCTTATTATACATAATTCTATCCCTTTTAAACTAATTATTTTCCACACTCTATCCAATAATTTTCAGATAGTAGCAGCTGTTGTATCTGATTTACATTACTATCAATATATATCCCCCCCTCTATAATTTGTGTTGAAAACGAATGGTCAACATTTATATCCCAGATTTGTCCCCCGTATATGATACTTGGGGACTTCAATGCTCATTCTCCTTCTTGGGGCAGTGAGTTAACAAACTGTTCTGGCCATAATCTATTAGAATTTATGGATACCTATAATTTATGTATTCTAAATGACGGATCTCCAACTCGTTTCACTGCCCCTCAACATCGGAAAAGTGCAGTCGATTTATCTCTTTGCTCATCTTCGGTGATTCCCATATGTTCTTGGAACATTCTTAAAGATCCACTTTCTAGTGACCATTTTCCTATAATAATTACCTTCCACCATCTATCTTCCACGCATTCCTTTTCGATAAACAATAGTTTTAAATTTAAAACGAAAGACGCGAATTAGAGAAATTATTCTTCAGAATTAGACTCCATTGTTCAAGCATCTAAGTCTTCCCTTGTCAACACTAGTTTAGAATGTGAATTATTTCCTAACATGATAATAAAAGCTGCAGAAAAATTAATTAAAAAACGTAATGTTAACATTAAGATAAAATATTCCACCCCATGGTGGGATGAAGAATGCACTAGTGTCGTTAAATCCAGAAGAGAAGCAATTTCCATTTTCCGTAAATGTATGTCTTTCGAAAATTACCTTTCTATGAAACGTGCCCAGGCAGAAGCGAAACCCGTTTGGAAAAACAAAAAGCGGTCTGGATGGCGAAAATTCTGTGAACGCTTGTCTCCTGAATCTCCCCAGTCATCCGTATGGTCCAATTTAAAAAAAATCTGTTCGTCATATACTCCGCAGCGTTCCAAACATATTCCAGAAGAAATTATTATAGGTTTTGTTGATAAGATAGCTCCTCCGTCAGTTGCCAGATGTGAGGAAATGCCTTCCTTTATTTCTTATCCATCTCACTCTAGCTGGCTGGACTCTCTTTTCTCAGTAAGTGAATTAAATCGAGTAATCAATTCCCTTCCAGACTCTTCTCCAGGCCCTGATAGAATCTTATATAGTTTCATTAAAGCATTCTCAGACATGTCGGTTGAATATTTTTTATCCCTAATTAATTAAATGTTCGAAACAGAATTTATTCCGGAAGTCTGGAAAGTTCAAAAAATCCTTCCGATTTTAAAACCAGGCAAAAATCCATCTGAAATCTCATCCTATCGTCCTTTTGCTCTTTCGTCATGTTTAATGAAAGTAGCAGAACACTTGATAAAGAACAGATTGGAATGGTTTGTTGAAAATCACAGAATTATCTCTCCTAATCAATAGGGCTTCCGGAAAAAGAAATCAACCATAGATAATTTAAGTGTGTTAACAACAGACATCCGTATATCACAGTCCCTTAATTCTTGCACTCTGGCCACATTTCTTGATCTTTCGTCAGCTTACGACGATGTATTAATTAATATTTTGAAAGAAAAATTAATTAAAATAAAAATTCCCTTAAAACTAGTTCAATTTATTATTCATTTACTAACAGACAGATCCATTATTATCCACTTTTCCTCAAAAACGATAAATCGCACACTATGGAAGGGGTTACCTCAGGGGTCCGTAATCAGTCCATTATTATTTAATATATATATATAAGTGATTTAGACAGTATAATTCCTTCATCTATCAAGCGACTTTATTTTGCTGATTTCCTTATATATTTACCACACAAAAATCTATCGCGCGCTGCGAAGGAATTGAACTTGGCTTTACATAATATTAAAGTTTGGTTGTTGACAAATGGGATGAATTTAGCTACGTCTAAAACCAATGTAGTGGCTTTTACGCGCAAAAGAAAAATACCCCCCTTTTCGGTCTGCTTTGATAATGTCCCTCTTCAAATCGTTAAGCAAATTAAATTTCTTGGACTACTTTTGGATCATAAACTTTCCTGGCTCCCGCATATTTCAGAACATTTCAAGTGTGAAAAGGGGCTAAATATTATGCGAGCTGTTTCCAGAGTGTGGTGGGGATCTCACCCTACTACTCTTAAATTAATGTATGGTGCTCTAGTGCGAAGCCATTTGGATTATGGAAAATTTCTTTTCGATCCTCTTCCTAAATATTTGGACAAAAAACTTGAAAGAATTCAGTCCAAAGCGCTCAGAATAATTATTGGAGCGATGAAATCTTCTCCAACTAATTCTCTCCGGGTAGAGTGTGTTGATCCCCCTTAATTTTGAGGAGACAATTCCTGGCTGATAAATATATTTTTAAATCTTTTTCTATATCGCGTCACCCTTTAGAAAAAAGCCTTGATTATTTGTTCAATAACTTAAACAACGAAAAAAGATCGACAGATAAAAATCGACTTCCTCTCCTTCTAAAAAGTTTTCTTTCATTCAAATCTCTGTCCTCTTCCCTCCAAAATCTACAAAAAGATCCTATCCTTCCTATTTTCACTATCCCATTTGATTCTATCAATTATATCCCCAACGTTATAACTTCAGACTTCCGAACTGATATTTTAACCTCATCTAATCAAAATGTTGAGGAAAAATTTAAAAACATTACATCTTCTAAGTTTCCAGAATTTTCACTCATTTACACAGATGGTTCTACATAAGTCTGATAACAAAGATTGTGTAGCTGCGGTACACATTCCCGAATTCGATTTAGATGTGTCTTATAAATTGCCTAAAGAAATTTCTATATTTACTGCGGAATGCTTCGCAATGGAACAAGCTTTGAGTCAAATCCAGCTTTTTAATATTCGACGAGCCTTACTGTGCACTGACTCACTAAGCGCAGTGTTGAAAATTTCCTCAAATATCCATAAACCAGGGTGCTTTTTATGCTGGAATACAAAATCATATTAGAAGTAAATTTTGGTTCCACGGCAAGAAAAAATCCAAAAGATTTATATCCTGTATCTCGAAAATGAGAATTGTTCATTGCTCCATTGAATCCCATTTGTTTAAAATCCGGGTGCCACTCTGTCCACTCTGTCCACTCAGTCCACTCTGCCAGTGCGGCATGGAAAATGTGACTCTTGATCACGTTTTCTTTAATTGTAAAAATCATTCATCTTTCAAAGGCATTTATCGTTTACTTATAAAAATCACCCACCAATCTCCCCTTAGTATTCCTTATTTACTTTCTCTCAACAATTCTCGCATTTTCTCAGTTCTATACAAGTTCATAGACTTGAATGACTTCAATATTTGAGATTTCCTATTCCCGTTTAGATTTATTCCCTTAACTTTAACGGCACATAGCACTCTCTTTAGGGTGAATTGCCTAATACAAAAAAAGACTATATTATTTATAATATCAGAAACACCCTTAAATCTTTAAATGAATTAAATTTAGAGACAATATTGGTTTGGGTCCCTGGCCATTTAGGAATTGAGGGTAACAAGAAAGCCGATTCTCTAGCTGAACTTCTGTTTCTACAATTTGAACAATTTCTGGCTCTAATCCTTTAGATTTTAGAATTCCTATTTCTGACGTCATCCCAATTCTTAAATCCAACACGATTCGCTCCTGGGAAGAAAATTGGACTAATACGAAAACCCGAACTGGTGCTTTTTATGCTGGAATACAAAATCATATACCAAGTAAACTGTGACAATATACGCGCTAACTTCTCCTCCGGCATCTAGCTCAGAATCATACTTAAATATATTGCTGTTCTTATACTTACCAATTCGTATGTTCTGCCTTCTCGCCAACTCGTGTCACTTGGGTGGGGAACGGGGAGGTGAATTTAATTATGAACATCTATTAATTATAAGTCTCGATTTTAATAGGGTTTGTCAAGTGTTAATACTAAATCTAAATTATACTTAGATCTACTTACATCTATAACTTAACTAGTTGTCATATGGTTCGGATTACTTCTTCACTATTCGCATTGTAATTGTTCACTGTAGCTACACTGTTGTCACTGAGTTCATTTTGTTCGATGGCCTTAGTAAGGCCGAAGTCCTAGGTGGCAGCTTCTGCAGTTCTGCAGCTCAGGCCCTCCCGGCCGCGTCTGGTCATCGCACTTTCTTCGCCTCCCGCCCAACATTACGTCGCCGGGCGGAGGACAACACTTGAAAATCACTTTCTCTAACTCGACTGTAACTTCTTCATCCGCCGCCCAGCATCACACCGCTGGGCGGGGAGCGCGTACTTCACAACCACTCCTGTCTCGATCTCCTCTCTCTCCCGCCTCGATCTTGACTGTCCTTCTTTCTTGAGCTCGTAGGACCTGTCGCCCTACCCCGCACTTCTCACTTCTTTCTTTACAACCCCCGTCTGTCAACACTTTCTTTGTCTTTGGGCGCACACTGCGGGACATACTTATTTTAACGTTCAAATTTATTTGTGACGAAATTTGATTCGTCACAAAACCTTGGTTCCACGGCAAGAAAAAATCTAAAAGATTTATATCCATTTAAGGCATTTATCGTTTACTTATAAAAATCACCCACCAATCTCCCCTTAGTATTCTTTGTTTACTTTCTTTCAACAATTCTCGCATTTTCTCATTTCTATACAAGTTCATAGACTTGAATGACTTCAATATTTGAAATTTCCTATTCCCGTATAGATTTCCCATAAAATTATAACCATCTCCCTTAACTTTAACGGCACATAGCACTCTTTTTAGGGTGAATTGCCTAATACAAAAAAAAATGAGATTGATGTGAGATTTTCACCGCCCAAAGTATATATTGTAGTGATTTAATTTGGGGTATTAAACCTCCTTCTTTAGCCCATTTCGGACAGCATTACAGTGTCTATCATCAGGGAAGATGATAGAATTCTAACGGAGTTTACTTTTTATAAAAGAATTTTTATTAATTAATCTGCCCTGATGGTGAATACAGTAATGCTGTCCGAAATACAAGCGAAAGGAGATAGAGAATGGGAAGGTTGGGACGTGCTACCTAGCTATTCAGATCTATTCATATTTTATTGATAAAAATAACACACTTATTATTGTGATAAATGTGTGATTTTATATTTAGTGTAGTATCTAGTAAAATATTTTTAGTACAGTGTATTTATTAAATAATACACTGTACTAAAAATACGAATAATTTGAACAGAGTTTTAGTAAATTTTATTAATATACTATTAAAAACAATAACCCCCTTACTAATAAACGTGTTTTAAATTTTACACAACTGATTAACAACCAATTACCATACATCATCTAGTATTAATGAATTATTTAATAAATATATTTGTACAGCGCCCTTGATGTGATTTTTCACGAAAACAGCGCTATATAAACTAGCCAAATATTATTATTATTATCAATGATTGTTTATCAGTTGAATAAAATTTAAAACACGCTTTATTAGTAAGATCCTTAGAATTTACTTAAGTACTATGTTTTTACAAATAATTATGTACTACGGAGCTAGAACATCCCTAGTCAGAAATTTGAAGAGAAAGGTAAGTCCTCTCCTATCTATAGATAATACAAACAGAGGGAGATATGACATAGAAACGTGCTGACTGTCGCCTAGCTAGATTGTTTTATCAGCCAATAAAATTTAAAACACGCTTTATTAGTAAGATCCTTAGAATTTACTTACTATGTTTTTACATATTCAAACAATAAATAAAATCTAGTCATAAATTTGAAGAGAAAGATGAGGTTCACAAATTTTAAGACACCAAAGCTCACCGATCCAGAAAAAAATTCGTAATACAAGCAGGCACTTTTATTTACCTATTAAAAATAAAATTTATCAAATACCTTCTGTATTTGAAATATAGATTTGAAAGAAAACAATTGTCCATAGTATAACATATTATATAACAGTACAAAACACTTGTTTTGATATTTCTACCGGGTTTTTGGTTTTTCGGGGCTTTGTTAAAATGTATACATTTCTTTTAAATGGGGAAACGTGGAATTTTAAGCTCCATTATTGTATTAACTTTGGTGTTGTTTTTTTCTGTTATGGACTATTTACCAAATGTGCTCTCGGAGGTGTGGCCGGTGAGAAATATGATGTGTCTGAGGTGTTTAACTGGATGTTTCTGTTTGTGGGTTATTAAGCATTCGTTGCCACTGTCGTCCATCATTGAACCATCTGTAAGTCGCAACTACATACTTTCCCCGCAAACTAAATCCTAAGCTAAATCAGAAATACAGAAAAGCTTCTGTTCATGAGCTATAAGTTGAATGCATTATTTTCCATTTCTGGTACCATTAATCTTGTCGAATTCCGCTGCACGCTTAATATGCATATAAATTATAAACAGCACTTGGTTTCAAATGAATTACTACAAGAAATAACTATTTATGTGGTGGGGGATGGTAAAGAAGCATCGAAGTTCCATTTTTTCTCAATCAAAGTTAGGTGTGAAGGTTAAGAAATACGTGCAGAAAAAACATCATTTTCCGCTGACATTGTATTTCCTGCACCAACTCGCTCTGCCGAGCCTACCAAGCAAAATACAGTTCACCACAGCACTGTACAGTCCTGCAAATTACCCTGGCGTCACAGCCCACTGACTACCTGCGCTCCCCGACCACATTCTCCACCCTACTCTGCCCAGCGACCTACCCGTGCCCCGCCCCACCCTGCCGCAACCCTCCTGACCTGCTTTACCACCCACAACCACCTAAATAACAAATGGAATCATACCTATTCGAGCTGGAGAAGCTGGACCCTCCATTGGACGCTCTCCAAGCCTACATGAAAAACATGACTAGAACCATCACAAGAACGCACCCAAGAAAGGTGACGTTCTACCCGGATGAAGTAAACCCCTCGGCCACTACATTCCTATCAGGCACCCCGAGAAAAACCCCGCCCATCGCCACCCAACCGCCCACCACCTCCGCTTCCACCTCCACCGCCTCCACCTCGGTAGACCACAGCTTGGCAAGCAGCACCGCGCTACCTCCATCACCATCAAAGGACTTCCCGCCTCTCTGGACCACCCCGAACAATTCAATCAAGTCAAAACCGCCCACGCCTCCCCAGACCCTCGCTACCACCAACCGCTTCCAGTCCCTGGCCCCGCCCTCCTCCTAAGATACCGATTCGGACACGATTACCACTGACGGAGCTGAAATTTCAGATTTGACAACCATCACCACCACCCCGACTCCCGCCCGATGTCCCATCAAAATCCCGCCCATCATAATAAAATCTGAATCCAACTAGAACACCCTCAGGAAGAAGCTGGAGAACGCCAGTGTGCGTATATCCCACGCCAAAGCTATCCCGACGGGCGTGGTGGTCCACACCGCCGACTCCTCCAGCTTCAGACTATCTACTAAAATTCTTCAAGAGAATAAAACAGATTTTCACACCTTCGAGCTGCACGAGGACAAAACCACAAAGGCAGTTTTGGGGGGAATCCCGACCCAGATCTCTGAGGAAGAATTTCTCCTCGAACTACAAAACCTCGATCTCCCGGCCATCTCCGTCTTCAGGATGAGGTCGAGACCCGACCGCACAAACGTCCCGATGGTCCTCGTGCAGCTAACCCACGCCGAAGAGGGGAAAAAATATTCAACCTTACTCATATTTTCCACCTACGCATAAAAACTGAATTTCTGGACCACAAATCAGCCCCAACCCAATGCCACCGATGCCAGCTGTTCGGACACTCCGCAAAAGGATGCCATTTCCCCCCCCCCCCCCGCTGCGTCAAATGCGCGGGGCCACATTTCACCGCCACCTTCAGAGAATAAAACAGATGTGCCAAGCAGAGAGACGACTCCCTACTACCTGCGCGAATTGCGCCGGCCCTCACCCGGCCAACTTCAAGGAATGCCCCAAACGCCCAGCACCCTCCACATCCATGCCCCGTCGAACTGAGGTACCTCCCCAAGTCACTTTCACCTCCCACCCAGTCCAAGCATCCACATCCTATGCCCAGGCATTGAACCCCCCACCCCAAATACCCCTCCTCCCCCCCCCCTCCAACCTCCCCCCTGCTCCGTCAAACTCTCCCCCCACCCCCCAGCCCTCAGCAACCCCCTTTAGTTTTTCAGATCTATTTCAAAATAATTTATTTTCCAAGATCGGCGAACTCATCGCTGATCTGCTCCCTAAATTCCAATCTGCCACCTCGCCGGCAGACTACCTCTCGATTCTTTTTACAGCAGCCCCTCAAATCATTGCCCTCTTTACTAATTAAATGGCTAATTCTACCAAGCCCTCCGCGCTACGTTTGGCATTCTGGAATGCCAATGGTCTTGACAAAAACATGCACGAACTACGCATTTTCACCAACACACATAATTTAGACATAGTACTCATAAATGAAACACACTTAAACCCCTCACACACACACCAAAAATTGCAAACTACACACTGTACCGAACTGTATTCCAGATGAGCGGGCCTGTTACACTATAAGAACGATCATAGTAAACGGCTCAATTTGACCTAGAAAGTTCGATTAGACGATTTCTAACATAATATGATAATAAGAGGAATTATTGTCTGAATTATTATGTCTCAATAAGAGGAATTATTTACAATAATTAAATGCAATTGGAGGAATTATTTACTATATCGACCAAAGACATTACAAATCGTGACACACTATTTAATAAAAATAACAATAAACATGTCGAATTCCTCTGCATGCTGCTCTTTAATAAATATCGACTGGAGACAACTATTTAGGTCGGAAGTAAACATGCACAAAATAGGTTTTTAGTGTTTAATTTGGGTTATTTTAATAATTGGTACGTAATCCTATTGTAAAATTTACAAGTGTCGGAGAAATCAATCTCCATGTCTCGTGAACTGAGGGTCTAAAGTACCTGTGGGATGGTTTTTTTCTTCCCGATGAGTGGGCTGCCTATAACAACTTATAGGGCTGAAATACTATCTTTTTTGTATCTTTTTTTGACTAAAGGTATTTTTTTTTTTATGATTGTTATATTTTTTAAATTAAGGTGTTTGTAAATTTATACTATATTTTTTTTGTATATTTGGTTGCAATTTATTTTTTTATAATAGGGGGGAAGGTAATGGAGACTGGGAATGGATAGGTGGGTTTGTCGTCGGGGTTTGAACGCCCGAGACATGCTGTGCTCGGATTTGTGTGCATAGGAAGTTTTGCATAGAATGATTTAGCTAATTCTACCACATGGGTTTTAAATGAGGGGATTTTCGTGCCTGATTAATTATGTTATTACGGACAAACCAAGGGCTTTTGGTGTATCTTCTAAGTGTGGCATTCTGGAATGAAGCAAGACGATTTGTGTTACCTGTGCTCCAAATGGGTGAGGCGTAAGACATGATGGGGCGTATTTGTGTTTTGTAGATGAGTAGTTTGTTTTGTATGGAAGTTTTTGCGTTTGAGTGAAGCAACGGGTGTAGGGCGTTGGATGTTTTTTTAGCGTTTGTGAGAGTGATATTTATGTGTTTTGTCCATGTGAGTCGTCTGTCAAGTGTAACTCCAAGATATTTGGCCGATTTTTGCCGTGGTATAGTTTGGCCGTACATCGTTATTTCCTCTCGCGGGCCCGGCCGCCTTTTCTACGAGAGAAAAAGACGGCCACGCTCTTTGAGGGATTCACGTCTATACGCCATTTATCGTACCAATCTTGGAGTAAGTCTATGTTTTTTTGCAGTCGGTAAGTAATCATCTTGGGTGAACAGTATCTAACCATAACTGTAGTATCATCTGCGTACAGAGCTTTATGAGAAATTGAATTTTCAGAGAGGTGAATGTCGTGAGAGTAGACATTGAAGAGGATTGGAGAAAGCAGAGACCCCTGCGGGACCCCTGCTGTCATAAAGCGTTTTATTGAAAGAGCGCCACCGTATTTTACTTGAAAAGTACGTTGGCGTAGAAATGATTTGAAGGCACCGAGTAGTTGGGGATCGATGCCTGTTTCGTGGAGTTTGAGAAGTAGGCCGTTTATCTATAGTTTATCGAAAGCTTTGGCTATGTCCAGGAATATGGCGCCAGTTGATCGCTTGGTATTGAAGCCTCCGATGATAATTTCGGAGACTCTGAGGAGTTGGTGGAGGGTGGAGTGATTTGATCTAAAGCCGTGTTGCTCTTCAGGTAATGTTGAAACCTCGTCAATGTGCTTGAGGAGCCGTGTCAAAAGAATCTGTTCGTAGATTTCACCAATGTTTGATAGAAGGCTGATTGGACAGTGATTTTCGCAGAAGAGGGGGTCTTTTCCCGGTTTTGGGATAAGAATGACGTGCGCGTGTTTCCAGTTTTTCGGGAAATAGCGTAGTCTAAGGGATGTGTTGATGAGATTTACTATCGCTAGTATTCCTTTTTGGGGGAGGGCTTTAAGAGCGAAATTTGTGACGCCATCGGGGCTGGGGGCTTTTTTATTTTTCCGGCTTTTAATAGCGCGGATGACCTCGGCCGGGGTAGTGAAATGTATGTTTGTATTGGGGAGATTATTTAAAACATTATTGATTTTGCGGTTGACATTAGCAATGTGATCTAAATCGGCGTGTTTGAAGCTGGGGCTGAATTGATTTTCAAGACTGTCAGCGAACGCATCCGCTTTGTCTTGATCGTCGAAGACGAGACCGTTTTCGGCGTGAATGGGGTGGTTAGGGGTGGGGGTGGCTTTTTGAGTTTTGGATAATTTCCACAGAGAGCCGTCCTGTGGATTTATCTCTTGAATTTTCATATTCCAGGTGAAATTTACGTGCTCTTGAAGTTTTTTTCTGATGAGGGCTTGGATTCGATTTGTAGCGTCGAGAAAAATCTACATTAAATAATTAATAATAAACCGCTCGACCTACTCCCGAATTATGTACCTGCATTCCAATTCGCCTCGTAAACAAGAGCAACCTACGTACTTCAAGTACCTACCTGCCTATCGACGACAATAATACGGCAGTCCGTCTCGGATACTACGAGAACTCGCCAGAAGGTTCGAGCCTACGGCCTAGGCATAATTGCCACGCCGTCGAAAGTTCGCGAATGATCCAGATCGAGCGAGTGTCTTCGATTTAGTTGCCATCCATCTACCTACTGCTACCGTCGGCCGTCTAGTATAAATAGGCCCGACGCAGCGAGCATATTATCAGTGTTCAGTAATTACTATCGTTCGGCTGCACCTACCTACGATTACAACGGCTTAGTCTCGCGCGCATTCCTAGTATTTGTACACAACAAACGTCAAATATTGTGATTGTAAAATCAGCTGACAATTTATCAATAAACGCTATACTGAGTGAGAGATCTATTCATTTATACACCACGATAACTACAGATTTATAGAAGTTTTCAAGGAGGGATTTTGATATTTTTGCCAGTGGCGGCGTAGGATATTTTTTGTTTTTATTAAATATTTTACTGAATTTGGGAGGTTTTCCTTGAAATTTATTGGGGAGGTGTGGGGAGGGGTTTTGAGGCCTCGTCTATTGCGGACATTATTGTCTTCGCGAAGTCGTCAACCGCTGTATCTAAATCTGAGGGATTTTTAATGTTGGGATTTATGGATAATTTTTCCCCGACTCTCTTCGAAAAGTAGGTCCAATCAGTTTTTTTATTAATTTTTGAAGGGAATTGAATGAAAGGGAAAAGGGAAAAGAATTTTACCCCCCCCGAGAATTCGTTGAGGTTAGCAACACGGGGTTATGGTCGGAGGAGAGGTCACAGATGGTTTCGATACTGTATGTCCAGGATGTTTTGTAAAAAATGGCGATGTCTAAAACGTCAGGTCTGTGTCCGATGCTAGAGAAAAAAGTTGGCTCTACGGGTCCTGCAATGTTTATGTCGGGATGAGAGTTGGCAAAGTCATGTAGGATACGTCCGTTTTTGTTGGCGAGCCTACTATTTCCAGTCAGGGTGTTTTGAGTTAAAATCCTCCGCTAGAATGAATAGTCGGCGTTGGTCCACGAGAAGTAATTCAAGATCCGACTTTTGTAAAGTCTGAATAGGTGGGTTGTAAATTGAATTAATTCTCAATGGACCCGAGTGTTCGTGAATACGGTAATGGAGGTACTTTCTATGGTAGTCAGGGGGGGGGTGATGTTGTGTTTGTGGGCGATTTTAGTTTTCACGAAGATGGCTGTGCCGCCGCCTCGTGAGTGTAAACGGTCGTTTCGGTACAGTGTGTAGTTAGCGATTTTTGGTGTGTGTGAGGGGTTTAAGTGTGTTTCATTTATGAGTACTATGTCTAAATTATGTGTGTTGGTGAAAATGCGTAGTTCGTGCATGTTTTTGTCAAGACCATTGGCATTCCAGAATGCCAAACGTAGCGCGGAGGGCTTGGTAGAATTAGCCATTTAATTAGTAAAGAGGGCAATGATTTGAGGGGCTGCTGTAAAAAGAATCGAGAGGTAGTCTGCCGGCGAGGTGGCAGATTGGAATTTAGGGAGTAGATCAGCGATGAGTTCGCCGATCTTGGAAAATAAATTATTTTGAAATAGATCTGAAAAACTAAAGGGGGTTGCTGAGGGCTGGGGGGTGGGGGGAGAGTTTGACGGAGCAGGGGGGAGGTTGGAGGGGGGGGGGGAGGAGGGGTATTTGGGGTGGGGGGTTCAATGCCTGGGCATAGGATGTGGATGCTTGGACTGGGTGGGAGGTGAAAGTGACTTGGGGAGGTACCTCAGTTCGACGGGGCATGGATGTGGAGGGTGCTGGGCGTTTGGGGCATTCCTTGAAGTTGGCCGGGTGAGGGCCGGCGCAATTCGCGCAGGTAGTAGGGAGTCGTCTCTCTGCTTGGCACATCTGTTTTATTCTCTGAAGGTGGCGGTTAAATGTGGCCCCGCGCATTTGACGCAGCGGGGGGGGGGGGGGGGGGAAATGGCATCCTTTTGCGGAGTGTCCGAACAGCTGGCATCGGTGGCATTGGGTTGGGGCTGATTTGTGGTCCAGAAATTCAGTTTTTATGCGTAGGTGGAAAATATGAGTAAGGTTGAATATTTTTTCCCCTCTTCGGCGTGGGTTAGCTGCACGAGGACCATCGGGACGTTTGTGCGGTCGGGTCTCGACCTCATCCTGAAGACGGAGATGGCCGGGAGATCGAGGTTTTGTAGTTCGAGGAGAAATTCTTCCTCAGAGATCTGGGTTGGGATTCCCCCCAAAACTGCCTTTGTGGTTTTGTCCTCGTGCAGCTCGAAGGTGTGAAAATCTGTTTTATTCTCTTGAAGAATTTTAGTAGATAGTCTGAAGCTGGAGGAGTCGACGGTGTGGACCACCACGCCCGTCGGGATAGCTTTGGCGTGGGATATACGCACACCGGCGTTCTCCAGCTTCTTCCTGAGGGTGTTCTAGTTGGATTCAGATTTTATTATGATGGGCGGGATTTTGATGGGACGTCGGGCGGGAGTCGGGGTGGTGGTGATGGTTTCAAATCTGAAATTTCTGCTCCGTCAGTGGTAATCGTATCCGAATCGGTATCTTGTGAGGAGGGCGGGGCCAGGGACTGGAAGCGGCTGGTGGTAGCGAGGGTCTGGGGAGGCGTGGGCGGTTTTGACTTGATTGGATTGTTCGGGGTGGTCCAGAGAGGCGGGAATACCTTTGATGGTGATGGAGGTAGCGCGGTGCTGCTTGCCAAGCTGTGGTCTGCCGAGGTGGAGGCAGTGGAGGTGGAAACGGAGGTGGTGGGCGGTTGGGTGGCGATGGGCGGGGTTTTTCTCGGGGTGCCTGATAGGAATATAGTGGCCGAGGGGTTTACTTCATCCTGGTAGAACGTCACCTTTCTTGGGTGCGTTCTTGTGATGGTTCTAGTCATGTTTTTCATGTAGGCTTGGAGAGCGTCCAATTGAGGGTCCAGCTTCTCCAGCTCCAGTAGGTATGATTCCATTTGCTATGTAGGTAGTTGTGGGTGGTAAAGCAGGTCAGGAGGGTTGCGGCAGGGTGGGGCGGGGCACGGGTAGGTCGCTGGGCAGAGTAGGATGGAGAATGTGGTCGGGGAGCGCAGGTAGTCAGTGGGCTGTGACGCGAGGGTAATTTGCAGGACTGTACAGTGCTGTGGTGAACTGTATTTTGCTTGGTAGGCTCGGCAGAGCGAGTTGGTGCAGGAAATACAATGTCAGCGGAAAATGATTTTTTTTCTGCACGTATTTCTTAACCTTCACACCTAACTTTGATTGAGAAAAAATGGAACTTCAATGCTTCTTTACCATCCCCCACCACATAAATAGTTATTTCTTGTAGTAATTCATTTGAAACCAAGTGCTGTTTATAATTTATATGCATATTAAGCGTGCAGCGGAATTCGACAAGATTAATGGTACCAGAAATGGAAAATAATGCATTCAACTTATAGCTCATGAACAGAAGCTTTTCTGTATTTCTGATTTAGCTTAGGATTTAGTTTGCGGGGAAAGTATGTAGTTGCGACTTACAGATGGTTCAATGATGGACGACAGTGGCAACGAATGCTTAATAACCCACAAACAGAAACATCCAGTTAAACACCTCAGACACATCATAATTCTAACCGGCCACACCTCTGAGAGCACATTTGGTAAATAGTCCAAAACAGAAAAAACAACACCAAAGTTAATACAATAATGGAGCTTAAAATTCCAGGTTTCTTCATTTAAAAGAAATGTATATATTTTAACAAAGCCCCGAAAAACGAAAAACCCGGTAGAAATATCAAAAAAGTATTTTGTACTGTTATATTAATTGTTTTCTTTAAAATCTATTTTCAAATTTTTTTTGTTATGAAAGGTATCTGGTAAATTTTATTTTTAATAGGTAAATAAATATTACGAATTTTTTCTGGATCGGTGAGCTTTGGTGTCATAAAATTTGTTAACCTCATTTTATAATAACCACATCAGGTATTCAGGAAAATAAAATTCAATAAATGCTGTGTTTAGCGTGTATTATTATTTAAACTCAAGTATATATATATTTTTAATTATGCTCCGGCATAGTGGAGATGGCAGCGCTGGGCCTCGGAGAATCAGCTCGATGCCACGCGTCTCAAAGCTGAAGACTTTGCCAGGGTCCTAGCCAATCTACACATCAAAGAAAAGCTATCGCTGAGTACCATTTTAGTTCACAAGTCAGTTGTGTGTACCTTAGAGTCTTTCGAAGACAATAGACAGCTGAACTCCAATCCGATAGTGGAGAAGATATTAAAAGGGATATCTTTAGCTGGACTAAAGCCTTCGAAGTCCCCCATTTGGGACCCGAGGGTTGTATCATCATGGCTGGAGAAGAATTTGCCTCAACATATTACTCTCTTTGAAGCATCAAGGAGAGCTGCTACCATCCTGCTTTTGGCATTAGGGCGCCGAGTCCACGATCTAACATTGCTCCATTGCACGGCTGAAAGATTGTCAGTGGACATTGAAGGCATCTCCATTTGGACAGTGTTTGGTGCCAAGAAGGATTCGGCAGACTGGCAGCAATCAGGGTGGAGACTGGCTGGCTCGGAGTCTAGGAACATAGACCCTGTCAAAGGAACGGAGAGCGCAGTCTATTATTACCTAGTCTATTTATGACAACTTGTGGGACGGTGAAGGCGGCCTCTAGGGCAGTAATTGCAGGTTGGATTAGGGCAATCAGGGATACTGACGTAGAGGATCCACCTGGCATCATTCGTTCAGCAGTGGCATCTCTGAATTGGCTGCAGAATTATAAGATGGATGATATACTGTCGCGTGATAACTGGAGAAGTCCCAATACCTTTACCAGGTTCTATAGAAGGGAAATTGTAAAATCGGCTGGCCGAGTCAACATCAACCCATTTGTTGCTGACATTTTTCAACCTCTTTAACTGGTTAGGTTAGGTTAGGTTACTGGTTAGGTTCTGGAAATCTTGCCTAAAAATTTAGTACTTGATTTTTTTGCTAAAAATAGTTTTAGCAAATTTATTTAAATATTATATTTGATTCACATTAGCACAATGTCACCAGGCGATAACAAACAATATCTCACTTTATAGATTTTAAATAAAGCCTATGCTACATAATTGAAAAAGTTTTACCCTACAATAAAACTTATATTATGTACTTAGCTTTATTTAAAACCTAGGCAAGGGCTGCCCATAAATAAACCTGGGGCTGCCTGATGAGATCTAATGAAGCCATAGACTAATAATACTTCAACTAGCAGTTAAAACCTAGGCAAGGGCTGCCCATAAATAAACCTGGGGCTGCCTGATGAGATCTAATGAAGCCATAGACTAATAATACTTCAACTAGCAGTTAAAACCTAGGCAAGGGCTGCCCATAAATAATCCCGGGACTGCCTGATGAGATCTAATGAAGCCATAGACTAATAATACATCAACTAGCAGTTAAAACCTAGGCAAGGGCTGCCCATAAATAAACCTGGGGCTGCCTGATGAGATCTAATGAAGCCATAGACTAATAATACATCAACTAGCAGTTAAAACCTAGGCAAGGGCTGCCCATAAATAAACCTGGGGCTGCCTGATGAGATCTAATGAAGCCATAGACTAATAATACATCAACTAGCAGTTAAAACCTAGGCAAGGGCTGCCCATAAATAATCCTGGGGCTGCTTGATGAGATCTAATGAAGCCATAGATTAATAATACATCAATTAGAAGTTGTCCCTGGACCTTACGTTCCCCCCTGAATGCACAAACCTCTCAAATTCTAACCAAAAAAAAACTAAAAAATCTTCAAACCATTTATCTACCAAATACTGTTAAACCAAAACAAAATCCTTTTTTGTTCAAATTCCCACCTACGTCAAATGAAGAGGTTATAAAAATTATTGACAATCTTAACATTCAAAAGGTTCTGATAGTCTTAACACTCATATACTAAAAATCATCAAACACAATATCGCATCGCCTTTATCAAACATTTTCAATAAAAGTTTTTCTTCTGGGGTTTTCCCCGACCATCTTAAAAAATCTATAGTAGTACCGATCTACAAAAGTGGACCCAAAAACCAAGTGGGCAATTATAGGCCAATATCCCTATTGAGTGCAATCGCAAAAATTATACAAAAAATCTTTAAAAATAGATTAAGTAATGTAGAGAGTCGAAAACTTTTAAGCAAAAATCAGTTTGGCTTTCGGCCGGGGAGAGGAACGGACGACGCTATAGCGCAACTTACAGAACATATTTCTGGAAATATAGATCGCGGAAAGAAAAACATTGCACTGTTTTTAGACTTAGCCAAGGCTTTCGATACAATTTCTCATAAATTACTTCTCAAAAGATTACAAAATATTGGTGTGGTAGGTATGCTGTACGAATGGTTAAAGAGTTACTTAACGGGTAGAAGCCAACAACTCAAAATAGGCAAAACAGTGAGTACCTCACTAGACACCAACTTTGGTGTACCACAGGGAAGCACACTGGGACCTTTTCTATTTATAATTTACATCAATGAGTTATGCGAGCTACCAGTAGGCGGAAAAATTATTACGTTTGCAGACGATACGGTAGCTATATTTGAAGGAGAAGATTGGACTGAAACTCATAAACATGCTGAAAGTGGAATCAATGCGATAAAACAGTGGCTTGACAAAAATCTACTAACACTAAATATAGCAAAAACTAGATACATAAGATTCAGCTCAACTATAAAGGGACTACCTAGTACATCATACATAATAAAAACTCATAAGACTAATTGTATTTCATATAATATGGACTTTAACTGCAACTGTGAAGCTTTGGAATGTGTAAACAACATCAAATATCTAGGTGTTATTGTAGACAATCATCTTAATTGGAAACATCACATTGACAACCTTTAAATTGGGATAAGAAAATTAATTCACATATTCTTAGCATTACGCAACATAATTAAACAACAAGACCTAAGAAAAAATTATTTCGGACTGTGCAACCCCATCTTAACGTATGGTTGCATTGGCTGGGGAGTGTCAGGAAGAACAATTTGAGATCCGCTTGTGAAGGCCCAGAAATCCATAATTATAGTCATTATGCGTACACCCTATATGTTCTCAAGCGATGAACTCTACAAAAAATTTAATGTTTTTGATATTCGTCAAAACTTCATAAAAAAGATTATTATCCATGTGCACAAAAATCTAGAATACTTTAATAAAATTGATCATAAATATAGTACAAAAAGTCACACCAGAAAAGATCTCGTGGTCCCAGGGAGCAATACGGCAAAATATCAAAAGACATATACATATCTGGGACCGAGATTATATAATAAAATCCCCCCAGATTTAAATATAAAAAAATGCAAAATGTCCTATATCGGTGCAATAATAAATAAATGGTTGATTGGCTTAGGTAGGGAGGAGTCTGAAAAACTATTATATAATGTCACTTAAAACTATACATGTTTACCTATGTCATATTTATTAAAAACTTAATATAAGACTGAAAAACTATTATATAATGTCACTTAAAACTATATATGTTTAACTATTAATGTCACTTTTAGTAAAAACTTAATATAAGACTGAAAAACTATTATATAATGTCACTTAAAACTATATATGTTTAACTATTAATGTCACTTTTAGTAAAAACTTAATATAAGACTGAAAAACTATTATATAATATCACTTAAAACTATACATGTTTACCTATTAATATCACTTTTAGTAAAAAATTAATGTAAGTATAGTTAATTTTAAAAAAAGAGTAAAAATTAAATTACATTTGGCATTTCAAAAACATTTGGTTCCTTAGAACAGGCAATCTGCCTAGCTAGGAACTAAATTCGACCCAACAAAACGTAATAACACTTGTACCTACTAATTTTAAATATATTATCTTATTATGCTATATTATTACTATTATGGCTCCTTTAAATGTATCTAATGTAAAAAAAATTTATAAAAAATAAAAATAAAGATACTCGAGTCGGGCCATGCCAAGAGTCAGAATAATAGAAGAGTATGTATGAGACGATGTATGAATGTGAATGAGGCAAGAAGTGTGTGCCAGGACCGAGTTGTTTGGCGGTCCGTCCTCTCTGCCTACCCCTGCGGGGAAACGGCGTGATGGTTAGTTAGTTGGAGATAAAATAATTTTATAATAGGTATCGAAAAAATAAGACTAATTAAATACTGAAATTTGAATGCCTATGCTATTTATTTGAAATGCCGAAACAAGACAATAAATAAATAAAATATTGCATGTATTCACAGAAATTAAAAAAAAAAACAAATGACAGCCGTCACGGGACGCCTGGCAGATGTGAAACATCGAAATTGATTTTTATTGAAAGAACTAATTAAATAAGTCTTGATATTTTTGATATTTAAACAGACATTTTATTATTATTAAAATAAACATAGGAAATATATTACAAATTAATAATACATCATCATTAAGAATAGATCTATTGCCAAATTTAGTGAGAATAGAAGATGTCATTGACCTGGTTTTTCAGATCCAATCATATTATCTTTTTGAGTGGTTACTTCAATGCTGAGTATCATGAACCGTACTCCAATAATAGTCCTCATGAACTGTACTCCAATAATTGTCCTCATGAACCGTTCTCCAATAATTGTCCTCACGAACCGTACTCCAATAATTGTCCTCATGAACCGTTCTCCAATAATTGTCCTCACGAACCGTACTCCAATAATTGTCCTCATGAACCGTACTCCAATAATTGTCGTCATGAACCAGATTCCTCAACTATTCGCAGTCCCGCGCTGTAAGGAGAGAAATTTATTTGCTTATACGACCAGCTGGGCATTTCACATGGATTATAAGAACATAATATATACCTAGTAAGCTATCGAAAGAACCTAAGAGTGGCGTCAGACAGGAAGAATGATACTGTTCAATCTGTACATGGACGAACTCACCGAAAGACTAAACAATGCAGGTGTAGGCTGCCACATCGGAGGACAGTGTCTGAATAACAACAGTTATGCGGACGACATGGTCCTGATGGCACCATCTAGAGGCGAACTGCGAATTCTTCTGAAAATCTGTGAAGAGTATGCTGAAGAAACAAATATGTTTTATTACAAACGGCTCTATTGGTCATAAGACAAGGGCAAGGACCGAATAATATTCCTCCAGCTACCCTGAACGGTGTGAACTTGAAGGTGACCGAAGGAAATAAATACCTTCTAAACATAATAAGCAGACGGACGATGGTGAAATCGATAGACAAAGAAGAGCTCTCAGCGTAAAAGCAAACATACTCAGTATAAGATTACCGCCGTAAAAGGGACGCTCTTCCTTTCTTTCTGAGCAACGTTGTACACGTGCGAACTATGGGCAAACTACAAAAATAGTAGTATAGAAAGACTACGGGTCCAATACAATAACGCCTTCGGCACAATGTTTTGTCTCCTCAGATACTGCAGCGCTTCCCGTATGTTCACGGAGGGGCGAGTTCCCGGATATGCAGCCCTTATTAAATCCAGGGTTGCAGGAATGAGGGATAGGATAAGCAGCTCTGGAAATATCCTCACCATGGAAGCCCGCCTTACTCCATACTCCAGCATTGACGCACACTGCAGAAAAATACTAGCTCCTATTATAGTCATGGCTCCCTAAAGGCTTCAACTTACTATTATTATCATTCTATTCTGTTTTATGTACAATTCATCTGTTTTTTTTTTTTTTTATCATATTTTTATACTGTATTTATCTCTATAGGGAATATGTGGGACTGCACTAACCTCTCCACATACCGGAATAAACACTTATAATAATAATAATTATTAATCAACAAACGATTGTAACTAAATAATAATACCAAATGGTAATTTAATTTTTCGCTGCTTCACCCGCCTTCCACTTTGCCAGTGACCATGGGTTTCTCCAGTTTCGATTTCTCTGTTTAGCAAGCAATGTGTCCAAAGTACATAATACTAGTTTATTCCTTATTTTGAAATTAAGTCATAGGTTTATATTTTTAATACATTTTAACTATTTAAGGGTAAGCGGAACGTACTTTATATTGTACGCGTTCACAGATGGCACTAATTTAATTATTTTATTAAATACACTGTTTGCACGTTATGCTTTAAAATGTTAAGATGAATTATTAGTTTGCGCCCGTACATATGCAATATAAATATGATAATAAATAGTTTTCCGCATAAAAACTCAATTCTTTCCAAAAAGGCAAACAAATACAATATCGTATCGGTGATTCAAATAATTAAAATGTGAGCGTAGAGCAAACCCCCGTTATTAGAGTTTTATTTCAGCTTGCTTGCAAAAGGCGTTTTTTCCTAAAATAATTAAATTAGCGCCTACTATAATAATAATAATAATAATAAATTCTTTATTCCGGGATGTGGGGAGGTTAGTGCAATCCCACACATCCCATAGTGGATATAAGTACAGATAGTATTTACATATAGTAAAATAAATAAAAAAGAGATTAAAAAATTAAAAATTAAATTGAAAATGAAATGAAATTAATGCAGAGAAGCACGGGAATCCATCGGATATAAGATTGTGGGAGCAAGTATCTTTCTCCAATGGTCTTCAATGCTCGATACTGAAGTCAGACGGGATTCTATGATAAGAATGTTTCTGGAATGGTTTATCCTTTCCCTCAGTCCTGCAATCCTGGTTCTTGACAGAGCTGTAAATCCTGGAACTTGCCCTTCTGAAAACATTGAGGAGGAAGTGCAGTGCCTGGGGAGTCCGAATATCAATCGGTAAGCGTTGTTATATTGCACCCGAAGCCTTTCCATTGTTCTTTTCTTGAAATTAGCCCAGAGCTCGCATTTGTACAGTATGGTGCAAAAGGCTAAAGCTGGGTCCAGACATGTTCTTTTCTCCGTACCGTACCTCCGTTTCGTATCAGCGTCGCGATCAAGAACGCTAGCTTGGACGCCCGTTCGGTACGGTACGGTGGTACGGCGTCTCGATACGGATAGAGGTACGCTCCGATCCATCGCGAGTCGGTTTTTCGACCCGTTCAAAGGCGATACGGTACGGGTCTGTGCCAGTCTGGACGTGTTCGCGGCGTGCATTGGTCGTGTTCTCTGTCACTACCCGAATCAGCGTGAAAAATGCAGTGGAATAAGTGGCCTTTTTTGTTTTTTTTCGTTAAATTATTGTGAATAACAATGAAGGACGCGCGAGCAATCGTCAAATTCTCAAACACTTCCGCAGTCGACGACATGGTGGGAGGAAATGAACACGCGATGACGCGATGATCGCAGCGACGTTACGGAGATACGGGATCTTGATCGCGACGCGGATACGAAACGGAGGTACGGTACGGACAAAAGATGATGCGTCTAGAGTTTTTGGATCGCGACGCTGGTACAAAACGGAGGTACGGTACGGACAAAAGAACATGTCTGGACCTAGCTTTAGAAGAGCGTCCTTTTCACTCGTGGACTACAGAGCCGAAATCTTCTACTGCGCTTGTTACATTTTATACTCAGTACACGCCTGTGCCTGTCAATATCTTCATCATCCGTTAACTTGTTGTTGATGACATGTCCTATGAAAGTGCAGATAATGAATTTTTCAAGTAGATGTATATCGTATAATTAAAGTTCATTATTTTCCCATTTTAAGTCCTCCTCACAAGGGATATCTGTTCCGAGGAGGACTGAAGGTTATTGTGTTGGTGTATTTATATGTATATAAGTCAAATGTTAATAAGAGTAATGTTGTCACCATTATTTTTTATAATTTCCTCATCTTCGTGTTTAATTAGCTATATTTTGGTGTTGTTTAAAATTGTTTATCTCCGTGGTATTTTTAATTGAGGGGAATTATATAATTTTGTTAGTTGTATCACAGTTACAAACATTTCAAACTCTTTTTACCTACTTTGGGAGTGGAAAACCCAATATTGGTTATATTCTTGCACTTCTCCGCGCTTTGAACCAGTGCCAAGAGTCAAAAGTTTAATTTAAAAAAAATAATATATAATTTAAAAGGTTTATGGGAAGATTATTATGAACTGAGCAGAAAAATTAATTTGCTCGTATTTTTCCACATTAATATTTATTTTTCAAATCCAATTTCAGTAAATTAGATTTTAATTAGAACTACGCTAACAAAGTTTAATTGCCATCATCCAAATTCAGCTATAGAACGAGTTAATTTACCTAGAAATTTAGGAGGTAGAGGTATAGTCAAAATAACTTCTTTGAAACATAATCAGGTAGAAATGCTAAGAACTTTTTTCCATAGGAAAGCTCATAGCTCAGAAATGCACAAAATAATTTGCAAGGCAGATATAAATATTACATTTTTCGGAATAACTTATTGAGTAAAACCTCAAAGTATAATATTTAAATATTGAAGACAATATTAGTGATTCTTAAACGCAAATCTGAAAGACAAGGGTCCTGGGTTCGAGTCCCAGATGTGACCGTTTCTTTTTCTGATTTTTCTGTTTCAGATTTGCGTTTAAGAATCACTAATATTGTCTTCAATATTTAAATAAATATTACACCTTTAAATTTATACGATGAGAATGCCAACATTTTTATAAATCCCAACCAGGAATTATTAGATTCCTGGTCAAATAAAATTTTACACGCAAAACACTTCAATTATCTCAACCAAACGTATGTTGACAAAATTTCGTCAAAAAAATGGTTGAGTATTGGAGAGTTGAGCGCAGAAATAGAAGGATTTATGCTTGCCATTCAGGATAGAGTCATTAATACTAAAAATTATAGAAAGCATATAATCAAAGATACAAATCAAATTGATGATTTGTGTAGAAAATGTTTGGCTTTTCCGGAAACTATAGAACATATTATATCGGGATGTTCTATATTAGCACCGTCCGAGTATACATTTAGGCACAATCAAGTTTTAAAAATAATTCACCAAAATTTGGTAATTAAACATAACTTGATTGACTGCCGTAATATAGTACCATATTATGAATACGAACCAAATTCATTTTTAGAAAACGAATTTTATAAAATATATTATGATAAAACTATACTAACAGACCGAGCGATTAGTCATAATAGACCCGATATAGTTTTACATGACAAAATTAAAAAAATAACTTATATCATTGATGTCGCTATTCCAAATTCCTGTAATATTCAAAAATCTGTTAGTGAAAAAATAAGAAAATACACAGATTTAGGAAATGAAATAAAAAGAATTTGGCATTCTCAGACTATAAAAATATTACCATTCGTTATTTCGGCTACTGGCATTATACCTAGCTCTCTAATTAAAAATTTAGGCGTATTAGATCTATCAAAAAAATTATATATAAAGATGCAAAAGTCGGTCATTTTGAATACATGTAGGATAACAAAAGATTTTTTAAATATTTATGTTGAGGGATCAGTAGGATTTATAGGCCCTGTTAGAAGTTCTACCGAGCCGAACCCTCTGATATGAAAATATCTGGAGTCAGTGAATTATTTTCCCATTTGATCTCTGGTGAGTTGACGTGTTGTTCTTGTATTGTTTTGTATTTATTTTGCTTATATAATGCACTTACATAATGTTGATTGACTAGATGATCATTTGTGGAAAAGTGAGTGGAAGGGTTAAGTTTTTCCTTTGGGGAAGATTTAACCCGGACAACTAAATCGGAAGTTAAAAAAAAATATATATAATTGAAGAAAATTTGAGGAGGGGTTGAGAATAGCTTTGAAATTTAATAAATTTGACGTTGAGTGAAATTTGAAATTGGGAAATATATGAATTGAGGTAAATTTGAGATGGGATTGTGTCTATATACTATTGCGATGTAGTTTAACTGCTAATAATCTAATGTACAATACTGTGTGCGGTGTTTTTTTTACTTATGACGGCATAGTAAAACTTTATATAAAACAAAAAAGATGTTCACAAAACATTACTTCATTTACTGATTATTATCACTTTTCGTATTACTTCTACTTATTATCTAAATATACTGAGAACATCTGTAAACTATATGTACGAGAATAGAAATAAATTAATTTGATTCAGAGATATATTTGAGATTGGGATAGATTTTAAATTGGGTTAGATTTGGGAACATTATAGTTACTTAAACCCCCGCATACCCAATTTCTACCGATTTATAACAAGTTTCTCGTTAACTTTTCCAGTTCCAAAAAAATATATGTTTTTTTTGAAGATGATATCCATACATTTGTGATGCAAAATATTAATTTTATGAAATTCCTTTGATAGAAAAAAATCGCAAAGTAAGCTCCGAAAATTATTTAAAAAACGTTTTGTTCTGTTATTTAATATGTTATAGGCATGAAAAACTTCACATTGTATCTTTAAATGAAATGATTTTTGCTCTATTTCAAAGAGTCGTGTTTTATTAAATATTTTCACCATTTTCGCTTAATTATTATCGTTTTTAATATTAGCGCGCTCCCTCTAACATTCGTATTTATATCATATCCCCCTTTCAAACCATCTTTGAACGCTTACTACGGGACCTTAAGAGTAAGCTACAAGCCAAAAATGTGTATATCCTTGGTATTCCTTATATAGTAGGTAATAAGCATTAAAATTGCTCGACAAACGGAGTCTAAAAACGTTCGATTTCAAGCTCAAAACCGGTTTTAATTTATTTTGTAAATAATTTTATAAGAAAGCAAAAAAGTTAATCAAGTCAAACTGTCACAGATAATCTTAACTATATTGCTGTATTTTTTAAAAGTTGTTTCCTTTACGCGTTCATACATTTCTATTGAAAAAAAATATTGTTTAGTAGTTTACATTTATATTTTTTATTAAGTAATTTATTTTTTTATTTGTATTTTACACAAGCGAAACGATAGGAAAACCTTCAATTTATCTAAAGCATATTTTTTGGAATTCATAATGTACACCAATTTGTTATAAAGATTAATCAAAATAGTGATTTGGCATTAAGCTTCGCCTTAGTTGATATCTCGTGCAGGGAATAAGTGGTGTGGATAATAAGTCTTCGGAATATCAGAAGAGTATATTTGAGAAGACTTGAATGTAATTAAAGCAACGAGTGTATGTCAAGATAGCGTTGTGTCATATTTCAACCTCTCTGCCTACCCAAGCCAAGGGTTGGAAGCCTGATTGTTATTTTTATTTTACATATTTACCAACCATATTTGTCTGATTCCAGGTATCGTTTGGACAAACTCCTGACTGCAAGGTTGCTCCTACCACAGTGAGCGCTTTTCTAAACATATTTTTGCATATCATTTAAAAAATTATAATAATTACTAGTGGATCCCCAGCAATTCTTCGCTATTGCTAATGTCTTTCGGGCGCCTTCCACCACTCACTACTGTATACCACTAAATTACTGTTAAAAAACTACATTACATCGAATTTAATTCGACTCCGTATTTCATTACGGTGCAGAATATTGCGTCTAGTATTCCTCGGGCATCCCCGAATTTTTCTAACATTTAAACATCTACACTCTACACCAAAGATATTAGAAGAACGAGATGTGCTATGAGCAGTTCGTACTGAGTGGAATTGTTTTGCCGAGTGTCGCCGGTTTTGTTCACCAATACTACTGCACACCTTCGCTTGCGCTAAGGTATCCGCACTAATACATAGAACAGATTTCTGTGCGTACACGTCCCGATACCGTTCAAAGTACCCTAATTAGGTAGTACTCCGGCTACGGTCCGGCGGCCAACATAGCATATCTCGTTCTTCTAATATCTTTGCTCTGCACTCTTGGCACTAATAACAACAAATTTTGAAATTTTCAGCGATATCAGTCGACTACTTTTAGAGTTTTGCGAGCACAAACATACGTAGGTATAACCTGTGAGAATTTAACTCAACGATTTGGAATACATTTTATAATATAAGACGTTGTCCTGCCACAGACCGCCTTCTAGGTAGGGGAATTTGTGGTTGTGTGTACTTTTTGGAAAAAAAATTACATAATATGATTTAAGATTTTCATGTCCAAAAGTATTTTTGTTATTTGTTTTTGGGGTGTTATGCCGTGTTGCGCTAACTCCTTCTTTAGTCAACGTTTCGGACAGCATTGCAGTGTACATTATCAGGGCAGATGTGTTAACCGAAAAAAAAAACATATTTTTTAAATCTGGACAACAGCGCCATATATTTCAAGCTGGAACCAACCATTAACACTCACAAAATTTCATTGAAATCGGTTGAGTGGTTTCGGAGATTAGCGTGTACGAACACAGTGGCACGTGATTTTTATATATTAAGATGATGAAATTAATAACTCTGATGGTATAGTGTGATGATTAATAGTAAAAAATATTATATAACGTTGCTGCCAGTATGGGGTTGTTTACGGAAAATCATATTATTAAAGTAACTACTTATTCTCTCTTTTCTGTCAGGTGGAGGGAAGTCCTAAGACTTCACTAACAAGTATCATACCCTTTCTCACAAGACTTGATTAGTTATGCGGTATTCACATAGCGACTTATTCAGAATGGTGGTTTCTCACCAGGGCGATGATGGGAGTATCTACCACTCTGGAAATTTTGATTAGTGGTTCGGATCCCAAGCGTTTATGGAACAGTTAAACAAATTGACTAGATCGTTACTAACCTCAAATATAGGACGCAATAACGATTTGATTGGCAATAAATTGTAAATTTTTACGAATATTGTAGGTATCTACAATTCTGCCATGGTAACTAAAAACACAGTATCTTTCTTGAGTCTCTCAAGTTGTTTAAGATACCACGGCAGAATTCTATAAGCTACGTGCCACATACACCCTGAGAGGCAAACTTAACTCTGGCTTCGACAAAGACCCCATGCATGATGTATTGACATTGTCATAATTATCTGAAGAAGTGAGATTTTCAATGGAGATGTTTCTTGCTTTTCATTGCTAAATCAAATTTTATTTGGAATTTTCTTTCCAGAGAGTAGTTTGCTGCAGGAATCTACCGGACTATTACAATAAAGAGATAGCTGATGCTTGCGACGTTCAACTTAAAACTGAAGGACCTCCAGATATCACACCTTCAGTAAGTACGAACATAGGCAGCACTATCCTCAGAATTCAGACTCCTTTAGAAAAATTGAAATATTATGTTTATATACAAGTACAATGCACATAAATACATTTATAACATAATATCTTCTTAATTCTTCATCAGCTTTTTACCAGTGGCGATCGTTTGTAACACCTTAAATGAAGCATTATATGTAAAGTTTCACAAATTCGTGCATGATGTATGTGTGCACGAGAGGCGCTGAAGTCATCACTAGTGCCGCTGCTTGATCAGTACGTGTCTCCATATAGATATTAATTTATTAAGTTGAGGATTCGATTACCGCTCAGTTTTAAGATGATTTTCGACAAGCGAGATAAATTATACTACCGCTAAGATGGGCAAACACTGGAGTAGATGGCTGGACAAAGAATATAACATGACTTCGTATTACTATAGGTTCCTAATCATAAATTTATATTAGTTGACTAATGGATATTTCTTTTTGCCTATTTCTCTGCGATAGCACCATATAATTAAATTTTAGATTTTGTATTTTGAATATGTATTTTTTTATTATAATTCTTATTTCGAAAAAGTCAATTAAAACGATTTTCTATTAAAATATATATATATATTTTTTTTTAAAAGAAAAACAAACATTCCCGGGTTACGAATAACCTGACAATATTTTAAAATCTCCTACTACAACCACAGTAAGCTGAAAATGTTGCTTGTGTTGTGATGGAGGACTTAGCCAGCCGAGGAATTGAACACACTACGCCTGGGTGGGACCCAAACGCGATGTCAACTCGGCCACCGACCGGTCATATTAAAGGTATTATAGGCAAATATCTATATATCTTTATAGCTGGCTGAATTCTTCGCATAATCAATTTCAGTGGAACCGAGAAAAATCAAAATATATTGTAATCAATTTTAAATAAGACAATAAAATTATTTTCTGTAAAAATATTACATTTACAGGCAGGTAGGTAGGAAACACTTCAAATTTTGAACATTATGACACCTAAATTCAAAGCAAATCCCATTTCTAGAGTTCACTGAACCGGAATTACAGTCACACAATCAAAATTAGTATTTTCAACTGTCAAATTTTTATTTTAAATTTTACCGATTTTTGATTTCTGAATTTAGAGATTTGATGTTTTTGATTTTTTTTAGTGTGAGCGAGTTACCTGTTTCATGAAGAAGAATAACCACCTACTTGCCGAAAATAAGATCGATAAAGCAGCTTTCACAAAATTCGTGAAAATGAACTTAACAGAATGGCCCCCAACAACTATAGATACATCCGTGCAGAAATGCTACAAGGAAAGCGAAACGGCCAAGTGCATTCCACAGACTTTCCTATTCTGCGTTATGATTACGTTGATGAAGGTAATAAATTAAGTCATGGATTTTTTTTAAATATCCCGTTGGATGATGACCGGAACTCAGGGGAAGCAACAAAAAGGTCATAAAGACTAGCTGATACAAAGTTGTCTTCATTGCTGTAGGCATTAAGTTGTGTATCGTATGGTCTTGTGACAGTTGATACCCCAGTCAGTTGATCCCCGACACTTGATCCTTCGGAAAGTTAATCTCCGATAGTTGATCCCCCCAAGTTTTGATCATCTGACAGTAGGTCCCCCGGATAGTTAATCCCTGGCAGTTGGTCTCCCCGGACAGCTGATCCCCCAAACAACACCAACACCAAATATTATATTTACTAATTTTGCTTTTTCTTTTAAGGAATGCCCAACAGCCTCATGGCTGAAAACTGAAGAATGCACAATTCTAAAAAAGTACTTCGTTGGCTGCCCAAATGCTGACATATATAATATATAATATTATCAAGAAGTGAAACTGTGAGCCAATTTGTTAAATAAAATTCTAAGAACATTCAATAAAATGTATGACGACCAGGAGTAGGACGCCACGCTGACCTGATGCCCCTAAATTATTTTTTTTTTTTGATTTCCTCTAAAATATTGTTTTAAAAATTCCACTAATAAGCTTGTGAAATACAATGTAGTAAGGATATGCGTTTCTTATATTTATTCTTAATTTAAAAAAATACACCACAAAATTTAACACAATTTTTATTCATTAACTTCACACAAGTCCCTGAAGAAAATAATTTCCTGCAGAGCCTACGTCATCTTTGAGGATACTGTTTGAAGGGTATTTTTAAGGAAAATAATGAGAGGAAGTTTTGGGGAAGGTAAAAAAGGTACGAGGAGTTTGTAGAAATCTTGAGGTCCGTGTCTCCATGAACGACGGAAGCACCAATAAAACCATCCGTCCCACTACGCTGCAAGGCAATGGGTCCAGAGAGGTCAAAGGGTCTACATCAACTGGCCTCTCCCGATCTCTCCGCCAAAAACTGGCACCGAGTCACCAAATGTAGAGAACACCCATGACAGCTCCCTCTAAAAATATTTTGCTGAAGTCACCTCTCAACCCCAATTATCTCAAAACATTATTCCTCCAAACTCGTCATACAGGAAGACTGTAATGAAAAAATCTGCTTCTCGTCCTCTTAAAACCCGCGGATATGATCACCTTGGCCATTCTTCAAACAACATCATTTCTAATGACAATTCTAACATTATTCAAACTCTCGTCGTGTTACTTATCTCTATAATTAATAACAATTATTCCCTGCCATTCAACGCTGCCTCTTTACTCTCCTCCTTAAATTCTCTTGTTTCCAATGGCTGCCCTGACAGCAGGGATTCTTTAATGGAATATTAGAAGCGCCTTATCTAATAAGGCTGACCTCATCCGCCTTCTACAATTACACATAATTTCTATTGCTGCCATCTCTGAGACTTGGTTTAAACCGTCTCAGCTCTTCAAAGTGAGTGGTTACCAATGTCTGCGGGACGACCGCATTGATGGGAAGGGTGGTGTAGCCCTTATAATCAAAAACTCCCTGTCCTTCACCCCTTGAGAAGAGGAATTTTCCCTTCTGAATGGAAGAGGGGCGTGCTCAGGATTATACCTAAAGGGAACGGCAAACCACTCACCGACGTAAAGGCTTATCGCCCGATAACCTTGCTCCCAATCCTCGGCAAGATCCTGGAAATACTAATTCGGCAGCGACTTCGCAGTACACTTTCACCGTCCAGTGAACTACAATTTGGTTTCGTCCCGGGTAAATCCACCGTGCACGCCATTTCGTTTGCGCTTAACTGGGTGAAGGTCTGCACAAAGAGGTACGTTGTAGCAATCTTCTTAGATATAACTGGTGCCTTCGACTTCGCGTGGTGGGACATGATACGCACAAAGGTTAAAAGTAGGAATTGTCCAAAACGCCTGTTTAAATCGGTTGACAACTACCTATCGGGACGAACTGTCTCGATATCCCATGGTGATTTTACTATAGAACGCGAAGTAAATATGGGTTGTCCCCAGGGCTCCGTTCTGGGACCTGAATTTTGGAATATTGACTTTGACGACTCCTCTAGGTTACCCTTGCCTGAAGGATGTATCATGATCGACTACGCGGATGATAAGATGTATCTTGTCTCGGGGAACAGCAGAAAGGAAATTGAAGAAAAGGCTGGTGATGGTTTGAACACCCTCCTTAAATGGGGGGAGAGGAATAAGATGACCTTCGCTCCCCACAAGACAAAGGGTCTCCTGATGAAGGGCTCTCTCAGTAGAAAAAGAAACCCTACCATCCGGATGGGAGACACCAACATCAAATTTGCAGACACGGTCAAGTATCTAGGTGTAACACTCGATCGATCGTCCTCATTTCTGGCTCATGTTAAAGATGTTTCAAGCAAGGCTCAGGCGCTGTTCCTAAAGCTGAGGAGACTCTCCACCGCTGAATGGGGACTACGCAATCCGGCACTACGTGCTCTGTACAGGGGCGTATACGTTGCGCAAGTTTCGTATGCTGCCTCTGTTTGGGAGCACCGCCTGGATAACTGCCTTATACTCCTCGCTCTTACTAGGGGCCAGCGAACTTCTTTGCTGGCACTATCTGGCGCATACCGTACTGTTGCTTCGGACGCTTTGCCAGTTTTGGCCGGCATTTTGCCAATCGATCTGGAGATTAGGGAAGTCTTAACCAAGCAGAGACTTTCCAGAGGATCCCCGGCAACCCATCTTGGTGTCGTTCTGACACCAGGTGGACCGGGAACTCTCCCTGGACTGCTTCGGACGATGAAGGACCTTTCGCTCAAAGAGTGGCAGGTCCGTTGGGATAGGTCGAGCATGGGAAGATGGACCTTTTCCTTCTTCCCATCAGTTAAACTCAGAATGGAAGGGGCCTTCCTCAAACTGGACCATCACATGACGCAGCTCCTCTCAGGACATGGGGAATTCAGGGGGAGGCTTCACAGCCTTGCCCTGTCTACCCATCCCAATTGCGCTTGTGGCAATACTTACTAGTCGGCCGAGCACATTCTGTGGCACTGTGAGATCTTGAAGGATGCCAGAGACGAAATGATAGACGGTCTGAATGTCCCCATTAGACCGGTGTGGAACACCGATCTTGTTTCTAACAGAGTTAATTTCGAATGTCTGAGGAAGTTTACTAGGATCTGGGTTGAGAGATGGTCTGTGCTTAGAGTCGCTGACTAGTGTGATAACTGAGAACCCCTGGTGTATTGCTCCTGCTCCATGACTAATTCTTTTACAATTCTCCGATTATTGTTTATGCATTCTGTTCTTCTTATTTTTATTATTTTTCTTTCCTTACTGTACCAGCTGCTTCAGATGATTTTCTTTCGTTTACATTTCTTTTAAACAACTTGTATCCTATTTTCTTCTAATTTTCAGTTTTCTTTTCTTATGTTTTGTGTCTAAGGTAGACACACTGTCCTTTTTACAGACATTGCAGACACTCTTTATATATCTTTGCTTAGCTAATTATCTCTTTTACTTTGTCTTTTATCTTATACTTCACATACTGTCCTCTTTACAGACCATGCAAATGTTATTTTTATGCTTTCTACTTTTGTTTTACTTATTCTACCGATGTTCTTAAGTGGCACTTTTGGATTGTTTATTGTTTTTCTTTTTTTCTTTTCTTTTCTCGTCTTTTTTATATGTATTTTTTTTGGTTTTCTTTCTTTTTTTCAGTAACGGCAACGAGTTTACAGGCTAGAACTGAACTCCGTTGTTTGTTTTGTATTGTTTACTTTTCCCCAATAGGGGTTGGACAACGGGCCTCGTCCCCGCATGCACTGCTGGAGCTTCTTTTAATTTCTTGTTTTTACCGGGGGACTCCGCCAATCACCTGCGCCACCCCTGAGGAGCGTTGGTGGTCAGAGGGGTGACTGTGCGGATTGGGGTAACCTCCACCCTGCCTCCGACCTCTTGACGCTTCTTTCCCCTAGGTTCTTTAGGGTTTATCCCTCTTTTTCCCATACTTATCTTCAGGGCACCACCGGGTGGTCGGCTAAGGGGTGTGGAAGTCCTGACCTGCACCAGTCACCCCAACCACCACCAATCTCTCAACAGGACTGCCAGACGTGGCTCGGCGAAACTCCCCCGTCACTCTATTATTTCACTTTGTTCTTTTTGTGCTTACAGGTACTGGAGTGTGGGTTCCCTCCACCAACTATTTGCCTGAAACTTGTTACTTGATTGTTTGATGCTTATTGTTCTGTGTTGTCTTTGGATTAATACCTGTAAGCGCTCGCATACCGCTTTCTAACACCGTATGCGGGGACATTGAAGGTCTAGCTTCATTTATATACTTTGTAGAGCCGTTTATTCAAAAATTAGATTCATGCGAGAGCTCCGAAGGGGTGACCATAAGTCACCTATACCGGGGTGGGACAGGGCGGGTGTAACCTTCAATGTCCTTCACCCCTATTTCCATTAAACCCCCAGATTCATACTCCCAATTACATATGTATCCCTCTACATTCCCCCTTCTAACCCATTTGATATTTCATTATGGATCCACATGTTTAGAAAAATATCCTTTTCCCTGGTCATACTGGGTGACTTCAATGCCCACTCCCCTCTCTAGGGTTCTTCATCAACGGATCCCTCAGGAATCAAAATAATTGACCTTATGTACTCCTTGAACATGTGCCTTCTAAATGACGGATCCCCAACAAGGTTAAGTCTACCTGGGCAGAGCCCTAGTGCGGTGGATATAACTCTTTGTTCCCCAAGTATATATCCACTAATTTCCTGGAGAACTTCATCAGACACTATCCAATTATTCTAAATCTGGCTCAAGGGTTAAATTTTATTTATTTATTTATTTATTCCTTTAGATTTACACACAGTACAATATGATACAAGATATAATTAAAATATTTTTAGTGATTATAGATTATTGTACCTTATCAGGTCGAAATTATTGGTTCCTAACTAGGCAAATTGCCCGTTCCAAGGAACCAAAAATATGTGAAAGTAAATGTGTGATTTGTCTACGTCCATAATATATCTCATTAATGTTTTAATTTGTGATGTTTAATCGTTACAATTTTATGATAGAGTCGAACTTGAGCTGTTGTGTATGTTTCAATTGCGTATGAGCAATAATTAGAATAATGGAAGATAAATTTAGTGTGTGATCAGTCTATGTCTATACTATACTTAATACTAACCTCTTCAAAAGAAAGCTGAAATTTATCACAAAAAAAGCCGACTGGTGCCATTTTAGAGAATCTGTCCAGGGTCACACTTTTTCCCTGCCTACCCCTTCTTCAGATAACTGCACCTCCTCTTACAAATCTTGGTCTGATTCCATTCTAAAATCTGCAGACAAGTCTATTGCCAAATCATCCCCTGTAGGCACGAAGGCTCACCCTCCTTCATGGTGGGATGAAAAATGCCTTCGAGTGCTGAAGGGGAGGAAAGCGGCCAATAAGACATACTGCCAACAGACGACAATGGAAAATTTCCTGAAAGCCAAGAATGCCCAAGCTGTTGCTAAACGTAGGTACATTCCGTTTTTTAAAAAAAAACAGCTGGCGTAATTTCTGCACTAATATATCCCCTGCTACTCCGGCTGGGGAGGTTTGGTCCATGGTTCGCAGGTTTAAGTCTTCCTTTTCCCTGCCGAAGTCATCTCACAATTCTGGTATTTGTATTTCTGACTTTCTTAACAAAATTGCTCCCCCTTATGTACCTAATCTTGACGAAGTGCCTATTTTATCTTACTCCCCAAATTCTTCTTCTTGGTTAGATGCTCCATTTTCCATAGACGAGTTAAAAAGAGCCACGGAAGACCTAAAAGACCTAAATCTTGAACATATTCATCCGCCACACTGATGACGATTCCCTTTCCTACTTTCTCTCTCTCATCAATATCTTCCTGGACTCTGGTATTATTCCCCCGGACTGGAAAATTCAATAAATCATACCCATTTGCAAAAGTACCAAAGATCCAAGTCTAGGCTCAAGTTACAGACCGATTGTTCTCTCTTCAACACTTTGCAATGTAGCTGAAAGAATGATTAAGAATAGATTAGACTAGTTTATAGAGAAAAATTATATTCTTCCCCCTTCCCAGTTTGGATTTAGAAAGGGTAAAAGTGCCCTTGACAACCTTTCCTCTCTTGTTACAGATGTCAAATTAGCGTTATCTAAAAACGAATATTGTATTGCAGTATTTTCAGACATCTGTGGAGCATACGACAATGTATTTATACCCATTTTTAAAGAAAAGTTACTGGCGATTGGTATTCCTCCTAAATTGGTTCAATTCATTATCAATTTGCTATCTGAGAGAACTGTTTTTGTAGATGGATCCGAATCCTCTCCCCACATAATACAAATATTCAAAGGGCTCCCGCAAGGGTCTGTCTTAAGCCCAATACTGTATAATATTTACACATACGATCTGGAAAAATCTATTAATTTCATGTGCAACATACTCCAATATGCTGACGACTTAACGTTTAACAAAATATCCCCCAATCTTTTCATCGCAGCATCAGCAATTAACAACGCTCTTAGAAAAGTCTTGTCGTGGTTAAATAGTAATGGTCTTGGACTTTCCCCTGCCAAAAGCAAAGTTGTCATCTTCACTCGTCGACGAAAGCTTCCGGATATTCAGGTGAGATTTGGCGATGAAGTCATTCCTATCTCTAAGGAAGTTAAGTTCCTCGGAATGTTTTTGGACTTCAAGCTTACTTGGAACTTTCATAAAAAATAACGTTGTTACAAAATGTGAAAGCAACATCAATCCCCTTAGATTTCCAGCCGGAGTGTGGTGGGGATCCCCCACAGCTTCTTTAAAACTTCTATACAATGCCCTCACCCGAAGCCATCTCGATTACGGATCTTGTCTGTTTGATCCAATATCCACTTCAAATTCTCATAAATTAGATAAAATCCAGTCAAAATCTCTTTGCCTTGTCTTAAGAGCCATGAAATCTTCTCCAATCAACGCAATGCAAGTGGAATGTTACAAACCTCCCTTACATATAAGAAGGCGATGCCTAGTAGAAAAATATGTTCAATTAAATCCCATCCCTATAGCGTAGGGAGTGTGGCGAACCCATCGCTCAGGGAGTGGAAACACGACCTGCAATAGCCATCCCAAGCTAAGGTGTGAGATACCGTGCTCAGGGCTGAATGACACTGGGAACAGTGTCACGAACGGTTCCTCCGAGACACAAGGTCGCATCTCGGAGTATACAGACCTTACCCCAGCATTCGGGGCTCTGCTGGGGTGGACCTTTTATTTCCCTAGATACTCGTGGGACCAAATATGGACTGTAAAAACAAAAACCAAAACAACACTGACGAGGGACCTTTAAGGAACCTAGGGGGAGTGGAAGGAGGAGTTGAGGCCGCCTCGGTGGACTCATCCCTCTTGGGGCCTTTGAGGAACCAAGAGGAAGTGGAGAGGAGAGATGGGACCACCCTGGTGGACTCTTCCCTTAAGGGGCCCTCTGGGAACCATAAAGAAGGACCTCCGACGGACGCAACACGGCGGGATCCCCCAGGGGATCCAGACGTGGAAATGCAGGGACCATCAGGGGACCTGGAAAATAACTTCTTTAAGAACCCCCGACTCCAACTGGGGCCCTCGGGGAACCAGCGGAGAGGGGGGGACTTTGAGAAGAGACTCACTCCAACAACCACCGCTGAGGAAGACAAGGTAAAGTCCCTGTCAGACGATGTGAAAAAAATTCACATCAGTAAGAAACTCAGTGGGGCTGCGAGGAGAAAACTCAAAAGAGAGAAGCAGGGGCGGCAGGAAGGAAACCGGGAACAACCAGGGACTGTAAAAGTCCGCTGGGGACAACCAGGGACCTCGAAGGCCGGAACAAGGCAAGGCAAACCAGGGACAGACCGGAAGCTAACGGGGACCGCAGAAGGTAACCGGGAGCAACCTGGAACGCCCGGGGAAAAGAAGGCTGGGAAGAGGAGAAGAACCTCACCAGAACCTAAACCCTTGGGGCTTTCACCGGGAAATTCCAGGAAAAAGCCCCGAGGAATTCTCACCTCTGCTACCTATGCGGAAGCCGCTGGAAATTAAATTCGAGTGGCTGTTGTACATAGGAACAGAGAGGAAGAATTTACAAAAGAGCAGGAGGCCCTCGTGAGTGAGGCGGCCGCGGATCTGATTTTGAGCATCCCAAAGGGGCAGTTCAAACCCAGATTCGACGAATGCTTCACTCAGAGGGGCGTCCTGAAAATGACCTGCTCCGACAAGGAGTCAGAGACATGGCTGAGGGAGATGGTGCCGACCATACGGAAATGGCAGGGCTGCGACCTGGAGGTGGTGGGGTTGCAGTAACTGCCAAAGTACGTAAAGGTTATGGCAGTAATCCCCGAAAATGGAGCAGTAAGCACCGAGAGGTTGCTACAACTGCTGGAGAACCAGACTCCCCGGCTACACACAAAAAAATGGATCGTCCACGACTCGATCAGGGATAAGAACATGTATCGCCTGATCATGAGTGTGGACGAGGAAAGTGTGAAGGTGCTGAGGGAGATGGGGATGACGGCGCATGTCGGGATAAGGAAGGCCACTTTCACGGTGCGCTCTCCTAACACCGAGGAGCGTAAATAGGAGGAATGACTTAAGGATTAGGCAGTAATGGCTAAAAACTTACAGTTCATTCAAATAAACTTGCACCGCAGTCCGGCAGCGACTGCAGTGCTTAGCAGTAGAGTCACTCGGGACAGTGTGGACGTCGCGCTGATCCAAAAACCCTGGACTTATAGGGGGAAGATCAGAGGACTAAACATGAACCAAGGTCTAATCTATTATAACGAGTCGGGGGACAGACCCAGGGCCTGTATTCTCATCAGAGGGATACCAGGCACACTGCTACCCGAACACTGCAGTAGGGACTTAGTGGCTGTGAAGCTACAGGTCACCCTGGACCAAAGAAGCAAGGAAGTAGTTGTGGCATCAGCATACATGCCCTATGACTCTGTGGAACCACCACCCTCAAGGGAAATAACGAGACTCGTCCAAGACTGCAGGGAGAAGGGTAGGGAACTGATACTCGGAGCAGATGCTAACTCGCACCACACTGTGTGGGGGAGTACGGACATCAACAAACGAGGACAGGACCTCCTGGAATACCTGATGACAGTGAACCTTGAGATTCTTAATAGAGGCAGGGAACCCACCTTCTTTATAAGTAACAGACAGGAGGTGATAGACCTGACCCTAGGAACATTAAGAGTCTCAGGATGGAGAGTATCGGACGAACCATCCCTGTCGGACCACCGACACATAGAATTTAAACTAGAGGGAGAAACAAGCAAAACGGGGACCGATACATATAGGAACCCAAAAGCAACTGACTGGACTAGATACTCGGAGGAACTAAATATAGGAATGACAAGATTCCCAGCTAAATACGGCTGCCCCGAAGAAATTGAGGACGCAGTAGAAGTACTGAAGGACTCAATGATAAGGGCATACGAAAATAGCTGCCCTCTGAAGACAAGTACCAGGGACAAAACACCGTGGTGGAGCAGAAGACTGCAGGAGCTACGGAAAATAGTAAGGCAAGCTTTCAACAAGGCCAAAAAGTCAAGAAACTGGGATGCCCACAAGCAATACCAGAAAGAGTACAAGGTGGCAATCCCGAAAGCCAAAACATGCTCCTGGGAGAAATACTGTGGGGAGGTGGAAACCATCCCACAGACTGCAAGAATCCAAAAAATTCTTGCAAAAGACCCAGGGGCAGCAAAAGGCCCATTCAAAAAAGCTGATGGAGGATATACCAACAGTTGGGAGGAGGAGTTGGAGGTACTGCTGGGGAAACATTTTTCCGGCTACAAAAAGTTAGAAGCAGATGATACCGGTCCACCACCAGCCCGAGTTACACGGGAAGGTAAGGACTGGGACACTGCGGCTAAAATAGTTACTCCCTCCAGAGTTAAATGGGCAATCAGAGGGTTTGACCCTTTTAAAAGCGCAAGAGAGGATGGAATCTTTCCGGCACTTCTACAGAGGGGCCTAGATACAATCCTACTTCCGGTGACGAAGATCCTGAGGGCATGCTGTGCCCTCGGATACATCCCCATACCATGGCGGAAGACAAGGGTAGTGTTCATACCCAAACCGGGGAGAGCTGACTACGACACAACCAGGTGCATTCCGCCCAATTAGCCTCACCTCATTTCTTCTGAAGACAATGGAGAGGCTAATGGACAGGCACATAAGGGACGGGGCACTGAAAGAGAAGCCCCTCCACGAGTTACAGTTTGCTTACCAAGCAGGTAAGTCAGTCGACGAGGCACTGCACAGGTTGGTGTACAAACTGGAGCAGGCACAAGCGACTGGGGAACTGGCGGTAGGGCTATTCCTGGATATAGAGGGAGCATTTAACTGCACCACTATTAAATCCATTGATGAAGCGGCAGAAAGACATGGACTCGACAAAACCACCAGAAGGTGGCTGAGGAACATGCTCTCAGGCCGGATACTTACGGTGACAAGGGGTGAGGTAAGCATCAAAGTGCTGGTGACACGAGGGTGTCCACAGGGAGGGGTCTTATCACCCTTGCTGTGGAGCCTGGTGGTGGACAACCTCATCCGGAAACTCAACAACAGGGGCCTATATACACAAGGGTATGCGGATGACATTGCAACCATAATAAGGTGTTGGGATGCAGACACAACCCGAGGCCTTATACAGTCAACACTGGCAACAGTGGAAGAATGGTGTGAAGAAACAGGACTGTCAGTCAACCCAGACAAGACAGAACTAGTAATCTTTACGCGTAAAAGGAAACTAGAAGGATGGAGCAATCCAACCTTCTATGGAAAGGAATTAGAACCCTCTGACACGGTTAAGTACCTCGGAGTCATCATAGATGCCAAACTGAGCTGGAAAAACCAGGTGGAAACTGTAGGCAGAAAGGCCTGTGCTCTGATGTGGGCAACTAGGCGAATCTGCGGCAGAACGTGGGGTCTCAAACCTAAAATGATGCAATGGCTTTACACAGCCGTTGTAAAACCAAGGATCATGCACGCAGCCCTGGTCTGGTGGAGGAGAACAACACTGAAAACAGTGATGGTCACACTCAATCACATACAGGGACTTGCATGCGGAAGCATCACAGGAGCCATGAGAACCACTCCAATACTAGCCATGGGAGTGCTGCTGAACCTACCCCCACTAAACATAGAAATAGAGGGGGCGGCGATGGCGGCAGCCTACAGGTTACATTGCAATGGCCAATGGAGAGGAGAGTTGCACAGAAACAGTCACACGGAGATAGGAATAAGACTGAGGGCAATTAGTCCGACGGCTGGGATGAAGCAGGACGGCAAACAAGCCGAATACTTCTTCGGACAGCTGTTTAAAGTGACGTACCCCACAAGGGAGGAATGGGACACGGTCCCAGGTCCAAACTCCAAACAGGAACTAATCTGGTTCACAGACGGGTCCAAGATGGAGGAAGGAACAGGGGCCGGGGTCTGTCTACAGGGATCTAAGAGGGAACTCAGTATACCTCTAGGAATGCACTGCACTGTGTTTCAAGCTGAGATGAAAGCCATCTTAGCCTGCGCACAGGAGAATATGAGTATCGGGTACAGAAATAAGAACATAAACATATGTTCTGATAGCCAGGCGGCCTTAATGGCACTGGAAAGTAACCGATGCGACTCCAGACTGGTGATGGAATGCAGGACTATCCTTATAGAACTGGCGACCATCAATAAAGTAACCCTGCTCTGGGTACCAGGACATAAAGGTATTGAGGGCAACGAGCGGGCTGACGAACTAGCAAGGAAAGGGGCGAAAGCACCACTTGTGGGATCTGAGCCGGCCGTAGGAGTAGCAGCTTGCCACACCAAACTACATATCAAGAGGTGGGTCAAATCCCAACACTGGAAGGAATGGAAGAAGGCACCCGGAATGAGGCAATCTAAAGTACTCATAAACGGACCGGACCCTAACCGAACCAGGCAACTACTCGATATGGACAGAAACTCACTGAGGGAACTGGTAGGACTATTAACGGGACACTGCCATCTCAGGAGACACATGCAACTGTTGGGAGTGGAAAACACCAACATCTGTAGGAAATGTGAAGAGGAGGAAGAGACTCCAATTCACCTATGGTGCCAATGCCCCGCTCTGCTGGGAATAAGGCTCAGATACCTGGGAAGACACAGTGTGGAACCAGAAGACATCGCCACATATCTAATGACAGCCCTGGTGAACTTCATAAAAGGGACCGGGTTACTGGCAAGGGAATGAGGTAAAATGGGAGATAGTACAATGGGCCTATGGCCTAAGTGCTCGCGGGGAACGTAAGTAAACCGCCTCCGACTATAAAAAAAAAAAAAAATCCCATCCTTTGATTATATATCCCTCTACTTCAATCCTTAATGTATGAGGTTAATTCAAATCCCCTTTGGAAAAATCATTCCCCTCCCCTTTTCTATGATTGCTACAACTCTTTCCTGGATTTATCTACAAACACCTCTCTCAATGAATCTCTTCCCTTATATCCATGCCCCTATGAAAGCCTTACTTTCTATCCGAAGGTCCATCAATTTATAGGAATTAGTAAAAAAAAACATTAAAAACTCAACTCAATTAAATAATGCAGAATTTAACAAAATAATTGAAAACAACTAGCCAATTAAATAAAAATTTTCGCAGATGGTTCACACTGGTTCCAATGGGGGGCCAGTGTCTATGTTCCTCACAGAAAATTGTATTTCCTGTTGTAACTCAATGTCGTTATACTCATCAATGTAATATATCAACGAAGAAGATAATACTAATAAACCCAAATGAAACATGAAACAGTAGAAAACACGTCCTTATTTATTAAATTTCCCTTTAAAAAGATAGATGTCAAAAATATGGGAAAATTTAGTTGAAAGATGATATTGCTTATTTTCAAATTTGAAATATGAAATTGACAAATATGACTCTTAATTAATAGATCCCAATGGTCAAGTTGGTTAAGACGCCCAATAAGACAAGAGATCCGATTCCTAGTTATGAACGTTATCTTTTTTATTTTCTGTGTCTGTTTCGTGTAGATTATTTAATACAGTATAAGTATTAAATATATACAGTATAAGAAGACAATCTTCATTTAACTTTTGGCGATGTGATTTGATATGTTTTCGTTACTCATTACTTTACGAAGGAAAAACTATTATTTATATCCTGAAACCATTTTTCCTGAAACGTCTAATTAGTACAATAAATGTTCAATAGATGTCACTACAAGTATTAAAAACACAGCAAATAAATGTACTTCTGATTGAACCTCTCGAAAACGAAAAGATTATTTTTTTTTATTAATAAACGTTTCGTTTGTAAAACATTAAATAATAAAATGCACAGTTTATAAATCGCAGGCGTTATCAATCGTTAGAGTTGCGACCCACATTCGTAATAGCCTAGAATGACTTCGTGATATACATAGGATAGGAATCATCAATAAATATTTATATACCTACAAAGGAAAATTGATTTTTAGAAATACACAAAGAAAACATATTTAATAAGATGTTTGCAGTTTATCTCGCTAACTAACTCCAAAAATCTGGGTTGTTAAGGTCAACGAACATTTATTTAAAATTCAAGATTTCGAAGGCAAAGAAATGTGATGATCAGTAGTAGCAAATGAGGATCAGTTATTTTAATGTTATGGAGTCCCAGAGCAGTGTTGGAGAAGGGATGGTAGGGTGGGAGTAGGCGGGGCCTTTCTCTGCAACTCCCCCTGCCCTTCTTCTTTCATATTGTCTGAAAAACAACATTAGATTTTATATTAAATCAAACAAACACTTTGAATCAAGCCACGAACTTATTATATTTATAGTCAACCGGTTTCGCTTGAATCAAGTTTTATCAGGACAATTATTATTATAGTGACTAAATAATAATGCTAGACACACACGAGTTATAATCTCATAATTTGTGTAGGCTTGGCCTGTTTCACCATATCGCTCGCCATACATTCCGAATGGGAATTTATGGAATATAGATAGAAAGACAGAAAAAGACAACATATACTACAAAAGATAATATAATATTGAATTCTAAAATAACGAATATATTAAAAATATTGAATCGAGTAATAATTTTCGTACAATATTTTACATTTAATAGTACAATCCAGTAATGTTTTTTTATTTTTTTTTTATTTTTATTATCAATATAAAGTTTCTTTTACAGGTTTTTTTTTTCGATGTCTGTCTCACTAGGATAAACCTGTGTCGAGACAGACGTATTTGATACATTAAAAATGTTTACATATTTTTTGATACATTAAATATTTCACTTCATTAAATGATATTGTGAAAAAGATAGAAAATAAAATAATAAATAATAATAATAAATGATACATTTGTTAATCAGCATCTAGTTGGAGTACATACTTATGTAGGGATTTTTATAAAAAAATTTATCATGGATCTGTCTTGGCTGATGATCCAAGATTTGATGTCTGTTTTATATTTCAGAAAAAAATCGTTCAGTCTAATGGCTAGTGGGAGAGCATTATATAGCCTTGTTGCAAAATATCTAAAGTTTCTCTGGCCAAAAGTTGTTTTAGCGAAAGGGATTTGTAAGAAATTATGTCCTTTTGTTCTAGTATCACGAGCAGTTTGGATATTGTCAAAAGTAGTTTTGTGTTTGAAGAGGTATGTTAGTATGTTTTTGGCATAAAGTTGCCTAATGTCCATAACACAGATTTTCCTAAAGATTTCATCCGAACTGCTTGTGATTGGTAGTTTGAGGATAATCTTTATTATAAGTTTCTGAGCTTTAGATATTGGATCAATGGCGGCAGCGTTTGCTCCTCCCCATGCTATGATACCATACTCTATTAAAGATTGACAAAGTGCATAGTAGATTGTTTTGAGCTGGCTTAGGTTGAGAAAGTTGCGAGTTTGTCTAAAAAAATAAATGAATTTTCTAAGTTTGTTTGCTGTAGAGGTTATATGTTCTTTCCACTTTAAATTGCTATCAAAAATAATACCTAAGTATTTAATTTTAGTTACCTGTTCTAAATAAGGGCAATCACATATTATCGGATTTGTCAGGTTGCAAGCACAAATTTTAATTTGATTTTCTGGGTTTCTTAAGGAAGGATTAATACTAAATTCAATGTATTTAGTTTTGGTCACATTCATTGTTAGTGTATTATTGTTTAACCATCTTTTAACCACAGTTATGCCCCTGTTAGCTTTTATGTATACATCATTCCAATTGCTTGATTTGAAGAGGAGAATCGTATCATCAGCGAAACTTACAATTTTGGCATCTATTTGAAGATTACATAATTCATTTATGTATATTAAGAACAGGGTAGGACCTAAAACACTTCCTTGAGGCACGCCGTAGCTAATTGGTAATTGATTGCTATTGCAGTTGTTGATTTTCACACTTTGCTTTCGGTTTGACAGGTAATCGCTAATAATAGTAAGTTCATCACCATTTATACCAATATTAGATAGTTTTTGTAAAAGTTTAGAGTGAGAGATAGTATCGAATGCTTTGCACAGGTCTAAAAATATTGATATGCATTTTGATCCCTTGTCTAAGTTTTCATTTAGAAAATCGGTAACTGTTGCCAGGGCTTCGGAGGTGCCTTTATTTTTCCTGAATCCAAACTGGTTGAGTGATAGTATGTTATTTTGTTCAAGGTATTCATTTAGTTGATTATTAATAGTTTTTTCAAAGACTTTAGATAGTGAATTTAGTAATGTAATTGGACGATAGTTCGTTATGTCCGCTCTAGAGCCTCCTTTATGTATTGGGATTATGATTCCGTGTTTTAGATTGTCGGGGAATCGGCCTTTTAGGATGCTTAGGTTAATAAGATTTGTTAAGGGAGTGGTTATTTCTGATACAAGTTTTTTTAAGGCAATATTTGATATATCGTCTAAGCCAGTTGAAGACGAGTTTTTTAATGAGTTTATGATCAATCTAGTATCTTCATTTGAAATTTGTTTTAGACTAAAATGCAAGTTGTTGGGCAAATTTGTATTACAGCTCAGTGAACTGGAGTTGGTATGGTTTACATCGATATTTTTTGCGAGTTGTTCACCTATTTTTGAGAAGTATTTATTTGCATGATTAACAATAATATCGGGATTATTAGAAAAACTAAATATTTTATCATTTACTTTTAGTTGTTTTAAGTCATTCGTAGGATTAGGTTGAGAGTGGGTGGCTTCTTTAAGTGTTTTCCAAAGTTTTTTAGGATCATTATTACAGTTTTCTATTTTCTGTTTGTAATATATCTCTTTAGCCTTTCTTATTATTTGGGTACAAATGTTTCTATATCTTTTATAAAAGTTTCGAAGTTGTATATCATAAGGATTGTTAATAACGTTTTTGTGGAGTTTGTTACGTTTACGGATAGATTTAATAATAGTGTGGTTAATCCATGGCTTAATTGGTAAAATATTATTTGGTATATGTTTTATAATTATGTTTGTATGTTCGTTAATGGTAGTCTGTAAGTAATTGATAAAGTACGTCCAGGCGTCTTCTGGATTTATAATGTTAAGTAATTCTGACCATGATTTACTCATCAGAGATTGACGAACACAATCATAATTGATTTGAATGATTTTTTTCTTATTTGTTGTGTTTTTATGTTTGTCTTTTCTGTTGCATGTTTGTATGGAAAGAATAGTGGTGTAGTGGTCGGTAAGTGTAGATTCATATACAATAGATATTACTGGGCAGTTGGATTTGACCATGATGTGGTCGATGCATGAAATGGAGTCTAATGTAGCACGTGTGGGAGTGTTTATGGTGCTTTGGAATCCATGGTAAGTGAGCGTATTTAAGTATTCTTGGCACTGAGGATGTTCGTTTGTGGGCAGAATATTTATGTTGAGGTCACCAGCAATAATACAATTTTTAATATTACATAATTCAGTTAAACAGTTATTAATTGATTTTAGGAATGGTGAAATATTATAAGAGGATGGAGAACGGTATATTGCTAAGATACATGTGTCATTTTTGAGAGTTATTTGCAAATAGTTTGCACCGCTGACTTGGATTTCCTTGACAGATAAACCAATCAGGTCAGTTCTGGTATAGACAACAACTCCATCATTTTGTTTAGTATGTATTGAAGTGCTGTAGTGATCATACCCTTTCAAAATTTTAGGAGCATAATTTTTTGGTATCCAGCATTCAGTAAGAATAATTATATGAAAAGAGGTTCCAATATTATCAAGTTGTAGCAAGAATTCGTCAAAATTCTTGGAAATTGATCTAATATTTTGCTGTAAGATTTGAAGAGAGGATGAGTGTGTTTGTAGTACATTTTTACAGAATTTAGGATTTGACGTCCTATAATTGGTAATACATTCCATTTTTAATAATATCCATTACAGTAAGGGTTTTCTCTAGAATTAAAAATCTACAATACCATTTTTTTAATGTCACTTTCATGTTTGACTTGAATGATTTTTTCCCCCGGACCCTTACGAACGAGTAATTTATTGGCTTTAAACCACACAAATTCGAATTTTGTTTTGCTTTCCACAGCAATTCCTTATAGTAAGGCGTAAGCACTTCACTAATATAAATAGGTGATTTTGGGTTAAGTATTTTGGCTGTATTTTTGAAAGATAAGACCATATCTCTCGTTTTCTGGTTGTAGAAATTTACTTGCAGTTTATCGGGGGCGTTAGTTCTGCGGTCCTGGGTCCTGGTCACAAGGCGTAGATCCTGCTGCAACAATGGCATACCAAGGGAATTGGCTACCCGAAGAACGGCTTCAGCTGGTTGTTCTCCCGGCCGCAATTCAACACCCGCCATTTCCACACAGTCGCAGAGATTATTTTGTTCCATAGTGGCTAGTCTGGTTTCCAGGCTTGAAATTCTTAAGTCATTCTTTATATTTATTTCACGTGTTGGCTTCACTGGGTGGCTTGCTCTGGCTCTGGTTAAATGCCATGGAGGCCTTTTTTACATTTATAGTAATAATTCTTCCTCATTAACATGGAGGAATAATTAATACTATTTTTAAACATTTTTGCACGCAGCGTTTTCGAGGTGAGGTTATTTGAGTTGTATACCTACTTTATTATATAACATACGTGTAAAAAATGCATTGAAAAATAAGTTTCCCGAAAAAGAGGAATTTTGCGTTATTCTTATAAAAGCGTAAGAATTCACGTTATCGAAACAAACACCACATATCAAATTTCTACTAGTAATTAATAATTTAACAAGTACCTGGGCCCAGGATTAAGTCGACAATTTCGTCAATACACTTATCGATTTTGCTAGTTATAACCTGAAAAAAATTGTCACAAATTAAGGGGAACGGTTGCACAACCCTTTTCAAACTTAAATTAGGATTTGAGGCCAAAATACTTACCAATAACAAACTGATTTTTATTTTAAATAAATGGATAGAAAATTTCTAGTACAGATATGTGCTACTTTATGTATTTGTGTTTTAAATTATAAAATATGGGACAAAAAAGAATTAGATTTTTCACGATTTTAGAGGCAAGTTTGGCAATTATTTGTAACTTAATGGTAATTACTAAAAAAATAATCTTACCTTTACCCTTACCATGAGAATATACAGAAATATTGAAAAATATTGATTATTGAAAAAATCTATTTTTATGGACTTAAAATTATTTTTAAAACCACTAATTTACGGTGGAACACAAATTTTTCGAGATTAACACAAAACGCCTTTTCAAAGATGTTTTATTTTTTTAAATTATACAGGCGCTGACAATACCTAATACCTAACAGTCCTCATACATCACCTTTGAGATATTTCTTAATAGAAAATAGAAAATAGAAAATACTAATCATCCGAATATAATTAATTACAGTAATCATCTAACTAGGCGTCTACAAGACATCTACTGTCAAGAGTCGCCTTTTTTTACTGGCGCTAGGCGCAGTTTGGCTTTTTCTGTTATTCTGACTCTTGACATGAACCGACTCAAGTATTTGATCCACTTGGTTGTGGTATGTTTCCCTCGGGCATCCCCGACTTCTTCTAACATTCACTTTCACGCCATATACAAACCATCTTATCTTGCCCTTTCTTAACTTTAGTTATTATGTTTACATCAACCCTGCATTTGATTCTGATCTCCACATTTATAACACGGTCCTGCATAGTTTTAACACACATAAACCTCAGGGATCTCATTTCTTTAGCATTCAGTCTACTTTCATCCTTCCTCTGCCAGTTTCATGCCTTCCTGCCATACATCAGGGTTTGCATCAGCATTAAGGATTGGCTTCTAAAACTCATGTTGAAAAAACTAACCCTAAGCTTGCATTCAAACTGATAGAACACCCCAAAAAGCAGTTACGTTACAACAAGACCTGTTAACATACCATAGGCGTTACAATATCAGAAAACTTGAAAAGGGAACCGCATATCTCTGGGATTGCCAAAAGCAAACTTGATAATATATTTAATCAAGAAAGCCTTCCTTGATCTACTACCGGACTAGATGTTAAAAATATATAAAATATATGTGCCACCTCTCCGGGAATATGCTTTCCAAATATGGAGTCCATATTTTGCGAAAGACATAGATCGGCAATATAAAGATAGAATCAAGTAACTAAGATTATCAACGTTAAAAGAAAGGGGTAACTAGATTGAGACATTCAATTTTTCATCTGGACGTTATAGTTATCTGGACGTTATAGTTATCATGGGCGTTAAAGTTACCCTGGTATCCAAGAAATCTTCACCACAATCTTCGGACACTCAAAATCAACATAAACCAATTTAAAGCTCTATCGGATTCTTATTTAGAGAGAATAATTGAAGAAGGATTAACTTATTTAAATTTAAAAAAAACTCAATTACTGTTAAACTTATGGTGAAATCAGATATGAGCGCTATAATGCTGCCTGCTCATTGAATAATAATATAAAAAATATCTACATAATAAAAATGACCTTAATCCTTTGAATGGCTCTTGTATCTCGTGATGAATCATCACCACTGAGTTCAATGGCGACGCGCTCTATCCCATGATAGTGACTTAGTACGTTTTTTATGCGCTCTCCTGCCTGCTTCGCCTCTTCCTTCGGAGCGCCGGAAAACTAGAATATTGTTCAAATACATGTATTGTACAAATAGTACATTTGCACTTTGTAAGTGCGGCATGAGAAGATGTCACAACCCACTGCTAACAAATCTGCTGTAAGAAGCAGAAACACCGTTGATTCAAATGCGATATTTATCAAAGTTGGACCAGGATTTTGGATGCTTAATCACCAGAGATGTGCTTTATTTCAAATAAATCCATTTCAAATGGAAATGCAAAATGCAAAATGGGTATTTTCCTTTTTGCATTTTAAATGCTTTTCTAAAAAACCATTTTGCATTTTGCATTTTAAATGCTTTTCTCAATGCATTTTCCATTTTAAATGCTTTTTTGCAACATTCTTCCTACTATCTCCACTAATCTTTTTTTCATAAGCCCAAAATATCAGTCGGTCCTCAACCTCGCTATGAGAGATAATTTACATTTGTCAAGTTGCTCCCTGGTAGGAGCCCTGGCAATTAAGTGATACCATTACAAAAAATACTGAACATGGCCATGACGCTGTAATATTAAATGTTAGATAGCAGTTTCTATGTTTTTACGTTGGCAACATTAGTCCCGCGCAATTTTTTTGTGGTTTCATTATCTGTAGTCGTGGTGTTTTTGGATTTACCATCATGTAATATGTTTGTTCTACATTGATGTCCATTATCAAATGACAAAATTGTTTAAAAATTCAATAATTATTTTAATTGTTTGACCTGAGAAACCATTTTGCATTTTCAATGCATTTTGAAAATAGGTATATTGCATTTTGCATTTGAAATGCTTTTCTAAAAACCATTTTGCATTTTGCATTTTCAAATGGAAAAGTTTTGACCCATTTCCATTTTGCATTTCAAATGGTTTTGGGTACCCATTTTGCACATCTCTGTTAATCACATAGGTTTAAGGATTTGATAAAATAGCAACTTTTACGGCAAAATCTTGCCGGCAAGTTTTTGTCGTCAATATCTGTTTTGCCTATTGTTGTTGACGTACTGGCCTGTCTTGCCGGTGAGTTCTACGCTCAGCTACCGATATTTAGACAAGGTAAAACAGTATATGCACTGACACTGCACCAATTTCTGACATATATAACTAATATTACGATTTTACCAATTGAAGCAACATTCCTACATACATTGATATTAGTGTATTCAGAAAGCTGTAGCTTTAGCCTTTAAGCCTTGTGTAGGAAAGGGAGTATTACACCCCTAGATCTACCAAAATCATATTTAGTATACCCCGGCACGTCCTATTGTGAGTTGCGCATTTTTTTTAATTTTTGATGAGTAACACAACATTTACATTCTGTGATGACACAGTTTACCAACGTTTTATATATTTTTTGCATATTTTTCATTAGTAGATTGACCATGTTAATACATTGAAAGAGAGAAGTGCCTATTTAAATGAATTTTTGATAGTTTTTGAGCGTTCGAAATTTGGTACCAACTTTTACAACGTGGCCATGTTTCTGAAAAATATGTCAGAAAAGGATACAACTCTTAAGGCGATGATTCTCTCGAGATTACCGTCCATTCTCTGCTTCAAAGCCCTCCAAGCCGTTGGAGTTTGTGTGCCCTTTGAGGGGCAATGATACAACTCTTAAGGCGATGCACTACGTCGTGTAATATTTTAAATTGATCCGCTATCAATAACAACCCTTACGAAGATGGCGATAAGGTTTAAATTCCCGCTTAACACCATCCGCCTGTTTTGATTTATGCATCTGACGGCCGGCATAGTCTAGTGGTAACGCATTGGACTGCCATTCCGAAGGTCGCGGGTTCGAACCCGGCGTGCGCAAATAAATTTTATTTGATTAATTTGTGTTATATCACAATTAATTAATTAAAATAATATATACTATATTTGCGGCACGTTCCAGAGTGGAAGATACTACCAAATAATAAGATAAGATAGTAATAATAATAATAATAAGATAGTATCGCCCTGGTGTAAGACCACCATTCAGAATTGAAACATTGCTCCAAATGGCTTTAGCCGTGTTTAGTGACTAGATCTGAATAGCCAGGTACTTCCCCACCTTCCTCTTTCCCTTCCCCACTTACCTTCAGCCTCACAACATCCCCCAATTGGGGACATAGTCTCACTGGCTCCAGACGGGAGCAGTTGGGACTCTTGTGAGGTATTCACTATAAAAAAAATAAAAAAATGCAAGAAAAAAACATGGCCAAAAAGTGCCTTTTATTTTATTTTGTGGATGTTCAGGCATAAATATTATTTTTTAACTTAATTTGCCACATTATACAATAAAATCATAACCGAAAATGAGTTCGTAAGCAGGAGATTGTGAACTTTAAAGCAGTTTTCATAGGCCTTTACATTAATCTTTTCGGGGCTTATTAAAAGACTTATCTAAAAAATACTCGATTGTTTCCAAGGCCAAGATGTATTGTACTCGCAGTATTTAATTAAAGCATCTGAAAAATTTCTAGGCGACCAAATTTTCAAACCAAAAACACATGATTTTGCATTACTACGTATGGCATCGCCTTAATAATAATGTTCGTATTTCAGACCGGTATATCAGAAATGGATATTTGTCATATTTTGATGGATTTTAATTCTGACCATAAGTAAAATATTTAGTGATTTGCTTGAGGAATCAACTCCTTAGAAAAGGCTGTGATGGACTCGCCCTGGGATAAATTTTTTTATTGTTGATTTATTATGGTGGGAAAGAAATTTTCAGTTGGCCTCACGACATAGGAAATTACCAGATGTTGGACAACTGATTTTAAAACAAGTGTTTAGATTTATTATGGTACTAGAGAAAAAAATAGGAACATGCACTGTATCGCCAGAGACCTCCGTGTTGGTAATTGTAAGCCGAGCTAAAATGCTGGTAGGCCAACACGCCACTGGACTGAGGGGAGTCGTGTTTCACCCTTTGAACAAAGAATTGGACATTTTACTTGAGATGTAACAATTTATTGGTTTTGAAACGATTTAAATTAATGTGACGGGTCCTAGGGCCGATAATTGATGTGTTCCTTTAGTGCATTTCTGTCTTTTGAATACAAAAAGCATTCAGAATTCAAAAGAACATAAATTAGAAATCGCATATGGCGATTTGGGGGGGTTGGTTTGGGGAGGGGGAGTCTGGATTTGAAAGCGCGGGGAGACGGTCGAGACAGTCAGCGTTGAAGAACGGGAGAAGGGAGTCGTGGTTAGGGAGCGCGGGCGGATAGACAGTCAGCGTTGAAGAACGGAAGAAGAAAGTCGATAGTCGAGGGTGAAAAAAGCGGTTCAAGAGAGTCAGGTTTTGAAAACGTTGGGAGGCGGGAAATAAAGTCAAGGGGGTCAGAGTTTCAAGGTCTGGGAGACGGTCAGGAACAATCAGGATCGGTCAGCGTTTTAGGATAGTCGAGTCGGTAAAAACTAGGAAGCGCGTCAACAAGAATTAATCGTCGGGACGCGAACGCAGCTAAAGTCATTTAGTGTAGAAGGTGTGGTTTTCTAACAGCATGAGTATTTTACTGCATGTGACTGTGTTTGTTTTTTATAATTGTTTGGATTGTTGACACTAAGATGTATCGGTAAGTCTATTATAATCTAATTATTAACACTTATTTCCCTAATGTAAACCAAATAATTCAATTGTATTTTGAAGTAGGGGTATTTAACTTGAGTACTATAGGTAATTATGTTGAAGTCTTGAACGGAAGAACTTGGGACAATGGTCCGGACCTGTTAGCAAGGGAGGCCATAAATCACCTATTGTGAGACCGCCTGGGCACTGGGTTAGTTTTAACTTTGGATTATCGAACAATGCGCATTATTTTGAGTCATAAGTTGGACTATTTTATGCAATTTAAAATGATTTAATAATTCTCCAGTAATAATATTTAACGATTAGGTTATACGGAATTCATAAAATATATTTAATTAAATATAACTTATTCAAACATCACTCTTTTCCTTCATTTTTGAATCGGGATAACGCAGCGGGTTAAAGCTAGCCGCCGAGAGAATTCATCTGTCTGGCATTCCTATTCTATCAAGTGAGATTTTCATCTTTCATAAGGTTGGCGGGGACGGAGTGTACGAATTTTCCGTAGGCTGTCCTATCTTACCAAAGCGACAAAAGCGAAGGGAACGAAATTTGTGATTGGCTTGCCTAATAGGGACTCTTGTGTTAGCAAAGTCGATAACCCTGGATACCGAGATAACGTCTATTTTAGTATAGCAGCGCCGGCTTTTTCCCCTGCTATTGGTGTGGTTGAGTTATTCCCGTAAAAAGCACCGGTTTCTGTCGAAGGTGTTGGCGGACCAGCCTTAGATAGTCACCCTGAATAGACCCCTGTTTCGAGTATTTTCAGCTGGTGAGAGGACGCTTTCACTGAGTTCAAATCGAAGGGAACGAAAATTGCTAATGGGCTTTCCTACTTGAGTTAGCTGGTAGACGAAGGAACAAAGCGGATAAGGGCTATGCTATTCTTGTCTGGCGTATGTAGAGGATTTTCTCGCTCACAGAACGAAGGGATCGTGACGAATATGAAGTTGTTTCGGCGATTTCTGACGTCCTTCCTGTCAAATTCAATAAGTACTTACCCCACTATAGGAGGAGAAGTCATCCAGAATTAGGTTGGAAATTGACTCCGACTGAAACCGTTTGAGCTGACGGAGATCGGATGATTTCAGATTCACGACCTGATGATTCCAGTATCCCTGATTCTTAGCGCCGGAAGTCGAGGATATCAATTTCTACCATTCTTTGATATTTGAAGCGAACGGAGGGTAACAAACGATAGAGCGAATGACCATGACTTTGAAGTGGGGTAAAATCTCCCGTCTAGGAAACATTCGTTATGTCGGATGGACGCCCTCATCCAAATTAAATATTGACATGACTATTTTGAGTGTGGACGAAAGACTTGAAGTATGTTCTGTATTGTACATATGATAAATATGTGTCATTACCTCTACTGGAACGAGAAGCTGTATAGACTGGAGCCAGAAGCTATTTGGAGTAGCGTGACTGCAGAGGCGAAGCCGAAAAAACTGAAGCTGAATTCATCATTATTTTTACGAGCGTAAACCAGAGGGGTGTTCACGGGACTCCCGAACTCCTGACGTTGCTGATGCAAACCACTTCAGTATATGTTTATGTTTGAGGTTAGTAGAGTGGACTCCTAATTTTCGGCATGCTGGCGAAGCTTAACTCATCATCGATTTGGGGGAGGTTGACGCGACCTAGACCTCGCGCTACCCACGTGACCCAAATGGTTCCTGACACCAGGCTATCATGCCACCGGACTGGAGCAGCTCCTTATACCTAACGGTATAAGATGAATATTCTTCAATCATCATCATCATCAACATCATCATTCACCAACAAGGACCCACATCCCACTTTCATCACCCTCCGGCAGGAGGCAAAACATGTCATTATTTCATCTGTCGCTGAGCGATATTCAATTCATTTCTGGAGGTGTTGGGATTGGACCATCAACTTGGCTGCTCTCGAGCTGGTCACGTTGATGGATGGGATTTGGACGGAGACCAATCGAAAGCAACACATGTTTTGTCTCTAGCTATTCCCAAAAATACCTACTCATAGAAATAACTCACAAAACTAACAATCCATAGTCAAATCATTAACTTAGAATCTTGTGTATCTTGAATTGAATTGTCTATAGTGAATTTCATGTACTTAATTTGTAATTAATTGTCTCATTATATTAACACATTATCGACTGCAGCATCCTGAAACGTTTGGGCGAGCAAACAAGGTAGGAAAAGGTAGTTAAAATCAGGGTAGTCGGTCATTGTCTTATTTTCAAACCATACAGAATGTAACACGCCTCATCTAAAAAGAACCAAAGTTACCACAACCAATTAAAAGGATCCTTCAATGAATTAATCCCTGTCGAAACAAAAAATTGACACAACGTGACATATTAATTCGTTAAGATTGAAGGGTTGATAAACCGCGAGAAGTTGCAGATCAAATCAAACGTAAACAAAAGATTAATCCGTTAACAAAGAACCGAGGGGAGACCTTAAAAACATTACAAGGCGCGCAGTGAAATTGAAAATCCATCAGCAGTTAGCATTAAATTTGGCTTTCCAAGAACAATACTAATCTATTTACAAAAGGCGTGTGTGAATTTTATACAAATCTACAGTTTTATTCCCGAGACAAGATAAAGGTCACTGCAAAACGGTCAAACTCTGCGTAGTAATTTTAATCTCGGTATTCCCATTGAAAGCACAAACTATAATACATGATGAACTAATGAAATTAATTAAAACTCTCAGATCGAAGAATTATATTCAACTACATATTCATGGTGGAATTTGTGAATGGTAGCCCTGATTTAATTAATCTCGTTGAATTTCATATACCTACGAGATCTACTCGTTCCAAAATCCTGTTTAAATGTAATAATACCTAGACCAAGCATTTCAAACACTATTTTGTACCCAGATTACACGAAGTTAGTAATAGACACGTAGAAGGCTATAGTATCATATTTTCATTCAATATTAATTTGATCTAAGTCTACTTAAAATTATATACTATATTTTGTATGCACTTGATCTCCTACTTTTATATCATTCTAGAGCTTGTGTTCATTTTATACTTTCTATCGTCATTTAGTATCGTCATATTAACGGTCAAGACAATTGTTTGGCAATAATAGACAATAATAGGCAATACCTCATAGTCAATTTATCTTGTTCGTTTAACAGCAAATTACAATGAGAAAAAATCAGTTTATTTTCTAGCCGGAAAGGTAACTTATTATCTTACTCCAGATTTGTATGTTAAGGTGAAGCTAAATGCTAAATCACTATTTTGATTAATATTTATAACGAATCGGTGTACATAATCAATACCAAAAATATGCTTTAGATAAATTGAAGGTTTTCCTATCGTTTCGCTTGAGTAGAATAAAAATAAAATAATAAATTACTAAATAAAAAATATAAATGTAAACTATATATTTTTTCCAATAAGAGGTGTTATGTGTATTTATTGGATGTTATTGATCTGGATAACGTTTACTTTTAACAAGACGGCGCTACGTGCCACAAAAGCAACGAAACCATTGATCTTTTACGGGAAAAGTTTCCGGACCGTGTTATCTCTCGAAGAGGTGATCACAATTGGCCACCGATATCTTGTGATTTAACACCTTGCGACTTCTTCCTTTGAGGCCACGTGAAAGAGAAGGTCTACGCCAACAGCCCAGCGTCGATTCAAGACCTCAAAGATGGAATTCGTGAGGCTATCGAGGACATAAGGCAGCCACTTTGCGATTTGGCTATGGAAAATTTCATATTCTAGACTCCGTTTGTCAAGTGATTTGATTTTTTTTTAAATTAAATAAAAATCAAATTTAATAATATAATTATTAAATACTGCAAGTATTTTTTGGTTTTTGTTATTGTTACAGCTGTTTCGGCTTTCAAGGCCATTTTCAAACTGTCATTTTCAAAAATACTTGCAGAACTTAATAATTATATTATTAAATTTGATTTTAATTAAATTTAAAAAAAAATTAAATGGAGTTCTACGAACTAAACACAAAAACAATAACGATTTGAATGCCTACTACCTACATATAAGGTATACCAAGAATATACACAATTTTGGCTTGCCGCTTCATCTTAAGTCGAAGCTAGGCGACAGTCAGCACGTTTCTATGCCATTGCTCCCTCTGTTTATATTATCTATAGATAGGAGAGGACTTACCTTTCTCTTCAAATTTCTGACAAGGGATGTTCTAGCTCCGTAGTACATAATTATCTGTAAAAACATAGTACTTAAGTAAATTCTAAGGATCTTACTAATAAAGCGTGTTTTAAATTTTATTCAACTGATAAACAATCATTGATGATAATAATAATATTTGGCTAGTTTAAATAGCGCTGTTTTCGTGAAAAATCACATCAAATGCGCTGTACAAATATATTTATTAAATAATTCATTAATACTAGATGATGTATGGTAAATGGTTGTTTATCAGTTGTGTAAAATTTAAAACAAGTTTATTAACAAGGGGGTTATCGTTTTTAATAGTAGGTATATTAATAAAAAAATTTAAACTTTGTTCAAATTATTGGTATGTTTAGTACAGTGTATTATTAAATAATACACTATACTAAAAATATTTTACTAGATACTACACTAAATGAAAAACACACATTTTTCACAATAATAAGCGTGTTATTTTTATCAAAAAATATTAATAGATCAGAATAACTAGGTAGCACGTCCTAGCCTTCCCATTCCATATCTCCTTTCACTGTGTGTTTTGGACCGCATTACAGTATTCATCATCAGGGCAGATGTATTAACGAAAATTCTTTAAAATAAATAAACTCCGTTAGAAGTCTATCATCTGCCCTGATGATAGACACTGTAATGCTGTCCGAAATGTGGGCTAAAGAAGGAGGTATAATACCCCAAATTAAATCACTACAATATATACTTTTGGCGGTGAAAATCTCACATCAATCTCACTTCATCTTAATTATTAAATGCAATAATAATAATAACATGGCATTTATATAGCGAAGTTTAGTGTTATTTCATTTCAAGTGCGCATAACTATAACAAACTTAAAAATGGTAATTCAGTATTAGTGGTTCTTAAAATTATTCCTACAGTGTGCCTTACCCAATACAGATCTAATATTATAACACTAAATACACTGTTTATACAAAGTGATGACAAAACTTAGAATAACAATAACAGCAGGACAGGACAAGACAAGAATATTAAAACTAAACATAATATAAAACAGGAGGCAGTTTGTCTTCAGAAATGAGAATTTTCTGAGCAGACATTTTAAAAAGGTACAATAAGGAGACAACCGAATCCAAACAATTACCGGAAGTTTTAGAATATGGCTTATTATAAAATATTGAAAAGAAGTTAAGATTTATGACTGGTAAGATTTTTTAAATAATTTTTTTTTAAAGCCCGTTTAAATTTAGCTAAATTCTGTTGATTAGTAAGAGCTGAGGGAAGTCTATTCCAGATGAGCGGGCCTGTTACACTAAAAGAACGATCATAGTAAACAGCTCGATTTGACCTAGAAAGTTCGATTAGACGATTACTAACATCTAGATCTGCTGACCTTAGAGTAAGCTGTCTGATAATAAGAGGAATTATTGTCTGAATTATTATGTCTCAATAAGAGGAATTATTAACAATAAGTTAATGAAATTGGAGGAATTATTTACTATAGCAACCAAAGTCATTACAAATCGTGACACACTATTTAATAAAAATAACAATAAACATGTCGAATTCCTCTGCTTGCTGCTCTTTAAATATCGAATGGAGACAACTATTTAGGTTGGAAATAAACATGCACAAAATAGGTTTTTAGGGTTTAATTTGGGTTATTTTAATAATGGGTACGTATTTCTTAAGCTTCAATGCTTCTTTCACCATCCCCTACCACATAAATGGTTATTTCTTGTAGTAAATTAATTTTAAACCAAGTGTTGTTTATAATTTGTATGCGTTTTAAGCGTGCTGCGGAATTCGACAAGATTAATGGTACCAGAAATGGAAAATAATGCATTCAACTTATAACCCATGAACAGAAGCTTTTCTGTATTTCTGATTTAGCTTAGGATTTAGTTTGCGGGGAAAGTATGTAGTTGCGACTTACAGATAATCCAATGATAGACAACAGTGGCAACAAGTGCCTAATAATCCACGAACAGAAACATCCAGAGAAACACCTAAGACACTTAACTATTCTAACCGGCCTCGCCTCGGAGAGAACATTTGGTAAATATTCTAAAACAGAAAAAAACACCAAAGTTAATAAAATAATCGAGCTTAAAATTTCACGTTGCCCCATTTAAAAGATGTATATTTTTCTGAAAAGCCAAAAACTCGATAGAAATATCAAAACAAGCTTTCAAAATCTATTTTCAAAATTTTTTTGTTACGGAAGGTATTTGATAAATTTTATTTTTAATAGGTAAATAAAAGTGCCTGCTCGTATTATGATTTTTTTCTGGATCGGTGAGCTTTGGTGTCATAAAATTTGTGAACCTCAGTTTATAATAACCACATCAGGTATTCAGGAAAATAAAATTCAATAAATGCTGTGTTTAGCGTGTATTATTATTTAAACTCAAGTATATACCTATATCTTCTTAATTGCTACCAATTCCAGCATAGCGGAGGTGGTAGCACTGGGCCTCGAAGAATCAGCTCGATGCCACGCGTCCCAAGGCTGAAGACTTAGCCAGGTTCCTAGCCGATCTATACATCAAAGAAAAGCTATCGCTGAGTACCATTTTAGTTCATAAGTCAGTTGTGTGTACCTTAGGCTCTCCCGAAGACAATAGACAGCTGAACTCCAATCCGATAGTGGAGAAGATATTAAAAGGGATATCTTTAGCTGGACTAAAGCCTTCGAAGCCCCCCATTTGGGACCCGAGGGTTGTATCATCATGGCTGGAGAAGAATTTGCCTCAACATATTACTCTTTTTGAAGCATCAAGGAGAGCAGCCACCATCCTGATTTTGGCATCAGGGCGCCGATCTAACATTGCTCCATTGCACAGCTGAAAGATTGTCAGTGGACATTGAAGGCATCTCCATTTGGACAGTGTTTGGTGCCAAGAAGGATTCGGCAGACTGGCAGCAATCAGGGTGGAGACTGGCTGGCTCGGAGTCTAGGAACATAGATCCTGTCAAAGGAACGGAGAGCGCAGTCTATTATTACCTAGTCTATTTATGACACCGAACTTATCTTTATTTAAAACCTGGGCAAGGGCTGCCTGATGAGATCTAATGAAGAATGAAATTGTGGCGTCCCTGCCACTGGCGCCGCCAGACGGATGCATTTGGGACTGCCAGGTGACATTGGCGGGAGATTTAAATTAAGAATTACACACGAAATTGGTAAGAAACTGCAAAATGGTAATGTTTGTCTCACTGTTTAAGTTTTATTGTAAGGTAAAACTTTATCAATAATAATAATAAAAAATAATTGCAAAACAGAAAGCCAAACTATGAAAATACGCGCCACTTATTTCCAGCTATGAAGAGCCAAGTGCGCCTCTTTGACCGCCCTACTATAATGTGTTAAAATTGTGAACTAAATATGCCAAAACGCCGCCAGTGTCCGAGTATATACGATGTTCAATGTTTAAATAAGAAAATATATACCTACAGGAGTGTGCTGTGAACTGTGTCCGCATTCAAATGATGACTCGTTTGTGTTAGTATTTCTGTTAGTGGCTAGGCACTGCTTTTCAGAACAAATTTAATAGCAATCAGTGACATCTGTTGGTACCTATCTGTATTAATCAGTACCTACCTGAGTTGACTTTCTTTCATGCACTTGTGAGGAGTAATATATGTTTATGCATAATAATATAATAACTTTACAAATGTTACTAAAAAACATGATAATATGTCCGAACATCAAATAAGGTATTTAGGTAATCCCAACCACTAAAGCCAGCACCCGAAAACTGGCTTTATTTTTTATATCAATAAATTCACTGTTTTTCCTACTGCCTACCTTCATCAAAAACTCTGTGTTTGTATTGCAGGTTATAATCCTGTGTCCGCTGGACAAGCTGTGTCCAGAACACTGGTGCAGGAGAACTTCAACAGGCTGGCTAGTCCCGAGGTGGCGCTGCCCTACAGCATCAGTTCCCTGGCCCATTGCAGCCACGTTTACTGTCCCCTCTACGACTACGTGCCCCCGAACCTGGTCACCCTGTTCATCACTAACCTGAGAGAAATTCTTACATGCAATATCCATTCGGTAGGTTATGGCCCTCAGGATCTATGACCTCGCAAAATATAAGACAATTGTGACAAAATATAAGACAAAGGTGTAACAGCACGTACTGGGTCATCTTAAAAAGTATGTTCATATTGTGCATTTGCAGACGCTGACAATCCTTAACATGCAAGTTAAGTACGCCCACATTGGGCGCCAATAATGTTACCGTGGGATTAAGTGGCAACAAATAAAATTAAGGAAGGGTTTATTATCTCGAAATAAAAAATAAAAAATACTAAAATGTATTACCACAAAAAAGACATAATAAAAAAGAAATTAATTAGCATCCTACTATATAATCTGTCTGGCAAAGGGATTTGACAGGTAAAATGAAGGTGTGTTACCAGTTCCTTCTTGATGCGAAGTAGTAGATTCCGGTTCTTCACAACAACTCCCAGTTTATAATTTATCCAAAAAAGAATGTTGTAGTTCAATGCAAAACAGTCTCACGCTGCTGGTCTCCAAAAGGGTCCCTCTTAATGAAAATCAGGATCGGCAGATGACATCCGATTCCATCAATCCAATTCCATCAATCCGATTCCATCAATTCAATGCTCCATTTGCAAAGCTGATGCTCACAAAAATTGGCGAATGTGTTCGTCGAACCTCAGCCAAGAGGAATTCCCTCTGCTCTGGGCTGGTGATCAAAGAATGGCGACTGCTTCCAATGCAAATCCTTGCTCCCTCAGGTTTGGCAACTCTCCAAGTCAGAATTCCAGGGCTGTCAATTTGACCAATAGCAAAATGATAATGTATAGGTACTTAAAGGTCCCACACACCGAGACCATAGATGCGATGTAAGTATGAGATATAAGCGATGCAAACACACCTTGTTACAAATCTTATATGTAACAGTGTAATCTATGAAAAAACAGATTATGAATACTTTTATTTATACCCTTGACCAGCGATTCCTGAACATATTTTAAATAAAAAACCTGGATGTCATTTTGCTGTTAGAGAATATTTTTTCAATTAAAAACAAAACATATGTTTTCTGTTACGCGTCGCCACACTGTCCCATGTCATGACGGATCATGTGATATGTGCTCTATACCGTATGTTACTGTGTTGCTCAAACGTGAGGGAGTACGTAGCACGTGACGGATCATGTGATATGTGCTCTATACCGTATGTTACTGTGTTGCTAAAACGTGAGGGAGTACGTAGCACGTGACGGATCATGTGATATGTGCTCTATACCGTATGTTACTGTGTTGCTAAAACGTGAGGGAGTACGTAGCACGTGACTCACTAGATCACAGATCATCTGGGTAGGGTACCTACAACTCGACACTGTTAAATTTTCAGTATTTGGTGTTCCAAACCTATTTGTATTTTCTAAAACTTTATTATACATAAATGTTATAAATTAAATAAATGCTGCCAATTATAATCAGTCGAAAATATTTAAGAAGATAGATTAATACCTTTTTTGCAATTTTGAATTATAATTTGTTCGTTTAACAGCACATTTCAATAAGAAGAAATCAGTTTATTTTCGAGCTGAAAGTTAATTTATTATCTTACTTTAGATTTGTAAGATAAGTCATAATCATATAAGTCGTAGCTCTGCGACAGTCGGCACGCTTCCATGCCATATCTCTATTTATATTATCTATAGATAGGAGAGGACTTACCTTTCTCTTCAAATTCCTGACAAGGGATGTTGTAGCGAGGCCGTAATACATTAATATCTGTAAAAAACATAGTAAGTAAATTTAAGGACCTTACTAAAAAGCGTGTTTTAAATTTTATACAACAAATAAACTAATTTGTATAGCGCCGTTTTCGTAAAAAATCATCTCGAGAGTACTGTAAAGATATATTTATTAAGAACTTCATTTATACTAGATTAAAACATTTATTAAAAAGGGGAATAATCGTTTTTAATAGTTTATTAATAAAATTTATTTAAAATCTGCTAATATTTTAAAACTCTGTTCTAATTATTCGATATGCACTAAATGTAAAAATACACATTTATCACAATTATAAGCGTGTTATATTTTTTCAACAAAATGTCAATATATCATAATAACTAGGTAACACGTCTCACTGATTGATAGACTGATTTCGGTTTGGACCATGATTCTTATCAAGATTACAAAATATCCGAGCGTTTGGTAAAATAGAGCCTGAAAAAATGCCTTTTAAAGTTCGAACCGGAGTCTCAAATTAAGGCCCATAAGAATGTGAATTTTTCGTGACTGCAACTTTTTCAGATTTTTGACTGATTTCGGTTTGGACAATGATTTTAATCGCGATTACAAAATTTCAGCCCGTTTGGTACCATACAGCCTGAAAAAATGCCTTTTAAAGTCCGAACCCAAGTTTCAAATTAGCGCCCAAAAGAATGATAATTTTTCTAAAAATGGAAATTTATGCATATTTTGTGACTGATTTCGGTTTGGACCATGAATTTTATCACGATTAAAAAATTTGATCCGTTTGGTAACATAGAGCCTGAAAAAATGCATTTTGAAGTTCGAACCCAAGTGTCAAATAAGCGCCCATAATAATTATAATTCTTCATGAAATGAAACTTTTTTCAGATTTTGTGATTGATTTCGGTTCAAACCATGATTTTTCACAAGATTACAAAATTTCCGCCCGTTTGGTAGCATAGAGCATGAAAAAGTGCATTTTAAAGTTTTTTTTTTGTATTAGGCAATTCACCCTAAGGCTGGCCGCATACATACGTTTTCCGTATTCGATTTACGAATTCGTTTTCCGTATTCGGAATTCCGTGAGACTAGCGCAAACGTTCGTTTTTCTTCATTCGGAATGTATAAACGTCAGAACCAGTGTTGCCAACAAGGGCGATATATCGCCATTTAGGCTACTCAGAGCGAGAATCGGCGCCGAAAAAATCTAAAAGGCGACTGGTCGCCAATTAAGCTACTTCAAAAACATCAATTTTAAACATGTCCCGAAATTCTCTAGCCACCCCCCCCCCCCATGAAATTTATTTTTCTGGGGACAAATTTTATATTTTCTTGAAATTCTCTAGCCACCCTCCCCATGAATTTTTTTTATTTTCTGGGGACAAATTTTATTTTTTTGAAATTCTCTAGCCACCCCCCCCACGAAATTTTTTTATTTTCACGTAAAAACATCAATTTTAAACATGTCCCACCTAACAGCAAATTCGGCTACTTTACGCTACCTTATGTATGAGAAACGGCGATATTAGGTCAAGATCCGTTGGCAACACTGTATTACGAATGGAAATTTCCGTACGTTTGCGTCGGCACAAACAAACTGTATGCAATAGCTGCGTTCCACATGACGTCATTAGGTTTTTTCCATTCGTTTTCTCCGAACGCGCCGGCTGGCATTCGGAACGTGCGTAAGGAATTTGTTCCGTTCGGAACTAAAACGAACGTGTGCGGCAGTTAATGTATTTTCTACTGATTCCGTGCATTCGGATGTCCGAATACGGAAAACGAATTCGGAAATCGAATACGAAAAACGTATGTATGCGGCCAGCCTAAATAGAGTGCTATGTGCCGTTAAAGTTAAGGGAGATGGTTATAATTTTATGGGAAATCTATACGGGAATAGGAAATCTCAAATATTGAAGTCATTCAAGTCTATGAACTTGTATAGAACTGAGAAAAGGCGAGAATTGTTGAGAGAAAGTAAATAAGGAATACTAAGGGGAGATTGGTGGGTGATTTTTATAAGTAAACGATAAATGCCTTTGAAGGATGAATGATTTTTACAATTAAAGAAAACGTGATCAAGAGTCTCATTTTCCATGCCGCACTGGCAGAGTGGACTATCTAGGACCCGGATTTTAAACAAATGGGATGCAATGGAGCAATGACCAATTCTCATTCTCGAGATACAGGATATAAATCTTTTGGATTTTTTCTTGCCGTGGAACCAAGGTTTACTTGGAATATGATTTTGTATTCCAGCATAAAAAGCACCAGTTCGGGTTTTCGTATTAGTCCAATTTTCTCCCCAGGAGCGGATCATGTTGGATTTAAGAATTCTGATGACGTCAGAGATAGGAATTCTAAAATCTAAAGGATTAGAGCCAGAAATTGTTCCAAGTTTAGCTAGAGAATCGGCTTTCTCGTTACCCTCAATTCCTAAATGGCCAGGGACCCAAACCAATATTGTCTCGAAATTTAATTCATTTAAAGATTTAAGGGTGTTTCTGATATTATAAATAATATAGTCTTCTGGTTTATGGATATTTGAGGAAATTTTCAACACTGCGCTTAGTGAGTCAGTGCACAGTAAGGCTCGTCGAATATTGAAAAGCTGGATTTGGCTCAAAGCTTGTTCAATTGCGAAGCATTCTGCAGTAAATATGGAAATTTCTTTAGGTAATTTATAAGACAAATCTAAATCGAATTCGGGAATGTGTACCGCAGCTCCACAATCTTTGTTGTCAGACTTAGAACCATCTGTGTAAATGAGAGAAAATTCTGGAAACTTAGAAGATGTAATGTTTTTAAATTTTTCCTCAACATTTTGATTAGATGAGGTTAAAATATCAGTTCGGAAGTCTGAAGTTATAACGTTGGGGATATAATTGATAGAATCAAATGGGATGGTGAAAATAGGAAGGATAGGATCTTTTTGTAGATTTTGGAGGGAAGAAGACAGAGATTTGAATGAAAGAAAACTTTTTAGAAGGAGAGGAAGTCGATTTTTATCTGTCAATCTTTTTTCGTTATTTAAGTAATTGAACAAATAATCAAGGCTTTGTTCTAAAGGGTGACGCGATATAGAAAAAGATTTAAAAATATATTTATCAGCTAGGAATTGTCTCCTTAAAATTAAGGGGGGATCAACACATTCTACCTGGAGAGAATTAATTGGAGAAGATTTCATCGCTCCAATAATTATTCTGAGCGCTTTGGACTGAATTCTTTCAAGTTTTTTGTCCAAATATTTAGGAAGAGGATCAAAAAGAAATGTTCCATAATCCAAATGGCTTCGCACTAGAGCACCATACATTAATTTAAGAGTAGTAGGATGAGATCCCCACCACACTCTGGAAACAGCTCGCATAATATTTAGCCCCTTTTCACACTTAGCCGAAATGTTCTGAATATGCGGGAGCCAGGAAAGTTTATGATCCAAAAGTAGTCCAAGAAATTTAATTTGCTTAACGATTTGAAGAGGGACATTATCAAAGCAGACCGAAAAGGGGGGTATTTTTCTTTTGCGCGTAAAAGCCACTACATTGGTTTTAGACGTAGCTAAATTCATCCCATTTGTCAACAACCAAACTTTAATATTATGTAAAGCCAAATTCAATTCCTTCGCAGCGCGCGATAGATTTTTGTGTGGTAAATATATAAGGAAATCAGCAAAATAAAGTCGCTTGATAGATGAAGGAATTACACTGTCTAAATCACTTATATATATTAAATAATAATGGACTGATTACGGACCCCTGAGGTAACCCCTTCCATAGTTTGCGATTTATAGTTTTTGAGGAAAAGTGGATAATAATGGATCTGTCTGTTAGTAAATTAATAATAAATTGAACTAGTTTTAAGGGAATTTTTATTTTAATTAATTTTTCTTTCAAAATGTTAATTAATACATCGTCGTAAGCTGACGAAAGATCAAGAAATGTGGCCAGAGTGCAAGAATTAAGGGACTGAGATATACGGATGTCTGTTGTTAACACACTTAAATTATCTATAGTTGATTTCTTTTTCCGGAAGCCATATTGATTAGGAGAGATAATTCTGTGATTTTCAACAAACCATTCCAATCTGTTCTTTATCAAGTGTTCTGCTACTTTCATTAAACATGACGAAAGAGCAATAGGACGATAGGATGAGATTTCAGATGGATTTTTGCCAGGTTTTAAAATCGGAAGGATTTTTTGAACTTTCCAGACTTCCGGAATAAATCCCGTTTCGAACATGTAATTAATTAGGGATAAAAAATATTCAACCGACATGTCTGAGAATGCTTTAATGAAACTATATAAGATTCCATCAGGGCCAGGAGAAGAGTCTGGAAGGGAATTGATTACTCGATTTAATTCACTTATTGAGAAAGGAGAGTCCAGCCAGCTAGAGTGAGATGGATAAGAAATAAAGGAAGGCATTTCCTCACATCTGGCAACTGACCGAGGAGCTATCTTATCAGCAAAACCTATAATAATTTCTTCTGGAATATGTTTAGAACGCTGCGGAGTATATGTCGAACCGATTTTTTTTAAATTGGACCATACGGATGACTGGGGAGATTCAGGAGACAAGCGTTCACAGAATTTTCGCCATCCAGACCGCTTTTTGTTTTTCAAAACGCGTTTCGCTTCTGCCTGGGCGCGTTTCACAGAAAGGTAATTTTCGAAAGACATACATTTACGGAAAATGGAAATTGCTTCTCTTCTGGATTTAACGACACTAGTGCATTCTTCATCCCACCATGGAGTGGAATGTTTTATCTTAATGTTAAGATTACGTTTTTTAAGTGTTTTTCTGCAGCTTTTATTATCATGTTAGGAAATAATTCACATTCTAAACTAGTGTTGACAAGGGAAGACTTAGATGCTTGAACAATGGAGTCTAATTCTGAAGAATAATTTCTCTAATTCGCGTCTTTCGTTTTAAATTTAAAACTATTGTTTATCGAAAAGGAATGCGTGGAAGATAGATGGTGGAAGGTAATTATTATAGGAAAATGGTCACTGGAAAGGGGATCTTTAAGAATGTTCCAAGAACATATGGGAATCACCGAAGATGAGCAAAGAGATAAATCGACTGCACTTTTCCGATGTTGAGGGGCAGTGAAACGAGTTGGAGATCCATCATTTAGTATACATAAATTATAGGTATCCATAAAATCTAATAGATTATGGCCAGAACGGTTTGTTAACTCACTGCCCCAAGAAGGAGAATGAGCATTGAAGTCCCCAAGTATCATATACGGGGGACGAATCTGGGATATAAATGTTGACCATTCGTTTTCAACAAAAATTGTAGAGGGAGGGATATATATAGATAGTAATGTAATATCAGATATAACAGCAGTTACTATCTGAAAATTATTGGAGAGAGTGTAGAAAATAATTTGTTTAAAAGGGATAGAATTATGTATAATAAGAGCAGTGCCACCTTTGCCATCCAGTCTATCATGTCTTAGACAATGATATCCAGGAATATTAAATTGGTATGAGGGTTTTAACCACGTTTCGGTTTTGCCATCTGGCAACAACTGAAATATTATGTTCATCAAGTAACTGTACAAGATCAATTTTGTTGGCGAATAGACTTCTACTATTCCATTGAAGTATTTTGCTCATTTGCGGATACATCGGGAAGGCTAGAGAGTAAAGATTTCATATAATCGGCAGCGTTGGACGGTACTTTATTGTTATTTGAAAGGATCGTAATTAATAGGGTAATTAAAGTTTGAATAAAAGAAGAATTTTCAATCGTGACTTTAGGGAAGATATCGGAAGTGGAACAGTTTTTTAAGGCAGTCCCATTGGGAGCCTGGGATTTATTATTCCCATTCGGGTTATGTAAAAGTTCATTATGTAGTTTTTTATCGAAAGAAGGAATAAATTTTGGATTAGATTTTATCGGTTTGAAAATTGTTTCTTTGTGGGAAGATGATAGAGGGGATTTAGGGGAGAAAAATGAAAGAGAGAAGCGTTAGACGTTATCTCTGCAAAAGATTTTTTTGTAGGAGCGAATAATTTAGAGGCCTGAAAGTAAGAAATATTGTCTGCAGCCATTGACTGTTTGATATTTCTCTGTCTAGATAACTCTGGACAGGCCACACTAACAGCAGTATGGTTGCCCTTACAATTAATACAAATTGGGTTATTCGTTGTATTTTGACACTGTTCAAAGGGATGATCCTCTCCGCAATGGAAGCAACGAGGAGGGGAACGACAAATAGGTTTTGAATGGCCAAAACGGCAACAGTTGAAACATTGGATAGTCGGGAATCTGTATATTTCAACGGGAAGAGCGTTACAATAAATAAATACACGAGATGGTAATGTTTGACCTTCGAAAGTAATAACAACGGATTGTGAAGGTTTCCATATAGTGGTGCCGGTGGAAGTATCCTTGAAATTCAAACGACGTGCTTTTAAAACTTTTGGAGTTAATTGAGAGTCATTAAGAGCATCTACTATTTCTGTTTCTGATAGATCGGTTGGGATACCTCTTACTCTGCCCATTCTGGTTAAATTGAATGTAGGTATGAAAGATTTAAATTTATTATTTGAAAGAGAACCTATTTTTTTAACAAAATCATTAGCTAATGTGGCTGATTTAAATTCTATGGATAGTTTGTATCGACCTTCCGGTTTTATTGATCCATTTATAATACCGAGGTTATTGAGTTTTGAGCTAAAAATAAATTTACCAAAATCCAGGGGATGAATTATTTTCCCCTGTTCAGTCCTTTGGACATTGACAATAAATGGAGCTGAAGATGAAATAGAATACATAAGCTCAATGGCTTTTGCTTCTGGAGGAATCGTATCATTATAACTTCCATGAGAGATTGGGGCTTCGTTTGATTGTGAAAGAGATTTAATTTTAGGAGGTACAATAAGGCAAAGCGGAGGACGTCGTTTTCGTGAAGGAAGGGTTACAGAAGTCTGGGTATCATCAGTATCGTAGTCGTCTACAATATTAGAAATGGGCTCAGGGTCCGGAGGTCGATTTTCATCTTCCTCCATTTCAACAAATTAAAAAAAAAATTAAACAATAATTATTATTTTAGAAATAATAAATGATAGAAATAATACACGCAACTTCGTCGCAAACCAATAACACAAACAAAAATAATGAATACGAAAAGGTAACAATAAATAAATCTTATCTGTACGCCGCGCCGCCGTCAAAGTAAGCCGTCAAACACAGAGCACTGGTAAACACGACTGCACACTACCGAGGTTCGGTGACTAATCCATTTTAAAGTTCGTACCCAAGTCTCTATATAGCGCCCATAAAAATTAGAATTTTTCTAAAAATGGAAATTTATGCATATTTTGAAGACTGATTTCTGTTTGGAACATGATTCTAATAGCGATTACAAATTTTCTGCCCGTTTGGTACCATACAGCCTAAAAAAATGCCTTTTAAATTCCGAATAAAAGTTTCAAATTATCGCCCATAAGAATGATAATTTTTCGTGAATGCTCCTTTTTTCAGAATATTTGAATGATTTCAGCCCGTTTGGTAACTACATTTTGAAAAAATGGCTTTTAAAGTCCGAACCCAAGTTTCAAATTAGCGCTCATAAGAATGATAATTTTTCTAAAAATGAAACTTTTTTCAGATTTTATGACTGATTTCGGTTCGAACCATGATTTTTATCAAGATTCCAAATATCCGCCCGTTTGGTAGCATAGAGCCTGAAAAAATGCATTTTAAAGTCCGAACCCAAGTCTCAAATTAGCGCCCATAAGAATGATAATTTTTCTTAAAAAGGAAATTTATGCATATTGGCATTGCGTGACTGGAACTGTTCGGTTCGGACCGCGATTCTTATTGCGATTTCAAAATTTCAGTCCGTTTTGTACCATTTAGCCTGAATAAATGCCTTTTAAAGTCCGAGCACAAGTCTCAAATTAGCGCCCATAATAATGATAATTCTTCATGAAATGAAACTTTTTTCAGATTTTGTGACTGATTTCGGTTCGAACCATGATTCTTATCGCGATTACAAAATTTCAGCCCGTTTGGAAACATTCAGTGTGAAAAAATGCCTTTTGAATTTCAAACCCAAACCCAAGTGTCAAATAAGCGCCCATAATAATGATAATTTTTCATGAAATGAAACTTTTTCAGATTTTGTGACTGATTTCGGTTCGAACCATGATTCTAATCGCGATAGCAAAACTTCGGCCCGTTTGGTGCCTTATAGCTTGAATAAATGCCCTTTAAAGTCCGAACCAAAGTCTTAAATTAGCGCCCATAAGAATGATAATTTTTCTTAAAAAGGAAATTTATGCATATTGCGTGACTGGAACTGTTCGGTTCGGACCGCGATTCTTATTGCGATTTCAAAATTTCAGTCCGTTTTGTACCATTTAGCCTGAATAAATGCCTTTTAAAGTCCGAGCACAAGTCTTAAATTAGCGCCCATAAGTATGATTATTTTTCGTGAAATGCAACTTTTTTCAGATGTTGTGACTGATTTCGGTTTGGACCATGATTCGTATCGCGATAACAAAATTCAGCCCGTTTGTTACCATAGATCATGAAAAAATGCTTTTGAAAAAAGATTTTGTGACTGATTTCGCTTCCATGATTCTTATCACGAATCGTAGTTGTTTCTGTTCGGAGATATTGATTTGATTCCATTTCAGAAAACATTTCACATAGAATGTATGCGAAATTTCAGTCCCTTTTTTTTAATAAAACTTAGTCAAACATTCCCAGGTTACGAATAACCTGATAATATTTGAAAATCTCCTACTACCACCACCGTAAGCTGAAAATGTTGCTTGTGTTGTGATGGAGGACTTAGCCAACCGAGGAATTGAAAACACCACGCCTGGGTGGGACCCAAACGCGATGTCAACTCGGCCACAGACCGGTCACTCATCATAGAGCCTGAGAAAACGGCTTCCAAAGTTCGAACCCAAGTCTTGCAGTTGTGCCCGTAGGAGTGCACATTGTTTCAAAAATGCTTCTGTTCGGAGATATTGTTTTTGACTCATTATTAGACATTTTTTCATAGAACGTGTGCGAAGTTTCAGTTCGTTCAGCATCATAGATCCTGAGAAAACGGCATTCATAGTTCGAACCCAAGTCTTGAATTTGCTCCCGCAATTCTGATTTTTTTTTCAAAAATACTTCATTTTGCAGATATTGTATTTCATTCCACTTCAGACCACAATTCATAGAACGTGTGCGAAATTTCAGTCCGTTCAGCATCATAGAAACTGAGAAAATAACATTAAAAATTCGAAACCAAGTATTGCATTTGTGCCCGTAAAACTGCAGCAATGATACTGAGATATTTGTATTGATTCTACTTCCAACCATGATTCATAGTAGGTGTGCAATCAGTAGGTTCTGCATCAAATTTCAAAACCAAGTCTTGCATTTGTGCCCGTAAGGCTGAACATTGTTTCAAAAATGCTTGTGTTAGGAGATATTGTTTTTGATTCCATTTCACATCACAATTCGTGTGCGAAATTTCAGCCCTTTCAGCATCATAGAAACTGAGAAAATCGAATTCCAAGTTCGAACCCAATTCTTGCATTTGTGCCCGTAAGACTGATTTTTTTTTAAAAATTCTTTTCTTCGGAGATATTTTTTTGATTCCTCTTCAGACCTCAATTCATAGAACTTGTGTGAAATTTTATTCCTTTCAGCACCATAGAAATAACATAAATTCGCATTTAAAGTTCGAACCCAACTCTTTCTTTAGTTCCCAAATGACTGAACATTTTTTCAAAAATGTTTCTTTTCGGAGATATCGTAATTGATACTTTTTCAGACCACAATTCATAGTACGTTTGCATAATTTCAGTCCTTTCAGCATCATAAAGCCTGAGTTTTCTGAGTGCATCTTAATTTCGAACCCAAGTCATTTTTCCAAAAGTGCAACATTACTGAGATATTATTATTGACTCCAATTCCCAAATACGGAAGTGAGGCATGGAACTGTCAGAGATAGGATGAAAGTAGACCGAATGCTGTAGAAATGAGAAATGAGAACCCTGAGGCGTAAGTGTGGTAAAACCATGTATGATCGTATGAGAAATATGGAGATCCGGCAAGAGTGCAAGGCTAACGTAAGCGTAATGAGAAAGCTCAACAAAGGGACGCTTAGATTGTTTGTGCACGTAGAGCGAATGAACGAAGAAAGGAATATAATGAGAACATACGTTGCAAATGTGAATGGTAGCAGAAGTTGGGGACGCCCGAGGAAGACATGGCACGACCAAGTGAATCAGATACTTGAGTCACGCCATGTCAAGAGTCAGAATAATAGATGAATATGTATGAGACGATGTATGAATACGAATGGGGCAAGGAGTGTGTGCCAAGACCGAGTTGTTTGGCGATCCGTCCTCTCTGCCTTATTTAAACAAACGTATCGCTATGAAAACTCGCTATAGAGTTTACAGTTTAGGAGATTCTCTTTCAAATTTAAATCACATTCTCTCTATATTCATTTTTCACAAGAGGAAAAAAGTTTTAAATTTGTTCCAATATATCTTTATAATAGAATTCCACCACGAATTGTATCAACATACAAATATTAAATACATATTCTTAACTTCTATTTTATAATATCCTTTGTTGTTTTACGAGCTATATTTCTTTTCAAGGTTTTATTACTTACGCGATTTAAATTTCTTATATTATGGTTTCAGTCTTATGATTTAAATAATACCATGTAAAAGTCAAAAGGGGTTACTACTGCTATTCGTCTAATCGGGACCAGCCCTGAGCCAAATGGCGCTTGGCACAAGTAAAATTTTAGCGCTCGTTGTCAAAACCAGTAGATGCCTAGGTCCCATGTAGTAGATAGAGGTGATCACTGTAATCAATTATATTTGCATGTTTGCCTAGCGCGGTTTTTATGAAAGATAATCTTAAGGGTGGTGTGTTAGTTTAGATATTATAAGCCTTGGAAATTCGGCGCCCGGCGCAGGCTGATCCAATTGCGCCCGCATAGGGCCGGCCCTGCGTCTAATTTTTGTTATTACTTACTCAACATCATAATGAATATCTTTTAACAACTTCTTTAAAATGTATTTTGTGTTCATATTCTTGTATTTTTGTGCAGGGTCAAATTAAAGCCTATTATGTGGTCGCAGTAAGACAAAAATCCTGGGTTCGATTCCCAGTTGAGACCGTTACTTTTTATGTTTCTGTGTCTTATTCTGTCTCGTGTTTCGTTTGGATTTATTAGTATTATCATCTACTTTAATGATAAATCAATGCTCAATACATCGGTGGTACTGACCCTGTTTTGTGTTACCATCCATTGTCTTTTTGAAAATAAAAAATATTTTAATATGTGCTGAGTTTTTCATTTTCCTTTTTCTGCATTGCAATATTTTTATTTTTAAAATATTATTATTTGGGCTAATGAATGAACGATGTTCGCTGATATGATATTGTCTATGGTCGCACTTTTTTTAAATGGCCTTGAGATTTCTCTGTCTATACGGCTAGCATTACACTTGTAAGTTTTTTCGTAAATTTACGACTTCTAGCCAATGGGCATCTTGCATTTTGAAAATCCAATGCGCCCATTGGTTAGAAGTCGTAAATTTACGAAAAAACTTACAAGTGTAATGCTAGCCTACGAGTGGTTTTTATGGTTACGACCTCTCTGGACCGTACGACCGTTTTATTTGTGGTCGCCTGTGGTCAAGTTGGTGACAAATTCTCGCCCTACAAAAAGCACGAAGATATCGATCTAGAGATTGGTTTATTTATGGTTGTGTATCTATGGTATGTGCGCATTTGATCTGACATCTGACACAATCTGACAGTTGTACGATGGTTTTACGCTTTGTAATTATTTTTTCGCGTTTCTATTACATTAATTGAATCTTAAATATATATTTCATTGTAGCATAAATATCAAAAAGTTCCGTCAATATGGCTGGAACTTCGCGAACTGCCGTTTCCCAAATTCTTCGTAATAAGGATGAAGTCGTCGGTGAAGATCAAACTGACGAAGAACCAAAAAAGAAGTCCAGAGAGGACTGGCGTAAAGCCAAGGAACTGGAAGAAGCTCGTAAAGCTGGTACAGCTCCCGCTGCAGTCGATGAAGAAGGTAATCTTTCAAACTGGTCTAAATGAGATATCATATATTTTAAGGTTATTCTCATGGGCATGATCATTGTTTTCATTCACAGGAAAGGATATTAATCCCCACATCCCTCAGTATATATCGTCAGCTCCGTGGTATTATGGAACAGCCGGACCAACGCTTAAACATCAAAGGCCTCAAGAAGAAAGTGAAACAGGTTACTCCAGGCTAGACGAATTCTACAAAAAAGGAGTTGATACGGTATGAAAAAACGAGATTTGAAAATTTATTATTCTGTATTCCGGCAAGTTTTCAATTAAATTTAACATTTTCTTCTCTTTTCCAGTCATCCGTCGCTGGGAAATACCGAAAAGGAGCCTGTGAAAACTGCGGGGCCATCTCACATATAAAGAAAGATTGCCTGGAAAGACCAAGAAAGGTATTAATTAATACTGCCCCGATTCCTACAGCTAATTTATGAAAGAAAGTTTGAATGGATTGGTAATTAATCTAAATATTAAACTTTTTTAATGATCAGTATTATTTTGTTCTCTTAACCCGTGGAATGGAATATAAGTATGTCAGTTAAATGTAACTAATACTCCGCAATACAATAATTATTAAATAAAAGATAAGTCCATATTACAAATTTTCTAAAGACACTTTTGAATTATTTTTAGGTGGGAGCCAAGTTCAGCAACACGAAGATCGCCCATGATGAATTTGTTCAGCCGAAGTTGACGTTGAGTTTTGATGGCAAAAGGGATCGCTGGAATGGTTATGACCCTTCAGAGCACAAGGCTATCATAGAAGAGTTTCAGAAAATAGAAGAAGCCAAAAGGGAAATGAGGGCTAAAAAACTAGACCAAGGTAAGTTTGTCAAGAAGTATCAAAATTATGCTTTAAGGTTATCGCACGCATACATATTAGCTCGGCATCGGATCGGCACCCCTCGCCTCATTTCACTAGCTTGTCCCGAGGGATTTTTTAAAAGCCAAATGCTCCAAAGATAATGAAGCGTTCATTTCGTAGTATTGGTAATAATACGTTTCTTAAATTCTTTTCCCTGATATTTATGTTCGAAGTTTTGTAAGCAGACTTTCGCAATTTAATTTTTTCAAAATAGCGAGTGGTTACTTTACAAGCTCGAGCAAAAAGCCCGTGCTGGGCGGCTCACTCACAGCACAGTTTGTGCACTGTCTTCTTCCACTTTTTGAACTATAATCTGTCAATGTCAAACGCAAATATGATGCAACATTACACATTGAACCCGTGTGAAGCCGGGGCGGGGCGCTAGTTGTTAATAAATGTGTGAAAAAAAAAGTAATTTTTGAATCATTATTTACACATATTTTCCTTTTTTTGTTAATTATTTTATTTATCTATATCTAATATGTAAACAAATTTAAAGAAATTAATTTATTTAAACATATGGTTAAAAGATACATTAGATTTAGTACACCAATGTAGATTTGTAATTTTTGGTACAAAATTAATTCAATGGTTAGAGCCAATTTTTTAGCTTAATTATGGCCAATAAATGTGGCCAATGGTTTAAGGGGTGGGAAAGGGGGGTGGTTTTTCGAAATCTCACATAGACAATCACCTTCCTCCTGTTTTGAAGGCCAAGTGTGAAGATTTGTTTAAAAAATAAACCCACACTGGGTTAACCCTTCTTTATATTGTATAATACTTTCAACATTTTACTCTCATTGGAACCTCATAATTTATTTAGACATACACAACACAATTTACATACCAACAGCTTGGAGGGCTTTGAAGTAAAGAATAGACGGTTACCTCAAGAGGGATTCCTCTTGCGGTAAGAATAACCTTCTCGAATTTAATGCTTCAAAGACCCAATCATGTCCGATTACATCTAAAAGGGATGGAATTGACAATCTAGTTTCCTCAACGGAAGCAATCTTCCCAACATGCTTTCCATTTATACGCTTGGTGTAACTCTAAGTGACCAGCTCAGGCACCGAGGCTCCATCAAAGCCAGAGTCAAGGTAGCCTCTCAGAACATGTAGGAACCATTGAGGCATGGGACTGGACGTAAATCCAGCTCCCGTTCCGGACACTGATAAAAATTTGAATTTAAAGTTACATATTACATTTTGTTGCAATTTTTAGATCCTTCTGCTGTGGATGAAGAAGAGGATGCAGAAGAAGATGAAGACAAATATGTGGATGGAGTGGACATGCCGGGTACTAAGGTAACTCCTTGTTTACATAGCTGATGCAGTAGTAGTGTTCAAGTACTAAGGTAACTCCTTGTTTACATAGCTGATGCAGTAGCAGTGTTCAAGTACTAAGGTAACTCCTTGTTTACATAGCTGATGCAGTAGTAGTGTTCAAGTACTACGGTAACTCCTTGTTTACATAGCTGATGCAGTAGCAGTGTTCAAGTACTAAGGTAACTCCTTGTTTACATAGCTGATGCAGTAGTAGTGTTCAAGTACTAAGGTAACTCCTTGTTTACATAGCTGATGCAGTTTTTTTTTTTTTTTTTATGGTGAATACCTCACAAGAGTCCCAACTGCTCCCGTCTGGAGCCAGTGAGACTATGGCATCCCCAATTGGGATTTGGGATGTTGTGAGGCTGAAGGTAAGTGGGGAAGGGAAAGAGGAAGGTGGGGAAGTACCTGGCTATTCAGATCTAGTCACTAAACACGGCTAAAGCCATTTGGAGCAACGTTTCAATTCTGAATGGTGGTCTTACACCAGGGCGATACTGGTAGTATCTTCCACTCTGGAACGTGCCGCAAATATACTATATATTATTTTAATTAATTAATTGTGAAATAACACAAATTAATCAAATAAAATTTATTTGCGCACGCCGGGTTCGAACCCGCGACCTTCGGAATGGCAGTCCAATGCGTTACCACTGGACTATGCCGGCCGGCAGTAGTAGTGTTCAAGTACTAAGGTAACTCCTTGTTTACATAGCTGATGCAGTAGTAGTGTTCAAGTACTAAGGTAACTCCTTGTTTACATAGCTGATGCAGTAGTAGTGTTCAAGTACTAAGGTAACTCCTTGTTTACATAGCTGATGCAGTAGCAGTGTTCAAGTACTAAGGTAACTCCTTGTTTACATAGCTGATGCAGTAGTAGTGTTCAAGTACTAAGGTAACTCCTTGTTTACATAGCTGATGCAGTAGCAGTGTTCAAGTACTAAGGTAACTCCTTGTTTACATAGCTGATGCAGTAGTAGTGTTCAAGTACTAAGGTAACTCCTTGTTTACATAGCTGATGCAGTAGTAGTGTTCAAGTACTAAGGTAACTCCTTGTTTACATAGCTGATGCAGTAGTAGTGTTCAAGTACTAAGGTAACTCCTTGTTTACATAGCTGATGCAGTAGTAGTGTTCAAGTACTAAGGTAACTCCTTGTTTACATAGCTGATGCAGTAACAGTGTTCAAGTACTAGGGTAACTCCTTGTTTACATAGCTGATGCAGTAGTAGTGTTCAAGTACTAAGGTAACTCCTTGTTTACATAGCTGATGCAGTAGTAGTGTTCAAGTACTAAGGTAACTCCTTGTTTACATAGCTGATGCAGTAGTAGTGTTCAAGTACTAAGGTAACTCCTTGTTTACATAGCTGATGCAGTAGTAGTGTTCAAGTACTAAGGTAACTCCTTGTTTACATAGCTGATGCAGTAGCAGTGTTCAAGTACTAGGGTAACTCCTTGTTTACATAGCTGATGCAGTAGTAGTGTTCAAGTACTAAGGTAACTCCTTGTTTACATAGCTGATGCAGTAGTAGTGTTCAAGTACTAAGGTAACTCCTTGTTTACATAGCTGATGCAGTAGTAGTGTTCAAGTACTAAGGTAACTCCTTGTTTACATAGCTGATGCAGTAGTAGTGTTCAAGTACTAAGGTAACTCCTTGTTTACATAGCTGATGCAGTAGTAGTGTTCAAGTAATAAGGTAACTCCTTGTTTACATAGCTGATGCAGCAGTAGTGTTCAAGTACTAAGGTAACTCCTTGTTTACATAGCTGATGCAGCAGTAGTGTTCAAGTACTAAGGTAACTCCTTGTTTACATAGCTGATGCAGTAGTAGTATTCAAGTACTAAGGTAACTCCTTGTTTACATAGCTGATGCAGCAGTAGTGTTCAAGTACTAAGGTAACTCCTTGTTTACATAGCTGATGCAGCAGTAGTGTTCAAGTACTAAGGTAACTCCTTGTTTACATAGCTGATGCAGTAGTAGTGTTCAAGTACTAAGGTAACTCCTTGTTTACATAGCTGATGCAGTAGTAGTGTTCAAGTACTAAGGTAACTCCTTGTTTACATAGCTGATGCAGTAGTAGTGTTCAAGTACTAAGGTAACTCCTTGTTTACATAGCTGATGCAGTAGTAGTGTTCAAGTACTAAGGTAACTCCTTGTTTACATAGCTGATGCAGCAGTAGTGTTCAAGTACTAAGGTAACTCCTTGTTTACATAGCTGATGCAGCAGTAGTGTTCAAGTACTAAGGTAACTCCTTGTTTACATAGCTGATGCAGCAGTAGTGTTCAAGTACTAAGGTAACTCCTTGTTTACATAGCTGATGCAGCAGTAGTGTTCAAGTACTAAGGTAACTCCTTGTTTACATAGCTGATGCAGTAGTAGTGTTCAAGTACTAAGGTAACTCCTTGTTTACATAGCTGATGCAGTAGTAGTGTTCAAGTACTAAGGTAACTCCTTGTTTACATAGCTGATGCAGTAGTAGTGTTCAAGTACTAAGGTAACTCCTTGTTTACATAGCTGATGCAGTAGTAGTGTTCAAGTACTAAGGTAACTCCTTGTTTACATAGCTGATGCAGTAGTAGTGTTCAAGTACTAAGGTAACTCCTTGTTTACATAGCTGATGCAGTAGTAGTGTTCAAGTACATAGATGGAAGGGGTGCATTGCGTGTGCATTCCATCCTCTACCTACGATATGGACAATTATAAAGTATATATATTTGTATATTTATATAAGCTTGAGACTCATTTTTGGGGATGCTGTGTTTAGGGTTTTTCATATTGTAGGAGGAGGGTAACATGGAGGCCGGCAAATCATTCACAGCCGAGCTGTTGAACACAAAAACGAGTCGCAGAAGCGGCCCGTTCTCATGGGACTAGTGATGGGTATATCTGGAAATATTCTGGAAATGGAGAATATTGCTGGAATTTTCATCTAAATGGTGAAATTCCCAGAAAACCAAAATTCTCAGATTTGAGAAATTGTGAGATTTCATTTTATTTACAAATGTATCATTTTAATTAGAGCACGCTGAAGAGCGGCCGGTTGATAAGCTGGCGCAGCAGCACTGCCATTTGAATTACGAATGGTACTGAATAGGGTATTTTCACAAACTATGAATACCGTTAAAAATATGTGGAAGATTTAAAGATTATTTTTCTGGTTCTGAACACTAAATCATACTAAAAATGTGTCATTTTAATATTTTCATCCATAATTATTGATTTAAAAAACTGCACATTCTGAGACCGATCCAACAGGATGCAGCGTCATTATGACATATTAGCCAATACTGGCTGCTAAGACGGCTATCACCTATGTTGCCCGTCCTGATGTCAATGCCGCCGAATTCACAAACATGTCGTTTTGGCGGAAAATCGAAAATAGCACATTTTAAATCGTGTAGAAAATTTATTCGTCGACATAAAAATCAATAAAAACATCATCAGTGTAATTTTTTTCGATAATAAAAAAACACAGTGAAAATACCCTAATGTGTCTCGTCTGACGTCACGAGACATGATTGTACTTTATGTTTTACCCAAGTTTACTTTGAAAGTTTATAACTTTTTCATTTTTGGAGATATCGAAACACTAATTTTACAGTTATTATTAATTGTTTAAATTTAATACATTATCATCATAATAAAAATAATTAGTAAATAAACTCATAATAACTTTCTTGTTACCAAAAATAATTTCCCGTCTTTGGGGAATTTATATTAGGTGGGGGAAATATTTGTGAAGGAATATTCAAAGGTGCACATCACCACATGTGACAAAGGCCAAGCGTGTACAAATTAATGTTGGTCCCGTTGGCGTGATTCCTGTCAAAGGGATCAATGACGACAGTTCCTAGGAGCATCTTCCATTAAAATACCAGTAATCTTATATTTAAAAGTTGTGTTGCTGACCTTCATACCCTCCCGCCAAGTATAATTCACCCTACACTCTTCGGTTGCAGGTTTATTAGTTCATTGCGACTTCATAGTCTGTTTGGATGTTTTACATCCTTGCTGCCTTCCCTGCCTAGTGGAGCCACAATGTTACTATGTACATATACCATACACCTCCATAAATTGATTAATAATACTTGTCTTGTATTTTTATTGTAATTTTCCAGGTGGATTCAAAACAACGTATCACAGTGCGTAACTTGCGTATCCGAGAAGACACGGCCAAATACCTGCGTAACTTGGATCCTAATTCAGCGTACTACGACCCTAAAACTAGATCTATGAGAGACAATCCCAATCCTAAGGATGCAGAGTAAGTTTATTATTTAGTCATATTATTAATTATTCCCAATTTAGTAGTACCCAATTATTTCTATAATAATTAAAATAAAATAACTTTGTTTGAATACCACTTTATTGTTTACACGGTGTCCGGAAACTCGTAGTACAAGCGGGAAACTGGAGAATCTACACCACATGGGGAACCCAAATAAACATAAAGTTTTTTGATTTGAGCATTTTCACAAAAAAAAAAAAAAAACCAAAATAATATATTTTTTGGCTATTTCAGGGTTAAAATTTTTTCGTCATTCGATCTGAGACGCCGACGCAACGGATAGGAATTATTATTAGCATAGGTAGGTACTCACATTTGTAGCGATGTTCCGATCTCCAATTCAAAACACAAACACGTCAAATTATTTTAAATGTTTACCATTAACTCCTGGTAACTCCTGGAGACGAACTCCTGGTAACAATAAAATCACTTAACAGACTAGACTGCATAATATTAACAGAGACGCATTCATCAAGTGATATAAATTATAATATTCCGGGTTATACATACTATGCAACAAATACCCAAATTAATAAAAACAGCGGAATCGCAATATTTATTTCAAATAAATATGTTGTGACTTTTTACAGAGAAATCCACATGCACAATGTAAACATTTTAAATATGGAAATCAGTTTCCAAAAGTACACCTATAGCATATTCGCCATATATAGAACCCATGCCTCAATATTACCAACCTATGTAGATGAACTAAAACACATTCTTCTTGCGAACAGAAATAAGAAAACTATCATTGTCGGAGACATTAACCTCAATATCGCAAATGATTACTCATCCTACGACAAAGATAATTATCTGAATATGATGGCAGAATTAAATTATATTTCGTGTATTAATTCATTTACGAGAATTATCCCAGGTCAACGACCTTCGTGCATAGATCATGTGTTCACAAATATTCAAGATATAAAAAACATAGTATCTGCAGTCATACAAACGACAATCACAGATCATTTCGGGTGCATTTTTACGTACAATCACGATAAAAAATGTTTACCAATACAAACTCTAACTCCGGAGAAGGACAACGGCCGACGCAAAACGCTCAACATAAATGCCCTAATACATAATCTAGATAAAGAAAAATGGCACGACATCTTCAATTGTAATGACACGAATAAATGCTTCGAACTATTTGAAAAAAAACTATCAATGCACGTAAGTACTGCACAATTCATTGATTCCAGAAAACAATCTTCAAAATTTAAACCGGTTAAGCCATGGATAACTTTTGGATTAATTGTATCAATCAGACACAAAGAAGCACTATACAAAAAATTTATCCGACAACCTACAAATGAAACACTAAAGAATCACCTAAAAGCATACAAAAACAAACTCACTTATTTAATAAAAAACACAAAAGAAAACTATTTTCGGCAAAAATTGGAAGCAACGGAGAACGATGCAAAAAAAGTCTGGCATGTTGTAAATGAAATTATAGACAAGAAAAAACATAAAAAAAATGAAATACATAGCATCACAAATAACAATATCAAAATACGATGCAAAGAAAATCCTTTAGATACCGCTAACATATTCAACAACTTCTTTGCAAACGTAGGCAAAAACCTTGCAAATCAAATTCAAAAAGTACCGTCCAATGACGTACAGAACCTTAACATTAAAATCTCAAACAAAATTGACATGTTTCACCCTACTTCAGCACAGGAAATCGAGCAAATCATTTCAAGCATGAAGGGAAGATCAGCACCAGGTTTCGATGGAATTACTGTCGAAACACTAAAAATTATCAAAAAACATATATCAAAACCCTTAACACATTTAATCAACATAAGTCTCCAAAGCGGAATATTCCCAACTGTATATAAACAAACCATCATCACTCCAATTCATAAATCTGGCAACCCTGAAGAAGTGTCAAATTATCGTCCAATATCGCTGATCTCAAACATTGCAAAAATCTTCGAGAAAATTATCAAAAAAAGGTTGACTGAATTTATTGACAAAAATGACGTAATTCACGGCAACCAATATGGATTTATGAAAAATAGAAGTACCCAAGATGCAATTGCCAAATTATCGAACATAATCCAGGACACATTAGACAAATCTTTGAAATGTCTCGGAATCTTCATAGATCTTAAAAAAGCTTTCGATAGTATTTCTCATGATAAACTTATTGAAAAATTGAATTGTGTTGGGATAAACGATAAAGCTTTAAAATGGATAAAAAGCTATTTATTTGAACGATGCCAAGTAGTCAAGATAAACAACTCACTTAGTCTACCACTAACAAGTAATTTCGGGATACCGCAAGGCACAGTCCTAGGCCCCCTACTATTTATAATTTATGTCAACGATATTTTCAAACTACCACTTAACGCAAACATAATATCCTATGCCGACGACACAGCTATCATAGTGAATGGGATCGACTGGAATATAGTTAACGAACAAGCAAATAATTGCATGAACACATTGAAACAATGGTTTGATACAAATCTTCTCTCATTAAACACTAACAAGACATACTATATACATTTCTCAATTAACAAACTACAAACACTCCCTAACACTCAAATAATTATTCACAATAACAAATGTAATAAAAACATCTGTATCCAAGGCTGTTCAATATTGAACTCAGTATCAGAAATTAAATATCTCGGAGTGATAATAGAACAACATATGAAGTGGAAAAGACATATATGTGAATTGGTCAAGCGTATCAGAAAGTGTGTATACATATTCATAAGATTAAGAAATATTTTAAAAAGAAATAACCTAAAAAGAGTATATTACGCACTAATCCAGTCGTTAATTCAATACGGAATTATTGGATGGGGGGGGTCATACAATAAGATTCTGACACCGATCAAAGTGGTCCAGAAGCTAATCCTCAAAGTAATCCTCAAGAAACCCTCCACGTATCCAACAGAAACGCTATTTACAGATTTCGGGGTGCCCCGAGTAGAAGATATATTCAAGAAAAATGCAATTATCCAAATTTATAAAGATAATATAATCAAAAAATTTGAAACCCAGTTATCTAAAAGATATCAATACAATATCAAAATTCCAAAATGTAAAACCAAACAAATGCAAAATAACTATAAATATTTAGGAATAAAGTATTTCAACAACCTTCCGATTGAAATAAAGAAATTAAAGGATATTAACATACTTAAACTAAAACTAAAGTTACTCTTTCAGAAATAATCAATTAAATAATTGCCTGTTTTTCCCTTCATTGATATTTATTATCAGTCTATACTCATCCACTGTATTTAGATTTTGTCTCTTTATATATTGTTCCTATCATTTATATACTTACTTATAGCATAATGATATTTTATTTTTCTTATAATTAGTGTAACTCTCTCACCAAGCACAAGAACCAGTTTCTTCATTGGTGAGATTGCGAACATAAATATATTTTGTAATGTAAATATATACTTTATGTACTCACATTATATCCTGTACCCACTTTATATATATATTAAATAATAAAAAAAAAAAAAAAAAAAAACTTCCAAGCACAGTTGGGTCCGTCTGATGATTGATTATTGCACTATTTGAATCATGTCGGAGTTAATTTTTACCTCGTCGAAGGCATCGATGATAAGTCTCAAAATCAAAACATTAAAAACGTACAACTGTTTTCAAACACGTCGAACGCATTGATGATAAATCTTAAAGTATCACTATCAAAACAATAATAACGCGTATTAAAACACACAAATTTCGACCACAATTCGCTTTTATGTTTAAATTAACGAGAAAACTTCTTAAAGCAAAATGCAATGTAAACAATGTATAAACAATCACATAAACACGGCCACCTGCGGCAGCCCATAAACCAAAACTGACCTACTTACGATTTAACAGAAATGGAACATCTGCTTATCGTGCGCCTCTTTCCTTCATATGTTAATTGAACCCAGCATACTAGAGAAAGCTATATTTTGCGAATATGTCAGAGATAGGTATGAATATTAGAACAATAGATGTTTTAACCCTGCAGAGCAGAAATATTTTATGATTACACCGGATTAAATGAAGGGTGATTTCAAAGTAATGCTTTAAATCCGGGTTTCTTTATTCGTTTTACTTTTAAATAGTTTTAATTAGTTGGGTACTTTGATCTTCAGTAATAATTTATAAGAATTTGATCCAAAAAAAAATCAACTTCTGACTCGATTTTCTCGAAAACGAAAGCTCAAATCAAAAAAAATTATACTATAAAATCGACTCCAAATGTAATGTAGATTCACCAGTTTCCCGCTTGTACCACGAGTTTCCGGACACCGTGTATATTTATAACCAACCGGTTTCAGTTCATAACATATTGTAATGTGTTTTTATTAACCCTGATGAAGGTTCGGGTTGAACTGAAACCGGTTGGTTTTAAATTTATAAAATAAAGTGGTATTCAAACAAAGTTATTTTAGTTTAATTATTATAATTATGTATACCCACAAAGTGTTTGCTACAAGTGAAAAATTATTTCTTGTTTACCTATATTTAATGTAATGGCACAAATAATCTGCTTTTACTGTAATAATATAACAATGTGTACTATCCAATATGTCGATTCCATAGCAACTAAAGCATTTTAGGGTTGAGTATGTAGATAATGGAAACAAAGTATGGTGATTATTATTATATCCCTAGTGTGGTGATTTAATGTATCACATGTAAGAAAATGTATTATTGTATTATCATGTATTCTATAAATAAATAAATAAAGGAGGTAGGCTCTGAATCATTATTGGTATGAAACTTTGCATGCACAAGTGTAGCCAACATTGTTCACCCATTCCGCTTTTTGCTTCTTCCTACACACCAAACACGTAACCGTCCATGCAGTTTTGTTGTCACGCTTCCGTACCATTTCGATATATCCCATTGTTTCTATTGTCTATAGTTGAGTAGCTTTATTTGCAGCACTTATAACAATTTTTCTATTGTCTAAAGTTGAGTAGCTTTCTAATATGTGATTCCCCTTATTTAGAACAGGTAACTAAAATTAAATACTTAGGTATTATTTTTGACAGCAATTTGAAGTGGAAACAACATATTACCACTACAGCAAACAAACTTAGAAAATTCATTTACTTTTTTAGACAAACTCGCAACTTTCTCAACCTAAGCCAGCTCAAAACAATCTATGTACTATGCACTTTGTCAATCTTTAATAGAATATGGTATCATAGCATGGGGAGGAGCAAACGCTACCGCCATTGATCCAATATCTAAAGCTCAGAAACTAATAATAAAGATTATCCTCAAACTACCAATCACAAGCAGTTCGGATGAAATCTTTAGGAAAATCTGTGTTATGTGTAGACAGGATGTTACAAGGCAACTTTATGCCAAAAACATACTAACATACCTCTTCAAACACAAAACTACTTTTGACAATATCCAAACTGCTCGTGATACTAGAACCAAAAGACATAATTTCTTACAAATCCCTTTCGCTAAAACAACTTTTGGCCAGAGAAATTTGAGATATTTTGCAACAAGGCTATATAATGCTCTCCCACTAGCCATTAGACTGAACGATTTTTTTTAAAATATAAAACAGACATCAAGTCTTGGATCATCAGCCAAGACAGATCCAAGATCAAAAATTTTATAAAAATCCCTTCATAAGTATGTACTCCAACTAGATGCTGATTGACAAATTTATTATTATTATTTTTTATCTTTTTCACAATGTCATTTAATGTAATGAAATATTTTATGTAGCAAAAAATATGTAAACATTAATTTATGTATCAAATACGTCTGTCTCGACACAGGTTTATTCTAGTGAGACAGACATCGAAAAAAAAAACCTGTAAAAAAACTTTATATTGATAATAAAAAAATTAAAAAAATAAAAATTTCTTTGCAGCACTTATAACAATGTTTCTATTGTCCAAAGTTGAGTAGCTTTCTTTGCAGCATTTATAACAATGTTTCTGTTGTCTAAAGTTGAGTAGCTTTCTTTGCAGCACTTATAACAATGTTTGTATTGTCTAAAGTTGAGTAGCTTTCTTTGCGGCACTTATAACAATGTTTCTATTGTCTAAAGTTGAGTAGCTTTCTTTGCGGCACTTATAACAATGTTTCTATTGTCTAAAGTTCAGTAGCTTTCTTTGCGGCACTTATAACAATGAGGGTAACATAACATGAATGCACCACTGATCATTTGATTGTAAACGGAAGACGGAGAGAATATGTGAACCCCTGTAATCATTGGAATGACAATTTAATTTTTTTATTAAACTTGTTTTCAGAACAGACTACACTGGAGAGAACTTTGTGAGATTCAGTGGAGACACCCAGAAACACGCCGTAGCTCAGCTGTTTGCATGGGAGGCACATGACAAAGGAGTTGATGTTCATCTACTGGCTGAGCCCACTAAACTAGAGATACTGCAAAAGGAATATGACAAGAAAAAAGAACAGTTTAAGAGTCAGGTGAATAAAACAGCTATTTCATTTATGTGTGTCAGAATCACGTATATTATTTGAGACAAAAAGTTCTGATGAACAAATCAGTATCGGCACTACTTCGTATCTCACACCTCACCTCATTTGAGGTGGGCCACCTCAACACCTCATTTCAGTATATGAGTACCTCAAGTCAGGTCTCCTGAGACAAAATGATTTCAAAAAATGAAAACATTATGTCGGGGCCACAACGTTTTCCATCGGCCACGGAAAATAAAAACATTGTGGCCCTGCCCCAATACTTTTTGTTTGTTTTTAATTTTTTCAGATGTTTTGAAAACATTTTGACTGCTGACGATCAGTAAATGTATTTCTATTGTACACCGAATGAGAAAGACAAATTAAAAGATATCGCTGTCATAATATATTGGATTTCTATCTGTAAACTAAGACTAAATTCATCCAAAACAGAATTTCTCTGGACAACAACAAAGAAGCGCCAATCAATATTAGACCAATCTCTTCTCATTACTTCTCCTTAAAAATGGTATATAAGTTGCACTAGATACAGATCTTTCACCCGTGTCAAATCAAATCTATAGGGAGAGATATTCCGGCTAATGCCACAATGATGGTTGGTTGGTGGTTGTACCACAACTTGACTAACTAACTATTGCAATGGCATAAATACATGCAAGTCTCCCTAAAATGTACACTGACAGACTTCAGTCAGTTTTCAATGCTGCAGCAATACTGATAACCAACCCTTCCAAATATTCTCACATACCAAAACATCTGCGAAACTTTCTTTGGCTTAAGTATCCTGAGAGAATCCAGTTAAAACTATGCTGGATGGTTTATAAAGCCATACATAACGTGGTGCCACCCTACTCTGCTATGGAACTATAAATCCCAAAATGATGGCGTAATCATTTACATCAAAAATTACACACAACACTCTGTTGAAGAAATCTCAATCACAAATTCAAATTGTCTTAAACTCGAAATAGAAAATAGTGTAACGATATTATCTATATACCGATCACCGAGTGCGTCTAATATGTATAACACTTTTAAAATTTCATTTCAAATGACGTTAATACTAGGCAAACAATCCTTCGATCAACATCTTCAACAGTCGTAGGTAGACTCTCTATACCTATGCGCAATCCCAATACCAATTTCGGAGACAGGACTTTTACAGTAGCTTCACATTTGTGAAAGGTCGAGCGATCATCTGATTTCAGAGAAAAACTAAAAACTCAACTTTTTAAATTGTTGTATCCAGACAGTATTTTGTCATTGGTATTTCAGTCCGAGGGATTTTTTTTCTTATTTTTCCCTGATCACCTACTTCCTTTATAACAGTGTCTTACACATAAACTATTTTTATATAGTTTTATTAATAATAATAATAGTTTATAACTTACTTTTTTAAACTTTATACCGCTGACAACACAGACTGAAATCATAACAATATGTATTTGTAAATGTAAATAAGTATATTAGTCATAAGTCTAGTTTTAAGCCATAGTTGAAAGTTATATTTTAGCAGCATTGTGTATTTAGTCTCTACTCGATCTACTAAGTACCCACTCGGTCGTAAACATGTTCAGTCTTACTTATAAAGATTCCGGATTGCTCGGACTATATCATCTTTTAGGATGTTGTGTGTAGGGCCTTTTTTAAAGAAAGGAAGGAGAGGATGTTCTGGGAAGGTAAAAGGTATGAGGGTTGGGTAGGAATCTAGGGATCAGTGTCCAGGAGTGACGGACATTAGAATAAATCCCTCCCTCCGCGGCGATGGGTCGAGAGATCAGCTGGAGAGGCCAAAGGGTCTCAAACTCATTCTACAATGATGTCCAATAAAAGAAGCCAACCTAGGTTGGTGGTGTAATGTTTGTTTGGTGTAGTTGCCTTCCAAGCAGTGGGTTGGATTGTAATTCGTATTACTTATGCCACGTTAAACTACTTCTGTTTTTAGCTTTCTGTTAATGTAAACATCTCTAATTTATACCAGTCCTTTGTGTAAAATTAAAAATTTTGCTGCATTACTGATGTAAACAGAATGACAACCGCAGGCTACAATCTCTTTGACAATCATAACTTTTCTAAGTGCTAAATACTGTTATTTCTTGACATTCCGCAATGCGCATTAATATAATGATAAATATTTCAGGTGAAAGAATCAGTTCTGGATAAGTATGGGGGGGCAGAGCACCTGCAGGTCCCCCCCAAGGCTCTCCTGATGGCCCAGACGGAGCAGTTCATGCAATACAACAGAGATGGTACACTCATACAAGGACAGGAAAAACAAGTGGCCAGGTATGTTCACTCAAAACTCCCTTTTAACATTTTTAGATTAATCCATACAAAACCTGACTGTGCATTCCTTTTTTCGGTTCTTGTCACATTTTCCTCGAGGAAGGCTCCCGTGTCCCGTTTTCAGAAATGCTACATCCATCAAATTAATAGTGAAATATTTATAAAGATTACACAAGCCAATTATATCCAGATTTAGAAACTTATCCACCCTGCAGTCTGATTGGATAAATTTCACAAAAATAATAAAAAGGGAAGAAGAACAAAAGTAATGGATATAACAGGGGCATCGCCAGCTTCCAAGCAAGGAGGGGGACAGTTAATTTTTTTTATAGAGCTTACAGAGAAGGAACAAAGAAGTAGTCAGAATAAAGTAGAAATATTTACATAGAAGCTGACGTGTACCCGGCGTTGCTTGGGGTTATGAACAGGTCCGTTTTAAGCCGTGAAGGGGCCTAAAATATTCTTTTGCATTTGGTAAAATAAAAATTAAATGTATGTTTTCTTTTTTAAATGTGTTAGACTACCTAAATAAATATAAAAAAAGTCAAATAGCACATTAATCCAATTACTCAATAATATTGGAACCCTGTGGAACTATCATACCCTCTTATATCATATCATTACTTACAACTCACAAGTCACGGAAAAGCGCTAAAGGGAAAAAAAATTCCGCGGTATCCCCTTGGAGTAGGTATGTGGTGAGGGTGAACAGAATCATTATATTCATAACATTTTTTTGTCACTAGAGGGCGGTAGTTGTACATTAATGAACTTGTTAAAATATAACGTCACATGTGCGTTTGTCGCAAAGCAATGAACGTATAATATGAATGTGAAATATTAAGTAAAAAAACAACTTAGTAAAAAGGTATGACTTATTTGCAGAACCTACTATGTTGGTAAAGCATTTAATTTGACATTTTTTATAAATGTTTCATCATTCACTTGCTGTTGTCATTAGTGTTGAGGAACATTTCCGATACATATAGTTTGTTTTACACGGTGTTCTCAAACTCGTGGTATAAACGGTAAAACCCTTTATAGGTCATAAGTCCATTGAAAGAATCCAACATAAATTTCTCAGAACAATTAACTTCAAATTAGGAATTCCCTCTGACGACATTGATTACGATTCATTATTACAATTAATGCATCTCTTATCGTTAAAACATAGAAGAATACTTAATGATATAATTTTTTTATTTAAAATAATCAATCACCGGTTTGACTCCCCTGAATTAACTTCGTTGATAAACTACCATGTTCCCTTGTCATATAACAGATTTTAGGCGCGAAGATCCTACAGTTGCTAGCCTGAGTAGCGGGAACTATCAGGTTGGTTGCTGGGCCAAACGTAGTTAAAAACGCGCAAAAGATCCGCTAGAGTTCCCCCCACCCCCGGCGACCAAGCGCCTCGTTCCTCCTTCTTACGCCCCGACCTCTGACCTAGCTGGACGTGTGCTCGTTCCGGCGCCCGCGTTCCCAATTTCGCACCGCTCGGTCGAAAAGCATAATGTACGAGAATGGCGCGCTTTGAACATCGACAGGCTGGCACCGTTTGTTTGAAACACGGCGCTCAGCCCTACAATCAACAGGATACCCCGACAACACCACGCTGTGAGTCTCTTACGTTTCCTATTACCCCTTGAATGTGTCCGCTAATAACCTAAATTCGTCCACGCTGCCTGTCGGTCTAGAGAGAGAGAGCTGTTAATTATTCCCCAGAGAGAGATTAGGGAACCCTTTGATGATAATTCCAGTTAGGATGTAACAACCTGTATTCTATTGTTATTCACCCATGTAATGTCCATTTTGCCGCTCAAATACAATGTTGATTCATAAAAAACCTAACCTCTTTCATTTGGGAATAGCAGTCGTATGGGAGTGTTTTGTGTAGACGGTGGGATATGGATTCTTGAGCCTCGCGCTGACCCCGAACCCTGACTATGAGAGAGACGTCTCATGCCCCGCTCTGAGCTGGCCGAGGGAAAGTCAGGGCCCCCCAGGTCCGACGCGCGACACCCTGTAGACCAACTAGACTCAAGTCACCTTATTATTGCAACAATACTGGAACTAACGCAGAACAAAATTCAATAATCCATCGCTTGCACAGATTAGGCAATGAATATTCCAACATCGATCACGCTGATTGTCTATTATCATATAAAAGATGCATAAAACAAAAATTGTCGAATAATACCATACCATCATAATGTTTATGTACTTCAGATTAAAAACTACTAGTACTCGATAGGTAGAAGCTGATATCAGTGCATTATATATCATAGTCATCATAGGTAGGTACTATGTAAAACTTTATCGGACTGTCAAGCAGTGTCGCACATTATTATTATACACGTGATTCTCCTATTTATTACTTTTGTTTCCTTTTCATATTATAAAATAGTATTTATTTTATTCTTTTCATTTTCTAATAGTATATACCTTTCTAATTTTTATTTTATTTTATTTTTTACAAACTCTTATTGCCTTTCAGACATTTTATAAGCACTTCATTCTTGCTTATACTACTTTATTGTATATTATTACATATAATTTCTTACTTTGACTTAATACTATACTACAGATTGCTACTTATATTTTATTTATATCTCTTTTTTTCATACTTTTAACCTTACTACTATTTACTGATTAAACCATTATACTTAGATTTATATTGTTGCATTCCTTATGTTGCTGTACTATTCTCTGTAATTTAGTATGTGAATGGCACATGTTGTGCCGTATATGTGAAAATAAATAAATAAATAAGCTAAAAATGGATAGTTTTGAGACCTGCAACATTAAGGTTTATATTTCTTTATGTTTACAAGTTATAATCCCTTGGGTTGTAATCATTCTGAGGTAACGCACAGAGGTCTTGAATCGAACCAACCGCCCCAAGTTCGCACATGTTGAGTAAATTTACGAAAATCGCGTCCTGGTCAGTTTCTCTATAAAATTATCAAAGCAGTTATTCCCCTGTAATGCAAATAAATAAAAGTACATTTGTCCTTACCAACCTGTCGTTTTGTAATGAAAACAATAATTTTATATCATTTTTTTTTAAATGGACCGGAAAAAAACCCGCTGGAAAATCGAAAATTTCAAAAAAGCTAAGCAAAAAAAAGTTTTTTTCTGTTCATCAAAATGAATATAGAATACATAAATAAAACCATTAAGGGCGTATCGTTAAAAAAAAGTTGTCCTATAAAGGGATAACTTGTGAATAACCTTTCATTTATTGTCAATTTTGGGTTATGACTTTTTTTATTTGAACTTTCGTTTTCGAGAAAATCGAAGGTGAATTTATTTGGTAAATTTCTTAATTTTATATTTGATAGAATATCTATACATATTAATAACATCATTAATAAATTGACCTCGAGAAATAAAAGAAATTTTATTTTTTTATTTATATATTTGTTAAATTATTCTGTGTTATTTAGTACAACTAAACAATAATCTTTTTTCATTTATTCGTTACTTGAAGCATACCTTGTTTGGAGTATTTTTTCTGGCTGCCATGGATAAATCATATATTGATCTACAAAGAGAAAAATAATATTATTGTTTGGAACTTTACAACACAACACATAGATAGAATATCTTTGATTTGACAACGTGTGAATGGTTACGTGTTTATACGCAGAAAGGCGATGGTATTGTTAATTTCCTTGAAAAGATTTTTTTATCTGTTTAATCTAAAGATAAAAATAAAAAACGGTAATAAACTTGTTTACTCCTCATAACGAAAATCGTAATTTTTCTCCCATAGTGCCATGACGGTCACCGGTGACCGCAGTTAATTTTCTTGATTTTCATGGAAAATTTTGGTAAAAAAAAAAAAAGGAATACGTTTTGATGGTCGCCGATGCCATCTGAGTATTTTATTTTCAAATTTAAAATGGTAATGTTTCTTCATTTCCACAATGGCGTTCAACGTGTTAATACCCCCTTACCATGTAAGGTAGGAACAGTGAAAAACTAGACTTGTTTTCACTTAAAACGTCCGATTTTACCAAACCAACAAATGATCTGGAGTGAGATGGTAATTTTTGGTTTAATTACCAAACGTGCCATATGAAAAAACGTTCACTCTCCCACTTAGTCAGAGCGCGTAAAGACAATGAATTCTCTCACACACACTTGCATAAAGATGCCGCCAGTAAACAACATGCCGTTAGTGCTAACCGTTAGGAAAAGGAACGCATATTAAATGTTGTATTTTACGCCTTTTAAAAAATTTGACACTTGAAAAAATACAATACGTCAAATTTACATGAAAAAAGAGAATTTGTAAGTACTTACTGTTTTTGTAGCTTCCTTAGATTATTGCAATTCTTTAAGTGAGTCGGTATTCTACTTTTAGACCCATTAATGAAACATTTTGATGGCATTTTCGAAATATATACGCCGTAAAACAGGGAGCATATAGTTTCACCGCCATCACCGGGGGCTTCCATCCCGGAATAAGTAAAAAACTGTGAAATGTGTTGAAAATTTGGTGCAAGATTTATTTATTTATTTATTTAATATCAACGGTATAAATATACCATAAACAATGATAACATGTCACAGTCAAAATATTTAAAAAAAAGAATTACAAATATATGTGGCATTTGATTGTGAAATGACATTAGAGAGTAAGTAGGTAAGTAAGTAAACAAGAGATACAAGTACATAAGTTTGTATAGTGCAAATAAGGTAGAATTAGATTAAATTAATATTGATTGAAAAGATTTGATAGCATAGCCCTCTTGTACCTACCTTGCGTGCAGTTAAATAGATCTGCCACATCTGCGTATCTATTACTAACTTCATGCAACCTAGGTACAAGCGAGTGTTTGGAATACTCAGTCCTGATATTGTTGCATTTAAACAAAATTTTAGAACGAGTAGCTCTCGTGGGTATATGAAATTCAATGAGGTTAATTAAATCAGGACTGTCTATACTACCATTTACAATTTTGAACATAAATATTAAGTCGGATATAATTCTTCGATCTGAGAGTTTTAATAAATTTAGATTTTTCATCAAGTAATTATAATTTATATTTTCAATGGGAATACCGAGTTTAAAATTAATGTGTCTTAGGAATTTATGTTGAATTTTTTCGATTGAATCTGAATGTAATTTGTAGTGGGGGGACCAGATCGAGGAGTTATATTCGACTTGACTACGAACCAGGGATGTATACAAAATTTTTAATGTTGAAATATTCTTGAAACCTCTGGAATTTCGAAGAATGAAGCCTAGCATTTTCATTCCTTTATTATTAATATTATTTATATGCGATATGAAGTTTAATTTAGAGTCGAAAGTTATCCCCAGGTCATTAATTTCTTCGACAGAGGTAAGGATTGAGTTATTGAGTTTATATGAATGAATAATTGGTTGATTTATTCTGTAAAATTTAATTGAATAACACTTATTTATGTTCAGATGAAGTTTGTTAAGAGAACACCAATTAATTAACCTGTTCAAATTATTTTGTAGACAGATACAATCTTCAGCACTTTTGATTATTTTAAATATTTTTAAATCATCTGCGAAAAGTAACGTATTAATATCTTCATCAAATATATTTACAATATCATTTATGAACAGTAAAAATAATATTGGGCCTAAATGAGACCCCTGTGGTACACCACTGGTAGCTATAAATTGATTGGAAATGAACAAATTGATTTTTACAAGTAAAACTCTATTAGTTAGATAGCTAGCAAACCATTCTAAAAGTTTTCCGCCAATACCGAGCTTACGTAGTTTGATCAGGAGAATTTTATGGCATACTTTGTCAAAGGCCTTGATAAAGTCCGTATATATGGAATCGACTTGAGTTCTGTTAGCTAATGCGTTTGATATATAGTTTTCATATAACGAGAGATTTGTCAGAGTTGATCTACCTGACAAAAATCCGTGTTGATTCGGAACAATGAGATGGTTAATACATGGTGAAATTTTATCAAGTAATAGTTTTTCAAAAAGTTTAGGAATTACAGATAGCTTACATATTGGTCTATAGTTAGTAACATCACTTTTATTACCCTTTTTAAATATAGGAGTTAGATAACAACGTTTCCAAATATCAGGGAAGCACCCTGTGTCAAGGGATTGATTAAACAATAGAAAAATCGGCTCAGCCAGTGAAGTAATGCAATTTATCAGAATATTGGGATGTACATTATCAGGTCCAGCCTTTTTGTTTATGTCTAAGGATTTGATTTTACTTATAACATCGTTTATGTTGATGTGTATGGCAGGGATATGTATGCTCTCGTTAAGCGACGAAGGTGGTATATAATTGTCTGGGATATCTTCGTCATAGACGCTTTTAAAATAATCAGCAAAATAGTTAACTTTTACATTCATGTCAGTACTACTCTTTTCTTTGAAGTGCATTGAAAGGGGTAAACCTTGTTTGTTTTTTCTAAGAGAGTTAACGTGAGTGAAAAAGTTTTGTATATTAGAAGGTATAGAGTTTTCGATTCCATTTATATAATTGAAATATGAATTTCTTGATAGTTTTTTACATTGAGTTCTATAGTTGTGAAATATCTTGTAGTCGATAAGAGAGTTCGATTCTTTAAAGTTTTTGTGTGCAATTTTTTTACAGATAACTAGGTTTATTAGCTCGCCACTGAACCATTTTGGGAACTTCGCTTCCTTGAAGTGTGAAAGTGGTACAAAGCTTTCAATGGCCTTATTAATAATTTTGTAAAATAATTCAAGATTATAGTTAATAGTATTATTATGGTGAAGAAATGACCAGTCTTCATTTGCAAGATATTGATTCATGTTAGAATAGTCAGCTTTGGAGAAATTATAAGTTAGGTTAGGAAGAACAGTTGTGTCATCTGGTGAGTTAGTAGTGATGGTTATGCTTAGGGCGGGGTGGTGCCAGTCTAGGGGGAGAAGCTCGTCAACTGATTTAGCAATATGGACTGAGGTATCACTGCAGAATACTAAATCCAGCAGCCGATTATTGGTATTGTAGACTTGATTGACTTGATGTAAAGAGAGTAAGTTCGTCATATCTATTATTTCGCGGGCATTTTCTGGTAGGCTTAAGTTGTTATAAGAGTCCTTATTCATCCAATCAATGCAAGGGGTATTATAGTCACCAAATAAAATTGTTCTGGCATCAGGGTATTTATTTTTAAAGGTTTCGAGGTCATCTATGTGGTTTCTGTAGACTGTGATATTGGATCCAGGAGGAATGTAGACACATCCCAGTAGAATTTTGCCTGATTAAGTATTTATTTAATTTTTAATATCCACAGATAGCATAACGATAATAAGAGGCCGTACTTCTACAGATGTGTGTATTATATACATATTTTAAATTAAAAATATTGTGTAAAGCCGTTATTAATGCGATAATCATAGATCCAAGTTTTAAAAGTGGGTTGTATGGTGTATAAATGTTTTTATTTTTTATTGTCGAATGCCTACAACAACTACAAAAAAAAATAGGCAGACTGAAAAATAATAGTCCATTAATTGGTAACAAAGAATATGAAGTCTGAGAATGACATACGAAAGGTAGTATTAAGCCGTTTTAGAGAGCCGTTTTCCAGCAAATCACCACTCTGCCCTATAACCCACTCTTAAGCGTTTAGTTTTGAATAAATCGAATTAGTTGTAAAATCATTAGTTGGAATTCTCGATTTTTCAATGACCAAATAAGTCACGGGCAAACATTCAATTTTGCAGGTTTTGTATTTCCGTTAAAAAACGTGCAACTTCTAATCAAAATCTGTTTGTGCTGTTAAACATTCTAATAATAATAATAATAACTTAGCATTTATATAGCGCAGTTTAGTGTCATTTCACTTCAAGTGCGCTTTTGTACATAAAGACATTCTGTAGTTACTACTCGGCCCCTTAGGGTCAAAAAAACTTATCTCATTTTTCTCTACTTTACAGGAGAGCAAGAAAACATAGTTCTCAATTAATCAGTGTTGTATACTTTTAAACAAACCAAACATATTAATAATTTCTTCTCATTTAGTTAAAGGATGGTATTTTGTGCTTCTGAACCATCTTTTAAATATAAAATAGTAATTCATTTTACCATCCGTAACTCAGAATCGATAAAAAATTGAGTTACGTTTTTTTGACTCTAAGGGGCCGTACTGGCAGTGTGGTATGATTCAAGATAAAACTTTGATATTGACTGCTAATATAATCTAATGAAGTCACTAAATCGGTAAGCTGTGTAAAAAAAACTGTAAAAAGAACTAAAAAATTGTCAATGTCAAAGTGCCAAAAAATGAATCGTTTGTGTCTAAATCATTTGGACACTTATGACGCCACATTACACATTGCTTGCGAAGCCGTGGTGGGTTGCTAGTATTTTATAACTTAAGTGAAGAAATTTACTTAAGCTAACTTTTGTCTTTCGAATTAGATATCTACAGTTTTTGAAAGAGTGATTGACTCCACCACCATTGTGATTTCGTTACCCGGTACAGTTTCCAAGTACCTACTAGACTAGAAAAAATGAACAAATCATTAATATATGTACCTGTATACATGATGTTCGGAAATTCGTATTACAAGAAAAGCTGGTGAATCTACATCAAATAGAGAACCCAAAATATATTCTTTTTCAAAAATTTTAATTTGCATTTTAAAAGACATTAAATATCTGATATCAATCCTCTAGCACTGATTTTTTTTTTCAAATTTGACCGAAAGAATTCCTTGGGACTAAATTTACCTTAAAAGAAAGCTCTAATCAAAAAAAGTTACACAGCAAAATCGACTCCAAATGTGATGTTGATTCACCAGTTTCCCGCTTGTACTACGAGTTTCCAGAGACCGTGTATAAAAGCAATATTTATGTTAATTCTTTAATAATAAATTTATCTGTTTCCTTAATAATGTGCACTTATTAATTTAAGAAAATATGAAGATTTAAAAAACGACAATGAGGTCATTTACTTCATATACCTATATATAATTGTTTTGGTTTCTCTGTTTTCCAAACGTTGTGTACCTACACAAAATTTAAAAATGAAATAGATTGATAAAAAATGTTCTGTAAATTCAAGTAGATGGGTAGGTACCTAATGTTGTAAATTATATGCTTCAATTATGGTTTTATTGTATAATGTTACAAATTGAGTTCTTCAAAAAATGATTGTAAAACATTTTAATGTTTTTGCATGAACATCAAAAAATAAAATAAAACATACTTTTTGGCGATGCTTTTTTCTTGAATAAATCAGGACAGGAGGCTGGTGTTAAGGCGAAGCAATGCTAAATCACTATTTAACGAATTGGCTTACATTATGAACACCAAAAAATATGCTTTAGATAAATTGAAGGTTTTCCTATCGTTTCGCTTGAGTAGAAAACAAATAAATAAATAAATTGCTCAGTAAAAAATATAAATGTAAACTACTAAATTTTTTTTCAATAGAAATGTATGAACGCATAAAGGAAACAACTTTTTAAAAATACAATATTTTAGCTAAGATTATCTGTGACGGTTTCACTTGATTAACTTTTTTGCTTTCTTATAAAATTATATATACAAAATAAATAAAAACCAGTTTTGTGCTTGAAATCGAACCTTTCTAGACTCCGTTTGTCAAGCGATTTTATTGCCTATTACCTACAATATACGGTATAGCAAGAATATACACACTTTTTTGGCTTGTAGCTTCCTCTTAAGTGGGAATTTAAACCTTATCGCCATCTACATGAGGAGGGTTTTTGTTAGCGGCCTGATTCCAAATGTTACACAGCTTGATGCATCGCCTTAACACATTGTACAATTCTTATCAATTTTATTTGAGCTTCAGAAAAAAATATTGTTTTGTTGTGATGTTAATCCACCGTAAAACTTTTGTGATATAATTATGTATTTCTAGGAGTAAATATGAAGAGGATGGCTTGATAAACAATCATACCTGCGTGTGGGGATCTTTTTGGAAGGCGGGCAAGTGGGGCTACAAGTGCTGTCATTCCTTTATTAAGGTAATTAATAATAACACTTGCTTTAAATACGTTTTACATTCCTACCTTTTTTTCATGTATACTACCCAAGTAACCGTTGCACAAAGCAATGAAAGTAGTACATTTATGTTTTACAAAGCTACACAACGGTTATCGGGAACTGTCAACATGGTCTAAATGTCATGGAGTGCCAATATTATGTACGAGCTGTTGAAAGGCCCTGGGCCCTGATGCTAAGCCCTGTGGGCGGCTTTTGGTTGGGCTTCGCCCAGTTTAAGTGTTTGTGACCATTTATATGGCTTCGCCCATTGATGTATTATACTAGATTTTCCCTCTCTAGTTAATTTAATTTTAAAAATAACCCCACCTAGGAGTAATTTCACAATACACCTTCCGTCGAATTCCGCCGCCTCACCTTAGAAAGCCTAGATTTTTATTTTTCTTTAAAGTTTTTTCTCGTTAAACCACAATCAGTTTGTCAACAGGATGTAGGTATTCAATTACAATGTAAATATGTAATAATATTATTACTAATTATAAATATACATAATTTTATTGCTACTTATTAGATATTCATATTATTATTATCGGCACACAGTCTAAAATAACACTAAATCTATATGCTATTAAATAACAACTATTAATTTGTAGTAATGATTAGTATGAAAGATTTCTACTTATAAATCATGTTTTCAGCAAATATCTGAATCTATTTGGGAATTTATAATTTTTTATGTTACTTTGCAACATGTTGAATATTTTGGGCACGTTATATTCTAGGGTTCGCTGTCCGTATTTATTACTGTATTTTGGAACAAGCAGCCTTCATTCTTTGCGAACCTAGTGTCGTGTTCATGTTCCAATTTATTTTTATATTCCGAGTCAGATATATGCTGAATCAATATTTTGTACCATAGGCCTACACAGGCAAGATATTTAAGTTTTAATACAAAAATGAAATGTTACGTCTCTGTGAAAATTTTTTTTTTTAAACCAATAATTTAACCATGGAATTTTGAACTGATTGTAGGTAATATAAGTTAGTTTTACAAGAATGTCGCCAAGTGGTTATTCCATACCGTAGAGTTTATTCTGCGAGTGAGATGTAAATGATTTTTTAAATATTCACAGATAAAATAAATACATGTTCCCAAAATATAACAGAACACAAACTTATTCCTCAAATCCATAATTCTTCAAATAATGTAGTTTGTAGTTTATCAGCCAATAAGAGAAGCCTGAACAGCGCGCATCACAAATATGGAGATGAACTTAACAATCCAACTTAGTTTAAACTTGCTGTACAAACGTTCAAAATCGTAAGCGAAACCACGGATATTTTGTGTCAGAGGTGTTGTTGTAATATAGACATAAAGACGTCAACCCACATATTTAGGCCACTTATATTTGCTGAATCAGGAAAAGAATAAATAAATAACAGAAAATGTTTTTTATTTTTGTTTTTAAATTCTGTACAGGTCCTATAAAACCAAAAACAGGAAACGTATACATTTTTATTACTGTGCATAGGTTTGTTTGGTGCTTTTATGAGTGGAAGAGGGTGCATGGATCAGATCTTCTCATTGCGTATGCTCACTGAGAAGTTTCTGGCAAAAAACCAAAAACTTTTCTGTGCCTTTGTAGATCTACAAAAAGCATACGACCGAGCCACGCCGAGAAAAAACTTATAGAAGGTGTTGTCCAAGTATGGAGTGAATATGAATCTCACTCAGGCAATTGCGTCTCTATATGAGGGAAGCGTTGCATGTGTTAGGGTGAACGGTGGTTTTATGGAGTGGTTTGATATCACAAAAGGCGTTAAACAAGGCAGCGTAATGTCACCGTGATTATTCAATCTATAGATGTATAATTGTATGCAAGAATTGAAAGTGGTGGGATTGGGTGCGAATGTGAGTAATCTGAAAGTATGTTGCCTGTTGTATGCTGATGATGCGGTGCTGATTGCTAACAGTATGTAAGATCTACAGTCTCTCGTGTCTAGGATGAACGAAGTATGTATGAAGAATGAGTTAATGATGAATGTAAGTAAGTCTAAAGTAATGTTGTTTGAAAGAGAGAGTACGAAAACAGTGTGCAATATAGTTGTGAATGAGGAACACTTGGAGCAGGTGGATGAGTTTGTGTATTTAGGAAGTATGTTTATGAGAGATGGGAAGGCTGAAAGAGATATTGAAAGAAGGGTAAATGCAAGTAACTCCATTAATGGAGGACTGAACGCAGTTGGTGCTAACAAAAAATTGTCCCAAGAAGCGGAGAACCTACCACGATGTATGAAGGTTCCATGTGAGGCATGGAACTGGCAGAGAAAGGATGAAAGTAGACTGAATGCTGTTGAAAGGAGATCTCTGAGCATAGCATTACTAATTTCCTTGCTAGCTAACTATCCTGATCTCACACTTTGTTGGCTTGCTAGCCAGTTTCTATTTTCTTTGTGCCCTTCTTCCAGAGATTTTCTCCTCCCCAGCTCTTTGTACAACGAACCTCGATTTAGCAAAATTATTTAATAAATTGTTTATTTTAGATGTCTTACTGCGTTGGTGAGGCTGGAAAATCTGTAGTAATGGATGCAGATCAGAGCACAGCTTCCAGGACTTCCTTCTTCAAAGCTCCGGCTGCTGTGATAGAGGAAGTTCCCGTGGAAGAGAGGGAGAAGAAGAAGGTTAAAAGTGAATCCAGCAGCGATGGCAGTTCCTCTTCATCTTCCGATTCGGAGAAGGATGTGAGAAGCAAGACAGAGAAGATCAGTAAAAAGAAAAAGAAGAAGAGAAACAAGAAGAAAGAAAAGAAGCTGAGCAAAAATGATAAATTGGCTAAGGTACGTCTTACTAGAATTGATTTATTTTACAAGCCATTTGTACATAATAGACATACATGAAACATTTTTTCACAGCAGTGAATCGATTCAATCTGATTCCCCTAGTCTTGTGAATTGATTCATTTTAAACATTCTTTTACTTCACAAAAAAAAAGCCCTAAATTCTAATTTTCTTTCTGAAACACTGTTGACGACAACGGAGGTATTTATTTTATTAATACAGGATATTAGAAAGAAAAAAAAAATTAAAAATGTGATACAAGTGGATATTAGAATGTGTAAATCGATAGAATATCTACCCTTGGTTAGTACACGCTTATTTTGAATCTATACAAGACCATAGATTGTACGCTCTATGGTTCAGAAGTATTAAGAAATAAAAATACAATTTCACATTCTTTTAAAATATACTCTGCGTAGAAACAGAAGTAACAAGGTTTATCCAGTAATAATAATAATTGGATGGATTTTGTGGCACCATTTTTGCGAAAAATCACCCCAAGGGCGCTTTACAAATTTTACTTTCTACCCGGGCTTTATCTGATTATTTACAAACAGATATATAATAAGTTAATTTGCTCTTATTGTTTATTATTTAAGTTTATTGTTTTCACACTCTTATTTGACATTTAGTTGGTTATCTTTTATTATACTTTTGTTTTTTTAGTATTTTCAAGGGAAATGAGGCAACATCCCTTTGAAATTATTTTTAAAATCAGTCAATCAACATTTTAAATTCACTTAACAATTAGTAATCCGAACTTTATAGTAATGTGATTAGAGTGCAGTGTGTTCAAAATGTATGTTTGAAAATTCTGCTAAAAAACATTCAAAATTCGCTGAAGTTGAACTTGCGACGAGGATCGGTAACTGTCGGTACGCCAGATGTTTTCAATGGAATTCTTGGAAACTCTGAATCATCAATCGCCCTTGATTATTTTTCATAATAAAGGCGCTACACAGAAATACAAATCATCCAAATATTATTGATTAGTGTTCACTTACCTAGACCTAGACCTAGGTGTTGTCTATTGGTTTTGACAGGGGCGTCAAAATTTCACTCGCACCAGGCGCCATTTGGCTCAGGGCCGGCCCTGCTAAACTCTTCAGCAAAATCCCGCCCTCATTAAAAACTCACAACTATATTATAATACTTAAATCTCAAATAAAAAGCTGGATACTTTTATAACATAGGGAGATCAGAAATAGAAAATATACTGACACCAAATACAGACTGAAACCAAAACCACTAAGTGCACTAAAAATCAATATGTAATATATTTATAATTATTTCTGAAAAAACACTACATAATATATTTATAATTACTTCATATTCCATATATCCATACTACAAAATTTGAATAATATGTAAACTAAGTCCTGAGAATATCATTATCTCTATTTGTTACAAAAGCACGTAGTTTTGGATCAGCAAAGGCATGTTTTACTGAATGTTTGGTTATTGCAGGCCCTCAAGGCGGAGGAGAAGTCCCAGAGGAAGGCGGACCAGCTGCTGGCCCTGGACGAGAGGAAGCGACCGTACAACAGCATGACGGAGGTGGCCAAGCCCACCGACGAAGAGGTGGAGGCCTACTACATGAAGCGCAGGAGGGACGAGGACCCCATGAACCAATTTGTCTTGTAAATTAATTAATAAAGTATTGTTGTACCTGGAATTGATGTTTTCTTTGTTGTTTCCTGTCTTTCCAATTGCTATCTTTTCCCCTCTACTTTGACAGAAGTTAATCAGTCAAAAACTAACATTGAGGACTTAGTGAATGTAGTTTGGCGAATGATTTAGAGGGAATATTATTTATGGATACAAGAGAAATAAGAATTATACTTCTTTTTTTTGTAAAAACTTAAATTTATTTGCAGATTTCTTTAAGGACGAGTTGTTCACAGCATTTGAACAATTCATCAAATTTAAAAGTCGATTAACAAGTGCTGTTAAGGTTCTATTCAAGTTCTGTTATTATTTCAGTTTTGTGAAGCCCCCGGTCAGTAAAGATAAAATAGAACTTGAAAATTAACTTGTGAAACAATTCATTAAATTTCAACATTCATTTTCGGGTTCTGTGAAAGTCCTATTCAAGTTCAGTTCAGGCTAGTTGCTTGACAGAACTGAAATTATAACAAAACCTGGAATTTGAAGAATTGTTCAAATCTCCTAAACAACCGTCCTTCGAGTGAAGACAGAGACAACATTATATTTGAAAAACCCCATTTTACTGATAGCTCACTCAACTTGAATAACATCCATGTAGAAGTAAATGATGTTGTAACCTTTATTAACCTTTCCCTTACTGTGCTAAAAACATCCACGCGTTCCGGTGCTGTGTAGTCAATACACATCTCAAAATAAGCGATTTATTATATTTTATATCAAAAGTGATAATAATTGTAATTTATTTGCTGAAAACATGAAAAACCATCAGCAGATGGTAAAAAAATTGGCTGCCGGCTGGCACAACAGGCGCTGGACGGGCGCTGGACACACACACAGCTATGCGGTCGTAGGTATCGATGGTCTAAATCAAAATACAACTGCGGACGTGTGGATTTCTCATGTTCCCGCATAGCGAACTAAAGCGGGACATCAATAGCGTGTCATTTCCTCGCACACTCTTCGCGTAGCAGTGTCACACAGTTGATTGTATTGGTGTATTTGTTCCCGATTTTTAACAAAAATCTCTGATTTTTTATTTAATTTGAAAACTATGTAAAATATTATTTTTTAATTCAGTGCATTTTATAGCGGAGGAATACCTAAAATCTGAACCCAGAATTTATTATATTTATTAAAGTTATTAGAAGCAATGTGTAGTAAATACACAGCACAGATGAGGAAAGGTTAAACAGCTGGATGTTAGGTTGCATGATCTCTGCACACGGCAGATAAGCTATGTAGCTTGTATATCAGTATTGCAGATTTCTGTTTTCGCATTTACATTTAATTTTTTTTTGTTTAATTTTTCTTCTATAACAGGCTAGAAAATTTAAACTGATTTGTTTACTTATTTTGTATTTTAATAAAGATTATTGACCAAAAATATTTTTGAAATATTGTGTCAGAGTTTATTTGTCCTAATTATTTCAAAACATGCATGTTAAATGAAAATGATATAAAATCATGGGCATTCAAATACCCCATAATATACCCTAGCGAGCGGGATTGTGACTTTAGTAGAAGCGAGTGGATGAAGGTTAAATTAACCTTATTGCTGATTATCTCTTATCGGTTGACATAAATATTGATAAGTAGCTTGCCCCGGACCACAAAAGTAGACCTACGCGGGAAACCCTTAAATCAGCATAGGCCACTTTTTTGGATTTGTGATATCGCAAAAAAACGTTGTTTTATTATTCTTCTAATTATTTTTTAGTATTTTATATATTATAGCTAGAGTAATAAAACTTCTTTCTCTGACTTTCTTCTACTAAAGAATTTAGAGTGATAACCCTAATTTTTAAGAAGTTGTAAGTGTCGAAGTTTAGTGACGTTTTAACAGGTTTTTTTTGTTTCTGATGGATGATTTGTCAGTACACATATGAATGTATTGATATATATTTTTGGGAGGAATGCAGATCACGCCAAACTCTAAGGCGCGGAAGAATAAATTGAGGGAGATACAGCCGATCAAAGTTTAATAAAATTGCACTTCGCGATCTGAGGGTAATTTCGGTTATACTCCCATAAACCGAATATTACCCTCAGATCGCGAAGTGCAATTTTATTAAACTTTGATCGGCTGTATCTCCCTCAATTTATTCTTCCGCGCCTTAATTCTTTTTTTAATGAGTTTCTACACACTTTTCTCATCTAGAAAGTGCATTTTTATTCAATTCCCAGAGTTTGGCGTGATCTGCATTTCACCCATATTTTTATATCGGCATTGCATGTTAAATTGTTACTTATTCTTTTCCGCTTCAATACAAAAAATATTAATGCGTTTTGTATTTGGTGTAAAATATTAACGAATATCTGAATCTTGTTTCAACGTGGTCAGTTGTTTGTTTACATAAATGTAACAATAATTTATAGATTATTTAGTCTCCTTATTAATTTGATACCAAAAACATAAGAATTTATTCATTTTTGAGGTCACACTAGCCAAAAGAGACAAACACATGACAATTCACATAAGCCTGAAAAAATAACAAAAAGATAACATTTTAAAGACAAAAAATGAGCAAAGTAAATTATTTGGAATGAGCCGCAACTAAATTTGAAAGTATTTTAATGTATTTAACAGTGATACTTTATTGAACGAAATAAAAAGAAGCACTCAAAAAGATGCACAAATATGATATCGTTTTTCTAAATTCCCGCTAAGCGCGAACATAGCGCGGACTCTGGCGGACACATATAGAAACAAATTAATTAAATGATGCAGCAGTTTCCTGTACCCTGTACCCGCTTATGACGAATTCCCGTACACAAATGTCATTTCCTTCGTGAGGGGCGTCCGCTGTGTTTGTTATTCATTTTGAATAGAAATGATGGCCGAATCCGACGCTACAGTTGACGCAACGAGACGTTTAAACGTCAAGAAACAAACCCTGGACGATGCATACGCTGCCCCAGCCAATTTCCTGGAAATAGACGTAGTGAACCCGCTAACAACCATGGGTGTCGCGAAGAAACGCTATACCGATTACGAAGTTCGAATGAGGGTAACGTATTACAATATTACTAAATTTATGTATAGTTAATTGGATTACGGCAATCGTTATTCAATATTCGTGGTGTTATTTTAGGTTGAAGCTCCCAAGGCCACGCCAATGTCAGTTCATTTAGTACCGAATATGTTTGTAATTATCGCCTTCGTTATCACCCAAATGTTAACAATTGAAACTTTAATTATTTCAGACAAATCTCCCTGTGTTTAAAGTAAAAGAATCCAGCGTACGAAGGCGGTATAGTGATTTTGAATGGCTGAGGAACGAACTCGAAAGAGACAGTAAAGTAAGTGTGCAATTATTATTTCATACATTTCTATGTGATTCATTGATGATACGGAACTGTCACTTTTCGACTGTGACGTATTATCAACTCTTCGTTTGTTTGTGGCCACTATCAATTTGGTAAACAAAAAAATATTTGTTGACGAAATTTGATTTTGCTTATTGATTTATAATCAATAAATAAAATTAAGAAGCATTTTGCATGACATAGATTTTTAATTTAATTAGCTAGCATTTTGAAACAATGACACTTACCAATAATTTGAGACTCGCCCTTTGTTTGCTTATTGTGCAATGCAATGATTTTCATAGTTCACATTTTGAAATGCTGATTTATATTTTAATCATAGTGTAATGTCAATGTGTTCAATTATCTGCTAATTCATATTTTTTTCATTCTATAAGTCTGTTTAATATCTGTTAGGAATGCTATTATAAAATGTTAAGGTATAAGATAGCCTTAGTCAGAATTACTCATTGAAGTTTCTTTTGAATGTGATTCAACTGGGATAAGGCATATTGAAGTGCTAGGATTTACACTTGTCGCATTTTTCATCATTCTTCTAGCAAATTACCAAAGTATGAAATTACATGTTACAGAAGCATCTCGATTTAGTTGAAATGTCTCCCAAATCACATGTTACAGAAGCATCTCGATCAAGTTGAAATGTCTACCAAATTACATCGATTTGGTTGAAATGTCTACCAAATTACATGTTACCAAATACCTGTTTAAGCTATTATTCGCCAGCATTTCTTTAAGTATACTACTATTGAATATAACTCAGTAGTTTGGTCTCCATCTTACAAAATTCACATTAACAACATTGAGCGAATACAAAAAAAAATTCTACGTTTTATAAATTTTAAATTAAATATCTCTGTCGAAGACTTAAAATACAATTTCTTATTAAATACTCTAAAAATACATACATTAGAAGATAGACGTAAAATAAACGATTTAACGTTCTTATTCAAAATACTTAACTCTAAATTTGACTGTTGTGAACTCCTGCAACTTATAAACATACATACACCCACAGTAACAATACGACAAAATACAATATTCTACAGCAGCACACATAAGCGTAACTACATTGCCCACTCTCTGATACAACGACTTCATACCATGGGAAATCATTACTTGGGTGATGTTGACATATTCAATACCAACTTAGCAAGTTTTGTGGATCATTTAAAACATTTATTTCAACAATACTCCTAAACACATCATGTAAACCTACAAATAGCTGTAATTTTCTGTTTTTGTTTCTTATGTTTGTATGACTTGTTGCATAGCTTTTATCAAATGTAATTTTATTCTTATTTTTTATGTTTCAAAGTATTTGTCAAATTAAAATTATACTACCAACCATGAAAAAGCCCTCTGGGCGTTAAATAAATAAATTAAATCATTTATTACAATATACCTAGCTTTTCCGGAGAAACTACTTATGGTAGATTATATACTATTTTTATAAACATGAACACATCATCTGGTAAGATGGTACAAATGGTGGCAAATGCATTATTTTGCAAAAAGGTTATTAGGAAAATAGAATCTGGCTGGCTGGCGCACGAAAGTTTTGCATCGGCGGTCAAACAGTTATATGACAATTTCTGCTCTATTTGAACAGCAGTCAGTATGAGAGCATGTACATAATTATAATTTATTTATGGAGAAAAATGTTAATGTTAAAAGTTTGTGTTATTTTTTTAAAGCTTGGGTTGTGTTCTGTTAAAGCATTGATGCACAACCCGCAAGCCCATTTTGTGCAGCCTTCTGTTTAAAAGGTTGTGCATCACTGGGTTAAAGGGTAGCTTATTTGAAAAGTTGTAAGCACAGAATGATACTGAAAGAGGTAGTTCTTTACTTATGGGAGTTCTGTGGGAGTTGCAGATCGTAGTTCCACCCTTACCTGGAAAAGCCTGGAAAAGACAAATGCCATTCAGAGGGGATGACGGCATCTTTGAAGAGGAGTTTATTGAAGATCGTAGAAAAGGTAACTTGGCAATTTGAATCCACTTCTCTAATCCCATCTAAACTTTGTGTAATTGTGCTCACATGCAAGTATCATTAACATTCATTTCAACGTTAATAATACACTATTCAATATTTTTATAGTGGAATAACTTATCGAGTAAAACCTCAAATTGTAATGTGATTATTTAAGGCGATGCCATACGTCGTGTAATATTTTGAATCGAGCCGCCATCAATAACACTCCTTACGTAGATGGCAACAAGGCTTAAATTCCCGCTTAACACCATCCAGCTGTTTTGATTTAGGCAAGAAAAAAACATGGCCAAAAAGTGCCTTTTATTTTATTTTGTGGATGTTCAGGCATAAATATTTAAATGTTTTCCAATCATTTTATAAATAACTTAATTTGCCACATTATACAGTAAAACCATAACCGAAAATGGGTTCATAAGTAGGAAATTTTGAACTTTAAAGCAGTTTTCATAGGCCTTATAAATTATTTTTTCTGGGCTTATAAAAAGACTTATGTAAAAAATACTCGATTATTTCAAAGGCCAAGATGTATTATACTCGCGGTATTTATTTAAAGCATCTGAAACATTTCTAGGCGACCAAATTTTCAAACCAAAAACATATGATTTTGCATTACTATGTATGGCATCGCCTTAATATAATTTCTAGATGCGACTGAATCTTTTTCTGTTTCACATTTTTTGATTGATTTGTTAAGGTTAAACGCAACACTCGTTGTATTCTACGTGTTCACAGATGGCGTTAATTAATTAATTTTGTTTAAATACGCTTTTGCAAGGTATTGCTTTACAATATTAAGACAAATCATTTGTTTGCGCCCGTATATACGCAATATAAATATGAATCAATAGTTTTGTTCGTTTAAAGACTTAATTCTTTCGAGAAAGGCACACAAATACAATATTTTACCGATGATTCAATCCAATATTGTATTTGTATGCCTTTCTCGATAGAATTGAATTTTTATATGGACAAAACTATTTATTCATATTCATATTGCGTACATGAGGGCGCAAACAAATAATTTGTCTTAATACTGTAAAGTAATACCTTGCAAAAGCGTATTTAAACAAAATTAATTAATTAACGCCATCTGTGAACACGTAGAATACAACGAGCGTTGCGTTTAACCTTAATATTATTTTCAATGATTTAAAAAAAAAAGTTGTTTTCTTTTTTTTTTTTACCTTGTAAAGGAGTTATAATATTGTAAGCGGTTCACAAGAAAAAAAAATTTTTTATAAAAGAAAATCGATATTGTGTTGGAATTTTTTATTTCAAATAAGTTTTTAAGGTTACTGTGGATTTAAAATTAACGGGGAAATGCTACTAGTTTACCTGTCTGCCACACCTCTATGCGAAATGACCAACCATTCATAACAATTTTTATCTTATCACTTAATCAAGTTCAGAAAACACCTTCATTGCATTTTATGTGTATCATTGTAGTTGTGATTAAGAGGCAATCTTGTGGTTCTTAACCCTTTGATCTGGATTTTTCTATGTTTGGCTTTTGTTGTGTAATACTCACCGATTCTTCCATTTTAGGTTTGGAAATGTTCATAAATAAAATAGCCGGACACCCGCTGGCGCAGAACGAAAGATGCCTTCACATGTTCCTGCAAGAGCCCACCATCGACAAGAACTACGTGCCCGGCAAAATTAGAAACACATAAGATATAAAATAATCTGCAATATTGTGTGATTTGCTTCACTGTCGACATTTTCCCATCACACTAATCCTCTCACTTTTTTTGCCCGAATGGCGCATTGCCTTATCCAAATCTGGTTTCTTTCGTTACATTTTCCTATTTTATTGTCTGATATATACAAACTTGCAAGTAAACTTACATATGCACCGGTGAGGTTTGGAGTAGAAGAGATATATTGCATCAAATACATCTGTACTTTACACCTTTTCATGTGTATCATTGTGGTTTGGAGTGAAAGATATCTTGCATCAAATACGTCAATACTTACACCTCTTATATGCATCGCTGAGGTTTTGAGTAGAAGAAATGCCGATACATCACTTAAATTAAATGCAGGTGTAATCTGTACAGATTGACATTAATATTGCAGTCAGTGGCATCGCTAGTGTAGATTTTGTAAATCTGTGGATTTAAAAAATCATCATTCATTAATTAGTTCCTCTTTTGGTCGCCTGGGAAGTTAAGTATGTCAAGCTATAATTGCTTCTCCCCTTGTATGCACCGCAGGCTTAGAGTAGAATTTTTTTTTTACATAAATTTCCCCTTCAACTAAACTTGCAGGGTGTTTTAATTTGCTTAGCCCCTTTCTTGCGTTTTACAACTTTAAATGTATTTTTGTATTGCAAGTGATTCACCAGTTTTGTCTATGGAATTTTAAAATCATTTATGAAATCTGACTATGGATTACATCACAATTCTATGCAATGAATATGTTATCATGATTAGAGTATTAACAGCAATGTTTGTGTATTTTCTTTTGGTTAGGCTCATTTGATAATACATCTGATAACATGAAATGCCTGTGCATGGTAAATAGCCGTCTAAATGCTCATGGTGTTTGTTATGAATTTAATATCTCTCTAAAATTTAAGCAATCTTTATTATTAACCGATAATTTAGTTATAGTTATCATTGGACGTGTCTCTCAGCAAGTTTCAACAGTAATTATTATTTATTTACTCATTTAACACATATTTACTTGTACTTTAGAGCACTCAACTTAATGTTTCCACTTAACAAATTAAATTATTTACCTTTTTTTTTACAAACACAGTAAATTATTATAACATATACCTACACTTCGCTTTAAACCAATAAATTACTTTTTCTTAAGCTAATTTAAAAGTTGAATCTATAGGGGGACAATCCAAGAATTAAATTCTCTATGTTATGAATGTAATTTTAATTTCTGCAATGTGTTTTAGTTTATAGTTCTATGAGCATAATCTTTGGCTAAAATTAGGTTTTTTGCAGTGTCATTGTAAAATATTTTCTTGTGTATATATGGACTGATTAAATGTTACATTTCTTAATTTATTTTTATCTCAATATGTTTAAAAAGTAAAAAAGAAATTGATTTAGCTTTGGATGGGCATACGCATGTTTAATTTGTTCTGAGAACTGCATATTTGATAGCGTTTATGTATCTAATCATTCCTTTATTCTAATTTACACATTAAAGAAATCGGTCTCACATTTCTTAATGACATTTTTAAGAAGAAAAACATATATATTAATATATAAAATATATTATTATTTTTAAGGAGTAAAGAGCAAAGGAATATATAAGATCAAGATATTGTAAATCCTTTATTTGTGCACGGCAAAATTAATATAATGTTTTTTCTCACATTTGATAATATTTTGTATTTTTGTGTTAAGAGGATACAATGAATACAAAATAGACAAACAAAACTAGCAAAATAATATTTACGTACTGTATAAAATAATGTTAAATTTTATGTTATTAAATTTGTGTTCTTTATCATATCTAACATGGTTTTATTGTTGTCATTACCATTACTTACAACTGTTATAAATAATGAGAGAATTGAAGTTGAAACAGCCATCATTTCGTGCCTATTCAGATAAACTGAATTTAAATATTAATTGCCTTATCAGGTTACATTAGTGGTTATTACAATGTTACACAGAAATTGGGAAGATAACTGCGAAACACAATATCCTACAATACAGATTGATCTGAATTAGTTATAACAACACAACTTAAAAAATTCACTAAAATAAAATAATAATGAAGTGTTGATATATTTATGGAGCGAACATTTAAATAAAATTCATCACATAGCTTTAGGTTTTTTATGCAATTATTTCTATCCTAATTTAGTATGATATCCGACATAAATGTTCACAAGGGCGTTGCGGTCGGTAGTAGTCAAAGATATTAGAAGAACGAGATGTGCTATGCGCAGTTCGTAACTGAGTGGAATTGTTTTGCCGAGTGTCGCCGGTTTTGTTCACCAATACTACTGCACACCTTCGCTTGCGCTAAGGTATCCGCACTAATACATAGAACAGATTTCTGTGCGTACACGTCCCGATACCGTTCAAAGTACCCTAATTAGGTAGTACTCCGGCTACGGTCCGGCGGCCAACATAGCATATCTCGTTCTTCTAATATCTTTGGTAGTAGTAGTTTGTAGCTGAAACATTTTTACCCTCAAAACAGGAACTAATGTTTGTTTCATTGTTCATGCAAAATATCAACAATGTTTAGTATCTTTATGATTTTAATTAATTCAGAAATTAGTACTTCGTACTGTCCCTAAATTCCAGGAATTGTATTACAGCTCAGGGTTTTCAACAAGTTCTTTGGAGTGAGCCTTCTTGATGGTAACGTTGACAGTGGATCTTGCAAAGGAGTCCATCTGCTGCCACAGCTTCTTTCCTCGCAGTTCGTTCAGCTCCGACCAGCTGTCCTTTGCTTGCCTGAAATACCATGATTTTATCACCAGCATCCGGTCAAACAAAATAACCATTAACAGTCTCCCAGTCACCAACTTGATATCTATGATTTATGTGAAATAATCAACCACTCAGAACATTAGAACGTCAAAAGACGTAAATATGATAATAGCGGTCAAGACGTTAAAACGTCTTTTCACGTAAACGCGCGAGATTTTACAAAAATCGATTTATTTCCATCACTAGTATACGGATTGCCATGATTTAAAAAACAGAGTATCGATAATGAATAACACTACGCGTCTGTATTCAAGAATATCTATGGAACGTAGAGGTGCATTAGCTAAGCCGATTGAATCTGTCATCTTGTTCGTTCATAATTTATTGCGTTTCTAAATAATTTATTAAAAATATTTTAGTTTGGACGGTTAATATTTTGAGGTTACTAATAGTTTTTAATTATATTTCTTCAATATATAAAGTGTTATTTCTTTATGATACTCAGAAAAAGGTACATTTTTCAAGGCTTTGAAATAATGGTAAGCGATTTATACATATTTTTGACGTTTTCATAAAATTTATATTTAGAAACGCAAATATTTACGTATTACAACACAATGCGATAGTGGATTTCATAATCTTTCCAAAACATTTTTTAGAATGAGGCTACGTTTCCCAAAACGTGAGTTATGAAGCTTTTAGCAAAACTCGTAAATAACACAAAAATTATCACGTTTTGACAGTTCTCAAAGGAACACATAGTAAATAAAAGTCTTTGTCTGAGAGGTTAATTAGAACATAGAAGTCAATAGAAAAATGATTTCTGTTAAGGCCGAATCACACCTGCCGCACGCTTTGTTACTCGGCTGAGCAATTTATTGGGGAGTAGAGGTGATCACATGTAGAAGAGACAGTGAGCGAGTCAGTTCTTTGAGATTATTTTAAGGTTTGTTAACATGGTTTCGCGAAGGTGGAAAAGAGAAAAAAAATTAAGAGAGTTTTACAACAACAAAGGTCACTCCTAAAAAAATTTGTTTTTCTTTCACTGACTGACTCGACTGATCGCACTGGCTTGAGTGAAGCGCCGAGTATGCAGGTAGAGGAGGTACTCACTCGACCGAGTCATTGGGCCTTGCTTTTATCCTCTGTCTCGTCTCAATCACTGGGCCGCTACTAGGCCGAGTACTGACTACTGATCACATCAGCCGAGCACTCGGTAGGTGTAATTCAGGCATTAGGATGTCAGAGCTACATTTTCAATTTGGCAATTTATACCTTAATTCTTAAATGAAAAATGTCATAGTCCACGTCCCACTCGAATTTTCTAAAGATATAGTGAAACAAATTTAACGTTAATTGTTAGGTAACCAAATTTGGTCGCAAACATCATATGAATTTGGTTTATTAATAATTAACAGGTTAAGAAGTTTTCCGATACCTTGGAAAACCTTATAAGAGAGTTTCACTGCAGTGTGAACTTACAAGCAGAAGTCGGTCATCGGAGAAGTTCCTGCTAGCACAGCCTGCAGCAGCAGAAGACAGGGCAGCACCACTATCTGCAGGAATTGGATCTGCTCCGTGGCCTGATTGGAGCTCTTGGTACGGTCCATCATGCTCAGCGGCGTGTAGCCCATCTCCCGCTCTAAATCTCCCTGGGGAATAGAGTAAAAATATAAATCGCAAATTCTCAAACAGTGATTTATTCTTGATCCGAAAATAAATGCTATACATTGTAATACGTATTTATAATGCGGGAGTTAATAATAATAATAAACCAATGTTTGGTTCCAGTGTCAATTTTAAGATATACTTCACACGCTCTGTCCAGATATTGTTGCCATTGTTGATCGATGATTGAATATGAGTTCAGAACCAGTGAGAGTGAATCCAGAATTGTTCCATTATATGTTGCGAACTCTTAGTAAGTCAAATGCCTTCGGAATCGGATTTATTGGACTCTTTTCGGTCGGACTCACTGGGGCTTGTAATTTCACACTGTTGCGCTTACCGAACAGAAAATCCTTAGTATATTATAAATACCGTAAATAGTCAAGTTTATACAGCGCCGTTTACGGACACACAAAGGGTGTAAAGAAGAATGATATACAGGGTGTATCGGCACGTACCCGACAAACTTTAACCAGCTATTCCTTAGCATATTTGGAGTAAAAAATCTTATGTGCACTTTGCTGTCCGGTAACGTTTTTTTTTAATAAAAAAATTATTATTCATATTTTCACCACATGTCACCACTGTTTTATCCTTTGATAAAGTTTGAAAACCCATCTGGCAAATATTTTATTCGAATTCCGTTGAATAATGCACGTGTGTACCTATATTGGCGCACGTTTACAGTCACAACGAAATAGCACGGCACCATTCGTCTCATTTTTAACTATTATTATTTAGTGTGTGCGAAAGAGCGAAGACGCTTTTTGACACACTTGCTTATAACAGCTGTTTAACACGAAACGCAACGCCAATGACAGTGATGTAGTGTGGAAATTTTAAATTTTTTTGTTTTTAATTGAAAAAAAAATGCTACCGGACAGCAAAGTGCCCATAACATTTTTTACTCCAAATGTGCTAAGGAATAGCTGGTTAAAGTTTGTCGGGTTAGTGCCGATACACCCTGTATACCGATTTGAACCTTCTACCTGGGACTACTAAATTGTACAATCAATAGGGTATTTCGTGTGAATAAAATTGAAATGTGGTGTGTGATGATCATTTTCAAAGTGGGGGTCGCGACCCGCGGGGTGTCGGGAGCAGACTGGGCACAGCCTCTTCAAATTAAAAAATGTAACAAAAAATTTAAAATTTTGGAAAAAAAATCATTTTCATCTACAACATCAATTATGTCGTATTTTTTAATCGTAGTACTCGAGCCCACTGAAAAGTCACGGACCGCCACTGGTTAGGAGTTATCATTAAGGTGAAACGGAAGCGACAATTCTCATACAATCTGTTAAAAACAACCAATATTATTTTATTTATTTAGTACTGTTTTTGAAGTGAAACTTCTATACGCGCATTATGCATTTTCGAGGACCGGAGTAAAACCGACTCATGACCGTCACGAAAAACCGTGATCATTTCGCTATAGGAGCCTAGCTAATATTATATACCTAGTTTAGGTCACTCTCCAAATTCAGCTTCGCGGCCTAGAGGCAGAGCGCCCGACTGTTGTCGTGAAGAACCGAGGTTCGATCCCCGCTTTAACCAATTTTTTTTTTCTTTTTGTGATTTTTTTAATACGAGGAAAAGTGATAAAATGCTCTCGTTCTGCGACTTTGTCAGGCATACATATAAGAAGATATCTATATGATTGTTGTCAAAAATGCACATTTATATTTTTTTATTGAGTAATTTATTTTTAGAATTTTTGCAATCGAACCTTCTAATTCTGTTTGAAACGATCGATTGAAGGAAGCGAATTTTGTATCGTAATATAATATCATATACAAACTCCGTTTTAAAAATAAGCGCGGGACAAGTCAATTGAGAAGTACACGTTGTATACGCGGTTCTCGTCGCGCGAGATACCTCTCCTCGCGGTCTAGAGGCAGAGCGTTCGACACTCGTTATGCAGGACCCGGGTTCGAATCCCATATTTTTATAACTTTTAATTTTTTTTTATCACATGCTACTCATAAATATGTCAATATTAGGAATCTAGTTAAACGTTCATTTGTTAACAACACGCCTATAAATAAATGTATGCTTTACTATAATACTAATGTACAGCATTCTTAATAATAATAATATGAAATGAAAAGAGAGAGAAGAATACTAAAAGTTTCACTTCCGTCGTGCGTAGGCTTGTAACACACTGTATTTTTTTTTTTGATTTTCTAGATTCTTATATTCCATGAAGTGGTGAATCATTTAAATTTACTGAATTTAAAGTTAATATTCTTTATACAAATAGAAAGGCGTCATTACCCCTCACAATATTTACCTCATATGGGTTTTCAAAATGTTACCTGGCTATTATAGACTTAGAGGCCTTGTGTTTTTCTTGGTATGGAAAAAGTTGTTACCTAAAAACCCTACTAAAATTGCATGTTTTGGAGCATCATATTCTTCAGCTTCAGCATCACCAGCAACCGACGGCGGCTATATACTACATACAGGGTTTTCCAATAAGAGGTGTTATTTTGATATTCAATCGTAAAAGATCAATGGTTTCATTGATTGTGTGGCACGTAGCGTCGTCTTGTTGAAAGTAAACGCTGTCCAGATCAATACCATCCAATTCCGGCCATAAAAAATCATTAATCATCTCTCGATAGCACAACTCATTCACCGTAACTGTTGCTCCAGCCTCATTTTCGAAAAAGTAAGGTCCAATGACTCCGCCGGACCATAAATCGCACCAAACAGTCACACGTTGAGGATAGAGAGGCTTTTCAACAATAACTCTTGGGTTTTCCAAGCCCCAGATGCGACAATTTTGCTTGTTGACGAAGCCACCGAGGTGGAAATGGGCCTCATCACTCAAGATGATTTGCATTTGATTCACTCAAGTGAATTTTAATAATTTCAATGCATTGTTGAAGCGTGTATCGTTCCATTTTTATTAATGGCGTAGTTTCTACTTGTCAAATGTCAAAAAATGACAGCTTCAAAAGCAACATCTACCGAAATAGCGGGCTATTCAAAATAACACCTTTTATTGGAAAACCCTGTACATGTCTGTTTGTGTTATGTTGGGATCGGGGGGGAATTCAGCTGCGCCTTATTGTAGGGAATTCCTCCGCATTCGCCTGTGGAGATATGGAAAATCGCAGAAAACCATGAGGAAACGGCTGTCTCTCAACTTGAAACAGAGGTGGCCTTCACTATCGTCGGTATATGATGTCCGGCATTTTGAGGTGTCTGGGTGTGTGTGTCTGTTTTTATGTTAATATATACTTATGGGAAGATAGAGAATAAACATACATACACATAAAAATTATGAAATATCATATAAACATTATGTATTTGGGAAGGAAGTCGGGAGATTAGGAAATACCTACTGCTCACTGCTTATTTGTAGAAATGTTTGGTAAGTCTGTGTGTAAAGTGTATGTTGTATGATTCACGGTGTTGTATGTTGTTTTTTATGCAATTTTGTTGATGTTTGTGTTATTAGCCAGAGCGAGCAGTTCGTCAGTCCTCACCACCTCGGAATTATCCATTGAGATTGGTCGTGATAAGCTACATCAAGATGATGAGCTTCAGTGTCTTTGATTTGCATCGGGCAAGCTGGTATTGCACGCACAGAAGACTTTGGAGCAGGGCCATTAAATCTAGGTCGTCCTCGGCTGAAGTTGGTACTCGCTCGTGCTCCTGCTGTGTGCAGGGCTAGGGGCGCGGCTGTGGGGGTGGTTGGGGCTCGGACTGCTGTTGGGCAGGGGCAGAGCCTCCGGCTATATGGGCCCAGGTACGTCCATCCGTCCTCGCCTGAGAAGGTGGCCTGCTGGGGCTCTGCTGGGCGTTGAGGCTGTCTGGGTCGCTGCTGGAGCGAGGCGACTAGCACGCGCGAGTTTTGGCAAATATATTTTTTACTGTTTTTTTTTCGATCAAATTGTTTGTATTTATAAATAAAAAAACAATTTGTATAACAGATATACCTTATGTTCTAGCGCAAACCAATAATTAATCTCAATATTCCAAAGAATAACGTATCAAAAGTTTTTATTTCGATAATATTGATAATAACTCCATCTATCGATGTGAAGTTTCTAAATATATTTTAGAATATCCTTCAATAAAATTATTGAAACAGGTGTAATGATAAATATAGCGTAATGTGACTAAGGCCTAAAGTTTTTGTATAACTACAACTTTACCTGATTGTAGAATTCTTCGTATAACTTTTCCGTTATCTTTTTGACAACCGTGAAAGGCTTCGCCTGCACCGCCAGGTCGCAAGATGTCATCATGATGCTCTTGATAAGCCTTCTGTGCTGAGGGTTGCTCCAGTCAAAGGATCCGTCTCCGACTATGGGGGCCATTTGGGCTCGGATACGGAAGTGTATGGCCAGGTCGGTACACAATATGTTGTAACGGATCTCATCGAGAATTTCCCTGATTTCATCATCAGTGAAAGCTGATAGCACTCCCTTATCCTGAAAAAGTTTTAGTGCTTTACGATTTGTTCATTTTAATAATATGACGAAATAAAAATCGGAGATGAAGCCTGGAATTTAGTGGTGCCTACAGGAAACTGTAGATTAGCATTTAGAATTGAAGAACCTTGGGTAGAGAAGTTTCAAACTCCCATCACATTTGATGACCATCAAATTGACAATAAACACCATTTTGAAATTTTAACATTTTATTGTTCTCCGTTACTCCAATTCTCGGCCCGTTTCAGTTGGAAAAAGTTTTTTAACAGTTTGTGATTATGTATCTGTCAAGCGTAATGGTCTTGTTGTTATACTTACCACCTGATCACATTTGATCAACAGCCACAAACGATCTGAGAATCGACATCTAGCGTGTAACGTTAAAATGTAAACAATTCTATCTGGCGATAATTGATGCGATTTGATGGTCATCACAAATGTGACAGAATTTGATACCGTCCAACCTTAATTTTTAATAAAATAATGTTAACAATCAATTGGTGTAGTTGTTTATAATGTTTATCTTACCAAGAGCATTTTTTGCGTGATAAAATAATGATGGTTTTCTAGTATTGAATCCACGTACATCGCTGCCAAAGGATGCTTGCTCTCAACCAGGTAACTATTGTTAAACCCTGGGTGATCAATGTCATGGCAAAAACCACCAAGGATAAGGGCCAGCCCCTACGGAGTTTAACATTTACAATATGAAAAACACATTCGACATCTTAGTAAGTATTTAAGTTTTATATACCTAACGTAGCATGTCTCAAATACAGAATTTAAATAAGTAAATTAAAATGCAGGTGTATTTGCACCCCATTCTAGAGTGGAAGAGTCTCTCAGTACTGCGGTGACATTCTCCGCACTCTTCATGCCGCCTCACAATATTCCCCAAATTGGGAGCGCCATAAATCCCACTCGCTGCGTGCAGTTGAGCATCAGTTTGGACAAACCTTGTAGACATTATTATCTATTATTACTCGCCTCGATTTTGGTGAACTTTTCTGTATTTCTCATTAACATGTTATACATTGTGTGCGCAAAAATGAATGCATGTTCTGCATTATGGTAAGGGTTGTCTCTGTAGGCCTCCAGCACTGAGAGAATAAACTCTGATAAAACATAGCTTTCCAGTTGATCTCCCCCGGGCAATCTCTTTATCATGTAGAAGACAAATTCTGGAATTTGATCCTTGCAGTCTGATTCAACGTACCATTCAAACCTAAACAGATGATAATTTGTATAATTGCATTGTCATTATATATTATTATTTATGTATGGAAGATTTTATGTTGAAGTTAACAAGTTTAAAAACCAAAAAGCCTTGTATCCTCTCCCTCTTCATAATTATAAACAACTCAGGAAACAGAAAGGTTACAGCGCCGCTTTATTCACACATTAGAAATAAAATTGTGTTTTTTACAATTTTTGTGAATAGTCCAACAGCAAAAATACTCTCTGTGGAAGTCTGGAAACTGACCAAATATGGCAACCATGTAAGGCGAAAGTATTGATGCCATAAATAAACCACACTGATGCTCTCAATACCCAATAAGGGGACTTTCACGAAGATTGGAATTTACAAACCCTTTATATATAAAGTATTTCATGAAATACATATGTAATGGTGAAGGTGGACTCTACAATAGTTTACCTATCAACTTTTATGTATTATAATAATAAAAAATAAACTAATAGGCGGTTTAGACATCGTTGATGTTGTAGCAATTAATATTTTTATAAATCTCCGGTTTTTAGAATCAAAGGACATAATCGAACTTTAAATCACAATTTTAGAGGTTCTGTATACATATATATGTTTTCATCCACCTTATTGAAAAACATTATTTATTTAAAAACTTATTTTGTTTTGTGATAAACAAAATAGAAATCATCCAAACTTTGTATCGAAAACAGCTGTTTCGCGGGTCGTCCGGATATTAGCTCTTAACGACTTAAGTCTTTCAAAAACATTAATGTTCATACTCTTCAAAATTGGGGGGTAACACTGGTGAGATAATATTTTCCAACATCAAATCCAAGTCAAGTGCACAAGGCTTCATGTGCTTCTCCAAGAGCTCTGCATAAACCCGGTTCAGATTTTTCTATAAAAATTAACAAACCTTGTATAAGATGGCTCATTTAATTTTCCATCCATTGAAACCTATCAAAAGCAACATTCAGAGGATCCCTATACCTATGAACCCAATGATGTGTAGGTAAATACATTCTGTTCTTATTTTCACCATTAAGAAATAACAAATTCTTTCCCATTCTGGCAATACCAGCGTCCTGAGACATTTTTTTAGATTTTCATTGAGTAGGAAGTTCAGTTGTGAGAAGGGGGGTATAACTCCGATCGAAAATTGGAATAGAAACATTGTGACGTCAAATGATTGCCTAACCATATCCACCAATGAAAAACTCTGAAAGTCTATGGAATAAACTTTCTGGGTTTTTCATTGGTGTATAGTATAATTTCTGACAGAATCACTGTCAGAAATTTCTACATTTTCTTTGTCTGGGGGGTCCAGAGGGGGATCTGGGGATTTGTAGGGGGTCCAGGAGGGAAATCTTCCTCCATTATTCACAACACTAAACAACTACAACAATAGTATGGAAAATAACAGAAGTAAAAAAAATTATAAATATCTGGAAATCAGCAGCGAAAAGTGACTCCTGGGAGATCAGAAGGCAGAAGAAACCTCAAGGCACAACACACTACACATTTTTTTTGACAGAAAACAAAAAAAAGCCAGTACCTATTTGTTTCATACAAAAAGCCCTCACTAGATATCGATCTAGTGAGTGGTTTATTTATGGTTCAGTTTTTGATTGTGTTTTTTTATGATTTGTGTAATTTTTTTTGTTACTGAAAGCCCATACCCCACTACACAACCTAACCTAACTTTCGTTTTTGATTTACATTTTCTTGGCAAGTTTATATATGAATAGTGTAAATTCGTTTGAGTTTTGACTTTGATGTAATTAATTTTATATTAATTTTTTGAACTGATGATAAGACAATAAAGTTGGTACCTACTTACCGATGCTTTACATTTTCGCTGTAAATATGAATACTGTATAATCTGCCTACAGTAATTTGCAATAATTGAGAATGATTCTTTATCTTCAGAAGTGAAAATTTCCTCATTGAGCTTGTTCATGACAGAAATAACACCTAGAAAAAGAAGAAAATGTTTTTGAGCATTTCAAAACAAGATAATAATCCGATATGATTTGAGATTTTCCCGGCCAAAAGTATTATCGTCATATTATTTTGATAATTTTCTCAAGTCAGCTGTTATGATAGACACTGTAACGCTGTCTGAAAATTAAGCTAGAGAAGGAGTAAGCGCAATATGACATAATACCCCAAAAATACATCATTATAAAGAAAATAATCCATTTTCTAATGCCTAAATTATTTAAAACCTTAAAATGATTATTGAACTTAATGACAAATAATTGATTTGGCATGAACAAGAGCATTGACAATGTTCGAAGATTTCATAAATTTATTTAAAACCGGTCAATCTGAAAGTCTCACAAAGTTAACTGATAATGTCTGACAAATTCAGATCAATGTCAGGTTTTGTTTATTTGTACTGATGTTCAAGAGACCCTCTCCGAACATCAGTAAAATAAAGTAACGAAGCCTACGATACAGTACTTAGGAAATTAAAGCCAGTGATGTGTCTAATACAATTATTACGGGTAATAAATACCGTGCAAGCAAACATATACCGGGTGTGAACCTGGAGCTTTCAACCGTCGGCTTCAAGAGTGGATCTGTGTTAGTTTAGACGGCTTTAGTTTCAATTGTTTGGGTTTGAACTAAAGGCATTTTTTGGAATACCTTACCTATTACTCCATTTTTATCTCGGAGTGGTATGCAGAGGACAGAACGCACAATGGCCCCAGAAATGGAATCCACTTCCTTATGGAAACGTCCGTCTGAGTACACATCCTTTACATTAACTGAATGCCCGCTCGTTGCTGCCAAACCGTGGGGCGTATCAGTGTTTGCTAAACTGAAATATAGATTAGTCATTATTGATTAACTATTAACTCTACAAGATACACACATACGGATATTGCCTTTTATTTATATAGAAGTAAACTAATTTATTTTCTTTGGACATTTACTTCATAAAATTAATTTTAAGGTAATTTAATAACGACTATTTATTAATTTTACGTGTCAATTCATTTGATGACGTACAAAACTTATTCCAGAATGCACATTAATGGTTTGGGAAAATTTTTGTCATTTTTATCAAGTCATGGTGTTTGAAAGAGAGTGTACGAAAACAGTGTGCATATAGTTGTGAATGAGGAATACTTGGAGCAGGTGGATGAGTTTGTGTAGTTAGGGATCTTGTTTACGAGAGAAGGGAAGGCTGACAGATATATTGAAAGAAGGGGAAATGCAGGTAACTCCATTAATGGAGGACTGAACTAACAACAAAATTGTCCAAAGAAGCGAATCTAGCAATCCACAGTGGAGTGCTGGTACCTACCCTGATGTATGGAAGTGAGGCATGGAACTGGTAGAGAAAGGATGAGAACCCTGAGGTAAAACCATCTATAATCGTGTGAGAAATGTGGAGATCCGCTAAGAGTGCAAGGCTGATGTAAGCGTAATGAGTAAGATCAAGAAAGGGACGCATAGATGGTTTGGGCTTGTAGAGCGAATAAAGGAGTGTAAGGAGAATATACAATTAAATGTGAATGGTAGCAAAAGTCGGGGATGCCCGAGGAAGACATGGCGCGACCAAGTGAATCAGATACTTGAGTCTTGCCATGTCAAGAGTCAGAATAATAGAAGAGTATGTAATAGTCGATATATGAATGTGAATGAGGCAAGGAGTATGTGCCAAGACCGAGTTGTTTGGCGGTCCGTCCTCTCTGCCTACCCCTGCGGCGAAACGGCGTGATGGTTAGTTAGTTAGTTAGTTATCATATGAAAATATGTTATTTTAAATTACGAACCTAGTTTTTAGATTTTTCTTTAGAATAGCACTAGCAGTACTATCCCAACCTTCGTCGTATATGTCAGCCATCATCTCGCCTCCAACAAACTCTCTGTCAATGATGTAAAGCGTACTCCTCATGGCTTTCAGGCAATTCTTTGATATGGTCTTGTCAGTGAGGGAAAATATTATTATCACGTAAATAAATATTATTGTTAAAGAATACCGGTAAACTATAGTAAAATAATACGGTAAAAATAGTAAAATAAAAATATTGCAAAGCGAACATGAAGTCGAAATACAAATCATGGTGAGATTTAGGTTTTTAGTTTTAGTTTTAGTTCCTGTAAGAACTAGCACTGACGAAATCTTCACCAATCTTAACATCATGTCAATTAAACAACTATATTCTAAAACTATACTCAATTACATTCATAAGTTCAAAACCCAAGAAATAACAACAAACACGTACAATAGAAACACTAGATCTCATGGTCAAAAACTTATCCAACAAATAACTACTAATATGTATAACTTTTGGGCAAAAAAGCTTCTTATATCATAGTATTAAACTACAATAAAATACCACTCTCACTCAAAAACCTCAACATTATAACATTTAAATCTCAAATAAAAAGCTGGATACTTAAAATAGGGAGATCTGAAATAGAAAATATACTGATATCAAACACAGACTAAAACCGAATCTACTAAACTGAACTATACAAAATCTTACTTATTTTAAAATTATTAAAAAAAAATAAAAAAATTATGCTACATGATATATGTTTATAATTAAATTCATATAGCTAGTCTTGTATTTGTAACAAGTTCACTCCGATAATAATATTTGATATTGTTGTTACTAAAATACCAACAAGCATTTCGTAAATCATCTTGTCCAAGCTGACTTGATCAGAAAAGTATTGCATTAGTAGGGACAGCAGCTCCTTGTTGAGATGCAGCTGCTGTTCAATGGACACCCTCTTGTTGGCCTGATGCACCGCCGCCCCAATCCACCCCGCGCAGCATTGGGCTGCTCTTAAAGGCTCCTGAAATTCCTGCATTATTATTAACCAAGCACTATTAGAGAGAATAATGATTTGGATGGACGCCTTTATCAAACTAGTCATACCCTCAACATCTCCGAACATGTGTATTCAATAAATGCATAATACCTGGCGATGCGGTTATGGGTTCCAATCTTGGTGTAAATCGTACCGAGCAGGATATCTTATTACTTAATAGTTATTGTATTATAACTATTCGGTAATAACATATCTAAGGACCGTCTATGCGATTATTTAACACTAGCTTTAGCCCGCCACTCGTAGCTGTTGCTCAGTCTGTCTGTGCAGATAAAGAAACAATTGTAATAGCGCGTGTTGCTTTTACGTCCAACAGTTGGCTCTGTTTTTCAAAAAAATCATTTTTATCCAATAGATGGCGCTGCTTTTCAAAAAAGCATGTTTTTAAAAAGCATATAATTTATATGAAAACACACGCTTAATCGAATGCAACGTTGTGACTAAATTTCAAAGCAATTGGTGAAGAACTTTTGGAAATTTAAGATTTTGAGCAAACGAACACTTACATTTTTATTTATATAGATTAAAATTATGATGTAGAATTTCAGAACATAAAAGAGATATATAAAGAACTCATCGAACTTATCAGGTACTGCAGGTGGGTAGGCTTTTCACATTGTACTCTTAGGTATTTTCACTTCCATATTCTTTGTGAATGCTGATCTAACCCCAGGAACAGGGAAATGTTAGTAATGAAATAGGAAAAGTGAGATTTGGGTAAACCCAATTTAATCCAATATTGAGATATTGGATTCGATTTGCGGCATGCGGATTTAGGTTGCAAGTTAATTTTTTGGTGGCAGGTAGCGATAAATAGTCAGATAGGTCCAAGGGGGGATGGGTGAAAGGAGATTCAAATAATAATAATGGGATTGAAATAATAATTCAACATCTGAATAGGTAACCAACTTATTAGTAACTGGCGTGAACAATAACAGTAGTTTGAGATTCCAACGGCCAAAATAATTATGATGAATAATATTTGGGGTAATAAGCTGTGTTGTGTGTTGCGCTTCCTCCTCCTTTAGTCAACCTTTCGGATATTCTTACAGTGTACATGCAGTATACATCCACATTTGCCCAGATGATGGACACTGCAAGACTGTTTGAAGCTTTGGCTAAAGAAGGAGACAGAGCAACACGGTTTATTACCCCAAACATCAATCGTCAGCATAATACTAGTAAGATTTATGACCATAGGTTCGACCGTAAAGCATCCTGAAGACGAACGTGATTTCCTGCTCTCAATTTATTTTTTGCATATTGATCGACCAAGTATTGGTTTTTTAAGTAAGGGGTTAAAATTGTTATGTTTTGTCACTATACGATAGCAACAGTAGTTCATGCATGAAACCGTTTTACGTAGAGATGCTCCACTAATAGGGTGAACTTGAGAAACATTAATGGCGCATCCGTCTTCTCTCAGCATCAAAGGATACTGTGAGCTGTCATAAGATCTGTTGAACTGTGAGATTTTTTGCAAACTGTCGGTATGGCTGTGCAATACAATATCTCTTTTTATCAAAGTGTTGTCCAGCTATTAATACTGCTACTTCACTTATAGATGGGGCATTATAACGGCCGCTGTGTTAGTCAATTGAATTTTTATTTAACTGATCATAACGCCGTGGCTTATAAGAGTAAATTGCTGTCGTGTTACAAAAAAAATAATAAAACATTTGGCTTAACCGACGCGATCCCTATTTATCTCTCAAATGATTTTTACCTGAAACGCCAAAAATGCAAAAAAAAATTAAGAGGTCAAAGGACTTGCAGTATGTTTCGTAATTCATATGTTTGAAGTTAATTGGTTCAAACGACATAAAAGTTCAATTTTGCAGGAAGTAAAATGATTGATGTGTTAAGTATATTTAACCACCAATAAGCCAAATTCGCTGAACAGTCGGGTGTAATTTTTCACTTTTAGGGTTATGTAGGGTAAATAACAAAATCAACTTTTATGGTAAATCATAACGCCAAATCATGAAAAAATGTCAATTTTGTGTGATATGAATCCACTCGTTTTTTGAACCTAGTACAAGTTGGCTATCGATGTAAATGCCATCTACATGGGAGTTGACTCATTCGACCCAACTTCAAATTTTAAGAAAAAAACTGTATATATAACTCAATTTCGGCTAGGGTGACATACCATAACCTTTTTATTGTCGATATCATCTTAATACTGTATCGTCATTAAGTCGATGAAAAAACCTGCGTACTTAATAAACATATATTTTTTTTAAATAGTGTTTGGTTTGAACCAAAACAAAATCTTACGCTGGTGAAGCGCCCACACTTATGGTAGATGTTCAACTTAATGCCACAATGTGAACCATCAGCGGACTTTAAAATCTACACCTCTCCCCTGACTCCCTTTACTTGCAATTTAACCCCGCCAAATATCAGGCGAGAGATTGCAACACTGAGGGAATACAAGAAGGCGTTGCAAATAAGCGCAATAGTATACACTCCAGAAGATAGGTGGAAACTTGAGTGGCAATCGGCCGACATGAGAAATGCCCACCTCATGCACAACCCCACTGAGAAACAGCTTGAATTCTCAGTATTCTCACTGCCTTGTAAACTCTGCTCCGCCGTCAATGGGATAAGGTCCTCCCTCCCACAGCCGCTGTGCCCATATGATGCACAGGTGGGGCCATGTGTAATTGCGGTGCGGTACAGATCACCGAACATGTGGTCAAAGAATGCTTGCTGCATTCATTCTCGGGTGGGATTGATGAGCTCCACTGGTTGACGCCTGAGGCCCTAGACTGGCTCACTAACCCAGATATCCCCTCTCTGGCCATCCCCCCACAGTACGAAAGAAGAAGAAGATCTTACACTGGTTGCAAGGTAATTTTTAAATTGCTTGATAGCATATGTTGATACATAGTCAAAATTTATTGATAATTAAAAAATAGAGATACCAACGTCATCGTATGGCTCCAGATTTATTCTGTACAGTTCCAAAACGGCATAGCAAGTATTGTCAGGCTGTACAACTGGGAGACACAGGGCGGTCTTGGCATCCGGCCAAGTCATTCCTTCAGAGAACCGTGTATCCTTTGCATCATCTTCAATGATCAATATTTCCTTAGTTGCCGCAGCGTGGGCGGCCATTGTTTTACCCTCCTCTAAATATTGTAGTAAATTTTGTCATATTAGATTTATATTCTTGGATGTATTTAAAATCGATTTTTGCGATAATTAAGATTGTCTGCTGGGATAAAATATGTAGCGTGTGGTTTTATTGGGACAAACCACATTCTCAATAAATTATTGACTTTTATATTCAAGAATATAATGATACACATTGTTTTATTTAAAAATATGGTTAACAAAATTTACTTAGTCTAATTCCAATCTAAATTATGTGGAAGATGTAAGATTTTTTTAATTTGTTAATGTTTTCCTTTCCCTTCGTGTTGAGCAAGTTAGCCATGGTATTTAGTCCGATTTCTATTTCAGGGAGTTGGTATATAACACACAAGTACGTAGATAATTCATATTCATATATTATCACATCATACAGATAGAATTTGTAATAAAATTGTCTAAGATCTTACCTATTGGCCAGTTAACTTTGTGTCTCTCAACATTATTCATGTGGTGAGGTTTGAGGTAGATTTCATTTTTGATGTTATCGACTAAATACACCAAAACACCTGAAAGATGTTATTTGAATTTTAGATGTAATTATTTTTTATTACGAATTTTAAATGAATGCCTTGCATTTAAATTTATAGTGAGATATGTTATTATATAAAGACATAAAGACCTGTGCTCTGGGTGGACATTTTCAGAATGTTTGCAGTATCAAACAACAGAGCTGTAAAGTCGATATTGCTTGATAGGAATATTTGAAATTCGGACACATCTCTGTGCAAGGAGTTGTCCTCTCCACTGAGGCCTCTTCCCCTCCGAACAACTTTACAAAATGGAGCGATAATCCTCTTCATTGTCTTGTCAACTGTTCGTCTTCGGCTGGATTTTGAATTTTTACGACCGACTAAAACAGTATCATCCTTCCCTTCGTGTTTCGTGTCATAATCTTGTTTAAAATGACTTATGTCGTCAAGAGACATATTTTCTGTGGTTTATAATTAAAATTTTCACAAAGGAAATGACTTTTCTCTCGGACAGCAATTCTGTATGCAATAATATTTTTCAAGGAAATTAATAATATAAAAAAGAAGAATTTTCAAATAGCTTGTTCTATTTAAAATACTCAATAATAATAATTTTGTAGATTAAGAACTATTTTTATCAGTAGAAATATTTTTTCCTAAAATATGAGGTCCCCTTTTTTTTATAATAAAAATAAAAAAAACAGCAAATATATGGATATTTTGCACATTAATGACCATTATTATAGTGGTAAACTTAATAATAATAATACTTTAAATACATAATTTGATAACACTCATGGTGTGATTTTATGAACTAATCGTAGGAAGTCAATTATTATGATGGTTTATCATTAACCTTAATTATTACATAGTGGTTATTACTTATTGCAAATTGATGATGAAAAAGCATTTTTTCTGCTTATAAAGTGTAGAGGTTGGTTTAAAAAGTCACTAGTTTTCCATGTTTTCTCATCAAGTAACAATGTTGTACTTTATTTCTGTCATTCTCTCTGTGCTCCTGGTAAAAAAAAATTTTTATAATAATAATTAATCTTACACCATATTACTCATTTTGTTTATCGATAAATATGTATGATTTTTTTTTTATTTTATCTTCCATCTTGAATATTACTTGACTGAAAATAATTTTATTGCAGATTTCAGTCAATGCCCAGGACTGTTCCCAGGGCCCTCCTAGGATTGTGAGTATTTATTCCAGTTATTCGTTTGCATTGTTATTTGAAGCTAGAAATGTATTTCTTTTAATAAACTGATTTCTAATTTCTATTTTTCTACACCGCGTCGGACGATTTAACTTGATGGCAGCCAAGGTACCCTTGCGGCTCAAATTACTATTAAAAACCAAAGTGATTTGTTCTATGCAAATAACATTTTTATATGTTTCGGTACTGTTACAACCATTTTTTCTAACCTCTCCGTCTAAATACGACATCTAAAGAGATGGATCAAACATTTTACCCTACCCAACAAATGTTCACCAGTGATCAACTTTCGGAATATAAACAGGTTGTGTTTGACAAAAAGAAATAGAAAAAAAATAATATCATCACTTTTATGTACATAGTTACCTACTAAAGCAAAAAAAAATACTATCAGATTTTATATAATACTAGTGGGCCCATGCAGACTTTGTCCTGCCACAGACCGCCTTCTATATAGACCGCATTTTATATAGACCTCATTTTATGTAGACCGCATTTTGTTTGTTGTTGCTGTTGCCGGATATTTTATGCATTTGATATACATATCCAACGTAGATATTCAAATATGTTTTAAGATTTTCATGGCCAAAAGTATTTTTGTTATTTGTTTTTGGGGTGTTATATATGTATTTGTTGACCGGTCAGTGGTTCACAACACAAGCAACATTTTCGGCTTTCTGTGGTGGTAGTAGGAGATTTTCAAACATTGTTGGGTTATTCGTAACCTGGGAATGTTTGTCTTTCTTTTTAAAAAAAAAAATAAATAAAAAATAAAAAAAAAAATTTAAAAAAAAAAAAAAAAAAAAAATTGCAATAACACATCTGCCCTGATGATGCAATGCTGTCCGAAACGTTGGCTAAAGAAGGAGTTAGCGCAACACGGCACAAAACCCCAAAAACAAATAATAAAAAAACCTAGATATTGTTTTGACGTTTCATTTGATAATTTCAGCAGATTGTGATTATGGTTCAGTACGATTGAAAATTATATGTTTAAAAATTATTCGTTAAAACACTACTAAACTAAATTTTTGATCTAAAAAACAAATTTCAACATACACAAAATATCACTAACAAACGAGTTAGACAAGCGTACAAAGAAAACATAAAAACTCCGACTGTAAATACAAGCTTTGGACAAAGACACTATCAATACCATGCTATAAAAGCTTTCAACATCCTAACACTTGAAAATAATAATAATAATATAATAATAATAAAGTGTTTATTCCGGTATGTGGGGAGGTTAGTGCAGTCCCGCACATTCCATATAGATATATAATAAAATTGAGGAAAACAAAAATAAATTCAGACGCAAAATGGATTAAATAACAACAAATACAATATTACCAAAATAATTAAACCTACACGTAACACACAAAACCAATATAAAACACACATCACTCACAAACGCACAACATTTAATATAAATATACCGATTTTTTAAATAAAAATTCTACGAGTTGTTGAATATTTTTTTTATCCAAAACATGTAGAATGAAAGGTTTGAATATTTCAGCGTCCGTCAGACTGTTGCCCCAACTCCGACCCCAATAAAATGGATAGCGCCAATGCCGAGGAGTGTGGTCTCTCCATGCCCGATGGTCCTGGTGGTCCTGGTGGTCCTGGTGGGCCTGGAGGACCCCCTTCAGTAAGTATGACGTGTCTTATCGTTAGTTTTCCCAGCACGTTGGCGATGCGTATGTTATTATATAACCCTAATCTGGCCTGATAACCCTGCGCTGAACACCCCATTTCAATTTTCTATTTAAAATGGACAGGAAGGTATATTTATTTATGGCAAATGCAATGTACAGAAAAAAACATAGGTAGGTATTTAGCTATTATTGTAACGAATTAAGTCAAATATATGCTGAAATTATTACTTAGTTCATAAATGTATACATGGAAAATATCATTGATTTTAATTCTGGAGGATGAATAATTAATTGGTTTTAAAACAAAGTGTATGAAACGCAATGTGCGATTACTATTGCCTTTTTCCACGTTACAGTGTGAAGTAATCCAGTGCATTCTGAGGAAGAGCAACCTCCTCACGGCCGACAACAAGGTGGACAAAGCCGCCTGGAAGGCGAATGCCGAGCAGCAGCTTTCCTCGGATTGGAGCCCGGCAATCGCCACGGCCATTTCCACCTGCGATGCTGACACCACGGTCGATGACTGCGAAGCCAGAAAATACTCCAACTGCCTCAGGGACAAACTGTTCTTGGTAAGTTATCAATTGTTTCAGATGCAGAGTACCATTATTTAAGCAGGGAAAGAAGTTATGACTGCCTCACTTAACTTTTACAATGCTAACAATCAATTATAACTATTCAACTAAATCAATTCCATCATGCGCCAGGTTTTGACCCTATGTATGTGATTACATAGGCGACATCACTGTAGTGAGCGGGGAGTGCGGCTGATGGATCATAATGTATTACACTACAGCCGCGCGGATCACGCCTTGATTTTGCTACTTACAATACGGCAATGCTATAAATTTAAGGTTGTTTTAACATAAAATTAAAAAGTGTAAAAAAATGCCTTAGAATTCCTTCCTTAACTGGAAAAAAAACATCAATCAGATGGAATACATAAATTATATTATGTTTCTCTGTTATTCCAGAATTGCCCAGCATCCGTTTTTGTCCAGTCTGCAGATTGCTCTTCCCTAAAGTCTTTCATGGGGAGCTGCCCCATGGGGGGACCACCAAGGCAGTGATTTCACCATCATTTTTGAATTAATTCATTTTATGTATTGTTATTATCAGCGCCCTTGAGGTGATTTTTCACAAAAACGGCGCTCTACAAATTATCCAATTATTATTATTATTATTATTATTATTGTTATTCTGGTAATAATGCAAATAAATAGGTGCACGTCTTGTGTATCGTAATATAATATCATTACTTTTGATTTAATCCATCACCTATCTAAGATAAAACTCCGACATTTAAACCCAGTTACACTTGCCTGACATTGTATATCACCATCCCATTTGAATTTTGTAATGATGCTGATACACAGTTCTGCATATGAAAAAGCTGAAAATCCTCACACTTTTAGATTACGAAACACGTCTACATGGCATTTCTTGTATTCTTCTTTTTATTGTATGTTTGTATACCTATTTCATGAAGAAGAAGGAGAATCAAAAGTGGTCCTTCTGCTAAAAAGGTTGGGCATCACTGTCATAAATAAACCATTATCACTGATCTAAATTCTTTTATGTAACTCTAAAAGTACATGCTGCAAATTTTTGAAACAACAAAATGATGAAATTAGGATAAGTGCCCTCTCAAGTTCACGAATCAACAGTTTTCTTTTAAATTATTTTAGCATAACCCTTTAAGGACGCTCCAACACGAGCGTGCATATTCAATGAAAAAATTCCCGCGCTTCGCCTAATCAACTTTTCGGAACGAAGACGACGGCAAACGATAGTGCACAAAATTAGCTACCCACTAATTTAGATTGTTCCCGTCATCGGCCGGCCAGTTGATATTAGTGAGGCGACCAGGATGGCAGTGTTTTTCTCCGATGAGAGCGGTAGACGTAAGTGATGTTATTTTGTACATTTTTTAATTGATACATCATGCAATTGTTATTAGTTTGTTGTTTTAATGCCGGTGGTTGTATTTTACAAGTATTTACATTGAAAACTTGAGATTTGTAAATAGAATCACACTTTTTGGATCAGGAGTCACGATCGTGACGGTTAGGCCTAACGTGACTTTAGGCAGTTTTTGTTATTGACTAATACTTTGTTGATTTGATCACTATTATTCACATTTTTTGCAGAGATGGAGCTGAATAGTGATTTAGTACTGCAACTGATAGGAGATGGCAACAATTCAGAAGTGGATGGCATGGATGACGATGAAGAATTGCCTCCCCAAATGCCATATGACCATGTTGATGAAGAAGCTCCACCAATACCGACCCCATCTCAACTCCCACGCAGGATTGTAGGCCAAAGAAGCGCCGGCCCGGTTAGAAGAAGACTTCGGAGACAGGTGCCATTTAACCAAAAAGGACACAGCTACCCGCAGCGTGACGACCCAGGAGTAATTCGAGAACCAAATAAATATTTTGAAGACTACTTTGACGACGAGTTTTTCGAACACTCTGCCATGTGTACCAATAACTATTACATGCTCCACACTGGCCGTATTTTAAATACGAATGTCGTGGAGTTAAAGAAGCTCATAGGAATTCATTTTATCATGGGATACATCCCATACCCGCGGATGTACATGTACTGGCGAGAAGGAATGCGATTGGGCTTAGTTGCGGACGTAATGGCCAGAGACCGATTCAAGACTCTGCGTACAGCGTTACACGTTGTTGACAGTGATACACCTCCACCAGGGAATAACAACACACTTTGGAAGGTACAACCTGTACTAAACCAGGTTAAAAAAGCATGCGATAGACTGGAAAGGCAGCCGAGATTTTATTCTATAGATGAGCAAATGATCCCTTTTAGTGGTGTATGCCCGCGTGGGCTGCGACAAGTCATCAAAACTAAGCCACGACCCCAAGGTCTAAAAGCTTTCGTGGCTACAACTCACGATGGGCTCATGATTGATTTTGAAGTCTATCGAGGTGCTAGCACTCCGATTGGAGACAGATCATTAGGAGTTGGGGCATCGATAATATTGCATCTTTCGAAAAGCATTCCAAGAGGAAGTTGCATTTATTTTGACCGCTACTTCTCGTCCATACCATTACTTGAAAAACTGAACGCTATGGGACTGCACGGCACAGGTACGCTAATGATGAATCGAATACCTGAGCGGAAAAGCATAGATTTTAAACAAGATCGTCATATGCAGCGCGGTGAATCTCAGCAGTTCGTGAGCGACGATGTGGTAGTTGTCAAATGGATGGACAACAAATCTGTACTAGTTTCTTCAAATTGCACATCTGCAGACGAAACAGTAACTGTGAAACGCTGGAATAAAAATTGTTCAGCTTTCATTGATGTCACCGCTCCTAAAGTAATCGCTAATTACAATCAACACATGGGCGGCGTTGACATTCTCGATCAGTCTATTGAATACTACCGCACATTTATGAAGACAAGGAAATGGACCCTAAAAGTCATACTCCATTTCTTTGACTTGGCCATTTCCAACGCATGGCGCTTGTATAAATTAGATTGTGCGGCAGCTGGGGTTCCAGGCAACAAAGTTATGGACTTGTTGGAGTTTCGCATGCAAGTTGCAGATGGACTTACCAACGCACCTATTCGCCAAAGGAGGATTAGCGAGAGTGATGGTGAGGCTGTTGAAAATTTAGAGCCAAATGTGAAGTATAGGCGATCGAACCAACCCTCTCAAGCTAAAAGGTACGACGGCTATGACCATCTTCCATGTTTTGACGAGATTGAAAATCCTCGTGCCTGCAGAATGGAAAATTGTAAAAGCAGGTCAAAGATTAGGTGTGAAAAGTGCGATGCGTATCTCTGCCTTTCAAGGAAAAAAAATTGCTTTGCAGTTTATCACAAAAAATAAGATTGAATATCGCTATTTTCAAGTCTGATTGAAAAATAGCAGTCTTTTTATTATTAATTAAGCGTGGAGAATATTTTTTTGTCAGATCTCAATTCTAGCTACACAAACACATTGAAGACTTATTCTTACATCTTGTTACTATGATTATAAAATGTATTATGTGATTACCTAAATAATAAATGTTATTTTTGCTAAACCGAATTTTATTTCTGCTAAACAAGCACAAAAAAGCCGAAATTCTAACAGCGTCACGACCGTGCATTAGTAGAGTTCTAGCCCAAACGTCACGATCGTGCAGGGGTAGTATATGACCTTGGGGATAGCTAGGATTTTTTTTATTATTTTTTGCATCTGCCTTATAAGGCCGTTTTGTAAGATAACTGCAAAAAAAATGTGATTTTAGAAAAAAAAATTTCAGGCCTGAAAGGGATAATGTTTGAAATTGTGGGAACACAAAAAAATCCAATCTATTTATCAGTCAATGTTCCTTTCAACAGCTGTAGAACTATTTGTATAATACTCATCAAACTTCAACATCACAACACCCATACCCTAAAGCTGTACTCGTTTTGGCAATAGCTCTTGAAGGCACTGAGAAATTGCAAATAATACGTCATGACTTCGAAACCTATGAGACAGGTGTACGAGCGCAGTGCCGTTAAGTTGTTACAGGTTTCAGCATGTAGGGTGAAGATTGCCCTGATGATAGCCAACCTTCGATAACCATCGGAAGAAAAATAATTGTACATCAGAAAATCAGTGTCTCTTTTTAATTTTTTTTTTGTATTTTCTAGAATTTCTAGGTCAGCCCATCTTGAGATATGAACCTTTTAAATATTAATTTATCTGTCAACAAGGTAAAACAAAGCCACGCCAGCCCCTTCTGCCGCCATTTATTCATTTAGTAGGTACATATTTTATATCCATAGATACACAACTGTAATTATTATAATTTGTAGGCGCATTTGCGGGATATGTATTTAGGTGTATTTATAACATTATTTCTTTTCAAATAACCCAAAATGAATATAAATTTTCACATCAACAATAGAATTTTAGCAGGTAGCAGGGCCGGCAATATGCGGGCGTAATTGGAGCAGACCGCTCCGGGCGCCAAATCGCCAAGCCAGCGATAATATCTAACACCTAACAATCCTAACACATCGCCCTTAAGATTATTTTTCGTTAAAACGACGCTACACAAAAATACAAATCATCCGAATAGATCACCTACCCAGGGTTCTACTGGTTTTGACAACGGGCGCCAAAATTTTACTCACGCCAGGCGCGGTTTGGCTCAGGGCCGGACCTGGTAGACTTAATTTAAAATGATTGGGGTAGGCCAGAGGTTCCCAAAGTGGTCTATATGGACCCACAGGGGTCGATATCGGCTTGCTGGGGTCCATGTCACCGAGAAAAAAATTTAGGGGTCCACAAGATTCAAATGGGAGTACATAATATGAGCCGACCCCCATTTACCTCAAGTCAACATTTGCTTTGCTTAAATATTTTTTCCAACTAATAAACGGTCACTTATCTAATAATGAGATACTGGCCCAATTAAATTTTTTTGTACCAGAGTCTCACTCTCGAGGACGTCATCACAATCTTCTATATAGTAGAGCAAGCCGCACTAATTTATTAATGAACTCACCTGTGGGGAGAGCTACGTGCTTTTTGAATGCGGTAGATAAGAAATTAGATTTATTTTTTGTGTCCTATAGCGCATTTACGAGATTTTTGGCATTGCATATACACTGCATAAATGGTACAATTATAACGTCTTAGGCTTTATTACCTGTAATTGTTATAAATAAATGTACAAATTATATATATAAATAAATAAATAAATAAATAAATAAATAAATAAATAAATAAATAAAAATATATATAAATTTAGGAGTTCCATAAATGACACAATACACCTAACACAAATAACAGACTAATAATAATAGACTGAGAAATTACTTATTTGATATTTGTATTTTTATATTTCGTAAAGTTGTTTATTGAGTTAAATAAACAAAGTTATACATTCCTTTTCTCGTCAGAATTAATATATTGAAGCAAAACATTGCACATCGGAAGCTGCGAATTTTCCTAGATCCCCAACTTGTTTTTGAAAAACGTCCAGGGTAATACTGACGTTCAACATTTAAATTTACTTCACACAGACTTCAAAACTAAGTTTGAGGACATTTTGACTATGGAAATGGAACGTCAAAGAATCGGAAATCATGTGACAAGAAGAAATGACTGGAATAAGCACTGACAAAGAACTTAAGGGGCAGTTCTGTAGGGCTAGCTACAGAAAGAAATTCCCGTTGCTTATCCTGCTTCATTTTCATTTGGTGTAATACCTCACAAGGGCGCCCCTGTCTGCACAATGCAAAGACAGAGGAACTATTCCGCCACCCGGTTGTTGGACAGGCAAGGGAAGGGAATCTTTTTAGGAAAAAATAAATTATCACATGGGAAGTTAATAGTTTTAGGAAAATTCAATATTCGGCAGGCAGGGGGTCTACGGAAAAATAAATATTTGGCAAGTGGTCTACGGGGCAAAAAAGTTTGGGAACCTCTGGGGTAGGCCATTGGTGAAAATTTGGATCAACACAATTATTGCAGTAAGCTTTGTGCTATAATTTTAATAATAATGCTCGGTAACGCTCATTGTGTGACTTTATGAATTAATGAGAGGAAGTCTGAACTAACATAATTATGTGAGCTGTTATTGATAAAAAACTAATGTTTCTACTTATAAAAGAGAGAGATTCACATAAAATGTCATCAGTCAACCTGCGTACTCACATCAAGTAACAATGTTGTCCATTACATTTCTTACCCTCTCTGTGCTCCTGGTAATATTAACTGTGATTTTACTCTTGAAATAACTAATACGATAATTTTTAAAAAAATTGTTTCTCTTTTCCCTGCTAATTCCATTTTTTTTGTAAAATATCTTGATCAACTGGAAAAGTTGAAACAGTTAAAAATATATTTGCACGAAATTTTACTTTATGTTTTACAAAAAAAAAATTATTGCTGTACAGATTTCAGTCAATGCCCAGGATTGTTCCCAGCCGCCTCCCAAGGGAGTGGTGAGTATTTTTTTCGTCCCATATTAAATATTTAAAACAAAACCAATAAAACTGAAGACACAATAAGTAGGTACCTACTGTTGACAGATTTCAAAAATTTGAATTTTTTATCAATACTTCTTTATATATCAATATTAGAAGCAATGCTAAAAATATTGATTGTGTGCGAACGGTAGCCCTTGGGATTAATATAATCTAATAAAAATGTAAGTTACTACTTATAGTTATTATAATATGTGTTCGTAGATTATGAAATTTTACCAAAATAACATTTATTGATTTTCTGAATAACATTTTTTCTCATCCAAGTTATTAACATGCAACAACTTGAATTCTCTAGCATCTGCCAGATTGCTGCCCCGGCTCGTGTCCAATGCCTACGAAACATGCAAATGCCGAGGCATGTGGTCTATCTGGAGATCACGGGGAACATGGGGGGCCAGGTGGACACCATGGACTTCCGGTGAGTTGACTTAGATGCTATCAATCATCAAAAAATGATTCACCCGTGTTCACTCTTTCCTAAGCTCAACAGCTTGACTCTGGAAGGAACTGGCAGCTGTGTGCTTATCTTTTCCTTCGAAATTGTAAATATTTTCACGAAACCCGTAGATTAAGATTAATTTCTTTTCCCTAAAATATGTGACACTTTTATTATGATCAAAATTTACCCACGAACCTGGTACGCAATAATATGATATTCTTTGTTGAGAAGATGAAAAAAGAATGGAAGTCAATATATAAGTAATATTTTGTGTGAAAGCACCATAAAACAATACAATAAAGGTACTTTCCTGTTATTTGAATTCATTACTTACTCTAGATAATAGGAAAGTACTGAAATAAGTATATTCCAATTATGTACATATTAATCTTTACAACGCTGGCCGTTTTAATGCAATACATTCCAGTACACAGCACGTTTTTACACAGTGTATGTGTTTTAGTGAAACTTCATGCAACTTCCGCTTGCGGGAATAGCTGATGGTCGACAGTCGAGTGGATCAGGTTAAAAATACCATTTGGATTGCGATGCACTTGTTTATAAGTTTCTATTTATTTTTCCAACAAACAGTGTGAGGCGATGCAATGCCTCTTGAAGAAGGATGGTCTCCTCACCGCCGACAATAAGATCAACAAGACCGCCTTTAAGGCATTCTCCGAGAAGGATTACTCCGCTGAATGGAAGCCGGCCATCGCCAAGGCTATGGCCGCCTGTGATGCTGACACCAACAAAACTGATGACTGTGAATTCAGGCGATATGTCTTCTGCTTCAGGGATAACATCTTTATGGTTAGTGTAACCCTTACAAGACAGACAATAATTCCTAATAAGTTGATGTTATGACTCGTACTTATGCTCAACACCTTGGGCTTTGAAAGTCTTTGGTCGATTGTGAATTACCCGATCATTTGACCAGATCACAAATCACCTACTAACCCAATCAATCGTAAATCTTTTTCATATTAGATTCGATCATTCAGCACCCGTTGCAGTACCAGCAGGTGTGCCTAGGCGACTCGAATCTCATTCTCGGAATAGAGAAATATAGATTTTTCTTAGTGACACAAAAATAGTTCATAATGAGTGTACATGTCCCTAGACAACGCGTCTGTAGCATTCATATTAAACTATAAACAAAGAAAACATATGGGAGTATAAAATAGCTTAAACTAAATTTACATAGGTGCATTTAACATTTATTTACACATTTACATACAGCAGGTAGGTTTATCTACCACCTACCTGAAAGCACCCTATCAAGAGTGAATACTTTCAAAAGATCTACCTACTCGAAAGTACCTATCTATCAAAGATTGGATACTTTCGAAAAGTCTACCTACTACATACCTACCTCAAACAAAAGTAAAGGCGGCAAATGGATCTATCCATCTATTCCACCATTATCGTCAATGTTTTTTTAATAATAATAATAATAATAATAATAATAATTTTTATTTCAGCTGGACAGAGCGGTGTGTGCAATGCTCTGCCTGCCATAAAAGCTTACATTTAAGTTAATACATAAACATAAAATGAACAAAGAAATAAATAAAAATAAAAATAATAAATAAAAAATAAAAAATCAATACATTGATGTGCACATTAGGACTTTATGGTGGCTTGAGTGACATTATCCATCTCTGGTGTAGAGGCGCTCCCTGCCACTGGGCAACGGCCTGGACAAGAGTGTTGTCCGATCTCTGGTAGCGCTGACTCGTCCCGGCTATTCTGTGGCGCATCAAAGCAGCGAACCCATGCACCCTTCCTTCGGTGAACATCTGTGAGGCGCTGCATCGCCAGGGGAGGCCAAATAGGGCTCTGTATGCGTGGTTGTACTGTACTCGGAGTGTGTTCATGACGCCTTGTGTGTATGTCGTCCATAGTTCGCTAGTGTAGAAGCTCATACAATATGTTTGGAAAAGTTGCTTCTTCACCGGAGGACTGCATTTGTTGAATCTCCTGGCAAGCATGTTAGCTCGCACACTCAGTACTCTTCTTTGACGTTCTATGTCTTTTTTATCATTTAGGTCATCGGTGGGGATTTGCAACAATAACATTTGGCTGTCATCAGTTGTTTTGTTTTGCTCTATCTAAAATTAATTTTTTTCCATTCTATTTTGTTTTCTGGCCAAAAAAAAAGTGTAGTGTGTTGTGCCTTGAGGTTTCTTCTCCCTTCTGATCTCCCAGGAGTCACTTTTCGCTGCTGATTTCCAGATATTTATAAACTTTTTTACTTCTGTCATTTTTCATACTATTATTGTAGTTGTTTACTGTTGTGAATAATGGAGGGAGATTTCCCTCCTGGACCCCCTACAAAGCCCCCAGATCCCTCTCCGGACCCCCCAGACGGGGAAAATGTAGAAATTTCTGACAGTGATTCTGTCATTTTGACTTCTACCAAAAAAAGGAAATTTACTCCTTCTTCCCCAATAAAACTTGACTCGCCTTCGACTTCACAGTCCCCACCAGCACTTTCTCAACTTCCTCCAACAAACTTTTATTCTCTTCATTCCCGTGGCCCATTCATAGTATACGCCCAAAAAACTGAGCAAGGAAAAACCATCCACCCTCTTGAATTTGGCAAATTCCTATCAAATAGCAAGAATCTTTCAATCAAGCCTGGAGGTGTAAAAGCCGAGGGTCGCTTCCGAATCTCCGTCGAATTCCTCTCAGGGTCAGCTGCCAACAGTTTCATAAAAAATATCTTCATTTCATCTAATTCAAAGTTCAAGGCATATATCCCTACTTTCAATGTCACTCGCATGGGCTTGGTCAGAGGTATCTCGACCGATCTGTCCATCGAAGAAATTCTGTCTTCACTTTCAACCCCCCAACACATTGGCAATCCCATAAAAGCCAGGAGGCTAAATTACAAGGACTCCTCTGAGGGTATAATTTCTTGGAAGCCCTCCCAATCTGTCGTTATCACCTTTGAAGGTAAATCTCTTCCCTCCCATATATATTTATTCTTCAACTCATTACCAGTTGAAATGTATACTTATCCCACCACTCAATGTTTCAATTGCTGCCGTTTTGGTCATACCAAAGCTGCATGCAGATCTCAACCCAGATGTTTTAAATGTGGAGAAAACCACGCAGCTGACCAATGTCCTTCTTCATCCTCACCTAAATGTTTTAACTGCTCAGGCTCACATACAGCTATCAACACATCTTGCCCAGAACAATCTCGCCAAAAAAATATTAAAATTTCTATGGCCTCTCAGAACTTGTCTTTTCTGCAGGCTTCTAAACTATTCCCGCCTGTCAAAAAATCATTTGCTGAGGCTTTATCCAGCAACTCCTCATCCAACCCTCTTCCCTCCACTACAACAACTTCTTCTCGTTCAACTAAATTCACATACAAAAACGCTATCTCTAAACCGGCTCCTGGATACGATCAGCCACAACACAACTCACTGCTCTTAAATCCCAATGGTTCACCTCTTTCAAATGCCACAAATGGGTGTGCAAATAATTATAATCCGTCCTCAATGAACTCTCTTAAACTTTCTGAAAAACTCTCCCAAGACAATTCTTCATTTATCCAAACTCTTATTATGCTTCTAATTGACCTTATTTCTTCTCAAACTAATCTACCGTCCAACGCTGCTACTATTATTTCCACATTAAAATCATTTATTCAAAATGACTCTTCAGGATGTCAGAATACTTCAGTGGAATAGCCGAAGTGCTATTTCTAACAAATCTGATCTCCTTAACCTATTAAATTCCAACATTATTTCTTTGGCTGCTATCTCGGAGACTTGGTTTACTCCATCCACCCACTTTAATGTGGGAGGGTATTCCTGTCTCCGCGACGACCGCCCGGAAGGTTCGGGCGGCGGTGCTGCCCTTTTTATTAAAAAATCCATATCATTTTCCCCAATAAATAATATCAAACCCCCCAATGCTGACTTTCAAATGGTTGCAGCTAAAATAAAGGACACATCCTTTATTTCAGTCTATCTTCCCCCAACAGCCCACTTCAATAAACAAACTTGGTTGCAAATTGTAAGTCAACTAAGCCCTCCTTTCTTTATATTAGGCGATTTTAATGCCCATTCCCCCGTCTGGGGTTCTGCTTTCTCCGACCGAGATGGTCGAAGTGTGATGGATTTCCTAGATCAATCCAACCTTTTCCTTTTGAATGACGGATCTCCTACTAGGATCTCACGCCCCAGCACAAACCCCAGTGCAGTGGATCTATCGATATGTTCTACTAGTCTGGCTTCTCTCTCCTCGTGGGTGGTGTCCCCCGACCCTTGCTCCAGTGATCATTTCCCAATCACCATTACTTATCAAACTTCTTTCCAATCAGACAAGTCTCATATTTCGACAAAAATTAAAACGAAACACACCAAATGGGATGAATTTAACTCTCATATGGACAAGTTCCTATTAAATTCACCCGCCACCGATATATTTTCCGTCAAAGATGATTATAATAACTTCAAATCAATGCTCATAACTGCAATAAATAAATCAAATCCTCCCCCTAAAACTAAATCTCTCAAAAAACTCCCTCCAACTCCCTGGTGGGATGAGGAATGTTCCAAAGTAGTAAGAATTCGGAAAGCTAAATCTCTTTCCTATCGTTACAATATGACTATGGAGAACTATCTTATATACAAAAATGCTGAATCCAATGCCAAAAGGGTATTGAGGTCAAAAAAAAGATCTGGGTGGTACAACTTCTGCAGTTCAGTATCTCCGAACACTCCAATTTCGGAAGTTTGGTCTATGATCCGAAGATTTAGATCCTCCTTCAGTTCACCATCTCCTCGAGCGTCTCATTCTAAATGGATCGATGAATTTTTGGACAAAATTGCCCCCCCTTCTGTACCTAACTTAGATGAAATAACGCCCATCTATAATACTCCTATGTCTAATCATTGGCTAGACTCTCCGTTCACCTTAATTGAGCTAAAAAATTGTTTATCAACAGTCAAGGACTCATCTCCAGGCAGAGATGGTATACCTTACAGCATAATCAAAAATAGTAATGATAATGTTCTAAACCACTTCTTAAGCATCTTAAATAAAATCTTCCAGACTGGTATAATGCCTGATGACTGGAGTTGTCAAATAATCATCCCTATTTTAAAAACAAACAAATCATCAAATTCTGGATCCAACTACAGGCCAATCGCTCTTTCATCCACCCTCAGTAAACTTTATGAAAAATTAATTAAAAACCGATTAGAATTTTTTGTCGAGAGTAAACAGCTTCTCTCTCCATCTCAATTTGGATTTAGGAAAAAAAAATCCACTCAAGATAACCTTGCCATCATCAGTACTGATATTAATCTATTATTAATCTATTTCTAGATAGAAAAATTTTCATTGAACTTCCAGATATTTTTCCTCAAAGTAGGTCTATTTGGAAGGGTTTACCACAGGGCGATGTATTGTCCCCCTTACTGTATAATATATACACATATGATATGCATGTCGCTATTCCCCCACAAGTAAAAGTTATTGAGTTCGCAGATGACATAGCTTTCTTCTTATCATCCAAAATCATCCCTCTCGCCGTCAAATATCTTAACGAAGCCATGAATGCCCTTTGCACATGGCTCACGTTAAATGGTCTTGAACTTTCAATCCAAAAGACTCAGTGTGTCACCTTCTCAAATCGCCATAAAAACCCCCCCGTTCAAATTTTATTTAAAAATTCTCCAATCCCCAACGCTTCTGAAGTAAAATTTTTGGGAGTAACATTTGATAGGAAACTTAAATGGTCTTCCCATATTAATAATTTAGTTACTAAATGCGAAAAAAATTTAAATATCATCAGATCATTATCTGGCGTTTGGTGGGGTGCTCACCCTACTTGCATTAAGTTGCTTTACAACGCACTTATTCGAAGCCATCTTGACTATGCCTGCCCACTTTTTAGTACTGCCTCAAAAAATGTACTTGATAAATTAGACAAAATTCAATCTAAATCTTTGCGAATTATAACTGGAGCGATGCAATCGTCACCCATCAATTCCCTTCAAGTAGAATGTTCTGATCCTCCTCTTTATTTAAGGCGTCAACTATTTGCTGACAAATTTGTTCTTAAATGTTTAAATTCTAAATGTCATCAGGTTATCCCCAGCGTCTCGTTGTTCATTCACTCAACTCATTCATCTACAATCAGAGCTTCAACTAAACCTCTTCCTGACATCTGTAAAAATTTTAAGTCTCTCTCAGAGCTTCACATTATCCAAAATGATCTACTTCCCTTATACAAATTAAAATATAGTCACGTCACCCTATCCCCAACAATAATAGAAGGGATCGGAATCCTTAAAAGCCATTCCAATCTCCCGGCCCGAACTGTCAATAATATGTTCAATGACATTATTTCATCTAAATGGCCCAACTTTTCTCTTTTATTTACTGATGGATCCAAATCTCCCGACTCTCCTAACTGTGGTATAGGTATTAACGTTTACCACAATAATTCTAATGACAGAATATTTCATTCAATTTCAAATCAATTTTCAATATTTTCAGCCGAGTGCATTGCAATAATAGAATCTCTCAAATATATAATCAAAAATAATTTTGAACATTCCCTCGTTCTCTCTGACTCTCTCAGTTCCCTCCAAAAACTTAAATCCAGTCCTCTTCTTCATCCTGATGATCACTTTGTATGCCTTATTCGAGAGATGATAGCCTCCATTCAAAGCTCTGGTAAAACTGTAACTCTGATTTGGATTCCTGGACATGTTGGTGTCATGGGTAATGATATTGCGGATGCCTTGGCAAAACAAGGAGCGTCCAACCCTGTTGTTACCCTCGTAAACCACATTCCCCTATCTGACATTTTTTCCATCATCAAAGATAGATCCCGCAATGTTTGGTCGGAGTATTGGCACATTGCTAGTCAATCCAAGGGAGCCTGCTATGCCTCAATACAAAGGACTATTCTATCAAAACCGTGGTTTCAGCAATTCCCTCATTTTTCCAAAAAAGAAATTTCTTCACTCATTCGAATGAGGATCGGACATTGTTCCGTTCCTTCCCATCTTTTTAAAATTCACGTTGTTGACTCCCCAGATTGTACATTCTGTGGTCTAGAAGTGGGAACTTTAGATCACATATTTTTTGGTTGTCCCTCTCTAAACAAATATCCTCTCTTCTATCAAGCCTTATCTAAAATTGCCTCCCCTCCATTCAACATCTCATCTCTTCTAAGTCTGAACTCGACTCCAATTTTCATTATAATTTTGAAATTTGCCAATTTAAATAAAATTAATATTTAAATTCACCTTTCATTTCTCAATAATTTTAAATGATGGCCAAGAACACCCTTGAAGGGTGAAAGCCAGAAATAATAAGAAAAAAAAAAAAAAAAAAAAAAAGGTCATCGGTGATGACATGCCCCAAATATTTGATTTCGCTGCAAATTGTCAGGTTGACCCCGCCGAGACGTATGGGTATATGAACGTATATACGTATACATATGTACGTATACGTACCATTAATAATATGTATTTCTCCATTACTCATTTCTTGAAATCATTAATACTGTTTCAACTTTTTCCTTGAGAAGCATTCATCTTTATACATATAAGCAAAGGTTTAAAGGTAAACTGAATGGCTACTTAAAATTACTTGAAAAATATGATTAATTTCTTTTCACCCATCATTTTGAACCCATGTTTATTTATGTTTCTTTGTTATGCCAGAACTGCCCAGCTTCCATATTTGTCCAGTCTGCAGATTGCACCAGCCTGAAGTCTTTCATGGAGAAATGCCCCAGGCCAGGCCCACCACAGTGATTTCATCATTATTCTTCAACTAATGAATGTTGTATGTTGTTGTATTCTTACTCTGGTAAACAATATTGCAAAATAAATAAATGTATATCATAAAAAAGTGCCTATCTTTTAAATAAACCACTGATATTCAAAAGTCGCCATGTATGTATTGTGACGACAGTATTTTTCCTACTTTACATTTGAAAAAATGTATTTCCATTGTAAAAAACCAATCGGCTGACTCTACTCTCATAATAACATACATGTTTTTTTGTGAAATTATGATTTTTTAAATCGTACTGTCTTAACATTTATATCTACTTATTTTTATATTAAAGAAACAAAACAGTACATTGGTTAGTGTGGTGAAACAAATTGCAGATACTAAATATTTCATAGTGGGTACCTGTGATATGTTTCCTTATGAGGTCTTATATTTATGTGTTAAATGCATAGACATATGAATATTAGTAGACCTGCCCTAAGTGATTAAAAGCGTATTATCCCCACTCCCCATACCGGTTCCATTGGAACCGGCTGGGCTGGCGTATGGCCTCAAGTGAAATTTGAAAACGTGACGTCATCATTCTTGTGCGAACTATGGTCGAGGCATCATCGGTTCATTTTACGAAATAACATGGCAAAATGTTGACTTGTACTATGAAAACTTGTAAAAATAGATGTGAAAAAGAGAATAAACCCAATTGTCGTATTACATTCCATATATAAGCATTATTTTACTTTATTTTAAGCATATTCACATCGTATAATATAGATCAGTTTTAGAAACATATTATACTATCATATCGAGAAACGTCTGGACGCGAAACACAAAGCTGGTTGGTTGCTGGGAAGTAAATTATGAACATTTATAAAAGTGTCTTAACTAAATACTTAAACGAAATATTCGACTCTGAAAATACAACCGAATTTTTTTGCCGAATTTGGACTTCGCAAATTTGTTCATAACGTGGCGAGTAATTAGCGCTCCCATGTAAAAATGTCTATTCATTCCAAAGCAGATTTTACTTTTAAGAAGTAAATGGTGATATTATAATGCGAGATGCCTATTTACTGTCAGATTGATTTATTGACGAATCACAGTCAGCCTTATGCCCTTCGTTCTTCAACAGTTGATTTTACCCCTCGCCATTATCTTCTCGTCTATTAATTCCTATGTCTGTGGTTAAATGTATATTTAGTAATTACATTACATTGTATTCACAATTTTAGAAGTCTTTTTTCATATCTTTATAGGTAATTAGCTACACTATAATAATTATTAATTTTTATTTGACCTTTCCAAATGCGATATATATCTTCATACCACAATTCTAAATAATAATTTAAAAAATTATGTTTAATTTTTGAAGGCTTCGTATTCTCTGAACCCCATCAATAAAATTAAAGAAATCTTTTATTATGTTTACTGTTTTCTTGTAGATTTATGGTTTTCAAAATGTGCCCCCAAAACTCAGTGTGCCCACGGATATCTTGGCCTCAAATCTAAAAATAAGTTTTGTGTGAAAAAGGCTACCGTTCCTTTTGCGTGAATATTTTTTTTCATAAAAATCACTTTCCCGCCACCGATATATTATCTGCCGAAGATGACTATAATGACTTCAAATCAATGCTCATAACTGCAATAAATAAATCAAGTCCTCCCCTAAAACTATACCTCTATCGGTATGTAGTCCGGAAAGCTAAATCTATTTCCTACTGTTACAACATGACTATAATCACAAATCCGGGTGGTATAACTTCTGCAGTTCAGTACTCCGAACACTGCAATGTCGGAAGTTTGGTCTATGATTCGAAGATTTCAATCCTCCTTCAGTTCAACATACCCGGGCTCTTATGAGGGCTGCAAAACCTGGTATGGTAAGTATACATTTGCGAACCGAAACGCGAACCGAGCCACGAATGGAAAAGGAACGAAGCAACTGTAAGCGGCGTTTCGCGCCATTTGCGGTTGCTTTATTCCTTTCCCATAAGTTGAGGTTCAGTTCGGCAGTTAGGCTCGCGTACGCATACATAGCATTAGACTTATCAATGACAAGTCTTTTCAAATTAATTCCTCGGGAAATCGAACCTTACTCCGAGAAACTAATGGTACCAATTACATTCAGGCCTACAGAAAATATTTATCTATTTATTTACGGTAGAAGTACCTATAAACACTGAATAAAACATTTTTTATAAAAAAAGGGATTACAAACAATTATACACTGTAAACGTACTATTATGATAACTAAATTTTACAACTAAACTTTACGATCAGGGTATAATAAACAGTGAGACTATGGCATCCCCAATTGGGGTATGTTGTAAGATGGGGAAGAGGAAGGTGGGGAAGTCCCCTGGCTATTCAGATCTGGTCACTAAACACGGCAAAAACCATTTCAAGCAACTTTTCAATACTGAATGGTGGTCTTACACCAGAGCGATACTGAGAGTATCTCCACATATTCCTTATATTATTACATAATAAGAATTAATCAAATATATAATAAAATTTACTCATGCACACCGGGATTTGAACCTAGGCGCTAGGAATTGCATCCGACGAATAGTGGTTTGATACATTTTTTGCATTTCAATAATTAATTATTTATTATATTTAGGAAGAAGATGTACTAGTAAATCTAAAAGAAACATGAAAAATTTTCTTTACCGATAATTAATAATTGCATTCGGAACATGGGAATGGTTTTTATCTCGAGTAATTTTTTCAATATATTTGATTTTAGTGATGATAAAACACTTCATTCAGAGAAACGGAATGTTTTCTTTTCATAGCTCTCAAGTAGGTGATTCTAATAAAATTCTGCAATAAACAAAAATAAAATAAAATAAAAATAATGAATAATTGCATTTGGAAGATGGAAGTGGTTTCTCTCCCAACAGCCCTAAGAAATTTTCTCGATAATTTTGTTTTTTTGAGATAAAATACTTTATTCAGAACATGCGCATATTTCTTATCCCAGAATTCGCAAGAATGTAATTCATTAAAGCGAATTTATGAATGCATTTATAAGTACAATAAGAAATGGGAATGATTTTAAACCTGAGTTTGTTTAAAACTTAAGATATGCCCAGGTTTGTCTGGGCTTGAGCCAATTTGTCTTTACAAATTTGAACATAACCACAACACCTGCTTTTGTCCGCTGCGAATATGAAAGCGTTTTAAAATCTATTTTTTCTGATCATGACTGACTAAACGAATGAATATACGAACTGACCGGTCAGTGGTTGAGTGGGCATAGCGCTTGGGTCTCACCCGAGCGTCGCGTGTTCGATTCCTCGGCTGGCTAAGTCCTCCATCACAACACAAGCAACATTTTCGGCTTTCTGTGGTGGTAGTAGGAGATTTTCAAACATTGTTGGGTTATTCGTGACCCGGGAATGTTTGTCTTTCTTTTTAAAAAATTAAAAAAAAAAAAAAAAAAAAAAAAAATATAACATGACTGCAGTCAGAACTAGAGATTGATTTATCTCCGCTGTGAGCGTAGAGTGCGCATTATGTTTATACAGGGTGTATCGGCACTAACCCGACAAACTTTAACCAGCTATTCCTTAGCACATTTGGAGTAAAAAATGTTATGGGCACTTTGCTGTCCGGTAGCATTTTTTTTTCAATTAAAAACAAAAAAATTTAAAATTTCCACACTACATCACTGTCATTGGCATTGCGTTTCGTGTTAAACAGCTGTTATAAGCAAGTATGTCAAAAAGCGTCTTCGCTCTTTCGCACACACTAAATAATAATAGTTAAAAATGAGACGAATGGTGCCGTGCTATTTCGTTGTGACTGTAAACGTGCGCCAATATAGGTACACACGTGCATTATTCAACGGAATTCGAATAAAATATTTGCCAGATGGGTTTTCGAACTTTGTCAAAGGATAAAACAGTGGTGACATGTGGTGAAAATATGAATAATAAAATTTTTATTAAAAAAAAACGTTACCGGACAGCAAAGTGCACATAAGATTTTTTACTCCAAATATGCTAAGGAATAGCTGGTTAAAGTTTGTCGGGTACGTGCCGATACACCCTGTATATTCATTAAAATGGTCTGAGTGAACAGGTGAGTGGCTGAATCAACTGCAAAAGTTATGGTAAATTTTTTGTCAGGATTGAAAATAACAAGAAACGATAGAAATAGTCCACTATTCCTGTGGGCCGAACAAAAATGCGCGGCTGGATGCATTTGGCCCAGGCTAATTATATATCCATAAACAAAAACAAAAACCTAAGGCATATAGCTTAAGTATTTTTTAAAGTGAAATAAAGCTAGGAAATCGTTTGTTACGTGAGTCAACTTTTGGAAAAAGATGCAAGACTGGTAAAGCCAGTACGAATCTTAGTCATAATCGTCAGCCGGTTCACAAAGTAATACTCAACAGTTTGCCGGTCCACAGGTACGAAAATGTTGTGAAACGCTGATCTGCACTATAGTTTTTAGTTGGTTTCATTCGTGTATTTGATGACGTAAAATTTACCAACTTTTAAGTAGGTACTTTAAATTCGGCTGACTGGCGAAAGCACCAGGCTGGAAGTCGGCAAACCCGTTTTTTCACATATACTAATAGACCCTTATCGTAAGAAACCATTTTCGTTCATCTATCTTATGAAATAATTTAATTAATTAATTTAATTTTAAGAACCCTCCAAGAGGCTCACCGGCAAACCAGCTTTTTAAAGCTTTCTAAACGTCCATTCTCACTACCAAGTAGTTTCATGTGTGTCTCCAATAATTGTACTGTACCGGGATTCCAGTCTAACTGCATTTACTAGGGGCTAGGCACTTGGAATAAATATAACCATTTTAAATTTTCGCATTTATTCATTTTCAAAATGGTAAAATATGTGCCTAATTCAGGCTGTTAACAATAAAATGAAGAATGGGACCGTGAAAATATACAGTTGCATTGCATTATGCAGCATTACAAGTTTTACCATAGTCATTATGCATGTCATATTATTATGTGTGCTACTTAATGCTAAAAGTAACGACAATAGCAATTTCCATAGGACAAACTGGTCAAATGATAATGTATATCATATAATGATACTTCGCTGCTCACTTCAATGAACTCCGTCAACAAAACATATTTTAAATTTCAAAAAATAAATAGTTTCTAAAATTTTACAGAATATTTTATAGAATAAGAACAATTAATTATAATTGCCAGACACCAAAAATATTCACTTCAAAATAGTACACTTGGAAGAAACTAGTACATATTAAAGTTCTGCAAAAAGCATTAACTTAAAAGTAACAGAAATGTAAATTTGTATCCAATACATTGAATGTTTCAAAGATATTTTGTTTACACTTGATTGGGTCATTTCTGAAAGGATCAAAAGATTAAAAAAATATATAATATTAAATTCAAGCCATCAGCAGTACAAGTGTGTCACATAGAATTCATTGATATAGAAGTACACTAAATAGGCCATTCCAACTGATGGGAGCCAGAGGAAACAGCCAACGCCATTTCCTGGCAGAAGTTATGAAGCAGAAGGAAAGTTCAGAGAACCTGATGATCCTGATCGCTGCTCAGTAAACATGGACAAGGACATTTCAAGTAACATTTCAATACTATCTCAATAGTATCTTTCAGTCTATGAAAATTGAATTAAAAAGAATTGATGAGAATAAACCCACATATTTATTTAAATTACCTCCATCGAGTACGTAATCTACTCGGCTTTTATAATAACTTGACGAAGTCATCTTGAAAACCACACCACTGGCGCTCCCCTTGCAGAAGTCTATCAATTATTATTAAAAACCAACCCAGAGAGATAATATCACTTTACAACTACATTAGTAGAATTATGCCATTTTTTAAATGGTTCCACCACAGTTAATGGCTCCTAAAGTATATATTCTATATCAGTATTAAGAAATTCATAGATGTGTGAAGTTTGGGGCGATCTGAATTTAATTAAAATGAATGTAATGTTCGAACATAGTGTGCTGCAAAGCTGTTTCCTATATAGAGTTAACGTTGACAATGAGACGCATCACAAGAAAGCGCCAAACCCAAAAGTTCTCTGAATACTTTCCCAGTAATAGCGCTCCCAGTTTTGTTTAGTTGTTTCCACGTCGGCTATGGGCACCCCGACTTGCTTCACCGACACCAGCGTGTGATCAGTCTGAAAAAGAAAAGACAATTATCAAATAAATATTACGTTAAACGGTTAGTGATGTTGGTGAGGGTTTACAATGATACCATGGATACCAGGATGTCAATTACTTGAAGTTCTCTTTTGCATATATAAAACAATAATGTTCTCTCGTGTCAACACTATTTATAGCTGCGTCTGTTTTTTTTTATTACACACCATCCACATAATGAGCCTGAAGATTATAAGATCTCCGTGCAATATAAAGTATTATGTATATCAAGTCTATGTCATCCAGAATTTCCATACCATGTAAGGGAAAGGTGTTCCTTTGAATACATATATTGAAGACATTTTTCAAAGACTGCGTTTTTCAGCTAGGATGTAGATATACATATATGTATTTATAACAAATATAAGACAAGGGACAGAAATTTATGTGAAAACACAACACTAGTGATTCATATAATATGCTGAATTTCAATTAATTTGTTTGGGAAAACCTGAACTCACTTGTTATTATTGCCCAAGTGTTGTACTAATTAAATTAAATTAAGTTAACCTTTTCACAGTGATCCTGATAAGTAACAGATAAAGTGACACTTTTAATTTTCCATGAAAAGGAACGTACATATTTGAAGTACGTGATATTTATATGTATGGAAGGATAAAATGTATATGTATAAACATATAAATGTAAGAAGTTTGTAGAATAAATTGATCACTCATTAGCAAACAATGCTAGTTACCTGTTGTTCGATGGATATTGTAACTTGAGAGTGGTGTGACTCTGGCCATTGTTTATATCTCCATGATTGAACTATTTTCTTGCCAGGGACGAGGTCAACGAATTCCCCGGTTATATTACCTCCAAACAGGACGAATTTGCCCCCCTTTTCAGCATCTAGTTTCACAGGTCCTTTGGTGAAAGCCATGACCATTTCCACCTTAGTCAAAACATCATAGAACTCCTGAGCTCTACACTGGAATTGTTTTGTTATTCTAATGGTCTCAACTTGTAATTTCAGTCCTGTTGAAGGTTTGGCATCTGATATAATGGGGGCCATGTCTATTTTCTTGTTGAATCCGCTCGTGATACTGGATATATTGTCTGGTTTCACGGTCTTGTCATCTTTCTTGGGAAGGATCATCCCTTTGGAAAATTCCACCCGTAATGAAGAGAGATACAGCTCCAGTTGGGCACGGATTTTGGCCCGTCCAATATTGTGCACGTATTCCTTAAGCCGTAATGATTCATCAGTATTTTCCTTGACAGTTACTGTAATCTGAAATTATAACAACATTGGTAAAACTTGAACACAAACTTAGTAACATAATTTTGTAATCAACAATAACAAATCCGCAGCCGCAACTGTGGTGTATCAATGGTAATAAACAATAAAACTTAGTTCAAATTTCAGGTATTTGGTCGACGATAGTGTAGTAATGGTTATTTTCTTATAGACTTATGTATTTACTTTATAAACACGGCATAATAGCTGAGGAGGACTTACTTTACACTGACATTACTTTATACATTTAAAACAATAGAGGCCCTAAGTGAGATAATGAGTTCAAATAATAGTTAAAATTATAAGTTATAGATTACTTTACCTCAATATCGTCAATACCATTTTCTTCGGAAAGGTTTGGAATTTTGATATTTCCTTTGATCACTTCTCCACTGGCTCCTGCTAGGCTTCCTTCCCAGTTCAATAGAATATCCCATTCATAAAAGAATATTAACTTTCCTTTCCTGTTGTTGGCAGAAGCCTCGCCAGTTATTTTGTCTATTTCGGTTATCTTGCAAATCATCTCATTCTCAGAGAAGTCAAAACCAACCAGAAGTTCTTTCAGTCGGTCTTTTGACCAAGGGCCAGCATTTTTTTCGGTCCAATGCCAATTGTTCACGTTAGTAGCGTCAGGTCGCTCCTCCACAATCCAGCGAGGGTCCCCTTCACCCCACTTGGCCATTTTATCTTATTCAAACTAAAACAATTTGAAATTTTCATATAATGTACAGGGTTAATGCAACAATTGGACCACAAGGTTCAAGAAAATTTTGTGCAAGAATCACGCTTGTTGATGTGCGCTCGGCATTTTATTAAATTAAAGCATTTCAAATTTGTCTGATAGTACAAAAAACGGTTAAAAATATGGTGCCGACGTATTTTTGCATTTAATTTACAAACCTTGAAATATTCTAGAACACAACGAGAAAATGACAAATCTCGAACTGACAGAAAGGAGCAATTTGCAAACTTGCGGAAACTGACAGTAGAGAAGTCTTCCCATAAATATACCACTCTCAGTCTTCCGTTTCTAGAAAATATTTCCAGAGATTTCTAGAAACAAACTGCCAACTTAACATACAAAATAAAATGCAAAGTAGGTACTGATAATTAAAACCTAAAATAATAAAAGGGGGTGATAAATAAATTAAAAATGCTTTTTGAAAAAAACATTGCTTGCCTTGAAACGCTGTTTTTAAATTCTCACACGAATAAAAAATAATTAGGTAGGTACTGGTAGATCTACGAGCAACTATATTCATTTAGTAGCTATATTCACAATGCACACCTTTTTTCAATACCCTGAAGTTATGCCTTGAAGACACATTTGTGTAGGAGGAGCGCCATACAAGCGCGCGAAGTTCGAAACTAAGATTCGTTAGATGAAAAATATTTATGTAATTTATGCGCTATACACTCCTCATGGCTTTGCTAATTTTATCATTTCAACATGGTTCACCATGCGTTCCCAATATCAAAGATCTAGGTACAATTTTATTTCATGAAAATTTAACATTTATCGTACATGAAATATTTGAGATAAGAACATTAAAAGATTTTACGTCGTTCTATTATTTTAAGATTCTCTTCTCTCCTCTGTGTGTAATAAAAAGTATAATTTAGAATACGTTTCCACTATTTTGTCCCCATACTGTAAAACATCATCTATATAAATAAAAATGTGAATGTTTTATTTATATATATAATATAGGTGATATAATATAGGTTACCCTGTGACGTCTTTCTGCATGTTTTTTTTTAAACAGCGCCATTTGTTAGACGTAAAAACAACAAGCGCTATTTTTTCTCTATCTGCACTGACAGACTGAGCCTAAGCAACGCTTGGCGGGGTACAGTTAGTATCACGTTTTGTTCTGTTATTTAATATGTTATAGATATGGAAAAATTCACAGTGTATCTTTATGCAAATAAAGCATTTGTCGAGAGATTTTTGCTCATTTTCAAACAAGTCGTATTTTATTAAATATTTTTACCATTTTCGCGCCCTTTCAAACCATCTTTGAACGCTTACTACGGGGCCTTAAGGTTCAAAAATTTCAAAATTATCCATACCATTTAACAGATTAATTATGTTATTGAAATTTCTTGATTTAGAATATTTATTTTACAGAAGAACCATGAGAAATTTGGTACTTTTATGTAAATTAGTTATTGGCTATAGATCACATTTTTATAAGTTTTAACAGCAGGCAGTAACAAGCTGACGTACTTTCAAATTGTATTTGTGATTTCACTATAGCGGATCACTTTGCGATAGTTCTCAAAATTACATACAATAGTGCAATTACAAAATCAAACAACTCGGGGAAAGTATTTCGATAATATTCCAAAATCGAATTGATAAAAATTGCGTTTTACTAAGACTTGTTTTAGGTATAATAAATATTTTCAAATCCTTCAGTACTTTCAACACTTTTGTTCAGTATGCAATGTTTTCTTTGTATTTCAAATGCGCTATATATATATATTTTTTTTTTAATTTTCTGTAAAAACAAATACTGTTTTAGAAACTAAATAAAATTATCTTTCCGGTGTATTCATTTAAAATAAACATTTCTATTTCTAAATATTAATTTTATTATATCAAACCTGAAAAGTTTTGTCAATAGCGCTAACTACATGTTTACTTAATTTTTCATTCGAATCGTAGAAAAATCGATAGAAGTTGATATTTCAAAAACAGTTTCATTTTATTTGGGGAGTTTGTAAGAAAACTGTTACTTCACTTTTATCTCGTTGATATAATTAAAATTCAGAAATCATTTTAAAGTTAAATCGATTGTTACGAGTTACGATAGCGACGCAAAACATTAATTTTTAATTTTGGCTATTTTTACGATTTTATTAGTGGCATCCAGTATAAATATTTGAAGTAAACTGGGAAGAAGTATTATTTCTCTTTCTAACGTCAAAATAATTACGTATTTCCGCAAGATAGAAAAAAATATAAAAATACTTTTATAAAATATGGACGCCCGGTTATAAGCCGCTGGAGGGGTTGGTGTGATTGAGGGATGAGTTCCGACGAATTAATGATAATATTTTATAAAATATGGACGCCCGGTCATAAACCGCTGGAGGGGTTAATGGGATTGAGGGATGTGTTCCGACGAATTAATGATAATATTTTATAAAATATGGACGCCCGGTTATAAAACGCTGAAGGGGTTAATGGGATTGAGGGATGAGTTCCGACGAATTAATGATAATATTTTATAAAATATGGACGCCCGGTCATAAACCGCTGGAGGGGTTAATGGGATTGAGGGATGAGTTCCGACGAATTAATGATAATATTTTATAAAATATGGACGCCCGGTTATAAAACGCTGGAGGGGTTAATGGGATTGAGGGATGAGTTCCGACGAGTTAATGATAATATTTTATAAAATATGGACGCCCGGTTATAAAACGCTGGAGGGGTTAGTGGGATTAAGGGATGAGTTCCGACGAATTAATGATAATATTTTTTTCTAGAGCGATCCTACGGATGTAAGTTATTTATATTTAAGATTAATCAAAACAGTACTTCCCGTGGGATCCCTCTTGTAAGATTTTAGTAATACGTTCATTAGAAATAATTAAAATAAACTCTTACAGTAGAATAAACTATAATAAAGAAAATAAGAATAAACCTGACCTGCTAGGGCAAATTCGACCGTAGGTCCGTCCATTATGCTGGGTCGCGCACCGAATAATGTCTGTATACGACTTCATCACTTAGTTTTACCAAATATTTAAGATTTCCACTTTATTTTAGAGATTTGATAGGAAAAATTCTACGTCGTCGTCTTGTTAAAAGCAGTTTTATCTAATGGTGTGTTAAAATTCAAGTTGCAGATTCATCTGCTGACGCATTTCGTAGGAAACTGTTCGCATGTTCCGAGTGTAGTCTAAATTCTAATTTCACACCGTATGCTGCACAATTCCGAGGAAAACCATTTGCTTGTTCCACGTGTAACGATTATTAAACTTGTGGATTCATACGTAATTTGCCCTTAAGTTTAAACCAGGCTTGTGTTTCGAACGCAACTAAAAATCATCCATAGACGCAACCCAAAAGAAACCGTTCTCGCGTTATACATTTCTAGAAGTAGACTCATTCGTGAACATGACATTTGTTCACGCATTTCATATTTTTTTATTCGAAGAATTTTTGTCAGGTAGGTATGATATAAAAATAACCCCCCACCAAAGTATAAGTGCCACCCGCGGTTGACACCACAGATATCCAACCCTCGGCCAATATAGGCAATATAGGCCCCCGACGGTGAAAAGGTTCCCTACCCCTGAAGTAGAAAAAAGACAGTATCAAATAAACTACAGTATCTGCGACTTTAGATTTCGGGAAATTATAAGAATTACCAAATTTACATATTTTTATTATTATTTACCGATTGTTTAGAAATGAAAGGAAGGAATAAATAAAAACAAATTTATCTTGGCAATACATTTTGGATTTTTAAAGGTCTTTTGAAACTATAGTACCTACCTACATAAGAAAGTTTAAGGAAATTGGTTAGGTACTCAAATGTAATTATTAAATTAATAGAAGAGTGCGAATGTGAAAGTACGTAAACAAGTTACCAAAGTAAATAACCAATTTTATTTTTGGAATAACTTATTTAATATTGAAGACAATATTAGCGATTCCTAAACGAAAATTTGAAACAGAAAAATCAGAAAAAGATACGGTCACATTTTCCTAGAACTCGGGACCCTTGCCCCGGCAAGGCAAGGGTCTTTGGGATCTTTAGGATCTCCTGCGCAGAAAAGTTCCACACTGAACTTCCCTGCAGACCGTTACCTTAATATAACGAGCTTAATTTTCTGCGAAGGGTCCTACAGAACTCGGTTTATGTCCGTTGCATTCCGACGCGTGGGACAAGAGGCTTAGGCGAAACAGATTTTCAAATGCTGACCTTGATCCCGATGTTTCTTTTAAACAACTTTGTTGTTAAACAACCTGTTACCAAAATACTTTACAAACCAAATTATAGGTATATACAATAAGGACAATCACTGGCATAATATAAGATCGTGCAATGAAATCAGGCTACCAACAAAATTGTCAAAGCCAAAACCCAAAATAGTTTATTATTTAATATTTCTTTACAAAGTAAAGAAATATTATAATATAAATATATAAACCACAAGAACTACACCAAATAATACATTTGAAAATAGATTGTACAAGATAAAATGTAATAGTACCTACCTATGCCAGTTATAATTACCTAGTAGGTAATTTGTAAACGAACAAATAACTCAAATAAAATTAGTACATTAAGGCTTCGATCTTCATAATTGAAATAAATTAAATTAGTATTGTGAAAGATGTTTTCAAATACATTATAAAACTGGATTTGGACGCTGAAACAGCACAACAGCCAAAGTCACAATAATAAGAAAACAGAAATAAACTGCAGAACTAATAATAATAACATTAATACTTCCACAAAGCACAATAACAATACACAAACAAATGCATTAAAAATAGTTTTTCATTTCTAAATTCCTCTCCTGCAAAAAAAGTTTGAAGAACAGCTAAAGCTGCTCAGCAGTTTTAACGAGATTTGTATATGTCTTCAATTAAGAAAAAATACCTTAGTAATGCATTTTGATAACATGATAAAATATCAATCATTAATAATAATAACAAATAAATGTGTTCTGCCAACTGAATTCGTATTCGAATTTGTCAATATGTCCATAATCACGTTTTTCGCTGATATTAGATAGGTACCTACATCACTAGGTACTTACGTAAAAATGTATTGTTGATAAACGTTTGACGATACCAAATTTTAACAAGTAGATGCTGTTACTACTGTTGCGTGCCTCCATATTACAGCCAAGTTGGTCAGAGAGAGATGGAAGAGCATTATATTATCATACATGCCTACGTAGCCTAGGTAGGTACCGTCTAACTTTAAATGAATAAATCAAGCCCCAAGTCTTTCAGCGATTATTTTTACGAGTGTCAGTCGTCGCTCCGGTCGTCTTGTAAGTTCTGTTCAAAATGATTCCCTTGCGAAAGTTCTTAGTGACTAAGGTAAGAACTAATTTTATTTAATAATAAGTAATAATGTCCCCCAAAATTTGGTAACAACAAATTTTGAATCTAGATGTGTAAAATAAAGAGTACATAACTGTATAATAATATAATACGATTTGATGCACGTGTACATATGTTTCAGGCAGTGCAAATAATTCGCTGGTTGGAATGAAAGTATTTATTTATTCAAACATCGATTTACAAATAAAAGTTTAGTGTTGGTATTCAAAACACACTTCTGTTTTTACTTCTCTAAATTACTGACTGAATAAATATTGCTTTATTTATTTATCAGCTCAATATATAGTTATGTATTTATAAATATATTTACTAATGATGTTTGTAAGTAACTACTTAGTGTTAATTCAGTAAAATAATGGAAACATAATCTGATATCATATTTCTTGGGTACGTTTGATCTACCCGACTTTACAGAGAATAGCGATTCAAATAACATCTCTGCTTTAGGAAAATAATAATTTGGCTATTCGTTTAAAAATAATGTTCTATTTATTATATTTTATTTTTTCTGCGTTAAAACATGCAATCCTTTCTCTAACATTGTTTAAATAAATATAATTTGATGAAGAATTTAATGGTTGTTTAAGGTGTCGGCACAATGGCGCTCCTCCAATATGGTGGCTGCCTGTCTAAACCCGCAGAGATTCCAATCGTCTGGGTCCGGACCGGTTCTCCACCAGCCACTTACTACTCTGACCGAAGATGAATTAGCCATGAAAGATATAGGTGAGCAGTTTTGTCCCGCCTTCAAAAAATACACAGGAAAACTTCTTTTCATGAATTACCTAATAGTATGAAATATTGTTTTTTCTTGAATGAATAGTGTGAAACATAGTTTTTTCATGAATTCATAGTATGAAACATAGTTATAGACGAGTTATTTTTACGAACAAAGGTAATATTATTTCAATACACAAATTTCATTCAGTTAATTTGATTTGACCAATTGAAATCAATTCACCATTATGTTCAGTTCAGAGAGTCTAAAATTAAGCGAGTCAAAATAATACATGGACATGGTTTTTCTGCTTTGTGTGTATAGTATGTTGTCCAATCTAAGTGTTAGATACTATTTGATAGTTCCCTTGAAACCTCTCCTTCTTTCTCATAAACGACACAATGTAACAGAAAGAGAGGTTAAAACGGATCACTCGGCGATACGACCATTTCGGTTTTTCGGTAGTGTGCAAAATGTGACAACAGTGCCGGATTGAAGTATTCGGAGTTACCTGGGCTTTATTCTGATTCAAGGGGTGGGAAAAGGGGATGGGAGTGGTTTGTCTAAATCTCACGAAGATAATAGCCTTATTGTTCTTCTGAATGTGCACAGTTGACATTCAAAACAAGAAGCTGAAAATTATTAAAAAATAAGATCATGTACGATAGGAAGACGGGGAGGGATTTCGTAGTAAAACTACAATAACTTTTTGGTTTAATTAACTGACAATAAACATTTGAAATATCTTCTTCAATAATAATTGCATGATTATTTTGTCGTGTCATTTTAATTGTAGGCAATAGCGTTTTTTCCGTAGCGTAATTATTTTGGAGGGAAATATTCATTATTTGAGTCTCGTTATGTCATTAAATAATTATGCTAGAATCGAGTGATTATTTTATTACTCTATCACGCTCTATACATTACTCCAATGGAAATTAATATTTCTTGTAGCATGTTGGTTAATGGCTTATGGGTATTCATTTTAACCCTTTTGAACCTGCTGAAGGATCTCTCTGAAAATTTTCTTAAAATATTCGTCAGATAACGGCAGGGATTGAATGGTGGTCATTCACCAGGGCGATGCTTAAATTGTCTGACATTATTCACTAAATTAGGTATTAACATTATGTGAAATGGCGTACACCGGGACCACGGGACTCAAACCCGCAATATCCGAATTCGTAGAGGAGATAGGGTTGTAGAAAACTACAGAGAAATAGTAAGTGGACATATTATAATATGCTGAGGCCTTTTAATTATTCTAGTCCGGACCTGGCTAGCCACAATAAACCAGATAGATAACCTTCATTCAACGTTGTACACTCAAGCAGGGTCAAGTCCATCACAGAACATCGGAAAACTCCCGAAATGGTTAATATATAACATGTATTTAATACCAAGAGTGTCATCAACTTTTATTTGGTCACCGTGAACTGAAGAATTTGGGAATGGAATATATTGAACAGGACCATATATTATAAGGAAACATGTATGAGCAGAACGAATAACCTACCTACATTAAAATAATGTTCATTATTCTTTTTTTATGAGCGTCAAAATTAGCAAAGAGGATTATCAATATTTTGTTAAAATGATATAAGTTGGAACCTACGAGCGCGTGGTGGTGGATATTGTCAGATCGCAATGACTGAAGCCGTGTTTAGTTACAAGATTCGAATAGCCAGATACTACGTACGTACATCCCAATCTTCTTCCCCAATCCCTTCAGCTTTGTGAGGCTACCTACCACATATTTCTACGCGTATTCCTACTGGCTCTGGGCAGTTGGAACGCTTGTGCAGTATTCGCATTAAAAAAAATAGAAAAGGATGTATGTGCCTTTTATTAGCAGCTTTTACCTGGGTGTAGTTAATATAGGTAGCAAGGACCATGTAGAATGTAGGGAAGAGAACCTGCAATCATTTTTTTTCTCTTGGCTTTTCATGCAATAATACGTATAGTTTCTCGTGTTTGTTTATCTTATGAGTAAAGCTGTTGCTAACAAAATAAAATCATATACAAAACATTCCACGTTGCACAAATGTACACACGACCATATTGCAATAAAATACATTCACGAAAGGGGCAAACTGGTTATTTGTTTTTTTTTGTGTGTTTTGCACGAGTTGAGCAAATAAACAATACCGTCAATATAACGTTATCAATGGTTTATTTTGTATGATCGATTATCATTAGGTATACTAAAGACTGATTATTAATTTAATCGTAATTGTTCGTTATCTGAAAACCTCGTATTTAGTAAATGTATTTATCTATTTTAGTAAAGCCCCCCACGAAAAAAAGATATCATTTATCATTCACACTTTATTCAAATAACTTATCTTTAATTTATTAATAATTAATAGTTTACTTTATCGTATAAATATCAATACAATAGAAGGTGTGTTCAAGCATTAACTATGTTCTATCACTGCCAGCTTTAATTCAGGTTTGAAGGGGTTAAATTAAGTATTGCCCGACTTCTGTTAGTAGGTACCTAGGTACTGAAGTCAAACCATGTTACGTTATCGGGTTGAAGGTTTTGACAAATTTGTACGTGCCGTGGTTGTGATTTTGATTACTGGCCATTTTCTTAATATTGTCATTTTAGCTAGAAAAAATTTCGTTAGATATTTTTGGGATTTTCGTGAAGGGAAGGGAATATATCGATGAACAGGTGAAGGCGGAGGGTATCCCGGGGTCAATGGTAGGTATCAACATCACTGTTTCCTTTCACATCATCATAATATATAAAGAAAATTACAAAAAATACCGTCTCAACTTACCGCAGTCCGAAATCATAAACCTATAGCATGTAGGCAGCGGCGTAGCTACCTAGGGGCTACGCGGTGCAGTGCCCCGGGGCCCTCAAGCTCAGGGGGCCCTCGAATCTTTACCAGAAATCTCGATCGAACTGAACTTTTGGAAATTTCTCCTATTTTCAAAATAAATATGACAGGTTGCAACTTGCAACCCCACTTTAATAATGACAACTCAGTTGAGAGAAATTCAATAGTTATGCCTAGGGAATTCCCCTAAATTCTTTCTGTAGGTTGGCAGTGTTGTCAATTTGACGGATAGTGATATGTGCGTCATTTCCCAACGACACTTGTAGCGTATTAAAATATGGATAAAAAGAAGAAACCCAGTGGTGCATTTAAACGCGAACAACGCCAAGAAAGAGAAGATAGTAAACAAAAATTGACAAGTTTTTTAGTCAGCCTTCTGCAAGTACATCTGGCCAAAATATTTCTATTGATAGTGACTCAAATAATGTGGTAACTGCAGTGTTGGTTGAGAAGCCTACTGAAGAAGATTCGACAATTATTGCAGTTGGAGATACCTCCGCCGCCGATCATGTGAACCTGGATGATGTTTGCATGACACACATAAGAGCGGAGGGTTTGGAGGAACCAAAGTTGAGGTCTGTAACCAGAACAATAGGTGTTTTTCAAAATCGTACTACTTTTCGTGTTCTAAATATGGGCCAGTTTAATCGTTTTAAAAATACTAGACGCTGCCTATTGTCAACCCTGCTGGTTATTTGCTTCACAAAGGAATAATATTTGGTGTACGGGAATTCGAGATTGGAAGCATTTATCAGAAAGAATTAAACAACACAGTTGTTCGAGTGGCCATTCGGAAGCATGTGCTATGTATGAATTTTGGAAAAAAACGATACTAATACTATCGACAAGGAACTTGAAAATGAAATTCGCAAAGAAGCATCATTTGTTCTTCAAGGGTTATGCGATATCATACTTACCCTAGCAAAGAGTTATTTGGCTTTGAGAGGACATCAAGAAGACTTAAGTCAGGAAGGATACCATCTGTCTGTATCTGTCCTTTGTAGAGCTTGTCGCCCCATATGATCACATTTTTCTGCAAGTTTTGGATATGCCCAAAAGTAATAATAATTATTTCTAAGTTTTTTTATCGTTTTATTTTGTTTAACTTGACTTGCCTTTTTTGAAATTGTGTTTTTTATGTTTTTAGGATCTACAAGATATCTGAGTGCAACAATTCAAAATGAAATGATTGAGAGCTTGGGGACCAAACTCGAAACCCATCTACTTGAACAAATTAGAGCGTCACCGTTTTTTGCCATCATAATGGATACGACTAAATAGAGGGTCAATACGATATCTGCAATAAAACTTCGTTATTTTGATATTATCAAAGCATTATCAGAAATAGTTCTAAAGAGTCCTAATAAAGATGAGCGTAGTGAAGCAGAGAGTATTAAAACAAAAATGCTAAATTTCGAGTTCGGGTTGCTTTGCGAATTCATGCACAGTGTATTCATTCAACGACATCAATTATGCATCCAAAACTTTACAAAAATGCGACATCAATTTGGGCGAGGCGAGTAAAGTTTTAGCAGAGACCAAAGCAAAGTTGCAAATTTATAGAAATGATTTCGAATTATTCAAGTGCGAAGCCAGTGAAACTGCAAGAAAATATGGTATTGATACACATTTTCAAGAAAAAAGGCAAAGAAAAGTTAAAAAACATTTTGATGAATTAGCTGCTGGTCACCGATTTTACAAACCGAGAAAAAATATTTAAAATTGAGTTTTTCAATAATGTACTAGACATAGTAATATCTCAATTAGATACACGTTTTATTGGTATGAGTGCAGTCTGTCATATATTCGATTTTCTAACACCAAAATTTTTATTACATGTTGATGAAGCAACAATACAAAAGTGTGACGAATTCCAAAGAAAATATTCAGATATAATAGGCCCTAGTTTTTCACTTCAATTTATTAATATTTACCATCTAGTTTTACCTCAACTAACTCAACCATGGACTGTTCACCAATTATGTAATGAAATAATGAGCAAATATGGAGTAGTAGAATGCGACCTAACGGAAGTATTTACAGCAATGTTATTATTCTTTACAATTCCTGTCACTTCTGCAGCAGCTGAAAGGTCATTTAGCAAATTAAAAATAATAAAAAATTATTTAAGAAATAAGATGGGCCAAACTCGACTCCGACATTTATCGCTAATAGCAATTGAAAACAAAACCGCATCAAGCCTGGATTTAAACGAAGTCATTGATACTTTTGCGAAAACTAAAGCTAGGAAAAAGTTGTAAATATAATTGTTATTTAGTCAGTTGGTAGGCCCGACCTTTATATAATAAACCCTTGAATCTTCTCTATTTCGTTTTATTAGCCAAACCTACACCAAGAATTAATTGTAATTTATGTTGTTACTGATTAATATTTTTCTTACCTGCCCTGCAGTCTGCAGTGCACAAAAAAGAACTTAAGTAGCTTAGCATTTTTAAAGTGTTTGTATATTTCATATTTTATTTGATAAAACTTAATCAGTTTACATAGCAGTGGGGCCCCATTTTTTAATTTGCCCCAGGGCCCTTGGTTACCTAGCTACGCCACTGCATGTAGGTAAGATCCAGTCGCGTGAATATTAATAAACATACTTATTTCAATTATGTGGAAGATTTCGAATAAATTCCGCTTTTATGTTTATTACCACGAATTAAGGGAAAGGAACGAAGCAAGTGCAAGCGGCGTTTCGCGCCCTTTGCGGTTGATTTGTTCCTTTCCCATTATAAGTTGAGGTTCGGCTCGCGTATGTATACGTAGCATTAGATACGCGATACTGGATTTTTAACATGTTGGTATGATAATTACTGTAAAACCACAAATTGGTCAACTGTACATATAAGTTCAATGTTTATATAACTGTATATATAAGTTCAATGTTCAAGTTGAATGTCTATATTTATGAAAGTATTCCCGAAATGATTTAATGTGCTAAAAACGAGTTGTTCACAATATGGAGGTATTAATTAACACTAAGAAACATATGTAAAATTATATTTTCCTTTACTTTAAAATAAATGTTTTTTTAGATAAAAATATGAATGTTTACAGTATAATAATATATTATGCAAGTTATTTATTAAAAAAATAATCATAATAAAATAAAGATAATAAAATAATTACTTAATATTTACGGCGCGGTCGGTTTTACCGAGCCAAGTTAACAATTACCTAATTAAAATAAACATTCATCACTTAAAATGGTGATCTCGTAACACCATTTTATAATTTTATTAATATCACATGCATACACACGTAGACATTAGACGTAAACATATAGTTTTGAATGTAGGTACCTAGATACCTACCAAAGTCGTAAAATAATGATAAACCCAGCAAATCACAACCCAGAATTCTAATAATGATAAAACCAGAACTCTAATAATGATAAACCCAGCAAATCATAACCCAGAACACTAATAATGATAAATCCAGCAAATCATAAGCCAGAACTCTAATAATGATGAACCCAGCAAATCATAACCCAGAACTCTAATAATGATAAACCCAGCAAATCATAACCCAGAACTCTGAAAGGACGGAGCAATTCGGGAATATTTTCAAGCCGCGGGGGGAAGAGGAGGAATATGTATGAAAAAACCAAACCTACTTAAATTTTTAATGACATATACTATTCCTTGTCTCATCAAATACCCCAAAAATGTCATAAGCCGTTATAACATAACATTCACAACACGAAAACAGCATTATGCAGCATTTTGCATGCAAATCATTCCAAAAGTTTGCCATACAAGATGGCTGCCAGGCAATTTACCCTCACCCTAGAATTGGCTTCAATGCAATTCAAACAGAATCGCACTAATGCTCTGTCCATGACAAATCAGCACCGGCCTAAGAAAACCGACCGGTAAAGCCGTCACTCGGCCACCTCTGCCAGCACGCTATCAAAAGATAACGTGTAGGTGAACACCAAATTAAAATGAAAATGAACGCCCGTTGTTATACGTGGCGTCAATCACAGTAATTAGACAGCTGATATTAGTTGTTTGCATCGTTACGTAATATTTATCATTACATATTACACTCGTCACGTATTCATCTGCGTCACACAATTATTTTTATTTTGAAGATGGTGTCAATAGTAAACAACGAACAAACAAATTACTTTCGACATACATATTTCGTCATCGGGGTTTTTTTCCACTTTTTTCGGTAACCAAGGGTTAAAACAAACGTTTGGAGCCAGGTGTACGCTTCGATGCATTTTAAAAGACAAACAACTGATCCTAGCCCTCTAGTAAGTTGATCTATAAAATTACAACATCGTAATCGATTTACTCGAATACGAAAGCTAAAATCAAAAAAGTTGTACCAGTGTCCACTTTTCCGCTTGTATTAAGAGTTTTTAGAGCACCGTGTATAATATACATGTAGGGAACCTGGGGCGGAACGGGAGAGCTATGCTTTGATTACAAGTTAAGAGAGTTTGAAAATAATAACACCTTTATTCGTCAATTTCAACGTTTATTTACTTATTTCTCGCCAAATTATCTAAATTATATATCGCTTATTTAAGCTAAACTTATCAAAAACTATCCGACGTGGACGTGGCGTTACTAGGGGTTATCCTTAAGAGATAGACATATACCATTGCAGACTTTTCTGTAGGCCTGTTCAAGATATACAATTCTGTAGTAGGTATATTATTTTGATGTATCTTATAAGGTTTAGCCAGCGTTGGCAATGTAACCGCCCGAGAATATTTTTTACGACTTGACTTGTGGTTTAGAAGAACTAAGCACACAAACAGACAGACACGGATGGCGACTTTATTTTATACTATTTCAAAAATAATAATTAAATTCTGAAAAAAGGGGAAATTTTGCTCACCCCCGATGTTCAGTGGGAAATGAACCGTGGGGTACTAATTATTGACGTTCACAGATGAGAACACTGTCTAGACTAGCACAGGCCATGTTGTGTGCTACTTCCCTGACGTTTTATCAACAACAACTTCAGGATTTTCTCGTCTTTTTTCTAACGTAGGTACCTTTCTAATGTTGATGATGGCACTTCATACCGATTAAATGCTGCCGCATATCCCAGTCTCCACTGACCAGGACTGCCGGCTGGTTTTTCTTATGTATTATATGAACGGAGTATTTGTTTCTCTACAGGATGCCCCGAGGACAATATACCCATTGCACCCCACTCATCAAAAGTATTTTGAAACAAAACTGTAATGCTAATTTACGAATAAAGAATGGTCTGCCGAGCAATAATTAGAATCTGCAAGGTTTTACTGCGACCTTCGGTAAAATCTAAACTACGCGCACTCTCACAATAACAGTAGGTAGCAAATAACTGTCGTTCGTGTCGTATGTATTTCCAAGTGTAATATTCCTGGGTAAATAAGAAATAGTAAAACACGCATCCTTCAATTGAATTCAGATTCTTGCTACTTATATACTTTGATAAATTGGTTCACTCGAGACAGACGGTGGTCTGACCGGAGTAGGTAGGTACCTACCTACCCATGTAAAGCTGGCTCTACACTCGCGCGCGAAGTCGCGCCGTGAATTCACGCCGTGAATATACGCCGCGATCCGCGCGTGAACTGTGTCCATCCACACTCGCAAAGCTTCAGTCTTGTTCGCGACTTTAAACCGCAAACCCTTTGTCGCGGGCCAAAAAACCGACAAAAATCGGGGAATGGTGCGAAGCGCGAATGCGAGATTGCGAAGGCGTGAACAAGATCCACACTCGCGTTTCGCGGCCGTTCGCGCCGCGAGTGTAGAGCGCGCTTAGGATAAATGATACTGCACTGTAATAAAACGGTACCTATACAGATTTTCGGCAAAAAATATCCCAAGATTTTCATTGTTTATTTCTTGGTTTTAATAATAATTGTTTTGTCGAGCCGTGTTGAGCTACTGACAGCCAAAATGGCCGCCGACGTATTCAATCTTCATTATTTCATAAATGGAAGATGATTATTTATCTACGGAAAATATTGATAAATCATTAAATAAAATCATACAAACAAGACAATTTAATAATGGCCCTGAACGCCGAAATATGAATGTTCGAATAATAATACGAAAAATACTTGTAGAACTTCATAGTGACATTATTAAATTATATTTACTTTAATTTTATTTTAACAAGTTAAATGGAGTTCTACGAATTAAACACAATGACAACAAATAAGTTCGCATAAAATAGGTACTAATTATTTATTCAGGACTGCTGACATGTAGTCTACGTCTACACTATTGACAACAAGTGTGTAGACCTACCGCAAGCGATCATATTCGAGTTGGCGCCATCTCTATTTGAAACACTATGAAGAAATGAAAACATTTTTTTATTTGTGTAAGTTTGTGCTAAATTTGAAAACCGCATGGTCTTTATTTTATAGTATCAGCGAAATATGTCATCAAAAATTGCAGCCGTAGGCAAATGCCTAAGTTACCTATGCCCAAATACGGCATTGGCTTTATAAACATGTTTTGAAATTTGCACAACTGCTAAACAACCTTGTGTGGTAAACCGTTGTTTATTAGTTGTGTAAAATTTTAAACACATTTATTAGAAAATATGTTAAATTTTGTTGATTCAGTTTAAAGTTGTCTCTCAACATCTCCTCTTCGATCCACAAGCAAATGCTTTTAATAGAAGAGTCGCATAAATCATAAGATATAAAATAACCCTTTGTAAAACCTGAATTATAATGAACAAAAGTTTTGTTTATAAGAAATAAAATTAATTTAAACCTAATCAAAAACAGTCAAATTACTTCTGTATTTATTGTTATCACGTTTCATTTTTAGAACTCAATTTGAATTATAAGTTTTTTTTTTTAATATATTCAATAATACGAGGGTAGTCATGAAAAGTTTCCGACCTTACAAGAAATAAGTCTTTTTTTACAAATTTATTTTTATTTAACGTAATTTCCTTGTAAGACTATAAACTTCTCCAAGCGATGCTCCCGTCTCTTTAACCCATCCAAATAATAGTTGGTGTCTTTCTTTGCAAAATAGTTGTTTAGGAAGGTGATGGCCTCTTCATTAGAAGAAAATTTCTGTCCTCCGAGCTCAACTTTTAGCTGAGCGAACAAAAAAAAAGATCTGGTGGGTAAGTAAGGAGGGTGGTCAAGCAGTTCAAACTGCAATTCGTGGATCAAACCACAATTCGTGGATTTTCTCCATGGCAACGGCTGAGGTGTGAGATGGCACAGTGTCTTGCTAAAACTAATTTTTTTCTTTTGCAAATGTGGCCGTTTTTCCTCAATTTCCGCTTTCAGCTTGTCAAGTAATGTCGCGTAGTAGGCTCATGTAATAGTTTTTCCTCTTTCAATATAATAATTACGATAACTCGATGATTATCCCAGAAAACAGTCGCCATCACTTTCCTGGCCGAAGGGACAGTCTGCCTTTTCTTCTTTCACAGTCCACTGTGTTGACTGTGTTTTTGTTTCTGGGGTGTAATGGTGTATCCAAGTTTCATCTACAGCACTTAATCGGCGGCAAAACTCTGATTTATTGCACCTAACCAACAGAACAAATGTTCATCCGAACACGTTTTTGGTCAAGAGTTAGCAATCGCCGCACCCAGCGCGCGGTCAGTTTTCTCATCCCTAAATTTTCAATCAATATGTGACAAACACGTACTTTAGATATGTTCATAGCCTCTGATATTTCTCTATCCTTAATTTGACAGTTCTCTAGCACCATTTGGCGAACTTGAGCAATGTCCCAAACGTTCAAAAGCACCTAAGCCGGTACGGCCACATTTAAATTCAGTTGCACAAAATTTTACAGTGGTAAATGAGTACGGGGACACAATGTCCAACTCTAATTTCCAAAATAAAAGTTTTTTGGAAATGTTCTGGCAAGTATTTAAATTCTGAATAAACATAATAATATTAACAAAGTACTATTTATTTTTTAACAGTTGCAAAGCTTGCAAGAGATAAAATAGCACCTCTAGTCAGAAAAATGGAAGACGAAGGAAAGATAGATGATACCGTCCGACAGATGCTGTTTGATAATGGGGTAAGTAGCTCTAATTCTGATTATAAATACTATTAGTTGTTATTATATTACTTGCACTTACCTTCCTGCATTCCACACCGACAACTGTATTGTTTTATAGAATTCTAACATTATTGACAAAAAAATACCAATATTAATTATTGGAATATCTTTTTGTAAATTACATTGTTTGACTTTGTCAAACAATGTAATTTATTTAATTTAATCACTTTGACTTAGTCCTCGAATTATTGGTATATTTTTGTTTTTGTAGAAAATGTTGCTTGACAGACATAGAATTTTAGGTACTTGTTATTTAGCCATGTATTTCAGTTATTGGCCCTGCTAAAACTTAGGACGGGTTGTTTCAGAGAATTTGAACAATTCTTCAAATTTCAAAGTTAATTTTCAAGTTCTGTTATTATTTCAGTTCTGTCAAGTAACTGGCCAATAATGATATGATGGCAGAACTTGAAGAAGACATTCACAGAACTCGCAAATTAACCTTGAAATTTGGTGAATTGTTCAAATTCTATGAAACTACTCATCCTTAATGTATCATATAACATTTAAATTATTTGGTAGGCTTGCAATCGGTTTAGTGTTGGTAGCAGTATGTATAGGCCTTACAAGAGACTGCCCAATCAGCGAGAAATATCCACTAATGCATGTAAATATTGATTGCATTACAAAACGTATATTATCACTCACACAAAACAATGGCATCCTTAAGTTTAAACAGTTTTACATATATGTAGGTATTTTTAAAAATTTCGGTTTGAACTTTTTTTGTAATAATTGCATATTTTTGTGTATTTCAGTTGATGGGAATAGAAACACCAGTAGAATTCGGAGGTTCGGAGTGCAACTTCACCACAATGGTGTTGATTGTAGAAGAATTAGCCAAAGTGGATGCTTCCGTAGCGGCCTTCGTGGATATTCACAATACACTTGTGAATTCCCTATTTTTAAAATTAGGAACCCCAGAACAAAAAAAAAAGTACTTAACGCTTCTCGCCACAAAATACGTGAGTATAAAATAATCTAACTAAAAAAACAGATCTCCACATAACTACATAACATATGTCACGGTACATACTCGTAGCTTCATGAACAGATTCAGATGAAAATATTATGTCATAGATAATTACACCATTTTCTGTTAATCAGACTCTCAACTACATGTAAATATTATTGGCATAAATTTTAAAGGTGCAGTGGTAATGAAATCCAACAACTTTCACATTCTTTCCTTTCCTATTTGATATTAGTGAAATTCCACCTCAAGTGTGCTCTACTCTAGATTTTCTATGAAAGTTATCAGATGGATCGAGGAGACAAAAACAAATCGTTGATAATCTGTACTCTACATCTATCCTCTTCACCCCAATCCCCTGCCAAAACAAAGTATCTGCCTAAAAGAAATCATTGGGTAGGTTCTTTGTTATCCACCTGGAAATAATTTGCTTCTTTACCCTGAATAAATAAACTTCTTCACTGCGTCAAAATTTTCTAAAATATAAATATGTACAAGTATTATTATACCGTGTTCAATGTCACTCATATACGTGTTTTTTACAAATACCTATTTAGACATGCCCCATTCCTCACTCATTTTGTAGATATGAATTTGGAGGTTTTTTCTTATCTCCTGAAGAACCAAAATAAATTTTGCCAATTTTTCTGTTTACTCTTTGATAAAAACTACGTATGGAGAGATAAAAAAATAAGAGATAATGTTGCGTAAATTTATTGTATCAAAGATATGAGTTGGTCAGTTAGTTCAATTATTGATAAATTAATTGAAATTCTCTGAATTATTGATACTCTGAAAAAACTTACAATATGTCTAATCACTGCCTCAATAGAGCATTGGTATAGATATGTAACATGTATATAATGTTGTGGTGAATTAAAATTAGATGCATATTACCTTTAATAATAAAACGTTTCGAATTCTATAACTCGAACTGTATACGAAAACTATTGAGTTATTCGATTATGACGATCCAGCTATTGTTTCAAATACCACCATAATGGTAAAAGAAAAGATTTATTACCTGAGTGCTTTATTTATGCTGATAACTAAAATAGAAAAGTTTGTTATTGTCGGGAAGTGAACGATAGGCATCGAAAAGAGGGGGTAGATGTGGTGAACATTGAATTCGAAACAAGATAATAAGCAGACTAATAAACCTTTTAAAACATTTCCACTAGGTACTGATAATTCATTTAAACGCTTTTTGTACATTTCAATTAATAACAAATAACAAATCCTAATTAATTAATTAATTGTTCAATGTATTTTGAAAATTACAATTGTTATTTATGAAATACATAATATTTAATTGAGACATTTACACATATATATCAATAGAATAGATAAATTTTGAATTATTATTAAAAAAATAAATGTATATCTTCTCGATTATGCACATTGATGGGATAATCTCTTGTCCGCCAGAGTAACTAACTAAGCAACCATCACGCCGTTTCTCCGCAAGGGTAGGGAGAGAAGACAGACCACCAAACAACTCGGTCTTGGTACACAGTCTTGCTTCATTCACATTCATACATCGTCTCACACATGCTATTCTGTTATTCCGACTATTTGACATGGCCCGACTCACATATCTGGTTCACTTGATCGTGCCGTGTATTCCTCGGCAGTCCACGACTGCTTGTACCATTCGCATTTGTGTCATATATTCTCCTTACACTCCTTTCTTTGTTCATTCGCTCTACGTGCCCAAACCATCTAAGCGCTCCTTTCGTAAATCTTACTCATTATGCTTACTTCAGTCTTACATTCTTTGGTAATCTCCATATTTCTCACATGATCATACATGGTTTTACCACACACGCCTCAGGGATCTTATTTCTACAGAATTCAGTCTACTTTCGTCCTTCCTCTGCCAGTTCCATGCCTCACTGCCATACATTAGGATAAGTACCAGCACTCTATTGTGGACTGCTAGCTTCGCTTCTTAGAGTATCCATAAGGATACTATTAAAAAATCATTTCTCTGAATACATATAAGTAGCTATTCTGGGGAAACTTCTTAAGGTAGATTATATTTATACTATTTTCCAGTGGTGATTCATAACTTTTCATGACTTTTGGTGAGATTGATAAACATTATTATTACAACAAGGTATTTTTTATAAATATAAACACATTATCTGGTAAGACGATATTTTTTGCAAAAAAGTTATTACCTAAATAGAATAAGAATCAGATTTTCCCTAAAAAAAATTCCATAACATCTACGAAGTTTCAAAATATTCAGTACATTTTTATGAATATCGGTGGATTTTAACTGGATTCGGTAGAATTTCTACGAATACCGGTAGATCGATTGCCGGATCCATACGCTCGCTGAGTGTGCATAAGCAAAACAAGTAGGGCTCAGACTCTCGATGAGGGTTTCGATTTATTGGTTGACATCTCCAGAAAAGAATTGGTGATGCGTTTTATATTTTCACATAATTATAATTCTTCTTTAAATACTGCATCTTCCACTTGTTTGCCCTTGGCGCGTTATACTTTTTTTTTTAAATGGCACATTTTTAACCGGCGTGCTCGCTCTCTCGCTCTCCACTATTCACGCGTTTATGGGTGTCCTTTGCACTCACCCTCCACTTTAAAATTAATTCAAATCAGGTCAGTTGCATTCGATCTTCTGAGAAATGATGTGCGCAAAAGTATATACAGGTTGGCATTGATTGCAGAAATAAATTTCTAGTGCGGCCTGGCACTTTACAATAAATCAAAACCCCCATCGAGAGTCCGAGGTCTAATAACAAGAAATTTCTAATTTACAAAATGTGATACATTTTCGAGAAAGTCAGAGAGTACAGAAGTTGGCACAACTGAATCTGTTGATTCTGACATCACTGGTCACAAAACTCCACAAGTCAACATTTCATTGTGCTTTTATATGGGGATTTATTTATCATTAAAAACAATACAGGATTGTAAACTACATACCATTTAACATTACATATATATATACAGGGTGTATCGGCACTAACCCGACAAACTTTAACCAGCTATTCCTTAGCACATTTGGAGTAAAAAATGTTATGGGCACTTTGCTGTCCGGTAGCATTTTTTTTTCAATTAAAAACAAAAAAATTAAAAATTTCCACACTACATCACTGTCATTGGCATTGCTTTTCGTGTTCAACAGCTGTTATAAGCAAGTATGTCGAAAAGCGTTTTCGCTCTTTCGCACACACTAAATAATAAAATAGTTTTACCTACCAATAAAACTTATATTATGTACCTAACCTCATTTAAAACCTTTATTGAGAGAAGCATTCTCAAATTCCCTTTCGCGTGGCACTTTCCCGCTCTTTTTCAGCACCTTATGTTGGACAAGTGGTCACCAGATGCTACACAAAAGTAAAGCGTCCCCTATGCGACTTTTGTTTACGGCATTCTTTCTCATTAGTTCTCACCAGGCAGTGATTGCCTAGGTTTTAAATGAGGTTAGGTACATAATATAAGTTTTATTGGTAGGTAAAACTATTTTATTATGTAGCCTGAACCGTCATTTAAAACCTTTATTGAGATCTGTTTGTTATCGACTGGTGACCACTAACGCTAATGTGATCTATTATAATACGTCAAAAACTGGAATACCTACTCACGTGTTACAGTGGGTGGAATAGGGAGGCTACAGACAATGCCCTATTTACCTCTAGGGGAGTATTAACTTCCCTTCTGTAGAATTTGGCAAAGGTGTCCCGGCTCCTCCAGTTCCCTCGAGCCAGGATGTCATCCAATCTAAAATTATCCAGCCAGTTAAGTGACGCCACTGCTGCCCGTACACTTCCCGGGGCAGCTGTGATCTTAGCTTCTTCTAGAATTGTTTTGACCCAACGGGCGATGACTGTTCTTGAAGCTGCCTTAACTGCTCCCGATGTAGTGATGAAGAGTTCTGTTAAATTCTGCTTTGTTTCCCTCCGTTCTTTGGAGGTTTCAATCAGTTTCTTAATCCAGTATGCTGGGTCTATATTTGGCTGATTTCCGTTTCTCAACCTCCAACCTGACTGTTGGTATGTAGCAGAGTCAGTTTTGGATCCGAAAACTGGCCATAACGAGACCCCTTCCTCATTTATGAATAGTTTGTCTGGCGAACACTGTAACAAGGTCAGGTCATGCACTCTTCGTCCCGAAGCTAACAAAAGTAAAGTCGCTGCCCTTCTCGAGACTTCAAAGAGACTCAACTTTTTGGGTGGGTTAGCTTCTAACCAGGTCAACACCATTCTGGGATCCCAGATAGGAGGCTTAGACAGTTTAGGATGCTTTAATGCTGCGGCTTTGAGAACTTGTCTGACTAGAGGGTGTGAGCTTAGGTTTCCTTCTTCCGGGCTACTGAAAGTTGTTACTACCGATTTATGGAGTCGAATTGTGCTGGGAGAAAAATTGTCTTCTAAACTAAGATCTGTTAAAAATCTTGCCAGGTTACTTCCTGTAGGGACATTCGGGTTTACCCCGTGATTTAATGCCCACTTTTGCCACCTAAGCCATGCCGGTTTATATGTTTTAAGTGTGGATTCTCTCCAACCTGACTTTAAAAATTCTTTCTGTTTGTCCGACCAATCTGTTAATGACTGACTCCACCCCGGCACTTCCACACCTCCAAAATAAAATCCTCTACTTGTGGAGGGGGTTTCAAGGTTCTGGTGTCTATCAGCACTTCTGTCAGGTTCATTATGGTGAAAGGAGGGCTCGTCGCTCGACTTTTCAAGTCTGGTCTCCAGAATACTTTCTTCCATCTCGGGGCTACAATCAGGTATAGGCCCTTGGCCCGGTTGAGGTGTGCGAGAACTCTCGGCATGAGGCACGGAGGGGGGAACACCCAAGCTAGAGGAAAATCCCACTCTCGAGTCCAAGCGTTGACAAAACTTGCCTCTTTGTCGAATACATTTAGGGACACATAATCTTCTACAACGTGAGCTGTCTCCGATGCAAACAGGTCTATAGTTGGTCTCCCCCATTTTGCAAAAATCAATTTTGTTGCTGCTGGTAAAAGATGCCACTCCGGAGGTTCGCGTTTTCTGGAGAGTTGATCTGCCACCTCGTTGAACCTTCCTGGTAGGTAGTGAGCAGACAGTGAAATGCGATACGTGTCTGTCATCTGAAGGACTTGACGAGTCGCTTCGAGCAATGTCTTGGATCGTGTGCCGCCTTCGTTGCGAAGGTACGCAACCACCGATTTGTTGTCTGACTGGATCAGGAGACCCGAGTCTGACAGCTCTGGCCCGTGAGGAGTAAGTGCTGCCAGCACGGCGAGCATTTCCTTGACATTGCTGTGGAGAGGTTGCTGTGTTTGGGACCAAGCTCCACTCAATCTGAGGTCGTCTAGCTGCGCACCCCATCCCCAGTCCGAGGCGTCGGTCGTGAGGGTATGACGAATCACTGCTTGATGCATTGGTGACCACGTCTGCAGGGACCTGCTCCACCATCTCAGCTCCTCTATCGCTGTTCGAGGAATGGGATGGAGTCGTCTCGGTTTGAATGCAGGCAGCTTGCGACTGGCACACTGTAACATGCGAAGGTTAAGCCTGCCTCTATGAATGGCGAAACTAGCAAAATTGAGGGTACCCAAGAGGCTCTGGGCCTGCTCAAGTGACCACCTTCCTAGATTAATGTATTGTTTCAGTAAATTTGTTATTTTCGCTATTTTAGTTTGCGGGAGGCCTTTTAAGCCGTCCCTTGAATTCCATGAAATTCCCAAATATTCAATTTTCTGAACTGGACACAGAGTGGATTTACTGAATTGTATTATCCACCCAAGAGTTTGTAACATTGAAATAGTTTCGAATGTATGCATTTTCAATATATTTTCATTTTGATGTACTATCAAAAAATCATCTAGGTAAACAATTATTCTGAGACCTTTGTCTCTTAATTTTTGCGCTATCCAATTGGTAAGTGAAGCAAAAACCTTTGGAGCTGAGGCTAGTCCAAAAGGCAAACATGTCATTTGAAGCAGTTCTCCATTAAAAATCAGTCTCAAAAAACGGCGATGATTCTCATGAATTGGAAGGTGAAAGTAGGCTTGAGAAAGGTCCACTTTAACCATCCAGTCGCCTGGTTGAATAAATGTTGCAACCTTATTAACATTAATAAGTCTGAATTTGCTAATAGCTAAGAAATTGTTCAAACGACGAAGGTTGAAGACCGGCCTAAATGACCCGTCTTGCTTCGGTATGAGAAACATCCGTGACAGAAAGGAAGGCGATATTGAAGCTGATTCCAATATCTTTTCCTTTTTCATTTTGTCTATTTGTCGTGTCATTTCGTCTGTGATTTGGGTTTTATAAGTTGAGCTTACCGTGTCTGCCACTATACTTAGAGGGGGTTTCTGCCGAAAGGGTAGCTTGTACCCTCGCAACATGGTTAGCAGTGCTGGTGGTGCTTCTAATTCTTCCCATTTGCTTATGAAGTGCTGCAATTGCCCCCCCTGAAACGCCTTCTCCGGATAGTCATAGCCTATCCTTGTTGCCAAAATTCCTTCTTGGTTTGGCTGGTCCCCTCTTGTCCGCACCTCTTGCATCTTGATTCGATCGCCCTCCGCGGGGGGCTTTGTTGTCTCGGAAGGGCTTGTTGTCCCGAAACGTCCTGCTTTCCCGAAAGGGCCTGCTCTCACGAAAAGGCTTCCTCACTGGCACTTTCTTGGGCATCTGCGAGCTGGTTGATGGCTGAGGGTCGAAGCTTGAATGTGGGAAGCATTTATCCAGTCCTCCCATCCGCTGAATCTGGGATTCTAGCTTCATTGGTTCAAAAAGATAACCCGCTGCTGGAGGAATATTTTTGACTGCCTCCCGTACGTAGCGGCTCTTTATCTCGTTAAGGATTGCATCCCTACGATGCTGGATCGCATTTGCTCTCCTTCCACAGACCATCTGCAGGACATCTTTGGTCACTGTCTGATATTGCGTATCCGGGGCAAATAGCGACTCCACTTTCTTGAAGAGGGAACCTGCTGACAATTCCTTGCCTTCCTCTGCACTCCAGTTTACCAGTTCCTGAAGAGATTTCTTGAGGCACTCATTTTGCTGCAACAGGGCATGGCTTAGTGACCCGCAAAATTTGTCAAGTGACCCCGCGTATTGCTCTGCCTTATTCAAATGCAGAAACTCTCCATTAACCTCCAACTGGTTGAACATGGGGTTGGCCAGGTATTTTCTTACGACCTCCCCATACCTTACTTCGTTCCATTCAGGCGAACCGAAGTGTTGTAAATCTTCGATTTTCTTTACGCGGTTTGCGTCCGCCTTAGGAACTGTAGGTTCCTTACACGTGGTTTCCGCCATCGATAGGTTTAATTCCTTGAATTCATGATTAGGATTTACTAATCCCATCCCTAGCGAAGATCGCGAATTTCTCTCCACGTGTATCTCTTGATCTTCCGATGATGCGTCCTCGTCGGAATCCAAGTTTCTCCTATCTTCGTATGTTTTAGCCGCCATAAAATCCTGAATAAACGAGCTAATGTGCTCCACTTGAGCCGTGAGTTTATCAATGCGATGTTTTTTCGTAGATTTGGTCGATTTCGGCAACTTTCGTTTCGGCTCATTTTGTTTTGGCAAAATGATCTTGTTAACTTCTTCTACCGTCATCTCTACCGAATCGGATGATGACATCTCGGAGCCACTCATTGTTAAATTGGACAAGAAACCAAAACACAAAACACAAGGTACACAAAACACAATGTAAATAAACAAACAACACAAAATGGCCGACGAACTTTTCCGTCGTGTTCACCACGTGTTTTATCTTTTTAAACAGTTAAAAATTATTTCTGTTTTAAAAATACTTCGAACAGCCTCGCTGTTATAATATAATGTATTATCTTGAAATAATTATTCACTTAAAATAATTATATACGGGAAAAATCGTTATAAATTCGGAGCTACTTCGCAACGACAACGCCAGCGACGGAATTTAAAACGCTAATGAGAAAGAATGCCGTAAACAAAAGTCGCATAGGGGACGCTTTACTTTTGTGTAGCATCTGGTGACCACTTGTCCAACATAAGGTGCTGAAAAAGAGCGGGAAAGTGCCACGCGAAAGGGAATTTGAGAATGCTTCTCTCAATAAAGGTTTTAAATGACGGTTCAGGCTACATAATATAGTTAAAAATGAGACGAATGGTGCCGTGCCATTTCGTTGTGATTATTAAAGTGCGCCAATATAGGTACACGTGCATTATTCAATGGAATTCGAATAAAATATTGCCAGATGGGTTTTCAAACTTTGACAAAGGATAAAACAGTGGTGACATGTGGTGAAAATATGAATAATAAATTTTTTATTAAAAAAATGGTGCCGTGCCATTTCGTTGTGATTGTAAAAGTGCGCCAATATAGGTACACGTGCATTATTCAACGGAATTCAAATAAAATATTGCCAGATGGGTTTTCAAACTTTGACAATGGATAAAACAGTGGTGACATGTGGTGAAAATATGAATAGTAAATTTTTTATTAAAAAAAAACGTTACCGGACAGCAAAGTGCACATAAGATTTTTTACTCCAAATGTGCTAAGGAATAGCTGGTTAAAGTTTGTCGGGATAGTGCCGATACACCCTATATTGTTGTATATTGGTACAGTAATTAAGAAACAATAATAGTAGGTATATAACCTGCTTCACCATGAATTTGTATTGAGGCAAAAAAATTTAACAAAATTAATTCATACGATATCTAGGTATGGTTTATAAATACATATTTATTTATTTATAATAAAATCCTATTTTAGTAGACAAATTTTACTCATCGTCAAACACTTACACATAATTTTTTTTGTTTTAAATGTTATTTTTGACATTTTCTTTACCATAATATGATTGTATTTTCGAATTGGTTTCAGCATCAAGGGATTTTAATTTAAATATTATTACACAGTCATCACGATCAGGGTGTTATAATTACCAGTATGTTGTTGACATAATGCATTGCATTTTTTTTAAGTAATGCAGCTTTTGGAGCACTGATAAGTTGTTTGTCAGGTCACGGAAGTATTTTTTGCACTTTTGTACAATACAATAACAGTAGTGACGAGTTGCTGACGTATTACCTAGTGTTCTTCAATATTAAAAGCTGTTAAACTTACCTCACACAGAACACCACAGATTTGGTGCAATTCGGGGAGACCTCAAAAATACAAACTTTTAAAATTATTTTGACTATTAAAACTAACTGATATTTAAGTAAAAAGGTGATGGTTATTTAAAAAAAAAAAAATAAGGACTGGCGTTCTTTATTGTGAAGAATAAAATTATTATGTATGAACCTCCCTCCTTTAGAAGATCTTAGGAACAAATTTGATCTCATTTGCTTTTTCAAAATTATTAATTCACTGGCTCTACTACAACTTTACCCTCTCAATATCCCTTCCCGTAGATTCAGAAATAATTAACTGCTCTTCCTCAATCATCATTCAATTAATTATGGTTACTAATCACCATTGTCCAGAATGTGCAGACTCAACCCAAGGCAAGGAAGGCTTGATTTGTTGGTACAAGTCTTAATGATTTTTGTCTGTCTTTGTCACACTTATCAATGCTGGTCCACCTATTTACAACACCTACAAAGTGGTGCTCTGATTACATGTTATTATAGTATTTGTTGTGGTTTTTAGGCAGGTAGTTTCTGCTTGACCGAACCCCTTTCGGGATCAGACGCCTTCTCGCTGAAAACAACAGCCAAAAAAGAAGGAGAACATTTTTTGATTAATGGATCCAAGATGTGGATCTCCAATTCTGACGTCGCTGGAGTATTCCTAGTCATGGCCAATGCTAATCCATCTGCTGTGAGTATTTTATCATTGATTGAGCATAGCAAAGTCCTGTTTTAACTCAACCGCTTTGCATTTAATCTGTGTGTAAATTTGTTCATACATTCCGTTTCCGTTTCAAGATGGTGGCCATTTTAATGGTTCAGTAGATTATATTTGAAATGTGAAATCGATCTGTTAGAGAGGGTATGGAGACGATTTACAAAAATACCAAAAGCTTGAAAAGACCGGCAATATGAAGAGACTTGAGTAACAATGATTACCAACGTTAAAAGAAAGAAGAAAAAGGGGTGACTTGATTGAGACTTTCAAAATTTTATCTGGACATTATAGTTGATATGGCACACAAGAAATCCTCTCCACCAACAAAGATGAAAATCACCGTGGATATGAAAAAAATTAATAAAACACCTTTTGCATCCAATCCTAGGAAACACTTCCTTGCAAATAGAGTAGTGGATGCATGGTACTAATAAAAATCTATTTAAAGCTCGATTGGATTCTTATTTGGAGAGAAGAAAGGATTAAGTATGTACAAGGATTTCTATGAGACTATGGAGAGATTTCTCTTCCCAAAAGCAAACAAATAAACTTAAATACATTTATTTGAATTTCACTTTTGTTTTAGTGAATGAAAGCAAATCTTGGAAGTGTAAATTAACCTAATTCCCGACATTTTATCTAGCTGAAAGTTAGCATATAGACTAGTTGTCGATGACAGTGCATTCTATCAACTTTTGGTGGCAATCATGCACACACAGGTGGACATATATACTCTGAAATCGGTTGACATTACAGCAGTTAATGTGTGCAATAAATCGGGATTTGGCTCGGTTGGTAGAGGTATCAACTCCAGTTCCTGGGTAGGAAGGTTCAATCTTCAGTCCAATATGTATTATATCGGAAAAAACTGTTTTTACAGGTCGATTTATTTTTTATCTGCTTAAATTTATTGTAGAATAAAAAAATCTTATATTGGTTATCGATTAGTTGTGGTCGTAGATCAGTAATACAGTGTGAAAGCCTATACAAGCTTTTTGAAACCATTATTGGAAAGAATGTTGGTATACAATATTTATGGTGTCTTACGATAATGCTTATATATATAATACTTTTCTAGGGATACAAAGGCATCACATGCTTCATTGTGGAAAGAGAAACGCCCGGATTAACAGTAGCCAAGCCCGAGAACAAACTGGGAATCAAGGCATCCGGAACGTGCATGGTTCACTTCGACAATGTCAAAGTTCACGAATCGGCCATCTTGGGAGAGTACGGGAAAGGATACCAGTATGCCGCTGGTTTCCTGAACGAAGGAAGAATTGGAATTGCTGCGCAGATGATTGGTCTCTGCCAAGGATGTATGGATGCTACTATCCCGTACACCATGGAGAGGAAGCAGTTCGGAAAGAAGATTTTCTCCTTCCAGGTAAAGGATTAAAATTAGTACATAGTTACTACCCGGCTTTGGTAGAGTTTCAACAAACTTGTATAGTGTTATGTACCACAGCTTTGTCATATTTTATACATTGAAGAGAAATCTTGATTTCTGTACGTTATCTCAGATTGACACATTTTGACTTACAAAAGTATAGTTGTGAGTAAGATTATGTTCTATTAGTTGATGTACTTATTATTAATGGTTTTTACAGGGAATGCAATTCGAAATTGCCAGAATTTCCACCGAGTTGGAATGTGCACGGCTTTTAACCTACAACGCAGCGAGGATGAGGGAGGCGGGTTTGCCTTTTGTCAAGGAAGCGGCCATGGCTAAATACTATGCTTCAGGTAAGAATCCATCTTAAAAAATGTAATTAATGTGGAAACAAAAAATACATATATATATATATATATATATATATATATATATATATATATATATATATATCACACCGCCTATTTGGCGACCAGCATGGGAAAATATGCATTTAAAGTGGCGACCACCGACATTTGGCGACCGATATACGGTTGCCACTTTGTTTTCTCAAAATTTTTACACAGTTCAATAATAGATGTCGTTACAAGCATCTCAGCGAAATTAGTCCTGGTCGCCAAATTGGGCTGGGGGTGCACGTTTTCGAATATTTAAGTTCCGGAGTCTGTCGCCAGGCAGCTTGGCGCTAGGTGATATACACAGCCACGTATTCCGCATTTCATTCCTGGCCTTTAGTGGCGACTGGGTATGACGAATTCTTAATTTCACAACAAGCCTTTAGTGGCGACTGGGTACGACGTATTCCGCATTTCATATCTAGCCTAAAGTGGCGACCTTTCATAACTAGACTAAAATGGCGACCGTGTTCGACGTATTCTGCGTTTTATTCCTAGCCGTTAGTGGCGACTGGAAACGACGTATTCTGCATTTCATATCTAGCCTGTTGTGGTGACCGTGAAGGGTACGTTTTTTTGCATTTCATAGCTAGTGGCGACAGGAAACAATGTTGCCGGTTCGTTTCAACTCGCGGTGGCTGGTTATTTGCGACGTTGCAGCACATGTTTTGCCAGTGGTCCCGAATGTCTTACTATTTCAAATGTATCTATTTTCAATTTAATACCGAGTATTGACGTCTGTACGTTTTAGAGTTTATTTGGCGACCAACCATTTGAATGTCTTGTTTACATACAGTATTGATTACTGTCGATACAATGAAAGCAACTCGTTCTAAATAGAAGTTAAAAAGCACAAATAGAAATTTAGAAGGTGGGTATGGGTAGCACTTCCCTGGAAACCATTTAATGACACAACACCCCTGACATAGGCCACACCAAGTGGTTGGCTACGTTTCGTGATTTAGCAGGTGTGTCTGTTTTCATGGGGTAATGTTTGCCCGGGTCTGGGTGGTGGGTGCGATGACTGTTTACAACCGGTTACCGCGGTCAGGGCCGCTTGGTAATGCCGGGGCCTGAGCCTCAGACTGACGACTGAGGGTGTGCTGCCCCATCAACTAGTTGGACAACTGTTGTGCCGGTTCGTGACCGAAGCGGACCCAGCAACAGAGTTCGGGGACATTTGGGGCGACCTCTCCAGCCGGATTCTCTCGGCTCATCGCCTTGCGCCGCAATGGGTGGGTTGGGTTCATACCAATCATCACTACTGTCCACTATAATCCCTAGTTTACTACACACCCCTCATACCCTTTTCTTCCCAGACCTTCCTTTCCCTTCATAACATTGCAGAAAAATGTACAAATAAGAAAACAATTAACTGGTAAACATTAAACAAACAACCATAAGGAACTCCAGTCCATTATTTTTATATTTTATTATTAAATTACAGCATTTTAATTCTATGGTATCATCTTCTTTGTATTCAATTTATTAAAATAAAAAAATTAAAAAAAAACTAATTTCAATTTCTCTACAAAGTCTCACATGGCGTCTCCAATAATACTAAACAATAGGTACGCATGTACCTAACAACTGTCTTTACAATACAATCACCTTTCTGAATGCTTCTGGTAATACTGGCAAGTATCTCAGATTTAAAGTAAAATACAAAATGATCATACAAACAAAAATAAATAAAACCGTTACATTGACAAGTTGGCGGATAACAAAATTCTTATTATTAATTCATAAATATAAATAGCATACTAGGGTTGTACTGCAATTATTTGTCATAAATTCACAAGTAATAAACTAGTTTTTTCGATCTTTTTATAGTTTTTTTTAAATCAAAATCGCATTCCAGGTTGTACTCCTAAGGGTAAGGCTCATTAACAATTTATTAGTATGTAATTTTATTTGAATAAATGTTAAAAATATAAAAATTGATTATTTTTTCGGTATGGAACGCATTGTTGTATTTTACATTGTTTTATATGGGAAAAATTATTTCGCAACGAGTGTTTCACATAACGAGTAAGATTCTGGAACGAATTAGTCTCGTTATGAGAGGTTCCACTGTACTTATATAACCACCCTTTACAAAATAGTTTTATTTTTATTTATTTACTTATTAATTGACGCCTTGAAGGCTTTTACATGAATACACGTTTACAAGGATACTTTATCAGGATCACAATATTAAGTGTATATAATTTAGTACATAACACTTGTTTAATTTACATATAAATGACATGGAACGTAATATTAGTCATTCTTGTTTCTTATTTTAAGCGGATGACATGAAATTATATAAATGCATTGACTCCGTAAATGACTGCAACCAGTTACAAGATGACATTAACAAAATTGAACAATATTGCGAAAACAATCAACTATTTCTAAACCTAAGCAAATGTAATGTCCAATTAATTATACTTACAAATTAAACCTTGTACCATTACAATGGGTAGAAACAATCAGATCTCTTGGACTAATACTACATTCTAAAATTTTATTTAAGGATCATATTGAAAATATTTTAGAAAAAGCTTATAAACAAATGGTCTTTATTATAAGCATAGCAAAGCCTTTCCCGTAGCACACACCCTAATTATGTTATATGTCATATGTAAGGTCACAACTTGAGTTCGCCGCAGTCATTTGGAATCCTCAATATCAAACATATGTATATTGATCGTATCGAAAATATCCAAAACAAATTTATAAAACACCTATCGTATCGCTTTAGTGATCATCGGTTTGACCCTATCGCTTTATATAAACGCATAAAAATCTATGATGCTTTATTCTTATACAAAATCGTGAACTGTCTTGTTCGTTCATCATATCTGTTAGAAAAGATTGCATTTCGTTGCCCCAAACAAAACACCAGATCGAACGATTTATTTAGAATATCTCACTGTAAATCCAAATACGCGCAAAACTCTATAATAGGACGTATGTGTGAAACTTCTAATACCTTACGAGATTTTCAACTTGAAATCAAATAAATTGCAACTCACTAAATTAATAATTAATAACTAAAAATACTTTTACTTTTGGGAAAATTATACTATTATGTGGAGGGAACTTTACTTCGTGTGGAGTCGAAGATACTTACGAATCTTTCAGGAAGGATCATGAAAATTTAAACAACTTGTTTAATTGGTGTATATGCAATAAACTGGCACTTAACATTAGTAAATGTCAAATAATAAGATTTTATAAAATAAAGAAACCGACAATTTATGAATACAATCTTGACAAAATTATATTAAACTCAGTAGAAACAATAAATGATCTAGGTATTATTTTCAACTCAAAACTTACATTTATTAGCCATATAACTAATATTATTAATAGATCAATGAAGATTTTAGGATTTATTATTAGAATAACCAAACAATTTTGTAACATTGATACTATTCGCATTTTATACATAACGCTAGTGAGAAGCATTTTGGAATATAACTCTACGATTTGGGCTCCACATTACAATATCCATATTCAAGCTATTGAAAAAGTCCAGCATAGATACCTTAGGTATTTTAATTTTAAATTAGGTATTCCAAGAGAATCCGTGGACTATAATTTTTTATTGAACTGGACTAATCTCGTAAATTTATCAGATCGCAGAAAAATCTGTGATCTATTAATATTATATAAAATAATTCACTCGGTCCTGGATACCCCTGATTTAATAGAACTAATACGATTTCATTGCCCTGGTCGCGCTAACAATAGACTGACTTTACCGTTCTACTATAATAACACACATACATTATCACATTATTACTCACCAATCAGTCGATTACACATTTTGGGAAATGAACATGCCAACATCGGCGACATTTATTTCTTAAAATTAGCGCAATACAAACATGCACTCAAAACTTATTTTTCCATAATGTAACGTTATATACGCAATATGGACATGTTGAAATGAAATGATGATATTTCTCATTGTTCTTTTTTTGTTATTTTTGGTTGTGATACACAAAATAATTGTATGTTATTTTTAAGTTTAAAACTACTATAATGTAATAATATTATTTTCTTACTTTGTACTCTATTATATGTTTATTTATAAAAGGCAGTATAGCCGTTTATGTATTTAAAATAAAATAAAATAAAATGTGTTCAGTGATGAAATCAAAAGTTCCTCGCACATTTAATAATTAATAAATTAACTGATTCGTTTGTCTTCCGTAGTTTGTTTTATTATTTTCAATTAGTACCTATAACCATGCGAAAACTCTATCTTTAATAATATTATGTACTTCTTTAACATTTCATGGAATTTAATTGGTCTATAACATATTCATGTTTATTGTTATATTTCACTGTACGACTATAAGTTTCCTAAATAAATTTAAATAAAAAACAATTTAAAAAAAATAAGTTGAAAATAAAAAGTAGGTACAATATAAGTGGGTACAGAGTAAAACAGAAATAATAATATAAAAGATATTGAACATGACGTTAGCAATGTAAATATTTTTTTCGGAAGATGCAAATTTAATTTTATTATGGTTCGGACGGTGATATAGCGGGTGGGACTTCAACACTTCTAATTTTAAGCTGCCATATAATGTTGGAGATTTATTGCTTTTCCTACTTGAGATAGACAATAGATAAGGGTTTCAGTAAGTAGTTTACCTAACACTTAAAAATAAGTCCTAAAAATGATATTTACAATGCAACATTTTAGAATTTCATAATATATTTATTGTTTTTGTGTTTAATTCGTAGAACTCCATTTAATTTTTTTATAAATTTAATTTAGATTAAATTTGATAATATTATTATTAAGTTCTGCAAGTGTTTTAGTTTTTTATTATTGTGACAGCTGTTTCGGCTTACAAGGCCATTTTCAAACCGAAACAGCTGTCACAATAATAAAAAACTAAAACACTTGCAGAACTTAATAATAATATTATCAAATTTAATCTAAATTAAATTTATAAAAAAAAAAAAAAAAAAAAAAAAAAAAAAATAAAAAAAAAATTTCATAATATAGTTGTAAGACACCGTGTTTATAAATATACCATGCCAAAAATATTACTGTACTTTACAATATAAGGCTATGACATTATTTGTGAACATGTGAGGATATAATAAATGTTTTTATGCTACTTTTAAAAAAGAAATGACGAATAAATATAATTCTTATGACAAAAACTATTTGGAATAGGAATTGTCGCATTCCGGAAAAAACAGATACCTAACTGAGTTTTGCAAATATTTTTGTATTTATTATTGTGACGGCTGTTTCGGGGTTCAAGTACTTATAAAATTTCAGCTACGCCACACGAAGGCAACTTATTTATATGATTTTATTTACCCCTTCAGTATTCTTATTTGTATGATGTTTTGGTGTTTTATTAACACACTTTGATCGGGTTATTTTTTCGCCGGCAGACCGCTGAAAATGGGCGAAAATAAAGGTCCCGTGCGAATTTCTTTAATTTGTTTTAAATCGCTATATCTTCGAAAATAATGGAAATATTTTAATAAAATTTTCTACATACTAACTCAGCATACCCAAGCTATAAAATTTCTAGCCGAAAACCAAGTATTATTTCTAATGCAACTTAATAAATCGAAAACAAAATCATTGTTGGGTCATTAGGGTTCAATTTTTAAAGTATAAACTAGGTTTCAATTTTATAAAATTAAAAATTATTATATTTTCACCAAGCCCAAATCATTATAAAAACAAAAACAATTGCCACATCACTAGTATCGTCAGAGTAACACATTATTACCCATTCAAATACCACGTGTGCAATTGCCACCCAAAAAACCATCGGAACATGCTAATAATATTGGTTATTTTTTAAAATGAAATTTAAAATAATCTCCTCGGAACACAACCGTAGGACAATTTGCTTTTTAAAAACTGCTATGCACTTGTAAATATTTATTATGGTCCGCCTTACTGTGTTCGCCGATACCTGCTTTTGTTAGATGCGCCAGACACTCGGTAGTTGAGTGGGTGCGGAACCGAGATAGAGAGATTTGTTTCGAGTTCCAGGGACATAAAAACTCTCGTTCCAGGAATTGAACTATTATAATAACAGAATATGTTATCTAAATTACTTATTTCATTGTACTTCAAACGCAATACCTATCAAGTGTCAGGTGTTAATAATATAGGTCATTTTAGTTGAAATATCGATGTACACAAAAGACTCCAAGATAAATACTAAAAAAAGACTTGCATTACAATTTGATAATTACGTACGTATAGTTGGAACCTTTACAGAGAGATTGGTTTATAATATTCATATAAAAACATCGGATAATTTCTTCTTTTCTGCCATTGAAATGAGGCGGGCGCAGAAGGTAGAAATACACTTCCGACGTTAAGCATCAATGGACCGAACGCGAACGGGAAGAACTACCCTTCCCGATTAAAGTGTGTTAAGCTAGCTTGGAATGGCTTTAGCTGTGTTTGGTGACCAGAACTGAATATCCTGGTACTTCCCCACCTTCCTCTTCCTCGTCTCATTCCCCTCACCTACCTTCAGTCTCACAACATTCCCCAATTGGGGATAGGCCATAGTCTCACTGACTCCAGACGGGAGCGATTGAGACTCTTGTGTGGTATTCAATTAAAAAATGTACTAATAGACGTAAAAAGTAGAAGAACAAAATAATATAACTGGAAGTGGGTGTACAAGCGTCCTGAGGGGTTTTACATGTAGGTAGTACAATATTAACATCACAGAAAGTTTTAAAACAAAGTAAAGTTAGTAATAATAAAAATAAAACTATATTAGATAAACAAATACAACAAAAAAAAATTAAAATAACACAGCAAACAGAGAGGTTATTAATTTTCTTTTGAATTAACTTAATGTTTATAAGGTAAGGTTTATGCATAGCACAAAGGATTGCAAATTATTATAAGCAATAATTATTGTAAGGCTGCGGTTACACTTGGAAATTTTTTTTACCGTAAGTAAGTTAAGGCAAAATTATCTATCGAAACGTCACCTATAAAGTGACATGCTGCCAATGGGACTCGAACCCACGGCCTTCTGGTTACCGGTCAGCAGCTCTACTTCTGAGCTATGGCGGCTTATTTAATACCCGCCAAATTAGTCAATGTGTACTTAGTGTTCTGCAAGCAAAATTATTGCTTATTAATTTTTTTCTTACCTGAAAAAACCAACTTCATTTTTGTAGGTAAAGGAATTATAAGTGCTTAATTCTCCCACTTAAGGGCGTCGAGATATATGTCTTGATTAATTGACTAATTTGGTGGGTATTAAATAAGCCGCCATAGTTCAGTGGTAGAGCTGCCGACCGGTAATCAGAAGGCCGTGGGTTCGAGTCCCATTGGTGACATGTATTTTTTCTCGGGAGCTTTTTCAATTTGTAAGTTTTTTCTCTTACAATAATATTGCTTATAATAATTTGTAACCGAGAGGTTTACAAAAATCTTCTTTAATCATGGTTATTATCGGTTAAACTTGATTAATCTTAGTTTATCTTGGTTTATCTAAGTTAATCTTGGTTAATGTTTTGGTAGTCTTAGTTAATAATATGGGTATTCTTTGTTAGTAGCCTCCATACTCAAAAACTAAATACAAAAAACAAATATTAATATAAGTACACTGATGCTCGAACTCTGAATTTTGTAAAATAAATGGTTAAGCAACCTAACTTTTACTATTGTCTAATTACCTTGTCATAGTTACCTAAGATTATTTTTGAGAAATAGTTCTTTGCTAATTAGCGCCATGCACTAGTCACCAAACCTGCTGGAGTGTTATTTATTTATGCGACAATTTGTGTTTCCATTTTTAATTTTGTACCTATTCATGTATGGGATTTCAGCACTGTGCAATGCCGCGTACAGTTCAGACTTAATGAATCCACCCATAAGCGACACTTTGAACTTAAACTCTTGTCTCTAACTGCTCAAGGAAAACCTCCCTCTGCGGGTGTAAAACACTCAGCCAACCTCCAATCATACAGATGAGGTTAAGGAAATATCCGAAGAAAGAGTTGACTTTAATTAGGTAGGTAGGCAGCTGGGCAGGTAGGTACATTGAAAAAAATTGAAAAAATCGTCATAAATATCTTGCAATACTTAGTTTTAATAAAGTAGTGCGTATCTCTATTTGATAGCCTATTACTCTTGGAATTATTTGACTTTTACGTGCCTGAAAACTTGAGCAGTAGGTAGTCGTCATCATGACACGAATTGTTCAAGATACCAAACTGCAGAATAGATTTTCAAGCATAGCATAGCATGACAATATGAATTTTTCTATTGAATAATATTGTAAAAACAGTATATATATTTAATTACTCTAAATAACCTCAAAACTTGGTTCGTATACCTACCTGTATTCCCTAATGTGTTTATTGTTCTACATGAGAAATATTTTACGTATGCAAATTGCATTGTGTATATATCTACTGATTAATCTATTGATCAATACATTATTTTAGTAATTGTGGAATGATTTGCCGGCCTCTGTTTTTCCTCCCTCATGCATCATGGGTCTCTTTAATACCCATGTACAGTCTTTCCTCTCCTCAAAAAGACATGTTCAGGCCCAGAAGTAAATTATATTCCTCAGGGCCTCAATGTAAAAAATGGGTTTAAGTAAAGTAAACATTTTTTTCCTGCAATAAGTTATATCTTAGGCCCTTGAAGTGGTTTTTCACAAACACTCTACAAATAATCAAAATATTTTTTTTACTAGGTAGGTAGTTCCTACGTGCTTAAGTGTGAACAGTGTACACTAAGGACGGGTTGTTTCGGAGAATTTGAACAATTCATCAAATTTCAACGTTCATTTTCGGGTTCTGTGAAAGTCCTATTCAAGTTCTGTTACTATATGATTGTAGGCTAGTTGCTTGACAAAACTGAAATAAAAACAGAACTTGAAAAAATCTTTCACAGAACTTGAAAATGAGCGTTGAAATTTGATGAATTATTCAAATTCTCCGAAACAACCGGTCCTAAGAGTGCATAATAATAATTGGATAATATTTAGAGCATCGTATTTTGAAAAATCACCTCATGGGCGCTGAAACTATGGTATGGTGATACTATGGCATATCCTTACAACGACACCCTTCGAGGATTTTCAGGATTAGCATAACTGATGAATTAGCAAGTAACCTTCCCCAGGACTTGTTGAAATTACAACTAGCTTATGGCAGGATTATTCGTTTATTATATCTTAAAATATCACGTGACATTAATATTTTTTCAAAGACAGATCATTTATTTCATCTTATGTTGTTTTTTTTAAATGCCACACAATAAAGTCTTTTACAAATTTAGGTACGTTTTTATAGGTAAGTAGTGCAAAGTAGTATGACAAGTTTAAAGTACATAATATAATAATAACTGTGTAAAAAAAGTACATAAAAAATAAAATATGATACGTAAAAGATAGATATAATAGTACAATATTCTTTAATTGGCAAGTTGAAATCTGGGTAGCCTGTAGAGTCTACGAAGATTATTGTTATTTATGATGATAGAGAAATTATTATAAGCATTCCAGCTATTCTTTGAACACGTATCCTCAGTGATTTTCATATATTATTATGAAAAAGTGTTATTACACATAAAATAAATAAAACAATTTGTTGAGCACGAGACCACAAAAAAATTAAAGAAAAGCTAATAATCATGCGACAGATATAAATATATTAGGAAGATGGCCAACTATATAACAGATGGATAACTTTTTTTCAAAATAAATGCAAAAGATATTATTATTTGTCAGCATAATTCACATCGAATGACGTTATATGATAATAACAGGATATTATTGTAGTACTTATATTATGTAATCATTACATTTATCTTAATAATCTATGGCTTGTCATTGAAGTAAAATCATGTATTATTTCATAGTGCTTTCACACAAACAAAAGTATTGAAATCCGTAAGTCTAAACCTAAACTTTAGGTTGCACAGTTTACACCCGCGCTGTGCAAGCGGGTTCCTTTCAGAGCATCGGACCATCATAATATGATTATTTGCCGGAAATTAAAACAAAAATTATGTCCTAAATGAAAAGAAAAATGATTATTGACAGTAGATGTAATATGGACGATGGTCCCTTTACTTAATCAATTGTTTATGAAATTACTAACTCAACTCTTTTTCTTGTTAGAATGGTAGAATAGAGTCATAAAATAGGTACATAATATTCGTGATAATTACTAATATCAATGAACGAAATCGTTTTATCTAAAATCAGAAAAAATTGCAATCGCCCAACAAACATTTGGTAGGGCGCTAATGTCAGATGTTGTTAGCTTTGACGAAACCGATTCCAATAAATATAAGGGGGATCAATCAAATTAATAATAATATGACCATTACGTGATAATTTTATCCAACTCAGTTCTATCTAAACAATAACTTGTTTATTTACGGTGATAAGTTTATTGTTCGCCAAACAAGTTGAGAAAATGATTAGTTTACTAATGCGGATTTTGTGTTGTTTAGATATATAGAGAGATTATCTTGCCTTTATCGCGAGATTAATTTTAAAAGGGTTCCCAGATTTTAAAATAAAATTTTGAAACATATTTATATTAGATTAGCCTGGCTTTACACACAATTTTTAGAATTCGGATGTAGGTAGTAATTTTTATTTTATTCTTATCGTCAAGTATGCAAAATTTCATCAACATCGGAATAAAACTGTAGATTTGTATAAAAAGCCAAACCAAACATCTTTATATATTATGCATGTAGATGGATATATAGGCCCTGTCCCAATCTTTTTGTTTTTGTCGGATGTTTTGAAAACATTTTGTCGCTGAGATGACCGCCGCTAACTATGAAATTTGGCAAAATTTCATTGTTGTTTCTAAGCATAGAAAAATAATTACTTTTCTACCAACCTTACGGTTTCACTGTCAGTGAATTCAATTCATTTGGCTAATACCATTTGTTCCCACCCAGTCAAGGCCTGGCTGGTTTCATTGGCTGGCTAAGTCCTCCGTCACTGAATAAGCAACCAACATCTGCCGCTTATAATGACGGTAGTAGGAGATTTTTAAATAGTGATAGGTTTTACGAAATCCGAGAATGATTATCTTTCTTTTAAGAAATAAACCTTTTCGCAATTGTCGTCCATCGTAGAAAGGCAGCTACTAAGTCAGAATACTTATTGGTGACAAACATAACGCTAGAGCCAAAGCGGTTCGTTAAAATACAAGCCAAAATCGATAGTCAATTTTGACAGACGTGAAGGGAGATAATTACGTTATTTTCTGTTATTTCTAATATAAAATGTATCATAAAATCGTCCACCATTTTGAATTTTCGGAATGCTATTCTTTTAAAATTAAATTTGCATCATTCTAGACAAGCAAATTAAATTAATGTATTATGTCGTCAAATTAACCTTTGTTTGTATGGACTCGTCTTTTCAATGACAGCGTATCGTTATATACATAGGATATACACCGGTGCCAAATCAAGACCAAATCAAAAGGATTCTGAAAGCATCGGAATATAAACGTATGGCATACGGGAATATACGGAAGTCGTTAAATGTTCGTAATGAACGGACGCCTTATTAAAAACGTAATGTACTGTGATATTCGTAAGATATATGCGGTTACCAAAAGGGCAGCAATATGAGAGGGTGTCCAAAAGACTCTAAAATGTATGTACCTTGCAAAAATATGAATACCCTTAAAATACGATTTCTGGCAAATTCTGTTACGATCACTTTATTCTATAACTATATATAAGTGAACATTCACAGCGTTTTTGTTTCTAAACCTACCGTAAGTGGTGGTAGTCAAAAGGATGCGAAGTGAAAGGTCGCCACATCGGTAGCGGGATTTATATATATATATATATATATATATATGTATTATATATATATTTCTTGCCGCAAGGGAAAGGGTTTATCGTAATAATTTTAACCTTTAGGTAAACTCTCTTCTAATAACAATAGGATAATTTGTATTTGTGAAAATACAAATACAACTTGCTAGTTGCTAGGCATTATCATATTATGTACAGATACAGAAACATCAGGTCACTCCAGATTAACAATGTTTAACTTGCTATTATTTTGTTCAGAAATTGCTGAAAACACCAAATTATTATCAAATTAACGCTGGGAGTTCAAAGACAAAATATTGATTGGTTATTAATTGGCAGGTCACTCCAGATTGCATAGTATGTAATTATTATCTTGCCCAGTAATTACTGAAAATATGTTATTATTATCAAATTAACGCTAGGAGTGCAAAACAAAATATTTATTTATTATTAAGATGATTTGTTATCGTTTCATTGAGACGATGATGTCTGTAAAAGTGATGTTGTGTTTATATATTGCATCATTAATGTACCATTGATTGGGAAAGAGAAAGTGAAAATGCAATTAAAATTAAATTGTTAAAAGAGAAATGTTACTATGTACTGCAATATTCAGAATCTAGTGGTAGATATTCTCAGTATCGTCCCTGTCCTTGTGAGAGATCTTCTATCTATATAGAGAATCGAATGGTTTTTAGCAGTGCTTTTAAAAGTGACAGAACTTAAATAGCCATTACTTCTCCCTTTCCCCTTTCCCCTTCTCCTTCCTTCAGCATTACAACTAGGGTTGCCAGATGGTCCAGATAAAAAAACCGAACATTTTTTATCAAAGGGTCCCCCCTTTGATTTTTTGTTTGGTACAATTTGTTTAAAATCAAGGGATCCTTTGATAATCATAAACCCCTTTGATTTTGGCCAAAACAAACAGAAAATTTCTTATGGCGAACACAATAAAACACTTAGCAAACATTAAAACTTTTACTTATTATTACTTACTATTGGTAAGCAAAAAATCACTTTTTAACATATTTGGCACTAGATGCTATTGCTTTAAATAATCGTTTATTGCCTAAAATTGTATCTTTAAATTCAGTGCAATTGACATTTAAATTGAAGAAAACACATTATTCGATTTTTACGGTATTCACACCTAGTCGATTTCTTTCTTCATTCCATACATTACCCTTTACACTAAAAACTCTTTCTACAAAGGCATTGGAGACGGCAACAGTGCACACATATTGTACAATTTTCAAAAGATTTTGCTACCACGCCAAAATCGCTCACGGCTTTTGCTCTGTAATTACATAATTTATAATTTTGTCTCGAGAGTGAGGTATATATGTCGCGTATTTTCAAAAAAACCGGACATTCTATTGTCCGGTTTTCCAAAATTTTCTAGACCAGACAGCCGTTCGAAAAACCGTACTGTCCGGTCCAAAAGCGGACATCTGGCAACCCTACTTACAACATACCCCAAATTATAAACATCATATGCCCGCTGGCACTAGGCAGTTGGGACTGTTTATTTTATTTAAAGCTTATTGTAATTGCAGAGATCGCCCAAACTCTAACCTCCAAATGCGTGGACTGGATGGGAGGCGTTGGCTTTACCAAGGATTTCCCCCAAGAGAAATTCTACCGGGATTGTAAAATCGGAACTATCTACGAAGGTACCAGCAACATGCAGCTTCAAACAATCGCTAAATACATTGAGAAGGAATACACAAAGTAAATACTATTCCAGCCATAATATTGATATAGTACACCTAGGAATAATAATATTGAGTACTGTAATATTATTCATTAAATGCAGAAAAAATATTTTATTTTACACATAGAATATGGTATACCTATAAACGTATTAATTTTTTATTTTAATGTAATATGTTTAAAACATTTTTTTAATCTTTTTTTGTAATAATAATTATTATTGTATAAAACTTTATTTGTGCCATATAAAAATATTTTAATAAAAAAACTCATTCCTCATTGCAATATATTTTACTTATGTGTGACTGGATAATTTACAATATCTCTGAAAATGTGGCAGAGAAAATAATAAGAAACAATAAAAGATGATTGCGATAAGAGGAATATACATGATAATGTATATATGTATAATAATTTGCAAATCTTAGAGTCCTAATCCAAGATGAATGGGTTTCTAAATAATGTTATTATGTAGAACACCCTTATTAAAATATTGTGCAGGAAATTACTTGCAATCTGCACAAGAATTCACAATAACAATTTTTGTAGTTAGACTAACATTTTTTTAAGAATTTCGGTAACCTCAGGCAGTCTACTTAAATATAGAAATAATGAAGTTGACATTATGATGCCTTATAACAGTTTTATTACAGTCAGACTTGGGAAGTAGTAACGATGGAGTGCAAAGTTAGCTGGTGACCATTGGCAGGCAGAGAAAGAAGGGGCAGCTATTTTTTACCTGCAGTAATAATAAAACATATTGGTCATAAATTTTGAATTGTGAAGTTATTGGTCATACATCATACCACTGCTATATTAGACTCAAGCTGACCAGATACTAGCCATGTATCAACTCTTATATTGAACTGAAAGCATGTTTTATATAGGATGGCCTTTGAATCAATTTAAAAAAAAATAATCTTCACTAATTAATTTGTAATCACTTATATAAAAATTCAAGAACACAATGAAACAAAAATAAAAAAATCAATGAAATAAGAAAAGATGTTTATGTTGGTATTTATTTATTTAACAACGTTCAAATAATATTCTTTTTATGAGAAAACAAGTGTTTGTATCTCTTCCAGAAACTATAACATAATCTAGTGGCTAACGATATCTTTAATATAATACAAGTCAACATGTTGAGAGAGCTGATGCTCAACGATCTTTAAAGGGATCTTGAGGAAGCTTAAATCCAACTAACCTGGCCGTGTCTTCAACGGTCCTCTCACCTTTGCCGGTGTACTCCTTGTTAATCTCTAGATATCTCCGTATGCTCTGTAAGTAGAAGAGATAAGTGTGGGCCAGATACTTGGCTTCCTCCTGCGCCTTGCACAGCTGCAGATCAGTTGTCTGGTACTTCCTGCACTCACCCAGAATGTACCTCACTACTGGCTTATCTTTTATTTTTTTATCGAAGCTGGCTTTTCTAATTTCTCCCATAAGCATCCTCACCAGCTTTAGGGTGTGTGGCATCTTAGCCATGTTTTAATTCTTCCAATGGCCCCGATTAAACTGACAACAAACAAACAACAACACTGTAGTTTGAGCTTACGCAATGTGTAGTTTCTGTATTAAGTTGGCGGTTATGAACTCTGTACCGTCTTCATATTCCGGTTCTGTTTCTTGTTTTATCCAAAAGTTATCTGTGATGTTTTTTAGTGAATCAGGGGGAAATATGTGGATTGATGTATCGTTAAAAATGTCATTAAACTTAAAACTGTTAACTAAACTAAATTCTTGGACATACGAGAATATGTTTAATATGTAGGGGACGTTGCTATTGAGCTCTTTCTGCGGCTGAGATTCGATGAGTGATATGAAGCTATTGCATATAAGAATGCAGTTCTTGAGGCTGACACCCCAGTTGTGCCACAAGAAGTTATTAGTCAATTGTTTTGGACAGTGCGGTAGGTAAACGATTGTTAAACCTTCGCTGCTTAATGTATGTTTCCCTTCTTCATTATTTTCGATGAGAGTAAAGTCCAAACCCTTTAATATTTCACATTCATCACTATAGAAAATAGGGTCATGCAGTGAGCACTTCACTTTAAAATGTTCTTTTAGGCACAGCACTAACGCAAGTTGATATCGTGAAATTGTACACTCACCTATATGACCTAGCCCCAAACAAAGGATGTCAACAACTTTAGAATGTTTTAAAACTTCTAAACCCTCCTTTAGAGTGATAATGAAGGATTTGTAATAGTCGGATACCTCCAAATCTTCTTTTGCTGAATTTAAGCGCCTGCAATGAAAAGAGATATGTTTTATATTTGGAATTGTTTGTACAGGATATATTCACTGGTATAAAGGATCAAACCGAATTAAAAATATCGAAAAGGCGAAAAGAGCATTATCACAACATTATGTTCAGCGCAAACTGTCAAGTTACGTAATTCGTAACCTAACCTTCAAAGACAGATTAGTGGCATACTGTCATATTGAAAATCAAGAGTAAACCTATGTCAGTTACAATGTGCGCAATATTTGTTTTTCAAAATTCAAAGCCGATTTGCAAGCGGTATGGTTTTCAGATAATTCATAACCTAAAAATAATTGGGACGACAGAAACAATTTGTGAACAATTTATCTAACCTGAGAGCAGTTCCAGAATCAATTAAACAATCTTCGAAAACGCCACCGGTAACAAATGGAGATATCTGTTTATTATTTTTAGATTTTCCCTTCCGTCTTTGACGGACAACACGAAATCCGTCAGATGAAACATTGTTGGCAGACATTTAAAATTACCTAAATAAAAATTCAGTTCCTACCTAGCCATAATATTTTTTCAGCAACGGGTACTTACTTACTGATTATTTATTTGTTAAAAAATAAACCGAATCTTATTTTTCGGTGCAGATCTTGAAAACTTATACTGCGCATTCGGGGGAGTCGCAATTTTGTTATAATGATTGATCATTTTTACCGCCAGACCATAGACCTAAAAAGCCTTGGACAGAGCTTTAGTGCGATTTTGTATGAATGGCATTGAAGCCAAATCTGGGGTGAGGGGAAATTTCATGGCAGCCATCTTTTGTGACAAACCTTTTTAAATTATTTGTATGCAAAGTGGTGCATAATGAACAATTATAATTTTTTTGAAGGAAACAAACAATTAGGGGTGTGACATTATATATTAAATGAAAATAACACACTTTGTAATACACCACTTTTGTATTGAATTAGTTTGGCATATCTCAAGCTTCATGGGCTATTATATTAACTAATTATAATTACATGCAGACACATAGTAGTCCAGTCAAGATGTACATCCGTGCTTGCAAAAGGTCCAGTCATTCTGAATTTTTTATATGTTGTTAGGACCTAAACCAGTATTAAAACAAAAATTTTGCAACTTCGAAAGTGCTGTGCGAGCGGCGGTGGACCTAAAAAACCAGGAAATTTTCGGATTTTTTTCAGTTTTTGCTCAATATCTCAGTAAAGGAAGGGTCTGACCGGTGTAGTTTGTATAGATACTTTTAAAGTAGACTAAATTTGAAACCAAAACAAGCTATATAAAGCCATTGGTTTTCAAGATACAGTTCTTCAAAAATAGGCAATTTTTTCCAAAAAGTGAAATTTTTTCGAAACGGTCACTTATTTTGTAAAATAATTTCTAAAATACGCATCTCACGTCAAATATTGTATGAAATAAAGTTGTTGTAAATTTAATTAACTTTCATTTGAAACTAGATTGATATCTGTAGACTAAACGGTTCTCTCAAAAATAGCAGATAACAAAAAACAGTCATAAGTGGGTTTTGGGTGAAATGCAAATAAACTGCTCTCGCGTCTTATTATGGTTATATTGTGCTGTGAAGTAAATCCATTAATCATCGTGGGTTTATCCTAGGGTTATAATATAATTACAACTATTTCAAATTTCAAGTACCCATTAGTACCTATACCCATGGGTACCCATATGAATGGGCACGCATATTCACGAGCTGTTCGAGCCCACATTTTGGCAAACCTCACACTGGCCAGCATTGTTTTTTTATGAGGTTGACATAACTCATGAGGAGCGAGACGAGACTGAAAAATTGCTGCGAGACGCTGAAAGGTCTTTCACTATATCAGCAAAAGAAATTGATACCTACCAAATACTAAAGGCAAAATTTAAAAGTGCCTTGGAGAAAATTAAAGCGAATGGTCCAACATCACAGTTGTGGGTCCAATACTTTCGTATGACCACTTTGATAAAACTATTCATCCAGGCAGAGCGTGCTGGTGATTGGAACCTTCATTTGTACACTGTCCACAAGATGCTCCCTTTTTTCCACGCAGCTGGACATTTTTTGTATGCTAAGAGCGCGCACCTCTATCTTCAGGATATGATGGCTCTATAAGATCGGATGGATAAAAGTGAATACGACATGTTCACAAAAGGATCCTTCACCATTCGCTGGTCTGACAAGTTTTGGTTTGGGTCGTGGTCAGACCTAACAATTGGGCAGAAGCTGATGCGATCCATGAAAACCTACGGTGGGTTGACCCAAGGAAGAGAAATCTCCGAAAGTGTTCAGGCAAGGTGGACAACAGGAATGGTGTTTATGTTGAACATTTGTGAAGAACTGGAAAATTTTTGCAGCTTATCATGTCATACTGGAGAGCAGCATGTAGACATGAGACCTTCTCGAATCATCCGAGATAATAGTGATGTGGAAAAACTAAAAAACTGGTTTGCTCTCCACCCCCCATTTCCCTAAACTGACAGTTTAATTTCTATCAGAAGTGGTTTACTGGCAGGTCCTGAAATTAATTGCCACACAGCCCAGAGAGTTGGAACGGAAGGAGTAATGAAAATTGTGGGGAAAATGTACGACAAGGTAGTAATAAAACGGAAAAATAAAGTTACCACGCTGGCATCGATCACCTCAACCGTTAAACTACCGGACAAAAACAGAAGAGTGGCTGTGGATCCGCTCACAATTTTTCAGCGAGTGTGTATTGCAAAGAAATCTGAACAGGATTTACAGGATGACTTCAAGTATGAGTTGGCCCCGTTCCCGATGTCTCTGTTCAATGAACAAGGGATGCGCAAGGGCACAAAATCTACTCTGTACTCTGCCTTCACTCCTCTTTCCAGCCACACGCCGATAGATGCCAGCACTCATGTCATTTTGGATGTTGGCTACCTCTTGCACAAGGTCGTGTGGCAGCGGAAGAGCACGGTTCGAGCACTTTTGGCGCGTTATACCACCTACGTCCGAAACCACTTTGGGAAGAACGTCTCCATCGTTTTTTACGGCTACCCCGAAGATGCTACCAAAAAAAACACCAAAACAGCGGAACGACTCCGGCGCTACGCAGCTCATTCCAGCTACGAATTGACTTTCGATGAATCCACAGTAATTCAAATTGCTCAAGAGCATTTATTGGGCAATGAAAACAATAAGAGACGCCTTATAACTCTTCTCTGTGACGCCTTTCAGAAGGGGGGAGTAGAAGTGGCTGTTGCCGAAGAAGATGCTGATCGAGAGATCGTCATGATGGCGTTATCAAAAAGAGCAGATGCCGATCGGGTCGTCATAGTGGGAGAAGATGTCGACCTGCTCGTTCTTCTCAATGGTTTAGGCGTTGAAGAGACAAACGTCTATCTTCAGAAGAGCACGAAGGGTGAAGCTGGTTGCTTTCACTACTCTACGACCTCCTACAACAACCAGGACTCCCGACAATTACCAGGAACGGTACTATTTACGCACACGTTTGCCGGGTACGATACCACCTCAGCACCGTTTGGCCAAGGAAAGACCAACATCAGCACACTTCTGAGCAAGAGTGAACCACTTGCTGAGCAAGTGGAGGTCTTCCTTCGGCCAGACTCTACCCCACAAGCCGTGAGTGAAGCAGGCATCAAGTGCTTCGTGGCTCTATATGGGGGTGACATCGCGAGGGATACTTTGGATTTCCTGAGGTATAAGACGTTTGTCACTTCAACAAACATAAACCTCGCCCGTTTGCCACCGACGGAAGATGCTGCAGGCCACCATGCAGCAAGGTGCTACCTCCAAGTGCAGAAGTGGCGGGGAGTCAACTTGAATCCCACTGAATGGGGGTGGAAGCTGTCTTCTCAAGGACTCACCCCCATTCCCACCACGATGGATCCCGCACCTCCTGCCCTTTTGCGAAAAATTTCGTGTAAATGCAATAAAGGATGCTCTGGGAGCTGCTCGTGTAGAAAGGCTGGGCTCCACTGCTCAGTCCTCTGTCAGTCATGCGGTGGCAAATTTTGCATTAACGTCCCGGATGTGGAGCTGAAATGCTCGGACGATGAAGATGACCCGACTACAGACTGGGCGCCTCTCCCAGCTACGATAAAAAGAAAGACATGATTTGGCAACCAAGACACAATACCTACATGATTTATATTAGTTTTATTTTTTGTGTACATGTAATTTGTCCTTATAGTAGGTACCATGATGTTTGTACAAGCATTTTGGTATGTAGGTATATAAAACAATGTTTGAAGATGACGTAATTCCCGATAGATGTAATATCTTTTCTTTTTTTCATCAAAAATCTGTTAACTGTTTGATAAATAAAACCATATAAAGACGTGAGAACAGTTTATTTGCATTTCACCCAAAATCCACTTATGACTGTTTTTTGGTTATCTGCCATTTTTGAGAGAACCGTTAAGTCTACAGATATTAATTTAGTTTCAAATGAAAGCTAATTAAATTTACAACAACTTTATTTCATACAATATTTGACGTGAGATGCGTATTTTAGAAATTATTTTACAAAATAAGTGACCGTTTCGAAAAAATTTCACTTTTTGGAAAAAATTGCCTATTTTTGAAGAACTGTATCTTGAAAACCAATGGCTTTATATAGCTTGTTTTGGTTTCAAATTATAGCAAATTTAGTCTACTTTAAAAGTATCTATACAAACTACACCGGTCAGACCCTTCCTTTACTGAGATATTGAGCAAAAACTGAAAAAAATCCGAAAATTTCCTGGTTTTTTAGGTCCACCGCCGCTCGCACAGCACTTTCGAAGTTGCAAATTTTTTTTTTTAATACTGGTTTAGGTCCTAACAACATATAAAAAATTCAGAATGACTGGACCTTTTGCAAGCACAACCCCCTTTTCATGTTTAACTTGACTGGACTATAGTATAAACAAAAAAAAATACAATGAGAGAAAGAGACAAATAGAGAAGAAGACATCATATTGGTGGCCGAAAGAGATACAAATAGAAAAGAGGGAGACAAAATACTATAGGAGGGGCTGTTAAGGGGAGGGGAAAACAGTTTCGAACAAATTTAACATTTGGCGACGAAAAATTAAAAATAATTATCACCAAAAAATAATAAATAAAAGCATATAATTCATGGTCACAGTGAAAATTCACCATTATCTGCAACACGGCAGGCATAAATAAACGTGAATAAAATATAGTGAAAAGTTTCATAAGAAAAAAAAGTTACAACACCAAAAATATTTCTGCAAGTTTTATTATGAGAAAACACAAAGATCAGTGATATTTTATTTTCCATGTACATTCTCGTACTTTTTGTAGTGAGGCAGGTTATATCCAACATAAATATACCTACTATTATTGTCTCCTTATTACTGTGCCATTATACATTTTTTCTATTATTGTTTTTATTTATCTAATGTTACCTTGAATATATGTATCTTTATAATCCTGTTATCTCTTTGATAATAAAATAAATAAAATATCAATAAAAGTGTAAAATATTTGTATTATTTTCATTTTTATGTTTACTCACTTCGTTGTCCAACAACTTATACGGTAAAATTCTGGAACCGAGAATTCATCATAAATAATTTTTCTGCCTGTTTGTGTTTCTCCTTTGTGTTGAATACGGTGTATCTATCTCGCTCTAAAATTGCCCTAACGCGAGAGAAAACGTCTTAAGTGGGAACTTCTTAAGTGAGTTTGAGAATGTAATAAAAAAATTATTTTTTATGATGCCTGAAACTCTAGATGGATGTGGAAATCATCGTAAACGGAAATAATCACTCACGCAGTAATCAACACTACTGTCTTCGCTGAATGCGTATTGCGAACTCTTCAGTACGTATCATCATGCGGCCAACATCCTTTGATGTATGCATGAAAACCGACAATAATCGAGTTGACCGGCTAACATTGGCGGCCACCGCATGCATTGGGCCAACGTTTACTAGGCACATTACATCAGACACTTTTAATTTTAATTTATTTTTTACAAGGTTCTGACCGGTTTATTTATGGTTCTGACTATCCTTTGAACCTTGTTCAATCATGGTCCATGGACCTAAAAAGCCCTGGACTAAACACATTATTTGGCAAAAATCATTCCGGTACTAACTACCACATACATGCACTTATATTTGGATGTAGTTCTGCAAACTGGATCCAACCCAGACGAGCATAGTTTTGATATAATTCAGTTTTAAGGAAAAGTCAGATTTAAAAATCATGTGTAATTATTTAACTATCCATATTTGTGTTACTTGTAGAGGATTACGTGTTATTTTGAAACGTAATATGGAGGATTTACAATGATGGAGGAATAAAGAATATAATTTTTTCAATTCGGTGAAGTTTTTTTGAGAGGATTTTATCAATTAAATCAGATTCATAGCCGTTGTTGATTTAATGTAAAAAACGTTAATGTTAAACTGTGTATAATTTAGTTTATATTTCCATTGTACTGAAGAAGGTTGAGCGTAACCGAAACCGGTCAACCTATATAACTCAAATAAATCGCTTTAACAAAGTAAAAAAATATTTAATTTATCAAATTATTTTAGTATTTTTTTTTGTTGTTATCTAAACCTTTTTTGTTCTTTGTAGGCACTAAATCATGTAAACTGTAAAAATATATGTAAAAGTCCATTGTATTGCCGAAATGGCGTTGATGAGTAATAAAATAAAAAAAATTATTAAACAACAATTTCAGGTTTCAAAAAAGAATCTTTACTGAACCATAAGTCAGAGTTAGCTACCCAAAATTGATAGCCTTATAGTCAAAGTAAGGCTTGCTTGAATAATAAAGTGAATTCAGCAGATTTTCAAAAACAGAACTGAAACGCACAAACAAATTTATAGACAGACCAAATGCAAAACGGTCAAGTAAAAACAGGATTTCGCTACGCTCAGTCGAATAGTAAAAAAATTCCACCACGCAAACATTTAATTTGCTCATAAAAATCTTTGTTTCTTTCTCTTGTTTTTACTTTTCTTAACATTAACTTCTGTGGGCTGGGCATCAATGGCAGGAAAATCACATTTTTTTGCTTTTACAGGACTTTGTTTTCTTTTCAAGTCACGGGGTAATTCTTTAGATATTTCCCATTCATTGGAATCATGATTGATATGTCTGCTTGGTTCTGTCTTGGTTTTTGTACTCTTTGTCTTTTGTAAATTTTCTCCTTCTTTGTAAGTGGAGTCATGCTTATCGTAAGTAGAAGCCAGACCTTTATTTTTTGCTTTTAAGATTTTCAAGATATTTTCTTCATGCTCCTGCATCCGAGCCAACTTGCCATTTAATTGGAGTCCGTGTCTGGCACCCCTGAAAATCAAAACAAACAATTATTAGAATTGGCAATTCATTTTGTAACTAATTAATAATAATGTAATTTATTAATACATTTAGTGAATGCACACGGCTCCAACACCCTATTCCGCCTATTTTCAAGCATCCATCTATAGTCAAACTTGGTTATTACTCATTCTATCAAAAATGTTTTTTTTTTTAAATCATATGTATCTACCTACTCCTACTATCAACATATTCGCTAATAAATGTTTAATAAAGAATAACACTAGAAGTGCCTTCCATACAAATTTGAATGGAAACAGATGTTGCATTTAGCCCGATAGCCCAGCGCTCCCTGGTGTTGTAGATCCCCATCCCATTTGAATTTTTTAAACACAGTTTGTACTGGAAATTTTAACCTCGATTAGGCAAATATTTGCATCACGAAACACGCCCACAATGCGCCTTTTCTGTTGTTCTTTATTCTATGAGAATTACTTTTTAAAAGAAATATGCTTTTATAGATTTTACAAAGTGCCCAGTGGATGGCCGATAGCCGACATCTTACACAGGTAGTGCCATAAAAATATGAATTTGTCCCTAACAGAATTTAATAAAATGCCGCCATCTTGGTTTGTTATTATTTACCTAGAGAATTGGGTTTTTTTCTGTCCAACAATCTATTTACTGAAAAATTATTTGTACAGTATATCAGTGAATCATCCTCGTTATAATAGCCAACAATCATATGAAGATTAGCCTGAACTAAAATATCATTGGGTAATTGCTCATCTCAGTCATGATTGTTATAATCAAGTTCAACTGTATTTCTGTATAAAATATTCTTCATCGCCTTTAAAAATGGGTTTGAAAAGCAAAAATTTGCAGAAGAGATTTTATTCTTTAACAACTTTACCTACTGCCTGTAATATTTACATATGTGGAATAATTTTTTATTTTTGTTGAAAGTTCTTACTTGTGTGCCGTTCTACCTCCGCAAGCAGCAAATAATTCTTCATCCGTGAGTTTCTGGGGCAACTTGTTACTTTCCTGACTCTCTTCATCAGTACTTGAATTGCAGACAATGTTCCCTTCTTCTGTGACTTCCATCGTGCCGTTGGTGAGCGTTGCCCTCTTGGTAAAATGTGCAGAATATTGCGTTTTTGCTTTGGAATCAAGTTTTCTATTCTTTTCCTTGACAAATTTTTGTGTTGATATTTCTAAGATTCCTTCATTTTTTGTCAGTATCAAATCCACTTCACCGTTTTCTTTTTTCTTTATCTGAAATGAACGACAATACTATTGAACAAATAGACATTGAAAGTTGATTATTTGGGCAGAGTTTGAAGTTTGTTTTGTATGCACGGCTGACATCAGAGTTGGCCCTATGCGGGGGCAATTAGAGCAGTCCGCTCCAGGCACCGAATTGCCAAGGTGCTGCAAATAAATTCAAATCATCTGAATATGATTGATCATAGTTATCACCTACCTAGGCATCCACTGGGCGCCATTTGGCTCAGGGCCGGCTTGGCTGATATTGCATTAAAATCAAACTCAAGATATAATATTGGCTTCTAGTCTCACTATCTTGATAATATAACATAACATTTATATAGCGCAATTTTGGGTTATTTCACTTCAAGTGCGCTAAACTATAATAAATTTAAAGTAAAAATTTAGTATTCAGTGATTATATTCTTAAAATAACTCCTACAGTGCTCCTTACATAATATTCATCAAATAATATAATACAACAAAATCTACAGTATGTTCAAAACAATGACATGACATTAAAAATGTTCAGTACATACGAAGTAATGATAAGAGAATGAATAATTAACAATGGCAATGCTATTATAGCACAGGATAAAACAAGAACATTAAAACAAAAATATAATATAAAACAGGAGGCAGTTTGTGTTCAGAAATAAGAACACTCTGAGTAGACATTAAACGTAAAAAGTTTCAATAGGGAGAAAACTGAAATCAAACATTTTCCGGAAGATTGAGAATGTGGCTTATTACAATATATTGAAAATAAGTCAAATTTTATGAACAGTAGGATTTTAAAATTATTTTTTTAAAGCCCGTTTAAATTCAGCCAAATTATGGATATTAGTAAACGCTGAGGGAAGGTTATTCCAAATGAGAGGGCCAGTTACATGAAAAAAGTGATCATAGAAAACGGCTTGATTTGACCTAGAAAGTTCGATTAGACAATTAGTAACATCTCGATCTGCCGACATTAGAGTAAACTGTCTAACTCTACTCTTTCAGGGCATCGAAGCTAATGAAGTCGATCCAAGTTATTAGAAGTGGGGTTATATGGGATTAAAACATGTAATAAAACGATTGAGTGGATACCTCAATATTTTCTGCAGCCTTATTGTACAGTTTTTGCCACCAGTGGTTGGTAAATTCTTCAGCAATATCATGTCCAATGCCATGCGATCCATGTTTCGGTTTGGGTTTCAAAGCCTGCACAATGCCATCTTCAGACTTTCCCAAACCTTTTCCTGCAAAATAAATATAATGGCATGAATACTGATATAACAAGAGCGAAGTAGTTTTCATTTTTTTTTAAATTTTAACCTTAATTAAGTTTACCTTCTGACCAACCATATTTTTCAAGTTGTTTTCTAGCGAAATCCATCTAAAATATTTCAAGAATAAAAGTAACCCAACGCAAGGTCTTCCGAAAGTTACCAACATAAAAGAATATCTATAAAATATGAATTTGTATTAATTGCGAGATATATTTACTCTATTTACTAAACTGACATCTGACATCCGTGTGACCATAAATATACCACTCCGTGTGACACGTGTGACACATGACACATGTGACATCTGACCATAAACAAACCACCATATATAAACCACTCACTAGATCGATATGATCGATATCTTCGGGCTTTTTGTATGAAAAAGCTTGTACACTACTTAACCACGGATACAGCCTACGGAGCGGTGGTGATAGACAAAGTATAGAAACTCAAAGCCATTTAATGGAAATGTTTCATTAGGGCAAGGTTCATCTGACTTTTACAGCTAATTTTCTCAAGAGAGTTGTCAGTAAAACTTGTTAATCTTAGACGATAAAACCCAAAATGACTTGAAATTTTAATTTTTTTAAAAAAGCAACAAGAAATTATAATAAATGAAAAAAAGAATACTGAAGAAAATTTGCAAAACATGGTTGTGCTTATCTACAAAAGATGAATTCTGACATTTTTCTGCTTCTTTTGAAAAAAACACAAAAAACTGTTGAGTTGATATTTAAAAAATATATATTTCATCAAAATAATAAGATAAAACAGGATAATCATTAATCAATATCATGAATAAGTTTGTCGATGAAATAAATAACATTTATACGTTGTGGAGGATATGCCAAAGTGTTGGTACTAAGCACTTTTTGACGAGCCATCGTCTTTTGCGGTTGCAAAGTGACGCGTAATTTACGTGGGAATAACCAAAAATCTGTCAATTCTCTTTAAACTTGAACTTAGGTAGGTAGTTAATTTAGGTCAAGTTGAATATATGTTTGTAATTTGCTAAAACTACACTGGTTTTATATTATTATCAGGAAGAACTTTAACAAGAATGTTCAAAATTAACCCGAGAGATGATTTTTACAAAAAAGAAAATATTACGATATCCACATTTTTCTAAAGGAGTTTCGACCAAATAAATACAAGACAGCTCGTTATACCATTGTTTTATTGTGTCTACAGTTAAAATAAATATCAAGAGGTCGTAAATAAATAGAACAGCATAAATAAACAATTCAAAAAAATTACACGTCTTGAAATAAGAGCCGGTTCTTGTTGTCAGAACCGGCTTGTATTTATTTATTTATTTATTGGATGATTTTTATAGCGCCGCTTTTGCGAAATATCACCTCAGGGGCGCTGTACAGTTAATTCAGATATTACAAAAAAATATATAAATATTACAAATTGAAATTGAAATTAAGTTAAATAAAATGAAGTACAGAAACAGGTGACACGGAGATGGAGAATCTGCTGCAAGAATCCTAGGTGGTGAGGAAACTGGACCAGCTGCTGCAGCGAGAGAGTCCACCGCGTCCACCAACAGTGCCAGCACGAGGTTCGTCATCCTTCCAGGTATGTGTCTGCTGCTAATAGAGCGCTGACACAATGTCCTCTCATGGATTCCAGACCTTGGCAGCACCGCTGTGACATTTGACGAAGGTAGAGGATGGAGACTCTGCAGCAAGAATCCCAGGTGGTGAGGAAACTGGACCAGCTACTGCAGCGAAAGAGTGCACCGCGCCACCAACAGTGCCAGCACGAGGTTCGTCATCCGTCCAGGTATGTGTCTGCTGCTAATTAAGCGCTGTCACAGTATCCTCACATAGATAACAAACCTTGGCAGCACCGCTGTGACGTTCCATCTCCTTGTACACTTGTTTCTGGTGATTATGTTAGTGGTGCATTGTTCCGAAATAAAAGGCGGCGGACGAGATAATAAATCACCTTGGGCACTTGTTAGGGCTTTCAGAGTTTCCAAGAATAACATTGAAAACATCTGGCGTACCTACAGTTACTGATTCTCGTCCCAAGTTCAACTTAAGCGAATTTAGAATATTTTTAGCACAATTTTCGATTATTCATTTTTGAAACACTGCACTCTAGTCACATTATTATTAAGTTCTGATTACTAATTGGTAAGTTAATTTAAAATGTTGATTCACTGATTTTTAAAATAACTTCAAAGGGATGTTGCCTCGTTTCCCTTGAAAATACTAAAAAAACACAAAGCGGTTGGAGACGGCATGACGCGTCCAGCTGCCACAAAGGGCGCTTCACAACCATCAGAATCAGAAGGGTCCTGTGGGAACCGGGTCGGAACCAGGTACCCGGGTACCCGGCGGCATCACTAATAATATTATCATTTTTTTTTTCAACTTTTATTTTTATAAACAAGTTTTGTTGTGAAAGAAAATTGCACAGCAGTACTTGTTAATATATAAACTGTTTTTATTGTAAATTGAATACAAAAATTATTGAATATGTAAAAGAAAAAAATCAAATTAAAATGGATTTCTACAAATCAAACTTAATAACAATAAATATATAGCGTATTATCATTCAGTGCGTCGCCATATAGTCGCCACTCGCCAGCTTCCAAAGTCAGGGGAGGGGCAGCTTATAGTTTTTTATAGAACTTACAGCGAAGAAACAAGGAAGTACTAAGAATAAATTAGAAATATACAGCTTGTTAAGGGACGCACTAGATTTACCTTAACCAGTGATTCCTGATATAATTTTGGTTTCCAGTGACTTTTTTTTTCACCTAAAAACGTACAAAATCAGTTGGTATTATATAGCTAGGGTCAATGTAAGGGCGGTTATTCGGTGAATGACCAGTGAAGACAAATGGAAGAATTAAAAAATATATATTTATGAAAAAAATGGAAAAATTTAAAAAAAAGTCACTGGAGAGCAAAGTACCTTTAAAAGTTTTTAACCCCAAATAATGTTAAAAATCACTAGTTTAATCAATTCAAGTACGTCCCTTAACACTCTGTATACACGGTGTCTGGAAACTTGTAGTTTAAGCCGGAAACTGGGAATTCTCCCAAAAAACCTATTTTTTCGATCTTCTCGAGTTTAAGTTCCTTGCGGTCGAAAGGAGATGTTAGACGTCCCTCCTGAGTGATTTATTTCTGCGTACCTAGTACCTACCATCATGGCATCTACTTCAATAAAAATGTGTTAAGTTGTCGAATGATATGATGTTTAGATTTACGGATCTATACCAAAGCCATGCTTATCTTTGGGATCAGAAGCAAGAAGATAGCAAAAATAAGAATACCGGTGACACTGCAATTAATAATATTATTTTTGAAATGTTACTTTAACTTAGTAGTTAATATTATTAAATAACACGTCTCTGAATGTTTCAAAAAATAATTATTGTTTTACCTTCATAACAAATTTTAGAGCATCAACTATTGCAACTAACACTTCTTTTATAAACAATGATATTGTATTTATTGGAACTCTGTGCATATAAGCCAGACTTGAAAAAGAATCCCCCGTTGCCAGGTATCTTAGTTTAATTTGTAACTTAGTTTTTGCCGGGATAGCCGCGCGCATAACTGTGTCCTGTTTTTGGATTTTTCTTGAATCTGAGACAACATTACATCAAATTGTTCTTCCGAAATTGATAGCGATAGCCTTCGGTATCTTCTAACGCCTTATAATTATATCCTTATAATCCATTTTTTAGCCCACATATTCTAAAGTTCGTTCCGTAAAAGGTCCGAAATCATTAAAATTCTTCTTTCGTATGGTGGGGGGGAGTCATAGGGGGACATCTAGGTCTGCGAGCCATTCTAGGGCCTCAGGCGTCGCCATGTGAACCTTATCAATCACGCCGGGGAACGAATGAGTTAAATTGAAACGTCTGAATGATATCTTGTTCAATTATTGTCGTTCAACTAAAATCGCTCTGCGTGAACGGGGTATTAACAACACTAAAAAAGCACGACTTTGTATACAAATCAGTTCAAAAGCAGTATTACAAGAGGGCTGCCAGGCAATTTCCCCTCACCATAGATTTGGCTTCAATGCCTTTCATACAAGATAGCTCCAATGCTCGTCTAGAGCTTTTTAGGTCTATGTTAGTGATGGACATATTCGAAGAATCATCGATGATTTACTCGATTATCGAAATATTTCGATTCACTGTCATGGGCAAATCGATTCTGTCAAAAATCATCACACAGTCCGAGACGATCGTTTTGAAACGTCTTCGATATAAAAGCAGTCACATCGTTGGTCAGAATTCATCGATTTCAAAATCCGAGATACGTCAAAAATATCTCAGATTGCTTGACAAACGAGATAAAACTAAAAATATTTCGATCATGAACATGTTTCGATCCTGCCATCACTGATCCATGCCAGGCACAGAGCAAAAATAAAAATTGTCTACGACCCAAATTGACATACATAGATAAAGTAAGTCGATCTTTGTTTACTTCAGTCATTTCGCGTTTTCGGCGCCGGTGTTCGATTGTCAGACTTTCCGTTTGTTTTTATCGCGAAAATGAGTCGTAGAAAGAGGGTTAAGGTAAATGATAGTTATTTTTTAATTTGCAATATTACCTATATCATTTTAAATTAAAACTAAATTTGTGCCAACGAACATAATATGGATTTCGTTTGTATTTTGTCTCATAGGTTGATGGACGAGAGATGGAAGACAAGCTTAAGGTCCCCGAGGATTCTGAATCAGATTATTCCGATAGAAGCAAAAATGTGTCAAGCAGTCCGCTGCTCGTTCAAGAAACCATCTCCATCAGAGGATCATTGGATAATGCCTCCGGCGATGTTCCCCCTTCCAAAAAAGAAGAAAAACCAATTTCTGAAGAAAAGGTGGAAGAACCGGAAGAAGTGAACTTCAGAGAAATGCCGTCAGGGTAAATAAATACTGTTCTAAATAGAGTAATTTTTGACTTTCAATCTTTTGTATTTATTTATTAATATTTCCCGCCTAAAATGGTTTCAGTCTTGAAGGCGCAGCGTTTCAATCGAGGTTACCGTTTGACCGTCTGTCTTCTCTGGAAGCTGGTTGCTTCCCCGACTTGACGGGGCCCACTCTTCATGTCTTTATCCAGATCAGGAACCGTCTACTAAAAATGTGGGTTGAGAATCCAAAGTTGCAGCTTACAGCCGAAAATGGACTGGAAAATATGGAGGTAAATATTTCATAATATTGCGCAAAAAAAAACCACTTATTAGTTTTTGTAATTGCATTGCATATCATCGCATTAATTCGTAGAATGCGTAACTCCCAAATGTAAAATTTTACAGGAGGCACAAAAAACCTCGTAGTGAAAAAAAATGAAAGACGGCTTATTCTTTTTATTTATGTTTCGAACATATAATAGGTATATTTGGAAATTTATTTTCAATCATTAAACTTTGGTAAGTTAAGGCTTTCTATTTCAAATCGGAGTTACGAAGTTTACGTAAAAACCGAGAATGGAGATACGCATTTTACAAAAGATACATACTTTTCTGCGAACAGTTTTATGAACAACCTAGCGGAAAATTTGGGAGATAGGAATTTTACATTTACAAAATAAAACACAACAATGTATGTGTATGTCGAGGCAGTCTATTTAGATGCATTTTAATGATTTTAATGATGCGGAAGGTTATCGTTAAAGGAGTGGTAATCCTTTTCTAATGTCTGTTTTAAGTCTTGTAAATGCTGGTACTTTTCCTTCCTTAAGGGATTAAATCTGACTCTCAAGTGAAATCTTCAAACTCTGGAGATCATTACAGATTCGGCGACGGTTTTGTGCTGGGTGAGATCTACACTGACCGGGAGTAGTCGTGTCAGAGATGATCGTTAAGTGACGCTTGGAGTTGATGAAGGAGATTGTAGAAGAATTTGATCTGACATTGTCGATCACCCTTGTTGTCCTGTAGAAATAAAACTGATGTACTTACTAGGGTTTGCAAGACCCGGGCAAAGAGTAGCCATGACAGGAAACGTTGTGAAAGAGACTCCTCAGAGTGCGAAGATAGGTGGGAGAGACTTGAAAGTGGAACTGGTGAGCAAACATGTGCTTTAAGCGTAGAAACTCTTCATGCTCAGCATCACTTTGGAGTAAAGTGAACGCTTCATCTTGCCCGGCTGGTCGATCCCGAGGCGAGAAGAAAGGACGTCGATAGATGCGTGCGTTCCTGCGTACAATGCAGGACAATTGACCCTCCACCATCATCCCATGAAGCGGGTAATCTTAATGTTGTGACAACCTGGAGTCGCTTGGCAGTTGATGTTACTCATTTCGGTAGGAAATGTTTACTCACATTTATCGATTGCGGTCCAAGTAGATTTGCCGTGTGGCGGGAAATCGAGTCAGATAATGCAGCTTCGATTATCAGACATTTGGAAGAAGTGTTTCGGGAAAGAGGCCCGCCCAAAGTAGTTCTCATGGACAATGGTACTGCATTTTGTTCCTACAGTGTTACAGATAAGTGTAAGAGATGGAATGTTCGTCAAAGATTTTGGGCGGCATACCAACCAGCTGGAAACGGTATAGTTGAACGACATCATCAAACAATAAAGAGAACTGCAGCCAGAAGTGGAAGCAATCCCCTGCAGGCAGTGTTTCGGTACAATCTTTGGCTGCAAAAAGTCAGGATGATCGAGGTATTGCGCTGTCTAGTATAGTTCACACTTCACACTCGTGGAGACACCCTTCTGCGCAAGTGAATATAGAAGAGGAAGTATTGACTGAGCTCTAAGTGGGCGATCTTCTTGCGGTTGAACCAGTAGATGGGAGATGCACATCGTGCATGGAAGGGTGACAGGACTTACTTCAGTCAACAACATCGAAGTAGATGGCATACCAAGACATGTGCTTGACCCGCGGAAGATGCCTGACAGTGAACGGACTGTGTCTGAGGAGAGACGAGATGGAATTGCCGCACGTTCCACCGTAAATATTTTGGGTTTGTTTGAAGAGGACAGTGAAGAACCGGATCCGGATATGCATCAGGAGGAGATCCACTTGCAAAGAGATGGTGACCTTGAAGAAGATATAATCACAGAACAAGGACCTATTAGGTATTTACGAAACCGCAGAGGCACATAAAACAAGAGAGCTACGGCAGAGCGTCACACGGTGCAGAAGACGTCAGTTTAGACTACAGATACAAAACACTATTCGTGACTTCACAATTAAAATTAAGGTTATAAAATTTTCAAAATTGATTAATCAACTTATCTCAGTTAATTTCACGGTAAAACTATTACACCGTAAATAAATTTCCTCAGTCAAAAACACAACAAGCGTGCACGGCTCACCGGCCAATACTGAATTAAGGAGTTACGAAGTATTCGCGAGTAAAAATGGCACCATAATTTTACGCAGTTTTCTAATTTGTGTTTATCTAAGGCTGATTTTAGTGTCACGCTGACCGCACGCGCACCGTCGGCGCTGATGGTCGATATATATGAACTTCTAGGAAGCGTTTTTGAATGACGCGTAGCTATCAGCGCGCAAGGTGGTCAGCGCTGATGGCTACGCGGCCGTACGCGTCGCGCGTCGGCGCCGCGTAGCTGTCAGCGCTGACGATCGCACGAGCGCCTCTGCTTTCAGCGATCGTTCTAGTGTCGAGCGGAGCAGACGTCATCGCGTGTACAGTCATGGCGAATCGCGAAGTGGATACAGGTCGAGTTATCGATGAGGTTCGCCATATAACAAGACAAAGTCTCCAGCAACGGCTCTCTGCTCAATCAATGGATGAACATAGATTCTTCGTCGTCGCGGTTTTCATTTTTTTGGGATAGGTAGTGCAAAGCAATAATAACTAATACACTCCGCATTTTGGTCTTCGACTGTACAGTAAGGCGGTCAGTACGATACTGAAACGAGCCACGCTGAGCCTCAGCGCTGACGAACTACGCGCTGATCTATGAGCGCTGACGGTGAGCGTGACACTAAAATCAGCCTAAAAGGTTAATTTTTTTTAAATTTTCGAGTTTTACTAGTCGATGCGGGTCTAATTTTAACACCAGATGGCATTAAAAACGTATTTTCGAAAAATTTGGAGTTACGCAGTTTACGAATTAATGCGACGATATATACAATTGTAGAGAAGAAAACAATACACAAGAAAATAGGTGCTACAAATTTGTTGTATTTTCAAAGTAGGAGCAGACCGGGAATCACACCAAACATTTGCAGTATTTGTTCACAGTTGACATTTATTATTATTTAATGAGCAGGTGTCATTCTGCTGATGCGCTCATATCTGATTTCACAACAAGTTAAAAATTAAAAATATATCTCTCCATATAAGAATCCAATGGAACTTTGAATAGATTTATATTAGTGGCATCGATGACACGTTGTGGAAGTTTGTTCCTTGCTTCCACTACTCTAAATATAAGTAAATCCAAATGCAAGGAAGAATTTATAATGGGCCCTGCTTTTATTGACTAGAGGATGTACATTACCGGTTGTTAGCTGATCAGACAATGCATCAGGTTCTCACCCAGTTCAATCCTCTACTCGCTAAGGAGGAATCATAATATTTATTTATTTATTTATTAACCCCGATTATAGCGGCTTTTACAAAAGAAAACAATTGTTTTACTTATTATAAATACAGAATATACATAGATAAAAATAATATAAATACAAAATACATAAAGGAGAACAATAGAAATGGTTATTATAAATACAATGCAACAATGTGTATATATAAATATATAAACAATTAATTTACAATAAATCCCGGATAAACTAATACTTTAAAACTGTATTTGGTTATATTCAATCAGAGAAGCGCTGACATACAGTTTTAATTAAGTGGTGTTTGTATGAGGATAAACTAGCAATGTTTATAGATTCATCCAAAACATGTTTATTACCAAGTACATGTAGGCGATTCATTATGGAATTGAGTTCAGCGTTAGATCCTGTATTGTTGCAATGATAGGGTCAGTGATATTGTCAGGTTACTTCTTCTTCTTTCGTATGGTGGGGGGTCAGAGGGGGACATCTAGATCTGCGAGCCATATTAGGGCCTCAGGCGTCGCCATGTGAACCTCATCAATCCCGCCGGGGAATGAATGGAGCGGGCATTCGTTGACCACATGTTCGGTAGTCTGCACCGCACCACATTCACACATCGCCGACTCTTTAAGGCCCCATCTGTGCATCATGTGGGCACAGCGGCTATGGGAGCACCTTAACCTATTGAGGGCGGACCAGGTTTTGCGAGGCAGTGAGAACCCAGGCTGTCTCTCGGTGGGGTCCTGTATGAGATGGGCATTTCCCACGTTGGCCGTTTGCCACTCAAGTTTCCACCTATCTTCTGGGGTGAGAGGTACCAGAGGTGTCAGGTTACTCATAACCCAGGATGTAAACATACATGTAGTGTGGTTTTCACAATTATTGCACTGAAACACGTTTTTTCTTTTTCCAGGCTCCATATAATAGTGATCCAGGATTGTTGACCCGTGTCCACAGCTTCCTGGAAAGACATGGCTTTGTGAATTATGGCATCTACAAGAGATTGACTCCCATCCCGACGCCGGTGAAGGGGAAATCTTCTCCTAAAGTTATCATCGTTGGAGCAGGTTAGTTACTTTATACATATTTACTAGTAGACCTGGCATCCAAAAAGAATCTTTCAAATTTTCTCTTATTTAATAGATCATAATCAAAATTTCCTCTGAAATCACAAGTTTTGTAACATGGTGCTTAAATACATTTTTTATTTAAAATTTATTAACTGAACGCCCGTAGGGCTTTTACAGATAATAATACAAATCGAAATTTTACATAATACAGAAATATAATAATAAACATCAAATATATATATATATATATATATTTATCCCCTCTCGTACTATGTTGATCTCGCGCGACGGTACGCCAGGTATTTGTTGATCCGTTTGCATTTGTTGATCCACCCCGGATATGTTGATCCATTACCCAAGCTGGCATACATATGTAAATCCCTACAGATCAACTTGTGTCATCGAGATTTAGCTGTAAGCCACGCCCATTTTTCGGTCGCATATACATTTTACACGATTTATTTTGTTGATCTATATATTTCTGACAAACTTGACGGCTTGCATGCGTTGTAACTTAACCGCCAATTTCGCGCGCGTTGTCGTACTTTTTAGATCCTGTTAGTACATCCATATTCTATGAAAATGACTTTATACTTACAGAGGATAGACTGCCTCACGAGTATTTATATTGAAATGGAACTTTCGCAAACGTCAAATCCATGCTAAAAAAATCTTTTGAACTTGATTAAACAAAAATTGTAAATTTAATACATCATTTACTACGTTTCGTGACTTAGCAGGGGTGCTCGGGTTCATAGGGTGAGGTTTTTCTGGGTCATTTTATAAGAGAAATTTTGAACTTTGATTGAATAAAATTTTATTTTAATGTATCTTTTACCATCTCTCCCGACGTAAGTTTCTTATAATGATTAAGTTGAAACAAAGCGTAATATCCATAATATGTGCCTATTAAAATTGCGGCGATTAGATTGGTGAGAATTAAATTTTACAAATTTTAAATTATGATTGCTAAAAAATCTATTCTAATTTGTTTATTTCTAAACATGGCTAAAGTCATTTCAAGCTACGATTCCAACCAACGATGTTTTAGTATATGTTCGTCAATCAACAGGAGCCATAATGTCTGTACATCAGAGCCCTCGACAACTATTACAATTATGTGTACCGCCGCCCCGGGAACCATTTATTAGATAACCAACACCCCTACCATAGGTCACCGTCAACGTTTAGCGAGATTGTTGTTTATTTCTTATATTTTTTACAACATATCCACTCAGGAGGCCCTGAGGAAAATCGTAACCCTCAGGGCCTATGTCATCTTTGTGAATGCTGTGTTGGGGGAATTTTGAAGGAAAGGAAGGAGAGTGGGTTCTGGGAAGTAAATAGGTATGATGGGTGGGTAGTAATCTGGGGTTCAGTGTGATTGAGTGATATACATAAGAATCCAACTCTCCTACTGCGTTGCAAGGCGATGCGTTGAAAGAGGACTAATCGATCCGGCCCACCACGCAGTTATTAGGCAGGCGCATCCGCCGCCAAGCCCCTCACATACCTCACCCCATAAACTCGGGCACACCTGATAAGTCACTAAACATATCCAACAACTTGGGGAGACCTATGGCAGAAGTGTAGGTTATCCAATAAATGGTTCCCGGGGCGGCGGTGCACATACCCTCCTCCCAAATTGTAATAAACGTCTACTTTCAAATGTAAAACATAATTTAAAACGTTCCTAAATGACGGCCTCCGTTATCGAGGGGTAAGGCTATCGACTAGCAATCCGAAGGTCGCGGGCTCAAATAAATTTTACTAAAATTAATTTGTACTATTTTACAATTAGTGTTTGGCAACCAGATCTGAAGAGCCAAGTACTCTCCCAACTTCCTCATCTCCTTCGAGGTTCACAATATCTTCAGTCTCACAACAACCCCAATTGAGGATGCCATAGTCTCACTGGCTCCAGACGAGAGCAGTTGGGACTCTGGTGTGGTATTCAAAACTACAAATCTACAGCTAATTTCGAGAAGTTGAATAAAGTGTTTTTAGCACGGCAAAATGGCAAAATTTCAATATTATTGTAACAATAGCAGACTAACATGTAGACTAATATTAGACATTAATACATCAATGAATAACATTCATTTTACATGACCACCCAATGAGAAGCTGATTTTTTTCACAGTTTGTCTAGAACCGAACACGTGCATGTTATACTAATACCAGCTAGAGGAGAGCGTAAAACACTTCAATATTTTTTTATTTAAATATTGATAATTCTTCGATGCTTCATAATAATGTTTCATAAAAAAATACAAATCAATTCACACCACATCCAGACAAAGAAGCCGATATGTTTTTATACACAAAAAAGGTTTATTTGGATATTCTCTGTATTAAAACTTATTTCGTTAAAAAATAATACTTTATTGTGAATTTGATCAGACCTAAACTTCGTTGTTAAGATAATGCAGCTGCGTGGCCGCCCGCGCCGCGATATATCCATGCCGGCGTTCTTTTGTTATAACGACACCCTGATTAGAATACATTTAATTGTTTTGTCTTTGATTTTATAAATATTTTTAATAAATTAAAAACGGCTATGGAATTCCATGTTTTGCCACCGCGTTTCCGGATACTATTGATTACTTAACACGGCTAAATATTTCAAAACGACTTATTAACGATTCCAGAATGTACTTTATTTATTACTGTTTTAAAAATGTATCTGTTTCTTTAGACAATTTTTTTTTTATAAACTGCCTATAAACTACGTTTTATTACTTATCCACTGGAGCGATCTCTGTCATATTTTAGACCGGTCGGTGGCCGAGTTGACATCGCGTTTGGGTCCCACCCAGGCGCGGCGTAGTGTGTTCAATTCCTGGGCTGGCTAAGTCCTCCATCACAACACAAGCAACATTTTCAGCTGACTGTGGTGGTAGTAGGAGATTTTCAAATATTGCCAGGTTATTCGAAACCCGGGAATGTATGTCTTTCTTTTAAAAAAGTAGTTTATATTGTTTCCGTTTTAATGTTTTCGGGGGATAATTATACCAGTACAACTCAATTACTGTCAAACTTGTTGTAAAATCAGATATGAGCGCATCAGCAGAATGCTGCCTGCTCATTACATAATAATAATAATAATAATTGACCCCGTACTACAAATAAACCCAAGTTTTTTTAAAGTTTCTGTGAGTACAGCTCCCAAGTCTTGCTCAAGTGCATGTCCGTCCGTAACACTTAGTCAATGTAATTATTTGTTCGTTGTCCTCTTTCCTAATGTGAAGTTTATATTTAGATTTTAATTAATATATTTACACGTTGTTTGGGGTAAAGTTTTATCTCATTCATAAAAAAAAACTTTTTCTTCTTCTGTTTTTATCGAGATTAAAGCAAACTATGATATTAACATATATTTGTTTTTCTTTTTTTATTACATCAAGTAGTTACGGTTCGTGATTAAACAGATTTTCTTGAGGATATATAGTGTATTACGTTAAAAAAAATTGAAATTTTGAAGAGTAAGTTTAAACTAATCCTAACTAAATTAAACTAATACTAACCCCGGGGTCGGGGTCATTGCAGCATTTCACTCAATTGGTTTATGAGAATATAGCTTAATTTATATGAGATTGAAAAAAAATCATATACGAATTTGGTGGGCAGTTAAATTGTCTGACGTTGATTATAAGTATTTTTTTCGTAAACTTTATATGCAAGACGTAGAAAATGTTAAAGTCAAATTGGTTCAATTGGCTTTGGTCTCCTCTACCGATGAAGCAAGTGATTTTGTATTGTATTTCATTAATATTCATTGGGCCTCTGTGAAAAATTCTTCACATAAAATATAATCGAAAAAATTGATTAAATATAATTGCATTTGTAACCACCTTGTGGTGTTTTTTTAGTAGATTCCACTGAAAGATGCCGACTTCCGGTCATATTGTTTAAATAATATTAAATGTGAGATAATTCTTTTAAATAAGAAGATTTAATTTTATTTAGAGAACTTTAAAATATAACGATTTCCGGTAAGATGTGACAATAATTTAAACAGAATATTAATATTTAAAAAATAATGTTTATTCGATTTGAATGATTTATGCCAATCATTGGGACTTTCTTTTCAAGAGTTATGTGATTATAAAGTTTACGATTTTTTTAAAATCCTAATAAAAAGTGATAATCGATAAAAATTGTGTGAATTCATTGGTTATAACTTATAATATAGATCATTTTGTATGTCTCCATATTCAAATTCGGAGGTATGACTTTTTTATGTGACACATCTCACTAGAGCGCCCCTGTCTTTACACGTTAAATACAGAGAAACTATGTCGCCACCCAGTTGGGCAGCGTTATGGGGCGGGTTAAGGTAGGGTCTGTAGGAATGAATTTATTAATGCGGGTCTTAAAAAGGCCCGGATTATATGGAGGAGGAAAAACAGATGCCGATAGCTCGTTCCACATGCGAGCCGACTTACGATAAAACGAGTTGGAGAAACGACCCGTTCATATATAAACAGGCTCTAATAAAATACCCCTAGAATAGACACAGCATACGCACATTTCGTCATACATGATTTTACCGCACATATGCCTCAGGGATCTCATTTCTACAGTATTCAGTCTACTTTCAGCCTTCTTCTGCCAGTTTCATGCTCACTTCCACATATTAGGGTAGGTACCAGCACTCCATTGTGGACTTGTCGGATCGAAAGAGACTGGTTGAGGGATACCTTTTGGCCATAAAAATCTAAAATGGCGGCAAAAGGAATAATGTTATATGGTATATTTTGAACTTCTTACCACCTCTCCTGATTACGCTTCGTGACTTAGTAGGGGTGGCCGGGTTCTTGATTATAATGGGTAATTATTTAAAATGGGTAATCAATGGATGATTGAACGCGGTTGGAGATAGCGAAAAACTGTCCAAAGAAGCTAGCAGTCCACAATGGAGTGCTGGTACCTACCCTAATATATGGAAGTGAGGCATGGAACTGGCAGAAGAAGGCTGAAAGTACCGCTCGTGACTGTCGAGTATCACGCACGTGCACCGGGGATCAATGCTGCTAGCTCCTTTTGACAGGCTCTAATAAAATACCTGTAGAATAGATTTCGTCATACATGATTTTACTGCACATATGCCTCAGGGATCTCATTTCTACAGTATTCTGTCTACTTTCAGCCTTCTTCTGCCAATTCCATGCCTCATTTCCATATATTAGGTTAGGTACCAGCACTCCATTGTGGACTGCTAGCTTCGCTTCTTTGGACAGTTTTTAGTTAGCTCCAACCGCGTCCAATCATCCATTAATTACCCATTATAACCAAGAACCCGGCCTCCCCTACTAAGTCACGAAGCGTAATCAGGGGAGATGGTAAAAGATACAGGTTCAAAATTTCCTACATAACATTATTCCTTTTGCCGCCATTTTGGATTTTTGTGGTCGAAAGGTATCCCTCAACCAGTTTATTTCGATCCGGCCCGCCACGCAGTAGATGGGAAAACGCATCCGCCGCCAGGACCTAGACAAACCTCACCCTATGAACCCGTGTACCCCTGCTAAGTTATGATTTTTTTATGGATTTGTTTTTGCGAAATTTTCGTTTCGATCTAAATACGCATACATTTCTTATAAACAATTTAAGCAACACACGTCATTTTGATTTGAAACGGTACCATTTCACAGTCATTTCATGCGATATTCGACTCTAGAGACTAATACTTTGAGTTCAATATCACAAAAGATTACGGAATCACATAAAATCTTGTGATGAACAGTCCACCGATTGCCCCTTGATTGGTTCATTTAGTAAAACCATATATAGGAACACAGATCAACTTTGTCTAATAACTTCTTACCTGGATCAACATACTACGGGAATAGATCAATATATATGAGATCAACATAAGTATGCCAATTTGGGTAGATCAACATAAATTATGCATCCGATTTCCATACAAATTTTGAAAATTTTATTAACAGTATATCAAATGGTTTTTCTGGCAAACTGGCAACATTGATAATTATTGTACCACTGTTGTCAATTCATTCAGATGTATTCCATAATAGCCAAGTTATATGGTGTTAAAGGTGGATCAACTTAGTCTAACAACTTCTTACTGGATCAACATAATACGGGAAGAGGACAATATATATATATATATATATATATATATATATATAAAGGATGTCCCAAAAATATTGAAGTCTAGAGGTAGAGCACTCCTAGGGCTACCAAATCACCCCCATGTATGTTATGCGATTTTTTGTAGTTTTCGAGTTATGATTTTTTTCATATTTTTTTGTTAACCTTGACTTGCAAGAGATTATGGTCACAGAGAATTATTGAGATACATTCTTGATATTTTTTTTCTTATTAGGTGAATAGTATGTCATGTAGAATAAAATAAAATGTGAGCAGATCTGATACCATTGCGTCTAAAAAAATGTTGAACCCCAAAGAAAGTTGAAATTTTAATTTTAATTTTAAAATTTTCGAGGTGGCTTTAAAAAAAAAACGAAAAAATTCCGCCCATCGAAAGGTTGCTTGTTTCATCATCTGTTTACCCTGTAAATTTCATTGAGCTATCTCAAAATTTGTTCGAAAGCATAATAAGTCCAAAAACGCTGTCGAAAAGGGTGAGCTAAATAAAACTAAACATTACTCGCTGTCCTAGTTCTTGTATGTTCAATAGACCTTTTATTGCAAAACTGAGTTATGAATGCCAATATGTTCATTAGCCTATTGCGCATTAATGAAGCTAAAAAAAACATATTTTTTGGTTTTTAAGTGACATTTTAAGCATTTTTCGAGTGCCAATATCCACTCACGGAACAATATTTCAGTTCTTATTTGTTCAATCTCCTGGATATTAAACATTCAAACACTCAAAGTTATGAATATAATATATTTTTTAAAGTTCATAGATATTTGTTCAACATCCCGCAGAATGTTGAGGTCTTGAATGTTCAATCTCCACCGTCAACCAATCAGGAGCCGGCTAGTTAAAATGTGCGGCCATGTTGATTTTTTGTTGTTTTCTAACAATGAAATTGTTCCACTAAAAATACGTTTAATTGCGAATATATTCTGTTATTGAACTAAAAAATGACTTCACCGACTCCAGAATCAATAAACCTTAGAACAGTAGCTCAAATAGAAAGGTAAGCCTTAAAATTTATAGTCATTTATAGGCTTTTTCACCATATTTTACATGTACTTCTTGAATTTGCTAGGAAAATATACAGAATGCTTCATTTATTATTTATTTATTCAATTATTTATTTACAAACTTAGGACTTTTACCTAAAATGAGTAAATAAATTATATTAGTGCATTAAAACTTATTTTTATTCAAGAAATACAACAAAAGAGCCAGGAAATGGAAATGTGCAAAAAGTCGACTGTCCTCATAGTCTGATTGAAAGACATCTACGACACATATTTTGTCTGTTATCACTGCTGAGATCGCTGATGAAAACGAAGTCCAAATATTTCAATTATGAATTCATTCTATTAAAAGTTTCAGATTTTTTGTTTTTTTTAGTCTCATAAAAAACAATAAACATATTCTTATGTAGAACTACAATAAAACCAACTAGGCAAACGACTAACAACAATAAATGTAATAATGAAATAAAAGAAATTTTTTTGTTTAAAACCACGAATTTAAAATTCGCGGTTTTAAACAAAAAATATTCTTTTATTTCATTAAAATGTTAAACCACAAAGTGATTGCTTTCTACGAAAATATAAAAAAAAAAAAAATAAAATAAAATAAAAAAATGTAATGTTAAATAGCGCACACCCATAACCCAAATCGCGGGATGTTATAATTTTAGGATTTTAAGAGCTTAAAGTATTTAAAAAAATAATATTTTACTCACGATAATCAACATAAATAATAAGTTCACGGCAAATAAGACCTTCCGAAAGAAAAAAAAATCTTTCTAATAATATTTTGTAAGTAAACTTTAAAAATTACATTTATCAAATGTAGGTAACGAAACAATAAAAAAAAAACAAATTTTCAACTGAAAATTGAACTTCAATAATTTTACGCATCACTCGGGATTTTTTTTTATGGAATTCCGCATACAGTCCCTACTGCTCCCAACCATCTGGAGCCAGTGAGACTATGGAATCCCCAATTGGGGTATATTAGTATATTGTAAGGCTGAAGGTAGTGTGGAGGGAAAGGAGATGGAGAGGAGAAAGAGAGGAAGGAAGATGAAGGAGAAGAGAGATGGTATGTGAGTATCTATTCAGATCTGATCACCAAACACGGCTAAAGCCATTTCAATTCTTATGGTGGTCTTTACACCATATCTTCCTCTCTGAAACATGCCGCAAATAGACTATATGTTATTTTAAATGAATAATTTGTGAAATAACATAAATGAATCAAATAAAATTTACTTGGGCACGCCGGGATTTGAATCCGCGACCTCCGGATTTCTAGTCAAGAGTACCCCTAGACCACGGAGGCCGTAATACGTACGATATAAGAATATTTCACATCACGCATGCACCGACAACCGATAGTAGTATATTAGCGGTAGGTACCTTTGTACTTGTGCATTGTTTTCAAACTTCCATAATATTGGATGATTTATATAGAGTAGTTTTTGTGAAAAATCAACTCAAGGACTCTGTTTGTATATTTTAAAGTAATACTTTAAGTCAACTACTAACTAAGATAAAAGTAAAGTGTTTGAAATCTGAAAATCACCCTGTATATACAATTTACCACTAATTGGCTAATTGAACAAAAAATACCTCAAACTTATGGGAGCCGAATTGTTCAATCTCCAGACGATATGTTCAATATCCAAAATAATCATTCATCATTTTCAAGCCATGTTCAAGTCCACCTTTAAAGTCATAATATGGGCATATTATAGCTTCAATCTTCGAAAAATGATCTTTAATAATTTCCTGTTACACATATCTATTAAACGAAATGACCAAAATCGAGATTTTTTTAGAATTTGCTTGTAAAAACAAAAAAAACGTCTCCTGTAAAATTTGCTAAATGGTCTATTGAACATTCAAGAACTAAGGCAGCGTATTGTCATTAATTGTTTATTATTGAATCGCAAAATTTTTTCTAAATCTCGACCTTTGTGCTGAATACAAACCCTACATCTTCTTAAAATGTTTTGTTTCAGTTACATGAACGCCACTCTGGGTTTTTATTGTTTATTCTGCCTGTCTCAATTTTGCTTGTAATTCTGCTAAGTTTCTAAGTTCTTTGATGTGGCAACAACATGGTGTGTGTTGGCCATCCGCCATCTTGCATCACTTGCCATTCTTTACTTGAAACAGTTAGTAGGATACCATTTATTACATATCTCAAATCATCCATTAAAACAGTGCTACCGCTACGAGAGTAATTTCCAGCGAAACACAACATCATAAAACACCGTTTACAAGAAAAAAAACCATATATTCAAAAATGACAGTTAACACTAGTCTAAACCCGAGCAGCTCAATTATTGAAAAATTAATTTTGAATGCGACCATAAAAAAATGGCTCACATTACGTTTTTTCTTCTAAACACTGGACTAAAATTACTGATAATTATGAAAAAACACGAGCATTATTTTTGTTAGACAAATGTTTTATTAACTTTGTTGTCACCTCACTTTTTGTCGTTTCATATAAAAATAATTAATAAAAAATTCACAGTTTCATAAATTTACTTGGAACCTTTGGTTTCATAGAGGTGTACATTTTAATTCTATTGGAGGATAAGATCGTATTTCTCACCATAAGTGAGACACAGCGATTTCTACGAGACAATATAAGCTGTTCCCAAAATCGAACAAATTGACTCTACTGGTAAAAGCTGTTTGTTCGAAAACCGAACAAATCGAAAGTACACTAAATAGTTGTTTAAACAAAGTTTATTATTTTGATTGAATTTAAAATGATGTCAAAGAGTGAATTAATTTGCAATTATTTAAGATCCACACATCTGGTGTCCAAACCTAAAAACTTAACACTCAGACTCGGTGGTCTTCAATCAATGTGGTGGTGGAAATTATAATTATAATAACTTCTTTGAAACATAATCAGGTAGAAATGCTAAGAACTTTTTTCCATAGGAAAGCTCATAGCTCAGAAATGCACAAAATAATTTGCAAGGCAGATATAAATATTACACCTTTAAATTTATACGATGAGAATGCCAACATTTTTATAAATCCCAACCAGGAATTATTAGATTCCTGGTCAAATCAAATTTTACACGCAAAACACTTCAATTATCTCATCCAAACGTATGTTGACAAAATTTCGTCAAACAAATGGTTGAGTATTGGAGAGTTGAGCGCAGAAATAGAAGGATTTATGCTTGCCATTCAGGATAGAGTCATTAATACTAAAAATTATAGAAAGCATATAATCAAAGATACAAATCAAATTGATGATTTGTGTAGAAAATGTTTGGCTTTTCCGGAAACTATAGAACATATTATATCGGGATGTTCTATATTAGCACCGTCCGAATATACATTTAGGCACAATCAAGTTTTAAAAATAATTCACCAAAATTTGGTAATTAAACATAACTTGATTGACTGCCGTAATGTAGTACCATATTATGAATACGAACCAAATTCATTTTTAGAAAACGAATTTTATAAAATATATTATGATAAAACTATACTAACAAACCGAGCGATTAGTCATAATAGACCCGATATAGTTTTACATGACAAAATTAAACAAATAACTTATATCATTGATGTCGCTATTCCAAATTCCTGTAATATTCAAAAATCTGTTAGTGAAAAAATAAGAAAATACACAGATTTAGGAAATGAAATAAAAAGAATTTGGCATTCTCAGACTATAAAAATATTACCATTCGTTATTTCGGCTACTGGCATTATACCTAGCTCTCTAATTAAAAATTTAGGCGTATTAGATCTATCAAAAAAATTATATATAAAGATGCAAAAGTCGGTCATTTTGAATACATGTAGGATAACAAAAGATTTTTTAAATATTTATGTTGAGGGATCAGTAGGATTTATAGGCCCTGTTAGAAGTTCTACCGAGCCGAACCCTCTGATATGAAAATATCTGGAGTCGGTGAATTATTTTCCCATTTGATCTCTGGTGAGTTGACGTGTTGTTCTTGTATTGTTTTGTATTTATTTTGCTTATATAATGCACTTACATAATGTTGATTGACTAGATGATCATTTGTGGAAAAGTGAGTGGAAGGGTTAAGTTTTTCGTTTGGGGAAGATTTAACCCGGACAACTAAATCGGAAGTTAAAAAAAAAATACGGCACAATGTTTCTGGATTAGCAACCAGGGGGCTTACTCTGTATCTCTAGAACAAGGCTGCCCAACCTTTTTAACAGTTGGGCGAAATTTACGATTTTGAATCACTGGCGGGCCACTGAATACCTGACGGTTCCTATTTCCATGGGGGGGGGGGGGGCAAAAAATATTATATCAAAAACCATGTATTTTTGTTTAAAAAGTAAGTTCAACAGGTTAGATTTTTTCGTCGCTGATTCTCGTTCTGAGTAGCCTAAATAGCGATAAATCGCCTTCGTTGGCAACACTGGTGACCTCGCGCAAGTTGCATTGTTTGTTTTACCGCGGGCCCGCGACACTTTTTCAAATTGGCGGATTGGCGGGTTTTTTGAAAATTGTTCACGCGGGCCACTTATAATTCGTTCGGGCCCACAATGTGGCCCGCGGGCCTGGGGTTGGGCAGCCTTGCTCTAGAAGCTTTCCTGCCGCCGGTTTAGCCTCTTCGCAAACCCGTATTAACCCTTCCCTTACGATGTTCAAAAATTCCTTGTCCTAAGGTGCTATGCACTCGGTAAATATTTATATATTGTAATTACTTAATCCAATAAATAAATGTATTGCAGAGGAATACCAAAGAATTTGAACTCTGTGTTTAGTATATTTACAGAGATATTTATTAATTAGAGACGATGTTCTCTCAGTTGACAGCACCGGTAAGGAATGGTTAAACCACGAACTTACTGGTTTGTTAGCCTGAAATATACAGAGTAGGCCCCAAGTATTTGCCTGATCAGTTTAGTTAAAACTGTGTATAACGGTTTTCATAACTTCTTTCTCATTTGATTTTACCATTGAATAGAGAATATTATGTATTTAGGGTATTTTATTTATGGTTTTTACATTTCATGTTTTAATCCTGATTTATAATATTTACCTACGTCATAATTTCTTGTTTGTTTTTACATTTTCACTTTTTAATCCAAATTACTAATACTTCATATCTCATTTATTTTCATGTTTTAATCCGGTTTACTAATCCATACCTCACATATCATTTGTTTTTAAACTTCATGTCAAACCTCCTATGGACAAAAAGTTTTAAATTCAATGCTATTGAGCTATTCAATTCTCTACCTATTGACATTAGAAACACACAAACCAAAACTTTCTTTAAAATTAAAATCATTGATTACCTCCAATAAAAATATACATTAGAAGTATTTCATAACATATTAAAAAAATGTGCCTACTGTGTATATATATGTATAATATGCTTTCTGGTTAAACTGAAATTTTATTAATTAATTTCTTAAAATTATTCTCGCTTCGCCTTCATCTTCTACATTCATTCTTGAATTGTATAATAAAAAATAAAAAATGCTGATTTTATTTTATCTGGCATTTTCACAATATTGTGTAAACTAAAACCTAGTTAACAACCACTCTGTAAATTGCCATCTCAACACAGGCGTTACACACCTAGTGAGATGGGCAATACGTCATTATTGTAACTAAATGTAATATTAAAATAAAATAAATAAATAAAAATAATTCCGTAATTAATTTTCCAGGAGTTTCTGGTCTGGCTGCAGGTCGCCAGCTGCAATCAGCGGGATGTGAGGTGATATTGTTGGAAGGAAGAGATCGAGTAGGGGGGCGCGTTGTGACCTACAGAAAAGGTCCTTACGTAGCTGACCTGGGTTTGTACACTGAATTATACATTTTTAACCATAAATACCAACCCAAACAGATATTACCCAACTCTCTGTAGTAGCTGATCACTGCCATTTTTAGTATTCTTGCCGTGATGCAACAATTTGTAATGTTATAAATTAATTTTCAATGTATCGAAGAAAGCAAACACTTTGTGGCTTGACATTATACAAAATGAAACAAACACTTAGTTTTAAACCACTTTAATTTCGAGTTATATTAGTCGACCGGTTTCGATTGGACTCAATCTTCATCAGGACAATAAAATATAATACTAAATTATAATACAGAGTGATAAAAATTAATATTGAGAGATATTACTCTGTACTCAATAGAACATATTTTATATAATTTTGCTTTTTCAGTCGTTATATAAAATATGTTCTATTAAGTACAGAGTAATATCTCTCAATATTAATTTTTATCACTCTGTATTATAATTTAGTATTATATTTTATTGTCCTGATGAAGATTGAGTCCAATCGAAACCGGTCGACTAATATAACTCGAAATTAAAGTGGTTTAAAACTAAGTTTTTGTTTCATTTTGTAATTTTCAATGTTATTAATGTTAGCCTAAGAAAATGGATACATAGTATTTACGGGTTAATTTATTTTTCCTGTCAAATTTATGTTTAGATTTATAACCATTCTTAATTATAATCATAAAATCAGAAACCGTCCTATAATTTTGTTTTTCATAAACTCACAATCATTATTATTGTCAATGTTTAATAAGATGCCAGTGAATGTAAAAAGCGAATAAACCTTCACCACTGACCTCAAAACACAAAAAAATGATTAATAGATCAAGATTTTTTTATTTTGAGATAGTTCATAAATAATGATTATTGTATTATCCATTGATTGTATGCATGTAATTGTATAAATAAGCTTAAGAGTGTGGTGACTGTGTTATATCTATTTTATGCCTTTTTCTATTGTAGTCACTTGAAATATTATTCTTCTTTATCTATTTTATGTTGTGGCTTCTCGTTACGTGTGCTTAAGTGTTAATATTGTGAAATTGACAGTTTAGCGGGTGCTTGTAATGAAGAATAAAAAATAAAAAAAAATATATATAATAAATATAACTCATCTTCAGGAACATCGTTCATAATGAGTTTTAAAATTTTTTGTAACTTTCAGTGGGACTCTCCTACACACTCATTATTACAGGCGACAATAATATTCATCTCGAGCGCGTGACATCACCAAAACTGATAAATTCTTAGATCTATTAGCCAGCTTTGAATGCCGCTAATGGATCGACGTCCCAACTCACGATGTTGGTGGTACATTAGATGTACTCATTTCGAAGAACATTGGTCCACCGCTCCTAGCAGATATAAGGGATAAAGGACTGTCAGACCATTGGCTTGTTTACACGGATATTGATTTTAACCCGCCATAAAGAACATAAAAGTACCATATAGAACAATTGTATCGGGGGAATGATGTAAATTTAGCTTTAGTGATTTTCTGGAAGAGTTACAGACCTCTCTATCATGTACACCCAATGTTTGGGAAATAAAGACGCCAACAGAACTTGTCGAGACATGTAATAAAACACTTTCATTTCTGTTAAATAAATATACTATTTACTTTAACAGAAAGTAAAGTGTTACTGGGTACTATTTACCCAGCGGGGTAGGTTAAACTGTAAATCATACAATAAACTTAAACACCCTTAAAAAATACTGGAGCATTCGGAATGATAATATTTTTGGATTTAAATCCTGACACACTCTGGTACATTTATTTGCACCTATATCGTTACATCTAAAAATTGTTCATTTGATTAATAATTGTCAATTTATCAGCGTTGAATTTGAAAAGAACGCTTAGGGTAAAATTGTACTGAATTACAATGCAGTGTATTGTTATTATATTACTAATAATCATGTTGAATCATTGATCCTTTTTTATTTCAGGGGCAATGGTGGTGACCGGTCTCGGTGGGAATCCTGTTACAACACTTTCCCTGCAAATGGATATGGAGCTGCATAAGATCAAACAAAAATGTCCCCTGTATGAAGCCACTGGTATTCAAGTTCCGAAACATAAGGATGAAATGGTAAATTTTATTTTTTTTATACGCCAATGTATGGTTTGAAAAAGTCACAAAAACAGTTAAATTAAAAACACTTAAAACAAATTTAAAACAATCAGTATAAAATCCAAACTTAGTCCGCCTCAGCAAAGGAACCACTAGTGAGGAGAACTAGAAAAAACCTAGATTATTATGTAAACTCATAGACATATGAATATTAGTAGACCTGCCCTAAGTGATTAAAAGCGTATTATCCCCACTCCCCATACCGGTTCCATTGGAACCGGCTGGGCTGGCGTATGGCCTCAAGTGAAATTTGAAAACGTGTCAAACGTCATCATTCTTGTGCGAACTATGGTCGAGGCATCATCGGTTCATTTTACGAAATAACACGGCAAAATGTTGACTTGTACTATGAAAACTTGTAAAAATAGATGTGAAAAAGAGAATAAACCCAATTGTCGTATTACATTCCATATATAAGCATTATTTTACTTTATTTTAAGCATATTCACATCGTATAATATAGATCAGTTTTAGAAACATATTATACTATCATATCGAGAAACGTCTGGACGCGAAACACAAAGCTGGTTGGTTGCTGGGAAGTAAATTATGAACATTTATAAAAGTGTCTTAACTAAATACTAACGAAATATTCGACTCTGAAAATACAACTGAATTTTTTTGCCGAATTTGGACTTCGCAAATTTGTTCATAACGTGGCGAGTAATTTGCGCTCCCATGTAAAAATGTCTATTCATTCCAAAGCAGATTTTACTTTTAAGAAGTAAATGGTGATATTATAATGCGAGATGCCTATTTACTGTCAGATTGATTTATTGACAAATCACAGTCAGCCTTACGCCCTTCGTTCTTCAACAGTTGATTTTACCCCTCGCCATTATCTTCTCGTCTATTAATTCCTATGTCTGTGTGTAAACTACATTTTTAGGAATTATAATGAAACCAAATATAAAAAAGGAAAAAATTATCAGAGACATCTAGGAATATGTTATGAAGTAAATCAAACATTTAAATCAATAATATATGTATGCGCAGATGAATTAATGTACATAAATAAATTAACTCTTCAGGTGCATTATTATTTTCCATAGTCTCATGAGAATTGTCAATAATGAGTCAAGAGAAATGTCATTGTTTCCCTTTATGTTTGGACAAAACATTTATTTATTTATTATGTGCATCTATATAAAATGGTTTACGTATATATTTTTGGCTTTGCCTGTCTCACTAGGAAATCCTGTGCCGAGACAGACCAGTTTACAAATATTTTATAATATTAAAATAAAGTACATTTTTCAATAAAGCAAAAAAATATAAAACAAAAAATTTCAGGTTGGTAGGTAGTGGTAACAATGATGAGATAGAGGATTATATTTGGGTGAGGTGACTAATTATTGCACGACCTTTTTCTATGATCCATTGTTTGATCAGGATTTTGTATTTGTTAATATTATTCGATTTTCTTGTTTTTTCAGGTAGGTTATTTTATATTTTAGACGCAATCTATTTGAAATTTCTTTGACCAAATGTAGTGTTTGTTTTAGGTGTTTGTATTGTAAAAAAATGGTCTTCGTTATTTGATACAATACTTTCATTTGAAAGGTCTCATTCCAAATGAGGTGACCACGCCAAAAATGGTGTAAAAAAACCCACAAAATGGTATTGGATGAACTTTTACCGAAAGTGCGTGAGCTAGCAGATATGGTAGGCGTTTCAAAAAGTGGTATGCATCGCATATTGACTGAAAATTTGAACAAAAATGACGTCGCGAGGGGGGGGGGGGGGGACACATTAATTTTTGTAAGGTTCACCAAATTTTTTTTTTTTATTAAATATCAAAATAATATACAAAAATCAAAAAGTCCCAATAAACTACTTTAAAGTAGTTTGTCATTGGGTGCTTTTAACTTAAACAGATTATATCAAATGTATACATTCATATCATGAGAGGTGTAATACAATAAAAATAAAAACATAAAACAATTAAAGCGTATGCAGTTAGAAATAGTTTGTATTAGAGTCTAGTACAAACTATTTCTTTCAGCTAGCCAATTTTTCAACAAAAAATTTCTTTTTATATTTGTACATTTTTTGATTTCTGCAGGTAACATATTTAAACAATTTGGTATCATGTAGTCTAGCGTTCTTTTTCCATATTTGTTTACATGCTTTGGTACGATTAGTCCTTCATTTAATGTAAAACGAGTATTGTAAGTGTGTTCCAGTCTATTTATGTACATAGGGCTATTTATGTGCTGAAAAATTATTTTATACCACATAATTGCTCTTACCGAGAGGATTTTCAGATTTTGATAAAGGTGTGGAACATTATGCCTTTGTTCATATAAACTTTTATGAGCTAATAATTTAACAAGAGAATTTTGAACTGATTGAACATGATTTATATTTGTTTTAGAGGAAAATCCCCAAGCTGTAATTCCATACCTTATGATAGATTCAGCTAGTGATAAATAAATTATTCGAAGTGTGCATATTGGAACATAAAATTTTAATTTATATAATCTACTAATAATAGATCTCAGTCGTTCACAGACTTTATTTATCTGTAAATCCCATTTGAAAAAACAATCAATAATAACACCTAAATAAACATTTTTTTTAACCAGTTCAATATTTTCACATGTACTCAACGCAGGGATACCAACATGTAGGCAATCTGAATTGTGTGTTTTAATTTCGGGTATAATAGTATTTACCTTGGCATTGGGTGATCTAATGTGTATCAATTTAGTTTTTTTTGCATTTATGATTAGGCCAGAGTCGTGAGACCATTTTAAAAGTTCAATGTAATCTTTTTGTAAAAGTTCAATACATAATTGCAAATCACTGCAAGAAAACACCAATGCAGTATCATCCGCGTACACAAAGTGTTTTACATGTTTAAAAATAAATTTAATAAAAGATACATAAATTATATATAAAATAGGACCTAATATGGAACCTTGAGGAACACCTGCTAAGATTTTTCTTTTTTTACTTAATGTGTTCAAAAGCTTTATTTGCATGCACCTGTTGTTCAAATAATTTTCAAATAGTTTTAGAAGTTTCCCTCTTATTCCTATGATTTCTAGTATTTTCAACAATTTTTTATGGTTAATAGTGTCAAATGCCTTGGAATAATCTATAAATAAGACTAATACATGATGTTTATTATTTAAATTATTATTTATCAAGCTGGCAAACTTTTGAAGTAGCACTTCTGTGCCCTTTTTTTTGGAATCCATATTGGTTAGTATCAATAATAGAAAAATCTTCCAAATATTTTATTAATTTAATTTGAATGTATTTTTCAAGAATTTTTTCGAGTGATGGCAAAATACTGATTGGTCTATAATTACCCAAAATGGTGTGATCACCTCCTTTATAAATGGGTCTGATAATACTACATTTTAAATCATCTGGAATTTTTGCTTCAAATAAGATTCTGTTTACAAAATGGGTTATAATTGGACCTAATGTTAATATATGTTTTTTAATATCGCTCATTCTGATATTATCGATTCCAGGAGAAGAGCTTTTAAGTTGCTTCACAATGTTTTCTATATCAGCAATTTTAGCCCTAGGTAGGTACATGCTTTGAGGCATCTCCTCTGGTTCAAACCCAGTTGTCCTGTGATTACATTTATGTAACATATTGCAAACATTGTCAGAGAAATAATCAACAAAGTCATTTGTTACGCTTTCTTCGGTCCGATCTTTCATCAAATATTTGGATGCAACTTGGTCACAATCATTTTTACATTTCTTTCCTAAAATTTGATTACATTCGTCCCATGTTTTTTTTGAGTCTTGAAATATATTTTTGAATTTATCATTATAGTATGAGGTTTTTAATTTTATTAACAATTTATTTAAAATATTTCGAAAACACTTATATTCTTTTTCATAGTATTTGTTCGTTGGAGCATTTCTCCAACGTTTGTATAAAATATCTCTTTTTTTAATTTTATAAAGTGCATCAGTAGATATCCATTCATTTATGGCATGCGGTCGGTTTTTTGATTTTTTGCTTATTTCAATTGTGCTTTTTTTATACAAGTCATCAAAATAATTTTTAATTTTCAAATAAATAACAGAACATTCGGTTTCCTTTAGAAGCGATTTCCAATCATAATTACAAATATGTTTATCAACCAGTTTTTGCGAAAGAATTTTAACTTTATTATAATCATTTGAGTTTAAATTATCTACCGAGTTATAGCGTATACTTATAGCTGTTGTGTTGTGTTATTGAACAATCAACTTCACAGTGTTGCTACCCACTGCCGTTTTTGTTTCTATATTATATATATATGTATCCTCGATTGATTTAGAACATTTGCTTTAGGTGGAGCGAGAGTTCAACAGGCTTTTGGATGCAACTTCCTACATATCGCATCAGGTGGACTACAACTACTTTGGTAACACTCCAGTGTCACTTGGACAGGCTCTGGAGTGGGTCATCAAATTGCAGCAGAAAAATGTCAAGCAAAAACAGGTGGAGTCTTTCATTGATTTAAAATATTTAATTCTTTTGTACAAAGCGGTCACTCTAAGGCTTGCTTTATTTTAATTTTACCATATGTTAGTTTTTGATAAGTTTCTCACAAGTGCGATTGCATATTCGTCCAACTTTAGGTAATTAATTCTCACGTAAGTTGTTCGGAAGTTTAACTGCGGCCCATACACTTGTAAGTACGTTTAATTAGGGTAAGATGGCGTCCTGTCAACGAGTTGCTGCTGTCATAATTAACTCAATTTTGTTAATAAAGACGAAAGGGCCCAAGGAAAGTGTCAGAATAGAAGCTGACTTGAGAGACAAAAATTCTCCAGGCGCTTTCGTTCCGATACAACCAAGAATGGAGGACCAAGCAGTTCTGTGATTTTATCCAATTTTTTTTTTTTTTTTTCATTAACTCCACGTAGGACACCCTGAGGAAAATAATTTTTTAGGGAAAGGAAGGAGAGAAGAAGTTTTGGGAAGGAAAAGGGTATGGGGGGGGGGGGGGGGGGTAGGAATCTGGGAGTAAATGTGTCCAGGAGTAACGGATGTACGGATCCATCCCTCCCACTGCGGTGCAAAATGATGGATCGAGAGAGTCCGGCTGGAGAGGTCAAAAGGTCACCCTCAACCAGTCTCTCCCGAACAAATGCATCTGCCGCCAAGACCTAAGTCACCAAAAGTAGCGAACCACTTGGGGAGATCTATGGCAGAGGTGTTGGTTATCCGATAAATGTATAATTATATCAATAAATAATTTCTGGGGCGGCACTACCCATACTCCCCTCCCAATTTATGAACAGATTGACAGCCAGATAATAGTAACGGAAATCGAATTCGTCATGTTAGAAAAAGAAATATTGAGGTTAGAAAGGATTGGACCGTTAATCAAAAAGAAAGAAGTTCATTTTCGGAAAGCTTTCCACCACCTCAAAAATTAATACATAATATCTCTTTGATTTTTGGAATCGTTGGAAAGTTAAGTTTTCATAGAGCTTATTTGTTCAAATAAGAGCTCATTTTTTAGTATTTACATTCCATTTCTTATGGTAAGCGTCTCTACTTATCAAATCGATTTCATACGCTGTAAGAAGGCTGTTAAGTTAATGTAAAGATAATAATTATATTATTTTTACATTGATGGTGAACAAATTGGTTGGGATGGCAGAGTTGTTAGATACCTTTCTCCTGGATAGAGGAAAGGTTCTGAGTTCATATCTCGGTCACAACCTAATCTTTTAAATTGGATGGGTTGGCAGAGTTGTTAGATACTTTTCTCCTGGATAGAGGAAAGGTTCTGAGTTCATATCTCGGTCACAACCTAATCTTTTAAATTGGATGGGTTGGCAGAGTTGTTAGATACTTTTCTCCTGGATAGAGGAAAGGTTCTGAGTTCATATCTCGGTCACAACCTAATCTTTTAAATTGGATGGGTTGGCAGAGTTGTTAGATACTTTTCTCCTGGATAGAGGAAAGGTTCTGAGTTCATATCTCGGTCACAACCTAATCTTTTAAATTGGATGGGTTGGCAGAGTTGTTAGATACTTTTCTCCTGGATAGAGGAAAGGTTCTGAGTTCATATCTCGGTCACAACCTAATCTTTTAAATTGGATGGGTTGGCAGAGGTGTTAGATACTTTTCTCCTGGATAGAGGAAAGATTCTGAGTTCATATCTCGGTCACAACCTAATCTTTTAAATTGGATGGGTTGGCAGAGTTGTTAGATACTTTTCTCCTGGATAGAGGAAAGGTTCTGAGTTCATGTCTCGGTCACAACCTAATCTTTTAAATTGGATGGGTTGGCAGAGTTGTTAGATACTTTTCTCCTGGATAGAGGAAAGGTTCTGAGTTCATATCTCGGTCACAACCTAATCTTTTAAATTGGATGGGTTGGCAGAGTTGTTAGATACTTTTCTCCTGGATAGAGGAAAGGTTCTGAGTTCATATCTCGGTCACAACCTAATCTTTTAAATTGGATGGGTTGACAGAGTTGTTAGATACTTTTCTCCTGGATAGAGGAAAGGTTCTGAGTTCATGTCTCGGTCACAACCTAATCTTTTAAATTGGATGGGTTGGCAGAGTTGTTAGATACTTTTCTCCCAGATAGAGGGAAGGTTGCGAGTTCATGTCTCAGTCACAACTTAATTTATTTATTTTCTGTTATTTTTTCTATTTTCATATTCTTTGAAGATTGCCTTATTTTTACAATAGTCAATAATACTGTGAATTAATACTTGTTGTTTTGTTTTCAGAGCCAGCATTTGAAATCGGTTATTGGTCTCCAAGAAAATCTTAAGGAAAATCAAACAAGGTTTGTTTGGTTAAGTTTTAAATTTTAATTAACTCCTTATATTAATTAATACCCCTTACCATGTAAGTTCGGAACTGTGAAAAACTTGACTTGTTATCACTTAAAACGGCCGATTTTACCAAACCAGCAGTGATCCGGCGTGAGATGGTAATTTTTGGTTTTATTACCAAACGCGTATGAAAAAACGTTCACTCTCGCAACTTAGTCAGAGCGCATAAAGACAAAAAATTCTGTTATCCATCCAACCTACTTTAAAAGGAATGTAACGTTATGTGTATAAAACTGCTATACATCACTCAAATACTTTTACATCGATTTTTTATCAATATCAAATTTGCAGAAAGAACACAACAAACGCGTGCAACTAAAATTGGCTCTACATTAAAACTTCTTTTGGTCAAAGAAATTATTTATATCATGCACAACTTATGTTTAATATTCTTCAAAATCATATCAAATCTACTAATTCCTTAGTTAAATTTAAAAAGTTATTTAAGATTTTTGTATTGACAGGCTTCTTAATATTTTTTCATCCTTGTCCTTTCTTAAATAATAAGATCTTATGGAAGTCCTATTTGCTAAAAACTGAATGTCACCCTAGCTGTCTTTATTATCTACTTGTTTCTTCTTGGGGTAAATGATTAATAAGTAGTTATGGTTCAAATATTATTACAATATACTGTCAATATAATTACTTATCTGGTAACTTGTTGAATATATATTTTTTTCTTTCTTTTAAAAATATTTTATATTTGTATGTAGTATTACTTTATGTTTGTGATTACTGTATGTTTGCTTCACTCAAATGTAAATTGTTAACTTCGATACAGGCTTCGTCCTAGTGAGGTTGATTTTTATGAGAAAAAACATGATTTATGTATAGTGATGCAGTAAATAAATACATTTTTATTAAAAACCATTAGGGCTGTATGTGAAATAATAAATTTTAACTTAGTAACTGAATAACCAGTCAAACTACGCAAAATATATTATGTGCATAAAATACAATATACGAGGGAACGTTTTTAAGTTCGCGGAATGGGGGGTAAGGAGTGGAAATGAAAATCCAAATTTATTTTTCCTTTTCAATATATTCATCAGCTACCCTAATACATTTTTCGGATCTTTCAATTTACTTACGTATACCCTCAAAAAAAATGATTTGTCTAAAAAATACGCCGAAACTTCATCCTTCACTTCTTCATCACTTGAAAACTTTTTCCCACAAAGTTATTTTTTCAAGTTTGGAAAAGGGTAATAATCACTGGGAGCCAGGTCAAGACTGCAGGGTGGATGTGGCAAAATTTCGAAGCCCATCTTCTGCAGGGCAGCCATTTTCTCCTTGATGGCTTCCTTTAATTGCTCTAGAATTGAAGCGTAGTAAACTCCGGTTATAGAAACACCTTTATCTTTGTAATCGATCAACAGGATTCCTTCTGAGTCCCAAAAGACTGTCGCCATGATTTTCCCAGCCGATTGTGACGCCTTAAACTTCTTGGGTGGTGGTGTGCCTTTCTCGTGCCACTGCATAGAGTCATGTTTAGATTCAGGTCCATAATGATGAACCCAAGTTTCATCACCACTAACAATTTGAGCCAACACGCCATCTTTGCATTCCCTACAGAGGTCTAAAAATGCACGAGAACACTCCACGCGCTGTTGTTTTTGAGGCGGCATGAGCATTCTTGGCACCCATCTTGCGCTGACTTTAGTCATGCCAAGATGGTCGTGAAGAATTTTGAAAATGGTTGTATCTGATACTCCAACCATTTCTGCGAGCTGTTTCTTCTTTAGTCTGGCATCTTCTATTATTACATCTTCTATTTTGACTTTGGGGCCGTTCAAGTATTACGTAAGCAGATTTAATTACAATTATTTACCCCCTCCTCCCCCTTGTCGCCAAAAGTAAGGAAAGCTATTACCCCACCCCCCCTCCCATGCTTACTTAAAAATTGGTACCTATATGCATTTTTCTGTTAATGTATTCTGTTTTTTAAGCGGGTACCTAAACGTATTAATTATTTGTGGGAATCCCCTAATATATATTCGGTTTTCAAACATAGACAATGTGTGGGTTGCCAATGTGTAAAAAAAAATAACTACTGCTGAGCAGTGCTGACGTAATCACTATCTCGACCCCCCCATGTCATCAAAAATAAGCAAAGCAAAGACCCCCCTGCCCCCCCATAGTGCTTACATAATACTTGAACGGCCCCTTTTTGAATAATTTCCGGAGTGGGAATTTACCTCGATAGGCCTTCCTGGCCGTGGGTCGTCTTCAAGCGACTCCCTGCCTTGTTTAAAGAGGGTATGCCACTTGTAAACCATAGTTTTATTGGACAAGAGTCCCCGTAAACGTAAGACATCTCTTCCAGTACGATGTGAACTGATTTTCCTTGCTTGGTAAGGAATTTTATGACAGCGCGGAACTCGATTTTCTCCATATTCACAATTCTCCCTTTGATTGACTTGTTTAGTCAACGATAGCTCAAAGACTAATGACCTAATTACGATAAAACCCGGTATTTATACTAATAATGAGTTGCTCAATTAGTACTTAATTCAGCTACACCCCCACTAATCACCTACCTACCCATTCCGCAAACTTAATGACGCCCCCTCGTATGAACCTAAATAATTATATATCTAGGTTTTCTTTTTTACAGTTATTTTTTGGCTGTAGCCTGTTTTCTCTAGATAAGACCTTATAATATTCTCTCAGAGGTGTGCGACGCATGAGGTAGACAAGTGCGAACAAGTATCAAGCGGTAGTTGAACATTGACGGGTTACTTATTTATTCACCTTTGGGTGATGTGCGTTGTGTGGAGTTTCTCTATGAATAGCTAATGAGTCCTCTTTTCAACAGGATGCTGGAGATATACGATCTTTTGAAATCAATGAAGATGGAGAAGGACATTCTGGCCAAGTTGAAGGGCAACCCCAGCAGCGGTACCTGGGGCATTGTCCAGGAGTTCAACTGGCGCCGCCTGCACAAGGAGATGTCCTCCCTGTGCCACCAGTACGACCAACTCACTGACCAGATGAAGCAGATCGAAGATAATCTCCAGGAGCTGGAAGCTAATCCGCCAAGGTAAAAACATTCAACCTAACTAATAGAATGAAATCCACTTAAAAAGTTTCCACTTAAGAAGTTCATACTTAAGAAGTTTGGTTTTCCGGTCCCTTGAAGTTGAATTTAAACCATCGTCGCTCTTCAGGCAAAAGTCACTAATCCACTTGCAAAAGTTTTGATATATCTTTTGGATGCTTTTAATTTATATCTATTATTATGTGTTTAAATAAAAAATTCAAATTTCCATTGCATAAAATTTAACACTGTATTTTAAAGTTTATGTAACATATTTTAGCTTTTAAATTTGCATTATGTATCTCAAAAATTTGTGTTCAGGTTTGGTGACTTTTTCCTGAAAGGTGATGATATAAGGTTTTCTAATATTACCATCCGAAGTTTCGCTGTATGATTGTAGAACACAGTGCATAAAACATCTTTTTTTTGGCAGTTCCGTTTACTTGTCTGTGCGTGACCGGCAAATTCTGGACTGGCATTTTGCAAATTTGGAATTTGCTAATGCAACACCCCTGGGGAACCTGTCTCTTAAGCACTGGGATCAAGACGATGACTTTGAGTTCACTGGCAATCATCTAACAGGTTAGTGAGTAATTATCTATCCATCGGCGGTTATCCCTGGACGTGAATGTCGCATATTATGTGATCCTTGAAGTTTCACTAAATCACATACACTGTGTCAAAACGCGTTGTGTTATGGGATAGATTTTTGTTTCAAAGGCCAGCATTGTAGAGGTTAAGTATTATGCTGTGTATACATATACTAGTTGATCCTGAACTTGTGGGAAACGAAAAGCAATCGCAAATGGCGTGACACGCCGCTTGCAATTGCTTTCTTCCTTTCCCGTCATTTGTGGCTCGGTTCGTGTTTTGGTTCGCAAATGTATACGTACCATTCGATAAGTTCTCATTATTTCATCACCAGTCTCAGATTTTCCCAAACTTTTAGACAAAGGTAGTTCTGTCGATTTTGTTGTTTCATTCATCCATTATAAAAACTTTGGTCCTCTAGGTTTACATAAATATTTACTTTCGGATGAAACTTTCCTGTGATTTTCCTTGGTGTGAATACTATTCCGCAAGTAAATCCACAAAAAAATTATGCTCTAAAAGTATAGGACACACTCTTCTAGACACAAGCGCCAGCTTCTATAGAAGAGAAACATTAAAAAATCAAAAACAGTGAACACAATTTTATGAATTATTTTAGTTAACATTAATGATTATATTCTGTAAATTGATTAATTATTAAATAAAGAAAAAATAAGGTTTTTTTGACATATTGTTGATTTTGGGTTTGGACAGGTATTCTGTTTTCCTACTTAAAAGTTATAAGCTATCAACGAAAGAGGTCCAAAATGAATATTTTTTTATAATCTACTGTGGAAATTGGTCAGAAATTCAGTCATGAAAAATATTAAATTAAAAAACAAAAATAACTTGGATAGTTGGGCTTGGCTGGGTTTGCTATCTTCTTCAGCTCTTATGATGCAAATCGGTCAACAAAAATAGTGTGTTGGTAGTGAAATTATTGTCATTATTGATTTTAACCTATGTACAAGTATATTCATATAATTCTACAACTTTGTGCGACTTCCGGTAAACAAATGAGATGCGTTGTAGTAGGTGTAGATACGTCGTTCACTTCTCTTTGTATCTCATAGCAATGCTTGGCTGATTTTAACGGCTCCGTTTTTCTGAAATATTATATATTTTGAGAACCGCAGCTTGTAATAATTAATACTTTGGCTGATTTGTATTGAGACTTTTTTGTGAAAAATCACCCCAAGGGCGCTATATTAAATATATAACTAGCTTATTCAATTCAATTAAGATTTCTAATTATAACTAGTGACTTAAATCTAAGGCTTAAAGCTAGTGACTTACGACTAAGACTTAATAACTAGTCGCTTAAAACTAGTGACTTATGCTATTATGATATACATGTTAATAACTGTGGCTTATACATATTTTGGGTTATTTGGATTTACAGAGAAGTATACAATATTGTCTGTATAAGTATTGATATCTCAAGTGAATGAAATGAAATGATTTGAATTAATTAAATTGATCATCAATCTTTACTGCATTAACATTAACCCTTGAGACGTTGTTGATTTGCACGGATCGAACCTTCTACAAGCTACCATTTTTTCAAAGACAATAACAAGCACTATTTCGTTCTCTTTCTGACATAAAAGAAATAATTAATTTTTAGATGAGAGGAAGAGAGATATATGCATTTTAATAATGTGCGGTCGTTCTGGGACAAATATGGTCTTAGGAGAGTATAATGCGCGCACGGCATTTGGGACTGTTTGGGTCTTAGAAGGTCCCAAGGGTTAAACAGATGGTGGTGTTAGGCTCCTACTGACATATATATTTATTGTTTTTGTGTTTAATTCGTAGAACTCCATTAAATTCAACAAAATAAAATTTAATAATTTAATTATTAAGTTCGGCAAGCATTTTTTTGTTTTTGTTATTGTTACAGCTGTTTCGGCTTTCAAGGCCATTTTCAAACTGTGGTTTTAGCCACTTTTAGATGACTTATTTATATGATTCTATTTTACCCCCTCCCAATTTAAAATGATTTATTACCGGTTAAACTGATTTACTGATAAAATAATTGTGACAGTAGATTTCATATTCTGGGGGGGTATTTTGAAGTCTGCTTTCCCCACATTAATGTTATCTGAATTGTTTAATAATGATGTAGCAGTTATTAATTTATTTAAATGTGTTATATTGTTTAGGTTTTGTGTTCATACTTAGAAGCGGGGAATAAATAATTTTCCTTACTTTATTAATTAATGTTATATTAGGGTCATTGGTTCTTTTATTGATGTCTAATTGTTCAAGTAAATTTAATCTAAGGCCCTTTCTTTCTATATGCAAGGGTTTAAGTTCATTGTTGTCAAGCGGGACGTGATTATTCACTAAGAGATGTTCTGCGAATTTCGAAAAAGTGCTGTTATTATTATAACATCTTAAGCAGGGTACTCACCAAGAGTGTAGCATGTAACGTATCTGATACTGTATCAATCTGCAAGTGGGTACGGCTCGTCCACGGTAACCGCGTATCCAGCTACGACCTCCCGGATCCGCCTTTAGTGCTCGCTATGGTGCTCGCAGTGAAACAGGGTCACTGCGAGCACACTGCGCTCCACCCGCGAGCGGTTCGCAGTAGGCTCGTGCCTACGTACTCACTTGATACATTATCAGATACGTTACATGTTACACGGTTAGGTGAGTACCCTGCTTTATATGCTCTACATATAAGATAAGAGAACTGCTCCCAACCATCAGGAGCCAGTGAGACTATGGCATTCCCAATTGGGTATGTTGTGAGGCTGAAGGTAGTGGGGAAGGTAAGGAGACGGGGACGAGGAAGGTGGGGAAGTACGTGGCTATTCAGATTTAGTCATTAAACACGGCCAAAGCTATTTCAAGCAATGTTTTATTTCTGAATGGTGGTCTTATACCAGGGCAACACTGAGAGTATCTTCCACTCTGGAATGTGCCGCGAATATACTATATAATATAAATCGTGAAATAACACGAATGAATCAAAGAAAATTTACTTGCGCATGCCAGGATTTGAACCTGTGACCTCCAGCTTGCTAGTCGAGAGTCTTGTCCCTCGATTTTATTACCTTATTGGATAACCAACACCTCTGCCATAAGTCACCCCAAGTGGTTCGCTGTGTTTGGTTTTGCAGGAGCGCCCGAACCCGAATTCATCGAGTGAGGTGTGTTGAGGATGTTTGAGGAATATTTATTTTTATTTTTTAAAATAATAATTTCGGTTGTGTATCTCTGTGTCTGAGTGCAACTCTGGTTCAGTGACCTCTAGAATAACTGGGATATGCTTTGAATTTCAAAATTGAATGTGGGATCGATTAAGACTATCGATAAAGCAGGTAGCAATTTTTTTTATTAAAATAATTTACTCCATATTTGAATTTGTATATCCTTTGTTTAAATTTTTGACAGATATCGTCGTTTTTCAACTTTACTAATATTATATTATTCGTAAGGAAAATTTGACAATGTTTGTTTTTGAATGCACCCTACCAAGTCTATTTCTATGTCCACATCAAATTAATAAAAATCACTAAACAAAACAACTGTAAACTGAGTTTTAAGTGCACATTTTTTCTAAATTGGAGACCACGCGTCAAACCAGAGATTTTTTATCTCGCGAAGTGACTTATTTATAGTGTTTTACCTTAATTTCAATACTGCCACGAAGTGTCAATTACTACTTGAAAGAATCTACTGCTGTAAAATACAATAAGTGTCTCCTTCGGAAATAAGTGACGCTTAAGTGATTACTGATTACCATAATATAAGAAAATTAACCATTAAAAAACACTTTTTTTCCATAAACTCGTGTAAAACATCATTATCATGAATACACAGTGCATCGTTTGCGAAAAAAACATTGATACCCCATCAGACTTTATATGCTGTAGTGTTTGTGAAAAAAACTACCATCTTGGCTGTGCAGAAATTGTTGATACATCACGGCGTAGTGCAAGAAGCCTACAATGGAAGTGTAAAAAATGCGTTAAAAATATCAAACCTAATAAAGCAAAGCAACCTACAAACAACGTATTATTCGATGAACATGAACAGCCATCTTCTGTCAAACAAGCAAAACAGTCTACCCAACCGCTAAAACCTGTAAACACAAATCAATCAAATGACACAGAAAACTTATCAACCACAACCACAGATGGCGCAAATGATATTTTAACGTCACATCTATTTATAAAGGAACTATCAGACTTCAAAACATCCATAATGAAATTCGTGGAACAAAAATTTGACTCCTATGTAAATAAATACGAAGCACTCATCTCACAAAATCAAGAAATCATAAAATCAATACAATTTATGTCAGATCAACAAGAAGATCTAAGTAAGCGCTTAAAGATTGTCGAACTTTCACATGAAAAAGTCAAGGATGATATAATTTTACTAAAAAATCAACACACTGTCCTACAAAATATTATTTCTAAACAGGATGAAAAAATTGACAGATTTGAGTTTTTAAGTCAAATTTGCAATATTGACATACGAGGTGTTCCGGAGTCAGACACTGAAAATAATGTAGAAGTTCTTAATAAAATCTCTAAAATTATTAATTACAATGATACCGACGCACCTATACAATCTGTTTTATCAAAAATCTACAGATTGGGACCGAAAATTTCCGAGAAAAATCCAAGATCGATTATAGCGACGTTCAACAACATTAAATCACGTGACGACTTCCTTTCCAAAATCAAAAGTTACAAGAAATCTACCACAATTTCGACAAATAAATTAAATACAAGGGATCTGGGATTATCGCAAGACGCCAAACGCATCTATGTGTCCGAACACTTAACTCAAAAAGGAAAATTTCTGTTATCTCAAACCAAAAAATTTGCCAGAGAGAATAACTACAAACACTCATGGAATTCTGGATGGAGAATTCTTTTGAGACAAACTGACACATCCAAGATAATCATAATAAATAATGTCGCTGACCTTGAACGTGAAAAACGTCAATTACTATGACTGATTATACAAGGTACAGTGCTGCTATGTTACTCTATTACATTGGATATTAATTATTGTTTTATAATATGCTATTATCAGTTATTTTATCTTTTTTCCACATTTGTAACCACACTTGTTAATAACATTCAAGTACTAACAGTGTCTACTACTCAACTGCAAACAATACATCGAAGCAATCTACACCTTATTCATTTTGTAAGTAATATTAACGGCATGAATAGTGCTCTACTAACTACAATCTCAAGCTTATACACAAATCCTACCCTTCTCATTACAAAGTCAAGTGTTTTAATATTTTTTAAGAAAAAAAAAAATAGTCATTTAGCCAATAATATTTTCCTTGTAAGTTTTTATATGAATCATAGTAACAAAAGCAAAATATGTATAATTATGTATTTGTACATTTCAAAAATCATTTTAACTGTTTTCTTTGTTTTAACGTATTTATTGCAATCATATACTTCACACATGTTCACTTACCCTGTTCTGATCTATATACCACACTTACCTCTACTCTTTAGAAATGCCTGTAGTACCATTAGCTTGCACTTAATTATTCGTTTTTTTTTTTTGGAGTATTGGCTTCCAAAAATTGAACAAAAAAAAAAATATAAATTTCAGTCTAGAGAAATGATTGATATTAATCTACAAATAGAAAACCTTGGACACGTAATTACTCCTGAAACCAATGATCCCTCGAAATGTATAGAAATTCTAAAACCCTATAAAAGATTAAAAATATTTTCATCTAATATTCGTAGTATTGACCGGAACTATGATAATCTACTTGTAACACTTGCCGGTTTGAATAATATTTTTGACGTAATAATTTTAACTGAATGTTGGATTAAATCAAATTATACTCATAAAAACATTGCAGGATTTACGGTATTCAATACACAAAATAATAAGACACAGTCAGATGGAGTAATTGTCTATGTCAAATCCGAGCTGGACCCGACTATCTCTGAGTTATCCATTGAACATGCCAACTGCCTTCAAATAAAAACCAACCAAACTGCAATTCTGGCACTATATAGGTCACCTAAACACCAAAATATTCCATCCTTCCTTAAATCCTTAGACTTGGCCTTACTTAACTGTACATCAAATGAAGAGCTAATGGTAATTGGTGATATTAACATAGATTTACTTAAGCCTAAGGCAACGCAAACACTCGATTATAAAAATCTTATGACTCAACACGGGCTTGTTTCTTATATTAATGCTCCTACTAGAGTAACTGATACGACAAATTCATGTATTGATCACATATTTTTAAGAACAAAAAAAAATGCCCAGGGGATTGTGTATCAATCAACCATAACAGACCACTTCTCTGTAGCAATTGGCCTTATGCACAATAAACCCACTACCGGAACGTCACGTAATAATATAAAAATGAAAAAAGTAAATTTCGAGAAACTAACTTCTAAAATTAAATTAGAAAATTGGCACTCCACTCTAAATTCCAACGATGTAGATGTTGCTTTTAATACATTTTCTAATATCCTCTTGCAACATATTGAGGATGTCACCGAAGAATCCCGTTTGAATAATTCAAAAAATAAAAAACTGAAACCATGGATCACAGATGGCCTAATTTTTTGTATTAAAAAACGGGACAAGCTCCACAAAAACCTACTCAATAATCCGGACACTCAAGCCAAAATATTTTATAAAAAATACAGAAATGTATGTAATAATCTCGTCAAAACCACAAAAGAAAACTACTACAAAGAAAAACTATACAGAGCCAGTAATAATAACAAAAAAATCTGGCATATCTGGCATATGGCAAATCACATAAACGAGTACTTTTGTAATATCGGCAAAAAACTGGCATCACAAATTTTAAATAAGGCATCAACCGATGAAAATGCTCTTGCTAACATAATCTATCAGTCTACCAGTGAAACAGATAATATTCTCACACTAAACCCAACGAACTGTGCAGAAATTTCACAAACTATCAAACAATTAAAGCCCTCCCATTCATGCAATCATGACAAAACATCCTCAAATATACTAAAAACAGTTGAACCTTTTATAATCCGACCATTAGTACATATCATTAATCTCAGTCTTACTAAAGGTATATTCCCTAACAAACTCAAACTTGCACTAGTTCAACCAATTTTTAAGACCGGAACCCCAACTGAAATAACAAACTACAGACCTATTTCTATATTGTCATCACTATCAAAAATTATTGAAAAAATAGTAAAAAAAAGACTTACAGACTATCTTACAAAATACAATATTCTCTCGTCAAACCAGTATGGCTTCAGAGAAGGGCTAAATACAGATTCAGCTATTCTAGAACTTACATCACATATAACAAAAGCACTTGACAATGGTGATAAATGTTTGGCAATATTTCTAGATTTAGCTAAGGCATTTGACACAGTCTCTCATCAAATCCTTCTGGCTAAGCTCCATAAAATTGGAATAAAGAATACGGCATTTGATTGGTTCAAATCATACCTAATAGATAGAAAGCAATGTGTTAAGTTACCATCACTTAAACCATCTCATCACATCAACATCAATTTTGGTGTACCACAGGGCAGTGTACTCGGTCCCACACTTTTCCTCATTTATATTAATGACTTATGTAGATTATCTATTGATGGCAACATAATCACTTTCGCCGATGATACGGCCCTAGTAATAAAAAGTAAAACATGGGAAGAAACATTTCATAGAGCCGATCTAACATTGCAAATTATCAAACAATGGTTAGATAATAATCTACTAACATTAAACATACCCAAAACGAAATATCTAACCTACAGTCTTAATATTCAAGGTCAACCTTCAACCAATCATATTCTAAAAATACACTCTTGTAGAGATATCTCTAGTTGTCAATGCAACCCACTAGAACGAGTAGATTCTATTAAATATTTGGGTGTAATAATTGACAATAAACTCCGGTGGGAAGATCACGTAATTAATGTTACAAACCGTATACGGAAATTGGCGTATATCTTCAGATCATTACGAAATATTCTAAATAAAAACACACTAAAGACACTTTTCCTTATGTCAATCAATTATATCTTACGGTATAGTAGTCTGGGGTGGATGTTCTAAAACTATATTAGATACATTAATTAAAGCTCAAAAATTGATTATGCGGACAATCTACAAAGTACACTACATTCACCCTACGAAGGATTTATTTAAGGACTTCAAAGTACTAAATATAAAATCCCTATACATCAAAAACTTATCCTCCTACTACAAATTCAAACATACGAAAAAAACCATTTTTGAATCAACCTATAACACAAGAAATTCCAACCAATCCAACTATACTATTCCAACAACAAGAACCTCAATGGCGCAGTCACAATTTAATTTTCTTGCTCCTAAAATCTTCAACAATTTACCAATAGAAATAAAGTCAATTGCCAAATACGACAGTTTCAGGAAGGCGCTTGGGGATTTCTTGATGAGTGAGTGGGATAGTGTCGGTAACCTGCTTCTCGTACTCAGATAGAGGTGTATATATTGTTTACACGTGTGAGGAATATGATACATGTATGTAAGTATATGTATGTTGTGTATGTGTATGTATATGTATATGCATATATACATGTATGTATGTATATATACTTGCGTGTGCATGTGTATGTATGTACATATGTGTACTATTTTATATATTTGTCTATATTTTATAGAAAACTTTGTGAGTTATTGAAAACATTTTTTTACCAAATTTTTTTATTTTATTATTCTACCAAAATATGTTTACACTAGACGTAAATTCTAACTAACCATTCCTCCATTGGGCACCATGAAACAGGCAGCTGCCTAGTATGGTGTTCTAATGTATCTTCTCTAAATAAATTTATTAATCATGTAACATGTACTTATAAATAAAAAAAAAAATAATAAAAAAAAAAATGGCAATGATTCGGGGACAAATATTTTTTGTTTGTTTAATGTTGTCAGCTTCACGAACAGGCGCAGCTCGCGCTAATATTCACTCCTGCGCTAAACCGCCAAGAAAATTGAACAACATTTTACAGCACATCGTATTTCTACATAATATTTTTAATTGAAAATTGCAAAAAATCTAAAAATGAAATCTATCTGAATGTATTAATTTGGTTGAGAATAATTAATTCGGACACAAGCTTTCCTTCCCCCACGACAGTTATGACGGATGCGAACTGAGGTAAATACCATTCCGGGCGATAGAGTTAAACGCCTCGCTTGGGAATGGTCATTTGTATGAAGCTCCTAGCATACATCGCTAAACCGTCATATCACACAAAATGTTATGAAAAAATTGCTGCTCCGCGTGCGGCGCTAAGATGACACGAAGAGAATTGAAAGTATACGAAGAAAGGGTTGCAGTGAAGTAATTATTCTTGGCTACGGTTTGAACAAGATACATAGTAATAATATTTCTCTTGTAAAATGCAATCAGGAGTCAACGGGTCAGCTATGCGTCTCTTCTACTATTATTATCTTGTAATACAGACCTTGGGTTAGGGAACCTATTTGACATTGACATTATTAGTTTTTTTGTGTGTGTTTTACTACACTTAAAACGTAGCCTTTTATTTATGTGTGTTTTTTGTTACTTATTGTGAACTTCACACAAAAGCTCATTAGCTCAGTAAACACCCGCGCCGCAAAGTGAAACGTTTGTGTTATTATCAGATCTCTTTTACATAATTATTCTGGTATCTCTATTCTTATATAATTATAATAATCTCTTCATACAATTGAATAAAAATATTTTAAAATGAGTGACGTAATAATACATTTGGAGTATATAATAAAAGGGTGGAAGAATTGATCTTCTCCATAAATAGGTAAGATACCCACACTTATATATATTACGTGTTTAATGAATTGCTCTGTGAACCACCATACATTTAGGCACTCGCCACGCCTATTCACGAATCCTGCAATTATAATTTCTCATGATTATATTATAATATTCGCCTCCCGGCGGATTTTATTTCATTTTATATTATAGAAACAAACAGTACATGATTTACAGTGATGAAACAATATACAGGAATAAGATACTTCATGTTGGGTACCTATGATATGTTTCCTTGTAATGTCTGCTATTATTATGTATTATATTAAGTGGTATGTTTATTCCTTAATTACCAGGTGACGTATGTAGTATATAGATGTGTGTGTAATGCATGTGTGAGTGTTTTTGTGTGTGTGTGTGTGTGTCTGTATGTATACGCATTGAACAGTTTAAATTATTGACATGATGCCACGTTTGAATTTGGGCAGTGAATCTGAAAAAATGGAGTTTTGACAAATATTATTTGAATTGTTAAAAGATTTACGAAAAATTAGATCGGTACGTATATTCTTTTTTTAAAGGACATAAAACTATTCAATTAAGTGCTTTTGCCGATAACAAATTGAACTTCACACATACTTCTAACACTGATTTTTTTTAGATTAGGCAATAATTAGGAATTGATACTGTTGTTCGCCTGCTCAGTCGTTCCTTAAAAAGTAATCGATGAATAAGGAATTCCAATCAAATTAAGCAAAAATAAAATATTATTTACAAATACATATCACCTTCTAACTTAAATACCAGCTTTTTTTTCAAATGTCCTTTTCAATTAAGGTAATTTCATCAAAGTATCAATTTTTAAAAGTCCGCCAAAATTATGAAATCCGGCGAGGTACACGCACTTCGCTTTTGTCGGTTAAGAACTCTTTAATTTTTTAAGTTAAAAAAAAAAAATTATTTGTGAAGATAATATCTATACATTTGTTTTGCCGAAATGTGAATTGTATAAAATTCCCTCGATAGAAAAAAATCGCAAATTAAGCTCCAATAATTATTCACTGACACCATAGACTAAATTAGACATCAATGACTGACACGGTATAATTGTTCCCTTCAACAAGGAGAAAAATGAGTATGACTGATTTATTGAAATCCTGTCAAAAATGTGATGGCAATCCATTTCCTGATAAAATATGAGTCCATTCCGAATATATCGGAACACATGTTCATGCAGGTGTTCTTTTCCTGATAAATATAGTGACGAAATTCGACAATATTAATATTTTTATGAACATGTGTTCCGCCGTCCTCATAACACGTTTGCCTTTTAACAATAATTTCTTAAAAATATGTCAATTCATTCGTTAAAGGCCTGTAGTCCCGTTTTTAACAGAAATACCAATAATTTGACCAGATTATAAAAAAAAAAAAAAATTATACCAGTAAGTTTCCTCCGCGCATTAGTAATCTGGGCAATAAGGATTAAATATGGTAGTCCCAGAATTTTGCACTGAAATAAATCCCGACTTCTAGTATAACGTTGTGGAATCCTAAAGCTAAAATAATAATTTATTAGTTGGTTGGGAAAGGTTTCTACTTTTTGATCAGGTTAAAACAATTTCTCATTTAAACATAATAAATAAAAAAGATGATGACTTTCGATTGTTTTCGAAATATCTTTACAGGCACTTGCACTTAAAACCAAACGCATTTCGTAACGCAGCCATGTTACCTTACATCTGAATTACACCTTTAAATAAAACGCAACGCAATGGCAACATTTTACAATGCCTTGTGCTTATTTTCGTAATTTTAAACTTTCAGCAACTCTTCTCCGCAACATTGCATTCACTGCCTGAATTGAAATTCCTCGATATATTTTATTGAAAGTTCCCCCTGTGTATGGGGGAACAATGCACGCCATTTGCACGTGCAAATGGGCTTGTCATCCAATGGAAATGACGACAAAACTACGGCGGATGTGTATTTTGCAAGTTAAAGATAGACGCTCCACAAGAATGACAAGAGACCCAACTGCTCCACAGTCAGAGACTGGCACCCCCAATAAACAATTAGATAAATACACAGTAAATAAGATTTAGGATGTGTTCAGTGGAGGTTCGTGGGATCTTGATAAATCAGATATTGAGATTTAAAGATTGGATAAAAATTTACTCATAATTTCCCCTGATTTAGAGTGTCGTTAAAGAAGCATTGCCACAGGTGAGTGTAATGAATCTTTATCCATTCCCAAAAATTCCTTCGACGAATGAAAAATCAGGTCTTTTTCATATTATTTTTCCCAGATTTAGGAAATTAATTTCCTAACATCACATTACTGCACCATGGCTAAATGATTCACCTGCATATTTTTTTTAATTAAATTTAAAAAAATACACGCAAAACAAACACAATTCGCTTTAAAAAAACTGAAATTATTTTTTTTGGTTTACTTGCCAATGCGAGCTAATTCTAGAAATACGGCAACAAGAATATATTAACGTAATTTCCATCGTGAACCCATTTGTCTAAAAAAACAAATTGACTCCACAGATAATATGTACTTGAAATTTTACACATAAGAAATAAGAAACGCAGAACGAAAATAAATTGACGCTTAATTTCGTTACATTCTTTCTTTGTTATTCTGCATCCTATGAGTTCTTTAATATAAATACGAATACGTATGCAAAACCCATAAACGATTAAACGGTAAACGTGGATAAATCGGTAAACGCAACCAATGGGCTTGTTTACTGACAAAATATACTCTGATCCTTTTACCACCCTTAAGACAAATTTCAGTTATTAATAATGCATCACCCCTTTTCTACATGTCGTAAATGAAATTAAGTACCTAGGTGTAATACTCGATTCAAAACTCACTTTCACAGCAAATTTTGAAAATGTGCTCAAAAATCTAATCAAAAAGTCAATTTTCTTAGAAGATTAAGAAATAAACTAAATGGAAACACTACAGAGCTCATTTATAAAACTATAGTTGCTCCACATCTAGATTATTGCTCTACTATGTTATATTTGGCCAATGAAGAAAATTTAAACAAACTAGATGTTATACAGAATAGAGCTAGGTGATGTATACTGGGAAAAGGCAAATACGCAAGCATTAATCAAATGAGAGAGTAGCTAAATTGGATTCCAATAAAAATGAGACTGTTATTTAATGTGTTAATTTTTGTGCATAAAGTCATGAACAACCAAATGCCAAAATATATATAAGGATGAATTGTTTTTTATTAGAGATGTTCATAATTACGAAACCAGAAAAGTAAATAAAATTAGATCGCCACATATGAAGAAATCAAAATCACAGAACTGCCTAATGTACAAAGGACTAAAGATGTATGATGAAATGTCTGAAGAATGAATGTATTTAAAAATAAATGTTATGTTTATTGTAAAAATATTTAAAGTTAAATGAAATATTATCTTGTTTATATTCAAATGTTGTATAAACTAACTCAATAAATAATAATAAAAAACCCAAATACCATTTTAGAAAGTAAATAAAATAATCTTTTAGATTTTTTATTTGCATTATGGAATATTTTGATTTCAAACATGAAAAACAAAATACAATATATTAATAGAACACGAAATTTACAAAACACATTCCTTTTATTTAGGGAACGCATTCATTTTTGCAAAATATAAATATTATTGGGTTTATTTTTACCTACACACGCAAAAGGATTTTAATTTATTTAAAAAAAAAACATCGCTTTTATGGAATTCTCTTTAAATCCACGCGGCAACTAACAGACATTAAAATAATAGTATGTCAGAAATACCTCACTTTTTAAGATGGCAAAATCATGCGCCAGTATGTCAAAATGCGACGTTAGAAGTTATTTAGCAGCACAGTTAAAGACAATTTTTATTCGTATAATACAAAACAGAGATTGTACATTCAATATGTAGAGTCACGTGGGGTAACCGTACGCGGAGTGTAGTTTCTGTTCGCAGTGATGTTTCCGACAAGATTGTGCCTGTTAAGCGCCCGCGCGTTCCTTAATTCAGTAGCCTTCTGGATCGCGCCGAAGAGGGAAATGTGTACAGTGGATGCTGATTTGTCAATAAAAACTGGTAAGTAAATTACTTTTTTTCGTCCTTTTTTTAAATTTTTCATCTCCGTTACCGATGTGTGCTATTGTGTAACCAGCTGTGTCAGAGCGACGTGGTCTATGATAATTTTTAGTGAAATATTGTTAGTTAGACGGGTGCCAAATGATAATTCTAATAAAGATAACCACTAATCTGATTTTTAAACTTTATTGAATTTTGGTGTGATGGGGTAAGTGTGCTGGGGTAAGCGTTCGCAGTTGGATGAGTGCGAACACTTACCCCGATAGCTACAATTGATTTTATAGCATAATATTTCAACTCTCGTTATATTTTAACAGTGAAATATGCCGCGTGTGTACGTGAGAAAGCATACAGAGAGTTCAGTTTGCACTCAATAGCAGATTGAAACTGCAAAAAGGCTTGTGAAAGAGGTGAAGAGTCAGCGGGCTGCTGCAGATATTGTTGGGATCAGTGAAGCCACTCTGCGTAAACGCCTAAAACTAAAATTAATAGCAACTTCAATGGGGAGATATCATCCGACTTTTACACCAGATAAAGAGGTAGATTTTTAGATAAATAGGTACTTAATTTATCGTGCAGATGTCATTTTTTTGTGAAACTATTGATCTGATAATTATTTATTTATTTTCAGGCCGAAATCGTTGATCATTGTAAAAAAACTGACGAAATGTTCTACGGCCTGACTATGCAGACAATGAGAAAAATTGTTTACGAGTATGCTGAAATCAACAAGATCGAGAACAGATTTGACAACATTACAAAAACGGCTGGCAATGATTGGGTGTATGGATTTCTAAAACGTAACCCTGTTTTAGATTTAAGACAGACTACTCCCACAAGTATCGCGAGAGCTATTGGGTTTAACGTTGTTCAAGTTCGGCAGTTTTACGCAAACTGAAAAATCAAGTCCTTATAAAAATAAACTTCAGCAGAAGCAGAGAGATGCAGATGCAAAAATTGTCCGAAAACCAATAGTTAAAACCATGGAAATCGGACGACCACCTCTTTTCAAGAAAGTCACACCACAAAGAATCACCACAAAGCGTAAGGCGGGAGATTCCAGGGTACATAACTGTTTAAAGAGAGCACATAAACAGGCTTCTAAGGACTATTTTTGACCACAATGCAAGGAGAAATATCGAGATCCACCAACAGAAGATTGGATAGAATGTATTGTGTGTAAAGCATGGTGGCATGAGAACTGCACAGACTACGATAAGGGGAAATTTAAGTGTGATAATTGCAATGGGGGGTAACTCTTCGCGGTGCGAACACTTACCCTACGGTATGCGTATACTTACCCCGCACACGGGGTAAGTGTACGCAATCGACATGCATGTAAACTTTTTTATATAACTGTATGATTTATGAACCATATGAGGTTTTTATGGTTGTTTGAGATGCCTTAATAATCGATCATATTAATAAACAAAAAAATTGAGTAAAATACCTAAAGCTTTTTAATACAAAAATCCCAATGTAAAAATTGCGCACGGTTACCCCACGTGACTCTAACTAAAACACCGTTGACGGTTGGGAAGTGTTAATAATTTATTTGGATTCACGCACAATTTAAACGCTAGGTGAAGCGCGAAACGCGTCGTCCGAACGAGGAAAGGTGGACGTGGATTTAAGATTTTTGATAATGCATGTAAAAAACGTGTAAGTAGTTAATTTTAGGGTGTATTTTTAATTTCATCGCATTGGCAATGAAACATTTAAAACAATCGTTTTCCGCTTTCTCGAATTAGGAAATCAGTTTTCCGACTATTTTCTTTTGAAAAACTTCATGACCCAGATGCCCATTTATATCTTTTCAAAGAGCTGAGAATTGTACCGGCCGAGCAGCTTCTCTAGTTGTCTTCAATCTCAACTCGCTGGACCTGGCATATTCTTTTAAAATATTTCCAGGAATGGTACAGGAAGAGAATGTAAACAATTTCTCCTTAGGTTGGAAGGGAAATTGTGTAGGGCTGGGGAAAAGAACAATGAACCTACCCAAATTTCGTGTTGTAACACGGAGTGTACTCCAATGTGGAACCATGCTTATTTGCCTACACTCTAGTGAGAAACCATGCTTATTATATAACTTGTTGCTGTAGAAGTGAGTTCCGTGATAACTAATGACAATTCAACACACCTTTTAAAAATGAAATAAAGTCATTAAAAGTGATGAAAAAAACCTAACATAAACCTTTTTAACCTTGTTTTTGTTTCATCTCCTTTCATGACTATATCACTTTTTAAAGGTGTGTTGAATTGTCATTTTGATGTTGTCCGGTCACCACAGAACTTTAAAAGAACTTTCACATAAAATTAACTTCTGAATTTGATGAATTGTTCACTTTCTGCGAAACAACTGATGGTAACAAAAGCACCAAGGGCCAGTTGTTTCACAGAAATTTTAAATTTCATCAAATTTCCAAGTTGATGATATCAACTTAGAAGTAATAACTTTAGTTGTAACAACTGGCCCATGATAGAATAATAACAGAATTAGAATATTAAGTTTGAAATTTGATGGTTTCTTTAAGTTTTGTAGAACAACGAGCCGTACGATCACCACTGATACCTACCGAGTCCTAACCGAGTGTAAAATGTGTCCAACATGATTCGCACTGCTCCTCTATGATTTACAAACCGTGAGTGATATCTACATAGAATGTAGTTGGATTTGCCTGTTCTTTGCATATCTCCGCCTTCATCCGAGGCGTGTCATTGAGCGACCATTATACGCGTTTTTTCAACGGCTCACATAAAAAGATTCCAATTTATTTGTGAATTGTGTCCAACTCCGACGTGTACCGGGTTAACCGGGTACCGCTACCAACAAAGCCGTTGAGGGACAAAGCGGCCAGTATCGACGGAACGCGTCTCGCTATAATAATTAAGGTACCGACACATTGAGCCCACGTACGCGACGTAGGCAACGCAACTTACAATCTGTTCATTTTCTGTTAAAATATATATGCTTTGTCACACGCAACGCAATCCTACGCTCCTCATGCAACGCCGATCTGCGCTTTCCAGATCGGCGTGGGACGTGTGAAAGAAAGGCCTTCCAACGAGTTGATTTGACGTTTGACGTTTATTGCTAACTGTAACGTATCGTTATTGTATACGATATCTTCTTACGAGTAGAATACTGGGCCCTTTATCTCCAGTATTCTATGAGGAAAGGATCTGGTATAAAACACTTAATACACGTAAGTACTTAGTACACGGAAGCTGGTTTGTTTGGAATAACCCTGTAACCGCGAACTGATGGTAAAATTAAATAATAAAGTCTCATATAAATTTAAAGTAACATCGAGAGTTCCTCAAGGCTCTCATCTGGGCCCACTTCTCTTCGTATTGTTTATAAATGATTTATCTTTATGTTTCGAAAATGTCAAATTCATTCTATTTGCAGATGACCTAAAGCTTTTCAAGATTATAAAATGTTTAAATGATGCACTTATCCTTCAGCATAATATAGATAGACTTGCTAGCTGGTGTGAAATAAACAAATTATTCCTAAACGTAAAAAAGTGTTTCCACATGTGTTTTTACCGTTCACGGACTCCAATAACCATATCGTATTCAATTAACAATAATGAAATTGCATTAGTACCATTTATCAAAGACCTTGGTGTTATTTTTGACAGAAAACTTAACTTTGATCGTCACTGTGAAACAATTTCCAATAAGGCCATGCAAATTCTAGGTTTTGTAATGCGTAACACAAGGACTTTTCAAAACATTGAGTCAATTAAATTACTCTACTGCTCTCTTGTGAGATCGCACCTAGAATATGCATCTCCTGTATGGTCTCCGATTTATACCTGTAACTTACACCGCTTGGAGAAAGTACAAAGAAAATTTCTTCGATACGTTCAATTCAAATTGAGACAGCCTGTAATTGATATCTGCTATAATACATTAATGTCTGGTCTAAATCTACCACTTCTTTCTACCCGGCGAACTATTAATGACATTCTTATACTTTTTAAATTACTGAACAATCTTATAGACTGCCCTCAAATGTTAAGTGTTATAAATTTTCGTGTCCCTGTTAAATCAACTCGACTCCACCATCTTTTCCACAGTGACAATCATAGCACTAACTATTTGTATCATTCACCGTTGGCGCGTTTTCACCGCACTGCCAACACGTATACAGACCTTTTTGATATTTTCAAAACCTCACCGTCTTGTATCAAGGCAAAAATACTTGGTTGTGAATGTAACTGATATGTTTGTGAAATGTTAAATGTCTGTTTGTACTGCATCATACTGACATGTTCTTCTTTATGTGTAACATATATATGGTGTTCTATACATATACATTCCACATATATACATATATGTGAAATGTATATGTATAGCATCAATAAAAACTGCTTGTGGATGTATTATTTTAATGAAAAATGCTATTTCTAATTGTCAAGTCTCTGACAGCCCTGAACTGTGTACTTATAAACCAATGTTTCACATTACTGTAAAAGCCTTTTATGGCGTTTAATAAATAAATAAATAAATAAATAAATAAATATAATACTATAACAATGCAAGTAAGATGTTGCCCAAAGGCCGTCTAGCGAATGAAAAGTGCTCTCTTGGCGAACACGACAATATAACAGGTGACGGTAGGTCGCGTTCGGTTAAGTTCGGTAAAACCCGAACTTACCCGAACCTTTTAATAACCAAATACTACACTAACAACCAATAGATTTAGCAATACGTGATTGTAAAGTAACATCCATAGAATTTCGCGATACTACGATTCGAATTTGCGTTGCGTGTGCAGGACAAGCGTGCACCTCGGACTGAGTACGTAGTATTGCGTACTTTGCGAGTGTGTCCTTACCTTAAAGCTACATAGGGTCTTATACCCAACTAGCTGGACACAAGTATGTTACGAATTTTAAATGGGAATTGCTCCATACTCATTCCTTTCACTTGTGCAATGTTGTGGAGCATAGTATTTCATAGAAATTTAGAAGAACATTACCATTACAATCAGGTAATGCGTAATGTTACCATGTTCGTTCAAATTGACCAGGAAATCTCAAAGATCACAGAGATTAATATAATGTATCTGGGTCCTAATGGTCCTATTTTTGATTAATTTGTTTTTCCTATCAGAAAACACTTTTTTATTTTGGGAGGAAACCAACACCTCTGTCATAGGTCAGCCCAAGTGGTTTCTTTATGTTTGGTGATTTTGCAAAGTGCCCGGGCCCGGGTTCGGATCGGGAGAGACTGGTTGAGGGAGGCCTTATGACCACTCCAGAAGGACTCTCAAAACATCGCCTTGCACCACAGTGGGAGGGATGGATTCATACATCCTTCTCTCCTGAACACATTGACCCCCAGATTCCTACCCATCCCTCATACCTTTTTCTTTCCCTTCCTTTCCTAACAAGACCCTCCATACAGCAACCCCAAAGATGACATTGGCCCTGAGGGGAATTATGTTTCTCAGAGAGCTAATATAAAATCAATAAAAACTTTGTAATAACAGGGTTTTCCAATAAGAGGTGTTATTTTGAATAGCCCGCTATTTCGGTAGATGTTACTTTTGAAGCTGTCATTTTTGACATTTGATACATTTGTAGAAACTACGCCATTAATAAAAATGGATTATTAACTATTAACGATTAACTATACACGTTTCAACAACGCATTGAAATTATTAAATTTCACTTGAGTGAATCAAATGCAAATCATCTTGAGTGATGAGGCCCATTTCCACCTCGGTGGCTTCGTCAACAAGCAAAATTGTCGCATCTGGGGCTCGGAAAACCCAAGAGTTATTGTTGAAAAGCCTCTCTATCCTCAACGTGTGACTGTTTGGTGCGGTTTATGGTCCGGCGGAGTCATTGGATCTTACTTTTTCGAAAATGCATCTGGAGCAACAGTTACGGTGAATGGATTGCGCTATCGAGAGATGATTAATGATTTTTCATGACCGGAATTGAATAGTATTAATCTGGACAACGTTTACTTTCAACAAGACGGCGCTACGTGCCACACAAGCAACGAAACCATGGATCTTTTACGATTGAATATCAAAATAACACCTCTTATTGGAAAACCCTGTATAATTATTATTTGAATCAACTCTTGTAATTTGAACGAAATAAGAATATGACTATTGTGTCCATGATGTGGTATGTTGTGAAATAACTTGGTACAGTACATTTATTTTAGAGAGATTGTTGTTTGTTTAGCGTTGTACCTACTGTATCGTAGGACTGCTTAACTGTGGGGTAAGACGGGACCCGGGCAGTGTTTCAAACTATTTCGAACCGATTCGAACCACAAAACAGAAAAAAAGTTTTTTTTTAAATTCATTAAAGTCATGCTGTGTTATGGCGGGTGAAGTTTTCAGATTGACATTTTTCATGATACTATTAAATTAAACAATTCAGATTTAGTTATAAATATTTTATATGATAATTTCATTATGAAAATTGGATAAGGAATGTGAGAGATGTGTGAAGGGAGATTAGATACAGGTGGTATGTAGAATGTATGGGTGTTATGATTGAAATATATTGCAGATGTAAGGGTTATTAGAGATGTAGATATATAGAGAGTTAATTTTATTTAATTTTTTATTTTTATTATTTTGACATTTTTTTAACTACTAGGCTAATGCCCGTGTTGTGGTAGTTATACATGAAATAATAATAACAATGACATAAAAGAACTAAAAAATACTATTTTATAGAAACATAAGTATGTAAGTATGGATCATAAATGAATTAATAATAAAAATAACTTAGAAGAATTAAAAAAATCCTATTTTATAGAAACATAAGAAAGAAGTAAAGAAAAAAAAACAAATTTAATGATAAATAAAACTAAAAACAAAAATATTAAAATAAATAGTAAACTGAAAAATAAAGAAAAAGTATATGTATATTTAAAAAGATACAGAAAAATTAAAAATATTATTCATTAAGATTAAAATATAAAAACAATTAATATAGATTGTTTAATGCATATAATTGTTTGTGTGCATGTTTATTTATCGTAGGTATTATCTATAAGACAACATGTTTATGTTCAACACTTAATTTTAATTTTCGTGATATGAGACAAGTTTAAATGTTTATTGTTATTGTTGAAGAATACAAGGCTGATGTAATCGTATTAAGTAAGCTTAAGAAAGGGACGCTTAGATGGTTTGGGCATGTAGAGCGAATGAACGAAGAAATAAGTGTAAGCAGAATATATGACGCGAATGTGAATGGTAGAAGAAGTGGAGGATGCCTGAGGAAGACATGACACGATCAAGTGAATCAGATACTTGAATCGGGCCATGCAAGAGTCAGAGTAGGTATGTATGAATGTGAATGAGGCAAGGAATTTGTGCAAGAACGAGTTGTTTGGCGGTCCGTCCTCTCTGCGTACGCCTGCGGGGATGGTTAGTTCGTTATTTGTTATTATATTATTCAAATAAGATTATTAGGGGGTTGGTGACTTTTGCCTGAAAACAGGGTTCATATTCCTTCCCTTTTCTCACTGTATGTTATGCCAATCTGGATTACATTGAATTGCTCCCTGATCCCTACGTGTAGCCCAGAATAAAATAGAAATAATTATTATAATGTTTATCAATTATTTACTTATAAATGCAATATCCTTCCTATTGCCAATGTTACTTGTTACACCTAAACATAGCTACAACCGACACTGTGTATTATTTGAAGGCGGTTGAAAGCCTCTACAGCTTACGGTTATTTCCGTGCATTCACAATAGACAAACGTTCCCTTATCTGCTTACGTAATAATGTATATGTATTTGTATATGATAACTTCGAGTACTTCATGAAGTAAAGTGTCAGTACTATAAACCAGGCATTGTGTAGTTTGACATTCTCCTTGTTAATTGACTCTATCTTCATCTTATACAATAAACTTGTGCTATCGTATTCCCGCGCTACCCAATCTCAATCTGCGCATCTTGCTAAACTTTGTGAAATTTCTAGTTACCGTGAATAAAAGATTGATTTAATAGTTACTGTTCCAATCAGTTGAATATTTTGTGAAAATGTTTAAGAATTCCACAGGGTTTTCCAATAAGAGGTGTTATTTTGAATAGCCCGCTATTTCGGTAGATGTTACTTTTGAAGCTGTCATTTTTTGACATTTGACAAGTAGAAACTGCGCCATTAATAAAAATGGAACGATACACGCTTCAACAACGCATTGAATTTATTAAAATTCACTTGAGTGAATCAAATGCAAATCATCTTGAGTGATGAGGCCCATTTCCACCTCGGTGGCTTCGTCAACAAGCAAAATTGTCCCATCTGGGGCTCGGAAAACCCAAGAGTTATTGTTGAAAAGCCTCTCTATCCTCAACGTGTGACTATTTGGTGCGGTTTATGGTCCGGCGGAGTCATTGGACCTTACTTTTTCGAAAATGAGGCTGGAGCAACAGTTACGGTGAATGGATTGCGCTATCGAGAGATGATAATGATTTTTTATGGCCGGAATTGGATGGTATTGATCTGGACAACGTTTACTTTCAACAAGACGGCGCTACGTGCCACACAAGCAACGAAACCATTGATCTTTTACGATTGAATATCAAAATAATAGCTCTTATTGGAAAACCCTGTATTATTGAAACAGAATGCCCGGTGGTAGGGCGCTTGGTTAGTGGTCGGTCAGATTGAGTTCGTTAGAGCATGCGACCGACGTTAGAAGTTAAATTTTAAAAAAATACGAAGGTAAATATATATATTGCCATAAGTTATCGATGCAAATAAAAAAATAAAAAAATCATGTAGGTATACTAAACCTTTGTAGGTATGGAATTTTTTGAATGAATATTGGAGAGTTGTCGGGGTGAATTTGGATAATGGATCAAGAAAGGAATGGGGAAGAATAAGATATAGTAAAGATTGGGTAAGGTCAACACTGAAAGGGCGATACACTCGGAATCAGCATGCTTTGATGTAGATTTGGACATTTCACCTCCCAACACCGCGGGAGCAAGTAACTAGAGCCTGCCCTATCTCCCGCTCCCATCTGCGGGCGAGATGAACTCACCAGATGCAGGGCTCGTTTGTACATCACCAGCGAGCGCCGTGGACCAACTTATTGGTTATTTGGGAGCACGACGCGACGCGGCCGGGAGGTAACCTCTAAACTAACCGACGCGCGACGCCGGCCGGCTTGTCAATTAGGGAGAAATATGTGATTGCCGCGGGGGCCAATAATGCGCACGCGAAACTTTACTACTTATGAAGGAACAGAAGCTTAAATCTAAACACTTAAATCTTATTCTATCTTGATCAGAGCTAAAACACGTTGATAAAACTGCTGTCGAAAGTCTGAAAGGCTGTGCATACCTTAATAAAAAAGACAAATTTATATTTTCTGAGTATTTTTTTTTGATTTATACAACCCTTTCAGGATATTTGAAGATTAAAGACAAAGTGAATCACACACATATTCACAAATATCCACGAAAAACACCAAATCACTAAAATATGACAGAGCTTTAAATCATTTATATATAAAGATACATAATCTCACATTAACAAGAACTTCCGGAAAATTTGTAGGCAGCCGAATTGAATATACCTAAAGATAAGTAATCTCAAACTAACAATAAATTCCAGAATTTTTGTATGCAGCAAAATTCCGGAAACTTTGTACGCAGCTGAATTAAATATAAAGATAAGTAATCTCAAACTAACAAAAACTTCCGGAAACTTTGTAGGCAGCTGAATTAAATCATAATTCACTGATCCCTTCTCTCATTTGGCCACAATATACAGATGAAGATAATATTGAAATTCATGCCTGAACTTGAAAACTACACACCGCTTACCATTGATCGCACGCAATGCACGCCACTGGTTTTTGGAATCCAGGAATATATAAAAAGGCATCTAATGTTATCTCTTATTATTTTTCCTTGTCCGCTACAAAAATACAACACAAATGACTATTATTTTTCTAAACCATCTTGTACAGCTTCGCCGTTCGTAGATAAAATATTTTATGATCTATAAGAGATGTAATTTGAAGACAGGGCGGGTTACTGTACCGCATAAGTGACTTTAATGTTCACTCCCTTCAATCCATCAGAACACACTGGCATCATTCGTACTAAAGTGACAGGCCGCAGAATTCCTGGACATTATTTATGTGTTGCTCTTCGTGAAGAAGTGTCGTCATTCGTCTTTTTTTTCCATTATTCGTAGGCAAATATTGTTGACTGTCGGAAATGTGTTGTGGTTTCTCTTATTTAAATTATTAATACCACACAAAATATCCCTTTGTCTCAATCTTTCACGTCATTTTCTGAACTAGAATGTAATGAAAGGAAGTTATTGGATCTTTGGTTTACTTACGTACTCAGTGTTAGGTTATTGAACCTAACACTGAGTACGTAATACGTGATAAGGTGTGGATAGTTGGGTCTGGAATAGGACAGTTTTACGAAGCTCAACATTCTGTTCTGTTTCTCCCCGCTTTGGTTACAAGTGTTTCTTTGCTATGCGCTAAAACCTTGCTGTTAATTTCACTTATCTGATCAACTTTAACTTTCAACTATTCTTTATCAACTTTTCTATTATTAGCAAAGAAAGACCTAAAATCGTCTACACTGGTTTTTGGTAGAAGTGGCCTAATTCTCCTAAAAGTTAATTGAATAATGCTCTTACTAATTGAAAGATGCAGGGATAGAAGGAGTATGGACATAGTTTGTGAAGTGTTCTGGAGAGAATTTTTGTATTTTTAATAAGTTGAATTATATGAATAAAAATGCATTGAGTCAGAAATTGTAGAAGATAAGCGTGAATTGTCTTGGACCATCCCCCCTTTTTATTTCTGATATTTAAATCTAATACGGTACAAGAATAAGAAATATAGATATTTGCAAGGTAAAGATCTGAAATCTTTGGTATATTAGATACATATAAATAAATATTATTTCAACGGCATTCATACCCATTATGTGTTCGGTGGTAGCTCAAACATATTACATGCTGTCAAGTTGGACAAACTAAGAGGGTTTAGCCAGTAGCGCGAAGACGATTCCCCTTTCTCATCGAACACCTGTATCCAAAAATAGCGTATTTAGTTTGCTTTCACAAAATGATGGACCATTCCCCTTCTCTCCTTGTACCCTTCAATTATTATTTTGTTATTTCGTAATTTTTAGGTTTTTGGGGCCGTTTGAATTATACAACTCATTTATTTGAAGTAGTTTTTCACGAAAAACGTCGCAATATAAATAATCAATTTATTATTATTGCATATTTTAATGCTCATCAGCATACAATGAAGAACAGTAATGAATTAGGACACCTCTCCATGCCTTCCTGGACCGGGTGGCATGCAGATTGTGGAGGTTACCAACATCCATTCATGCAATATTATGTATTTACATGCAAATGCTAACTATTCTGAGCTATGATTTACGGCCCTGTCAGTGAGCTATCTCGGTGTGGTCATATGAGCGAGTTTCTTCCCGTACTTTATTGAGTCGTAACCTTTCCATAACTGCAAAACGGTAACAGATTGTCGGACCGCGTTTTTATGTCTCTGAGTTACTGACAACATTTTAAAGTGGCGTAGCAAAATTCCTAGCCTCTGAAAAAAATTTCAACCAGGGTCACCCCGACCCCATTCACATAATTACATTTTACAGAGATATGACAAGAGTATGGTGCTGCTAAATGATGCTCCAGGTATTTTGACATTTTCAACATTGGCCTTGACGGTTTCAAGAGTCTTTCAGACAAGAACTGTAGATTTTATTATTGTTACATTGCATATATTTATTTTTAAGTTATGTACATTATTTCATGTGAATTGTTATGTAATAGGATGACTACATCTGAACCACGTTGTCCTGGAAGGTTAGACCGGTTAATAAGTATTGAGTGACTTCGTATGGGGTTTATTGCGCCGCAGGCGAAGATAAGCACTAATTACATGAGCTCCACACACGAAGGTGACTATTATTATAATATATATATGTAAGGATACCCTTACGAGAGTTTAGTTTAAGTGAGTCTAATTTTAACAAGTTGGTCTTGTGTGATTCTATCTTTTGGACATTAGCTACGGCACTGCGCTTTGGCCGAACTGAATTTATTATCACATTGTTGGTGGGTGCCTACGTCATTACCGTTGACGCAAGCTCTCCGGGATTGCCTGCTTAAATGTTTACATGACGAATGCGTTATATTTGTTCTACAGTCAAAGCCCTTCATGTTTAATAAGCTGTTAAATAGGTATAGCTCTCAGACGAAGAGCAGGACAGAGAGCAGAACAATACCTAACCTTGTACGTATTACATTGATGGTAAATATGTAGGTATAACTACACAGGCCACAGTGTTCGGAAGCTGTGAGAAAGATTCCGCCACAGTTAGAATAAAATGGTTTTATTCCAGTTGTTATTCTGTTCATAAACGGTAACGTTTGTTGATTGTTGTTTTGCAATAGTTGTTAAATTTTAGTTGACTGTATCCGTGCACAAGTGGTAGTCATCACGTCTAAAATGCAAATATACAGGGTGTATCGGCACTAACCCGACAAACTTTAACCAGCTATTCCTTAGCACATTTGGAGTAAAAAATGTTATGGGCACTTTGCTGTCCGGTAGCATTTTTTTTTCAATTAAAAACAAAAAAAATTGAAATTTCCACACTACATCACTGTCATTGGCATTGCGTTTCGTGTTCAAGAGCTGTTATAAGCAAGTATGTCAAAAAGCGTATTCGCTCTTTCGCACACACTAAATAATAATAGTTAAAAATGAAACGAATGGTGCCGTGCTATTTCGTTGTGACTGTAAACGTGCGCCAATATAGGTACACACGTGCATTATTCAACGGAATTCGAATAAAATATTTGCCAGATGGGTTTTCAAACTTTGTCAAAGGGTAAAACAGTGGTGACATGTGGTGAAAATATGAATAATAATTTTTTTATTAAAAAAAAACGTTACCGGACAGCAAAGTGCACATAAGATTTTTTACTCCAAATATGCTAAGGAATAGCTGGTTAAAGTTTGTCGGGTACGTGCCGATACACCCTGTATACTGATTGGAAGGCGTTAAATAACACTTTATTACCTCCTATGAGGAGAATACTTAAAATTAAAGTGTAGGTACCCATTATCTGCACACACGTAAGAAAACCTAGTAGACAGACACATTTTAGCATCTAAGTAGAAATATTTAAAGAGGTCGCGGATCCATAGCCTGGCCATGTAGGAACATGTGCATAAGTGATACACGGGTATGGGTACGGGATAACGAATACCTCTGCCATCTGTCACCCCAAGTGGTTCGCTACGTTTGGTGACTTATCAGGGGTGTCCGGGTACGTGGGGTGAGGTTGATCCGGGTCTTGGCGGCAGCACCTTGGAGCATCACTACTGGACATACTGACCCCCAGATTCTTACCCATCCCTCGTATCTTTTCCTTCTCAGAACTTCTCATCCTTCCTTTCCTAAAGAGACCCTCCACACAGCATCCGTAACTGGGTTTGAATAGCCAGATACTTCCCTACCTAATCTTCTTTATTTTATGAATGTTCGTATTTCTATTCAATTTTTATATACATTCGTCAATGATTAAAATATGTATTTCTGTTTATGAACTGATAGGAATGGTAGTCTCACTCGGATGGTTTGAAAGGAGGCAGTTTTGTGTGGCGTCATGTAGTATATGACGCCATATAACCGTCTTAACCTTAACGATCTTGGCATACAGTTTTGTGTGGCGTCATGTAGTATATGACGCCATATAACCGTCTTAACCTTAACCATCTTGGCATACAGTTTTGTGTGGCGTCATGTAGTATATGACGCCATATAACCGTCTTAACCTTAACCATCTTGGCATACAGTTTTGTGTGGCGTCATGTAGTATATGACGCCATATAACCGTCTTAACCTTAACCATCTTGGCATACAGTTTTGTGTGGCGTCATGTAGTATATGACGCCATATAACCGTCTTAACCTTAACCATCTTGGCATACAGTTTTGTGTGGCGTCATGTAGTATATGACGCCATATAACCGTCTTAACCTTAACCATCTTGGCATAAAGTTTTGTGTGGCGTCATGTAGTATATGACGCCATATAACCGTCTTAACCTTAACCATCTTGGCATACAGTTTTGTGTGGCGTCATGTAGTATATGATGCCATATAACCGTCTTAACCTTAACCATCTTGGCATACAGTTTTGTGTGGCGTCATGTAGTATATGACGCCATATAACCGTCTTAACCTTAACGATCTTGGCATACAGTTTTGTGTGGCGTCATGTAGTATATGACGCCATATAACCTTCTTAACCTTAACCATATTGGCATACAGTTTTGTGTGGCGTCATGTAGTATATGACGCCATATAACCGTCTTAACCTTAACGATCTTGGCATACAGTTTTGTGTTGCGTCATGTAGTATATGATGCCATATAACCGTCTTAACCTTTACCATCTCGGCATACAGTTTTGTGTGGCGTTATGTAGTATATGACGCCATATACCCGTCTTAACCTTAACCATCTTGGCATACAGTTTTGTGTGGCGTCATGTAGTATATGATGCCATATAACCGTCTTAACCTTAACCATCTTGGCATACAGTTTTGTGTGGCGTCATGTAGTATATGACGCCATATAACCGTCTTAACCTTAACGATCTTGGCATACAGTTTTGTGTGGCGTCATGTAGTATATGACGCCATATAACCGTCTTAACCTTAACCATCTTTGCATACAGTTTTGTGTGGCGTCATGTAGTATATGACGCCATATAACCGTCTTAACCTTAACGATCTTGGCATACAGTTTTGTGTGGCGTCATGTAGTATATGATGCCATATAACCGTCTTAACCTTAACCATCTTGGCATACAGTTTTGTGTGGCGTCATGTAGTATATGATGCCATATAACCGTCTTAACCTTAACCATCTTGGCATACAGTTTTGTGTGCCGTCATGTAGTATATGACGCCATATAACCGTCTTAACCTTAACCATCTTGGCATACAGTTTTGTGTGGCGTCATGTAGTATATGATGCCATATAACCGTCTTAACCTTAACCATCTCGGCATACAGTTTTGTAGATAACCTCAACATCTTCTGTAGTAAACATTCACTGCAACTTAAGTGAATTTATTCAGATAGTGACCTACAAGTGGAGGGGCTCAATTAGTTTATTGCAAAGCAGGTGTTAACTTTGCCAGCAACCTGTCAATTTTCTCACCCATCCATCGTGCGGTATTTATTTTAATATTATTCAGATGTGCGGCGGCATCCGATATTCTTCCCTTGTGATGAGCCACTTGCATGATGATTTCCATTTATTTTGCGGTTCGGGAAAGATTTCATAAGCATTATTTTTTCAAATCAGCAGCAATTTTGTAAAAATATTACATCAATAATGCCTGCGCATTTGAAGCATTTTTTACAAACCAGAAAAAAGACCCTTGTTAGCGTTTGAACAGAGATCCATTTTTATAATCCTACGTGGGCTCTTTTTTGCTTTTCTAGTCAGTAAATTCTTCATAGGTAATTAATTAAAATTGGGTTATATTTTTTCTATCAAGGTCAAAAACATGATACAAATAGTTTTAGAAAGACAGAACAGTTTTAGAACACAAAGTTTTCCCCTTGTACAGGGTTTCCAATAAGAGGTGTTATTTTGAATATATTTTGAATTATATTTTGATGTTATTTTTGAAGCTGTCATTTTTTGACATTTGACAAGTAGAAACTACGCCATTAATAAAAATAGAACGATACACGCTTCAACGACGCATTGAAATTATTAAAATTCACTTGAGTGAATCAAATGCAAATCATCTCGAGTGATAAGGCCCATTTCCACCTCGGTGGCTTCGTCAACAAGCAAAATTGTCTCATCTGGGGCTTCGAAAATCCAAGAGTTATTATTTAAAAGCCTCTCTATCCTCAACATGTGACTGTTTGGTGCGGTTTATGGTCCGGTGGAGTCATTGGACCTTACTTTTTCGAAAACGAGGCTGGAGCAACAGTTACGGTGAATGGATTGCGCTATCGAGAGATGATTAATGATTTTTTATGGCCGGAATTGAATACTATTGATCTGGACAACGTTTACTTTCAACAAGACGGTGCTACGTGCCACACAAGCAACGAAACCATTGATCTTTTACGATTGAATATCATAATAACACCTCTTATTGGAAAACCCTATATAAAAGTTTACCTATAACATTCAGAAATTTGTAACTGAATGTCAAGCGGACACATTTCTAAATTGATTGAAAATTTCTATTCTGACAATCTAATCTTGTCTCATAGAACAGTGCTCCGCAACCGGTGTGCCGTGGCACACTAGTGTGCCGTGAGCCGGACACAGGTGTGCCGCGGGCAAATTCAATGTATTTGACATTTTACAATATTTCATTATGTATTTAATACTTAATGACAAAATATTTTTCATAATATTGTCTATTTTTCATTGTCTGCAGATACTGTTAAAAGACGTATTCACAATATATTAGAAACACTGATTAGAAAACTGTTATTGGCTACACTTCAGATCAACGAAACAATCGATATTAAAAATAAAGCACAGTTGATAGCTATTGTATTTTTCGTTGACGAGTTGATTAGTTTGACTTTATTAAAGAACATTATTTATTTTGTAAGGAGGTTCCAGAGCGAACTACAAGTGAATAATTTTTTCAAGTAACCGATGATTTCTTCAAAATATATAATATTAAATGGAGCAATTGCATTGCTGTTTGCACGGATGGCGCTGTGACAATGACGGGTAGCAAAAAAGGTTTTGTCTCTTGCGTAAAACATAAAATTCCAACGTTACAATTTACACACTGCTGCATACATCGAGAAGAATTGATGGTCAAAAATTTACCGGAGGAACTTTTAAACACGATGAATGAATGCATTAAAATTGTAAACATAATTAAATCAAGAGCCCTAAACTCGCGAATCTTCTGGAATACTCTGTGCAGAAATGGGAGCCGAATATGAATCCTTATTGTTTTATACTGAAATTCGTTAGCTATCCCGAGGCAAAGTTTTGGCTAGATTGTTTGAGCTTCGTCACGAGGTGTTTGAGTTTCTTTTAAATCAAAATATTCCCAAACTATATCAGCACCTCGATGATAATTACTGGATAGCCAAACTTGCATACATGGCTGATATATTCGAGCATTTGAATGAACTTAATAACGAACTTTGGCAGAAAGAGTTGCAAAAAGGATGCTTGGAAATGTAACAAAGGATCAATCAAAGTACAATTGAAAACAAACAATTAACTGTGGATCTGGCACAACAACATTTAAGTATGCTTCAGCAGAAATTTGGTCAATATTTTTATTACATTAATACGGAACAATACGATTGGATTCGAAATCCATTTGCAACCAATGCAATAAATTCTACGGAAGCACTCTGCCTCTGCAAATTCGAGTGGAATTTACAGATTTAAATAATGACATGACATTAATACTTCACTTCTTCGAAGATCAATTAGATGTTTTCTGGATTTACGTTAAAAAATAATATCCTCACATTTCCGTGAAAGCATTCTTAACACTACTTCCATTTTTAACGACATATTTATGTGAGCAAAGTTTTTCAACGCTTGTATTAATTAAAAATGATAGTCGGTCATGCTTAAAAGGTCTTGACCAAGATCTTCGGGTGGGGCTGTCAAAAATCGAGCCGAATATAAAACTTGTGTTCATTGAAACAAGCGCAGGATAATTTAACAATTAATTGCTCATTATTTTATTATTATTTTTTAATAATTATTAAGATTGCGTAAAAATAAATATGTTATATTTATATGTATGTATGTATACTTTTCAAATAAAAAAACAAGAAATTATTGTGAAATTTGTGTATCAATTTAATATCTATATATTTTAGCTTTTGGTGTGCCGTGGAATTCTAGGAAGAAAGTTGGTGTGTCATAGGTGAGAAAAGGTTGCGGAGCACTGTCATAGAAGATCGACAAATATGACGTTTAATAAATACGTCCCATTGGTGGAGTGGTTTAAGACGCCTGTCCCGGTAAGACGAGAGATCCTGGGTTCGATTCCTTGTTGTTACCGTTTAATTTTTATTTTCTTGTGTCTTGTTCTATTTTATGTTTCGTTTAGATTTATCACTATTATCTTCTTCTTCAATGAAATATCACATTGTTGGGTATAACCTTCAAAATAAGTTGAATAAAGAAAATGTTATTCCTGATATTATATTATCAAGACCCGGGGGTCAACCAGCTATTGTAGGGTTCGAGATCGTAGAAATGTTGTTCCTGATATTATATTGTCTAAACCCGGGGGTTAACCAAAAATCGTACGGTTCGAAATCGCATAAATGTGTAGAACCGGGGTGTTTACCAACTATTGTAGGGTTCGAGATTGTATAAATGTCTAGACCCGGGGTGTTTACCAACTATTGTAGGGTTCGAGATTGTATAAATGTCTAGACCCGGGGTGTTTACCAACTATTGTAGGGTTCGAGATTGTATAAATGTCTAGACCCGGGGTGTTTACCAACTATTGTAGGGTTCGAGATTGTATAAATGTCTAGACCCGGGGTGTTTACCAACTATTGTAGGGTTCGAGATTGTATAAATGTCTAGAACCGGGGTCTTTACCAACTATTGTAGGGTTCGAGATCGTATAAATCTCTAGACCCGGGGTGTTTACCAACTATTGTAGGGTTCGAAATCGCATAAATGTGTAGACCCGGGGTGTTTACCAACTATTGTAGGGTTCGAGATCGTATAAATGTCTAGACCCGGGGTGTTTACCAACTATTGTAGGGTTCGAGATCGTATAAATGTCTAGACCCGGGGTGTTTACCAACTATTGTAGGGTTCGAAATCGCATAAATGTGTAGACCCGGGGTGTTTACCAACTATTGTAGGGTTCGAGATCGTATAAATGTCTAGACCCGGGGTGTTTACCAACTATTGTAGGGTTCGAGATCGTATAAATGTCTAGACCCGGGGTGTTTACCAACTATTGTAGGGTTCGAGATCGTATAAATGTCTAGACCCGGGGTGTTTACCAACTATTGTAGGGTTCGAAATCGCATAAATGTGTAGACCCGGGGTGTTTACCAACTATTGTAGGGTTCGAGATCGTATAAATGTCTAGACCCGGGGTGTTTACCAACTATTGTAGGGTTCGAGATCGTATAAATGTCTAGACCCGGGGTGTTTACCAACTATTGTAGGGTTCGAGATCGTATAAATGTCTAGACCCGGGGTGTTTACCAACTATTGTAGGGTTCGAAATCGCATAAATGTGTAGACCCGGGGTGTTTACCAACTATTGTAGGGTTCGAGATCGTATAAATGTCAGGACCCGGGGTGTTTACCAACTATTGTAGGGTTCGAGATCGTATAAATATTTAGACCCGGGGGTTTACCAACTATTGTAGGGTTATAGATCGTATAAATATCTAGACCCGGGGGGTTTACCAACTATTGTAGGGTTATAGATCGTATAAATGTCTAGACCCGGGGGGTTCACCAACTATTGTAGGGTTATAGATCGTATAAATGTCTAGACCCGGGGGTTTACCAACTATTGTAGGGATCGAGATCGTATAAATGTCTAAACCCGGGGGTTAACCAACTATTGTAGGGTTCGAGATCCTATAAATATCTAGACCCCGGGGGTTAACCAACTATCGTAGGGTTCGAGATTGTATAAACGAATCAAATAATAAATTCACATCTTCCCGATAACAAAGCGCGCGAGCCAAAACCGTCGTTTCGCTGTCGATTTTGAATGTCATAGGTACGTCAACTTTCAATGGCCGACCCAGTGAAACTATATTTAAGTTTACAATTATCTAATATCATAACATATCTAATCGTGCTTTATAAGATTATATCATCTTTTATATTTAATTCTCTTGAATTTGCTGATGTTTACTTATTAAAAAAAAATGGAACTTTACAAATTACATCATTTTCATTCATAGTAATGTGACGAGTTTAATTTATTTTTTAATAATGTAGCATTTTCCTTCTCACAGCAGAAAATTATATTCCCATTGATTTTTCCCATATAAAAATGCACGCAAGAAACTCATTCGTATTGCTTTTGCTGTTTGTGTGGCCTGTAAATAATTGTGAATTCATGCTCTCGTAGGGCAGCATAAGGTAAGTTGGTCAACGGTGTACTGTCTGGTCGTATCGTGATTTGGTCTACCTATATAAATAATAACAAGAACGTGAGTGTCAATCCGTTACTTTGCAATACAGAAAACATCGCCGTATCCCAAACTAAATAAATCAAATGGTACCGTTTCGTATTTTATTGAGGACTGTTTGAATTGTTGTAAATATATTGCCATTCATTTAATCTGCCATATAATATTTTGTCTAAAAAAGGAAAATAAATAGAAAAATTCTCGATTTTAGCTTAAATTGGTTGCGCTTACTATGCATTTCCATGACGGCGGAACTCAATGATCTAAAGTTTTTAATATTTTATACGGTGACCGGATAACTCATCAAAATGATAATTCATCACATCTTTAAAAAGTTATATAAAGTCATGGAAAGTGATTAAACAAAAACTTTATTAACTGGGTTAAGTAGTTTAGGTTAGGTTGGGTTTAATTTTTTTTCTTTTTTCATCGTTTCTAATGACTTTATATCACTTTTTAAAAGTGTGTTGAATTGCCACTGTGTTGAGTTATCATGGAAACGTTTTATAGAAAAATGTCGGTTTAAAAGTATATTTAACTTATGCTAAGGGGTGCTAAAGATAGCTGCTGGGTGCATTAATCCATGGGTTCGATTTCCACCATTAAAATAGTAATTAATTAAACATAATAATATAAGCAATCTCAAGTCAATAATTTCATAAAGGCCGGTGAGTAATTTCATAACTGTATCCTTTTTGATCTGAATTATAATAAATTCTGATATTAATTCACATTTACTTTGAGTACAAGATATATTAATTTCGAGCGGATTTCGTAAACCTTTCAAGGTCCTTCTCGTTCTTTGTTATTATGATTGGACATAGGTCAGAGTTTATTTAAAAAAAATCCTTTCAAATGGATACTTAATACCGATACATTAAAACTGTATTTTTGGTATATTTAATTTGTAATATGACATTATGGCACTTTATTGTACAGTATCTGGAAACTAAATTGAAATAATGATTTTTAATTGAATTGTATCGTTTTTTTAACCGAGTTTCTTTCAACAATCATCGGTATATGAAACACTTTTGTAAGATTGTAAGTGAATATTTAAGTCGATGGTAACAATGGTGGTTTTTTTGAGTACTAAACAAACTAAACAAACTACACAATATCTTTTTTTCCATTTTCAATGTCGTAAAATGATGTTATATTATATTTAATATATTAGAAATAGTCACCCTTGATAATCCTGAATCAAAGTCTATAAATTTATTAGTTTATTTCCAAACATCTATATGGAGACTCAAACGAATCTTTTCAGACCATTTATTATTGGTTTCTGCATCAGCACTTTACTTTGGAAAAGGCATGAAACATAGACTAAATACAACATATAATACATCAATGGCATGAAAGCATTGAGCATGAAACCGTATGCAATAGGACGCATTTTAATTTCAATAATTCTCAGTAATTTAAAACCACACATCATAATGATAGTATTTTTATATTAGGGATGGTATGTGGGACACGTTGCTGAAGCAATACATGCATACATACAGCAAATGCAAGTACGGCCTTAGCTTAAACCGCATCTTTACAAGCAGAACATTTCTCAGTTTCTGCTCCAAATTAACATAGAAGATGGACAATAAACACCATTGCATCCTTTGATATCGTATGAACTAGATTGGCAACGATCGTTTTGTGAAGTGTGAAAAGATATCATAACTTACATGCCACGTGTTTTCTTCATATATATTTTTTCAGAACAAATGCGTTGACATTATTATTATTAGTACCTGGCACTAGAAAAAGTTGGTTTTATTCCAGTTTTAAGTTTAAGTATTAGTTAATCATCAAATAACATCGCAAAATGACTTGCTTTTTTGTTATTGTCTTAGCTTGTTTTGTGAGCCAGCCGTTTCAGTCTGTGTCCCATTATAGAACTGTAGCTTTGGCCGCGTATTATCACACGAAATGGAGAATAACTAGGTGGATCCGTTTTTATTTATTTCCTAAATTTTGAACTTACTGACTAACTGATAATTGTCATCATTTAATCTAGAAATAAGGTAAATATGACGGTATGTCTTTCTTTATCAATGATATTAGAAGGCATTGGATTGGATTTCGGTTTCATGTGGCATTTTATTTAGGTACTGGAGTTTATATCAATGGTAACATCTGATTGGTACAAATACCGAGATACCTGATTTATCTGTCCGATTCTCAAACGATATAACGGTCCCTGCAGTAGCTGCGGCTGTGGTCCAGGATGGCCATGCTTTAGAGGGAAATGGGAACATTTCACACGGGCTATTAAGATGAAATATGCTTACAGTATCAACGAGGTTGTGTCGCTCACTTGGAATAACGGTCGCTGACTTTACATTAGAAAAAATATACTTTTTCCATGAAACCTTGTTCGCACCGTAATCTATAATATACTTGTAGTGGTGATTTCAGGAAAAATATGAATAAATATAAATGCTGCACAAAAATCACCTTAAGGACGTTGTAAAATAATGACTTCCAAAGCTCTATCTAATTATATACAAACAGACACTACAGATAAACACAGTTTCATTAGGAAGTTTAAGCTTCGAGAAGATTCGGTTTTTACGCGCAGAGGACACTATTAAAAACATTGCATATTGTATGCTTTTACAGTGGCTGTTCTATCCTCATTGCCTACCGATGCTACATTTATTAGAAGTTTAGTGGATAATAAAAGAGTTGATTTTTTAAATATTTAAATTTTTGTTGTTCAATTTTAGGACTAGAGAATTTTCTACTATTTTAACTACAATACGAACTTGAAGATTTCATTTTGAACAACTCATTTAAGGGAGTTTCGTGATGTTACTGTCTCGTTATTGGATACAAGTCTTCTTTATTCTATGGGATACATTCAGTATTTTAGAAAATTAGATTGTTAATGTAAATTTTAGTTATAAGTTTCTACATATGTAAATATATATTTTATTAAGATAGTAGGTACAGACCTTAGTCGTAAGTCTCTAGATATAAGTCTCAGACGTATTTAACTATTTAAGAAATATATTTTTATAGCGCCCTTGAGGTGATTTCTAACGAAAACGGCGCTATATAAATTAGCCAAATATTTTTATTATTTACCCCATTACCTCTCTACTTTCATATTTCAAAGAACTCAATCTCCAAACGGAGTTCAACAACATACACAGATACATTTTGTCTGTTACAACGTTTCGGAGATAGAGAAGTGTAACAAAATAGATAACTGGGAGGTAAATGTATTAAAAATGATTTGTATTTTTTTTCACATTTGAACTATTTTGCGCCATCTCATTGGTTCTATAATCTCAGGTATCCCGATGTGCCAACCATCTCAACTTCTGCCGGATGATTTCCGACGGGATATAGAAAATTGCAACACGAGTGCTCCAACACTGAGAAGTACGAGTATATTCTTTATATTATAGTGTTGGTCGTATTGACACCGTGGAAACCAATTCAAACCCAGAACTGTGGGACACTCTAACTGTACGGAGTATCCGAAGTGGACTTTTGAAGCTTTTAACTGCTTTCATAACATTGTGTTTGATGTATTCAATATTTAAGAGTGCGCGGCTCCGTGCTGACTTTTTCTCAAAACAAGCGGTAGATATAATTACTACATTGCTTTTCTTTAATCTCACTGTTGGGGAAAAAAATTAAATTCAAAGATGCCAAAAATTAAGGGCACACATAAATACGAGTACACATAATACTATTATACAATTATAAATGTGCAAATTATTATTATTGTCACATCTAATGAAATGAATACTTACTAACATTATTTTACGCTTCATCGAATAAAAACTACAGTTTGGTATAAAGTATCTCTATCTAGGAGAAATGTTTTTAGCATTTATCTGAATCTGGGAGTTAATTCACACTTTTTAATATTACTTGGTCTTTTCTTTGACTCTAATAATATTTGTATAGCGCCGTTTTTGTGCAAAATCACCTCAAGGGCGCTGTACAAATATATATATAATATATATCTACAATGATCTATGTTATTACTAACTATATATTGAGATAATATACAGTACCGTACTTACCTGGTAGGTCACTTAAGATTAACACTTATAGATACAGGATTTAGGACATAATTGGAAAATTGGATATATGGATATTGGATTTTCTCTCAGGAATGGTATATTTAATTTAAGGGTATGAGAGCTTAAAATTAATATTTCTTTATATAGTATCTAACCTAAAATACGTTTTTCCCTTATTGTAATTTTGTTTTTAATTTTATGTTTGGGTTCAACTGCCACCGATCTGTATGGTGCATTAAATAAATCAACATTTTCGGTCTAGGTGTTGTTATCTTGATGTTAGGAAGAAATGGTCGCAGACTTAGCGACCTGCATATTGAGGTCACAGATGTGGGGAACGAACAACGTTGTCTTACATCGTACATAAGTAGGTAGAAGCACCGAGCCTGGCTTCCGCGCACATTATGAGTTCTAAGCACTTTCTTTCATCATCACAATATGGCATCGCCGGTCAAATTAGCCGATGTAGCGTGAGAATAATCGCCATGGCTTAAACTGTGAGCCATTACTGCATCTGTGTCATTTTCCGCCCGCAAATTGTTTACAGAAATAATATATCATAAAATAACTGTGGATAGTACTTATGATTGTGGCTTGATCTGAATCTTCACCGTGGCCTATTGCGAAATAAGGTTTGCCAGGAAATTGTTTGCAACTCCATAAGTTTCTCAAAGCACATTTCTTTTGTTTGATTATTTCGCAGATTGGTCTACTATACTCTTTACAACAAAACCAAAAACATTCCTTGCATTATATTATTATTTGACGTTAAAATTATATACATACTTATTATATAATTACGCCCAACGAAGCGTTTTGTTGGTATTTTGAAGTATGCGTTTAAAGGGTCTGCTTATTGCCAATAGGGTCACATAGGGTAACACGTTAGTAATTTCTATTTAGTGTTAATTCGCTCTACCAGCATTCGTGCCAAATTGGCAGTCACCGGCAGTAAGTAACAGGCAGAGAACACATTTGAATACACCAAACACCACGATCCATACACACAAATTACTTTTTTACTAAAAGCACATACGCCATAATACATGAGTATTCGCACTGTATTACAATAATGATATTGTGCATGGTTGTCAAGCGATTGCACTTTAGCAGAATTGGTCAGAATTCTTGTTGTTCGCACATGATCATCCGACCGAGAATTCAATTAAGGCGGCACTCGTTAATAATCAATATAAAATCGAAAAATTACTCAGGAACCGAGTTGCGTATAGCGTTGCGTTGCCCGGGGCCGATTGCGATCGGGGAACAAAAGTGCAATGCATTTGTCGGCGCGTATGCTTTATGGAGTTTATTGGGTCGCACCGGTATGCGAATGAGACCCGGTGCAATTTATAGGTGGCGAGCGCAGTCGTAAGGGAGAATGCACTTGCATGAATATTTAATTGATTGACTCGATAACGGACACTTCATTAAAATGTGTGTTGAAAAGTTTTCATCAATCATGCGGTTAATTAAACGGCTGACCATAATGATTTGGTTTGTGTTGTTGCTGCGGATTATGCACTTTCAGTACAGTTCAATTGCAAATTAATTATCTTTTACTATCATTCTTAACTTACCTGCGATAAATGCTCATTAATAAAGGTAGGATCCCATCAAGAATAAAAACATGAATTGAACCTGAACTTGAACGGTCTCGCTACAAGTTGGTAGGTACCTAATAACTTTCCCGTAAAAGAACTATCACCCACCTAGTGCTATCATTTTGCTACTCGGTTTCTCCAGATATTTAATTTGGAAATTATGAAACAAACATTATGACGTGTCATCTTATTTATTTACCGTTTATATGATATTACAAAGCTCAATGGTAGAAATAGCGTTACGTGCTGTAAATAGTTGTTTTGACCTGAAATTTCAAGAGAAAATTCCTCTCCTTCATTTCTCTGAAAAGATCTCCACCACGAATACAAAATTGGGTTTTTTTATCTATTTCCATTTGTGTTAAAATCTAAAAATACTCTTCTCTATCTTTCTCTGTCCGTATGATCTCCTGGTCGCGCTTCCCCATACATTATGCATTCGCATCGTTAGTATTTGATATGTAGTGTGGGGCAGATGTACTTTTTAGTGCGGCCACACTTTACGTCTGATGGTTACTTTGACGTGGACACAAAACCACTTACCGTATTTTCCTTGTATGAACACCAACAACAAGTCGTAGAATATATTTGTGCAATGCGCGCTTTTACTTTTACACTTGTACGAGTATATTTAAATACAAAGGCTATTTGTAAACCAGCACTGACCATTAGGATGTAGTAACTACCCACGTATTCCGTCGTTAGGTCAAGCATTAGTTTCACAAATATTGTGTCGCCTGTTTCACTTTAATGCCTGAATTACACCTGTCGATTGCTCGGCTGATGTGATCAGTGCAGTCAGTACTCGGCATAGTAGTGGGCTAGTGATTCGGACGAGACAGTGGATAGAAGCTAAGCCCATTGACTCGGTCAAGTAAGTACACCCTCCACCTGCATACTCAACTCGGCGCTTCACTCGCTTTCCAATCGGTCAGTGCGATCAGCCGAATCAGTGAGTGAAAGAAAAAAACATAAAAAATTTAATATTTAGAATTTTTTAGGAGTGTTTGACGTTTGTTGTTTGTAATTTTATCTTTTTCCTCCATAGCGAAACCATGTTAACAGCAAATGTAGCATGTGATCACCTCTACTCTCCAATAAGTTGCTCGGCCGTTATAAAGTGATTGTACCTGAACGAATTTCGAACGAAACAATAGTGGCTAATCCGGTACTTTCCCAATGTCCTAAATATGAACATTTTCTTACGTTTTTTATTTTATTCTCAAAGTTATTTTAATTAGTATTAAAAATACTAATATCGGTTGTGATCCCATCAACCTGTCTGTAACTCCAGTTCAATTAACTCTCCAACGTTTGCTTTGTATTTAAGTCTCACTGCTTGGAGAATTCAGACAAGCGATTAAACTATCAACCTGTGCAACGATATTTTTAATTTCCGTTTTCAAAGTTTTAACTGGTTTGTCGAGATTTTGAAACCCGTGATTTTCACGGGTTTGCGCTAGTTTATAAATAAAACTTCACGAAAAAAAATACCATATACCTATTTAGTGGCATACAAAAGGTTTTGAAGGTGGCTACAGTTTATGTTTCATGGGTATAAAGTGAACTTATCCTAATCCTTAGTTATGACGATAAATAGAGTTCCAATGAGGATTCCAAAGGCGATAGATGGAATAATTATAATCCTGAATAAATTATATAAAACTTTAAATGTATTCGCTTCTCATAGGTCATTGTAATGAAGTGCTGCATAATGTGACACAAATATTCTGTAAAATTAGCAAGTAGTTGGTTGTGAAACCAAACATGAACATTCGTTTCACTCAAGTGCACACTAATATTTGAAAGCTTCATGCACACGCAGCTTTTAAAGATGCACAGCGTTCAACAGGAGGTTCTTCGATCCGTTCACATCATATCTTATTTTCGAATTATAGAATTTATTCCAAAGCTCTTTGGAGAACATCGCCTTTCAGAACACTTACAAGCGGCACAGTCGTGTAAATTTAAATTCATACGCATGTAGTACCCGGGTACTGCGGGGTTCGAATTGGCAGCCCGTATAAAGCGTTGATTCTAATGCGGCTCAGGTTTTCGAACACACGTCCGAGCCAGTTGTTACAGTCCCAATATAAATGTTAATTCAGTCGAAAAATAAACACCGAGTATTGGCGGCGGCCGTCACATTGCCCAGTCGTATAAAATTCGCGGAGTTTTTAACTGTAGAGGTGGTGACCAAATAAAAAATAATCAATAATAATATTTATCGCTGGATAACAAAAATAAACCTGAGTATTATTATTTGATTTGAGTGGAAAAAAGCCCTAGAAAAGGTTCAGCACAATGCTTTGGGAAATCCTATAAAGTTAAAAAAGCTTGTACATAAAAATTACACGGTGCTTTGTCTTTTCAGACAAAGATTTTAGTTTTTCAGATAATTATTTTATATTTTAATACATTATGTATTCAACTAATCGCACGTCAAAAGCTCAATACGTTATGATAAAATCGCAACTTATTATTTACATACCAACGGTATTTATATACACAAACATGTCGATGGCAAAGTTCCTTAAGGCGAAGCTTAATGCCAAATCACTGTTTTGATTAATCTTTATAACGAATTGGTGTACATTATGAATACCTAAAAATATGCTTTATATAAATTGAAGATTTCCCTATCGTTTTGCTTGAGTAGAAAACAAATAAATAAATAAATTGCTCAGTAAAAAATATAAATGTAAACTACAATTTTTTTTTTCAATAGAAATGTATGAACGCATAAAGGAAACAACTTTTTTAAAATATAATATTTTAGCTAAGATTATCTGTGACAGTTTCACTTGATTAACTTTTTTGTTTTTTATAAAATTATTTACCAAATAAATAAAAACCACTTTTGGGCTTAAATCGAACGTTTCTAGACTCCGTTTGTTTTACGTTTAGACGATTTTAATGCCTATTACCTACAATAAAAGGTATACCAAGAATATACACATTTTTGGCTTGTAGCTTCCTCTTAAGTAACCAAAAATTCAAGAGGAAAGTTTAAGAAAAAAATCCCATATTTTATATTTCGATCTCAGTGGGGTATCCTCTTTAATTCCTTCGCCAATGATCAAATTCGGACGTGCAAAGGACCAAACGGACTGCCGCTATAAAATCTCGCGGGAAACTCACTGCCATGTTGCTTTGGTTGGTTGTTACATCGGTTGGTTATGGCCGTCATTTCAGCCGATCATATCAATTAAAAAATATCTTTAACTTGGCCATTTAAAGTTCGTAATAATCACGAGTCATCATTTATGTAGCGAAGATCCGTAACATATAGGCCCTGCTCTTAATTAATTTGTCAATGAGGAACTGTAGTCTAATTTTTAAATCAATAATTACCTTCTAACATAAATACCTGTATATTTTATTTATTTATTGTTATGGTTAGTATTAGTAGTCAAATTATTTTCAGAGTTTTATTTTTCCGGGTCTCCCAAAAACGCATAAAATCTGTGGAGGTGACAAGTGACTTCACCGGTCATCATAAAGCCTACGTTATGTATTTTAACCGGCGCTGTATTTTGTATGAGAGTCAGACGTTTTTTATTCTTAAGATTACCCGCTTCTAACATCAAAGAAAGAGGTAAAATGTCAGCATCTCATCACTCATGTTATCTTATTGAATCATGGCGCAAAAAAGCATCAATGACCTCACTTATTTTTCACCACAATTTACCAGTGTTTAAAAAACTGCATTAAAATCTTTTGTCTATATAATGTGTTTGTGGACCAGAGTAACATATATGCCAATGCATATGTTCTAAAATATCCATAAGAAAATAAGAGATTTTCAAATTCCCCTCAAGTTCCTTTACCTCCAAAATGAAACAAAATTCTATTGAAATTAGCATTGTTTATTTCATTACCTAGTTATTTTCGCATTACCTCTTTCGTTCAGGCTTTAAAATTTGTCTTTTTTTTAATTTTCTGCAAACGAAAAGCAAATATTATTGTTAATATTATTTCTCAATAAGGTTGGATAATCAAGAAATGCTCAGAATCCCGTATTTTCATCGCCCCGCAAGTTGGGAATACTCCACGAAGTGGCAACACTGATGTGGGTGTTTTAAACCATGGAAATATTATTGACGTAGATTGCTTGTAATTATTCAGCAGATTAGTCGTACCAAACCAAAAGGTGTGTTTTAATGACATGGTATTTAATCAGTTTTTTAAGTGCGATTTATAAACTCTACGTAAAATAATATATAATAAACAATAATATAGATAAATATGAATACACACAGCCATAATATTTTTCCCTGCAATTCCTTATTATCTGCAAATTAAATAAATATTTATATGGTACCTATGTGACATAATTAAATAAATAATTTAGTTGGGTTAGGTATGTCAAGACGTCAAGAGTCGGAATTTCAGCAAAGTGTGTATATATCGATCTACGCATGTAAATGAAGCAGGGAGTGTGTGCCAGGACAGAGTTGTGTGGTCATCATCTGCCTACCCCTGCGGAGGTTTTATGTGAGTACCGCACAAGAGTTCCGACTGCTCCCAACCGCCTGGAGCCATCGATAATACGGCATCCATAATTGGAGTATGTTGCGAGGCTGAAAGTAGTGGGAAAGGGACGAGATAAGAAAGTGGAAGGTGGAGAAGTACCTGGCTATTCAGGCTAAATATGAATAAAGCCATTTCAAGCAACGATTGGATTCTGAATTGTGGTATTTCACCAGGGCGATATTAAAAGCATCAAACACTCTGGAACGTTCTAATATTCTCATACTATTTTAAATGAATCAAATGTGAAATAACACAAATAAATAATAAAATTTACTTGCGCACGCCGGGATTAAGACCAAACTATGGTGACAAAAATATGGTGCACTGTCAATTTTTTTGACAGTTGAATGTATATTTCTCTAGGTTAATGTTGCGAACTTCAAATAGTTTGTACCTACCTATATAGTTTATACAAAAAAATCCGGATTAACATAAGTGTGCAAATTTCATGAAGACTGTTAAGAATATATTTTAGATTTCTGATTTATGGTTAGGAATGATAAATATAAATATGATGAGATTAAGTACTGGTTTCAGAGAAGAAGAAAGCATGGTTATGTCTGATTGCGGCTGGCAGTGCTTCCAGCTAAGAGAAAGATCGAGTAAAAGAAGTGCATAAGAGATGTGAAAAAAGTAAGAGTTGGAGTGAAAGAACGAAAGAAACGCCTAAAATAGGAAGAAGGTTTCAAAATGACAAACCACTTGAAGGAAGTCAAAAGGTCCCGGAGTGGTCCAGAAAACGGAAGCATGAAAGTGATAACATCGAAAGTTGGAAAAATGTTGACGAATGAGGAAGAAATAAAACAGAGTTTTTTTATTTAAAAAAAGAAAGTCAAACATTCCCAGGTTACGAATAACCCGACAATATTTGAAAATCTCCTACTACCACATCTACAAAAGGCATATGACCGAATCGACAGGAAAAAGCTGTGGAAGGTGTTGTCCAAGTATAAAGGGAATCGAATCTTACTCAGGCAATTGAGTCTCTGTATGAGGGAAGCGTTGTATGCGATAGGGTGAACAGTGGTTTTACTGGGTGGTTTGATGTCACAAAAGGTGTTAAACAAGGCTGCGTAATGTCACTGTGGTTATTCAATCTATACATGGATAATATTATTCAAGAATTGAAAAAGGTGGGATTGGGCGCGAATTTGAGTAATCTAAAAGTATGTTGCCTGTTGATGATGCGGCGCTGATTGCTAACAGTATGGAAGATCTACAGTCTCTCGTGTCTAGGATGAACGAAGTATGTATGAAGAATGAGTTAATGATAAATGTAAGTAAGTCTTAAGTAATGGTGTTTGAAAGAGAGAGTAGGAAAACAGTGTGCAATATAATTGTGAATGAGGAATACTTGGAGCAGGTGGATGAGTTCGTGTATTTAGGAAGTATGTTTACGAGAGACGGAAAGGCTGACAGAGATATTGAAAGAAGGGTAAATGCAGGTAACTCCATTAATGAAGAACTGAACGCAGATGACGCTAAAAAAAAATTCAAAAGAAGCGAAGTTAGCAGTCCACAATGGAGTGCTTGTACCTACCCTGATGTATGGAAGTGAGGCATGGAACTGGTAGAGAAAGGATGAAAGTAGACCGAATGCTGTTGAAATGAGATCCCTGAGGCGTATGTGTGGTAAAACTATGTATGGTCGTGTGAGAAATGTGGAAATCGGCAAAGAGTGCAAGGCTGATGTAATCGTAATGATTAAGATTAAGAAAGGGGTGCTTAGATGGTTTGGGCATGTAGAATGAGAAGAAAGAATGAGCGAAGAAAGGAGTGTAAGGAGAATATATGATGCGAATGCGAATAGTAACAGAAGTCGGGACGCCCGAGGAAGACATGGCACGATCAAGTTAATCAGATTCTCGTGTCGGGCCATGCCAAGAGTCAGAATAATAGAAGAGTATGCATGAGACGATCTATGAATGTGAATGATGCAAGAAGTGTGTGCCAAGACCGAGTTGATTGGCGATCCGTCCTCTCTGCCTACCCCTGCGGGAAACGGCGTGATAGTTTTTAGTAGTAGTAATGATAAATATATATTTTTAAATATGTAAGAATTTCGTTGCAGTTCCATACTTTTTCGTGGCCGCTAATGATTTCGAAAGGCGTAGGCTTATTTTATGTTCGACTGCCACCGTAAAAATTATTTGTCAAACTTTAAAACCCGAACCCAAGAGCACTAAACGAAATATTAATCATTTTTTATGTGCATGTAGGTATCTACTACATAATTAATGTTCTGCCTTATAAAATATGTTGGGCAATAAACGAAATCACTCGCTTCATGATGACTGCATACTTAGAAATAACGTAGAAATACCACCTATCTTATGTTTATACATAATTCTTTCTTCCTGAAAGAATGTATTATTTTGGGTACGAATGCATAAAAATAATTTATTTGATCGCAATACAGAAATAACTAACTTGAAACATTAAAAAAGTAATGAACCATTTGTATGAATTTATGCACAGTGTTTATTACACTTTTGGGTATTTTCATTATCCGTTCAGCCATAACGCTCTCGAAGTACATATTAATTCATCTTTTCGGTATCAATAATTAACTGTGTACTAAAATATTTTGTCATAATGACATAATAGTGGGCACTGAAGCAACACATTTCAATAAATAAAGCACATAAACCAGGGAACATAAGAAGCATCAGAATAAACTTTTATGTTATTTACGATCGGCGGCAAAACTCTAGGTATCTATTAGTAAAAAATCTTGGTCATATTTTTTATTATCTTCCTCCTACACATACAATTTTGCAGTCATTTAATTTTTAAATAATTTAGATAGATATTATCTAAAAATAAAATGAGTTCAAAGTAATAATAACTGTAAATACTAAGAGAGTGCATTTCACGTCTTTCTCACCTTGGAAATACAGTTATGGCTACAACAACTTTACTATTGCTATTCCAAAGTCGGGGTAACATAACCATTATAAATTCAAAAAAATATATAAAATGGTTGGTATTTGGTGTTCAGCGGGGACCCTTCAAATGTCGAGTAATTTAAAATGGCACTAATCCTCGATTTGATGGTCATTAAATAAATGTGATTAAATGAATGATTGAAACACCTCAACCTGAAAACCTCCCGAATAACGTGACACGTCTATTTATTATATTCGTCTAACCTAACCTAACCTAACCTGAAGGTAGTGAGTAGAGAAAGGAGATTAAAGAGGAAGATGTAACTGATTTTCAAGTCCTAAAATTTCCACTCTCTAAATAATAGTAAAACAGCATAATACTGCTACAACAGGCAGGTACATACGCACCAAGAAAATTTATTGATCAAATCAGTAGCATCTACGATGAAAATAACATTTTAAATTCTGTAAAAATCTCTACTTTTAAGTAAAATTATACTAAAGAATTACCAACAGTTCTTTTAATAGCTTTTGGCGGCTATTATCCAAAAGAATGTGTATATATTTTTAATGTTATTTACAAGTTTAGTTGCGGACGTAATGAACGCTTCGTGGCTATTTTGATTGTTTTCCTGTTCAGGAGGTGCAGAGGTGTACGTCGTAAAATATCTCTCGAAGCGAAGTGTGGGTAAATAGCTGCAACCGCTGTTGGGAGAAAAGAGTTTCCCTAATAGAGAATTTCGATTTGAAAACGTAATGACTGAGCCGAGTTACCGAAGGGTAATATTTTCCTAAGCCGTGACCGCCTGTCTGAGTTACGAGGCGGTCTGAGGGCAAAGAATGTCAGTCTCGTAGGGTTGCCAGTAAACAAAACCCTTTGAAGCGACGCTGGTGATAATTGACCGAGCGTTGCGTTTTAACCTGAACGCTTTGCATTTTGTCTGTCTGTAAATTTATTTGTGTGTTTCATGCTCGGACAATTCTGGGAAGATGGTAGCTGTGATGGATACTATCTTTTTTCTCCGACAGAGACGCATGAGCGTAACGAGCTAAGAAAATTGGAATATTCAACATTACGCGAAATCTGCAGTTCTCAGAACTACTAGTTCGTAGAGTCATTGTGAAATATCACCCCGAGGGAGCTTTATCACAATAAAAATCATTTATAGTTTAGTTACATTTAAAATACTTCGCTAAAACTAGTTTTTATGAAATATTCTACCATTTACATTTGTTGGGATCGTCAAAAATGACGAAATTTAAAAGAAAGACGATCCAAATTTGTACAAAATTGCCAAAGAATTATACTATACCAAAGAATTCAACACGGACTAGTTCTGAAGTAAGTTTTTTAAAATATTAATGAATACCTACCTGCGTCTTTGTTAAGGGATCTTTTTTCATCTTTACTTGGACTGTTCCTTCATCCTTTTGCTTTTGTCGTTTCTACAAACCAAAGGTTCTCTGCCCTAAATTATTTTGAGGCGTATGCGTCGATAATACTTTTCTTATATAAAAGTATTTAATTTGGAGACAGCAATTGAAACCGGCCGATGTACCTGATCCATAAAAAAATCTTTTCGAAACTCTTCTAGAATAAGAGCGATGAATATAACTACTCCTTTTTACGGCCTACTAAAGTAGATATCTTATAGACATAAAGAATAATTATTAATAATAATGTATTTTGTGGCTTGCCACAATTACATGTTTTCTGAAACCGTGTTTATATTATGATAAAAAATGTTTGTGAGGGGGGTTCATTTTTTGGCAACCTTGCATCTTGGGATAATTAACCTTTGGGTATTTATTATTTGTGGAATATGGCCGGCCCCAAATGAGTGTCGGTGGCCACAAATCAAGCGAGCGTTAGCAGGCCATAAAAGCAATTGTACGAATTAATAATAACGCCAAGTGCAAGTTCGCAAATAATGGTCGTGCACTTCCTCCCAACACTTCAGCGAATCTTTCAACTCCACTTCAGGTCGTATGTTGTTTGCTTGGTACTCTTGGTACTATTATTTATTATTAGTACGAACCGAACTTCTCTCTGCCCAACTACACGTCAATAATGTATCTGTGATCGAATGAAAGAAGACAATGAGTCGACAAATCGACTTTTGATTTAAGTATGCAAAGTCGTCGCCCTCCAATTCATTTATCTTGCTAGGAAACAATGTACCTACTGGTTAAAATATAAGATGATATGAATTTTGTGGGAAGCAAAGGACGTATGATACGTTTCGGCATTTCTAAAGCACGATAAGGGGAAATAATAATAGTGTATGTTTTTCGTTAGAGGTAACATGGATGTGTCTTCTTTATCTGTTGACCCATCTCGTAAGAGTAGAAAGGTTGCACTAGAGCTGTACGCCAATATATATAAGAAATTACAATGTGAAAACGGTAAGAAAATTCATCTGTGTTGAGGAGCAGAGCGGCTTTTGCAGTTTAGAATTCTTAGATTTTCAGTTGAATGTTGCACAATTACTTTCGTTAAAATAACCAACTTTATTTACACCACTATTTTTAGTAAAAATTATCAACATGTTTCAAAAGCAACGTTTTCTTCGACAGGATACAAAGTTTTTTTTTCTTTGTTCATCGATGATAATTACCTTTGCAATAATTTTATGATTTCTCGGTCATCAAACTAGGTACAGCCCGTATTATAGTTTCCCGAATGAGTGTACTGAAAATGAAAACATGAAGTTAGACAATTTTAATATAATTATATTCTAGGCGATTCTTTTGTCTTCCTTTGCAGTAGACTTTGTGTCCCGATGAAGAATTCTCTGGTTTTGAAATAAGTTGTTAATTTTAAGATTAAAATAGTGGTTTAAACAAAGTTGGTTATTTTCATTTAATTAGTAATAATTTGATTATCTAACAAGAGTTTGGTTGCCATTGTAGTAGAAGGTTGCTAAGCATTATTTCAAATCCAAACATTGTATTTATTCAAATTTACCATTTTCATCATCTACCTACATTTTTAAAGGTAGTCGCATTGTTTTTTTGCAAAAGCGTCAATACTCGTAGAAGCAACTCTCCACAGCGCGTGTTCACGTGAGATATCCCGTCGAACGAATAATGGCAGTTTGTCGTCCAACTTCTATGTTCGATTCTACATACCAGAGGACAAATATATTTATGGCTCCCAATCTGTCTGGGGGAAGTGTGGACATGTTCCGGCGCGTGAAGATGTCGATAAAGATTGCATTTGTTTATTGGAAAAGGCAACAGGAGGCAATAATAATAGAAGCGAGAACGCGCCGGTTGTATTGTCTGACTGGCCTATAGCTACTTAGAGTAAATTTGGTTGGAAGTTAAGATAAAAGTTCAACCCCCACGCACGTTGTTACTCGTCACGCTAAGGTTGAATACTTTGATATCTTTTCAACTGTACCCTTTGACCCCACGAATGATATATAAACTGACTGATATTGACTTCTATCTAATAGACAAAGGGCCATAATAGCTATAAGAGACGAAAAAACTCTTTCAGACTATCATTTTCCCCGCAAAGGAAGGCAAATGGAATTGAACGCAATCAAACTGTGTCTGTTCATTCTATTCTGGCTCTACTTTATTATCTCTTTTACTTCTGATCTTACATTGAAATAACTAATTATCAATTTTTTATTTCAATGAGAAGAAATAAAAATAAGTAATAAGAAATAAATCCTACGTGGAAATCGTACGACCCTTTTCTAATAATGGCTAAGACCATGAAATTAACTTTGCTTCTGGCGAAAACAATTGATTCATTCGATTATTCTATTATATGTTTTGATTCGTCATTTCGTTGAATGATAAACCCGATTTGGCAGAATTCCGCCGATTGTTAATTAATCTGTAGCAAAATGAGTTAATTAAGAAGCCGAATAATTCAAATCTTTCCAACAATGTCCCATTCAAGATTTTATATTTTCACGGTTACTTGGCGTTTTTCTTGAACTTTTTGCGGATCTTAATAAAGAACCGTATAATTTATTTTTCCGCCAAGCACTCTTAATACAATTGAAGAATTATACCCACCTAATTAACACTTTATTTTACTATTTTCCTCTTTGTGATGTTTATGAACTTCTCTGGAATTCTAGATCAACTCATAGTTGTGTTGGAGGCCACAAATATGCAAATGATTTTGTATTTTTGGACACAATTTAGAGTAGGTACCTACCTATACCTACCAAGTTATTTATTATAATATTTCAATTAATATGAGTAGGTAACTCATGATCCAATAGTCCTCCACATAGAAAACCGTTTTATCTGATATTATGTTGCTTTTACGTCGTAATCTCATCTTTATAAGAGAATATGAAAATTTCAATGTACCTATTTATAAATATTTGTGATACCCTATCGAAAGATAGAATAAAGGAATATAATTAGTTTAAAGTGTATGACGCACAAGGTGCAGAACGTGTCTTCTGTTGTGTTTGCTTCGTGTTTAAATATTGCTTTGTCTTTTAAAAATGTAGCTGACCGGTCTGGATTATTCCCGCATTGAAAGTTGTGCGATATCTTCTCCGAGCAAAAACCTTGTTCACATGTCGTTATAAGACGGAGGGATGTGACGTGTGACGTAGTGATCCTTGTTGGGAGGCTGTTGTTATCGTAAAACTTTCGGCCAGAGCGATAACTGATACTCGTCTTCCTACATCATTGCGTGTACGTATTGTATGCCCGCACGTATTAACCCTGGATTACGAACCTTTGTTGAAACAGAAATTAATATTGCCGTGTTTTGAAGAAAGACAAACACTCCCGGGTTTCCAATAACCTAACATTAACATTTCAACAAACTAACATAATTTAAAGTAGGTACCTACCTATACCTACCAAGTTATTTGTTATGATATTTTTGTTCTAATTCTAGACCCGTACAAATCCAAATCAGTTCAGTAATTTTCGGATCATGTAAATAACGAGTAAGTAATCATAATTTAAGCATAATATGCTTATTTGAATATACATATTATCTTTTATAATTAATTTTTATTTTGTATTACACGAATATAAATTTAAAGAGTTTCTTTTAAAGTTAATTGTGATAATAACTTAATTTAACTTTACTGTATTTTATGCTTTATTATTTGTGTTATACTGTGGTTTTAAATTTATGTTGTGATCTTTATGTAAAAGCCCAGTAGGGCGTTGATAAATATATAGATATTTGAAAAACTCCTTCTACGCTACCATTGTTCAAAATTGGAGGACTTTGATATCAGAGGAATTGAACCCACGACGTCTGTGTTAGATATATACACATTTGTCTACTCGGCTACTAACCGGTCTGTGTACTGTGTCTGTGTGTTTTTTTTTGTAATCTCATTCGGCATCTCAGTAGGTAGGTACTAAATATTGACGCTTTTCTCGTGAATCGGGCTAACGGACTATAAACAGATAAAAAACAAAAGAGACGTTGCAGAAATAATGAAATGCACAAATTCTAACAATAATAATTTTTCATAATTAGATATGTTGTGTATTATCCTGCTTTGTGTTATGTTAGTTGTATATGACTTTTAATATTAGGTGTCAGTAATTTTATTATTTACACACGATTTTTCCGATAGTTTTATTATTTTATTTATTTTTTTAACACTGTTTAAAATAACTGGATTCACTAAACCTAAATTATTTTTTAATCTAAATACCAATTACTATATAGGCACATTTTTTGTATGCAATTCTCCAAAAGTCCGTTCTATGAATTTATTATTATTTTTTAATGCTTAGCCTAATCGACGAAGATTTGCAATATGCTCATTAAAATAAGGTTCGTTATACAGGGTTAATGTTTACAATGTAAGTCCTTTTTGAATTGATTGTCTTGATGTTGGAAACACGGTGCCAAAATGCTAAAGCAAAATCTTTTCATATAGGTGTTTTAACGTATCGGATGATTATCGTCATCATTTTTTTCTTTTGACACATTAACAACGTGAACGTGTGTTGGATGAAAGGAATGCCTTGACATTAACTTAAGAGGAAGCTACAAGCCAAAAATGAGTATTTTCTTGGTATTCCTTATATCGTAGGTAATAGACATTAAAATCGCTTGACAAACGGAGTCTAGAAACGTTCGATTTCAAGCACAAAACTGATTTTTATTTATTTTGTTAATAATTTTATAAGAAAGCAAAAAGTTAATCAAGTGAAACTGTCGCAGATAATCTTAGCTATAATACTGTATTTTTAAAAAGTTGTTTTTTATGCGTTCATACATTTCTATTGAAAAAAAAAAAAAATTAGTACTTTACATTTTTATTTTTTATTGAGTAATTTATTTTTTTATTTGTATTCTACTAAAGCGAAACGATATGAAAACCTTCAATTTATCTAAAGCATATTTTTTGGTATTCATAATGTACACCAATTCGTTATAAAGATTAATCAAAATAGTGATTTGGCACTAAGCTTCGCCTTAATTTGGAATTCGGGCTTATAAATTTAAGTAATATTGCATATGGTTTTCATTAAGCCTAAACGGGTCCTTTATTATAATAGAATTATTTTATTGGCTATGCTCTTATTAATTCTCTGCGTCAAGCCATTTATCGTCGATATAGCTAGTAATTATTGAGCCATTAAATGATTGACTTGTATACGAAAGTGAAGTTCTTATTGTAATTCTTCCATAATATAAAAAAAATATATATATAAGTTAATAACTTTAGTTCCCAGCTTCACCGAAATTTACACTCTTTTAAAATACATCTGCGAATGAATGAATGCAAATCTGGGAAGCGGAAATCAACCCACTTCCCGAAATAACCTTATCTTACCTTACATATGCAATATTATAGCGCCCTTCGTGGCAGCAGGACGCGTCCTAACGCGTCCTACAACCGCTTTGTGTTTTTTTAGTATTTTCAAGGGAAATGAGGCAACATCCCTTTGAAATTATTTTTAAAATCAATCAATCAACATTTGAACTTAAATAAAAATAAACTTTATAATTATTAGAACTTTATAATATGTGATTTGAGTGCAGTGTTTTAAAAGTGAATAATCGGACATTTGCTCAAAAATAGTGGACATTCGAAACGAACGGCGATCGGTAAATGCACTCCAGATGTTTTCAACGTAATTCTCGGAAACTGGGGAAGATTGGACCCTGGCAAGTTTTTTACTAAGCCCAGGGTAATTTATTAACCGTCGATTTTTATTGCGGGCAGAATGCTCCACTTCAACAATTACCAGGAACAGGATTACATATAGATAAATGATGGACTTGCCGAACGCCACAGCGGTGCTGCCAGGGTCTCTTATCCATGTGAGGTGTCAGCGCTTTATTATTAGCAGCAGATACATACCTGGACGCTGTTGTTGGATGCGGTGGACTCTCTTGCTGCAGCAGCTGGTCCAATTCCTTCACCACCTAGGATTCTTGCTGCAGAGTCTCCATCTTCTATCTTCGTGTCACCTGTTCCTATACTTCATTTTACTTAACTTAACTTCACTCTATTTTTGTAATATTTATATTTTTTTGTAATACCTGCATCAACTGTAAAGCGCCCCTGAGGTGATATCCCACAAAAGCGGCGCTATACAAATTATCCAATAAATAAATAAATAAATAAAAATTATCTGTTCGAATATGATTTAAGATTTTCACGGCGAAAAGTATTTTTGTTATTTGTTTTTGGGGTGTTATGCCGTGTTTCGCTAACTCCTTCGTTAGCCAACGAACGTTTCGGACAGCATTGCAGTGTCCATCATCAGGGCAGATGTTTTATAAAATAAATGTTTTAATAAAATGTTTTATAAAATAAAAGTTTTATAAATGTTGGCTAAAGAAGGAGTTAGCGCAACACGGCATAACACCCCCAAAACAAATAACAAAAATTATCTGATCGAGCTGATATTCGGCAGATAGACTCCTTGTCGATGCATTCTATCAACTTTTGGTGGCAACCACATACACACTTACAATCGGAGGACATTACAGCCGTTAGTATAATATACGAAACAAATGTCGGTCCTATTTGGCGAGGTTTGTCGAATTGTCGACACCAGATCCTCGGTAGGAAATTTCAATCCTCAGTAAATCCATTACATATTTATAATGCCCGACACACAAAGTGATGCAAGTTACATTAGAGTCTAATGATTAGACCAAACCCACTTTGTGAGTTGTGAGCACCATTTGAACAGATTTCTGATTTAAATTACATCAAGGTTTTTCACATTCAGTACGTGATTTTGTTCATAGGTTAACATGGCTTTTTTCATTACAATTCTTGGATTTATTGCGATTCAGCAGTTTACTACGTGCACGCTCCTTGCGAAGTTCACACCTATCTACATAGGTACCTACACGTGAAAGCGTGCTGTATTTTTCATTGGCGATAAAAATAACAACTTAAAATTGTGCGTAAAGAAATAATGATCGCGTTGCCATATTCTTTGTGGTTTTTTTTTAATTTTAATTTTTTTTAATTTAAACACGTTTCCTACATAATATGCGTTTGCGTATTTTTTAATGAAGAAGTATTGTTCACATATTAACTTCTTATAAGTACCTACATAAAATGAAATAATATAAATTCACCTTTGCTCTCTCCAGAATTTGAAATAATGGCCTAGAACGTTTAGAAACGCGTAAAAAATATATATTCCTCGATAAGGTATATTTGCACCTCGTTCTAGAGTGGAAGATACTCGCAGTATGTAGCTTAAATGGCTTTGGCTATGTTAACATGTTAGATACTTCTAACTATCTCCTTATTTATCCCCAACCCCTTTACCTTCAGCCGCACAATATTTCCCAAGGGGGGGAGGGGGATTCTCGTGATTCCAAATCTGAAATTCATAAATGTATTTTATATATGACATATTATCGTTGAAATTTATTTATACATTTTACATGTAATTTTTATTAGACGTTTCTACTAGTGTAAAAATATTTAAAAAAATATTTTGCTCTTTGCCAATCAATAATAGAATATGGAATTATTGCTTGGGGAGGAGCAACAAACTCGGCTATCGATTATATAGAAACCGCACAGAAAACAATCTTAAAGGTAATACTAAAAAAAACATAGACTGACTGATACAGACCAAATATTCAATAGTTGTGACGTACTAGATATACGCCAATTAAACGTTCAAACACTACTAAACTACATTTTTGGCCAAAAAAACAAATTTCAACAAACACAAAATACCACAAACAGACCAGTTAGATAAGCGTACAAAGAAAACATAAAAACTCCGACGGTAAATACAATCTTTGGACAAAGACACAATTCCATGCCATAAAAGCATATAACAATCTAATACTTGAAAATAAAATTGAGGAAAACCAAAATAAATTCAGACACAAAATTACAAAATGGATTAAAGAACAAAAAAGACAATATTACCAAAATTTCATAATATAAAATAATAAAACCTACACGTAACACGCAAAACCAATATAAAATATACATCACTCACAAACACACGACATATAATATAAAAATACCGATTTTAACTTTATTTCATTTTATTTAAATTTTGATTTTACTTTAATTTTAAATCTATATTTTTAGTTTAAATTTATCTTAATATTATGTTTTTTTTTCTTCACGATCATTATATATATTTTCTTTAAATGTATTACATATATATTTTTTGTATCAAAAAATGGAGGCCTCTGCATGAGGTAAGCCACCCAGTGAGGCCAACCTTACTGGATTGTAATATAAAATGTAAAGTATTGTACCTACCAAAATAAATAAATAAATTTTTCTTATGTGATCTTTTATTTATTTTTGTTTATTTACTTTTTCATTATTTTTTTCCGTAGATACCTTAGGTTCCTGCTATCACTGGTTGGTTGTGTTCTGCACATCGCACAACTATTGTGTAACAAAAATGTATTATTATTTTTTTATAAATTAAATCGATACAACTCCATCTACAAAATCAATCATCAACACGATTAGCATTTGGCCTTACGAAAAAGTGTTTTTTTACTAAAAGTGTAATTTACTTAAAACGTTCATTTTATAATTGAATTTATCCTTCGCGCGAGATATACGATGACTGTTATTTCATTTCAGGTATCTTGTAAGTGCCAAATCGGTGCCTCGCACATTCATATTCGTGAAAGAAATAAAAAGTAACGTTTCCGTCCATTCGAGGATGGCTCGCAAATAAAAAGTCCTTCGAAAAAGTAAATTGGGCTCGTAATACGACGACAATTATTATTATTACTGTGGCCGGGGTCAAGAAAATGTTACCGATGCCTGTAAAAGTGTGAAGAGTTATGGTCTCATTCTAGGGCTATCAAAGATCGAAGTTCTAGAGACGAGATCGTTAACATTTGGTCTCCGATAAATAATGTGGCCCTGTTGGCCGGGACTCGCGTTATGGGTCTGTTAAACGGTAACGTGTGGTAGCGTTCCTACTGTGTAATATTCAGGTGTGGGCGTGCTAAGTGCCCGAGTGTGCGACTCTTTCTCGGGCACTTGTGGCAAACCCTCGAGTGTCGGAGGGGTCTTTTGGACATCTTGTCGGAAATGATTCCATGAGATTTTGTATGAAAAAGATCGATGCCTGTTTCACCTTACCGTGCTATAAGTTTTAATAAGGTATCATTTTGGTAATGCCATGTGAGAAACTTTAATTTCTATTGTGGAGAAATTGCTTCCAGAAGAAAACTGCAAACTGCCAGAACATCTTTCACCGTTCAGGAGTGGTTTTTTCTGCTTCAGCACATCAGTTTGGAGTATTGTTTAGACTAGTTGAAGGCCCCCGCGTTGTCCGGGCTTTACACAGAGTTTTTAGAAAATATTGCACAGCATGGCAAGAGGCGGTATTGAATAAAGTTTCTAAAACAGTCGAAATATTAAAATTCACAGCTTTTTATGGGAGTATGTTTTAAATGAAAGTGTAGATCGTAATCGTAAAAATAACGTTTTTTATATTTTATGCATATGAATTATTACTCTGATATCAATTATGTTTATATTTTTGTATAAATAAATTTATTGTAAAAAAATAATAAATAATTACTCCCTGTACCTAAATGTATCTTGAAATCTTTTTTTGTGTAAATATCTTCCCAAATATTAGGAATGTCAATATAACATATTTTATACTGTTATTGGATAATTTATTAATCTGTCTTACAATACTAAATTTAAATTTAATTTAATCATTAAAACAAATCAATTGGTGACAGTACTTTTCCTCTTATTTTGATCGTCAAGTGTGCATACTTTGGTCAATCCTGCTTATAGGGGGTGGTAAAACGGGGTGGAGGTGTGGTTTTTCAAAAAGTAATGTAGATTTTCAATTTGGGATAGTATGGGCGGTTATGAACCCTTATTCCCTATTGGATAACCAACACCCCTGGTCACCCCAAGTGGTTTGTTACGTTTAGTGACAGCAGGGGTTCCCGGGTTCATGGGATGAGGTGTGTTCAGTTCTTAGCCGCGGTGCGCCTGCATGTCAGCTGTGTAGCGGGCCAAATCGGGAGTAGCCGGTTTTGAAAGACCTCTCCAGCTGCTCTCTCGACCCATCGTCTTGCACCGCAGGGGGAGGGATGGATTCATACGTCTGTCACTTCTGAACATACTGACCCCAAGATTTCTACCTACCCCTCATAGTTCTTTCCTTCCCAGAACTTCCTCTCCTTCCTTTCCATCTTGAGTATTGCGAAGGTTGTGATTTAGGCAATCCCTCGAGTTGGCCAGGCAGGTAAAAATGGTCTACCTGTCGTCTGGTATTGGCTATGTCCTTGGTATATTCAAATAAGATTCCCATCTTATTCGAATGGGGCGGCCGCTATGCGGCGGGAGGCCTCGGCACAACAATTTACGTGCCCTAGCTCTAGGAGTGTTGGATTTGTTCTGGCGGGTCACGGGTCATGGCCGCGGGGTAGTTTGTGCCGCGTTCCAGCGCGACTGGCGCCGTGTTTGCGGCACATGTTTTGGTGGTAGGGTTTTCTCCAGCATTACGGCAGTCCGTAACTATGGCTTATTTGCGTTACGTACCAATATGTATATAAGATTATAGGTACATAATAAATATATCTCTCAAAAACGGGTGTCACTAGCAAACAAACATTGCTCTAATTTTGTTTTAGTTATTACAGCGTAAAAGTATAAATCGTAATCTATGGGTAACTTTTACCCAAGTTTCCACCTTTCGGCTTAGCCAGAAGTAGGAGCGGGTCCACATAGCCCAGGCTCGTTGTTAGCCCGGGATTTATGATGACCCCCTGTCACATATTTTTCATCTCGCCTTTGCTTGTTTGATTCTGAAATTGTCCCACTGGATTGAGAGAAGCCAAATCTATTATCGAGCCATATCTGCGCCAATGTCCACCGAACACGAATGTGCAATGCTATATTGTCGAATAAACTGTAGAATTTGAATTACGCTATGAATATTATTATGAGTTATTTTATAAGTCGGGTTATGCAATTATCAAGAAATATTTTCAAATAAAATTATAAGTAAAATGTTATATTCGAACTCTCGACAAAATAGCCTGCCTACACCGCTATTTAGCCTGCGTGAAGTACCATCACTTTTTCAAAGCTTCAAACGGTTTTTCGTCAAAATTATGGAATTTCTGGTTAGTATCTAATTATTTAGATGGAATTATGATTTCTACAAATAATTCAACACTCCTCGCAAACCAACACTAAACCAGTATTAATTCTGACATACACCAGCACAAAACACGATCACAAAATCAAATACACTTATCGTCATCTACTTACACGACTAAATTTGGAATTAACTCCTTACAATACAATGCACATAAGCAATACAACGCATTACCTAGTAATCTAAAACTTCCGGCAACGAACAAAAAAGCATTGGCAAAAGCTCTTAAAAGCTATTTCCTCAGCAGTTTTATTAATGACTAACACAATCTTTCTTAGGAACTCCATAATAACATCTGAGTTTATTTATTTTAATGTACTTATCTTGTCTTGTCTTTAATCTAATGTTGTCTTTCCCGAAATGAGATTTGTAAACTCACTGGGAATAATACATTATAACTTTGTTATTATTTTGTAATTTACTATCTTGTAATAAATAAATAAATGTGAAAGTGATTTATAAATGTGAAGTGACCGGTCGGTGGCCGAGTTGACATCGCGTTTGGGTCCCACCCAGGCGTAGTGTGTTCAATTCCTCGGCTGGTTAAGTCCTCCATCACAACACGAGCAACATTTTCAGCTTATTGTGGTGGTAGTAGGAGATTTTCAAATATTGTCAGGTTATTCGTAACCCGGGAATGTTTGTCTTTCTTTAAAAAAAAAAAAAAAAAAATATATATATATATATATATATATATATATATTTTACGCCAGTTAATTTGACGAAATTTTGCACACGTGTCTTTCAAAGTAGGAGGTAGGTCATTGTCTACACGAGATTTTGAAAAACCACCCCCAACCCCTTTCCCCTCCCATAAAGCAGAATTTTGATACTACTTGATGAAATTTTGTACACTTCACGTTTAAAATAAGAGGAAAATAACTGTTTACATCTGGTTTTTTAATAGTCTGAGTAAAGCCCGGGCAACATTATTTAATAAAGATTCACTATTGATTGTCAGAGAACACAGTGTTTGATAATATATAATACATGCAAGTGGATGAAAGAAGAAAATTGTAGACATCCGCTAGATGCCTCCACCACGTTTTTGATTTATAAACAAACGAGCTGCTCCGGTGTAGACCATGTTAACTGACAAAAACAAGTTTGGAGATATAGCATTTTGAATGTTTGGATGCATAAAAATAACATAATTCATAATAAATGAGTCTTTTTTTCTATCAAACTTTTATTGTAAGGCAATACAAAGTTATGTTCGTTGCAGTAATATGATTTGAAACAAAATAGTTAAATTTGAAAAATTGGAAAAAAAATGGCTTACCATTCTTTACATGAACACACGAACCAATTTATGGTCTATAAATAATATACGGTAAGTATATTGAAAACGAAATTAATGTTAGTTCAAAAACGATATTTTTTTTCATCCACGATTTCAAACAGGATCCTCTGGAATCACAAAAGATGTAATCTATTGATAACATGACATGCCATGAAATAACAACAATTTCAGATAAACAATGGCATGTGCATGTAGATATTATTAAAAGCCTTTGAAAAAATCAATTAAAGTTTTAGCGTGTAAAACATGTTAAATGAAAACACTTAACATGCTTGACATTAAACAGTTTAGAAATGCATCAAAATCTTATCGAAGAGATTGGGTTAGTTTTCGACAGAAAATGTGAGATCTGCTACACTGTCATCACTGTCAAAAGAATCCACAGAATTTACAATGCTTGCATTTCATCCATTAATTGTGATGACAGAACATGGCATGTGTTGGCCATCCTCCATCTTGCATCACTTACCATTATTTACTTGAAACAGTGTGTCGGATACCATAGACGCATAGACTACATTTTTTTATTTTATTTTTTTTTATTTTATATTTGAAAAAAATATTTTTTTACATGCACAAGTATACAGGATATAAACAAGATATAAAACAATAGAAATTAAAGTAGCCTTTCCTCACCATAAAGAGACAATGCTCTTGTGTTTGGTGAGGGAATTCTAGTTCAATTATATATATGTTAGTATTAAGGTAAATAAATTATAAAGAAACAACACAAGATTTAAACAATATTACTTCTAGATGTAAGTAGTGAACGTATTTTGGACTTATAATAGTTTAAGGTAATTTTTTAATTTAAGGTGAAATTCCTGAATATTTTCGATATTTTTGAAGTGAAACTTCTTTAGGCGCGTAATGTTCGGGGACGGAGTAAAACCGAGTCAGGATCGACACGAAAATGCGGGTACCCCCACCACCGCTCACCGTTCACTGTCCCTCTCTCAACATATGCGCTTGTTGAGGTGGGGGAGCCGCTCACGAACGTTCTCTCTCTTCGCTTCTTTCCTCTCTCTCAGACACCAGCGAACTGCGCCACGCCAAGCATCAGCTGCTTGGTTAGTATACTGCGTCGTGAGTGTAATACGAGTGAAATACGTAATTGATTGTGGTTCATACGGTTAATTTGAAAATAGAGAGAGAGGAATAAATTAAATTTGAAAATAGAGAGAGAGGAATACTAGAAGTTTCACTTCTGTCTTGCGTAGGCTTGACACACCCACTTTTTTTAAATTTAATGGAAGGTTATTAAAATAAATTATGCCTAGATAAAGATAGGTATTTTGAATGAGCTTAGTGTTAAATTTTTGGATTTTAATAGTTTTCACATATCTCAAATCGTCCGTTAAACCTGTGCTAGTATCCAACCAACTTCTTTTTCTTGACTTCTTTTATTTTTGTAGACAACAAGAAAGCTTAACACGGCGCAGACACTATCGAAAGCATGTAGTTTTAACGTAATATCATTTCACATTACTCTAATTTTATTCATGTGTTATAATTCATATCATTCTAATTTGATTGACGATGGCGTGCATCTATTATAACCTCACTCGCCACTTTTGACTTGCGGAGTCTTGCGGAGGATGGAAAATGCGTTTTATTGCGTACCGCACAGAGGCAATAATCCCGCGCAATCATCAATTTGTAAGCTTAAAATTAAATTACAAATTGATATATTATGGAATAATAATACAATTGAATCATCTCATTTGGGTCAACGCGCTAACTCCTAGTGTTGGATTAATATGTTTAAATGTTTGTCGTAATTGTAACCGGAGTACTTACAGTTCCAGTAACAATTGTTGACGGAATGAGCTCTGTTAAAACAAAGAGGTGTCGGGCTCTATGGCCGTGCGCAGTGCGCAGTGCGCACCACGGGGCGTGGGCGCCTGTCACCCCCCCGGGATATTTATGGGTAGGGGACCCGACTTGCAACACCACTGATTGCGTCATTAATATAGAGGGAGTATTTATTATTCAATATTACCAAAATGTCATAGCATAAAATAAAAATAAAACCTACACGTAACACACAAAACCAACATAAACACACATCACTCACAAACACACAAGATTATTTTCATTGTATTATTTTTTAATTTTAAATGTATTATTATGTATTTCGTATTTTTAATTTTAAATTTATTATTTTCTTTTCAAATTTATTATCTTCTCTTTAAATGTAATATGTAGATTAGATTTTCATATTATAAAATGAAGGCCTCAGCACGGGCAAGCCACCCAGTGAGGCCTACATTACTGGAAAACATAAATTGTAACAAAATAATGTCCCAAATAAAATAATAAAAAAAAAATTATGAATGCACCAATTTAAAAAATATATTCATTTATTGCGTTAACTCACAAAATGGTATTTATCGCAAGATGTAAAAGTTGGATTATATTTTTTTTTAAAGTGTAAAATTTTCTATGCCTACCGCACGGAGAAAACTTACTTAGGTATATAAAATATTGCTAATTTCTGAAAAATCTGGTCAAATTTTTCGTATTCCTGTCAAAAACGGGACTGCAGCCCGGCGAATGAATCAACAGATTTCCTAACAAAATCTCAGTAAAATACGAATGTTACTCATTTTTTCGTCACCGTCAAACGTGTGCAGATGAAACTAGTTTTTTTAAGTACCATGTTTTTGGACTGTCTGTTCATATTCGTTAAGCCATTTCCAGGTGATAAGTATTATAATTTAAAATATTCCAATCCATAAATTTGAGTACAGTAATTGCTTAAAGCTCGCAATAAAATAAATTCTAAATCAACTATCATAAAGTTAGTCCGATAACAATCTACACGCTTAAAGTTTTTTCTTAAATTACTTACCTAAATTTTTCTCGATATTGCAGGATATAAACTGCTATATTATGCCACAAAAGCAAAATACGTCATATTACTCATATTCCAAACACGACTATAACTAATGGACTATTAAATTTGGTTAGTTTTTAGATTTTCACGGCCAAAAGCATTTTGACAATCAACAATTACACAGCTTCGGATCTACCGGATCTGCCCTGATGATGGACACTGCAACGCTGTCCGAAACGTCGGCTAAAGGAGTTAGCGCAACACGGCATAACACCCCAAAAACAAACAACAAAAATGGACTATTTAATTTAATTTTTAAAAGCGCAGTGTGGCAAACTACAATATTTTTTTTATTTTTATATTTACTCCACACAGGAGGCCCTGAAGAAAATAATTTCCCTCGGGGCCTATGTCATCTTTGGGGATGCTGTGTGGAGGGTCTTTTTTTGGAGAGGAAGGAGTGAACATGGGTCTTGAAGAGTCCCATGTTGTAGGAGGGAGGAAACACAGAGGCCGGCAGTTCGTTCCACAGTCGAGCTGTTGAACTTAAGAACGAATCGTAGAAGCGACCCGTTCTCATGTGACAAGTGTCAACTGTGTACAAATGTTGGGCGCGCGTTTGGCGTGTATCCCGACTACGCACCGGTGCCGAAGGGATCAATGACGCTAGTTCCTCAGAGCATCTTCCATTGTAATACCGATAGAACAAGGACAGCATACCTACCTGACGCCTGTGCTCTAAAGATTGCAGTCCGTTTGTTAAGATTGGGGAATCTATCAAACGGACCGCCCGTTTCTGCACAGAGTCAAGGGTTTTTTTCAGGTATTTTGGGGCTCCAGACCAGAGGTGGCTGCCAAATTCGACAGTAGGGCGCACTTGCGATTTGTACAGGGTGAGCAGTTGTGTACTATTAAAGTATCTGCGGGCCCTGTACAGTACGCCCAGCTTCTGAGAGGCCAACTTTACTCTGGCTTCGATGGAGCCCCCGTACCTGAGCTGGTCACTTATAGTTACACCAAGCATATCAATGAAAGGCCTGTTCGGAAGATTGCTTCCGTTGAAGGAGACTAGATTATCATTTGGATCCCTTTTAGACGTAATCAGACAGGATTGGGTCTTTGAAACATTAAATTCGACGAGATTATTTTTACCCCAGGAGGAAATACTCTCGAGATAACCGTCCATTCTCTGCTTCAAAGCCCTCCGAGCCGTTGGAGTTTGTGTGCCCTTTGGGGGCTTGTCAAACAAAAAGCTATCATGAACTGTACTGTCATCCGCGTAACAATGAATCGGTGCACATGTCAAAAGGTCATTGATGTGCAACAAAAACAAAGTCGGAGACAGAACCGATCCCTGTGGGACGCCAGCATTTATGGAGTGCGAAGAAGAGGTGAAACCGTCAGCAACCGCCTGAATCGACCTATCCCTTAAAAAGTCAGCAATCCACGTACACAGGGATGCGGGAAGTCCGTAAGAATGCAATTTGTTGACAAGTCCTCGGTGCCAGACCCGGTCAAAGGCCTTGAATATGTCTAGTGCGACCGTTTGGGTCTCACCGTGACGTTCCAGGCACCGCCCCCAAACATGCGTCACATACGCGAGAAGATCACCGCACGAGCGGTTCCGCCGGAATCCGTATTGACGGTCGTTGATAATTTTGTTCTTCTCGAGGTATGTGAGCAGTTTGTCGTTGATCACACGTTCCATCACTTTGGACAGAACTGATGTGATCGCTATGGGGCGGTAGTTGGCCGGGTTGGAGCGGTCACCTTTCTTGGGAATAGGGTGAATTACCGCTTTTTTCCAACCAGAGGGCACAGTGCCACACTTCAGGGACATTTTGAAGAGCTTTGTCAAAACTGGAACTATTTCCGCAGCACACCTCTGCAATACCAGGGCAGGTATTCCATCAGGTCCACTAGCTTTGTTAACATCGAGCCCCCGTATGACGTGGAGTACATCCCGATGCCGGATCCTCAGCTTTTTCATATAGAAGCCGCAGTGAGGAACCGACGGCGGAACAGCACCCCCGTCGTCGAGGGTCGAGTTTTCCGCAAACATTTTCCCTAATAAGTTAGCCTTTTCGGTGGCGGTGTTTGCTAGTGAGCCGTCAGGTCTGGTAAGAGGTGGCAAACTGGGTTTGCAAAAATTTCGACCTATTGAGCCCGCAAGCGACCAGAATGCTCTGCTGCCATGCGGGCAGGCAGCCAGCTTTTTGCTGATCTGCAGGTCGTGTTCGAATTTTGACCTATTGATGAATATACAAGATATTTACATTTTCTCATAATTTTTAGTACGGGTTTTTCACGGAATTTGAACAATTCATCAACTTTCAAGTTAAAGTTCAAGTTCTGTTATTATTTAATGGGACCATTATTTCACACTACTTAGATAATAACAAAACTTTAATGGACTTTTACAGGACTTTAGTATTAATTTTTATGAATTGTTCACGTTCTGTGAAACTGGCCTTTATAAAAGTTCATAATATGCATATACATATCAGAAACAATTTGACACATATTAATATAATTATATTTGGATGATTTGTATAACGCCGTTTTTGTGCAAAATCACCTCAAGGGCAGAGTATGCATTAATTGAGTCAATAATAACAACTGTATATTATACTTCATTATGTATATTATACCTACATAATCATAAATGCATATCTGGTTCAATCGTATTCCTGGTTAAGTCATCCATCATCATCATCACCAATAAATTAAAATATAGTCGAGCTGTCCATTGCGTTGGGTTCCTACAGGCATATCTGGTTCAATCGTATTCCTTGTTAAGTCATCCATCATCATCATCACCAACATTTTCAACTTATTGTGATGGTAATGTGGGAAAATAATTTTTTTCAGATTATTTGAGAAGTCTTATTTTTATTTTTTATGTGAATACCGCAAGAGTCCCAACTGCTCCCAACCATCTAGAGCCAGCGAGATAATGGCGTCCCCGGTAATTGGGGTATGTTATAAGCCTGAAGGTAGTGGGGATGAGAAGGAGAAAGGGGAAGAGGAAGGTGGGAGAAGTCTTCTTAATATCTTCTAAAGCAAAAAACATTTAAATGAATACTTTGCGTTCTCTTGTAGGGGAAGGTGTTATAAAATCTGTTCTCATGACATTCTCTTGTATAGGAAGGGGTTAAAAAGTATGTTCTCGTGACATCTCTATTGAATGCATTATGTAGATGTCTGTTGTCATCCGTTCGCGGCATTCAGAGTTATTCTTCCCTGTCAATCTAAGGTCAGCGCAAGTTGCGGGGTATGCAAATTATACCTCAGTGATTTCATCCATCGATTTTTCAGCCAACCAGACATGCGGATTATCATTTTTCTGACGCATTGTCTGGGCAAGAACTCGGTTGAACTTACACCTGTCGTCTGCGTTCAATTTATATTAGTTTATGGACTGTAAAAATCTATTGTATTGCAGAATATTTTGCATTAATACCGGTTAAAATATTATATAATATTGATTTTTATTGTATTTTATGTTAAAATGAAAAATAGTCAAAGTAAATATTTTATTTTATTCTTCTAGAGTTTTCTGATTTGCTTAAGTCAGTATATTTTATCCGTTTTATTTTTTAAAAGTCGATCTCACGTGGTTAAATGATTTTTTTTACATTATCTGCACACAAGTAGTCTACCAGGAAAATATTTTCCCTCAAGGCCTATGTCATCTTTAAGGATGCAGTGTAGAGGGTCTTTTTAAGGAAAGGGAGGAGAGGAAGTTCTGGGAAGGGTGGGTAGGAATCTGAAGGTTACAGTGTCCAAGATTGACGAACGTCTGAATCCATCCCTTCCACTACAGTTACCCTCATCCCAAATTAATTAATATATAAAGATTAATTTCAATCAATAAGTAATTCTGAAGATTTCCTTGTTACATTTTGATTTATTTGTGATACCTCACAAAATTGCCTCTCGCTGTAGATGTAGCGTGTAAAGCCATAGAAACTAAATCACTCTCGCTTGCGCGGTGTTGTGATGCGGATTGAGGAAGGGTTAAAGGCCGAAGAAAGGGATTTGTAATTACGTCTCCAATATCATATTGGTCATGGAGAGACCCGGATTTATTGAAGGAGACGAATGCTGTCAACTCATGTCAATATGAAACAAAACATTTTCTTCAGAACAGCTTATCTCGTTTGGATGACATATTTCTCCTACCAATGATGCTATTGGATGTTTCAAGTTATCCAATTATAGTTATTTATCAACAAATCTGACAACCTGTTGATTATTGACATTTGAATTAGAGATTTTTGAGGCCACTATCAATTCGGTTTAGGCTTGCATGACCTAATTATGATAATTAATGCGTGACGCTTTCTCTAGTGACTTTACGCGGTTGTTTTACCTAATAGGTTAATCATAACTGACTAACCATCACGCCGTTTCTCTGAAGGGTTAGGCGGAGAGGAAGGACCACCAAAAAACTCGGTCTTGGCATACACAACTCACCTCATTCACATTCATATATCGTCTCGCACATGGAAATAAATGATTCTAAGAAGAAAGTGACAGTATGCTAACTTCCTGGTAGACTACTATTATTAGTCATTCAGAATATATCGAGAACACATGATCCTAATAGATATCATGACAGAATGCTACAATATAAGTATGTCAGTATCAATATTAGTACTTGTATGAACACGTGTTCCGCCGTACTTATAAAATATTTACTTTTGACTGATTATTTTTTAGGAATTCTTTCAATTCGTTCGTAATAGGCCCGCGGTCCATATTTAACAGGAAAACGATTAATTTGACCAGATTTTTAATAAATTAACAGTATTTTTTTTTTTATTGTTATTAAGTTTAATTTGTAGAACTCCATTTTATTTTTTTATTTTTTATATATACAATAATATTATTATTGGGTTTATAAAAACAGTTTATTTTTAAACAAGTTCTGCTGTGTAATTATTATTACGCGTGACAGCTGTTTCGCCCTCTGAAGGCATTATCAAACTGTGGGTAGCCCACTTACAGACGATACATTTATATTATTTCTAGGTAGGTATTTTAATTTCATTTACTGATTTCTTAATTGATTTCTAAGTAAAAATTTAAAATTTATAAAGGTTATTACCCCAGCAAAGTTTCCCCAATTAGTGTAATGTTTAAATTTGACTGAATGTCTTTATGTTAGTTATTCCCAAACGATGACTCATGAGTCCTATGAGACCCTATGAGTCATCGTTTGGGAATAACTAACATAAAGACATTCAGTCAAATTTAAACATTACACTAATTGGGGAAACTTTGCTGGGGTAATAACCATTAATAATTTTTAATATTTTACTTAGAAATCAATTAAGAAATCAGTAAATGAAATTAAAATACCTACCTAGAAATAATATAAATGTATCGTCTGTAAGTGGGCTACCCACAGTTTGATAATGCCTTCAGAGGGCGAAACAGCTGTCACGCGTAATAATAATTACACAGCAGAACTTGTTTAAAAATAAACTGTTTTTATAAACCCAATAATAATATTATTGTATATATAAAAAAAAAAAAAAAAAAAAAAAAAAAAAATTAACAGTATTTCATATTTTTTGTTTTTAATGAGTTTTATTATTCACAATGTACATTTGTTACGTATAAATTTTATTTAATGACACGGACGTGTCGAAACCGGTCGCTAATTAAATAAAATTTATACGTAACAAATGTACATTGTGAATAATAAAACTCATTTAAAACAAAAAATGTCTAGAAATTGTTACATAGTGAATGCCAAAGAAATACAAAAAAAAAGTATTTCATATCATTAAGTTTTCTCCGTGTACGTTCTATTTTGTTTTTCCGACTCTCGACATGGCCCGACTCAAGTATTTGGTTCACTTGATCGTGCCATGTCTTCCTCGGTATAGGTTATGTTAATTACTCACCACGATCAGAAGGACCTTTCACAACCCATCGATAAAGAAGATAGTCTGACGCCGTGATAATCCTTGTTTATATTTCTTTATAATTTTCTAATCTAACATACCATCACATGATGGGGTTGCTTTTGTCTAAAAGTCTGTTAAAGTCATATCATAAAAGTCTGAATGACCATCGATAAGGAACGGAATCAAAATGGCACAATAATCCTGGTTAAGGTTATTTAGAATGTCTCCGTGTGTGGCGCTCTCTAAAGTATTATTTATTTATTTATTCATTTTCGGGAAATCGACAGTTTACGTTTAATCAGTTTGTTCAAGTATTATATAGTAAAATAAAACCAATTATGGATTTCCAAAGGAATATGAATTAAAAAAATCATATAAAACAAAAGATTATATTAAACGAAAAATTTACAAAACAATACATTTATAGCCATGGAGAGAGGTTGTAGATATAAATCAAATCATTTATTGTTTTTGTGTTTAATTCGTAGAACTCCATTTAATTTTTTTTATAAATTTAATTTAGATTAAATTTGATAATATTATTATTAAGTTCTGCAAGTGTTTTAGTTTTTTATTATTGTGACAGCTGTTTCGGCTTACAAGGCCATTTTCAAACTGTGTGGACTATGTTTCAAATGTGGACTAACCACAGTTTGAAAATGGCCTTGTAAGCCGAAACAGCTGTCACAATAATAAAAAACTAAAACACTTGCAGAACTTAATAATAATATTATCAAATTTAATCTAAATTAAATTTATAAAAAAAATAAATCAAATCATAATAGAGATATAAACAATAGAGACATAAACATTATTCACAAACCATCAGAGAAATATTCTTTTATGGACCTCTTGTATTTGGTAAGTTCGCAACTGAAAATATCAACCTTGGATAATACGCTATCGTAATTATTGCATAGTCTGTTCAGGCAAGAATTCTGCTTAGAGTTCGTTTTGCTTTGACCAACCCTGAACAGGACACAAAAGCGTATTGAACGCGCAGGTACATTGAATAGGATCTTGTTTAGCAACTCTGGGCATTGAATATTATTGTTAACTACTTTATACAGGAATACCGCATCCTTATGATGCCTCCGTACACTCAGTGAATCAATTTTAAAGTATGAAGCTGCCTCTGAATAATTATTAAATCTTACAAATGCCTTGTAACAAAGATATTTTAGGAATTTGTTTTGAATTGAACTTGTTATCACGAGCATGGGGAATTTGATTGTTATCTTAAAATGGGAGTTAAAGGGGAGTTGTTTTTATCTTAAAATGAATTTAAGTAATATTATCAAAGCCTCTGAACGACCTTTCACCACCCACTGATAAGGAAGGGAGTCATAACGACATAATAATCCTGGTTAAGGTTATTTAGAATGTCTCCGTGTGTGGCGCTCTCTAAAGCCCCATTACGGATTAATGAGGCGGCCTCCTCGGGGCGGTCGTGTCTAATGTGTTAATTAATTAACAGTCGGCCACGAGGCTGTACATCTTCCTTCTCACTCAGGACAGCCGCTCCTCCCGCGTCAGCCGGCCGGGGCTATTGGCATAGAACAAACAATACTGCGCCGATTAATTAATATGTATTTAAAAAATATAATTATAATTTTTTTCTCCAATACAGGGTGCGGCAGAGAGGACGGACGTTTTTGAGATGGGTAGTACTCTCCCCCTCCGTCTACGAGAGAGGTGGGGGGGGGGGGTGCCGCTTGACTCGTTATTTCCTAGCATTGTTTTACCAGCTGTCGTCATGGAGCCGTGGACGGTGGAGCACCGCGTTTTCGCCTATGATTGTTTCGTCCGAAATAATGAGTCAGTCACCGTCGTACAGCGTGAGTTTCGTCGCCACTTCAACATTCATCGGAATAGAGCTGTTCCCTCTCGAAACACCATCCTTCGTTGGTCTAATCACTTCCGCAGGCGTGGTGAACTGATCAACAGAAGACCAAGAGGAGCTCCGCGAACAGTTCGAACTCCTGAAAATGGGGACATGGGGACACCTCAAGGCTAGAGTATACGAGAACAAGCCCCGAACTCTGGAAGAATTGAAGGACGCAATTCCCGTGGAAGCCCAAGTTGAGAGAGCGATGTTGGAGAGAGTCTACGCGAACTTCCAAGAGCGCCTCCAGCACTGCATCAACGATTTCGGCCACCACATGCCTGATGTGATTTTCCACACTTGACTGTCTCAAATGCTATTTCCTCGCTAACCTGATTCCATCAATAAATTTGTTTTTGAGTAAAAATTAACTATTTTATGATTTTTTTAAAACCGTCCGTCCTCTCTGCCGCACCCTGTATAATAACTTTATTCTCAGTCCTCCTCACTAGGGATTCCTGTTCCGAGGCGATCTGTAGGTTGTTTGTGTTGGTGTTACATCATTTCCAACGAACTTTTCTTTTTTTGTTACGATTTCCTCATCTTCCTGTTCTGTGTCATGTTTCGTTTAGTTTTTGAAATGGTTGCTTGAACAGGATTTGAACAATTCATCAAATTTAAAAGTTAATTTTAAAAGTTATATTGAAGTTCTGTTACTATTTCATGATAGGCTGGTTGTTTAACAGTACTTGAATAACAATAGAATATGCATTTTAACATTGAAATTTGATGCATTAATCAAATTCTGTGAAATATCCCGTCCTAATATCATCTTCGATGATTCAGCATTACTTATTTCCATCACTAGAATACCCCACCGCATAGTGAGCCAATTCATTCGATTGCTCTTCCGTTTTGCCTCCGCTATTGGCGACCATTATTTGCGGGGAGCATTGTCGCCTCGGTCACGAAGTTCAATCCACTCTACACTCCCGGCCCAATGTGGCTTTATTCCTATACTTTATTCATTAAGTAATTCGCAGGGCCTGCTTACTGCTTACCGCTTAATGCCTGCCAACAATGAGGTTTAAATTAAGACTCGAGAGTTATGATTAGTTATGTTAAATACCCTTCAGTGTTCTTACCAATGGTGAGTGTGAATACTCGTGTTGTCTGACGATGTTATGTCTCGCGGATTATGTGAGACATTTGCCAGCATTGAATATACGGAGCCACAAGATAGAAGACTCTTCAAGTATAAATTCAAGTAGAAACAAATAATAAATTCATTAACAAAATCCTCGATTTTGCTGATTAGACCCTTTAGAGAACACCATCCTTTAAGAAAACCATAACAGCCTCCGTGGTCGAGGGGTAAGGCTCTCGACTAGAATCCAGACGGTTGGAAGCAGTTGGGACTCTCTTGTGGTATTGACATAATACATTTAAAAAACAATTATCCGACATCCCAGATTCGAGAACCGAAAAAATCCAAAGAGGATATATCACGTTTCCTGAGGCCCTGATGTTATCTAATTATTTTAAGGCTAACTTTTATAAATTATGGTGTTATTTAAGAACGGCTGCGTGGCCTTTTTCATGCTAAATTTATTTTTGAATTTGAGGCCATAATACTTAATCTTGTCCAACTTACTATGAAATGAAATACAAAATTAATAAGAAAATAAAATATTTAACCCTTTCCGGACGAATCCCGTGCACTGCTCGGCAAGCATATTTAGTCAGAGTGGTCGTAAAACCGAGCGCTGCGCGGGGAAAGTGTCCATTTTAATAAATTTTCTGAAAAATCATCACGTTGCATATGCATCACGTGTTCTGAGGCCCTGATATTTTCTAATTATCTTTAGACTAACTTTTTTAAATGATTCTATTATTTATGAACGGCTGCGTGGCCTTTTTCATACTAAATTTATATTTGGATTTGAGGCCATAATACTTGACAAAACTGAATAATTTATTTAATGTTTTATTCTACAAGTACATCAAATATCTAGTAGGTACGGATATCTAGTACTTTATTTACTTGTGTGTTGAATTATAAAATATAGGCCTTTAAAGAATCAATTTTTCATGCTTTGGCAACTTTGACAATTTTTTCTGAGCTTATTGCAATTATTAAAAAAAATCTTGTTCAATATACTATGTAGTGAAATATAAAATTAATAAGAAAATAAAATATTTAACCCTTTTCGGACGAATCCCGTGCACTGCGCGGCAAGCATATTTAGTCAGAATGGTCGAAAAATCGGAAGTAAATTCTCCCTTAATTACAATGACACCAGATTTGCGAAATCCTTGGAAATGCAAATTACCCAATTTTACGACACATAATCGAAAATACGTATTTTCCCAATACTATTTGAATCTCATATTTTGTCTATTGGTGACCGTCTAGACCTAGACAAATATAATTGTATTCGTCAATTGTGTGGTTAAGTGGAAAAGTTACTTTTAATTGTTACTAAGAGTTTGTGATGTGTTCCAATTGTGCGGGTCAAGGAGGATGCAGATAAACCTTTTTTTTTTGTAAAATATTTGAAAGTCAACCAGGATTGCATCCGGGTACAAAATGAGAACTATTTCATGTGTCTTTCTTTGTTGTTTGTTGTCTCTGTTTTTCTAAATAATATTGAACCCAATTGAGTGTGCCTTGTACATTATATTATCATCACTGTTTCTCTATCCATTATTTCAAATGCTCGTTTAATATGGGGTTCTTTATCAATAATATTGTGTTTTTATTCTATTGTTTTGATCTCCTCCCGAAGTTAGTGCTCTTTACCCCGTTGATACTGCGCCCGTCGTACATGCGCCGTCCATTTATTTTCAAAAAATAATAATGTGATCATCCTAAAAGCTTAGTGACCTACATGGTGAACATAAAGATATTACAGCAAATGCATAAGTAAACGTGTATTAATTTAAAGTTTTAGCTTGTGGAAAATTGCGACCAAACTAACAAAACCTGTAGAATATTCATCGTCCCCAAAAGGTTAAAAAGGACGCTTTTTAGGTCGAAATTTTAAATTTACATAAGAAAAATTTGTATTCCAACGTTGGTCCGTCGCTTGTAATATAAATTTAAGTCCATCAAAATGTTTTTTAATAATTAGTATTTATAATTCTTTTCATTATATTTTAATGCTAGGAAAGGCAACAATGTACCTTTTGATTTAAAAAATAATTAATTAAGTTTTAGTGGATGTTTTGGCCTCCAATCCAAATTTAAGTTTTGTATGAAAAGGCCGCGCCACCGTTCCTCTGAACTTTGTAGTCCTTGTGTCCCATCCATACCTGGAACCTGTTACCGCTGGCGCTGTTTGATCGACGCGCGCCGCCGTACTGCAGAGTGGCGCTTTAGCCATTTAATCTTTCCAGCGTCAATATTATTATTTTTTTACCACTTTTATCTTCGTTATATTTGATAACGTAGTTTACCTTATCCTACATTTTATTTATTCTGTAATAATTAATACTATTCCTCCACACTGTTTGCTACATTCAAAATCGTGAATTCTTTTCTAATTTCTTTTAACAAATATATAGCAAACTATTATTTTCTATTAATATTATTTAACGACACGTACGTGCTGAATGCATAATGCTTCTTTCAGTAGCGTAATAAGCGCCTTCAAGTGGTAATAAAACAAAGAATTCTTACCGTTATGGGTAATAATGTACGCGAAAGTTATTATTCTCAGGATCGCAACAATGAGGCCATTTCCATAATTAATCGGCACGCCTCTGGTTTCGACGTAAGGTTCAGAGAATTCGTATTGGAAAATGAAAAGGGCAGTGATTTATGACCTGATTGGCCACGCGTCAAATCCTTGTGTACTTTCCGCTCACCACTGTTTGACGTGTTTATCACAAAGTATTCACTTCTATGTGCTTAAGGAATTCCAAATTGCAAGGTATTTATGTTTTGAAAGCAGACCCCAGAGGAAACAGAATTTCAGAATAATATATTCAATATTTTTATTGCAAATTTCCCAACTACACTGTGAAAAAGAAGTGTATTGTTTTGATTTTTTTGGTTTTAACTGCAATAAATATCACTAATTTAACAAATTCTTCCTATAAATAATGGGAAAGTTGTGCATTTTGCGGTATATTTTTTGGACCCAAGAGGCTCGTAGTATTTTAATGGCATTTTCTTGAACATTTTGTTTTTTTTTTATTATTGACAGATTTGAGGTATTTTTTAATGCGAGCCTCACTGTATACTCACTTATACCCGTGCTGAGGCCCCCATTTACGATTTTATGTGACAAAATATGTATGTTAATACAATGTTCAGATTTAGACAGTATATATTTAGACTAGTGAGTGTTAGAACGTAATGATATCTTAGTCATTTTTGAACCATCTATATGCAACTACATTGTACCTTATCTATATAATAAAACCACTTTCATTGATTTTAAACTCGAAAACTATAAAATCTTTAGTACGATACCTAATCATAGTTTTTCAGAGAATTATTACTTAGGACGGGTTGTTTCGGAGAATTTGAACAATTCATCAAATATCAACGTTCATTTTCAAGTTCTGTGAAAGATTTTTTAAAGTTCTGTTTTAATTTCAGTTTTGTAAAGCACCTAGCCTATAATGATATAATAACAGAACTTGAATAGGACTTTCACAGAACCCGGAAATGAACGTTGAAATTTGATGAATTGTTCAAATTCTCCGAAACAACCCGTCCTTAGTAAAGTACTTTGAAAAGCAGCTTATCAAAAGTATTATGATATTATTTCTACTATCGTAATACAAACATGTGCATAGTTTGTGGGTCTTAAAATACTGAAATGAAATAAACAGTTCCATTTTATTTTTTATAAATATTCATCGATACATTCTGAATTTATAATTCTTACTATATAAACCCGACAATCTACAAAACGATGTCATTATGAAGAATGATTTTGATTTTTTTTTTATGATTGTTTTTGAAATTTGAAATTGTTTGTGAAAACGGCAGTATCCCGTAATCCTGAAAAATTAACCATTATATACATTTTTGATACTTTTATGGATAAATTCTTAAAGATTTAATTGAGACGAAGCTAACTTCATGTCGAAAATGTCGCGTACTGTCCAAAATGTATTCATTTATAAATCATATACATACAATGTCATCAGAAAGTGTAAACTGAACAGAGACTCTGGAAGGATATAAAAGAAAGTGATACAAGTACATGCAAAACTTACAAGTAGACTTGGGTTAGGTTAATTAAATTAATATTGATTTAAAATATATGATATTATAGCCTTCATATACTATCCTTCCGTGCAGTTTAATAGATCTGCCACACTTCATGTAATCTAGATACAAGTGAATGTTTGAAATACCCAGTCCTAGTATTGTTACATTGAAACATGTTTTTGGAACGAGTAGCTCTCCTAGGGATAGTATATGAAATTCATCGAGGTTAAGTAAATCCGGGCTACCATTTACAATTTTGAACATAAATATTAGTTGGATTTAATTCTTCGATCTCATAGTTTTAATAAATTTAATTCTTTCACAAAATAATTATAGATATGCTTTCAATAGGAATTACAGAGTCTTAAATTATTGAAATTTTTTAAATGATGAACTTATGTTTACAAGAAAAGATTTTTATGCAAAGCACAGAGGATATCAAATTATTATATGCAATAATTATTAGCCTGAAACACAACTGTAAATTGAAAAAATCTTCAGAGAAGAAATAAATGCCGCCCACGGGAATCAATAAGCAATATTTGTTCAATAAAATACTAGTATTTATTGAACTACTTTCCGTTTAAAAATAAGCCAAAAAGGGTAGAAAACATCGCTTTTGTTGCAAAATACCACCGCTTTTGCTGAAAAATAACATCGCTTTTTCGAAAAGTAACGCGAATTTTAAAAATGTCGCGAATTTCGTCAAATTTGCAAGTTCCTATCGACAAGTTATGAACCATCCTCTTCCAAACCATGTAGATAGCATAGATTGGGTCAACCCCGGTCCCGATCTAGGGTACGCGCAGGGTCCGTTTCCCGAGACCGGGGACCGATCTAGGGTACTCACTGGGTCCGCCTCCCGAGACCGGGGCCAGATCTAGGGTACGCGCAGGGTCCGCTTACCGATACTGGGGCCCGATCTAGGGTACGCGCGGGGTCCGCTTACCGAGACCGAGGCCCGATCTATAGTACGCGCGGGGTCCGCTTCCCGAGTCCGAGGCCCGATCTAGGGTACACGCGGGGTCCGCTTCCCGAGTCCGGGGCCCGATCTAGGAGAAGCGCGGGGTCCGCTTCCCGCGACCGGTGTCCGATATCTCGATTCCCGATCATCGAACTTGCGTTCCGTCTTCACGGATCCACATAATGATGATAATTTATTTTCGGGCGCTGGCGCTGTGTGGCTCGATCGCAGACACACAGGAGATAGGTAACGTTAGCCCGCTTGACTCGTATGGCCCTGTACTTGTTGTCCACGAGCGCTCGTTAAGACGAGCTCCGGAGCTAAATCGGAGAGGATGCTGATTATTTGGACGGTATGGTAGTGAGTCAGATTTTTTTATTATTAATATTATTGAAATATTAATAAACAACAAAAAAATTGATGCGTGTAAGAATCGAACTCGTATTCATCCTCCCTGTCTATCCTTGCGGAGACATATATATCCATATATCCCTCTACCCTCTAGTGACCGTTCAAAAACTTTTGCTAAGGGTCATCTTCAAATGTTCCCCTTCTCATCCATCAGAGCCACTCTTCAAGAAACTCACAGCCCTTGATATTCGCCAACTGTATATCAAGATAGCTCTTATCCATATCTGGAAAAATGGATTGATAAACTCTACACAAACGGACATACATACACGCTACTCAAAGCACGGAAAATGCATAATTCCTGTAACAAAAACCACTTTTTCACAAAGGCAATACTCATACATCGCACCTAAAATATTCAACACGTTAAAAAACGACATCAAAACATCAAAAACACTTACTCACTTTGCAACCGGTGTGCATAAATGGATATCTGAAAAGGGGCGAAATTTCTTTAAGGAACATATGAACCTATATCACCAGTAAATAATTTAAATAACTTGTATATTACTAAACAATATATTTCTTTTTCATATTCATCATTAAAAAAAAAATATTTACCACCACTGATATGTTCCTTATACTCTAGTATTTATTACGAAAAATATTGTGACAATAATTCCACATTTGTGTACATATCCTTAGCCGTAGCTCAAACGTGGATTTACACAAAAAGTGCCGATATATATCTATACACCTATGTTACCATAACACGCACATGCAAATCGCTCATCAAGATATAACTTATCCCTACTTTCTTACCAAATAGTACTTTCTTTATATTGTATTTGTATTCTTTTTTTTAGAAATACACTTGTACTTAATGTACTTGTATTTTTACTACACTTTTAATTCTATTTTAATTACACAAATGTACTTGTATTTTTTCTTTTTTTTTTGATACATGCTCCTTGTATTATTTTTAATTCAATAATACGTATTTTCTTTGATATACTTTTTATATTATTTTTAATTTTTCTGTTTTCCACACCTATTTTTTATATTCATATACTTATGTAGATATTTTGCATTATTTTTAATTCCTTTATACTTCATACTTATTTTAGATGTATAAATTATTTTATTTTATTTTTATATTATTTTGTTTTCATTCAACTTATTTTTAATTTGTATTACCTATTATACTTAAAATTGACCACTACAACACGGGCATGTGCCTAGTGTGGTGGCCAAAAATTTACCCGTTTACTGTAATGTATAAACTTTACTGAATAAAGAACATATTAAAAAATATATATATATATATGGTATGATCATTAGTTAATTCATTGTCTGGGCGTAGAGAGTCCTGTTTTAACTCGACCGTTTTGCATTTGGTCTGTCTGTAAAAATATGTGTACGTTCTGTTTCCGTTCTAAGATGGTGACTGTTTTAATGGTTTAGTAAAGATTTTTTTTTTACATTTGAAATCTTCCTGTTTATTTGGACTTTCTTATTAGTTTTTTCAGTATTTATGGTACCTACCTGAAGATTGTTTGATCGTACAATATTTATTTGAGATAGTGTAACGTTACATAGAATATGTGGTTTATAATTAAGTAGGTAGGTATTTTAGTACCTACTTACAAATCTTGCTATTTATTAAACAAAAGAAAATAAGATATGTACATTTTTGAACGCGAGGTATAGTGTTGACAAATCTGCTTACAGATTATTATTTAAAAACAAAATCATTGATATTATTGAATACATAAAAGTTGGAATTGGTGGTATTGTCCTTCTTTATGGTTACATCTGAAATGAGTTGAAGCATCTCGGAGCGGTAGGTATATCAACCTCATTAGTATATCTTTTTTATCTATTTTTTTATTAAATGGTGTAAAAATACCACATCTGCATCCAACGTTTTCAAGCAGGTGGTTCCAAATTTGCGAACTATATAACTAAAATCCTGTCGGTTGTAAATTTTGATTATCAATGTTATACATGAATTTCGCTGCTATAAATGAATATCTGGGACATAAACTTATAAAATAACATCGCAGTATCTAAACCTCAAGCGTCCTTGTTAGCGCTAACTATCGTACACATACATACATTTCGTATACATACATACATTTCGTACATTTGTACATTTGTTGACGCTTACTCATTTCCACAACAAGTTTTCCACCTCGCTGATAATAATACAAAACGTTACGTAACTTTATCTTCTAAAGTTCTTTTATAATTGCATCGGTCAGCGGAGATCCTCGAGACTTGGCCATGTTTATATGTTCGGGGTTAAGTGCTTAAACTCTTGATTTATTCACACTACCTCGTTAATATCCACTTATTTATTGTGTTGTATCCGCTTTACAACCCTTCGCACTCATCGCCTCCTATAATATCCACTTAATTATTGCGTTGTATCCGCTTTACAAACCTTCGCACTCATCGCCCTCTATATTGCGTTGTATCCGCTTAACAACCCTTCGCATTCATCGCCCTCTATATTGCGTTGTATCCGCTTTTGCAACCCTTCGCACTCATCGCCCTCTATCATTATAGCGTGTATCTGATTTACAACCATTCGCACTCATCGCCCTCTATAATTATTGCGTTGTATCCGCTTTACAACCCTTCGCACTCATCGTCCTCTATATTGCGTTGTATCCGCTTTTGCAACCATTTGCACTCATCGCCCTCTATAATTATAGCATTGTATCCGCTTTACAACCATTCGCACTCATCGCCCTCTATAATTAAACTACCTTGGCTATGCCTCTGCTCGAAGCCGATGAGAACGATTTAATGATATCACAAGTTTGGTGAATGTTTCTCAACCATTACCCATCTCCCCCTCCCTATTTACTACCTACCGTTTTCCTAACAACACACACCAACTGGGTTGCTTGTGACTTTCTTTGGGTCTCTTAAACATATTTTGTAGGCTGAAGGAAGTAGGGCAATAGGAGGGTTTGGGAGCACACGAATACACAATAGCACATATCTGATTAGATACTAAACATAGTTAAAGACTTTTCGGTTATGAATGGTGGTCTCTTAACGACGAGTAACTTCGAATCTAGTATTTATATCTGGTTAGGTACTAAACATAGTTACAGTCTTGCAGGTTCTGAATGGTGTTCTATAGTTCCGTGGGTGTTCTATTAACGGAGAGTAATTTCCAACCTAGTATTTCATATTGGGTAGGCACTAAACATGGAGATACATCTATTTTAAATATGGTCTTCAGAAGAGAGCATCTTCCATTCTGGAACGGGGTACAAAAATGTTCTGTTTTAATTCTCAACGTATAAAATCCATAAAAATTTTACTAACCCTCGACAAGTTTTGATACCGTGACCTCTGCGCTTAAAGCTAATTAATAATCTGCCGTGTAGTCGTCAATATTTTTTCTCTTGGTAAAACAACTCTTAAAATACCTCTTTTTTGTCTTGTAATTTTGCCCTTAGAACCCACCTGCCATAAAAATGTATAGTGTGTTATATTAATGAGAAATTAATTTCATCTAAATTAGTTTCTTTTATTACATTATTTATTCAGAAAATAATTAATAGTGTTCCCCATCAATGTTGACTGACCCAAATGATCATGTCCAATAAACTTTCAGTTTTATATCCAGATATCGTGGTTCAATATAGGGTTATTCGTTATTTTGCTAATCTTGTTAAACCAGCTCATGGCCAAGAGACAGATAAATAATAGGGGTAGCTGATTAGAATAAAATATATTTGTTTTTCATGCGAAACTTGTTTTATCCGCGCCTCGCACGGCCTTTGCACGCCCGTGGCTAGTTTGTCAGCCGACGATAAACCACAGAGTTCAAATTCCACGGATGTCTCTAGTATTCAATTTCTTCAAAAATAATTTAACGGAAATCGTAGTTTAATCAAAAATTGTTTTTATATGAAACATTAATTTATTTCTTGAAAAACATTTGGAAACCGTTAGATTTATATTAGTATCTTTTCACTGTGCGTAACGTGTGCCGGAAAGTGAGTAAGCTAGTCCCCGCTGTGGGTTTTGAAGACATTCACATTTCTTTTCACTGTGCGTAACGTGTGCCGGAAAGTGAGTAAGCTAGTCCCCGCTGTGGGTTTTGAACACATTCACATTTCTTTTCACTGTGCGTAACGTGTGCCGGAAAGTGAGTAAGCTAGTCCCCGCTGTGGGTTTTGAAGACATTCACATTTCTTTTCACTGTGCGTAACGTGTGCCGGAAAGTGAGTAAGCTAGTCCCCGCTGTGGGTTTTGAACACATTCACATTTGTCTTGTGATAAAGGGACCCATAGAAATCTTGTCAAGGAGAAAACGGCATGTCGTGTTTTCCTATTTTTTGGTTGATGTAACAAGTCCTCGTGACATCAACTGTCTTGTATCTTGTCTTGCCATGCCGTCTGCATTCTTCATGTAGTTTGAATATATCTGTATTGAAGGGACCAATGTGTGATTAAACAATTAATTTGTGTTTTAATAGAAATACTATCACTTTCTGATCTAACATTAATTATCAAATGAAAAAAACTCTATTAATAAAACAATTTTATATGAAGTATTTGTTTTATTTCATAATCAATAATATAATTTTAAGCGTAAAACTTGAACTCACCTATTTCAAGCGCCTTTTTTTAATTATCGAAGAAAGCACACACTTTGTAGCTTGACATTATATATATATATTATTTATATATATATATATATATATATTTTTTTTTTTTTTTTTTTTTTTTTTTAATTTTATTTTAAACCACTTTATTTGAGTTATATAGGTTTCGGTTGCACTCAACCTTCTTCAGGAATTGTAACTTTTAATCAGAATTAATATAAACCCTGTACATTTTTGATGATTTGCAAGTTTTCCGTTCTCCTTCTAATATCTGTACTGATACGCCAATCAGTTATTATCGGTTCGGACTGAAGCCACATCTCGGATCCTTGCGGGTACCCCGGCATTGTTTACCTTTGCATCTCAGTGTAGAATTACTAACTTCTCGGCAAAACGTGACGTCGAGTGAAAGGAGCGTCATGTAGCGGAGGTCCTGATTCAGTTCTCACCTCACAGATATACAATTCGATAACTAACACTAGTAACAGGGTCAGCTTCAAATATTTTATGCTATTCTAGCACTGTTAGTTAGTAATTAAAAACTTTTTAATTGCTCTGAACTCACTATAAGTGACCAGCTCAGGTACGTGGGCTCCATCGAAGCCAGAGTAAAGTTGGCCTCTCAGAAGCTGGGCGTACTGTACAGGGCCCGCAGATACTTTAATAGTACACAACTGCTGACCCTGTACAAATTGCTAGTGCGCCCTACTGTCGAATTTGGCAGCCATCTCTGGTCCGGAGCCCCAAAATACCTGAAAAAAACCCTTGACTCTGTGCAGAAACGGGCGGTCCGTTTGATAGATTCCCCAATCTTAACAAACGGACTGCAATCTTTAGGGCACAGGCGTCAGGTAGGTATGCTGTCTTGTTCTATCGGTATTACAATGGAAGATGCTCTGAGGAACTTGCGTGATCCCTTCGGCACCGGTGCGTAGTCGGGATATACGCCAAACGCGCGCCCAACATTTATACACGGTTGACATTTGTCACATGAGAACGGGTCGCTTCTACGATTCGTTCTTAAGTTCAACAGCTCGGCTGTGGAACGAGCTGCCGGCCTCTGTGTTTCCTCCCTCCTACAACATGGGACTCTTCAAGACCCATGTTCACTCCTTCCTCTCCACAAAAAGACCCTCCACACAGCATCCCCAAAGATGATATAGGCCCTGAGGGAAATTATTTTCTTCAGGGCCTCCTGTGTGGAGTTAATATAAAAAAAAATTATAGATAGTTTTAGAGTTTGGGAGGCTGGTATGGGTACCCCTTCTTAGATAACCAACACCTCTGCCATAGGTAACCTCAAGTGGTTTGCTACGTTTGGTGACTTAGGCTCGGGGGTTCCCGGGTTCATCGGGCGGCGGATGCACCTGCCCACCAGCTGCGTGGCGGACTGGATCGGGAGAGGCCGGTTGGTCCAGCTGGTCTCTCTCGACCTATCGTCTTGCACCGTAGCGGGAAGGATGGATTTATATTCCCGTAATTCCTAGACACATCTACCCCTAGATTCCTACCTACCCCTCATAACTTTTTCCGTCCCAGAAGTTCCTCTCCGTCCTTTCCTTTAAAATACTCTCCCCAAAGATGAAATAAGCCTTGAGGGAAATTATTAAAAGTTGTTTAAAAAAAATCGTTTATCCATTTCGACAAAATGCTTCCTGGCGTACTGTGGAACTTCGGTTGTCCTTAGTCTATTGCAGACCTCGCATATTTATGTTCCACGTCTTTTTCTGGGGCGATCAACTTTGTCTTTTCAAGGAAATTGCTGTCAACTTGGGCGCTTGCACATTTCCAAGCTACCCCACTGGGAATATTATCTACAAAGAATGTCACTGGTTCAGTGTTGAGAATATCTTTTTGAACGTCCTCTACCTCACCGGGAATATTACCACAAAGAGTGTCACTGGTTCAGTGTTGAGAATATCTTTTTGAACGTCCTCTACCTCACCGGAAATATTACCACAAGGAGTGTCATTGGTTCAGTGTTGAGAATATCTTTTTGAATGTCCTCTACCTCACCGGGAATATTACCACAAAGAGTGTCACTAGTTCAGTGTTGAGAATATCTTTTTGATCGTCCTCTACCTCACCGGGAATATTACCACAAAGAGTGTCACTGGTTCAGTGTTGAGAATATCTTTTTGAATGTATGCTGAATCGGCCCCCGAGAATCAATTGGCCCTGGTGTGCTATTTATCAGCCATTTGTGGGAACATTAGCAGAGCTTTGCGCTGATATCTGCTGCCACCCGAGTGGCCTGCTCCTCCACTCACTCCACTCAGTCTAGTCACTGTCCGACTCGATACATCCAATTATATACGTAAATTGCTCGAGTCCCATCGACGATAGTGTGCTATCGATTTCAATTTTGTTGTAGATTTGTGAATTGTTAACACGAATGCGAGCCCTGTAATGAGAATAATAAGCCACGCTCAACATCTTTTCAGTGGTAGATTCCTTTGCGATTCCTATTTATGTAAATGTTGGCGGAAGATCACGACAACATTAACTTATTTTGTGTGACTGTCTTTTATTAAAACGGAGAGTCGGTTCGCAATCGAATTTTATGCAAGTTATTATTATAAGTTATAAGCCTAGAAAAGTATAGAGGCTGTAAAAATGTTTTGATACGTGGAATTCTAACTTGCATACCTATTTTCTGATTTCGTTATTTTGCATAATTGAAAATGTTCGCTGAATAATAATTTATTATTGATGTTAAATAGCACAACACTTGGCTATACTAGTTTTATATTATTATTAAATAAGTTATTTGAAGTATAATCGGTATACATTTCAAAACTGTTGCCTGAAAGTAACAAAGTAAAATAGAACTTGCTTTTTGACAATTTACGATGTTTCTTAAAAAAACATGCAAATAATTGTACAATTTACATATTTATATATATTATGCGTATTACCATTTTTGTTTTATTTGAAAAATAAAGCTGTGATTTATAGTACAGTCACTCTTACGCTGTTTTTCTCTCCGTGATAGCAATTGCGCTTTCCAAGCACCATCACGATAAAAAAAATAATTTCTTACGTAAATTGTGTTAATTTATAATAAGAAAGGGGAGAGACCAGTTTCTTTCTTTTCTAATATATATACATTAAATATCTCCCTGGTTCAAACACTTTTGTTATAGTATATGCATTAAACATCTCCCTGGTTCAAACACTTTTGTTATATATGCATTAAATATCTCATCTGGTTCAAACAATTTTGTTATATATGCATTAAATATCTCCCTGGTTCAAAAACTTTTGTTATATATGCATTAAATATCTCACCTGGTTCAAACACTTTTGTTATATATGCATTAAATATCTCCCTGGTTCAAACACTTTTGTTATATATGCATTAATTATCTGCCTGGTTCAAACACTTATTATATATGCATTAAATGTATCCCTGGTTGAAACACTTTTGTTATATATGCATTAAATATCTCCCTGGTTCAAACGCTTTTGTTATGTATGCATTAAATATCTCCCTGGTTCAAACACTATTGTTATACATGCATTAAATATCTCCCTGGTTCAAACGCGTTTGTTATGTATGCATTAAATATCTCCCCGGTTCAAACACTATTGTTATATATGCATTAAATATCTCCCTGGTTCAAACACTTTTGTTAAATATGCATTAAATATCTCACCTGGTTCAAACACTTTTTTTTTGCATGTGTAATTTAAGCATTGTGGTGAACCTTAATTATTATCATGATTTATTGTCTGAAGTTCTCTTTTTGTTCTGAGCGTAATAATGTGGGTGGACGTTAATCGCTGCTTGCTGAATATTCATTTCGTAAATGCACTTTAAAAATTATTCAAAAATCCCACAGACGTTATTTAGAACCTACGTGTTTAGTCATTTGTCAAAATTAATAAGATGAATTAAAAACAATTTAGTCATTTATATAACTGACGTTTTGATAATAACGCGTGATTTATATGACAAGTGTAAATCTGCCGAAGGGGTAAACGAAAGCGCAGGGGTGACACAGAAGTTACAATATATTATTATTAGTTGTTACCAATGACAATTCACGAAATGTAACTTGACTTACCGTCATGAAAACTGTCAATTATTCTTTTTAAAAACATTTCAATTACTTACTTTAATTTAATATTATATTATAAATGTACTTTATAGCTTGTCTGAATTTGATAAGATCCTTTTTAAATTGGTTAATTTTTCTTTACTGGATTTTTCATGATTACTCTTATCTGTGAAACCGAAAACTCATAAATGGCATCCGGCAATTTGTAATTTAGTGTAAAATCTAAAAGATTATTTTAAAACTCGGATGAAACCTGCCAAGTATTTCATAAATATCAATAAACACACTTTTTATTTATTCGGATATTTATTTATTTGTCTTAGTCCACGCGCACACGAGCAACTTTAGTTGCAGGCAACAGTTGCGTGAAATCAAAATTCATCAGAGGAGGTGCGCAGTGCGCACAGGAAGCAACGCGACACAATGGTTCTTTAAAAAAAATTTGAATGGATTTTTATAGTTGCCAGCTGTCGCCGCAACTAAAGTTCCTCGTATACAATTATTTATGGGCTGTTGAAGAGTCCATGCCCTGGTGTTAAAATTTATTTATTACCTTCATAGAAGGTCTGCAAAACTCGTTCTGAAAATGTGAAGCCTTTTTTTCCTAGTCAGTTGGCATTATTTCCATAATTGTATTATTAGGCTTTAATTCGTGAGGCATTGTTTCTTTTACAACTGTTAATAGTGATTGATTTATTTTCATTTCACAGCTAGTCTTATGATTTATTGCCCTTTCTATTCAATTTTTTCACTTTGGTTTCTTACAATTCATTTTTACATTTGTATTTTGACTGATCCAATTTAAAACAAAAAGGTGAATAGTAATTGTTACGTCGTGTAAAAGGTCATGAATGATCAATAAAAGTAAATATATATATTATGATTCTAGTTATAGTTTTCTTTCCCTTGACTTACTTTATTGACAATATATCGTTATTGGCTACGAAATTAATCATCTTGCGAATACCAATAACATGAAAAACATTAGTATGAAACTTTAAAAAAAACTTTTATTTCTCTTTTTTATTTATATTTGATCACCACAACTAACCAACTAAACATCACTTTGATATATATCAGAGCCAGAGGGATTATGGCATCCCTATTTTGCGGTATGTTGTGATGCTGAAGGAAGTGGAAAAGAAAGGAGGTAAGGAAAAATGATTAGGAGGTGGAAAATATCTGGCCATCTGGTCACTAAACACTGCTTAAGCTATAGTTTAGAGCGACTTTTCCACTCCGAGCGGAGGTCATTCAACAGCGCGATGCTGACAGTATCTTCCACTGAATGGGGGTATATCAACATCCTCTTAGCTTATCCATAGGATAAAGTATATTAAACAATAAAAAATATTAATAGGTAGAAAACTAATCTGAAATGTAGCCGCTGTTCATAGGTTCAGGTACCGAATAGTAATCTAGGACTTTATAAATAAATGAACCGTTAATCGTAAATTTAAATATACAATATTATATGGATAAGCTATCAGGAGGATGGTGAAATACCTCTAAATCTGTATTCATAATTGTAGTACATTGAAAACATTGATTTATGATGTCGTTAGGTTAAGTTCCAAAACTATTGTCAAAGTGAGATTTTGCTAAACAAAATATTGACAGCCAATATAAACTATGTATGTATATTATTTATTTACAGCCTTCATTATTTACACAGCCACATTGAAACTGAAAAAAAGTCATGAACCGTTTCCATGAATTTATTGAATTAACGAGCCTCGGCTTTGTGGCTTGAATGTCATTACCAGTTGAATGTGAATACCTGCGTAGTTTTAGCATACACCTACAAAGCATTACAAATGTGATTTTGAAAGGTTAAAAATAGTTGTTTATTATTGGTCCTTGCCCCGAGGTCCTATGGCTTAGCAGCGTGAGTTCTGACACTTAGTACTGGGGTCTCGCGGTCTTATTCGACTTATTTGAAAATTCTTACTCGAGAATTTCTGCCGCAAAAACTTATGGCAACCTTTCGTAGCCTCGCCTTGGAAAAACGGTTAAGTGGGCACTTTATGGCGTTATACTTAGACCGTTTGGTTATTCGACAACCACCAATGAACTGGATGGTTCTTTTAACAGATTTCATTTTATGAGGCCGTCGGGTTTTATGACTAGTCCTTGCGCTCAACAGTTTGAATGTGGACTGGTTTCCTCCCTTCTGCAATGTGGGTTTCTTCATTTTCCAGGTCCCCTACTACATTTCATTGAAAATACCCGTGTCACTGCACCCTCAAAAGTGACATACTAGTGGGTAAGAAGTGAACGATACTGGTTGCGTAGCGACGTTTATATATGACCTTTAAATTTACACTCAATTCAACAATGTTTTTTTTTTGTTTGTTTTGTTCTTCAGCTTCCTAACAAAAAAGAAATTATTATTTCATATTTTTTTTAATCCACCCAGTTCACCACATTACATAAGCAAGGGTTGTAGCGTAATTTATCCAGTTACAGGGTATTTTTAGAATGAATTTTGCACCTGTACAAAGCACTGGTGTGTCTCTATATTATTTAAAAAGGTGGATTTTCTCATAGCTACTGCTACTGCCCGGTGCCAGAGGATCTATGACTTCCCTAATTTGGGAAATGTTGCGCGACTGAATTCAGTGGGAACAAGAAGTAGATAGGAGGAGGGAGGTTGGAATATCTAACTGTTTAGATATTACCACTCACGACAAAAGCCTTATTGCTTGAAAGCAATATTTCGTTTCTGAATGGCGTCTCACCAGGGCGATACTGGAATTATTTTTCACTCTGGAACGAAGCAGAACTGTACATATCGATTTTCCATTTATAAAAACATATAATCTATAAAAATCCAAAACTTAGGACTTTCTACTTTGCCATAGAAGCCGCGTTTTCTAAGTAAGAAAAGCATCGAACGCTGCGAGAAATGAATTTATTACATTTGGCCAATCTAATCATGAAAGTAGTGCAGAATAGGAATAACTGAATAATAAGTAGCGAGCAAGAAGCTTCTTAACTGATGTATTCCGATGAACCAAAAGGAATTATAAACTACATCCACCTTTGGAATTTGGGTATTCTCTAATTTTGCCGAAACTGGCGATTTCCATTCTCTTCTGAACTCTCTTTAATTGGCTGTCTGCAATTAAGATCTTTAATTTAATTATCGAATATATGGTGACATTTTATGAGCCGCCTTTGTTGGTGATTTGGCAGCCAGCTCTTGTTTGAATTTGTCTCAGTTGAAGTATCAGAAAATTAATATTAATAATTTATTGAATTTGGACAACGATTAGTCGTAAAACCTTAATTAAATTCTCTCTGTCATCGAAAAGCATTTAAATTGTTCTCAGTAGTTTATTTGTCTGCCATAATTTCTTTCGGTTGGAATTTTCCGTTTGAAAATTGTTCTGTTATTTAAAATAATGCTTTTTAATTCTGTTGATTGCATAACAGCAATATCAAGTGCAAAATTAGTTTTCTTGCTTTGACATTTATACCGACAAGGATTAACTCTTCGATTACTGGCGATTACATTGTTTTTCGCGTGTTTCCTTGTCATATAGGTAGGTACATATTATTAATGAAAAAATAATAAACACATGATTAAAATTTTCCGAAACCACAGTATTATGTGTTAGTTTATTACTGCGATTATTATCTATACCCTATACAGTCCAAATATTTTTTTCATAAATTTAAATAACTAAATATATAAATATATTTTTAAAGACGAAAATTCCCTGGCTAAGAATAACCTCATAATTCTTAAATTTTCCCTACGTCCATGATTGAGTGCAAATAGTTGCTTGTGCAATGATGGGGGACTGAAGATTGAACCCGCGATTCCTGGTTACGAACTTCGACGCTTTTGATCACACGGGCACTTTGATTAAAGTGTCTGCGTGTTGGTTGTCATGTTTGATGACGTGTTATTTAGGACATTGGTAAATAAAAATAAAATAAAACTTTATTTATTTAGTGCTTGCATTTAATATCAAAATGTCAATTGAAAATGAAACGTCGTGTCGTAAATTTCCTGCTGCTAACGCGCCGTGCTCTTTTACGGGACAAATAATAATGTAGGAATGTATTTGCATTTATACACGAAATGTCAAATCAAAATAAGCCAGCGCTTTGTAAATTGTATTATTTCATACCCACGTTGAAATTCTGTCAGGCCGGAGCGGATTGCAATTTACATATATTTTATATACTGAAAAGCTGTTACTGTTTTAAGTCGGTATCTTTATTGAAATCTTGTTAAATCCTTAACTAACAGCAGCCACGATGAAATAACTATAGAATCTATGTCGGTTGTTTTATAGTTGAATGTATTCTTAGAATTTTTCGTGCGCTCTTCTCTTGTTTCTGGTGGAAAAAATAAAAACAAAATGACTTTACCAAGAAGTGAAGTAATTTTTAAATGAAGGAAGAAATGAAGACTATTTTGCAAATAAATATTCTTGAAAGTTTAGGTGTGAGACATATTGTAATTTATATTCATTCTAGGTAGTTACCTATAATTAAATGCCATTTTCAATGTTTTTGACCTTACTAAGCCAAGCTTTAGTTTGTTCGCATTATATTCTCTGTAGTTCGTTAATCCAAGATAAATCCTTAAGAAGTAAGTACTCATACGGAAAGTCGCTGTCATAATCGCTACTGAAATGTTCTGAATGTAGAAAGTACTATCGTTAAATCTCTTGACAGTATCATTATTTCCTCCTGTAACTCAGTCCTTTTGAAGAAGCATGCCCTTTCTCGTTAAGGCTTGAAATTTAATAACATCATTTGTGCCTGCGTATTCTAAATTTAGGGTGGTATTAAATTATTTTCACAGGATCGAACGTCTCGAAAACGGTTCTCGGATAATTAAGACACAAGACCCCTGCATTAATTAATAAACCCCATGATTTTAAACATTTTTTTTCCTTTGACCCTACAAATAACCAAACCCCTAACCTCTGGAGTTAGTCCCAGGGTGTAATAATTGTTACCCCGAAAATACACGAGGATGTTTTTTAGGATATGCACATATACGAGTATTATTAGATGTGACATTGTAATCTGAAATAAACTAATAACTTTTTTATCATATTTTTTATAAAGTGATGTTTACAAAGTTATTGTTTTATTTAACAAAACCTTTGTATTTTAATATTACGTAACATTTTTACTCTTGCTTTTGCACTCTCCTTTCTGCATACTGTGGAACGTCTCAATGAATAACCCAGTTTTTTGTTTATTTTCATTGTTATTGGGTTTAATTCGTCGAAATTTTTTTAAATATTAAAATAAATCAAATTTAATGGTGTTATTATTAAGTTCTTCAAGTATTTTAATTTATACTTAGTATTATGAAAGTTGTTTCGGCGTTCAAAGCCATTATCAAACAGTTTGAAAAGAGAAAATGAAATTTTAAAGTTTAATATAATTATATCTCAGAAATAAAAACATGTACATATAAAGTACCCGCTAAGTTATTTAACTATTTGAAATATATTTATAAATAGATAGTTATACGAAGGCGTCAAAAGTAACACGGAATCTAATTAGTAAAGGTATTAATGATTATGTAAACGTTCCATAACTTTTCATCACGGAATATCACTCCATTAAAGTCGTGATCGATTTTCTAACACCTCTCTTCATTAACTTGCCTCATTTAATAACCATCCTCGATTACCCAGCTTTCCCGTGGGAATACTTATAATCTCAAGACGAACAGATTTCTACTTTTAATTTTTCTTTCTTAGACTTTATGATAGCTATATATATATATGCAATATTATGTTTCAGGACTTTCCTCCGGACCGGACCGCTTTCCACGAAGTATTTTACTAGTAGGTTATACACATCAGCTTTTAACAACTTGTTCTGCGATGGTGAAATGTATGAGGGTTGGATAGGAATCTAGGGATCAGTGTGTACAGGAGTGAGTAACACACCTCACCCGATGAACCCGGACACCCCTTCTATATCACCAAACGTAGCGAACTACTTGGGGTGACCTATGGCAGAGGTGTTGGTTATCCAATAAATGGTTCCCGGGACGGCGCACAGTGGGCTGAAATTCGCCTTTCATAGACATAGAGACTTGAATTTTCAAGGGTATTTTTTTTTGGCTAGAAATGGATTCTGCTGATCATTACTATGCTATAAAATTTCGTATGAAGCAATTGCGTGTACAAATGAAGGAGTTATCGTTTTTTAAAGAAAGAAATTGTATGGCACTGACATCAAAAGTGAGGCTATCTCTGGAATCATAAGGTTGGCCATTATATCCTAACACACGAATAATTTAGGGTGTCCCAGGACATAAGGAAGAATTTTTTTTTTAAGAATATTAATATGCATACCCTCTTATTTTATTCCATTTGATCCCAATAACTCATATAATAAATATTATTTTGATTAAACACCGCCAACCCGTGCCGACTTGATGCCAAACATATGGTACAGAGTTAATATGGAAGGATTTTCAACTTTCATTTTTGTCGGATAAATAAAATTTAAAAATGCACAAATGTTCAATTATGTAGTATTTTATATTTAAAAATGGTTTATTGATTAAATTTTTTCTTCATAGTTTGTTTTTTACAGTCAGGATAAATCTTCCGGTGTTCCTGAACGCATCGTAACAAAAATTATTTTTGTTCCTCTTCGACCGTGAGATTAAGCCATGAAAATCTTGCATTAACTTAACAGTTCTTTCAGCTGTATCATTCACTACCCTCAGCGGCGACACCTTCTTTCTGACTTCTTGATACGAAGCATTATTTGACCACATCGTAGGGAATTCGTTAAGAAAACTGGCATCTGTTTTCAGACGATCAAACAAATACTTGCTCTTGACTGAAATGAAGTCGTAAATATTTTTCTCTGAAACAAAAGTCACTAAATTATGATATGAACAAAAACCTCAATACAAAACATAATTTAAACTACTTAATAAACTTACCATACAAATTACCATCAAGATCTTCCTTCGATGGGATGTAACGTTTGTCATGGGTTGATAAATTATTTTTTTTGATATTTCGAGCATTTTTATTTTAGTTGTTTGATCCACAGCGTCGTCAAACAGCGATAAAATAGATCCTTCATCGGTCAAATACCATAACTGCTTACTGAACAGAAATAAAGCTGCCATTGAGATGTTTTCATCAATTTTTTCTTAAGCCTTCATCGATTTCAAAAAGCACAAGTCCTGGTAAGGTGCTTTAACTTTTATAATACATTGTAACCATGGCTTGACATAGGATGTTACTATGAACAGGCAAACGTCTAAAAGTGCCGCCTTATCCTTACCGGTAATTTTACATTGCGCACAAATTGATGGTATTTTCAAGGAATAAAGCGCCGTTGCCATCCATCGAGCACCTGGAAGCCGAATCTTAAATTTTCTCGCTATATCTCCTCCTAAAACTAACAGAGCTCTAAAAACTCTCAATAGTCATCTCCAAGTATTTTTGTTGTCAGTGCAGTATGGTAAAAGTCAAGCAAATCATCGATTTCGGAAGCGGTTAGGTGCAATGTGAGATTTTCTCTGTAGCACTGAATTTTATTGGGATCAACATTTTTACAGTTATCTAGAAACTTTTTGAAGAGTGGTATGTCAGGGCTTGTAGTCACTTGACTGATTTTTACTTCAAACACAGCTATATTTAATACCAACTATGGCTATATTTGGTATATATTGACAGTTAAATTCACTTTCCGGATATTGTAGAACAAAACTTCAAGAACTTGTCTATTAGATGGCAGTTTACAACCCGATATTTGGTGTTTTACGACTCCTATTAAAAATATACTCTTTTTAGAAGTGCGTAAATCTAACAACATCTTGCCTGAACGAGTGATTTTCGTTTACTAACAAAATAGCAAGTTACTACAAGCTCATCAACACGTTTGCTCGCTGGCGTCTTAATGTACAAGTACTGACATGTTTCGATGCAAGTCGGCACGGGTTGCAGTTGTTCAAAGTAAACGAAATTTTTTTAATAAGTGTTTTGTCATTATTAAAACAAAATTAGAGGGTATGCGTTCAAAAATAACAACTTTAATTTTTTTGGGACACCCTAACGGATATACTACTATTTATTTGTATTTTTTTGACATACTTCGTATTGTGGCGCAACTTTCGCTTTTTTTTTAAACTTTTTTATGTTGATGATTCATTTTAATGCTTAAATGCTTCACATGTGAGTATGCTTTGTCTTGTTTACAATATTTTATTTACACTGCAAGCCAAAACAGTTTAAGAAATCACATAAGTTAGTTTTTTATTTATTGTTTTTTTTTTTAATTCGAAGAAAAATAATCAAAATTAAATTTAATAATAATAAGTTATTTTCAAGTTCTGTCCGAATTTTATTTTGTATTTTAGTTACAGCTGTTTCGACTTATAAGGTAATTCTCAAACTGTGGTTAGGCAACAATCAGACGATTATAGGATTTTAAATGTAATGTCAATTGTAGAGCCTGATTCTGAAGTGGTTCTGATGGTGACGAAGAAGTTAAAAATATATATATATATTTTTTTGGGGTGTTATGCCGTGTTGCGCTAACTCCTTCTTTAGCCGACGTTTCGGTTACCGGATCTGCCCTGATGATGGACACTGCAACGCTGTCCGAAACGTCGGCTAAAGAAGGAGTTAGCGCAACACGGCATAACACCCCAAAAACAAACAACAAAAATGCTTTTGGCCGTGAGAATCTAAAAAACTTAACCAAGTTTAAAATATGTTTAACTTTTATTGTTTATTGATTCTTATGGCCAACCTTATGATTCCAGAGATAGCCTCATTTTTAATGTCAGTGCCATACAAATTTTTCTTAAAAAAAATGATAACTCCTTCATTTGTACACGCAATTGCTTCATACGAAATTTTATAGCATACTAATGAGAATCCATTTCTAGCCAAAAAAATACCCTTGAAAATTCAAGTCTCTATGTCTATGAAAGGCGATTTTCAGCCCACTGTGCGGCACTACCCAAACCCGCCTCCCAAATTGAAAAGTATTGCAGGTAATAACTATTTATTTTGCTGCGTGAATCGGTTTTTTGTTAAATGAATTTCATTAATACGATATCTTGAAGCAATTTTAAACTTTTATCCGTTTTATTTTTTGTCCGTTACCGGTTTCAGACTGTCACAGAAATCTTCAGACTGGACTAGTCTGAATAAATCATAGTTTTAAACACCCAATAGTAAGGATTTCATAAACAGGAGTGCATTATTCCACCCCACAGAAATGGCTTTACGGCTGTTGGAAGGTTTTTACCTATATTATTTATCACGAGGAGTTAGTTATATTATATTTAATAGGTATATTTAGCACCTGTACAGATTATTTAGGTATATGGTCTTAATCATATAAGAATACCGCCTTAGACTAGGCCATTCTCGTTATCAAGTTGGATAGTCTTTGCAATATTTTATAGAATAATTATTTGATTCTATGAAATCACTATTGACCAATTTGACTTGCCTGCCTCAGTTTATAAGGCTAATCAGTGTTATTATTGCCTTGTTAGCGTAGTTCTATGTTTCGCAACAATTATATTTACGAGTAGGTTAACGTGTACCTGCACTAAAATGCGAGTTGTAAATTCATTACTAATTTTATTATTATTGAATTATTGTTTTATATCTCTCATACCATCTGAACTTAACAACAGTCATCCTTTCTCTTGGTGCCATTCCATGAAATACTGCTTGCATAATTCCCAGTTCGGTAACTGCATTAAATAACTTGAATGATTAATTTTCGAATGAGATAACTTGGTGAGATATTCTGCACCTTGGTTCTGTCTATTGTTATTATTTACTGCGACAAAATGATTGGCGCATGTCAAAAAATTTAATGTTTAATTGAACATTTATTTAAGATTGACTGTTTTCAAAAGTTGTTACAAAACTAGCGCGAAGACAAAATGTGAAGCAAGGTATAAATATTATAATTTAACGTCCAATTCAAGCTCGTTATAATTTATAATATTAATCCAATTCAAGCTCGTTTCCACGTCATCATGGAGATGAGGTAGAAACGAGCTCTGCCTGGGAATACTTATTTGTTTTATATTATACTTGTACTCTGTTTAAATATAATAAATAATTATTATTTATTATACTTGTACTTTGTATAAATATAATATATAACAAATAAAGTATTCCCAGGCAGAGCTCGTTTCCACGTAATCATGGAGCATTTCAATGGAACGTACTTGACAAGTACGTTGTAACTTGCTTGTTATAATATTGGTGTATATAATTATATAATCTTGTTATAATTTAGGTTGTAATTGTATTCAAAACGTAAGAATAATGAGTACCTGCATCGATGATTATAATATTTAAGATTTTATATGTATTCATACGAGAGAGTACCCAAATAAATTGTAATATTGAAAAATATGTGGAATCGAAATAAAAATCCGAGTTAGTACAAGAAATTATTTTTTGAATGTGTTCGTATTAATAATATTCGAATAAAAATATTTGTCTTGGGAAATAATTAGAAATATATATAAACACAAAATTTGTACCGAAATAAAAATTGATTGTTTACATTTTACAAATAAAAATCAATGAATTCGTTAAAAACATTTTCACAAAAAGAAATCAAGAGATTTATTAAAGGCATTTTAAGTGTTCTAAAAATTCTTATATTCATAATTGGGTGATTAAATTACTGTCACTTCAACATAATATTAATCTAATACGATTGAAAAAACAACAATTTACATCATTTAACGACATCAGTGATTGAAATGGTCCATCGTTTTCACATTCTCGTTGAAAATATCGCTAAACATTAATAAAAAACTGTTTTGTTTACTTTTCAATGTTATTCCTTAAAATAACATAAAAAAATCGACCTCGTATTGAAAGTTCGGATTCAGTATTAGACGTTTAAAAATAACCCGAAAGTTCTCGGATACGAATAAGGAGGTTTATAACGATAATACCATATGATATTTACCATTTAATTATATGGAATAGGTGTCTTTAATGTCTTTTATTTTCTTTTATAACCATTGTGTGCGTTTTATGAATTAAAGCATTTCCCTTTCTTTGATTATTATCTGGCAATACCGTAATAATTTTACAATTCAAAAGAAACAACGTTCACGAAATGTCCATGGGAATATGATTAAAGACATTCGACATTCTAGTATCTTCCGTCTATTTCGTTTTCATACAAGACGTGCGAGAAGGAAGATTTTATTGAACGGCTTTTAGAATCTGATTAATTTAGTCACTGATAAATGAATAGTCCTACGGTAATCTTTGTTGTCCCTCGGCTAAAAGTGAACAAAATAGTTATTTGAAGATTCAGTTTCGGGGAAGTTAATATGGCAGGAATGAGATTAAATAATAAATAAAAATCCAAAAATGTTTGGTTTGTACATGCGTGATTTTCTGTCATAAATTACTTTTTTCATAAATTAGGTTCAATATGGACAGTGGTAATAGTTTTCTTAATTTCTCCGTACTGGTGTTTTTTTCTATAATCAGTCTTTTTGAACGAACTATCGCCGTGAATTGGTTAGTATATTTGCTATAGTTTGATTACAATCCAACGTTATTTAAATCACCGCAATCGCAACAAAATAAAAGCAAAAAGATTCTACACATTTCTACAGTTTCAAAATTAAAACTTCATTATTTGGTTGGTGATTAGGCTTCAATATGAAAACGACGCTAGCCTGCAATTTAAATCATTTTATATTTCTTTAACCTAAGCTTAGTGAAATTAGAAAGTGTTAAGTTTGCCAAAATGTGCCGGTAACTTCCTGGCAAATATACCCAGCACGTTCGCAATGCCAGATTCATAAAGCCAGAGTTCGCCGGAATGAAATACTATCATTTTTCTCATCAACTCTTTATGGAGCGAAAGTAATTGTGTTATAAAACATCGTCAGTTCTCTCTACGGTACATTTAATTTAATTTGATTATAAAATAAGAGAGCGAGAGTATTTGCTTTGTGGTGTGAGGCAACGATACGAGTAATGCCTCCCGCTGGATGTTATGATGGCAATTTAAAGTTAAATTACAATCGTTTACTGCTCCTATTGAGGCATTCTCAGCCAAGTTGATTTCTTCAACCGTGCAAGTAGATACCTTTTCACTCATACATAATGACTTCGAAATTAGAATATGGGCAGGTACCTACTTATCTGTTTGGTTTATTTTTACTACTGTGAACTTGCTTGTAGAAAGTTTATTTATTTTTGAAGCTATAACGACTGCTGCCATGATATACCTATAAAAAAAACTGTATTGAGAAATCTATCTAATCAAATATACAATCGTAATACTGTTAAAATATATGTTTGAATTAATCTGCCTTTTTTGCTGCCTCAACACATGTTTCTTTAGCAGTTTTTATTTTTATACATTTATTATAAACTTTTTTATTGACTTTTTTTGCTTGTTTGTAAGTTTGGTGTTTAAATTACATTTTCTTTATAAAAAAAACTGATTTTGTGCTTTGACAAAATTAGATTGACGTAAATAAAATCCTTGATTTAATATACAATTTCTGTTGTTTTAGTTAGGTAAATACTATATGAAGTTTTGATAAAGATATTCACATACATAAAGCAAAAAGTAACATATGTTTTCTGATTCTTGCGAATGGTGAAACGTGAACCACCTTTTTTATTACCAGAAAGAAAACAGATGATTCACGTACCAGTAAAACTGCGTCAGCATTTGCTTATCACAAAACTTCCAGAAAGACATTGCCAAATATTTCTTATAAATAAAATTTCTACTTCTATGTAGGAATTCTATTATATTATAATTTCTTTCGTAGTCTATTAAAAAGAATTCAATTAGAAGAAAGAAGAAGCAAGTTAAATAAATCAGGATTGTTTTCACCTTTTCTCGCCGTTCTCTTATTCATAATACGACCGGCAATAGTCGGAGAGGAACATCAGGCTCCTGTAATACTGAGTCTAGCTATTCTCGCTATTCGTACCAGTTACACATTTGTAGGCATCTCTGTACAAATAAGGCATTGGCAAGTAATGAAAAGAACGCCACTCGGTGTCTGGGTAGGATGAACATCCTCTTCGTAAATATAGACTTCTCGTCTCCTCATAATTCCTCCGTTTTTGTCCGGAGAACCAGAAGAAGAAGAAGTACGAACGGATCGCGGGAATTCAATAATTGCGCCTGCAGTCACATCGTCTCTCGCTGGTAAAAATACTGCGGAGAAAGAAAACCAGATTTTATACCTTCGACTAGAATAAATGCTTCGAGTATCTTGGCAAAAAATATTATCCTTGCGTTTAGTGCAATGTAGCGGAATATCTATTAGATATTACTAAAGGTTTTTAATGCATCTTTGATAATAATTTGTTATGATACCTACAATACCATGCTTTTACAAATAAACGTTAATATTTGTCGAAGAATTATGTTATTATAAATAAATCATCTTAGATTAATAATAATAACAATAATAGTTGTTGTATTGCCGTTTTTGTTAAAAATCACCTCAAGGGCGCAACAATTTATTGTTAGTTCCTAGGCGCATTCTAATTTTATTATTTACAAACAGATGCAGAAAAGTATATCTGGCAGGTCACTTAAGATAAACACGCTTTTATTAAAAAGTTTTTAATTTTTGACGATTTTCCACTCAGAGAACAAACACCATAGTAAAAACATTTGAGATTGATTTTACATTTGCTATTCTACCCTCTATTACAATATTGATATTACATTTATTAAAAGATTAGTGGCAAAAGTAGGGTTGATATTTATTTTAAAAGACTGGAGAATTTTAATGAAATGACCTAAAAAGCTTAAAAATTCCCAGATACTAGGAATATAGTAAGATAGTTTAATTTACTAGTCATCGTGTTGTATATATTAGCAGGTATACCGAAAAGAGGAAGAGATATCAATGGTCGGGAAAATAATAAAAAATTGGAACTGAAATACTTGGGGACCTGTAGAATATTTTAATCAACGCATTACACAGTTAATTCTCCATCTTCTCTCTGAGTTCCGCGCATGCACCGTCCTGTTACTCCTTTCTCTTCCACACATCATACAAATTGCACACATTGGAAAAAAAACATTAAAAATTCTACTTCCTGGATTTTATCTCCGATACCCATCTCCCAGTGGCGCACCAGTCAATAAAGGTGAAGGGCTGTGCCTACCATAAGAAAAAGGAACCATTAAAGAAAATACAAGTATTATAAATACAAAAGTGTTTTTTCCAGAAATTTTCGAACAATGTTTCAATGGTTCTACATTTATTTATTTATGGACAAATAGACCATTAACAATATAATATTTTTTACACGACTAAGAAGCAGAGCTGGCAGTGAAAGGAGAGCATGTATAAATGATGAGCACTGACAATATACCTACATATAATTATTAGAAACACGCAAACCAAAACTTCCTTTGAAATTAAAATCACTGATAACCTCCAATAAACATATCCATCAGAAAATACCGATTTTATTTTATCTGTCATCATGTAAACAAAACCAAGCTAGCATCCACCCTGTAAATTGCCATCTCAACACAGTCGTTTCACACCTAGTGAGATGGGCAATAAGTGGATTCTGTAACTAAATGTAATATTAAAATAATTAAATGAAAAATAAAAATATCTCAAATACAAACATTTCAAATATAACTTTTTCTTTTATCGAAATTGGTATTTCTTTTAACGACAGCTACAAAAATAAGCCATATTTAGCACATTTTAGATACCTCGCGAGAATTCCGAAATTCACCATGAAATTTCACCATGTCATTGGGACTTGTTGGTAAATATATTTTAAAACCTGAAGGGTTAAGATTAATAAAAAAATACCTAACCATAAAAATATTTTATGTAAAATAGTTTTTTTAAAACGTTTCTCAACTATAAAATTTTGTAACGACCAGATTTTATTTTTTTAGGCGATAAATTAGTAACTTCTCTAGGGATTCCTCCAGAAACATCCATCCGAGATTTTAGTAATATGTTCATCAGAAATAATAAAAAAAATAAAAAATTCGCAGGAAGCAAATACTTTGTGGTGAGATATATACAGGGTGCGGCAGAGAGGACGGACGTTTTTGAGATGGGTAGTACTCTCCCTCTCCGTCTACGAGAGAGCTGGGGGGGGGGGGGTGCCGCTTGACTCGTTAGTTCCTAGCATTGTTCTACCAGTTGTCGTCATGGAGCCGTGGACGGTGGAGCACCGCGTTTTCGCCTATGATTGTTTCGTCCGACATATGAGTCAGTCACCGTCGTATAGCGTGAGTTTCGTCGCCACTTCAACATTCATCGGAATAGAGCTGTTCCCTCTCGAAACACCTTCCTTCGTTGGGTTGAATCACTTCGCAGGCTTGGTGGACTGATCAACAGAAGACCAAGAGGAGCTCCGCGAACAGTTTGAACTCCTAAAAATCTTGAACGCGTTCGACAAGCCTTTCTTCGCAGTCCGACTCGATCTGCCCGGAAACATGCTGCTGCACTTCGCCTCAGTAATCGTTCGGTAAGGCGAATTTTGAATATGGATCTCCGCTTTCACCCCTATAAATTGGCCATTGTGCAACAGTTACAGCCCGGAGATTATGCACAACGAATGAACTTCGCACGTGAGATGGAAGCACTGATCGATCAAAATGAAAACCTCATTTTGTTCATGAGTGACGAAACCCACTTTCACCTAAACAACATGGTTAACAAGCAGAATTTACGTTATTGGGCTAATGAAAATCCGCAACAGTTACACGAAAGACCGCTGCACAGCCCAAAAGTAACGGTTTGGTGCGCTGTATCGCAAATTTGCATCATTGGCCCTTACTTCTTCGAAGACGGTAATGGTCGTGCTGTTACCGTGAAATCAGAGCGCTACGTCGAAATGATCACCAACTTCTTTTTCCCTGAATTACGACGGCGACGTGTTCCAATCCGACGTGTGTGGTTCCAGCAGTATAGGGCGACCGCCCACACATCCAGAGCATCAATGGACGTTATTCGCCCTCTCTTCCCATGGCGCCTTATTTCCAGGTTTGGCGATGTTCATTGGCCTCCTCGGTCCCCAGATTTATCCATATGCGATATTTTTCTTATGGGGACACCTCAAGGCTAGAGTATAAGAGAACAAGCCCCGAACTCTGGACGAATTGAAGGACGCAATTCGCGTGGAAGTCGCCCAAGTTGAGAGAGCGATGTTGGAGAGAGTCTACGCGAACTTCCGAGAACGCCTCCAGCACTGCATCAACGATTTCGGCCACCACATGCCTGATGTGATTTTCCACACTTGACTGTCTCAAATGCTATTTCCTCGCGAACCTGATTCCATCAATAAATTTGTTTTTGAGTAAAAATTAACTATTTCATGATTTTTTTTAAACCGTCCGTCCTCTCTGCCGCACCCTGTATATTGAATAAAAAACACAATTTGTAATACACCACTTTTATTTTTGAATTAACAAAGATTGCCAACCGGGTTTCGCTTTTCCCAAGCTTCGTCAGGGCTTCCTATTAACTGTTAATTCAAAAATAAAAGTGGTGTATTACAAATTGTGTTTTTTAATTTAATTGAAATAAACCCCACGGAAAGATCAATTTTCTAGGTCTGTCCAAGATGCCAAGCCGGTCACCGAATATTGTTTTTACACAACTTCATGACTTATGTCGTTAAGATTACCACTTGATTTTAGTGATTTGCTAGGACAAATTCAACCTTAGGTCTGTCCAATACACCAGTGCCGCGCTTCGCTTATTTTTGTGCATGGCTTCTTCAGTGTACAGTGTAGTTCATATTTGAGTACGTAGGTAATTGAATATTATTATAGTAGTTTTAGAATTGACTATTCATGCACTAAATATAAAATGCGAACATTTTAAAGCTACAAAAAAGTACTTGAAAAATGTTTTTTTTCTAAAAATATATTTTTTACATTAACCCGTACAGGAGAACCCGAGGAAAATTATTTCTCTCAGGACCTGTGTCTTTTTTGGGATGCTGTGTGGAGGGTCTTTTTTAAGAATGGAATGATGTTTGTATTATTTAGGAAGTTCTGTGAAGGTATAGGTATGAGGGTTGGGTAGAAATCTAGAGATCTAGAAATATTTATTTAATTAGGTAATATAAATAAATATTTTATAAACATAAGTAATAACTTATGTAATAAGTTTTCGGTGTCACGAGTATAATTTAATTATTAATACTGTTTCAATAGTTAATTATTACCGTGAAGTCTTTGCAATTTATATCTTGTCTTATAATAAAACCCAAGTATACATATTATTGCTATCATTGCGAACATACCAACGCAAAAAAATGTTAAATTCGGGAAATTTCGTTTTGTTGACAAACTGTACATAATTATTTTATTACCAATACCTAACTGTTTTTTATATGCTTACACGGGTAAATTCATTCACAGAAACTTTATAGTGGTTTGCCTACAGTGGTGTATCTATCTTACACGAGTAAGCATGTTCACAGAAACTTGCTAGTGGTTTACCTACAGTGGTGTATCTATCTTACACGATTAAGCATGTTCACAGAAACTTGCTAGTGGTTTACCTACAGTGGTGTATCTATCTTACACGATTAAGGATGTTCACAGAAACTTGCTAGTGGTTTACCTACAGTGGTGTATCTATCTTACACGATTAAGCATGTTCACAGAAACTTGCTAGTGGTTTACCTACAGTGGTGTATCTATCTTACACGATTAAGCATGTTCACAGAAACTTGCTAGTGGTTTACCTACAATGGCATATTTGTCAGAACCAAAAAAATCTAAAATTATACTTTCAAGATCTGATTGATTACAAAATCGTTAACTGATATTATTATGAATGTATTTATCAGTAAATTAGGTCTGTGTAAAGCGTGCACGTTATTTTATCTCCGTGCAATAATTTCACGCATGTATTCAAGCAATCAATATCACTCTCAGAAAACATTGCAATATTTTGATACATATTTTTTTACTGAAAGTTGGCTTCGCGCAACGCAATACGTTTGGAATTACTTTTTTCATTAAATTACTACCTATCGATCAGCTCAAATTGAGTGCTAGATGTTATTTGACCCATTTCTGGAGATTTAAGTATAGTCATTTCTAAAAGGCTACGCTTGTCATGGATTGGTTCTAGACGTGGAACCATTTACTTAGCCTGCTCCGTGATTATAACTACATGGTAATCATTACGTTGGCATCAATGTTATAATATAAAATTGCAAAGTAAATTGATTTGTCGCGGCTCGTTAAGCCAACAACCAGTCGCTATTTTTACAAGGTTGGTTGGATTATAGAGTGAGAATTTAAATTACGCATGTTAAATATTATTATATAGAGTGGTAGTGAGTGTTTTTAGTTACATACACCTTTTATTTATGTTTGTATAAAGGAAGTATTTGAAAAAAATAAAAATACCTAGTATTTAATTTATTTATTTTATGACTAGAACACAATTTTGTATATATTTAGGTACATTTCTTTTGACCAACACAATCTTATTGCCAGTAAAGTTGTAATCGTGAAAAATAACATGTATTAAAATAAAATTAATAAATGTCGTGGGGAAGAAAAATCAAAGGAATGTGGAAATATTTCTATTTTTAATTCTGGCAATTCGTGGTGGAATTCCATTACAATAATATAATAAAAGGTTTTAATTTTTTTTTTTACTATATTTTATTTTTGACCGTAAACGTTTCAGCCTGTTAAGGCCATTTTCAGACTGGTACAAATATTCGTAGATTTTTAATGATCAATATGTATCATGTAAAAGCCCATCAGGGCGTTAAATAAGTAAATAAATAATTATCCAATTCATAATCAACAACAAATGAAAAAAAAATCAAACATAAACAACAACAAATCAAACATAAAATACAAATAAAACCTTCACGTAACACACAAAACCAATATAAACACACATCACTCACAAACACACAAGATTATTTTCAATGTACTATTTTTTTAATTTTAAATACCTATATTATTATGTATTTTTAATTTTAAATGTATAATTTTTCTCATTAAATGTATTATGTAGTTTATATTTCATATTATAAAATGAAGGCCTCAGCACGGGCAAGCCACCCAGTGAGGCCGACATTACTGGAAAACCTGAATCGTAAAAAATATTGTACCTAATAAATAATAAATAAATAATAATGCTTTTCAGTTGTCAGCACCCAATATTACTTCGTTAAACACGCTCTTGTGTCCTGTTCAGGGTTGATCAAAGCAAAACGAACTCTAAGCAGAATTCTTGCCTGAACAGACTATGCAATAATTACAATAGCGTATTATCCAAGGTTGATATATTCAGTTGCGAACTTACCAGATACAAGAGGTCCATAAAAGAATATTTCTCTGATGGTTTGTGAATAATGTTTATGTCTATATTGTTTATATCTCTATTTTGATTTGATTTATATCTGCAACCTCTCTATATGGCTATAAATGTATTGTTTTGTAAATTTTTCGTTTTATCTTTGTTTTGTATAATTTTTTTAATTCATATTCCTCTCTCACAAATTTAAATAACTTATTCCATATTATGCTGTCTCAGTAGAGGTAAAGTCACAATGAGGAAATCCATAATTGGTTTTATTTTACTATATAACACTTATGTAGTACCTACCTAACTGATTAAATGTAAACTGTCGATTTCCCTAAAATGAATAAATAAATAAATAAATGAATAAATAAATTAATTCTACATTTGGGCCTTCGAATATATGTGACTATTTATTTAGTTATTCTCCAAATTTCCTCCAAAAAATAATTTTGTTTCGTATAACCAATTTAAGACTTCGTGAATCTTGATCGTAAATCTCAGGTTAAAGTTTATTTGAACTAATTTAACGGTCAAATATAAAAGTTCCTTAAAGGCGAGCCATAAAGCTGACCAAAACAGTATTCAGTGCAGGTCTATCCGTGTTCATGAGATTTCTCCGTCCGCGCAATGTTCACGACTTGGCCATCAGGTAATAACAAATTATCTCTCAAAATTCCGGCTTTAATAGCCACGTTGTGCGCATGCCCGAGATATTACCAATCCCTAATGTAAATAAGCGTATGATGAAAATTTCGCTCTGGTGGGAAAAAGGCTTATCGAGGTCCGTCCTGAAAACAAATAGTAAACAGGTCAAGAACTTTTATCGCCATGAGCCTTTATCTCATGTGATAATAGTACAACATTTCTTTCACCAAACCCATTGAAGTATCAAATAATGTCTTCAAAATAATTAAATAAATACTTCACACATTTATGTAATTCATTTTTATAACTATCTGTATGTGTATGCCCTATAGACTCAAAAACTACTGGAAATGTGAAAGACTGTTCTTATTAGTGCCAGGAGTGGTTTGCCTTCTAGGAGGCGGGAACGCCCGAGGAAGACTTAAGAGGAAGCCGCAAGCCGAAAATGTGTATATTCTTGGTATACCTTGTACTGTAGGTAACAGGCATTAAAATCGCTTAACAAATGGAATCTAGAAACGTTCGATTTTAAGCACAAAAGTTGTTTTTATTTATTTTATAAATAATTTTATAAGAAAGCAAAAAAGTTAATCAAGTGAAACTGTCATAGATAATCTTAGGTATAATCATAGACATATGAATATTAGTAGACCTGCCCTAAGTGATTAAAAGCGTATTATCCCCACTCCCCATACCGGTTCCATTGGAGCCGGCTGGGCTCGCGTATGGCCTCAAGTGAAATTTGAAAACGTGACGTCATCATTCTTGTGCGAACTATGGTCGAGGCATCATCGGTTCATTTTACGAAATAACACGGCAAAATGTTGACTTGTGATATGAAAACTTGTAAAAATAGATGTGAAAAAGAGAATAAACCCAATTGTCGTATTACATTCCATAAGTAAGCATTATTTTACTCTATTTTAAGCTTATTCACACCGTATTATATGGATCAGTTTTAGAAACATATACTACCACATCACAATGTAGCGATTCTCAAGTGTGCTCTTCGTTGTTTACTGGGGTAAGTAAATTATGAAACATTTGTAAAAGTGTCTTAACTAAATACTCTGAAACTAACTACGACTCTGCAAACAGAAGAAATTTACTTTGCCGAATTTGGACTTCGCAAATTAGTTCATAACGTGGCGAGTGATTTGCGCTCCCATGTAAAAATTTCTATTCATTCAAAAGCAGATTTTACTTTTAAGAAGTAAATGGTGATATTATAATGCGAGATGCCTATTTACTGTCAGATTGATTTATTGACGAATCACAGTCAGCTTCACCCCCTTCGTTCTTCAACAGTTGATTTTACCCCTCGCCATTATCTTCTCGTATATTAATTCCTATGTCTGTGGGTATAATACTGTATTTTTTAAAGTTGTTTCCTTTACGCGTTCATACATTTCTATTGAAAAAAAATATTTTTTAGTAGTTTACATTTATATTTTTTATTGAGTAATTTATTATTTTATTTGTATTCTACTGAAGCGAAACGATAGGAAAACCTCCAATTTATCTAAAGCATATTTTTCGGTATTCATAATGTACACCGATTCGTTATAAAGATTAATCAAATTAGTGATTTAGTATTAAGCTTCGCCTTGACGGATTATCTCTGCAAGGAAATGACATACGGACTTTAATAAAATACGATATTATGTACTTTGAAAATACTATATAATGTGGTATACAGTAGTGAATGGTAGAAAAAGGCGGGGACGCCCGAAGAAATTGTCTCTGCACTAGAATGAATTACGGGTTCAAATGAACGTAGTCTTTTAACAGTAACAATGAGATTTCACCCGAGGAAGACATGACACGGTCGAATTAATCAAATCCTTGTGTGATGAACGAAGAAAGAAGTGTATGTATGAATTAATGGTAGATGAAGTCGGGGTCGCCCGAGGAAGAGACGGCACAAATAAGTACCTACTTAAAACTTTTAAAATTCTGTATAATAATATTATTTCCACATTTAAAATGCAACCAGTTTTCAGGGACACTAGATTTCTTATTCTCAAAATTTTACTCAAACCACTCTTAACCCCGAACATCGCTGTAATTTAATTTGCCAGCTTTAAGGGCGTAAAATTATGTGCAAATTAATTTCTATAATTTTTTTTTTTTTTTAAGAAAGACAAACATTCCCGGGTTACGAATAACCTGGCAATATTTGAAAATCTCCTACTACCACCACAGTAAGCTGAAAATGTTGCTTTTGTTGTGATGGAGGACTTAGCCAGCTGAGGAATTGAACACACTACGCCTGAGTGGGACCCAAGCGCGATGTCAACTCGGCCACCGACCGAATTAAATTCATTTTGCACTAATTTTTTTATGACTTCCTTAAACTTAATTTCAATGCAGTCCATTTTATTTACATACATATTTTATCTTATAAAATTGTAAAATGAGGGTCTCAGCACGGGTAAGCAATAAGCACCCAGCGATGCTCACATTACCAAATATTGTTTTATAAAACATTTCTGCTGTTGTATCAATTAAACAATAATAAAAGGGCAATATGAGGTGGAGTCGTAACATTTATAGGATCTTAGGCTTTGATGGTAGTCTCATTTCGTTAGAATTGAGACGTTCTGCCAAGGTTAGCCGGAGGTCGGGGCTTCAAATCCCGGCGTGCGCAAGTGAATTTTATTTGATTAATTTGTATTATTTACCTGTATCGTATGTGATACTCACAGTATCGCCTTGGTTTAAGAACACCATTCTGGCTTTTAATGACTTTGGCCGTGTTCAGTGACCAGATCTGAATAGCTAGGTACTTCCTTACTTTCTTCTTTCCCATCTCCTTCCCCCCACTACTTTCAGCCTTACAACATACCCCAATTGGGGATGTCATAGTCTCACTTGCTCTAGATGGTTAGGAGCAGTTGGGATTACGGTATATAATACTGTAAACATGCAATGCGGTGGTTTTTCTTCATTTCTTGAATCAGTGATTTTCTCGAGAATTGAGAGGGATATTGACCCTTCGTTTTGTAAATTCCTCCCGTTTCAAAATGAGTTTTATAACTCATCGGAATTCAACAAAATATAAAATAACATAAAAAAGTGGGAAACCTTTCAAATTGTTTCAATGTATCATAATATTGATTCCACCGCGAATTGCCAGGATCAAAAATAGAAATAATATTTTTAAAATTCCACGAAATCTGTAAAAAAACTTTGGTTACTTTATTCTATAGGCGCCTGCATTCCTATTTTCCACAAAGTATTTTACAATTACCTCCCTGCAGTAAAACCAACCAACCAAGCTCCTTTCCAAGAGCTGCTCTCGCTAGACGTATTGATGATCAAAGTTATCTTTATTGAGTCAGCTAATTTACCATGAGGTAAAAGTAACGCGATGGAGGATGTTACAAGACTCAAGATATTACAAAAATGTGGAACAAATTTTAAATCTAATAATGTGGCTTTGAATTAAAATCTACAAGTTTTTCCAAAGAAACAGCACATCTGCAAGATTGACGTTGTCTTACAGCTAACTTGGATGAAATATAGATTAACTACGTAGCTGTAAACAGGACAGCTAATAAAAACAAGTATCACAAAAAGCCTCAAGGGAGAAAGGTCCAACATATTTGTGTATACCTTCATTATATCACATTAGGTCTACCCGTAAATTTTTTATAGGTTTAACTTATTATAATTTGTAGCTTCATTTTCAGAAACTTATTTCAATTCTTTTGTAATTTTTTTTAGATAATATAACATTAGTAATTGCACTAACGAGTTGTCACTTTTTTCTTTGATTAATTATTAGATCCGAGATTAACATCTGATCTGATTTGACAAATTACTTATAAGAAAGCCTAAAAACACGTTTTTTAAATAGCTCAAATGCTTAACTACGGTGCTGTTGAGTGATATCAGCTTTTGAGTCTCTGAAAGACTTGGAGCGATCGGATCTTGTGATTTGCGAGTTTTCGGGGTTCCGATATATCGTTTCATCAAGGATCTTATTTCGGCCCGTAAGTAATCGAATTACTGAGACAATGTATGGATCTACACGTGGTGTTGTGTGAAAATGAACACTTCATCTTACAGTTCTCTCCTTCAGTTCTCTACTTACTTCAATTTAAAGTAAAGATGTTGAAACATTAATGAAGTTTATTTTCGGAAACCCATAACATCAACATGTAGATTAGATAAGTTAGTATTTGAATTGTATGCAACTTCTCTAGAATAAAGTCAATAGTTTTATAGAGAGCGTTCTGCGCATATTCACATAACACTCGCAAGTAACTTTACCAGTTATCAGCGTTAACTATACTTCGTTATCACCAACGGTTAAATTCGCTTTTTAAACTGACATATTCATAACTCACATTGTTTTCATGACATTAAGCTCCTAATAGATACAGGCTGGTATGAAAATGAACAAACTTTCAGCCGATTTAGAAAATTAATACCTTTAACTTATTAATATTTATCTTGTTACGTTTGATAAAACTACCAAAAGTTAATTTATAGCTTTCATAAGGAAAATTGATAAATAAGGAATAGTTTTTTTCGGGATTCGTTGATTTAAACATGTTTTTTTATGATTATTCAGTCAAAGCTAATATACAAATAAATAGTATTATATCTCATTACCTACATCGAAATAATAAATCAAACTGCGAGTAAATCTGTACCTATATTTTTAGGTATTTATTTTACTCATTTTAATCTGTAAATATCTCACGTCGATAGACCGCTGTTAATTTTATAGAATTATCATATGCGTTAAACCGTCGTGTATTGATAAACATCATACTTGACACGTTGGCTTTTCGGACGTATATTTTATACACCACACATAAAATATATATATCGCTTACAAATGAACAAAAAAGTTGAAATACGATTTCGTGTCATCCAATTTGCTTGTTTGAAATTATTTATATTTTTTGTTGACACGCGACGCATACGTTTTTTGTCACAAACGAGAACATTTTTTTCGTCACCTTGTTTTTATAAAGTTTGATAAGTTTAGTAATGTGTATCGATTGAGTATGACAGAGACCGACAAATTGCGAGTCGTGCGCCTGTCTTACTTGCTCTATTTGTTTTTGCAATAATCAAACTCGTTATTGTTATTATCGAACAGATTTTGATCGTAAGTCCCCTTGCGCTATCGACTCGTTTAGACCAAATGCTTACGGGATTATTATATGAGCACCAAAGACTTTGTGTTATAATATTGTTGTGTTCCCACAAACAGTTCTCCAACTCGTCGTGGAAGGAGATTATACATAATTGGTTCTTTGTGATAAATCAAGGATTTATTAATACTTCGCGTATTACAATGGTGACTCGATAGTCGACCTAACTAGAAGCTGGCTAAATGGGATCTGTGGACAGTAAGTTTGTCTGGGAGCATTCTCACTGGCCCTGGCGACTACTGGCCACTAGCTGCCATCTTCCGGACTTCCAAGCAAGCTTTTTGCACTGCCCCCTATGAGTGAATCTGTGAAGCTCTTAACTAACTCACTTCTCAACAAATATATATGCTTACCTCATTTCCGGAATGTTCTGTATTGTGTATGACTTAATATTAATATTTACATACTTGTATAAAAGCTCACCTTTTCGAAATATTTCTACATTTCCTTCATGCAATATAAATTAAAAATAATGTGCGGTTGATTGTATTTGATTCATTCATTTTGGCGTGTACTTGCTTGATATGTAATTTATTCTGTATGAAAAATCTCTAATGAATTAGATGGAATTATCAATTTTTTCCCTAGGTTATTATTATTAAACATTGTGAAAGATGACCGTACAAGGGGCGATAAGGTTAATAATAACAATACTATTTGGATGATCTGTATAGCACCGTTTTTGAGCAAAATCACCTCACGGGTGCTGTACAAATATATAATACATTTCTAAAAATATATTGTGCACAGGCATATAATATACACTACCATACATAGTTCTGTTGGATCAAATAATACTTCCGGGAATGATTCCGTATTATGTTATGATCTTTGAAAACTACAATTTATATTTCTGTCACTTTGCTGGTCGAAACCAACCCAGTTTTTCTCCTTTATCACTACATTGTTTTGCTATTCTTTTTGGATTTAAAATGACTATTAAAAATTATTCACCTTTTATTCAATTTCTATTTTTGTCAGAACATAACAATATTTTTCTTAGTAAAATCTCTTTACAGCTGTTAATATAGGTACTCAAATTTCAATTTAATACTTGAAAATAGCGAAAATCATACCAAAATTCTTACCACGCTTATAATAATGAGTAGCTAAGTCATATTTTAACTCGACCATTTGGCATTTCATCCGTATGTAAATTTGTGTGTTACGTTCCGGTTCCGGTTCAAGATGGTGACCGTATTTGATACTAGCTTTTATCCTTATTATTTTTATTTTTTATATATTTGGATACCTACCTATTGGCATGAAGAAAGTTTGAAAAAATTATTGTCATTGAGAAGATGACATTTCTTTGGACAAACTGTATAATTCCTTATTAGAAATAATTAAATTTATGTAAAATATGTATGTTCGTAATTAATTAGTTAGGTATTTCAGTACATAATTACAAATCTTATATTTTCAGAGGAAATTTGGGTTTTGATTTATTAAATGAGAGAAATTTAGAAACATACTTCTTTGGATGTGAGGTTAGTTCACAGTTATTATTAACATTGAAAATAAAACGTTTTATTTAAGAAAATAATATTGTTTTATTTTGTACAATTTCTGCCGACATCAGTTGTAATTTACTTTTTATTGGGGTTATTGCGTTATTGGCGAACTTGTCATATTAGATTAAGGGTTGTTATATTAAGATGCGCTAAAGTGATTAACTTTAATGCCCTTAAGCCTTTATGTTATAATCTACCGATCAGTGCAGTTACCACCGGCTCTAATTGCTTTTATACGGTGAATATAAACATTTATTCCTTTACTTTCACACCATTCAGAATTTTGACATGGGAAAATCCTTATATAACTTTTTATTAGACTATTCCTTATTGGCAGTTGGCAATCTTAAAAACTAGATGTATATGAAGGGAGTGATAATTAAATTTTATTTCATTTGCTAGTTTTATATTTTATATTAAAAGCGCATTTTTGTAATTATTTTGTCATTATTTCAGTATTTCATTTAGTTATAAGCAATAATATAATTAGTCGCCCGAAATATGAATACAAATTAAAAATAAATGCCGCTAACGGGAATCGAACCCGTGCCTTCTGATGTCCGGCCAGGTTCTCTGTAACCACTGAGCTATGTCGGCTTATTTCCAACCCGCCAAATCATTCAATATGTACTAGTACCTCAATCAATAATTACTGCTTATTATATTTTTTCCACCTGTAAACAACCAACTTTATTTTTGTAGGAAAGGCTTTGTTAGTGCTAAATTTCTCACTATATGGCGTCGCGACATATATACATATATGATATCTTCATTTATTGGTGAAATAATTTTTACCAATATTTTGATTAATATTTCGGGTGACTAATTATTGCTTGCAATTATTTTTTATTCTTTTATGCTATGCATAAAACCTTGTCTTATAAACATTAGTTTATCATTAAAAAATAATTTCATTGAGTGTTTAGTGATTTCCTTGTAACTAAAAGATGTCAGAAAACATAATATGTTTTCCACCGATCTATCCATTGTAAGACACTAATTTACACGTAAAGTTTGTGACAAACTACTGTCGTAAATTTGAATGTATTTCTCATAATTACATGACTGTCAGAATGCAGATGCTTTTGCATTATAAATTATTTCGGTAAGAGGTTGATATTACTTACCTTTTTAAGCTGTCGTACCCTTAAATTAAATATACCATTATTATTATTATTATTATTGTCAGCTAAGTTCTACGTAATATTATGTGTAATATAGTAATATATATTTTGCAGTTTTATTTCGATTTAAAAAAAATAACCTTTTTAGGTGATATGGAACTTTTTTCTCTTTCATTAATTACCATGAAGATATAATATATTCTTCGTATCATCAATTGCACGGATGTAGTGTTGAGTACCTCATACAAGATGCATTACAAATGCCCCATTCAAACACGCAAAATGTCCCGCCACATTACTATTACTACGTCATTTGGTGTATGCGACATTTTGGTATTAGAGCCGTGAGCTGGTGAGGTGACCCGCATAGAACATTTGTATGAGAACCGTGATGTGTTGAGGTGGCGAGGTGGTTGGTGTATTGGCACTATATCAATACATTTCTATGCGACATTTTGGTATTAGAGCCGTGAGCTGGTGAGGTGACCCGCATGGAACATTTGTATGAGAACCGTGATGTGTTGAGGTGGCGAGGTGGTTGGTGTATTGGCACTATATCAATACATTTCTATGCGACATTTTGGTATTAGAGCCGTGAGCTGGTGAGGTGACCCGCATGGAACATTTGTATGAGAACCGTGATGTGTTGAGGTGGCGAGGTGGTTGGTGTATTGGCACTATATCAATACATTTCTATGCGACATTTTGGTATTAGAGCCGTGAGCTGGTGAGGTGACCCGCATGGAACATTTGTATGAGAACCGTGATGTGTTGAGGTGGCGAGGTGGTTGGTGTATTGGCACTATATCAATACATTTCTTGTATGCCACATTTTGGTATTAGAGCCGTGAGCTGGTGAGGTGACCCGCATGAAACATTTGTATGAGAACCGTGATGTGTTGAGGTGGCGAGGTGGTTGGTGTATTGGCACTATATCAATACATTTCTTGTATGCCACATTTTGGTATTAGAGCCGTGAGCTGGTGAGGTGACCCGCATGAAACATTTGTATGAGAACCGTGATGTGTTGAGGTGGCGAGGTGGTTGGTGTATTGGCACTATATCAATACATTTCTTGTATGCCACATTTTGGTATTAGAGCCGTGAGCTGGTGAGGTGACCCGCATGGAACATTTGTATGAGAACTGTGATGTTTTGAGGTGGCGAGGTGGTTAGTGTATTGGCACTATATCAATACATTTCTTGTATGCGACATTTTGGTATTAGAGCCGTGAGCTGGTGAGGTGACCCGCATGGAACATTTGTATGAGAACCGTAATGTGTTGAGGTGGCGAGGTGGTTGGTGTATTGGCGCTATATCAATACATTTCTTGTATGCGACGTTTTGGTATTAGAGCCGTGAGGTGGTGAGGTGACCCGTACCGCATGGGACATTTGCAGTGCATCTTGGATGAGGATCGAGGGACGTCAACCCCAAACACCTCATTATAATGTATTACTTAAGTACCTAACCTAAACATTAGAAATTCACAGTGGCGTAGCTATACCAAAGACCAGGGGTAGGGGGTACCCTTCCTGGTGGTTGGGGGACGGTGTGAGGAGGGGGGAGGGGGTGAATACCGTACAAGAATCTCGCACAATTGCTCCCAACCGCCTGGAGCCCGTTAAGGGACTGCTCATTCAACAGTAATACGTGCATTCGCTTGAATTGTTTGACACTTAACGTATTTTTCTCTAAAATTCTCTAGCCACCCCCACTACTCCGGATACGATTCGTCAACACCTCATTTCAATATTTGAGTACCTCATACAAACTCATTCTCATATCGTGTCCTACCCAACACGACATGGATGAACGAGATTTATGATGTGTGAAGGGTGTTCCTCTCGTTGACCGCTCTGTTCATATACAGAATGTCTACTATTTATATCTATCTATTAAATGCAAATTTTGGGTAGATCTTTGTTCACACTTGTTAGTTTTGCAAAAGGGCGAAGTCATATACATGTTCACACACATTTAAACTCGGCGCCATACAGCCCAAAAACCCAAAAGCCGCCCGCAGGACCTAGCAGCGAAAACACGCGGAGTGATTTTAATTTAATACAAATAAATAATTTATCGATCCTTTTGAAGTAGACATCTCGATTTGCCCGTTGCTGCATGTACTTCATGATATGAATAGTATTTACGACGTACTTACCGCTTTTATGTCCTTAAAATAATAATTCGCAATCAATTACCTTTTATATTGTCGAATAAACTTGATTCTGCGTAGTGTTCACTTAGCATCGAGTGTTCCACAAGTCATAGGCCAATGCTAAATAGATAAAGAAGAAGTTTTATGGTCTGATTGCGTTAATTAAGTTGTGCATGCAAAAGTCCCGGCGAGTTTTAAGGACATCAGAATATTATCCGTTGTGCTTTTACTTAAATTTACTGGATAAATGTAATGAAGTTTGCTCTAGAAGCAATGGCAAGCCGATTAAGTTCAGGCACTCATCTGTGCCCACACATGGCTTGATCATACCCTTGAATTACCTCAGCTTATGGCATGTCCTTAGCCCTTAGTTGCTCTTATTATTAATGAAACGCACGCAAATTACTACTGGTCTCATGCAACACTGTAACGACCACCGATTAGAAAAAGTGGTTAACTCATTAAATGTTTGGTTTTCGTGAAGCAGCCCTTACATTTTTCCTTAAACAATGTGCAAACAAAGTAATTTAGATCCCTTTCCTTTCAGTTTTAATGATATGTTATTTCTGTGGCAGGGTACTTACGAGTTGTGCAAATAATATGAATAACGAGGCGCATTATAGCCGACTCCTGTTCGCAGAAATGAGAAATCTCTTCTTCTGCTTTGCAAATAATTAGGCTATTTTAGTGCATCTGTTGGTTAACTGTGTGCGGCACACTGCTAGGAATCTTATACGTAAGAAAATCTTCGCGTTATAACATTTATATTTACAAGGAAAAATATTCCTTCTACTTTGCTTAAGCAAAAATGACAATATATAGCTATCATAAATAAGATTTCACTTATACCTTATACGTGTACGAGTATTTTGTATGTCTGTATAAAGAGTTGTAAATGTAGCTGTATAAAAATGACTGTAGCAGTAATAGGTTTTGATTAAGTTAAAAAAATAAAGCAATTTTCACCAAACTTTTATGCTCACCTGTTCCCGGTTTTAACACATCACGAACTTATGAAGATGCTCACACTAAACGAGTTTTTGGTACAAGTTAGGATCCCTGGTTGATATCGCTACTCCGCCGCCCACTAGTATTGTTGCCGCCCCCACCATTTTAAGCTGAAGCCATACGCCCTTTAAGGTTATGCCCGAACCTTCGTCAGCCATCAAACCTCACCAATCATGAAGCATTTCTTTTGCCCACCGTACAATGCAAATGAAGCCCCTTTGAATGTTTTGTTCTTTCGTATGAAGATGTATGAGTTTGTCGTCGGTGGGTTTTATTACGATGAAATCAGCTGAAAAGTGAAAAGTGACAATCTCCGTAAAAGTGTTATTTTGTAACTGCAATTGGGAACTAATTCGGGCATGTAAAGCGAATGAATGAAGAAAGGATGGTAAGTAGAATATATGACTATATATACAGGGTGTATCGGCACGTACCCGACAAACTTTAACCAGCTATTCCTTAGCATATTTGGAGTAAAAAAATTTGTGTGCACTTTGCTGTCCGGTAACGTTTTTTTTTAATAAAAAAATTATTATTCATATTTTCACCACATGTCACCACTGTTTTATCCTTTGAAAACCCATCTGACAATATTTTATTCGAATTTCATTGAACAATGCACGTGTGTACCTATATTGGCGCACTTTTACAATCACAACGAAATGGCACGGCACCATTCGTCTCATTTTTAACTATTATTATTTAGTGTGTGCGAAAGAGCGAAGACGCTTTTCGACATACTTGCTTATAACAGCTGTTGAACACGAAAAGCAAAGCCAATGACAGTGATGTAGTGTGGAAATTTTTATTTTTTTTTGTTTTTAATTGAAAAAAAAATGCTACCGGACAGCAAACTGCCCATAACATTTTTTACTCCAAATGTGCTAAGAAATAGCTGGTTAAAGTTTGTCGGGTTAGTGCCGATACACCCTGTATAGATATAATATATGAATATATATTATATATGGTAGAAGAAGTAGGCGACGCCCGAGGAAGGCACGGCACTACCAACTGAACCAAATATTGAATCGGGTCAGTAGTCATAATAACAGAAGGGTATGTAAGTATGAGACGATGTATGACTGTGAATGAAGCAACGAGTGTGTGCCAAGACAGACTTGTTTGGCGGTCTACCTCTGCGTAACGCCGTGATGGTGAGTGAGTTAGTAATTTTTGTTGAGCTGAAAATTAGCAAATGTGCTCGCATTCATAACTTCGATACGGTGACCTTTGATAATTGTATGCCGTCTCACCAGCTGACGTTCATTTCAATTCATTTCTCATATTTATTATCATTGCATTATCAATTACATGTCTCAAGAACTTTATTTTTTTTTCTTAAAAATTATGGCGAAATATTTTCATGGTTTGACTACCAACACGTTAGTTAGTTTAGTATGTATTCAGAATGAGAACAGCACGTCCTGTAATTGAACGTTTTTCAATCCAATTATTCTTGCATAACTTTTTTTTGCTAGATTTTTTTCTCAGTGCGTGATGTTGGTTGAATTCGCCATGAAACGGTGCCGGATTGTTGCATCCCAATATTGGCCACTTAATATCTACGTGTAGTTCTCGCGAGACTTCAATAAATAATCACATTTATCACATGCGTCATTCCCGACACCACGAGGCAGTCTTTGGATTCTATACTCCTTGCATAATATTCTTGTTAAGTTGGTTGCTTGATTACCTGATCGCGACACCCAGACTGGCAGCGCCCGAACGAAATAAAATTGCATGACGCTATGTTCTACGCTGCGATGGGGTTCGAATGACGGCCTTCTTATCTTAATGGCTATGCCATTACGATACGAAGGGCGCCATTTTCCATAGGACGCTATTACTGATTAGTTTGAATTAAGTGTTTATCTAAATTAATTTATTTAAACTTTGTTGAATGAAGTCAATGTATTTATGTTCAGTAAATCATCAAAGGTCCAATATACCCAAAGCCACCAGTTTCCTTTCAAAACATTAGCTTTGTGCATTGTTATTAAATTTATTTATAATAATAATAATAATATTTGGGTGATTTGTATAACACCGTTTTTTTGCAAAATCACCTCAAGGGCGCTTTACAAATATATAATACATTTCTACAGTGGTCTATGTTATTACTAACTATATACGGAGTTAATATACAGTACCATACTTACCTTATTACTGGTAGGTCACTTTAGATTAACACTTAATTTTTTATTTGCGTAATTTAGATACAGGATATAGGACATAATTGGAAGATTGGTTGTAGTTGGACTTTCTCTCAGGAATGGTAAATTTAATTTAAAGGGGTTTGACAGTAGGTACTCTTAACTTTTTTGTCGCACATTGCAGTTATTTGGACTTGGAAGGCCGACCAGCGGAAAATTAGTCTTTTTGACAATTTGACGCTTAGCTAACGTCAATTAATCCATTAAAATAAATGGCCTCACGATGCTGTTTTTCATACCGATAGGAATATGTATATGCGGATACTGGACGAAAAAAGCGCCGTGGAAAAGAGTTACGCTCTGCCGCGTAGTGGCCATCAAATTTTAACTTATCCGCTCAGTTTGGTTGATGAAAACGGCTATAATTACGTTTGTATGTAGTTTGTCATTTTACGCATTTATCCCATTTAGTACTTACTTGGCTTCTTCGAAACCCTTAACCATCTCCAAGGGGAACTAACTTAGATACAGCGGGAATAAACGGGTTTTGCCATTTTTGTTGTTTGTTTTTGGGGTGTTATGCCGTGTTGCGCTAACTCCTTCTTTAGCCGACGTTTCGGACAGCGTTGCAGTGTCCATCATCAGGGCAGATCCTGCAGATGGACACTGCAACGCTGTCCGAAACGTCGGCTAAAGAAGGAGTTAGCGCAACACGGCATAACACCCCAAAAACAAACAACAAAAATGCTTTTGGCCGTGAGAATCTAAAAACTTACCGGGTTTTGCCATGCCTATCACATAAGCACCTGCTTGATATATAAATACCTAGACTTTTAATATTTCATGGCGCACTGTTTATTATGTTAATATCATATTAATGATTAGGGACTAGAATTCATTTTGATTGTTCTATTAAGGAATGCGTGTTTGGCTGATTATTTTTTCCAGCATAAGCAGGTCGATCGCGCTGGTATTCAAACTCTAGCTAATAATAATATGATCATTGGAAACCAGTTTGTGGAATAATCAATGAAATCGGTTTCTGATAATGCAAAAACCGTGTTCAAAATCATGCTAAGGAAGGAAGGGGGAGACGAATGCACGGCACTTTTGTTGATCTCAACTTTTACGGCCGGTTTTTATATTAGGTCGGTGATAAATTTCTTCTAAATGCACTCTCAGAACGTTAAAGGAATTTTGGAATTATTTCCGGAATTTATGGAGATCACAGAAATCCATTTCGACCGTGTGTATTTTTACTGGATTATTAATGACTAAGATTTTCGGCCACTGCTTGCGCTGTTCATTTTATTATAAGTTTTTTATTTTGATTTTATTTAAGTTACTACCTACGTAATGTGTAGGTTGTAGCTGTGGGTAACTAAACAGGTACCTACATACCTAGCGAGCAGTATAGGAGTTCTTGTGCACTGACCCAGGCCTGGTCCTGTGCTGGACGAGCAGTGACCTTCGCCTTGCTGAGGAACCGTTCCTATTTTTCAATCCATTTTCAGGGTTTTCCAATAAGAGGTGTTATTTTGAATAGCCCGCCATTTCGGTAGATGTTACTTTTGAAGCTGTCATTTTTTGACATTTGACAAGTAGAAACTACGCCATTAATAAAAATGGAACGATACACGCTTCAACAACGCATTTAAATGATTAAAATTCACTTGATTGAATCAAATGCAAATCATCTTGAGTGATGAGGCCCATTTCCACCTCGGTGGCTTCGTCAACAAACAAAATTGTCGCATCTGGGGCTCGGAAAACCCAAGAGTTATTGTTGAAAAGCCTCTCTATCCTCAACGTGTGACTGTTTGGTGCGGTTTATGGTCCGGTGGAGTCATTGGACCTTACTTTTTCGAAAATGAGGCTGGAGCAACAGTTACGGTGAATGGATTGCGCTATCGAGAGATTAATGATTTTTTATGGCCGGAATTGTATGGTGTTGATCTGGACAACGTTTACTTTCAACAAGACGGCGCTACGTGCCAGACAAGCAACGAAACCATTGATCTTTTACGATTGAATGTCAAAATAACACCTCTTATTGGAAAATCCAGTACATTCTTGATAACATCGTTCGCTACCTTAGCATAACTCGCCTAGCATCTATAACTGAAATGTTTTAAGTCGAATGCATAGATATCTTCGCTGTGTGTACCACACGTAGGTGAAAATAGGTCATTGATAATCCCTTTCGGATAATCCCTATTACAAAAATCAATTGAACCAACCGAGATAAACATATTGATCGGTCGAATTCCTAAATAGTTTTGGTCGTTTTTAAACCATGCGCCTTGAATAATATAAGTCAATTGATAATTTCTGTAATAATACATGAATATCAATTAATTGATGAATTGTTAATCCCAGCATGGCGGTTGATAAAATACTTCCATTTTAAAATAACGAAACCGGGAAGTAAATCCAGGTTTTGTATGTATAGGACGTAGGAACATCTGTTTTCTCTAGTGTATCTATATGTCGAACCCACGGACAAGTGGCCCCTACACAATGCGAACAAGGATTCATCACCTTTGATTGAAGCAACCGGAGCCAGATACCCCCGGACAAATAATCGCAACAGCCAAAAGGCGTAACTTCTCACTTAGTTTTTTAACGCGTGACGTGACACTGACAGACGTGGCCAGCGGCGGCTCATGAGGCGATTTAAATTATTGTGAAATTTTATTACCGTTTTGTTGTTAACGATGAGTTATAATATTTATATTGTTTACATGCCTCCCGTGAACTTTTGGCTTTTGACCACGAGATATTTTAATATTCAACTGTCTCCAACTTGAACAAACAGAGGGTTTGGTATGTAGGCTTCACCTATATTGATAGTTAATTACATCGGGTTTTTATATGACATCCTTTGAATCCTTTCGTATTAAAAAATAATCTCAAATATGGAAAAAAAACAACATGGCGGATGTTTGAAAGCTTGAAATCATTAATTTTATTTAGAAATTACACTACGAAAAAAAAACTGCAAATTTCACTACGCCGGAAGTTTTAGTTTTCGATTTAGATAAATGTACAGATTGTTTTTAATTGTATTAAATAATTGTTCTGTATTCCATAACTTGTGCCGATTTGATTTGTGCTGACTCGAAGTCATAAATCCTTACAAATTTATTACTGTTCGAAATTCCAAAAATAATAAACTGCAAATTTTATGACGTCATGTTTAGTGTTTTATTTGCGTGTTTTGTGGAACTTAGATTTTAGTGAAAAATTTACTTATTGAATGTTTTAAATGGAACTCTCTCCGTATTTCTGGTTTTTGTGTCGTCCAATGCACTGCACCGTAGGAAAAACAATAACTGGTAAAAAAAGTAGAATAAAAGTTTTGCAGCGTGAATTATTAATTCAGGGCGTCATAAATATTGTGTCTACGTCAGTGTTTTTGTTATTTGTCGGGGAAAAGTCGTGTTAGCACATATAGTCGACAAACGTGTAGGAAACAGCAATGTCACAAGCCCACACAATGAATTATTGTTTTAACAATGTCTTTATGGAACCCATGTTTGTAACAAAGAAAGGTATTTGAGTTTTGAAATTGGTTTTTGTTCGTCTCCGAGAGAGAATGCCTTATAAATTGGATGAACGGTTAGATATACTGTTGTCGATTTTGCTGTACAATAGTTTTATCCACCCTGTTTCTAGGTCGTAAGAGTTTTATGTAAATTACTTTGTAAAATTAATACAATGAGTTGTTTTCATAGATTACAAGTGAAAAATACCTCTCATTCATAAGAGTAAGTATAAAGTGAGTTCAGTGAAGACACTAAAGGTCAAAATCCAATGACCTAAAATTAATTGTTTGTTAAAATATGAATTTAATTTTTTTTTTAATTTTTGTGTAATTTTTTTTAGTCTTTTTTAGTTCTCATTCAGTAATTATACATTGAATTCGCTCTTGATGGTAGGTACGATTAGACAATGTTTATAGGTTATTTGTCAATAGGTATTGTGCCCTGTTTTAAATATCACCTCAATCTCTAAGCCTCTACAATGTACATTTAGTATAATTACTCCACTCCGTAGGACCAACATTATTTCTGCGTGCTAATAGCAACAATACATGTGCATATTTCCAACAGTAATGTTTTGACTTTCAGAGATCTTTGCGCTGTATTTTATTACAATTGATGCTCTGTAAATTATATTTAACTCTGTTATAGGTTGTAGATCAAACAACATTTTGGAAAAAGCATATAAATGAAATAAATCCGGAAAAGTATGTTGCAGTTCATAAGTATGCTCATCTATCCGAATTCATATTTCAGTAACGATAGTTTCTGACAAATAATGTATATTTATTACAAGGTGGAAAATCTGGAATCGGTTTATCGATAAAACGACTATTAACGAATTGAAACGAACAACGAATCTCCGTTGAAAACCTACATAATGTTCAAAGTCACGGTTTAAGTTAGGATATAAACTGCGGCCTGTCGTTATTGAAAATTCTCTGAGTCGCATTAAGGAAACGTTTTTCTAAATGTGTTCAATAAGCTTAGCTACGTTATTTCCGATTTTCTTCATTTCACTTAGAGAATTGAGCTGTTTCACATTAACATGGAAGTGTGGCTGGTCTAATGAAAAGACGACAGCATCCCGATCTCGATCAGGCTGTATTGTGTTTGGGTGTCTCGGAATTTTGATAACTAATAACTGTTACATGTTACACCTCTCGGCCTTTTTATATGTTGCCTTTATGCATTCCTCGTGTTCGCTTTAATTGGCTTTCCAACTATTTTTCAAATAATAAAACTTGATCGTCGTTTTATTTTGTAAATAAAAATAATGTTTTACGAGTGTTATAGAATAAATTTGTAATGAAAATGAGGTTTATATTCGTTTTCGAACATGCATATTTTTATTTTATGTGTCTGAATAATTCAATCCAATTTGGATTTGTATTATGGTGGACGATAAATTTAATAAACATTTTGTGCTGTATGCTCTAAGATGTTATCAAAGTATTTCGACATTTCCATAAAGTCATTTATTGGAACATTTAATTATTTTATTTTTAGCTCGTTCAAAAATTTTACCGACTTTTTATTATTTGTATTATTTTCTCGAGTAGGCCACAAATTAATGATTTCTAATCAGCTGTTTCTTTCGGTCCGTATGTATGTTTAATATAACGGGACGTATGTATGCGTCCCTTTGCGTTGGTGTAGGAGAACCAAGGAATATGCAACTCATGTCAATTTGATATGTGGATATGCCACCGTCTATGATAATTGAATATGTGAATATGATGAATGATAATTTTGTTATTTTATAGGGCCATATAATTTCCTTGATTATGTTGTCCAGTTCTATTCTACCAACGTGTAAATAATTTATAAACTGGGAAGGCGCTGCTGAGTAGGACCTGTGGAACGGGTGCAAGATTTCCGACCAAAAAGGCTTCTCTTCTCTAAGTTTACAAGTCGTGGGAGTGTCGACAAATCGAATCTTAGGTCCAAAAACGGTGTTTAAACGAAAACCAAATCATTGTAAATAAGTCACAACGAAAGCAGCTAACTGAACATATTTGCACGGTCCTTGAAATCCTAGAATTTTTTTTTCATTTTTACCTACCCTAGAACTATCCGCTTCGATATTGTCCTTTTCAGTTAGGTAAATTTTATTTTTACAAAATAATTTTATTTCTCTAATATTTGCAAAAAGACTTTGTGAAGTCATTTTAAATTAATTGAAAATAACCAACTTTGTTAATATTATAGTATACTTTATCCTTCTGAATAAACCTTTGGTTTTAAAACTTGTGTGAAAGTGGTTTAAACACAGTTGCTTATGTTCATTTAATTATATTTGTATTTCTTGCTAGAGCAATCCCGGTGAGTTACATAACTAATTTTAGTACAGGAAGAACTTACAACACATAAATCGGATGATATATTGAAACAATTTTAAACTTTTTTCCACTTATTTTTTCTTCTACTGTTACTGTTTTCAGCTTATTATATTCATCTTCGGACTTGCACAATCAATTGTTCCTTAATCCCTCAGGCTAATTTGTTCGCTTTTGGGAACAGTTCAATGAGATCATTCTCATTGAATTGAACTTGTTGTGTCTCCCTTACTATCACGGTGAGAAATATGATCTAAACGGTACAAAGAGAAAACACCACGCTTTATATTCATAATACTCTGGTGGACCTCCGTACTATGTACCACCATGTCCCTGTTAAATCTACTCGACTCCACCATCTTTTTCATTTTGACAATCATAACACTTTATATACCTCATCGAACTTCGATTCCAGTGTATACTGTATACTATATACTTTTTTTATTTTTTTTTATTTCCTTTATTTTTTCCCAATTTACATATTTCACAATACAAGTTTTTTAATAATATGAAAGGGAACCCACTAAGGCGCAGCCTGTGCGTGGGTAATATAATTTAATACATCAGATTTTTGTACCTAAAAATATATAACAGTAAAAATAAAATAGAAAACAGTAAGCATAATAAAGAAAAACGGTAGGATTATAATTAAAGTTATTCTAAAAGATTGTGCAAGAGGAGCATATTAAAAATAAATCAAAGTAAAAATAAAGATTGTAAGATAATATATATGAATTAAAAGAACACAAAATAAAATAATAATAACTATACAGAAACAAAATAGAAAAAAGTAAAAATTAAATGAATAATGCTTCAACATTTGCATTGTACAGCCACAACTTTAATTCTTTTTGGTATTGTATACTATACAGATGTTTCGACATTTTCAAAACTTCTCCGTCCTGCGTTAAAGCAAAATTAATTAAATTATTGAAGACAAAATTAGCGATTCCTAAACGAAAATCTGAAAAAGAAAAATCAGAAAAAGATACGGCCACGTCTAGGACTAGAACTCAGGACCTTTGCCTTGCCGGGACACCGCTCTACCAACTGAGCTAGTGGGATCCTATCTCCTTCAGTCATATTTAACTGTATCATACTTCGAATAAGAACTACCAATATTGTTTTCATTTTTCTCACCGCACATTTTTATTAGCTATTATGTATATAAAAATAAAAATTATTTTTATTTTTATATTTTTATATATGATCACAAGATTCAACCCGAACTAAATGCAATCTAGACAGTGTCTTTAGATAAACATATCTTATTTTTATTTTCATGTGCGACATCTATTGACTTTTCTGCAAGTCTAGGATGAATATTTATTTTTTGGAATAACTTTGTGAGTGAAACTTGAAATTGTAATATTCTATTATTGAAGACAATATTAGCGAAGAAAATACTCGCTAAAATTGTCTTGAATTTATTATTTTATTGAAATTTTGTTTTACAATTTAGGTTTTCCTCACTAAGTTATTCCAAAACATAAAAATTACTTTATTCTGAATATAATATTGAAAATAATTTTAGGATATTTTGTAAAGCGCTGTTTTTGTGAAAAATGATTTCAAGTGTGTTTATGTACATAGTTTATACCATTATTTAGTAAGGTCTAACTAACTAATATGCCTCCTTCTATTTAATCTAATTTTGGTTCGTCATGTTTGTTAAAGCGCTACGGGGGTGTAAATATTACAACCGGAGGTTGCGAATATATGCTTTTTTTAAATTCTGCTTTTAATTTAATACTCATCGTGCAAGAAAACCACCAAGAGCACAAGCAAACCCTTCAAAGAAGATAAATCCTTTTACACACTGATTTTTTAATTCGTCGTAATTTTATTTCCTGAGCGGCTTCCCGTGCCGCATGCCGTGCCACTTGTGTGAGTTTGTTCCCTCTTTGTGGAACTGCCATGGCATTGTGTCCTCGGCCACAGACCCAGAACCGCCGATTATACTTGGTATAATGACACGGACCCCTTGGGGTGCATAATGCCCGAATCTTGTTATACGACATTACGCCAAATGAGAGCCCACTATGAAAGAATGTACGCCTTTTGCAAAGATTCAAAAGTCATGCGTTTATTAAAATTACCTGACGTCTGATTATAATATATTTTGCGATTCGTACTTGGTAATTATGTACTTTGATGGAATTGAATTAAATCGTTTTCTGTTTCTCGTATGCCTTCTGACATCTGATTATGATGTTTAGTAATTTATGCATCGCAATAATAATAATGCTACAATGAAAATGGGATAAATATTTTGTTAGTATATATTCCCAATGTGTGTTTGTGTCTAAATATACATAATTAATCTCACGTTATATTAGTCACGCATTGTATTTTTAGATAAGTTTAATTTTATACCCTGCAGATGCTTGTGCTAAGCGAAACCGGTTATAGAACATTAAATAAATAAAAATTCGTGGTTATAAACAAAGAAATTATTTTATTTTCAACAAAGTATAGTAGTTTATTCACAGTCCTCTTCACTAGGGATTCCTGTTCCGAGACGGACCGTAGCTTGTGTTAGCGACTTGTGTTAGCGTTTCCTCATCTTCATGTTTTTTGATTTCCACATATTCATGTTTGTTGACTGTAGGTCGTGTTAGTGCTACTTCATCATTTTTAATGATTTCCTCATCTTTTAATAACTCTCTTACCCTAAACAACATAGAAGAACTAGCGTGAAGGATAACTACAATCTCTTATAACAATAAACAATAAACATGTTTAATTGAAATATGAGTATTTTTTTACCGTAAGAAACAGTGATAGGTAATTTGTAACATAGTATTTAGTATTAGTGTACTTATTTGTTGGCTAATAAGTAAAAAGTATAAAATGTGTACAATTACTTACTTATTGTTATCCGGGAAGTACCGCTGCCGCCAAATGAATGACATTCACAAACATTTCCGAAGAATACGCTTGATGTTATGCAGCATGAAGAAGTTTTGTATGGATCTTAATTCAACAGAGGCGAATCACGATTTTATTCAGAGCTTCCTTGCCCGCGGTTGTAAATAATAATAATAATGCCAGTGTCGGACCAATGGCGTCTTCTCGTGCTCATATTACCTTTATTCCCGACCGGAGCTGAGAATTCCGTACTCGTACGGAATGGGCATACATTACCGTATGATTTGACATTGAAGTTCCGCATCAACAATTGCGGGTTTTAAAATGTCGATGTGATTTCTGAACTGCTAATGATCATTCATACAAACTTGCAAACCCGCGAATACACTCACAAATATCTTTTAATTTTTTGGACAGTGCATTTCCAATGTGCTCGGTCCATCCACATGACCTATACCGGCCGCCGCAGGTTTTATAGGTGTGCGCAGAGGCTAATCAAATGACGTTCAGTTCGACTCAGGGGTATTTTTATTGACCTGAAATGCTCTTTATTTATCGACCATTTGGATGTCCGTAGAGCGGCTATTGACAACCATGCCTGGTATTGAACTAATCACATTTAGAATGCCGCACACAACTATCCGACCTCCCATAAAAAAAGCACGTAGTGAATTTTATACACTTTCCCTTCTCTTTAGTACACTTTTCTTCTTTCGTATGGTGGGGGGGTCAGAGGGGGACATCTAGGTCGGCGAGCCATTCTAGGGCCTCAGGCGTCGCCATGTGAACCTCATCAATCCCGCCGAGGAATGAATTCAGCGGGCATTCGTTGACCACATGTTCGGTGGTCTGCACCGCACCACATTCACACATCGCCGACTCTTTAAGGCTCCATCTGTGCATCATGTGGGCACAGCGGCTATGGGAGCACCTTAACCTATTGATGGCGGACCAGGTTTTGCTAGGCGATGAGAAACCAGACTGTCTCTCGGTGGGGTCCTGTATGAGATGGGCATTTCCCACGTTGGCCGTTTGCCACTCAAGTTTTCCACTCATCTTCTGGGGTGAGAGGTAATCGGAGGAGCCTCTCTCCTTCCGTCCAGAAGGGCTTTCGGGACTTCAAGCGGCATGCCGGGTGGGAGATGACAGCTTCGTGCAAAGGTATTGCGCTTTTTTGCAGCGCCTTCTTGTATTCCCTCAGTGTTGCAATTTCTCGCCTGATGTTTGGCGGGGTTATGTTTGCGAGTACGGGGAGCCAAGGAAGAGGAGTAGATTTTGAAGTCCCGCTGATGGTTCTCATTGTGGCATTAACCTGAACGTCTACCATGGAAGTGTGGGCGCTTGTAGCCCATACTGGAGCATAGTATTCATCCGTTGAGAAATCTAGGGCAATGGATGCTGTTCTGAGCGTGTTGGCGTCGCATGTCGCATCCCCAACTAGTTCCAGCTAGCCTTTTGTTAAATGGGGGTGTTCTCTAAAATAATGTGGGAAAAAATATTATTTCTGTTGGCGCTCGCTTAATTCTAAAGGTCTACTAAAATTTCACATCCTTTCCTTCTCTTACTCATCCTTCCTCATTTGGAAACGTTTATTAGGTTACTTCTGTTGGCGCTCGCCTAGGTCAACTACAGTTTGACATCCTTTCCTTCTCTTACTCATCCCACCTTATTTGGAGGCGTTTATTAGGGTTACTTCTGTTGGCGATCGCATAATGCTAAAGGTCCATTACAGTTTCACATCCTTTCCTTCTCTTACTCATCCTTCCTCATTTGGAGAAATTTATTAGGTTACTTCTGTTGGCGCTCGCATAATGCTAAAGGTCTACTACAGTTTCACATCCTTTCCTTCTCTTACTCATTCCTCCTTATTTGGAGACGTCTATTAGGTTACTTCTGTTGGCGCTCGCATAATGTTAAAGTTCTACTACTGTTTCACATCCTTTCCTTTTCTTACTCATCCTTCCTTATTTAGAGAAGTTTAGTATGTTACTTCTGTTGGCGCTCGCATAATGCTAAAGGTCTACAGTTTCACGTTGTTTCTTTCTCTTATTCATCCATCCTCATTTGGAGACGTTTATTAGGTTATTTGAATTAACTAAATGATTCCTGTTTTTATTTACACTCACACCACGCCGAAAAAGCTAGTTTAGTCTTATATTCCCACAAGTGCATGAAAAATTACGGGATATTTTAGTAGTAGAATTTGTTAAGCTGACAATGCGTATTTATTAAATATTTGCCTCAGGATGTGGCCTCATATTGCCTTTCAAAAACCAATAATACCTATTTTCTTTCCAGTTCAATTATATTTTTTGTTGATAAATTTACTTTTCGAATGAACTACGTTAGTAAACTTTGTCTGTGAAAAAAAAGAAATGCACCAACATAGAATTATTAATTAAATAAGAATCAATAATTTTCTGATTGTGGGTACGTACCAACCGCTTATCTGAATTTATATAATCATCAGATCCAACTTTTTTTTATTTCAAAGTAAATTTTTAGTTCAATGGACGTGAGTAATATTACAACCGAAAGTAGTTTGTTGGATGATGATTACGATGGGGTGGTTTAAAGAAATTTCCGCGTATTTGAGGAAATGTAGACATTTTAAAAGTTTATATAAAAATGAAAACCATCTACTTTATACCTACAAGTTCTGCCTGAATTATGTATTTTAATACCCACCTTTTGCGTGTAGATGAGATGCGTCCCTAGCCTAGTCAAGGAGTTTTCAGTCACAGTTGGAGTTCAAGATGGTGCATGTTATTGAAGCATTTGTTATTTATTTTGAAGCGCATTAAATTGAGATGTTTCTCGGATTATTTATTACGCTGGTTTAGTTGATTACACTGCGTTTATTCGCTGATTGGGTAAAGGTCCGCCTCTCGTGTTGGCATACATGCGATTTTCTCGATCCTGGACTCCTAATAAATAAATCAGACGACGGACGTCACTGGCCACTGTGAGTGTATTTACATTAAATGACTATAAATCATGCTGATGGGACGTCAAGGAATATATTCGTATATCTGAAGACAGTGGCGACGCGTGATATTTAAGCAATAAACGCTTGAAATTTATCGCATCTTGGCAATATTTTCACCGTAATCTGACAATATTGCCATATTATTTTATACGTCATTTCCAAGTAATTTCCAGAAGTTTTATACAATGGAGCCCACTATTGCTAACCATATTGTGTTAAAGATACAAATACATAAATATTTTAGCTGGTGAAAGTCGTGTAAAAGCAATGAACGAAGCATATTATTTATTTTAAACATGATAAGCTACATTCCATCTTAAGTATTAAAAACACTCATTTCTTGGTTGTGGGTCTGTCTGTGATTTGAATTAACTCGGATTTGTATTGAATTGAAGTCTCATTTTTAAAATTAGCACTGATTTTGTCAAGAATTCAGACATGCTATAAAGTACCTACCTATTTTATTGTCCGGGTTAAATCTTCCCCATAGGAAAAAATAAACCCTTCCACTCACTTCTCCACAAATGATCATCTAGTCAATCAACACTATGTAAGTGCATTATATAAGCAAAATAAATACAAAACAATACAAGAACAACACGTCAACTCATCAGAGATTATTATTTTTATTTTTTTAATTATTATGTAAGTGCATTATATAAGCAAAATAAATACAAAACAATACAAGAACAACACGTCAACTCACCAGAGATTATTATTTTTATTTTTTTTAATTATTTTTTTTGTTTTTGATAATATGTTTACATGGTACATAATTCATTTCACATTTTTAGATCAAATGGGAAAATAATTCACCGACCCCAGATATTTTCATATCAGAGGGTTCGGCTCGGTAGAACTTCTAACAGGGCCTATAAATCCTACTGATCCTTCAAATAAATATTTAAAAAATCTTTTGTTATCCTACATGTATTCAAAATGACCGACTTTTGCATCTTTATATATAAATTTTTTGATAGATCTAATACGCCTAAATTTTTAATAATAAATTTTTAATGTAATATTTTTTCATTAGAAAATTATTTTCATTCTATATTTGAAACGTGTTTTTCTTTTAATTAAATTTATTATGTATAACTTCACAAGTAAAGTTAGATTTCGTGATTGTTAAAGGGTGTTCGCTTTTACATGTTCAAGAAAGCGTTATTTACTAACAAACTAGATTAATTAGAGTCTAGTATCTCCCTATAAATTGGTCTCAAGATTTTTCCATTTTGATATATAAAAAGCACTTTTGTTTTACACTCGTAAATATATCAGGCCAGGAGATTTCTACTCCCTCCTGGAAGTATAATATGATGGTCACATATTTGAATTTTCGGGAGGTAGTGAAATTTTGTTCCCGTTGAAAAACTAAAATATATTGAAATAAAAATTCCACTTTGAATGCCTAAAGTAATGTACAGATATTGTAAAAAAATACCTCCTAGTATAAAACCCCTAATACTGTATTTTCATGTTGTTTTGATTTTAAAATGTTTACAATGTATTAGCTCCCGCTGCAGCACTTCGCATTATTGCATATTTAAATGTCCGCTTCATAAAGTTATAAAGTTAATACGCGACAAATGACTAGTAGAATCGGGCTATATAATATTAAATCGGCGGTCCCTTAAATGGTTTAGCCGATTGTGCTCGGCATGATTTATTTCGAGTTTTCTTCGCGGAATTGAACCTCCCGTGTGTGGGGATCATTATTCATCTTTAATATATTAGCCTTCCCGGAGATTTCGCATTGTCGTCCCTACTTATTACGTACTTACACTTTTACAGCTGGATACTTAAATGCACCACACTTTGGAGATTTATAGAAGCCGAGTTTGTCACATGAATCGTGACGCATGATATATTATTTTACTCACCTCAGAGAGCGTTCTTTTGTTACCTGCCAATCTTTTTTTATTTTTCTCTTTCATTGTTTTCTTGATCACTTTGCGTTTACTGGTGCATTTAGACTTGATATTATTATTTTACGTGCCTTTCTTTTCAAACATAACTAACACATTGATGTTTTTCTTTTTTGTTTCAGGTAAGGGTTTACATTATTCTCTTTTCAATTGGGTTTACCATCTATTTCTAATAAAATTCATCACGGTGGAGGTAAGTCCATGAAATTATTATTATTGCTCGATTTGTTTATTCTTTGTTCATGTTCAAGACTTTTCGTTATTTTGCTGGTAAATCTGGCGCATTATGATTAGGTATATAAAAAGGATATTAACCGCAGATCACGGGCGATGATTCTAATAGAGACAGCTTATAATGTAAGATATTATACCCTGAACCCCGGAGCACACAAAGCTACTGGTATTAGGTCTTGTGATAAGTACGCCGCGCTGGGGTCAATCTTGTACAAGATTTACGTGCCTTATTACCCTCGCGTAGTGCAGGCAGTAGACTGGTCAATTTGTCAAAGGCAATTCGTGGGCGAAGTAATTTATAAATGACCATTATAACACAGCAAAGGAAAATGTTTCCATAAATTATAAAGGCTTTTGATACAATAGTCAGTCGCTTCTGTGCATATGTACCCAAGTGAGATTCTGTTTCATTTATCTAGCCACAATGGTCCTCTAGTCTGTTCAAACGTTTTGTGTTTATATTTATGCCCTCTGGAGATATACTCGTATGTATTATACGCTTTCAAAGTAGATCTTGTTCTGTCGTGTAGTGAAATCGCTAGGTGGCACTTGCAGCATATCCTAGAGTTGGTGTCCAGACGTGTACCCATTTTTTCGACCCCTAATTTGGTGATATTATTATCCAATTTAGTCGATTATGTGATCCGAAACTTATAATACAAATTATACAATATTGCAGTTATTTCTGCTGAGCCAGTTTTTAAGTCGCGGAAAATTGTGTCCCGAACGTGTCACTTCTTTTTTGTTGTTTGTTTTTGGGGTGTTATGCCGTGTTGAGCTAACTCCTTCTTTAGCCAAGCTAAAGAAGGAGTTAGCGCAACACGGCATAACACCCCAAAAACAAACAACAAAAATGCTTTTGGCCGTGAGAATCTAAAAACTTACGTGTCACTTCTTGTGCAAAAACCGTTGCGGTTTGCAATAAAACTTCGCGTTTGAAGATGTGCAGTGCGTCTACTTGCTCCAGCGGTTATTTACACACTCATGGTACTTTATTTACGATCCTGTTAAAATAGTGACAGCAACCGAACTTGCTGATATAATACTAGTCATTCAGAATATATCGAGAACACGTGTTCTTTTCCTAGTGGATATCATGACGGAATGCTACAATATAAGTACGTCCGTATTAATATCAGTATTTGTATGAACACGTGCCGCCTCCTCACAAAACGTTAGCTTTTGACTGATACTTTGTTAGGAACTCTTTGAATTCATTCAATTTTAATAAATTAACAATATTTCATATCAGTCTTCTCCGTGCAGGTAATTTTTCATTTATTGTTTGCATTGCTTATTAATACAGTAATTTTAATTTTAAACATCTTACATTGCATCAAATCCGGTTGTTATGATTTTTTTGTATGTTGTACATGATGTCAAAAATAATGGCAGACCTGTCAAAAATCCAAATAACCGCAAAATTTTGACGTTTTTTTTCAGTTTTTGCCAATTTGTACCCTTTTTAAAATTTAATAATTTATTGACTTAAAAACTTACCAGAGTTTCAGAAAAACCCAAAGCTGGCCCCTAAAACAGCCCCCTTTCCTTCCTTCAATTAACGATTTGGAAAAATTGAGAAAAAATGTGCCAACAGTATTGATTTTCATTGAATGATAATGAACTAGTAAAAAAAAACTTCTTGATTACAAGATTCGGAAGGTTTATATTATTTCATTGACTTAAGAATTTATATTTGTACTTGTCAACAACCATGTTGAAAACACACTAAAGACGGTATACTTTTCCCTATGTCAATCAATTATATCTTACGGTATATTAGTCTGGGGTGGATGCTCTTAAACTATTTTAGATATATTAATTAAAGCTCAAAAATTGATTATGCGGACAATCTACAAAGTACACTACATTCACCCCACGAAGGACTTAAAAGTACTCAATATAAAATCCCTATACATCAAACACTTATCCTACTACTTCAAATTCAAACATACAAAAAAAACATTTTTGAATCAACCTATAACACAAGATATTCCAGCCAATCCAACTATACTATTCCAACAACAAGAACCTCAATGGCGCAGTCACAATTTAATTTTCTTGCTCCTAAAATCTTCAACAATTTACCAATATAAATAAAGTCATTTGCCAAATACGACAGTTTCAGGAAGGCGCTTGGGGATTTCTTGATGAGTGAGTGGGATAGTGTCGGTAACCTGCTTCTCGTACTCAGATAGAGGTGTATATATTGTTTACATGTGTGAGGAATAAGATACATGTATGTGAGTATATGTATGTTGTGTATATGTATGTATATGCATATATACATGTATGTATGTATATATATTTGCGTGTGCATGCGTATGTATGTACATGTGTGTACTACTTTATAATTTGTGTTTATTGTATAGAAAACTTTGTGAGTTATTGAAAACATTTTTTTACCAATTTCCATTTTTTTTAATTCTATCAAAATATCTTTACACTAGACTTAAATTCAAACTAACCATTCCTCCATTAGGCACCATGAAACAGGCAGCTGCCTAGTATGGTGCTCTAATGTATCTTCTCTAAATACATGTATTAATCATGTAACATGTACTTATAAATAAAATGTTAATATACAAAACTGAACAATTTGTAAATTTCTATTAAGTTTGTATTTGATGATGCTATAAGTGAAACTACAGTAATACAAAATAAAAATAACTCTCGGGTCTTCTATTCTTCGAGCTTTTGAGCTTCATGCTTTCGATTCGGGTCCGATTCTTATCGCAGCTCAAAATTGAGATAATTTTTTCGTTTCATGGAACAACTTCACAAGACTTTAATTTTTCACATAAAATGCAACATATTATAAAATTACTTCCTCAGATGAATTTGTTCATTTCATGATTATGCAAATAAATGTTGCGTCAAACTCCTAATGCTAGTGTTGCTTTTTTATAACAAGTATCTATAAAAAAACAACTATGAATAACTGCAATAAATAATATTGATAAGAATATATCAATTTGGTTGCAGGACCGCACTGACGACTTCAAAATTAGACATTAATTTATGCAAATCTAAATTAAATAAACAAGATTATTTAATCTCTATTAATGAAGAGTTATTAATAGTTTTGTCGTTAATTATTGCTGGTTTGATTGGCACAGAAATTAAAGAACACGGCTATAATTCGCCACCAATTCATTTTATCTACATTTGCAGCTGTAACTTTTAAAATGAGATTAGCCTAGTAATAACTTAATGTCCCCACAAATCATTTTATCTCAGACAAGGCTTAGCCGAGGGAGATAGATATTTGCGTTTTTTGCTGGTAAACTTGACGAATAAGATTCAAATAAAAGATATATATTTCTATAAAAAAACAATTATTAATTCTTGGTAGATTTTCATGTTATATTAATACCTATGAATAACAAAAAACTTTAATCTTTTTACCAATGCTTCGCTTACTATTAAACTGGCTTTTAAATTTGAAATTTTTGCAATCGTATTTGAAACATCTGGGTCCAAAACCTTCATTCTGTAATATAATGTATATTTTGCAAGGGTATTTGAGACATCTGGGTCCAATAACATAATTCTGTTACATAATGTGTATTTTGTAAGGGTATTTGAAACATCTGGGTCCAAAACCTTCATTCTGTAATATAATGTGTATTTTGCAAGGGTATTTGAAACATCTGGGTCAAAAACCTTCATTTTGTAATATAATGTGTATTTTGCAATGGTATTTGATTATATCTGGGTCCAAAACCTTAATTCTGTAATATAATGTGTATTTGGCAAGGGTATTTGAAACATCTGGTTCCAACAAGTTAATTCTGTAATATAATGTGTATTTTGCAAGGGTATTTGAACATCTGGGTCCAACAACTTAATTCTGTAATATAATGTGTATTTTGCAAGGGTATTTGAACATCTGGGTCCAACAACTTAATTCTGTAATATAATGTGTATTTTGCAAGGGTATTTGAACATCTGGGTCCAACAACTTAATTCTGTAATATAATGTGTATTTTGCAAGGGTATTTGAACATCTGGGTCCAACAACTTAATTCTGTAATATAATGTGTATTTTGCAAGGGTATTTGAACATCTGGGTCCAACAACTTAATTCTGTAATATAATGTGTATTTTGCAAGGGTATTTGAACATCTGGGTCCAACAACTTAATTCTGTAATATAATGTGTATTTTGCAAGGGTATTTGAACATCTGGGTCAAACAACTTAATTCTGTAATATAATGTGTATTTTGCAAGGGTATTTGAACATCTGGGTCCAACAACTTAATTCTGTAATATAATGTGTATTTTGCAAGGGTATTTGAAACATCTGGGTCCAAAACCTTCTTTTTTGACTTTTTGAATAAATGGCATACAGAGCTCCGGGCCAATAAGGCCCCTTTCTCTTTCAACATGAGTTATAAATGGTTGTGGGAGGAGATTTTTTTAGTTTTTGTGAAAAAATTTTTTGCAATAGAATGGCTGCAGAGGGGAGGGAGATTTGACGAAAGATTTCATTCCTTTTGCAGTAGTGGGTCTAAACATAAAAAAACAACCTTAAGCTTTGTATTTTCACAACTAAAAAAAGCCTTCCGGAAATACCCTAAAACAATCAAGGTTGACCACAAAATATAACTTATTATTATTATTATTAAATTTGATTTTAATTAAATTTAAAAAAAAATATATATATATATATATAACCCCCATTCATTGAAAAAGTATACGTCATGCAAATCATAGCTGAAAATGTTTACGTCACGTGCATCATTGCTAATGAAAAACATTTATTTTTCAATAGCATATTTATTCATTGTGCAAATTTGGGGTTAGATCACTCTTGCGCAAGTGGTCCCATGTTTGGTGTAGTTGTCAACGTATTCGTGTTCTTGACAATATAAATCTTGATCGATTAATCAACATCAGTCACCTACCTACGCCTTTACGCGTTCATTGGATAGTACATTTTACTCGCTGAATTACATTATTTATTCTAAGCCCTAAGCATGTAAGCTCATGCTATCGGCGGCCGATTAATAATGTCATTTGAAATCTAAATATAGGATGCAGGTGTTGAAGTCGCCTCGAAGAAATTTGCAATCTTTGTTTATGGGCTGGCCACACAAGAGTGCCACGAATGTTGTCGATTGAATCAAGTCGATTTAAAATATATTGAAAAAAAAATGAAATTTCGCACAAGATTTCTAAATGCTCGGGTCTATGGAAACTATGGCATCCCTGTTTGGGGCTCAATTAAGTGGGGGAGGGAAAGAAAAGGGATAGGTAAAGGTTGCGAAGTGTCTTGATATTCAAATCTAGTGTCAATTGATTTCTATAGGTATTGTTGTTTCCCCAAGGTGTGTGATGTACACTGCAACGCTGTCTGAAACGTTGATTCGAGAAGAAAGATTACCCTTCTCAATGTTAAGCAAACTAATACTCTTGACCGTGAGAAACTCGAATCATATCTAGCTAAAGACATCACAAGTATCTGTTTGATTATGTGTGGTGGCCTTTCATCGGGGTGATTTTAAAAATGTCTTCGACTCCGAAATGAGTTGGATTTACTAAAATATTTATATTATCCAAGTAGAGTACACGTCGCTCTTCCACGATTATACAGTCCACTTCGTACACATGGGACTTCTGATGATGATAATTCCCAAGTTTAAATAAATCCCATATTGTGTTTTCTGTGTCTGCCACCAGTAATTAAACATCTAACTTATGTACCTGCAAAGTTTCCAGTGAAAACAGCACTTAGTGTGTTCTGTTTTCTGACGTTATCAATTGTTGCGAATTCCCCAGCTGACCGTGTTTCGAAACTAACACCCGTTTCGCATATAATCGTTGTTTCCGCTAGTTGGAAAGTTTCGGTCCTGTGCGACCGGATCGCCGCACTGAATCCTTATGCCGCACTGCACTTTGTACGTTTTTCTCCGGAGAATTGTTAAATGGTTTTGTGGACAAGCTTTGTTGTAGTTTCGTTCAAACTATCTCGCCAGTGCTTAACTGTTTTAAACTCGAACCTTGTCCTACTCTCCGGGGAATATTCGGTTCTTACTTCGTGGCCCATGAAAATGTTGTATGTCCTAATTCCCTTTATCGCGGTGCGTTGTCTGAGTTACGGTTTTTGTATCTACTCACAAGTAAAACTGAAAGCTAATTTTCTACATATTAATAATGTTCTACATATTTCAAAACTCAATACTGGTTATGATTACCTTTGTGTTTTGTTTTAGAATTATTATTACCATAAAAGCTAGAACCTTCTAAGTTAACGACTCATCTCTAGTCTGAAGAGAAGATTCTACTAAGAAGTGTTGGTTTTTCATTGCAAGTTCAATAAGTTAGGTTATTTTTATTTTTCAATTAAATAGACGATTCTTCTGCGCTTCTAAAATATTGTTACCAGTTTTCTACAATATATATTTGGTTACAATTTCACAACATTTGTCATTTCTGTCTTATTTTTAAAATCGTACTAAAATTTTTCTACTTTTGAAGCTCGAATATAAATAATACTATTGTGTAAGGAATGTGTTTATTAGAAATCAGTGCACAGGCGGCTGGCCGGCCCAGGTTCCTGTCAAAAGCTACCGCGGCGAAAGGCGCGCTATCCTACTGTCCTTTCCTTAGGTCAAGCCTATTTTTTGATCCCTTCCCACATATTAAAAAAAAACACACTATTCGGCAATGTAATAATATATAATAATTTAGTCATCAAATCACAGGCCTGTCGATGATGGCGTTAGTAATGAGGCTGTAGCAATTAAGGAACTTCTCCTGAAGCATCGCCTCTTCCATGATCTTGGCTTTCACCTGTGGAGGTTTCACACCAATAAATTCTTGGAATCTTATTTCTCCGGGAAGGAAGATGCATAAAACAAGGAAGATTTTCGTACATTAATTGGCGACAAATATTGCAAACCCTTGTTTTTTATTATCAACCTGTGCTGTATTTACCTACACATAACAGTTTGCTATTGATGCATGTTACGTGTAAGAGGTGTACTATATTTTGCTCTGTCCATTGTCCATAGAACCGCATCATTATAGTATATATCTACAATGTAACGTTTCTCCGAACACCAACAATTGCGGTATAATTTTATGCTATTCGATCGGGAACTATACTGCCTTGTTTGGTTAGGCACAAAATGGAAATTTAGATGTGTAAGCATTTCAAAATGATTTTATAGATAAGCGGCTTATACAATTTATATGTATTAGATTTGCATTTTTAATTTTAAGTTGTTATTTTATAAATTCAATAATACTATTATTCTGTTTATGAAATAACTGTTTATTTATAAAAAAAGTTATTATTTCGTAAACAGAGTTCATATTCCCTGATTCTAGTTCTAAAATTTCTAGTAGTAATACCTACGAACTGTACGTCGCATTCGTTACATTCTAAAGTGTATATCCCATTTTTTAATAATTTAATTTAATAAATTCAAAGAAAATGGGATATACCCTAATGTAATGAATGTATGTAGATGTAGGTATGACTACTAGAATTTTTAAAACTAGAATCAGGGAACATGAACTCTGTTTACGAAATAATAACCATTCCGAGTTTGCTAATCATTTAGTTTGCTAATAGAGACAGGTCATAGCTTAAACAAAGAAAAAACCAAGTTCCAACATTAATGTAATAATATATTTTTTTAATTTGTGTGCTTTAGAAACCTTAGAAATTAAAAAAAAAATAGTTGACAAAATAATAGTACCTGTATTGGGCATTACCTATGTTACAATTTGTAGACTTTTTGTTTCTAGGTGTTTTGTTTCACATATTTTAGTTAAAAAATAAAGACAAACATTCCCGGGTTACTAATAACCTGACAATATTTGAAAATCTCCTACTACCACCGCAGTAATCGGAAAATGTTGCTTATGCCATGGAGGATGACAGTCAAGGAATTTAATGTACGACGCCTGGGTGGGAACCAAACGCGATGCCAACCCAGCCACTGATCGCTCAAAATCATTATTGAATATATAAAAAAGAAAAAATATTATTGAACATGTTAAAGAACATAATATTATCATTGTGTTCTTCTATAAATTAATCTTGATACCGATAAATTATTAGATTTGCTGTTGTAAATAAACGCGGAATGAATGTGGCATAAGGGTGACCGGATAAATCATCAAAATGATAATTCATCACATCTTCAAAAAGTTATATAAAGTCATGGAAAGTTATGAAACAAAAACTTTATTAATTGGGTTAAGTAGGTAAGGTTAGGTTTAAAAAATTTTTTTATCGTTTTTAATGACTTTATATCACTTTTTAAAGGTGTGTTGAATTGTCACTGTGTTGAGTTATCATGGAACCATCATTGTGTTCTTCTACAAATTAATCTTGATACCGATAAATGATTATATTTGATCTTGTAAATAAACGAGGAATGAATGTGGCGTGAGTAATAATGATAATCTTAATTTCCCGAATGTATGCAGGGGTAGTATAAAGCAAAACATTGCATACTTCGAAATAATAAAAAAAAACATTATTGCCGGCTTACTAACCTGAAACTGAAGTATTCTTTGAATATATTCTGTATGATAATAGACTAATGAATTTTTAACTTCTGATAAAAATTTATGTCTCTCATTTTATTTCCAAGTTGGTAGCTAAATATAAAAGCGTCGATGAAAAATTTCACGCACCTGAAACGTTTTGTATATTAAATTGAGTATTTTTTTATAAACAAGATAATAATTTTCCTCATCTATTAACAATGGGTGAAAAGTGGCAATACATTAAGTGTAAACATTATAATCTACTGATATCGTTTATTGGAAACCTACGAAACCTCTTTTCACGTCCAAATACAATAAATAACATCGGTTTACTACTTACAACAGACGTGTATTTATTTTTGTTGCTATGTTCGCAAAACGCTATTGTTTTGCATACATACTTATTTATGAGAATTTACATTGGTTTGTTTTTAGAATCATAAAACCTGATAATCAGACAATTAACACTTACATTCAGTAATCTTCATGACGGCCCCATTTGTCCCAATTTGTGTTCTTACCGGGTGATTTGACCTGTTCTTATCCATTTAGTGTAGAGACGACTGCGGCAGTACCTACCTACTTGACATCTCAGATGCGTTTTGTTTATTCACACTCGCCCGCTTGGGAGGAAATACAACTCTCGTTAGTCGGCCACGTGAGAACTTCACGGCAATTTCACCCATGAGTGGCCCGTTTATTTGTCCTTTAATACAAGACAAATACGTATAACAATGTTTTGCGCGTTCACACGTCGAGGATTCGGCAGAACGATGAGATCATGTTTACGCTCTCACTTAGAATCATACAAAATTTTCTCATTGGGCAGTTGGTATTTTTCGGCACTTTATTTCCTGAGTCGTATTCAACTGTACACCAATGTTATGCATTGCACTTAATGGTCTTGATGAATGATTAGGTACACTATCAAACCCCGCCCGGTACGAATGTTTTGGTTCTTACCTAAAGCAGATTTAAGGGTAGCCAGGGCCGGCGCTATGGTGCTGATAGTACCTGACACCTAACAATGCTAACACATCGCTCCTGAGATTTATTTATTCAACACAGTTATCATTTACCTAGGCGTCTACTGGTTTTGCCAAGGGGTGTCAAAATTTTAACCGTGTCAGGCACCGTTTCGCTCAGAGCCGGCCCTGAGTTAAGATACATGGCTTGTTTCGAAACGTGCTGTAGAAATGTTATATTTCAGAGGGAAGCTCTGTAGCATTAATGCAAATAATCCAAATCGTGGCTCCCATTCTTTTAAAATATTTTTTTTTTATAATGACCAGCACCTGTGTATATACATAGTGCTCATCCTCTAATACACATGTCTAATTCATAGACCACATAATCGTACCTACCTGCAGTGTTCATAGAGGAAAAACAAAATGTCCGCCGCGATTCACACGGAGAGGACAACTTCACATAAGCAGTTCAAGTAGCGGAGACCAGCGCAGTTGAGCAGAGCTAACTTAGTCATTGGTCGGACCGACTGATGTTTTTGGTTGTTGGTCGTTGTGGTTGGCATGAACATGTTCAGAAAAGATTATACCAAATGAAGCTACGTGTACAGTGTGATGCGAATGGGATATTTATTCACGCAGCATTTTTACTGTATTTTTTACTATCGTGGAGTTTTCTAAGGTGTCAAGGCTTGGACGTCGGCTAAATTCGTAGTCGATATATAATATTAGTAAAATTACTTGCGCACACCGGGATTTGAACCCGTGACCTCCAGATTTAAAATATCTATTCTTTATTACCTACATGGATACATCTATTCCACGTTCAGTACCCCACATCATAGCAGACCACTTCTAATCTGAAAACCCTTTTGTACCCACTTCTTCGATTACAACACTTTTGGCAGTACAAGGCACAAGGTTTGTAGCTGGCGCACTAGTTGATTAGATCTAATTGTAGGTCCAACTTTAAAACATCCAAGATGTTCTCTCCCCCATAAAGTGCGAACTGAGGGATCTCACATTGAATGAACAATGAGTAATGTCCGTTCGTCCACTTCCTGGAGCACACCTGTGCTGCACTTATTGACGCCATATGCCATACTCCACAGAACCACTACCTCTTCAATTATACGAACAATGTGGTATGGACTCTTCAATGTTTCAAGACATAACAAAAAAAAATATGGACAGAAAGTGCAACTAGTGTAGAGGTTCTTCATTGAGTGGCCAAACATCGAAATGTTTTTAAAATCATATTTTAGACGAAAATTCAAATATCATGGTTGCATCGTGAGTGAGCCTATCAAGATTTTTCCAGGACGTGACATAGGAAAAGAAAAGCGCACCAAATGCATTCAAATTTACATCACTACTCAACTACTATAACGTGCCTACCTTATTTTTCTTTCTGAAACGTAGATCTGGAAAACTCCAGGGTATCGATTCTCCAATCCAGAGACTTCTGCAAGTACATACATTGGTCGACATTCTTATTCTTGAGTCTTGTCGAAGGTACAAACTTACATACCCCAAAAGTCATTCCAGTCGAACAACTAGTGGGTCGAACCACTCGTTATTCGAGTGGAATGACTTCGTCGAGACGAACGTCAGTTTTTCCAGTATGGTAAGATTCTACGCGTGTCTATACCGCTATCCGAACCTCAGCGAATCAGACACATCCAAGCTATTCAGCACAGGTTCGCCTAGTGAGGTGTTAACAATACTTATTTAAACTGTATATAAATATAAATAAATAAATTTGGATTGGAGCAAATGGTTCAGCAGCCTACAAGGGTTCTTGATGTCCAGGCTCACCGCTCCAACCTGTTAGACCTATTTCTAACCACTGTGCCACATGGATACAGGATTGAGGTCACAGCGGCCTTAGGATTATCCGACCACTGCCTGGTGACGACATAGACCCCGTTAACTTCACAGCGCCAAATGAGAGGCTGAAGAGGAATGTGTGGCACTGTAGGTTAGCAGGTTGGTTTGGTTTGCGGGTAAATTTCATTGCTTTCCCGTGGTCAGCTGTCTGTTTTCAGACTTCGGATCCTTCCAGATGTGTCCTGGAAATTTGTAAAATCATCACATCCGCGATGGATGGCTTCATACAATCCTCCGTTAAAGAAACTGGTGTGGGTTCAAAACAGTAGTTCAGCGACAATGTTTCAAAGCAGTTCGACGAAAAAACGCGGCTTACTGAGCAACCTACAATACAACTTGAACGTCGGAAAACTGATCAGTATATAGTTAAAATTCTAGCACGACCTTCAGATCAGCAAAAAACTGGCTGCCTGTCCGTATGGCAGCAGAGCGTTCTGGTCGCTTGCGGACTCAATAGGGTGCAATCTCTGCAAATCAATTCTACCACTTCTTACCAGATCTGACGGCTCACTACCAAACACCGCTACCGAAGAGGCAAACTTATCAGGTAAAATGTTTGCGGAAAACTTTGCCCTCGATGATCGGGATGCTGTCCCGCCGTCAGTTCCTTCTTCACTGCGATCCCCATATGAAAAAGTTGAGGATCCGGCATCGGGCTGTACTCCAGGTCTTACGAGGGCTCGATGTTAGTAAAGCTAGTGGGCATGACGGAATACCTGCCCTAGTATTGCCGATGTGCGCTACAGAAATAGCTCCAATTTTGACGAAGCTTTTCAAAATATTCTTGAACTCGGGCTTTGTACCCTCTGAATGGAAAATAGGGGTCATTTATCCTTTTCCAAAGAAGGGTGACCGCTCCAACCCGACCAACTATCGCCCATAGCGACCACATCTATTATATCGAAGGTGATCAACTGCAAACTGCTCACATACCCCAAGAAGATCTAAATTTGTTATCGACCGTCAATAAGGATTCCAACTGAACCGCTCATTTGTCACATGAGAACTGGTCGCTTCTACGACTCGTACTTGAGTTTAACAGCTCGACTGTGTAGCGGTTTTCCTGCCTCTGTATTTCCTCCCTTCTACAACATGCTCTTCAAGACGCATATTCACTCCTCCGACCCTCAACACATCATCCCCAGAGATGATATAGGCCCTGGGGAAATTATTTTCCTCGGCTCCTCCTGTGTGTAGTTGATGTAAAAATGGTTTATAATGTTAAAACATTAATTTTTGCCCTTAAAATTCACGATCTCGTTATTTGATGACGACGTTGTTGCGGGCCTTCAAATCACGCTTTATCTAAGATCCTTGTATTTATTATTTTATTTATTTATTCACGCCTTGAAGGATTTTAAATGTGTACATTGATATAGGTAAGTTGTTTAGGAGTATAACCATCAGTGTATAATACATAACATAATAAACTGAGCATGAACGATAGAAACATGTACAATACCAATACAATACATACAAGTTATCATAGAGAGTTTGTTCAATGAAGTTAAATAGTTGTGTTATTTTGTACAAGAGTACAAAATAAGTACTTAACGTGCTGTGAAAGTAGTTATAGAGCAATATGTAGTAATTTTGTAATGTTTTTAATTGAGTAGTTACGTGTAGGTTATTTTTAAACAAACTTATAAACCTATTATACATAATAATATATTACACCAAGAATGGTGTGTGGTGCGATAAATTGAATAATAAATATTAAGAAGAAAGGAGCCTTACTGAACACTCAGTTCCGCCGAATAAGATAAAAATGTAATTCGCAAGATTTAATATGACTATAATTTCCCTTTATTATCTCTTGAACATTATTCCCGTGGCAGTTTCCGTGTCAGAAAAATACTAGCCTACGCAATCCGCAAATTTTTCGAAATACACTTTTCACCTCCGACGTGTCCTCTGTCATGTCAGAACATTAAACTGCTATTAAACACAAATACTCCCAACAAGTTATTCTGTCCAGTCTGCTACTCACAATATGTACAATATGGTTCCATTCTAACTCAACACAGTGACTATTCAACACACTTTTAAAAAGTGATATAAAGTCATTAAAAACGATGATTTTTTTTTTAACCTAACTTACTTAACCCAGTTAATAAAGTTTTTGTTTCATCGCTTTCCATGACTTTATATAACGTTTTAAAGATGTGATGAATTATCATTTTGATGATTTATCCAATCACCGTACAATGCAAGTATACCAGCCGTGTTCGTAGCGTAGATAGGCGAAGAAGAGTAACATAATCCTCGGAACCGTCATCGGATCAGGCTCAGCCTAGTGAGGTGGATTATACCAAAAAATGGTAATGTACTTTATTATGATACATTTTATTTCGATTATCTACAGCTTTTATTTTTAAAAATTAGCTTCACACCAATTTATATTTTTTTATTTCAAAAAAATACATACTCATAAAATATAATACTATATAAATGTATGAGAGAAACAAACACATTAGTCAAAATTGCTTACTTAATTTAAAGGCACATAAATTTAAAAAAATATACTTATTGTTATGATTTGAAATTTCAAAAAATAATTATAGTGAAAAATTCAAGAAATGCATGACTTTGTCAATGAACATTACAAATGTAGATAAAATCTATGACTTATGTGTTTGGTTTCAACATAAAAAATATTTTAGCTATTCGTTCACCGAAGTGATCGGAACGTGAGAAAATTGAAGTATTTTAAGATAAATATCCTATGAATTACATAGGTATGTATTTGAATAATAAAAAGCATTTCTAGCTCTGAAAACATATAAAATCATACTTTTAAAAGGGTTGCAGAAGGAAAATAATAGAACAACGCCGACTAAATTAGGATGGTAAACTATAAATACTAATCAATATCATTTTCATCCACAATGTCTAGGTCTCGATCCGACACTTTGTAGAAAGTTGGCATTAAAAGTCGTGAAATATTGATGGGATTAAATCAAACTTATTGACCGAGGGTGGTTTGAAATTATTTCGTAAACATAATTCTCTGGTAAATCTGTAACATTGCGTCATTTAGGAGACAATGTGCGGAAAGGCTCTTCCAATATTTCCAAGATTTTTCTCGTACTGGAACCATGTTTCGTTTCGTGCCTTTTATTAAATTTTGTTTGTAATTCTTGCATTTTTATTTTTACTGTTTGTATTTACGGTAGCGAACTAGTTGAATGGCAATCTTTATGCATCTAATTTTCGTAGAAAGAGTTGTCCTTTAATTAAATATGAAAAATTTAAAAATCATGTTGTGTCATTTCAATACTCTTGAAACGACTGCCACGTGACTTCACCAGTTGATACTAATCATATGGACGGTTCTGAGAACACCATTGTTATGTAAATACGAATGTTAGAGAGAGCGTGCTAATATTACAAAAAAACAATAATAATTAAGCGAAATCGTTTAAAATATACCAATTATTTCTCGACAAATGCCTATGTTGCATTTAAAGATACACTGTGAATGTTTTCATGCCTATAACATGCTAAAAAACAGAAAAAAATGTGTATTTGTTAATTTTCAGAGCATACTTTGCGATTTATTTCTATCAAGGAAATTTCATAAAATTACCGTTTAGGCTCTACAAACTATAGATAATATATCTTTAAAAAAGAACATTTTTTTTGGAACTTAACTTAAGGAGCAATATGGTATAAATCGGTAAAAATTCGGAATGCGGTTCAATGAATGGGTGTGAACTAACTAATCTCTTGGAACTGAAAGAAAATGTATACAGGATCCATTGACTTAATTTATTCATTTGATTCCGTTCTGGCATCGAGAAAAAATTGTTTGTTTTACTAATAATGAACTAATTAACTGCGGACTTCCAATTTATATAAATGTTTCAATTTCAAAATTTCAATTCGAAAAATTATTAAGTATTATTGTTGCCAGCGAATATCGATTCTGATTTGTTGCGTTATAAAAATCGACCTACTTATCAATCAGCGCGGCCGTGCTCGAGAAATCGCTATAAAATCATCCTTGACGGCCTCCGTCATCGAGGAGTAAGGCTATCGACTAGCTTAATCTTGAATTTATGTAAAAGTGGTTATTTATTTGTTTTTCAAAAAAAATAATTCAATTCTGAAAATTGAGATTCTTCGATGAGAGATTTGAGGGTTGAGTAATTTCTCTTACGGTTTTCTTAAAATCTCTTAAAAAAATGAAAGCATACATTTTTTGTATTAAAAATGCCTTAATCAGCAAAAATTAATTACCACGTTGTACTTTGAAGACTATTCCATATGAAATCACTGAAAAATAACGTTCCCAAAAAATGTGGCTTGAAAGGTTTCACCAAAATACAGACTTTACTAGTTCTAATATAAGTGGAGTTAAAGTAAGCTAGGTACGTTATATGTAGAATTCATGATTTAATATAATATATATATTTTTAATTAATAGTTAATTTAACCTTATAAATTCCAGCCGGAAAAGTCTGCACATTTAATTTAGCCGAAGTTAACTACACGTTGTCGCGGTAGGTCGCGCCATGTACGGGTCAAACAAAGGGAATGGGTCCTCTCTCTGCCAAATGAAAATCTATTACGTACTGTTGTACTTACCAGCTTTGGTTATCTTTATGTATTAAGTTGGGCCCGCAATATGTTGATGTTAAGATACATCGGATCACAAGTTACGTTAAAACACCAATCACAAAAACACAAGCACACAGCGAACGACACTTGCAATGCTTATGTTTTTACCAACATACGCCGGATTATATCAGTAGTTACTGATTCAGAGCTTTTCATATGTAAAATTGAACTTTTTACCGATGCACTCGTCGAATTATCACGTCGTGATAAGGTTCAAAGTCGGTACAGACTTATTGCCGCAGGCGACTGACAATTAATGCGCGGATTCAAAAGTACAGGTTCCTGGCTCTGTGATTGGCGGGACAGACATTAACTTTTCGACGGTTTGCTGCTATAGCCAGTGTTATAATCAATAATAATGAATTTAACACAAATTAACTATATCAATAAACAATCATATTTTACATATTTGTATGAAGCATTTACTTTGTGGCTCGTCATAATTTACAATAAAAGATATAAATTTGTTTTAGACCACTTTAATTTTAATCGTACTCTACCGGTTTCGGAAGCACCCTTCCTTCGTCAGGAGAGTATTAAAACTAACCTATGACACAAAATATTGACAGATAAATACACAAAAATATAATTTAGGTGTTTGAGTGGGAGGTTAACAAAGGGGGACGGGTTATTGGGGGAATTCCAGCAATAACAGAGCGGTTAACTGGAAATATATCTAATCATATTATATGTTGTAACTACGTAGGCATAACTTATCTTTATTGCTCCACGAAATAGGGAATAATATACATATTATTTAAAGGACACGTAATTTGACACAAATTTAATAATTTTATTGTGTATTTATTTATTTATGCATCTCCATATACTTAATACTTAGGTTTACGTTGAGCAGTTTTAAGTCCAGTTTGCCAATAGCCTTACAATGGTTATTTATCTGTCTTCTGCACAGCCTCTCCGCTTTGGCGCGAAACCCCTAATCGTTGCTGTGAAAGTGAATAAAATTTATAGCGTTTCGCATTGTTTACTATCTTCTTTTAGCGGCTCCGCGTTCATGACTTCGTGCTCACATTTCCTCGGCGTAAATCTCGCGCCGGCCGCTGCAGTGCAGTTGTCTGTCCGTGATGAAATAACCAAGGATTTGTTGCATCGGTCACTGGCAGAAAATTTGTATGTATCGTCTCGATGAAATACAACAATTCAGACTCGAAACTTAGCTTGAAATGACTTTAGACGTGTTTTGCGACCAGATCTGAATAGCAGGTACTTTCGAACCTCCTTCTTTCCTCATTTCCTTATTTGGGGATGTCATAGTCCCACTGGCTCCGAGCAGTTGGGATTTCTGATTGATGATAACTGCGGTATTCACATAAACAGCGACCCGCTACTGTCACCATTAAATTCGACGCATTCTTCGAAACCTACAATAAGTTTGCTAAGTGACCCCTATCACAAAAAACACTCCCGTTCATGCATATAGTGAAAATTTATTCACTATTTGCATGAGTGCGCGGAATCCTCCAAGAGGCGCACCGGCAAACAAACTTTTTTAAGGCTTACTAAATGTCTATTCTCACTACAAAGTAGTTTCTTCTGTGTACTCGATGACGTTTTTTTTTTATATCGGGATCCTAGGCTGTTCACACTTGAGAAACACTGACCTTAACATTATTACTTCTTCAATAATTGCACATTCACTTTGGGGAGTCATTTAAATTTAATATATTACTTTGTATTCTTCACTATTTAATCAAAATAATTGACATGTTTCAAAACCGACGGTTTCTTCGTCCGGTTGAAAATTAATTAATATTATTAAATCATTAAAAAAAAACTTCTAGGGTACCTAAATATTATTGTTTACGACATTCCTAATTAGTATAGATCATAGATTTCCAATCTTTTCTGGCTCCCCGCCCCCTTTCCATTTAAAAGAAGTATGCCAATATGTATATTAAAAATACCAAAAAACGAAAAAAATAAGAAATATTTTTCCTTTTAACTGGCTACTTTTATTGGCGTAGTAATTATTGGTTCCCACTCGGGCGTTGCGAGTTGGCTCCTCTACTAGTTTAGTTCTCCATCATTGCACTAGCCGCATTTTATACTTGTGAGAATAGATATGATATGAATGATAGAAGTGGGTGGATTTTCAACATTCTAAGATTATCTGTAACACGGAAATGTAGCTTTCTGGATTAAATAAAGGTTTTCTTGTAAACAATGTTATCGAAATAACAAAAAAGCTATTCATTTTAAATAGAACAATAAGTTTGAATGCACCACTTTTATTTTTATACTTAATGGCGACCGGGTTTCGCTATAACCGTAACTTCTTCAGCTTCTTCCGCAACTTATTGTTTTATTTAAATTTATAATGTCACATCACAAAGTTATCTGCCTCGTGCGAACAAAAAACTATTAATCCATCAATAATACCTAGTCACCATTTGAACGGTTCATATGCAAGATTCTTGCAATGGTATCTTCGACTTATTTCAATTTATAAGGAAATAATATTTTTTAAATTCCTCTAACCGCCTTTTCAGGCCTTCACCACTCCCTTATAGTCTTTAACCGCCCCCTTGGATCACACCAACGCCCATAGAGGGACGATTTCGGCCCCATTGGGAATCACCGATGTAGAGAAAAGAAACCAAGTGTAGGTTTAGTTTAAAGGGAATATCAACTGCCATCTGAACGTGATAATGTTAATACCTGGCTTATTTATAATATCACTCGAAGCGCGCTTTACAAAGGTACACAATATGTAACTTTCCGTAATTGAAATACTCGTAAAACTAAAATAGGTGTTGCACTTGATTTCGAGTTCTGCATCTTCGACATTTGCGCGAGCCGAGGATTGCTGGCATTCTGAATTGTTTGGAAAGTCGGACGGTAGACAATAATAATTTGTTTGTTTGAATCTACGATCACCCAAAGCCCCCGAGTGATTTACAAGGAGAGACTGCCTGCTCGGTGCGACGGGACGGGCGCTAATCGGTTCTAATGCAGGCCTTACTACGATACGAGTAGCATCGTGATCTGCCTTGAGACTGAGACCCCTTTCGCCTCTGATTGAGGTATAGTATTCACGCTGTTCGTCACTCCGCATTGTTATTATTCTTATTGGTAAATCGTGGACGAGTACGAAATTATTCTAGAGCGATGGAAGAGTAGGTTTTGTTAATCTTGACAGTCTAAGCAAATAATTAGTTAGAACGTAATTGTAAAAAGCATTCACTTTGTGGCTCATCATAATTTACAATAAAAACACATAAATTTGTTTTTGACCACTATTGTTTTATTTTCACTCTACCGGTTTCGGAAGAACCCTTCCTTCGTCAGGAGAATATTAAAAACAGCCCTTTAATAATATGTATATATATGTAACTGTTTTTAATATTCTCCTGACGAAGGAAGGGTTCTTCCGAAACCGGTAGTGAAAATAAAACAATAGTGGTCAAAAACAAGTTTATGTGTTTTTATTGTAAATTAGTTAGAAAGTCGAAGAAATGCAGGTAGATATTTCTTATTTTTTTTATCTGAACTAATAAAATGCCGTCTCCTTCCCTTTTTCATATTTAAATTAATGATTTTCCAGCTTCTTGGTGCATTAACCCAAACAAATCTAGACATGAAGCTGTGTATTTTATAAAAAAACGAGATTACCGTTCCAGAGTTTTTACAGATTTAGACACCAACAAGTTTTCTGGATTATAATTATGATTTTACTGGACTACATGATCCAACTGTCATTGACTCTTATTAAAAATCTGCACTTCGGCCTTCTACTTATTAGCTTAATTTGTGTGCATTTTAATTATCAACAGTAGTTTTTTTCTTTCCACGCCGGTATGGGTTGTAAGTTCAGGCAAAGCGGCAGCTTTGGCACATCTCTCGGATCAAAAAATGCCAGGCCCGCGAGTCTCTTGTAATCTGCTTTGTGATTTTTATATTTGCCATTTGACCATCTCGGTTGGACATGTTGGCATCACGAGGAGGCGGTAAAAAGGTTGTTGCCCAAAGTGCAGTTTCGCGCGCAGCATTTCTGCAACGAGCCAATAAATATGGCCACAGGAATGCTGATTCGTTAGCTGGGCGCCCATCACGCCGCTATTTTTTTATTCCTCCTCCTACTCGGCCCTTTTTGCCCTTTTTCAGTCCATGTCATATCGCGTGCAGTTAAACGCCGAAAACTCAGCCCAAAATGCATCTAAGGGCTTGCATGCTCGATGCATCGCGAGCACTATTCCACGACATGAACTTTTGTGTACATTTTAGTTCTTGTGAACAGCCGGTTTATACAATAATTACCACGAAACTTGAATCTTCATGTTATCTGTTCGCATTCAATGCACAAACAGTGAGCGATATAGAATTATTTCCTTTTATTTAATATTTGCTCACCTCGTCTAGGTTATATCACTATTTATTTGTTTTAGATGGCATGTAGAATTGAAACAGCATTATCGTGATACTTTTATTTTAAAATTTTAAACTCGGCACGTTCGTCCATGGTTACCTTAATGTCATAGAGTCATGGAAGTATAATGACGACTCTTGTTCCTTTTCACAGCGTATCAAGTTTTAGGCCAATTGAATATGGACGTTTGAAAAGTATAAAAATAGGTATTAGTTCACAGTTTCTATATTAAAAGTATTCTTCGCATTTTTGATATATTGATGAACACTGATAGCGAATATTGATGAATACTGATATCGAATATTGATGAACACTGATATCGAATATTGATGAACACTGATATCGAATATTGAAGAACATTGATAACGAATATAGATGAACACTGATATCGAATATTGATGAACACTGATATCGAATATTGATGAACACTGATATCGAATATTGATGAACACTGATATCGAATATTGATGAACACTGATATCGAATATTGAAGAACATTGATATCGAATATCGATGAACACTGATATCGAATATTGATGAACACTGATATCGAATATTGAAGAACATTGATATCGAATATCGATGAACACTGATATCGAATATTGATGAACACTGATATCGAATATTGAAGAACATTGATATCGAATATCGATGAACACTGATATCGAATATTGATGAACACTGATATCGAATATTGAAGAACATTGATATCGAATATAGCTGAACACTGATATCGAATATTGATGAACACTGATATCGAATATTGAAGAACATTGATATCGAATATCGATGAACACTGATATCGAATATTGATGAACACTGCTATCGAATATTGATGAACACTGATTTCGAATATTGAAGAACATTGATATCGAATATAGATGAACACTGATATCGAATATTGATGAACACTGATATCGAATATTGAAGAACATTGATATCGAATATAGATGAACACTGATATCGAATATTGATGAACACTGATATCGAATATTGATGAACACTGATTTCGAATATTGAAGAACATTGATATCGAATATCGATGAACATTGATATCGAATATTGATGAACACTGATATGGAATATTGATGAACACTGATATGGAATATTGATGAACACTGATATCGAATATTGAAGAACATTGATATCGAATATCCATGAACACTGATATCGAATATTGATGAAAACTGATATTGATGCAGTTAAATGTAATTTTTTGATTGCACATAATTTATTAGAAATCTGAACCTGATAATCCTATCAGTCGTCTATATATCAACACTATTCGCAATTATTGTAAATGTTTCACTGAATAATAACTTCATAAACAATTAAAAAAGACGACTTTTATTTTAATGAGCTCGACCATGTATAGTAATTTGAGTAAACCAATGATGATTGAGCCATTCGGAAAAATAATGGGAAAAAATTATATGCGATCAATAAATTGTTACCTCCGATCCCCCCGCTGTGCCATTATTATCGTATCTTATTCTCTCATTTGGCGTGTGACACACGGCTCTTAGATAATTACGTTACCAAATCAAAATACCAATTAATGCGAGTAAAAAAGTATGGTTTGGTCCACCCTGGGGTTTCTGGTTGAAAGGAGATGATTATGTCTTTTGGGTTGCAATCATCAAACTATACTGTCGCTGTTTTTTGTTACGTCCAAACCTAACTGAAGTCTCATCAGTATTCTGTACTCCTACGCTTTTGGCAAGTGTCCTAAGAGCAGATTCGAACCGTGAATAAGGTATAAAAAGATGCCACTTATTGCGGGGTTTCGAATTAAATGCATCATGATGAATTGTGCTCATATAGCCACACTGGTCTTTTTGTCACTCTTAGGACATCGTCATTGATTTCAAGGAATAACATTTTTTAATACCTCGGGCAATTCAGGGAGGCTTGTTTTTGCGTAAAATTTGCAATTATTCAGATAGTCCAAAGTAAAGTAGCTAAATTGTTTTTGAATAGATGTTAACTCTTTGGTAAATGTCCGAAGACCAGTTCGAACCGTAAATAAGGTTAAACTATTACCTCTTATTGTAGGCTTTCTAATTACACGCTTTGTGATGAATTATGTACGTATGTATCCTCATCGACACGGAAATTTTTGTGATCCCTTTAAGACACCCTAATGATTTAATATCATTAAGGAATGCCATAAAAATATCCCATGAGAAATTATCTACGGTATAGAAAATGATCATCATGCCCTGAAAAGGAAAAAGTACATATTTTTTCACTAGCGTGATGATTATTATTTTTATGAATATTTGATATTTGATACTTTCCAGCGCATCTTTTGAAGGCATTAGTGGAGATTTTCTCAATTAATATTTAAAACATGTTAATACTTTATTGCAGTCATTTGTATTCATTTCAGCGGCACGCAAGTTCGTGTTTGATTTAGTGGGAGCCAAAATCGACGACATTTTCATTCGGGCACAGTAACTGTGATATCTTATGTTAGATATTTGATATCTTCGCATGTAATTTCATCGCGGTTTTCTGAGAATTTCTTAATTTATAATTTCTTTTATACCATGCTTATTTTATGTTCATTTTTGTTCTCACAATATCCGGTAGGTTTATTGCGCCATTATGGGGTGTTGATAATTGATGCGTTACAAGAATTTTATTACTTAATCTGAGTTTGACAAACATGTTTTTTTTTGTTGCTGTTTAGTACTTACCTATACTGCCTTTAGTATTATTTTTTTGCTATTTATTGAATTCACGCTATTGCGTTTTGTACCGATCTAACAATATTTTTCTGCTACCAATTGTTTTCCGACCAATTGTTCTGCGACCAATTGTTCTGCGACCAATTGTTCTGCGACAAATTGTTCTAAGAGCGGGAGCACACAGAGAGCGGTCAGAGTTCTGCGTTCTAGTGACCGTTGACCGCTCAAGAGTTCCAAAGCGCACAAGCGGCGTTCAAATTCTCGCGTTCTAGTTTCATTTGGGTCTTTGCATATGCAACATGTCACTAGAAAGTTCATCATCCGATGAAGAATTATTGCCCTTGTGGAGCTTAGCAGCTTCTAAAAAGAAAATGAAGTATTGGGTGCACCCAATCAACACAACGCGAGAAGAACAAGGCGAATTTACTAGTATTTTTCAGGATTTACTTAAAGATGAACAACGATTCTATATTTATTTTCGAATGTCGATTAATAGTTTTAATGAATTGTTTAACATCATACAACCCGATATCGAAAAACAAAATACTAACTGGAGGAAGTGTGTTTTATCAAAAGAAAGGCTGGCTGTATTTTTAAGGTATGTATTTATTTACTAAGGATTAGAAAATACATTAGAATATTTAGAAATAATAACAAAATATACGAATAAATAATTTACATCACTTAAATCGTATAATAAACTCCTTTCCCTAACCAATTCAATTAACTTTTCCGTGTTTGTAACCTCAGACATCGCGGCGTTCTGGCGTTCTCTGCCTCGGCGGGAAAAGAACTCTAAGGCTAAGGACTCACGGAGCGATTTTTACCCGCGCCCGCTGCGGTGGCGGAATGGAGTTTTATTTTCAAAACTCACGAGACCGCTCTTTTTTGCGGTGACGCAGCCGCCGCGGTCGCGGTTATCGCCCGCAATCTTGGCGGTTGATTATCGCAAGACGGGCGGTTGCAAGACTTGAGTTCCACAACTCGCCCGCCAACCGATCGCAGAGCGCGCGGGGGCAACCCGCCGCGGCCGCGGGGCCGCGCCCGCGCCGCCGGTACAAGATGACCGCGGGTGCAGCGGGCCCCGCAAACAATCGCACACGCCGCGGCCGTAAAACGCGTCGTGAAATGTGCTTTAATTTTTTACATACATATCTGCATTCTACAGAGGCTGCGGGCCCGCAACCGCGGCGGGCGCGGGTAAAAATCGCTCCGTGAGTCCTTAGCCTTAGAACGCGACGTTCCGTTTTGACCGCCGCGGTCTGACCGCCCGCTGTGTGCGTCGTTGTTATAGTATCAGTACATTCTAATGAACTCCGAACGCGGAACTCGGAACTCCTGACCGCTCTCTGTGTGCTCCCGCTCTTAAGGCAGTAACACTTGCACTGCATTTATAGATCCCTACGATAGTACGATAGCCCCCGCCTTCGCTCGATTTTCTGTTGGATTTTATTCTTCAATTTAATTTCTCCCGCTGCCGTGGCTGGCTGTGGTCACCACATTTATCGTTAATTTACTTGACATTTTAGTGACTTTGGTGTGGCGTAAATTACAAAAGAATGTTATTTCGTCCCGCGTTGCCCCGGAACTTGGGATGTTCTATTCGTGGAGTTTCCAGGACGGCAATGAGCTTACGTATGTTACCCAATAACTTTGTAGGTTAACCCATTATTTTTTATGCGCTTCTGATAGAATAGTTACTACTTAATAGTAAATAATAAAAAATGTACAAATTTATATAGATTTTTTTTTAGTAAATATATATTTATTCAATTATTTTACAAGCAATAATTATTCGCCTGAAACACTCATCCACATTGAAAAATCTCCTGATAAAAGATACATGACGCCAACGGGACTCGAACCCGTGTCCCTTCGATTTCCGGTCGACAGCTCTGACCACTGAGCTATGGCGGCTTATCTCTTACCCGCGAAATAATTTAATATATACTAGTGTTTCATTCAGCAAATTTCTGCTTGTTACATTTTTTCACCTGAAAACAACCGACTTTATTTTATATGAGAAAGGCATTTACACTTTTATCGGGAGATTTTTCAATGTGGATGAGTGTTTCAGGCGAATAATTATTGCTTGTAAAATAATTGTTACCCTTTGTGCTATGCATAAAAAATCTTGTCTTAAAAATAATAATATATTTATTCAGTAAAAGTTTATTAAGTGAAAATTCGTTTGTTCAGAATCTTAGGACTGGTTGTTTCACAGAATTTGAACAATTCATCAAATTTCAAAGTTAATTTTAAGCTCTGTGTAAGTATTGTTATTATTTCAGTTCCGTGAAGCAATTTTCCCACGGTGATATAATAACAGAACTTTCACAGAACTTGAAATTAACTTCCAAATTCGATGAATTGTACAAATTCTCTGAAACAACCAATCCTTAATCTCCTCAAGTTCTTTACCGATTGCTTTGAAATGTTAACACAACGTTGTATTCCAATACGCGTGTGTTTTATATACAAGTAATATATAGATGTCACCTGTGACCTGTGATAGGTAAACGTTTCCTTTTTGAAAAACATCGCCATCTGTTGGACGTAAAAGCAACACGCCCTGTGGTTTCTCTATATTCACAGACAGACTGACCCATAGCAACGCATGGCGGGGTACAGGTAGTATATATATATATATATACAGGGTGTCCGGAAACTCGTAGTACAAGCGGGAAACTGGTGAATCTACATCACATTTGGAGTCGATTTTGTAGTATATTTTTTTTTATTTGAGCTTTCGTTATCGAGTAAATCGAGTTTGAAGTTGATTTTTTTTTTTTTAATTTTTTTTTTTTTTAATCAAATTCTTATAAATTATTACTGAAGATCAAAGTACCCAACTAATTAAAACTATTTGAAAGTAAAACAAATGAAGAAACTCGGATTTGAAGCATTATTTTGAAATCACCCTTCATTTAACCCGGTGTAATCATAAAATATTTCTGCTCTGCAGGGTTAAAACATCTGTTATTCAACCCTAAACACCAGAAAAAACTTTAACCCTAAAAATATTTTTTTTTGGTTTTTTTTTTTTTTTTTGAAAATGCTCAAATCAAAAAACTTTATGTTTTTTTGGGTTCCCCATGTGGTGTAGATTCTCCAGTTTCCCGCTTGTACTACGAGTTTCCGGACACCGTGTATATATATATGTATATTTAAATGAATAAGAAATAGAAATGTTTGTATTATTTAAAATTCGATAAATGATTTGTCTTCATCATACGCACATGCACGCTCGTATTACGCTCTGAGTGTAAACAAAATCTGTAATCCGAAATGAAGCCTCTGTTTTCAAAGTTTCCATAATATATATTCGTTCTTTTTTTACATTTGATGAGATGAATTCCTACGACTAAAAAAGATGATGATGTTTGATGTTAAGTTTTTTTTTTGATAGACGTTTCACCCAAAGTATTTTTTTTATTGTTCTACGAAATTTTTACCTTTCGATACTAGGGTGCCTTTCTAATTTTTTAAGGTCCCCTTCCCTATTGTAGATTGACATGACATATTGCCGTGGTAAATAATAAAAAAAAATATATCTTTAGGGCAGTATAGTAACCCGGAACAAGCTTTTTTGGGAGTTTTCTTGATTTATTTTCGTCTTTATTATATTAATTTTATTTTGGTCTTTTGAATATTTAAGTTTACAAATTACCAACTTTTTATTTTAATTTTAATTTGAATAATATTACATTTAGTATTGCTAAATATGGTTATTATAATCTGTTTAGAATTTATTCATTGTCGTAGGTACTTTTATGGTTTCTTTAAACGAATAATACAAATATTTTATTTTATTTTCGCCATCATCGTCAGCTGCTTTCCACTAAATAAACCGACAAGAAATATAATAATAATAATAATAATAAATTCTTTATTCCAGGATGTGGGGAGGTTAGTGCAATCCCACACATCCCATAGAGGATATAAGTACAAATAATATTTACATATAGTAAAATAAATAAAAAGAGATTAATAAATTAAAAATTAAATAGAAAATGAAATTAAGGTAAAGCAGAGAAGCACGGGAATCCATCGTATCTGAGATTGTGGGAGAGTGATTAATTAATTAATTAATTGATTACATTATATTGTTAATAATATAATTTGACATTATATTATTAACAATATTATACATTATATTGTTAATAATATAATTTGACATTATATTATTAACAATATAATGTCACCGACATCGTCAAAGTATAGAATACCAGAATGTCATAATATTATAATGGAGCCACGATGAAAACTTACATTCGGGGAATAGTTTTTCGGATAAGTGTGTCATTTCCTCCGTAGTTCTTACATCATCTTAGCTCACGCGAGTACGGGCCGCATTTTTCTTACGCCTTAACTGCGTTTTCTTAAAATATATATCGTCGATTAAATATAAAGTTTGGGTCTTATTTCAATCGATGATCGTTTATTTTTCATCGTTTCCAGTTTTTGTCGCGTTTGTTGCGTTGAAACATCGCCATGGTCAGATTAGGGCAATTAGTATTTATTTATAAGGCCTTCATTGCGTCGTCTGGTATTTGAAGAATTCCAAATAAGAAATTGCTCTTTAGTCTAGATGTTCAATTTAAAGCATCTGCATTTTGTCTGCTTTTTGCGGTACAATTTTTGTAAAGCTGCTTCCTAAATTATAAATAATTCTTTTCATTCTCTTAATAATTCTTTAGCTTCTTTATCTACTTGCCGTTTCCCATAAAGATAATGAAGGTTACGTTACGTATGAAGGGAGCGTAGTCTACGCTTCGAAACATTTTAAGGAACGTTAAGGCGAAGTTTAATGCCAAATCACTATTTTGATTAATCTTTATAACGAATTGGTGTACATTATGAATACCAATAAATATGCTTTAGATACATTGAAGGTTTTCCTATCGTGTCGATTGAGTACAATACAAATAAAATAATAAATTACTCAATAATAAATATAAATGTAAACCACAAATTTGTCCGTACGGAACTAAGAATAAAGTGTAATGTAATATAAACCACGGATTTAATGCCAACTTTTGAGGTTAGCTGCCGCAAAGTGCGGCGGTACCACGCGCCGCTCCAGACCGAAAAGTCTCACAATGGACTGCGCTGTAAACCGTTACCTTTCAGACTATACTTTTCTGCGCGGCTGCCTGGAGTGGCGTGTTGTACCGTCGCTCCGGTACGTGTGGCAGGCAATGCTTATTTTCGCTTTGTTAAAGGAACTTGCATTTCTTGTTTATCATTGCTTACCTATTTGGATTGCAGTCGAGAACAAACTTGCCTACTAATGGGATCGTATAAAACCTGGAAATAAAAAAAATGTTTTTTTAAATAAATTCTCTTTGACAAGGTTGAATAGCTTTTTAGTCATCCCTTTGTTTTCGTTGGCTTCAAATACCTAACGATACGTAGTTTCGCTTGTTGGAACTTCGTACCCGCATTTAAATACCCCTGTCCGATCCTATATCCCGCCACTTAGTTGCTCTCGGACAATTGTGAACCAATAACAGTAATTAGCGGAACGGTTGCGAAGTGGCTGTCGCATTGTTCGCGGAAGGTGGAATATTCCTGATTGAATATCACTGTAATTATGTTCGATTTTCGAATACACAGCAGAATTTCAATGTAAACCCACAAATAAAAGGGTAAATCTCAATACACTTTCAGCGAATGAACACCCTTGAGTTTTATTTGGCCCTTTTTAATTGGGGTATCTTTTTAAGGGGTGTTTTTGTATTCGTGGAGATCATGTCACACACTTTTTAAAAAGTTATCTCGCACACGTAAAAAGGAAGATCCTAAGTTGAACAGCTTATTTCATATCGCTTTATTTGTTATGGCCATTTTTTTCTTGAGGTGTTTTTTGTTGGGTTATTCTTATGTTTGTGGGAATCTCTGTCACACCCACAAGATGTAAATTGCTGGTTTCGCATCGGAAAAATGACCCCTTAGAATGAGGAGAAAACTGCGACAAAAGAAGCGTCTGGAACTTTATTTCTGGTTTTTTGGGAGTAATTTTTCTCTTTTCGTAGAATACACACAATAATTGCGATTTCTTCTTTATATTTATGGTGATTCTTAAAAATAAGTACCTACTTTCAGCAAACAAAATTGGAGCATAGTGATAAATTCGTTAAAAATCGTTCAAACTCTACCACAAATTGTTAAAAAAATATGTTGTTAATGGAAATATATTTTAGGTGGCTATTTAATTTTCGCTTTTTGCGAAATCCTAAATATCCGGCGTTTTAAACATTTTAGAGTTTTAGGATTATTATGATTGCAAACTGACCATATAATGTTGAATTTAAATACTTTTAATAAAGGCTTCGGAATGAGTTTTATTAAATAAGCAAGTATTTTCGGTTTAGCTGTTATAATTTATTCTTAAAGATTTTTAATAAGCGCTTATACCCGACCCTAATTCAGATCGCTATCTTCGCCACATCGTTTTATAAAAGAAATCCCAAACCAACTGAACTCTACTGATTTACCTAATTTGGTGTCATGTCTGTTCCACTATCTGAAATCTAAACAAGCTTTAAACGTTAAACTCGACGTTCGTTATAATCTACGTGTTAATTTAATTATTTTATTAAAATAGACTTTTTGTAAGTTATGCTTTACAAGATTATTTGTTTGCGTCCGTGCACACGCCACATGAATATGAATAAATAGTTTTGTCCGTATGAAAACTCAATTCTTTCAACAGAAGCATACAAATACAATATCAGATTGAATCACTGATACAATATTTTTTTCATACGGACCAAACTATTTATTCATATTCATATTGCGTACGTACGGGTGAAAACAAATAACGTCTAAATATCGTAAAGCATAATTTTCAAAAAGCGTTTTTTACTAAATTAATTGAATAAATTCCACCTATGAACACGTACATTATAACGAGCGTGGGGTTTAACCTTAAGGCGATGCACTGCGTAGTAATGCAAAATCATGTATTTTTGGTTTGAAAATTTAGTCGCCTAGAAATGTTTCAGATACTTTAATTAAATACTGCGAGTAGAATACATCCTGGCCTTTGAAATAATCGAGTATTTTTTAGAAGTCTTTTTATAAGCCCAGAAAAAAATAATGTATAAGGCCTATGAAAACTGCTTTAAAGTTCAAAATCTCCTACTTACGAACCCATTTTCGGTTATGGTTTTATTGTATAATGTGGCAATTTAAGTTATTTATAAAATGACGAAAAACATTTAAAGATTTGTGCCTGAACATCCACAAAATAAAATAAAAGGCACTTTTTGGCCATGTTTTTTTCTTGCAGAAATCAAAACAGGTGGATGGTGTTAAGCGGGAATTTAAGCCTTATCGCCATCTACGTAAGGTGTGTTGTTGATAGCGACTCGATTCAAAATATTACACGACTTAGTGCATCGCCTTAAGGCGAATCACTATTTTAATTAATCTCTATAACGAATTGGTGTACATTATGAATACCAAAAAATATGCTTTAGATAAATTGAAAGTTTTCCTATCGTTTCGCTTAAGTAGAATACAAATAAAATAATAAATTACTCAATAACTTTTAATAATTTTTAATTTTTTTTCACTAGAAATGTATGGACATGGAAATTATTTACAAACTAAATAAAAACCAGTTTTGTGCTTGAAATCGAACGTTTCAAGACTCCGTTTGTCAAGCGATTTTAATGCCTATTACCTACAATATAAGGTATACCAAGAATATACACAATTTTGGCTTGTAGCTTCCTCTCAAGTCTGTCGTGTATATCTGTGGTGCGCAGTTCGTAAAAGTTGAAAACCTGTGCCAACCAACCATTAAAAGAATGTAGAACAATAAGTCAAAATTCTGAATGTATTTTTTACAGAAATATATTTTTTTTCTCAATCCATGTACTCTAAACTTGTTTATAGATGGCATTAGTTTTTTTGTTCAGTGGAGTATATTATGTGGAGAAATACATCCGCACACTGCTTGCAATAAAGGCGGTGAAATCTTCCGCACACTGCTAGTAATTTTTACCCACAGCTTTCCTTCACGGTCATAGAGAAATACACCACTGTTATATATTTATAATATTGCAGAACTTCGAGTGCGATATCGTGTCTCATGTAAATTGTGTAGTAGTTTCAGAGAAAGGTCGTATGGGACGTAATCATTCTAGTATCTTCTGTCTTTTTCGTTTTTATACAAGATATGTAACGATGTCTCTCTGGGATTCTATACGCTATGGTGCTATGGACCATATCCGCTATGTACCCATGTCTTGGAGTTACGGCTTGTCGAGGCCGCAGGCGCATGTTAACAACCCCTGCAATTTGCCAAAAATAAACAGAAAGATATTTATTAAACACGACAGCTGCTAATTATCGCTCAATAAATTGATTTGTCGAATTGTTCCAGGGGATTTAAATAATCGTCCAGCCGTGGATGTGGGTTCACGGAGCGCTCTGTTCGCTGTGCGGACGCAATAAATAAATCGGTCCAGGATATTTATGATAAGCTTTACACCAGAGGAGAAATAAATCAACCTCTTGCTCGGTAACGAATATGGATTTTTTTACTCTGTGAAGCATTTACCTTCCCCGTTACCGCGCGTCGTGTAATTTTATGAATGCAATATTTTAGTAAAAATAAATTATGTACCAGCATTTTTCCAACCGCATTGTTTTTCGACGTTTACTCTGACGTGTTTCTGGAGACAACCTTTTAAAATATTTTTGTAAAAAAAAATTGCAGTCCTAATATTGTACTTAAAATTTGATTTCAGGTGATAACGATTTTAACAAAAGATATATCCACTCGAATCCACAGTTTTTTCGTAATCTTAACAAAATATTAGAAAATCGTTTTGATTCCCATGAAAAGCTCTGTAAATTAAGGGCCAATTGTTTCATAGAATTTTAACAATTTATCAAATTTAAAAGTTAATTTTTAAGTTCTGGTATCATTTCAGTTACGCGAAACAATTGACCAATAATTATACAACAGATCTTGAATAGGACCTTTACAGAACTTGGAACTTTTATGAATTATTCAAATTCTGTTAAACAAGGCGGGACTCGCGTTAAGCTTAGTTTCGGCAATGCCATAATCATATGTATTAGCGACACGAAGTTCTTTCTCGTACAAAAATTTGTTTAAGAGATAAAGTTGGGAATATCAATTGACCATGCAGTTGGGCATATGAGCATTCCGATCTTTATTTGCTTTTATCTCAAAACTATGCTTTGTAGGTAGGCCCGTGTGATCCTAAACCCCCAAACTGACCCTAATAGTTTAATTTACTTTTATAACTAATAAATACATCGGTCTGGCCATTCGGTGCGTGTTATTAATAAAGAGGTCCGAATATATTCTTACAGTATCAATATGTAATTGCTAAATTATTTATGTTTATTTGGTAGTTGGGAACTTCGACATACGTTAGCCGAGCACTGTCCGGACGAAACTAATGTATTATAAAGTGAACAATCCGATTACATTTTTTACGATTTATATCACATGATTGTTTTTTGTTGTTTTGCTTTATTAACACCGGTTAAAGACCTGAATATTTATCTTTATGAACTACGGATGAATCTGCATATTATATATTCTTTGATTTCGTTTCTTCAATGTTATTGTTCTTTTTGTTTAATATATTTCAGTACATAACTTCTTTTAGCAATTTTATACATTTGTTGATAAACTATTTGAAGTATTTTTTTTAAAGCGGAGACGATTTACACGTAGTTTAAGCCATAGGCCCATTGTGCTATCTCCCATTTTCCCTCAATCCTTTAACAACAACCCAGTCCCTTTAATAAAGTTCACCAGGGTTGTCATTGGGTATGTGGCTATGTCTTCTGGTTCTACTGTATGTCTCCCCAGGTATCTGAGCCTAGTTCCCACCAGGTCAGGACATCACCATAGGTGAATTGGAGTCTCTTCATCCTCTTCACATTTCCTGCATCTATTAGTGTTTTCTACTCCCAATATCTGCATGTGTCTCCTGAGACGGCAGTGTTCCGTTAGTAGTCCTACCAGTTCCCTTAGTGAGTTTCTATATCGAGTAGTTTCTTGGTTCGTCTAGGGTCTGGTCCTTTTATGAGAAGTATATATTCTGTTAAAATTTGTATGGTTATAAAAACATTGTGGATGAAAATTAGAATGTGTTATTCTATCCTTTTGCGTTTGAATAAGACAAATGCTACCGAACTACAAATGTTGTTGTTGTTATCTTCTATAAAAAGTACGCACACTTTCCCTCTCGCGCTGTCATGATTTATTAATATGCTTCCTCACGGTTGTAAAACTATTAGGTAGAAAGCCGTGTGTCGCCACAAACCTCGCTCACTGCCTTAGAACCAGACCTATTTTCCGCTGCAGTACCGTGAATTATTCGGCCCTCTGGGGACAAGTGGATGTATTGGGTGCGAAATACCTTTTGAACTGTTGTTGTTACCCTTGACTAAACTCGTTAGCGCTTAATTTAGCCCGAGCAAATATTGTATCGGAAATTACCCATACTCCCGCCACGCCACCCGCCTTTCTTAGTCGCCTCGTCTGGCGAGTGGCGAGTGGGGAGTGTCGAGTGGCGAGTGTTGAAACCTTTTATGTTAATGCCAGCTCTCGATGCGGAGCCGCCACCTATTTAATAATACCGCGCCTGATAAAACCTATTTACCAATTATATATAGTATTGATTGATTTAAAGACTAATGACATCGTTATTTTTGACATTCAAAACTTATAAACGACGGATGTGGTTGTTAAGGAGGTCGAAGCCAATCCGGGCGTGTCTGAAGTAATAGAATACTCAGTCTTCTTAGATATATCGTGGTAAAAATATTATGTCTTTCGATGTTAATAGTATTTTACGTGATACTGCACAAAAGGTGCCAACGCCAACTACCTCAGGCCAAATTGTGAGACTGAAGGTAGTAAGGAGGGAGCCATTTAACGCGAAGCTTTATGCCAAATCACTATTTTGATTAATCTTTATAACGAATTGGTGTACATTATGAATACCAAAAAATATGTTTTAGATAAATTGAATGTTTTCCTATCGTTTCGCTTGAGTAGAATACAAATAAAAAAATAAATTACTCAATAAAAAATATAAATGTATACTACTAAAAAAATATTTTTTCAATAGAAATGTATGAACGCATAAAGGAAACAACTTTAAAAAATACAGTATTATTGCTAGTATTATCTGTGACAGTTTGACTTGGTTAACTTTTTTGCTTTCTTATAAAATTATTTAGAAAATAAATAAAAACCAGTTTTTTGCTTGAAATCGAACGTTTCTAGACTCCGTTTGTCAAGCGATTGTAAAGCCTATTACCTATAATATAAGGTATACCAAGATATACACATTTTTGGCTTGTAACTTCCTCTTAAAGTAACGTTTCGGTTCTGATTTGGCGGAGAAAAATGAGTAATGCTGATTTATTGAAATCTCTTCAAATTATTAGTCATCCCGTTAAAAATGCGACTGTAAGCCGCTTCCTGATAAAGTGAAGGTAAATTCGTAATAATATCGTGTTTATCCACCTGATGACATAATATATCACATAGACGTAATGCAAACATGTTAGGAATTTTCATCAACACGTGTTCGGACATCGTGACGAAACGTTGGTATTTAACTTAATTTTTTTAGGATACCTATCAATTCATTTGTTTATGGCCTACGATCCCGTTTTGAACAGGAATACGAATAATGGGAAGCGATTTTGAATACATTTTGTAACATTTTTTATCAGGAAGTTTTCTCCATGTGGTGATCTTCCACCAGGGCGATACTTAAAAGCAAAATATACTATATGTTATTTTTAATTAATAGTGAGAGTAAAGAACACAAATTAATCAAATAAAATTTACTTGCGCACGCCTGGATACGAACCCGCGACCTCCAAATTCGTAGCTAAGGATCACTCAACCACGGAGGCCGTCATGAATTGTTGTGAGACTGAAAGATGGTGCAGAAGGGTAGGAGAAGTGGAAGAGTGAGGCATGTATAGTACCTGTCTGTTCTTCTGCTCCATCGCATTGTGGAGGTCAAAGTGGGGTGATATGCCCCCGGAGTGTAAAGGCGTTTTTGCTAAAATATAGACTACCAACTCCGAGAAATTGTGCAGCTGACATTCTAAAACGATTATTAGTTTATTATTATCACTAGTCACTACATTAAGTTCCAAGCAACAACTGACTGTTTATCTATCGTTGGGGGCGATAATGAGAGTGTATTCCATCATTAATAGGAGACTATTCAATACCAAGGAAAAAGGGTGTGATCCAATGACTGTGTTGTTGATCTAAGGTTTTTACAGCAAACATGTGATATGGATTAAGTGGTTTGTAAGATGTACGAATGTACATGCTAGTGTACACAATTGTTCGAAAAAAGTAAAAATGATAATCATTTTCTTCTGTTGATTGTACTTGGATTAAAATGCACACCGTCCAACGGCATTTACAAACAGATCCATATTTAAACAACAAGATCGCCACCTGTTTTGTATTAACTATAAATACAATCTTCCAATGTCATTTGTGACAACTTCTCACTCCTTGTACATCATGAAATCAGCAAGCAAAATCAGCTAAACGATGATAAATGTCTCGCCCATTAGTTACGAATAAATAATTTTGCCAAGAAATGAAAGATATTCTTTGTTGAAGGTTTGTATCGTTTTTTGCTAAAACATGGACTTGACCCTCAATAATAATCTTCTTGTTATTTATCTATTCTTATTATTATATATACCTTGTCGGGACTGCTTTATGGTCCCCTGGGCACCTTCTAATGTTAAGGATACACGATGCTGCTTTTTTCACTTATGCAACAGCTGTTAATGTGTGTATATTGGACTTAGAGGGTTTCTTTATTTTTATTTCTTTTAGCGCCCATTGAAGGTTTTTGATGTCGGGGTAAGCGAGAGGTAGGTAAATACCGACGTTGTATGAAATCATTTCAAAGTTAATAAGATTACTTTGTCATTATCACTTTTTTGGAATTATTTAATTTGCCAGACCTTTCCGCTGTATATATCTATACGTATGTGACTCGCGAGTGGAAGGAATAAGTCGGGGACCCCGGGAAATCACACCTCAATCAAGCAGGTAGGTACATCAATGTCAGGTCATGTCGAGAGTCGAAATAACAGAATAGTATGCTTGAACTGCATTACTACAGGGATATCTCTAATCGGGGCGGAAAACTCACCACGAGTGTTCAACAACCATTTCATATAGGTAATCAAATATCAAAACTTGGAGGAAATATTTTAGATAATGTATCAATGAGTGTGTTCTATCGTGTTTTTAATGTTGGTTTTTCAATTCGATACCTAGTCGTAATCCCGGCCACGGAATGAAATCTTTTGAACTAATAGTCCCTTCTGAGGGTTTCCGTCTTCCCGCAATTAAATTTGATTTATTCTCTTTTAATTTCGCCAATAGTTTGTGGGCATCACAAATGGCTTAAAGCGAGTCTGAGTCAGAGTCAGTGCTAGTAAATTTACGCTCCTACTGAGAAGATCCGCGAGATAGGCCCAGATCAGGGAGTTTTCTCCGCTGATTCATAGTTGTGTTTTGCTATTCCGACTTTATCTCATTAATCGCCGAGTGTTGCCTCGCATATACCTCCCATATTACTTCCACCAGCTGATGAATTTTATTTCGAGGTAATAAATTTTTAAAATCAGTTAAGATAGTTAAGTGATACCCTTATCTAACAAGTCTGAACTCTGATCTTCTCACAAACATTAATGGTTTGTTTATTAGCTGGGGCGAATACAGGTATGCATATTTTCCGATGCTATCGCTAATTTTACTGGTTTTCATGTTTCGGTGGTGTTGCTTACATTTTAGATTTCGATCTCCCATTTTGCTTCTACGAATCTCTTGACAGGGGCTTGTCACTCTTGGAATAAACTTTTTTTTTAAATAGTCTGGTTATTAACTATAAAGCTGAAACTCTATGGAGAATCCTGTTACAACAAAAACTCTCGATGGATGAGTTCTGACGTCTTTATTTTATTGGTCAGGTCAACCATATTTATCGCACAACCTCGTTTCCATCATGACCTTTAGTGCTTTGAAATGTTATTTTTAATAATACTTGATTTAAAATAATACATTAATATACGTAGTTTGAAATGCTGAAACGAAGCCGGGGGTAATAATAATTACAATGATGACTTATACTTCTCGGAGTGCTTTAAAAAATTTCATTTAGCGTTCCAGCAATATGATTTTCTGGGTCTTCTTACAGTGCAATTCAGAACATGTTCACTGCGGACGATTTTCGCAGAGAATGCGTCTTTTGAACGCTTCACCACAAAAACTTACAAAGCAACGAAAAAATGTCATCTCACTGAGATTTTACTTCGCGATGTACAGCTCCAGCGTTTTGGGATTTCAAAAAACGCAACTTACGCTCAAAGACCGCCACAAAAGTTTAAAATATATTTACAAAATTTAACTTTATCACTGGTTCGAATAGGGTGCATTATCGTATGAATCTTGTAAGGACTATTCTTCCCTTTGTTTCGATTTTCTCACGGAAAGTTTTATCTCCGGTTAAAATGAGGAACGGTTTTTGCTCCTCTCTTACGTCTTTCGTTTTTTCGTGTAATCCAACTATAGACGCTTTGTTTTCTATTTTGTTTCTATTTTTTCCTGTTTTGTCTCTCGGAGGGACCCGAGTATTATGTCTTCTGACCGCGGCATCTGCCACTTCACGCTTTGTTCTCTCGGTAACCGGGCTAATCTAAGAACAGGGAAAAATCTTAAAGAACTTTTGAAAAGTGATATACATATTTATTAATTTAAGAAATATACTTAACTTAAAAATTCTTAAAAATATATACTACGCACTAGCCCATTCAATAATACAATACGGTATCGTTGCGTGGGGAGGAGCTTACAAAACCTCAATTTTGCCACTGGAAATTACCCAAAGACTAATAATAAAAATTATTACAAGGAAACCATCAGATTATTCAACCTCTCAACTTTTTCAAGACTTTCAAGTCCCACCTCTAAAAAATACATATATAAAAAATACGCTGCTTCAAATACACAAAGATTCTAAGAAGTCACACCACGCCATGGTACGCGTAGAGAGCAATAGACATAACACAGTGGGTCGCTTAAGTACGCCATTAATGCATACCAGTTTTGCACAACACTTCTACACATACAATGGAGTGATGTGGTTTAATCAATTGGAAATGGAACTAAGATTGGAACCTGACTATAATAAATTCAAAAATAGACTAAACAATGATATCTTAAATAGTTTGGCTACCTAGAATTGCATTGGAAATTGATTAAGAATATTTGATTGACAGTTTCTTTTTTTTTTATTTATTTTTTATTATATATATTTATAAATATTATTATTTTTTATCTATGCACTTATATATTGTGTTATAATTTTTTAACTTTTAATTTTAATTTTTAATAAACTTCTCTATGTTCCCGCCTTTACACACGAGTATTTTAACTCTCGTAAAGGTTATATATTGTATACATATATGTGTTTTTACAGTTTTTTAATCAATGTTGCAGGCTTAATTACTCATGATTATGTTACATATGTATGTATACAAAAAACTAATAAAAAAAAAAATATATATATATATAAAGTCATGAAAGGTTATAAAAACATAATATGTAATACTACTAGGTTAACTAGTTTTTGGTTTTTAAGCTAGTTTATTTTAGTCGCTTTTCATGACTTTGTAGCACATTTCGAAAGTGTTTTGGTCTAACACTGTTCTGATTTGTCATGGAACCGTTCTATCGACCGATCAATGTTCGTCCGAGCGCCTCTTTGTCACAGATGGTGGCTTCCACTTTGATTTGAAAAAAACTATCGCGGTAGGTACCGCATAGAATTGACATCCTTAACAGTTTGCAAGTTGATGAATTTTTTAACAAATTGTTTTATTTAATAGGTTGTGGTTGAAGCACACTATTCATGCAAAAGTGTGATATACCTATCACCTATACACACTTTACAAATATAATGCAAAAAAGTCTCGATAAACTAATTTTTAGCAGTTCGTCTGTTTACAGTTACATTTTCACAATTATAGAAAACAAAAAAATAAAAAAAATATTACAGAAATATAGCAAAAGAAAATTATGAAAACATAAATAACAATTTTTAAAGTCTTTAGAATAATATATCATTGTAAGCTAATACAAATTAATTCTTTCATTAAGCCAAGTCTTCAGTAAGTTCACCAATTGTTTGTTTTGGGTACAGTTTTTTATCTTCAGCAGGTAACATATTAATACAACTGGAAATCATATAGTTTAACGTCCTTTGTCCATATTTATTTGTAAGCGGTACAATAAGTCCTTCATTAAAGTCAAAACCTGTATTATGATTGTGTTCTAGCCTGTTTATATGTAAAGGGTTATTTATGTGCTGAAATATAATTTGTACCACATAATTGCTCTGACTGAAAGAATTTTGAGACTCTGATAGGATCTGCAGATTAGAACAATTTTTTTTGTTTATACAATCTGCTTACAATTGATCTTAGTCGTGCACAAACTTTGTTTATTTGTATATCCCACTTGAAAAAGCTGACACTTGTCAATACTGACACCTAAATAAACATATTCTTTAACAAGTTTCATATTTTCAAATGTACACATTGCAGGAATACCATCGTGTAAGTAATCTGAGGTATTGGTCTTCATTTCTGGTGTAATAAATACCTTAACATTAGGGGATCTTATGTGTAACAATTTAGTTTTTTTGCCATTTATGATTAAGCCAGAGTCAAGAGATCATTTTAAGAGTTCAATGTAGTATTTTTGTAAAAGGTCTATACAAGTTTGCAAATCACTGCTAGTAATCACTAAAGCAATATCATCAGCATATACAAAGTGCTTTACATGTCTAAAAATGTATTTAATAAAAGATACAGATATAATATACATAATTGGACCTAATATGGAACCTTGAGGAACGCCGGCAAAAAACTTATTTTTTTGGTTAAAGAGTTTAAGAGTTTTAATGTCATGCATCGCACATAGATAGATTTCAATGATTTAGGCGGCCAAAATTATTTTTGGGGTTATTTTAGTTCTAAGTTCAATTAAAATAAAGGAAAGGTATATATTTATAAAAACATACATATATTTGTCAGGTTATAAAGAACAGTAATATATAACAGAGCTAAATTCACTAAAAAATACAAATGAATGGAAACAGAATTTAACAAGTTTTCTTTAAATATAAAATTACATTAAAAATCGTTATCTTCAGGTCCAGATGTCTCTACTGACTCTGTGTTTGGGTCACCAGGTAATAAAAGTTTAACCGTTTCAGGTAGAAATGCGTTACGTGAAGGTTTTCTTATTTGTCTCAAGCAACTAATGAAGGGATCTGAACTTAACAAAAGCCTATAATATACATCTAAGTTACATTCTTCCCTAGAAAACTTTCTGGCAAAGTTTAGCCGGTACGATCGGAAATGCTTGTTCCGGGCTTCTGCAGCTTCTTCCGATAGCTGTCCAATTGGAAGGAGCCCCGAACTTTTTATGATTTGGCTTCCATGTACCAATATCTTGTGCATAGTTGGCGTCATTGGGTGCCAACCATACTGTTCTACGTACAATTTTGCTGTGTCGTACGCATACTTATCATATTTTTCAGCATCAATTTTATGGCCACTAGAAATAGTTTCTAAAATAACCTTGAATCTGTAAATCAGTTCAAAGTTAATACCTGTGATGGCTGAAGCCAATTCGGGGTTTTCAAAAAACCTCCGGCTTGTGTTGCCATCATTGGTGTTGCCAAAGTTGGCCTTTGGCATGTCAATAAGCAAACCGGTTTCATTTCGAAACCTCTCCTGAATTTCCAACTTCTTTTGGGCTTCTAATGCCTTGTCTTCTTCGGTTTTTCTTTCCCTGTATTTTTTTACTGGCAGTTTATACGAAAGGTGTATAATGCTTTCGAAAATGCGGATCCGGGCGTGTAATACTGACAAGCCGAATTCCAAAGCTTGAGGGTTTACACTATTTTTCTTCGATAGATCATTAAAGGTTTTCGAAGTAGCTCCACAGATGTAGCACTGGGATGTTGACTTTGTGTCTGTGGCTGCGTTACACACCTTTCCGTCAATCATAGTCATTTTGAGTTGGTGCCCAAACGAAAACTCCTCTTCATTCAACGTAACAACTGTTTTGTTCAGTTGCTTAATGGACTCCTGCACACATTTTATCTCTTCTTTAGTTATGTCCGTTGTTTCTTTTACAAATCGGAATCGAATCGGACGGCAAAACCTTGACGAAGAAGGAGTTGGATTCTGCCAAACAATTTTACTGCCTTCTTTTCCACAAACAATGCGCAAAGGCACAAAGGAACTCATAAAAATGTTGGCATCGGAATCAGTCTCATTATCGTAAATTTGTTTAAATTTGGATTGCTGAGAACCGTCACAACCCCATTTGCAGATTATCATTAACGACTTCCTTTCTTGCTCGTTAAGCCGGATTATCACATCTTCTAGGTATTTTGATAATCGTGTTACGGTTAGATCCATTAAGCACTGTAGATTACTTTCCGCGCAAGTAGCCGTAATTCTTAGGGATTCTTTCGGCGGATAGCACTCTTGTTTTGCTTTCAAAACAAGATCATAGCAAGGAAAATGTTGTGGATTTGTTGCCCTTACTATCTCATACTGTCGTCTCGTAAAATCAGCTTCAACGAACATCTTAAGTGCTTGCAGAGGCGTCAATTGAGGTACCTCATCGTTGTTGGTAACTCTACTGTAGGCTTTTCTATATTTACTAGCCCGTGTTGGGGAGTTCGTAATATCTTTAAGCTCTTTCGAGGCGGTCCTATGTCCCGTTGTCTGCAACACAGATGTAGCAGCGTGAACAATAACTTCATCACCTGCGGAGGCTCTTATTTCTTCCGTTTTTCTTCTTTTACTACGCTCACTTAGTTCTCCAAAAGACATGGGTGGTCGACCTTGCGAGGAGGCTGATTCAATGGGAATCTCGAATGTTCCCTCTAACCATGATTGGTTTATTTTCAGGAAAACATCTTGGTGTTTATTTGCCTTTACCCATCGTTGCTTAATTTGTGATTTTACATAAGAAAATCTTTTTTTAAAGTCTTTTTTAGCCTCTTTGTTGTGCCCATAGCGCATAAGGAGAAAATTCTCATAATAGTCAAGTTTTTCATTTAAAGTTGGTAAATTTTGACTCTGTAGTTGGTCAAATATGTATTGACGAGTCACTACTTTAGTACCCGAGGTAGTAGGTAGACCTGAAACAAATATAAAAACAATTTTAATACAAAATATCGCACACTCAATATTTCCTATATTTGACAAAGAGCCTTTCAAAAGGGCTTAGCTCAAAAAAGCGCGATTTTGCGCGGCTATTTCTTATGGAATTAGTTAGTTACATATATGCACTATATAGTATAATGAAAATTAATACAGGGACGGACTCATAAGTACATTAAAAAGGCACTCGAATTTAAATATATTAAAAAAAAAAAAAATTTGACAGAGTGATGTTTGTCGTTTTAAAAATGAATGACAGAGAATGTTAATTAAATTTTTCTGTAACGAAAACAAATTGTTCTTACCTGTATTATCGCAATCCATCACAGTTAAAACGGAAATATTAGCTTGAAATGAATAATGCACGTTTGGAAAGTTATAAGTTTAGGAGAGCGCCGAGACCCGACACGTACACACTTGTTCACTATCGAATTCCGACTGATCAAAGTCGACTCCCGCGCTTCCAAGGAGGGGGGAGGGGATGTTATATTGTACATAGAACTGTTGACTCGCCAATTAAATAGATACCTTACCATTATATTGATTTAAAAAAAAATACTTTTGGCCGTCTAAATCATTAAAATCTACGTATGTGCATCGGTTGTTTAAGTAATTTTCAAAAAGTTTTAGTAGTTTTCCACTTATTCCTATAATTTCTAGTATTTTAAGTAATTTACTATTATCAATAGTATCAAAGGCTTTTGAGTAATCTATAAATAAGACTAATGTATGTTTTTTTACAGTTTGATTAATTATTTATCATGTTGGCAAATTTTTGAAGCGGCAATTCTTTACTCTTTTTTTTTCTTAATATTCACGTGTATAAGCCCCAAAAAGGGCGTTAATTAATAAATATTTATAAGTAGGTACCTCACTTACTAAAATTAGCTTATCTTTCTATTACATTATCTGTATTTAATATGAACATGATTATTTTTCTGTTCCTATTATTGTTTTGCTCTGATATTTGTTATTATTTTACTTCCACTCATTTAGCATTCTTCTGGTTTAAAAAATCTTGTTGTATCATTGAAACACTTTGCCGTCTAGTTTAATTAATGCTCTTAATAAATGGTTATGTGAAAATAATCATTTATAAATAAATTTATTCTTTAGTGATACGTCCATTGATTCTCCTGCCATCTGAATAATTAATTAAAAACTCATTGGAGTAGATGCAAAATGAAACAGACTATAATATAATCGATTTCCGAAATCATAGGCTTGATTCAACATGAATTTAACTTTGATTAAAAACAAAAACTCAATTTTTATGATTTCTTCCACCAAATGGGCCTTGAAGATCGCCGCTTCCTCGATGAAGGTTTGGTAAATCGAAATGGATTTATGGTCTGGAATCATTGGGCGTGTAATGAGTCGAATGTCAGATTACCATTGAAATGTAGTAAACTAGATGAACATTCTGACTTGATTTTATCAGCCTGGTACGGAACCTTATCCATTTTTTCTGTCTCTTCGCTTGTTCCTTCCGCCCCAAAATAATTGTTAACATTCTGCGTGTAATATCAAACCCTTCCCATACAAATGCGACACCTATAGCGGCAGATGAATTTATGAATTGAATTAGGTTTCTTGTTTTTTACCAGTGATTCATTCTTTCTTTTATTTTTTATTTTGACTGCGATATAACTGCGGATAAAAACGTATGTAACCATCATGTAAAAAAATAATTTATTTAAACAAAATGGGCGCCATTTTGATTCTCAGTATTATTTAACAATATGTGTACGATTTTTTTTATAAATTACTTACGAAATTTTTAGCGGCGATTTTTCTCTTTGTAACGTCGAATTATGGCATCGAATAACATACCACAGTTGCGAGGGGTTTTCGCCCTTGAGGTGATTTTCTCGGTGCTATACAAATAATCAGTGGACCGGTCAGTGGTTGAGTGGGCATAGCGCTTGGGTCTCACCCGAGCGTCGCGTGTTCGATTCCTCGGCTGGCTAAGTCCTCCATCACAACACAAGCAACATTTTCGGCTTTCTGTGGTGGTAGTAGGAGATTTTCAAACATTGTTGGGTTATTCGTGACCCGGGAATGTTTGTCTTACTTTAAAAAAAAAAAAAAAACAAATCATTATTATTATTATTATAACCAGAATTTTACACTGCGAACCGTTCAAAGAGACACCGTTCAGGAAAAGCTGTGGAAAAGTGGTCTTGGAAACAAATTCAAAAATATGTATCACATACAATAAATTTACAAAGCATTTAGCGGGTTTAGTTTACATGTTTTGCCTCTTTTTTACAGCTAACCCAACTAAAGTGAAATATTTTTATCGAAGAAAGCAATCCCATAAATTCAATCCACAGGTTCAAATCTTTATATATTTATTCAATTATTGCAAAATTATTAAAAATCATAAATAGTATGAGAAAATATTAAAACCTGACGAGATTATTATGAGGGATTATTTCCTTCCGGTAGGTCCAATCTTGCATTTTAAATATCGGTGAAATGTAAGATTACCTTGCGGACGACATTCGGACCAAATCGTTTTCACCATTTCGCGACAGTTTTATTTTCGGAACCCTTTTGTCTCGGATTAAAGCGCGCTACCTGACCAAGTGACCACTGCCACTTCGGAACTCTTTGAAAATACCGCACAAAAGTCTCAACTGCTCCCAACCGTCAGGAGGTAGTAAAACTATGGCGTCCCCATTTGAGATATGTTGCGAGGTTGAAGGTATTGAGGAGGGGAAGGAGGTGGATAAGAGGAAGGTGGGAAGTGAAACAAATATGAATTGTCTCTCTCCGCAGCGGTTGCCTTTTTTTACAATTCAAAATAATAGATTTTGGTGCAGTCCAATATTTGTTTTCACGGTGGTTTAAATGATATTTTCACGATTGTAGCTCCATTATTGAGACATTGTAAGTGAAACTTATAATTATGATTACTTTTCTATTTTTATAATGTTTTGTATGTGAAACTTATAATTTTAATATCGAAATACCAATGTAAAATCGTACCTATTAACTGCCCACCTATGTATTTATAAATTTTTCTTGTCCTACAATGAGTTTAGTAACTCATCGGGATTGCCCTACTAAGAAATAAAAATAAGTATCTAATAATTAAGCCATTTAGTTTTTACCGCTTGATTGCTAAGGAAACTTATCGAAGCAGAAATAAAGGTTGTCTTTGTTTCTGGATGTTTCGATTAGATTTGTGCCAAAGTGCAAATTTTTTGATTTTTTGTCTTTCTTTTTTATTTATTTGCTGTGAATTTAATATGTATTTTTAAACTTTTTTTAGATTTCCCAATAATATTGTATCGTAATAATAGGCTTTAATAACTTTGACCCACTCTCACCCTTCTAATCGAGTCCGGGCAAACATTAAAAAAAATAGGAACGAACGAACCCAATATCTAGCACTTACTAACTTCTTCTCATGCCCTCCCCTATCGGAGGTTGCCTATCATCCAGGCAACCTTCACCCCACAGGTTGCAGCCCTGGACATCTCATGTTAATAATTAACAGTTTCTAATAATATGAAAATGAAATAATAATAATAATATGTTTTATGAATCTCGCCAGTGGCTTCTCACCTGTCGTAAAGTATATTTATATTAAATTAAAACAAAATAAATCTACTTGGCTTTCGAAATCAGCATTGTTTTCTCTTGCCTATACTGCCTACATCTACACCTGGAACTTGGATTGATATCGCACATAATATTTATTCGCTAATTCTTGGCGTTAAATCTTGGCTTCCCACACATTAGTAGGTGAATAAAATCTACATTCTTAGTAATAAAAGCGATATATTAAACATAATGTGATTAGCATCGGCTCATTGCTAACGGTGTTCTCAGAACAAACCTCGGAAGAAACGATTCGACTTGTTTATTCTAAGCGGAACGGAATGAGGAGATAGATAACAGAGACTTATACCGTGGTGGATGCAGCTTTACATTGAATACATTTAAGTTTCCATAGGAAAAAGATTTTTAATGATTTCTTTTTTTAAAGAGAGACAAACATACTTTGCTTGCGCATAGCGACAGTATCTGGATTCCGCTCAAACAAACTAACCGATCAAAGATAACTTCAATGAAAAAAAATATTCTACGTTATGGTTTATATTTTTACAACCGGCTACTGGCATTGTGAACTAGGTAGTTTGCTTAGAAATTTAAGAGAAAATGACGCCAGGGCTTGCAGAATTTACTGATTTTAATGTGTATTTTTATACTTTTAAAAATGTACGGCTCCTAGTACCTACTTATGGTGGCGTATTTAAATGACGCTTGGGATAATTTAGTCGATTGCAAAATAATGTAATTTTTATATATTTCCGACAATTATAAAGTGTTTCACATTTGATCTGAAATTTATTTCGTACTGTCACGTGCCGAGTATTCAAAACGCCTAATTTTAGTTGAAACGTGAAAATAATGGGATAAAACTATCGATATAACATGGGGGGGGGGTTATTAAATGTAATGTGTTTGTGACATACGAAAACAATAAATTAATAGTCATACGAATTTTAACCTACGTTGTCAGGTAACAACTCCCTATTATTTTTCTCGTTTTTGCTTTAGACACATTCATAACAGAGTCCCTTGTGTTTAATATTCCCGTCATTATTTCATCGTACGAGTTATCCCTTTCTCGCCTGTCTTTGTTTAGTTCTCTCTGAGAATTATCTCCATACATAATGCATTTTGTGTTCAATTCCTGACTCAATAATTGTTTGTGAAAGTGGAGATTTTTTGAAACGTATTTTACGTTCATTGGTAACCAAGTGTAAAGATCGTTTCGTCATAAATAATCCAGGATTAAAAAAGTGTGCTTTATTACACCTCACGAAAGTTTCTACTGCTCATACAAAGTGCACTACAAATGTCCCGTACCAAATTTTAAAAGGTGGTGGGATACCTCTCTCAATTTATTTGTCCCAGCTATTTTTCTTTGTATTGCTACAAATGTTTTGAGATTGAGATAATATACTTTAGCTTTTCAAGATTTTGCCTCTCTCACAGCTCACACTTCACACCACATTTCAGCAGTTTAGTAGGAACCTCATGTAAACTCATTCTGCAATCGGAGGATGTTGTGAAGCTTTATTAGATGCTAAATAAAGGAAGAGACAGGGTAGAGGAAGGTTGTTAAATATCTAGGTACTTGGTTATTCAGATTCGGTCATTTAACAAAGCTAGTATCATCTCAAGTAAATTCGATTCTGAATGGTTGTCTCTCACAAGTGAAACATGAGAGTACCTCCCACTTTAGTACGAGATGCAAAATATATTTTATTTAACTCTTATTAGCAAAAAGACAGAAATTTGGAAACTAATTTCATCTGTTTCCAACGATAAAACCTTAACATGTCCACAATTTATATAAAAGTAAACTTGTTTGGATTTTTTATTAATTATAACCTTATTTTAAACCTTACTTATTACATACTGTGCTAAGGCAATTCACAGTATATAGGAGTGAAATACGCCACCACACGGAAGGCAGCCGTGGCAGCACGTGTTAACGCACAGCTATCGCTCGCACATTATCCAGCTGCGGCGCACCGAGTTCGATCCTCACACCGACCAAAAAAAAAAAAAACTTTCCTTTTTTTTTAAATAAAATAAATTAAATTAATTAATTAATAAATAATCCTACACCATCTATCTAAAGAAATAAGAACTAATTATCGACAACATCACTATTAGCCAAAATCACAACAAGGCATAATGGCAACTACCAATAAAGTCCAAACACGATCAAAACAAACCGAATCATCACATCGAACTGATGCCTGTGCAGACCAGCAATATGATAAATTTATAAAGTATGTCGATAAAAAGATTGAGGATTTAAAGCAACAACTATTCAAAAAAATTGAAGATGAGACACTGAACATAAGAAAAATTTTTGAATTTGATATATCAGATATGAAAAAAAGTGTTGACCTCAGCCGTCAATATCTCATAAACATGACAGAAAAAATTGATGAAGCAAGCAAATCTCTTGAATTCGATGATAAACAACATTTCAAAGAAAAATTAAGGAAACATGAACCAATTGTTATAATTAAACCTAAAAATCATGAACAAAAAAACACAAAAACACAAGAGGACATAAAGAACAACATAGATCCAGTTGATGTGGGCGTGGCCGGAATCAAGAATTTCAAAAAAGGATCAGTTATAGTGGAATTAAAAAACACAGAGGCAACAAAAAAGATCCGAAAAGAAGTTATCACTAAGCTTGGGGATAGGTATGATGTTGATATTCCTAAACCCAAGAATCCAACAGTAAAAGTGATAGGAATGACGGATAAATATACCGCCGAAGAAATAGAAAATAAAATAAGGATGCAAAATGATTATATAGACAAGGAAAACTCAAAAATATCGGTAAAATTTATAAAAGAAAATAAAAAAAGTAGTGAAAACAATAACTTTACTGTATTCATAGAAGTAGATGGAAAAACACACTCAAAAATGTTAGAGGAAGCGAAGATAAATATTGGATGGAATAGATGTGCTGTCTTCGATCATCTCTCAGTTTTGAGATGTTTCAATTGCAACGGATACAGACATAAAGCAGGCGTTTGTAAAAATAAAAAATCATGCGGAAGATGCTCAAATGAACATGATACGTCAGACTGTCAGGAAAATAGTGACAAAATCAAATGTGTAAATTGCAAACTGACAAATGAAAAACTTTCATTAAATTTGAATGATAATCACCATGCATGGAGCAAAGAGTGTCCTATTTACAAAAGAAACATAGAATCGGAGAAGAGAAAAATCGATTTTTTAGGATAAAAAAAAGACAAACGTATACTATTTAAATATTTCAAGTCTTTTGGCCCACGTAAATGAAATTGAAGTTTTATTACAAGAATTGAAACCAGAAATTTTAATGTTAAGTGAAACATGTATAACCAGTGATATTTACGATTCTGAAGTATCATTTATTGGGTATTCAACTGTAAGATGCAATTCATTTAGTCGGCATACGGGAGGAGTTCTAATGATTATTAAAAATAGTATATCTTTTAAAATAATATCAAATGAAGTGTTTGATGAAAAAAATACATGGATACTGGCAGTACAAATAAGAAAAAACTTTATTAAAGGAACATACGCTGTATTATACCACTCACCAAACCAAAGCCATTCAAAATTCTTAGATTTTTTCGAAAGTTGGTGTAGTAAAAACATGAAAAATCAAGATATGTTTTATGTAACCGGTGACTTTAACATTGACATGAAAGTCAAGGATACCTACAGTAATAGACTTCAGAGTTTAGTGAATTATCTAGGAATGAAACAACTTGTGACCAAACCAACTAGGATCTCAAATACATCAGCAAGCATTATTGATTTAGTCATAACAAATCATTTTTATTTGAATGTTAATGTTATGGATACTCCAAAAATATCTGACCACGAAAATATATTAACAATATTTGAAACGACCACAAGTCCGAAGCCACAGGGAATACGAAATATAACGTATAGAAAAAAAACTATAATAAGGATACATTGTGTACAGCATTACAAAACAAAAAATGGATCTGCGATACCCAAGGAAATTTAGACGGAAAAGCCGATGAACTAGTAGGACATCTGAAAACAGTAGTAAATGAGCTAATGCCTTTAACTAATATTATATTAAAAGATACAAATAAATGGTAAACGAAATCCCTACATATTCTACACAAACAAAGGGATACAGCCTATAAAGCCTGTAAAATACAATTCACTGAAGAAAGGTGGGAAACTTATAAGAAACTTAGAAACATGTACAGTACAGAAATAAAACATACCAAAAATTCGTATATCAGGCAAAAAATAATTACCTCTCAAAGTGACTCAAGAAAAATGTGGACTACACTTAAAGAAATTATAAGCGGCAAACAGAGGGAAAACATTAAGGAAGTTCGGTTTCCAGATGGAGTTGAAGATGATACACTTAAAATAGCCCAAAAATTTAACACAAATTTTGTACTTAGTGTCGAAAACATAAATAAGAGTATTCCATTAGTCGCAGATACCTCTTTTCAATCATCGGAAAAAAGAGAGAATAAAAATATTTTCAGGTTTAATAAAATTGACAATGAGTATTTAATGAAAATCATTAAAACAATGAAACCAAAATCATCGCCGGATGGAATTACTATAAGCATAATCAAAGATGCACTGCCAGCTATAGGAGACAGATTAGTTGCACTAATAAATGAATCTCTGACTAAGGGAATTTTTCCGCAGTCATGGAAAACCTCCATAATAACACCAGTGCCCAAAATAATAAATGCTAAAAATTTCGAAGACTTCAGACCAATAAATGGATTGCCTAAATATGAACAATTACTAGAATGCATTGTGAAAGAACAGATGAGTAAATTTATAGAAAAAAATAACATCCTAGTAAAAGAACAATCTGGGTTTAGAAATAAATATTCCTGTGAAACAGCAATAAATTATGTGATAAATGAATGGAAAACAGCTATGGATCAGAAGAAAATCACAATAGCAGTGTTCTTGGATTTTAGACGTGCTTTTGAAACGATAGACAGAGAAAGACTAATAATGAAATTGAAGGACATAGGAATCCGTGCTAATGAATTGCAGTGGTTTATTGATTACTTAAAAAATAGAAAACAAAAAACCAAAATTGGAGATACTATCTCTGAAGAACAAGAAATCAACATTGGAGTTCCTCAAGGATCTGTTTTGGGACCGCTCCTATTTATTTTATATATTAATGATATAGTGAAGTGCTTAAAATACTGTTCCATCAAACTTTTTGCAGATGACACACTTTTATATATTATAGCAAATAATATTGAAGATGCGTTGTCAAAAATACAAAATGAACTTAATGAATTATCTAAGTGGTTAAACATAAATAAATTGAAATTAAATGTAACTAAAAGTAAATTTATGGTATTAGGGAAAAAACTAAACGTACATACTGTCCTAAATATAGACAATCAAAATATGGAAGAAGTAAAAGAAATTAAATACCTGGGAATCATAATAGATAACAAGTTAAAATTTAACACTAACTTTGAAATTTTAAATAAAAAAATGGCGAAAAAGGTTAATTTCTTAAGTAGGATAAAAGGAAAATTGGACATTAAAACAAGGATATTGGTCTACAATACCACTGTAGCATCCCATCTAAATTATTGTACAAGTGTAATATTTCTAAGTAACAAAACCCAAATTAAGAGAATGGAAGTAATCCAGAACAGAGGCATGAGGTCAATACTGTGTTGTAGCAGGTACACCAGAATAAAAACCATGCAATGTCAACTCAATATTTTAAGTGTGTGGCAACGATTAGTTTATAATACCTTAGTGTTTATTTATAAGCTAAAAAATAAAATGTTACCTGACTATATGTCAAAGAATGTTAGAATTAATAGTGCAGTTCATTTATATCCTACGAGAAACTGCAACGATTTTAGGCTTCCTAAAACACACTTATCAGAAACACAAAACAATATTTATTATAAAGGTTTTAAAATGTTCAATGAACTCCCGGTAATTGTTAAGGAAGCTAAAAGTCTTGCAGTTTTTCGTGGATTATGTCTCAATGTTGTGAAATCTAAATTTTAGTATGTAAGAAGTAAATAATATTGTAGTAGTCATAGAAAATAATATATTAGGTATAAGATGTAAACTCTTATAACTAAATAAAATATACATTAAAAAAAAAAAAAAAAATAACCGCTTCTGCCCTGTTCCACATTTATACGCAGTAGAAAATTCCTTTTTTTTCTGGATACTTCTCGTGACATTTACGCCTTTGAAACGTCGAGAATATTAAATCTTAACTGGTTACCTCATTCATTTGGGCCGGGGTTTTATCGGCCTGCCGGATGTCCAAAGCGAGAAACATGATTTGCATTTGATATTATTGTAGATACAATCATTTGTCATTCCTCCACCGCCACGTTTAACTTCCATTTCCATTTAATAACTTAACCGTATTTTTGTTGTTGTTTTAATGGAAATCGTTCAGAAATATACGTTTTTTTAATTAATTATTTAAATTTTACAAAGCGGCAGGAATTTATTGTTTCATTTAACTTACTGCTTGAGAAAATCTATTCAAGTATTGTTTTTTTGAGAAAGACAAACATTCCCGGGTTACGTATAACAATATTTGAAAATTTCCTATTACCACAACAGTAAGCGGAAAATGTTGCTTGTGATGTGATGGAGGACTTAGTCAGCCGAGGAATCGAATACAATACACCTAGGTGGGACCCAAACCCAATGCAAACTCAGCCACTGACCTGTCCACTATTTTTACTTTTATTACTCCGCTATTTTTTACATACATTGCGCCGTTTATTAAAAACATGATCTCCAGTGTGGACCATTGTTATTGTAGTTGTTTTAAAAATGTAAGATTTATTTGTTATTTCCACAGTCAGCACTGAAGTTTTAATTTGCGAACGTGAAAATCTCCTTTCTTTGAAGTCTTTGAAATATTTCTCAAATTTTTTTGATGACTTAGTAAATTGTAACATTTTTTTATGCAATGCCATATAGAGTTCTTTAAAAAATAATATGTTATAGTGGTGTACTAAATAATAATGTTAATGTTTGTTTGTTTCAGCTGCACAGAGCAGTGAGTACAATACTCTGCCTGCCAAATAAAAGCGTACATCTTAATAAATAAATAAATAACATTATTAAATTTCCAATAAAAATTATACCTGTACATGTATTTACTCAGCAATAACTATATTCACAAAGATACGAAGCGTACTGTAGAATACAGGTTAGCTACAAAGCTTGTGCAGACAATGATTCTATTAATAAATTAATTAATTTACTGGACAATTTGTATAGCGCCGCTTTTGTGAGATATTACGTCAAGGGCGCTTGGTACCTATTTTTAAAACATCCACTCACTTTTTTATAATAAAACTATCCACCCTTCATGCCATTTCCCGCAAGGGTATGCAGAGAAGACGGACCGCTAAACAACTCGGTCTTGGCACACACTCCTAGCTTCGTGCATATTCATACATACCCTTATGTTATTCTCTTTACATGGCCCGACTCAAGCATTTGCTTCACTTAATCGTGCCATGTCTTCCTTATAGGTTCCCGACTTCTTATGCCATTTAATCCTTGTCAGATTTCAAATCCTCAAGGTATGTTTTGTGGTTATGATTTAAGATTATCGTACATTTTTTTATGTATTGAAAGACCTTTATACCTTTCTTCCTCTTATATATTAATGACCAGACCGGTTTCACCGATCTGAAGAGAACCGTCATACCGAACCGGTTTCACTTTGACAAGCATAAAAAGTTACATTAAAGATTTGTAGTTCTCCGTCACTATCATCCTTTTCCTATCTGCATTCAGATCGTATCTTTAAATCAGTCTCCGCCCACAGTTTCATTCTTATCATATCAATAGGAATAAAACAAATTTTGTCGGATTTATTTATCTGTAACACGGTCCACGGTCCTGTGGGGGGTCCGGCTGCGCCACTTCTAAGCTGTTCCGTGTGACACGCGCGCAACCGCCGCTGATGTATCTGCCTAACCCGGCCGGCCATTGTTTCCTTTTTATCACGAGGGCATACCTACTATTCGTACAGGGTGTAAACTGCCGGGAATTACTTTGAACATCACATATAATACTAGAAGTCAGGATTTATTTCAGTGCAGAAAATCTGGGACTAACTACCATATGTATTCCTCTTTGCCCAGAATACTAATGGAGGCAAACAATTATACCAAGTCAGTGGACATCTTCAATTTATGTTTAAACAAATATAAAATGTTGCTAATGAAGCAATTCAGTTATGTACAATAAATAATGTACATTTCTTAATATTCTCATGTAAAAGCCCCGAAAAAGGGCGTTAATAAATAAATAAATAAATATTGCACTGATTGTTTTTTGATTTTTGGCTAGTTAGTGAAATATAGTCTTCAAATCGCCCTGGTGAGCGACTAGCGACTATCTAGAATCGAAACGCTTTTTAGATATTTTTGGTGACCAGATCTGAATTGCAAGGTCTTCCGCTTTTACTTTTTTTTTCACTTTATTCACACACTTCTTTCAATCTCACAACATTCTTAAAATGGGACCTGATTCCACTGGCAAAGTCGGGAATTTACTTTAATTTGTTGAAAATTATAATATTTATAGAGTTAATAAGGACAGTAAAATGAATTTCTGAAAATGTCTCGTGACGTCACAAAATACAAAATTCATAATTGAATGGCCGTGCTACTGTACTGACGCGTCAGTCATTGTACGCACCGTGACATTACACGCTTATATATTATAATATCAACATTTTGACTTATTACGGTGTACTGAAGATTACTATTGGATTTTTCAGAAAAATTCTAAAAGTTTTCTCAGCATGCACTAATTAAGATGATATATTTGTAAATAACATAAAATTTTATTAAAAGAGATAACCCCTTTGTTTAGTTGGGTATTTCACAATTAAGATGATTTTTTTTAAATTCCCGCGAATTTAACCATCACTATTTCTGGCAATTGAAACTTGTGCAGAAACACATTAAAAAGTATTATTCCTTCCAAGAGCAGTTAAACTACACATATGTGTTCGGTTCATTAAAACAAAGAACATCACAAAAACCCATATTCACGGAGCTAGGAGAATTAGATAAACTCTTGTGAATTTAGCACTGCGCGTGATTATCCAATTTTCAACTTCCCCGCTATTACGATCCGAAATCGTTTTGTTAGTTGATGCAGATCTCTAGAGGTGCTTTATTTTTATCATGCAGTCTCCTATCGGATATCGGCTATCATCAGGGCATTTTCTCTCTTAGTAAGGTAACTTTTTATCGTTCCTTTATGAAGATATTGGAATTTTCTTCTTTTATAAATCGTTAATTTTTTTCTTACTATGCGTTAAATTTCCCCATTATCAGACGCCTCCTATTGATTTTGAGAGGTTAGTAGGGGAGTTATTAATATCAATTAGTATTATTAGATGATACAGATAAGCATGTTTATGGGACAGATATTTTAATGGTCAGTTTAACCAATATTAATAATACAATACATGTTTGGGCAGAATTACAGCCTGTATAATGTCACAAGGTTGTCCGTTTAACGGAGAGTGCTATCAACAGGCGCTTGTTCCCGGCTGATTTATGGGCCGCCGCGCCGCCAGGAACCCGGGGCAACCCGTTCTCAAATATTCCATATCGAACGTCGCGGCTTATCCTGCCAATAGTCATCGGCGGTGATGGAGCACTGGAGCTTTTTTAAACTTGCCCTTATGTTTTAAGAAAGTAGAGATGTGTGATTGCAAAACAACGAATCGATATTGTGTCCCTTTTGACTGACGATCAAATGTACGATTATTGTCATTTTTTGATTTTCGACTTTTGAATGTTGCTCGTTAGAAGTCCATTCTCGGCCTACTCCATCGTTTGATCAAATTTGAACATGTTGCGAAGCATGGTAACCACGTGGTTATTATTAGCTATTTACTTCAATGATGGAAAATATTGAATGAGATTTATAAGAAAACTAAAATTTAACCGCCTTTCAGTGGTTAAATTTTGAAGTTTTAAGTTAAAGTTTTTGAGCTTGTGTGCTTTGAGATTTTAAGCTTTTCACTATAATTTATTCGCTTAAAGTTTTGTGCGAAAAACTTCATGAAAATTATACCTTTGAGTCACCAAAAGCCTGCCCCAGTATTTAAATGTAAAACTTTTTTTAATAATTTTACCTCCTATGAACTACTGATGAATGAGAAACAAACGCATCAACCTAAGATTTAAGTTTTAAGTTAAAGATTTTGAGCCGTGTGCTTTGCACTGTGAGCTTTGAGATTTTATGCTTTTCACTATAACTTATTCTCATAAAGTTTTGTGCGAAGAACTTCATGAAAATTATGATTTTGAGTCACCAAAACCCTGCCCCACTATTTAAATGTAAAAAATGCTAATTTATTGCATTGAGATAAAGCCGAGACTGTTATAGTATTTTTTTAATAATGAACGTAATATAAATATATTCACAGTAAGATAAACATTTGATTTAAATTTCTCCCCGATAATAAACGAATTAGTCACTTTTATTGCCACGGTCATCGAGTCTTTTATTGCATTTGAAATAATCAGGTTTCCTTTAATAGACTTGGAGGCTTAAATACCTTGCTTAGCATCATCAGCCTCCTTTCAGAACAAACTTGTTTATTCTCCAATGACGAGAGCAATGTAAATTATACGGCGACGACAGTAATATAATTATTTTCTATGTGAGTATGCAATAACGAATACATATTCTTACTGTCTAGTTTATTTACTCGCTACCAGTGGCATGAAAAACACTAGACGAGTCTTCATATAAGCAACAAGTAGTTGATGATTCAAGCTGGCAATATAAAACAAATATTAGAATTATTAGTACAATTAGTTGAACACGGTAGTCTTGTCTTCGTGCTTATTACGCTTATTCGATTTGCAGGTTTTTGTACCATTCTAGGGGCAGATTCTATCAATGCTACACGCCTATCAGTGTTCCTACGCCGCGGACTCCTTGAAAAATACACCCATGTCCCTTGTTAATAATAAACAAATTGACTTTTAAATTAGTACCAGGATTTATTGTGTGCCTGTATGAGTTAATATCAGATACATAATTTTGAAGAATCGATGAATAAGCGTTTTGGCAATGCTGTTAATATTTTGAATAGTTCCGTTGTCATACGGTTTTTTTGTGTTAATACGTTATTTATTTATTTATTATTCATTAACGCCATATCGGGTGTAACATAATACATGGATAATAGCATAACTTTATAAAAAAATATAAAAATCAAATGCCAATGCTAAGATTAACATCAAATCCAAATAATATTGACTGTCCTAAAACGGGAATTCCTCCTAGTTGGGCAGTCAAAGTATTTTTTATCTACATGTGTCATTGTATCATCACCTGTACTAAATAAATAAAATAAAATATCACCTGATATTGTAAATAAAGCAAAGTTTCAAATATAAAGTAAGTATGTACATTGTACATTCGTATATACATACAATTATTCATGTTTTTTGCAAACCATTAAGACTGAAAACGGGAAAATAATTTACTCGTAAGGTATGTAAAAAATATATATATATATATAATATACTGATATGTATTATAGAACAGAAGTATAAACAAAGAAGAAAAATAATGTCTTTTGTATCTATAGAAAAAAAAGTAGTAAGTAATGGCAAAATACCAACGCTGTAATTAATATCGAATTTAAATACATAATAGTACTTGAAATGGTAAAATAAATCAAAGTATAATGTACATATCAAGAATGACCGTACATGCATGAGGAGTATGTGATTTACGTTGGAAGATATACAGAGAAGACTTTTTTTATTTTAAAGCTAATAAATAATACAAGTTAATAACTAGCAAATAGGTCTGAAATTAGTTGCCTTTGGAAACTCACGAAATTACTAACACCAAATATATCAATAAGTTCACAGTGTTTGTTTGCAAGGTGATGAATTCTTTGAATTGGTGAATACATAGAGTAGTTAGTATTGAGATTATTGTTACATTTAAAAGTGTCTGCTTCGAGTTTATCTGGCAGGTACATTCTGATAAATTAATTCCAATAATTCAGGGCTGTCAATTAGAGATTTGATAATTTTGAAAAAATATATATATCAAACTCTTCTATCCGATAGTTTGAGAAGTCTGGTTTCGGTACGTAAGTGATGAAAATATTCATTTTAAAATTGATGCACCGAAGGAATTTATTTTGTACCTTTTCTAAGGCTTGAGAATGGACTTGGTAGACCGGTGACCATACTGTTCAATTAAATTCTTATTTATTTCGTACTAATGAGCAATATAGATGTTTTAATGTATTTTTAACACATTTTTAAACTTTGTCAACCATTCTCAAAATAAAACCGAGCATTCTCTCGAGTATATTGACTAAAACTATCTATTTTTTTTTCTTTCCTTTATTCGTAAAATATATTTGAATACAGTTTTTTTTACATGCTTTTCGACTACCACACTAGACACATGTCCGTATTATGGTAGTCGAAATTTGTATATAATTATATAAATGTAATACATGTTCATTTGTTAATATATTATTTTGTTAAATGCAATATATTTGTAAAATAGGTACTATTTTAACTGGTTTTCTAGTTAAGTAGATTATGCAATAATTAACGTTATGGTCAATGTACTATTTTTTTTTTTTTTTTTTTTTTTAATTTGGTATAATATTTTTTTACATTTCAAAGTTTTCCAGTAATGTTGGCCTCACTGGGTGGCTTGCCCGTGCTGAGGCCTTCATTTTATAATATGAAAATATAATCTAAATACAATCTACAATATAAGATAAAATAATACATTTAATATATAATCTTGTGCGTTTGTGAGTGATGTGTGTTTATATTGGTTTTGTGCGTTACGTGTAGGTTTTATTTTATGCTATGACATTTTGGTAATATTGTCTTTTTTTTCTTTAATCCATTTTGTAATTTTGTGTGAGAATTTATTTTTATTTTCTTCAATTTTAATTTCAATTTTTAGACTGTTGAAAGCTTTTATAGTATTGGTAGTGTCTTTGTCCAAAGCTTGAATTTACTGTCGTAAATTTTATGTTTTCTTTGTACGCTTGTCTAACTGGTCTGTTAGTGTTATTTTGTGTATGTTGAATTTTTTTGTTTGTCAAAAATGTAGTTTATAACGTATAATTGGCGTATATCTAGTACGTCACAGTTGTTGAATATTTGGTCTGTATTAGTCAGTCTATGTTTTTTTAGTATTACCTTTAAGATCGTTTTCTGTGCGGTTTCTATGTAATTGATAGCTGAGTTTGTTGCTCCTCCCCAAGAAATAATTCCATATTCTATTATTGATTGGCAGAGTGCAAACTATATTGTTTTCAATTGTTTTATTTTATATATGTTTCTTATGTTTAGGAAAATGTGTATTGTTTTGAGAAGTTTATTTGTGATTTGTTTGACGTGAGGTATCCATCTAAGGTTATGGTCAATTACGATTCCTAGATACTATATTTGTTCTGTTTTTTTTAGAGGAGGGCAATCGCAGATATTGGTGTTTAAACATTCGTGTATTTTTATGGTGTTTGTGTTGTTTTTTGGCTGTCCCGTGCTATTTATACTGTATGTTGTGAATTTTGTCTTTGATATGTTAAGTGTAAGTATGTTTGAGTCTAGCCATGTTTTCACTTGCGAGATTCCCAAATTCGCTATGTTATATACATTATTCCAATCCTTAGATTTGAAGAGTAAAACTGTGTCGTCAGCATAGCTAACTATTTCACCGTCTATTTTCATGCTGCAAAGTTCATTTATGTAAATAGTAAAAAGAACGGGCCCTAGTATGCTTCCTTGTGGAACTAGAGTATATTGACTATAACGCAGTAAGGTGTTTGTAGTTCTGTCTTAGGTCCTAAAAATCTGGCCGTCTTACTCATTATAGATAATACGGAGGGATAAGAACAGGTTAGTAGAAAACGTTACTCATAATTACCCGCATGCGTACTACGTATACCGACTGTAATAACGCAGAAGCTAACAGATTTTTAAACCGCCCGACCCCAGGGATAAGGGACGTATTACTTATCGTATTAAGGCGATGCCATACGTAGTAATGAAAAATCATGTGTTTTTGGTTTGAAAATTCGGTCGCTTACAAATGTTTCAGATGCTTTAATTAAATACTGTGGGTAGAATACATCTTGGCCTTTGAAATAATCGAGTATTTTTTAGATAAGTCTTTTTATAAGCCCAGAAAATAATAATGTATAAGGCCTATGAAAACTGCTTTAATGTTCAAAATCTCCTACTTTCGAACCCATTTTCGGTTATGATTTTATTGTATAATGTGGCAAATTAAGTTATTTATAAAATGATCGAAAAAAAATTAAATATTTATGCCTGAACATCCACAAAATAAAATAAAAGACACTTTTTGGCCATGTTTTTTTCTTGCATAAATCAAAACAGGCGGATGGTGTTGAGCGGGAATTTAAACCTTATCGCCATCTACGTAAGGGTTGTTATTGATAGCGGCTCAATTTAAAATATTACACGACGTAGTGCATCACCTTAAGACGTAGATGGCGGACTTTGTTAACAATCTGTTTTATTTGACAAATATCGATCGCTCGCGCAATGAAAATGAAAAAAAAACAGTAATACCCATTGGAAGCACTATCACAGGAATATTTTAAATCGATTTACCAAAGCAAACACGGAACATAATCAAATTCGCCAAATTTTGAAGTAATTCAATCACAAATCAAATCACAAATATCATCTGAAGAAACGTTAGGTTTGCAACTAAACGCGAAATGCGAAAATGACCGGGTTTTTGAGGATTGGAACAAAAGTGGTGCCAGTCTAAAAAAATCTTGCATGAATATTATTATGTAAAGCTATACCAGCGCTGCAGCGGCGTATTAGGGAATCTTTATAAGCAAGACTGTGGAACTGTAAGCATTGACGTCATGAACTTAGTCCAACTTTTTCCACCTGGGTTTCCTATGTTAATGTAACTATTTTCTAGGTAGGGCTAGAATAAGGCTTCTAATGAAAGGTTTTGATAGTTGCAATAATGCATTCGAAGTTGGGAGGGTGAAACGGATTTTTTATATTTTTTTTTATATTTACTCCACACAGGAGGCCCTGAAGAAAATAATTTCCCTCAGGGCCTATGTCATCTTTGGGGATGCTGTGTGGAGGGTCTTTTTGTGGAGAGGAAGGAGTGAACATGGGTCTTGAAGAGTCCCATGTTGTAGGAGGGAGGAAACACAGAGGCCGGCAGTTCGTTCCACAGCCGAGCTGTTGAACTTAAGAACGAATCGTAGAAGCGACCCGTTCTCATGTGACAAGTGTCAACTGTGTACAAATTTTGGGCGCGCGTTTGGCGTGTATCCTGACTACGCACCGGTGCCGAAGGGATCAATGACGCTAGTTCCTCAGAGCATCTTCCATTGTAATACCGATAGAACAAGGACAGCATACTTACCTGACGCCTGTGCTCTAAAGATTGCAGTCCGTTTGTTAAGATTGGGGAATCTATCAAACGGACCGCCCGTTTCTGCACAGAGTCAAGGGTTTTTTTCAGATATTTTGGGGCTCCAGACCAGAGATGGCTGCCAAATTCGACAGTAGGGCACACTTGCGATTTGTACAGGGTGAGCAGTTGTGTACTATTAAAGTATCTGCGGGCCCTGTACAGTACGCCCAGCTTCTGAGAGGCCAACTTTACTCTGGCTTCGATGGAGCCCCCGTACCTGAGCTGGTCACTTATAGTTACACCAAGCATATCAATGGAAGGCCTGTTCGGAAGATTGCTTCCGTTGAAGGAGACTAGATTATCATTTGGATCCCTTTTAGACGTAATCAGACAGGATTGGGTCTTTGAAACATTAAATTCGACGAGATTATTTTTACCCCAGGAGGAAATACTCTCGAGATAACCGTCCATTCTCTGCTTCAAAGCCCTCCGAGCCGTTGGAGTTTGTGTGTCCTTTGGGGGCCTATCAAACAAAAAGCTATCATGAACTGTACTGTCATCCGCGTAGCAATGAATCGGTGCACATGTCAATAGGTCATTGATGTGCAACAAAAACAAAGTCGGAGACAGAACCGATCCCTGTGGGACGCCAGCATTTATGGAGTGTGAGGAAGAGGTGAAACTGTCAGCAACCGCCTGAATCGACCTATCCCTTAAAAAGTCAGCAATCCACCTACACAGGGATGCGGGAAGTCCGTAAGAATGCAATTTGTTGACAAGTCCTCGGTGCCAGACCCGGTAAAAGGCCTTGGATATGTCTAGTGCGACCGTTTGGGTCTCACCGTGACGTTCCAGGCACCGCCCCCAAACATTCGTCACATACGCGAGAAGATCACCGCACGAGCGGTTCCGCCGGAATCCGTATTGACGGTCGTTGATAATTTTGTTCTTCTCGAGGTATGTGAGCAGTTTGTCGTTGATCACACGTTCCATTACTTTGGACAGAACTGATGTGATCGCTATGGGGCGGTAGTTGGCCGGGTTGGAGCGGTCACCTTTCTTGGGAATAGGGTGAATTACCGCTTTTTTCCAACCAGAGGGCACAGTGCCACACTTCAGGGACATTTTGAAGAGCTTTGTCAAAACTGGAACTATTTCCGCAGCACACCTCTGCAATACCAGGGCAGGTATTCCATCAGGTCCACTAGCTTTGTTAACATCGAGCCCCCGTATGACGTGGAGTACATCCCGATGCCGGATCCTCAGCTTTTTCATATAGAAGCCGCAGTGAGGAACCGACGGCGGAACAGCACCCCCGTCGTCGAGGGTCGAGTTTTCCGCAAACATTTTCCCTAATAGGTTAGCCTTTTCGGTGGCGGTGTTTGCTAGTGAGCCGTCAGGTCTGGTAAGAGGTGGCAAACTGGGTTTGCAAAAATTTTGACCTATTGAGCCCGCAAGCGACCAGAATGCTCTGCTGCCATGCGGGCAGGCAGCCAGCTTTTTGCTGATCTGCAGGTCGTGTTCGAATTTCGACCTATTAATGATTCTCTTGCATTCCTTTGCCGATTTGTTGTATGCTGATCTGCTTTCGGGCGTTCGAGATGTGTTGTAGGCTCGGTAAGCCGCGTTTTTTCGTCGAACTGCTTCGGAGCATTGTCGACTGAACCACGGCTTTGAGCCCAGGATACAGCGATACAGCGCAGGATACCCTTTGAGGATACAGCGCAATATTATAAACAACAGCTCGGAACAGATGAAAACAAAACAATATTTTTTAATAGAAAAAACAATAACTACAGAACATAACTTATAAAATATTCTGATTAGGAAACACGTTCAAATTAAAAAAAAAAATTCGCATTAAATTTTACTTTCCAACCCAGAAGATGCATACCATTATAAAACCTCGAGGCATTTACGATTGCTTTATTAAGAATGCACTTCCATAATATATTGTTTTAAAAGCGTGTATGTATTCACGATGATTGCATTATTACCTTGATTTCCATTATTCAGCAATGCTAGATACGCCTATAAGGCTCATTCCGCAGTGATAAACGTTGATCGGGCCCGGCTGCGGTGTAAAATTACGCAATCAAAGTAAACACGGCACGATGTGCCCGGTGCCGATGCTGCATACTGGAGCCTCACGGGATATGCGGCGCGAGGATTTATGGCAGGGGATTTGTGTAACTTCTTACGAGCCGGTCTGGGGTGATTCTGCCCTGTGCCCAGTGCCCAGTAGAGGTGGGCGTTTCGGTTTCTTTTTCAAAAAAACCGAAAGCGTTCCGGTATCCCAAAATAAACGGTCACTAGAAACCGTTTAAAATAACGTTATACACTACAAAAAAATCTGCAAATGGCTTCAACGAAATGTTCACTTCACTTTCCGTGTCCAATCCATATCCAACTTGCGCAATCGCCTTGCACCGCAGTTGGAGGGCTGGATTCATACATTCGTCACTCCTGGAAATTGGGGATGGACACATTGACCCCCATATATACCCTACTTCCTTCCCTTAAAAAGACCACCCCACACAGAATCCCCAAAGATGATTATGATATACATTACACATAGTACGCAATCAATGTCAATCTCAATAAGTTACGAATGTGAATTTTGAAAATACTAATTATTTCCATATTTTAAATTTCCTTACAAGGGTGGTACACATAAAATCCTGGTTTTAGTACAAATCGGTTTTGCTAGATTCGTGCTTTTCTGAATGAATCGGTTTAGTTGTCGAAATCTGAAGAACTGAATAAAACAACAGTAAACATTCTTATTATAACTCGATCCCCGTGAAAATTAAGGTAAAATGTATCACCCAAACGCAAAAAAATTGGGAACCCTTCTATTGAAATACAATTCTTAAATTTATCGGTGAACGGTTGTGGCGAAAGTGTTAACATCAAATCGTTTGACGAGAAAGCGTTTAAACAAGCGTTTCTTTGCATCGGTTTACAGGCAGCCAATCACGGACGGATGGAAGCGTTTCGGCAACGGTTTACGGGTGGCCAATCGCGGACGGGATGGTAACCGTTTAGTGAGAAAGCGTTTAGTGAGAAAGTGTTTCTTTACATTGTTTTACGGGCAGAGTATTGTGTACGGGCGGATAAGCGTTTAAGGTGGAAGCGTTTAAAGAGTAAGCGTTTCTTTGTAATCGTATTGTGCTAATGTGCTCTATTGGAATCATTTCTCGCAGGTTTATTGCAACCGTTTTTGAACTTAAACACTTACTAAAAAACTGTTTCACGTTATTTTACTCACCTCTAGTGCCCAGTATCCAGTGCCCGCATCACGCACTGGCCGATGCGTCAATGCCACGGGACGAGTCGACTCAAAGAATGGAAATAAACTTAACTTTAACTGCATTAGTTGTGGGGTAATTAAATGTATACATTGGCTACAGATAGCGTTACGAAAACGTATTATTATTATATATTTTATGGGTAAGCGCCCTAGATCTGAAAACGAAATAGTATTTTTTTGGGCACATTTTTACAATTTTTTTTTTTACAGTCAAGGGCCAGTAATTAAGGGCCAGCATTTCAGTTGCCATTTAAGCTCGACTTTATGTTAATCATTCGTCAATTTGCCTTCGAGTAGGTTTCGAAATATCTCTCAAGCCAAACTTAAAAAGCATCTGAAATACCTGCCCTAATTGAAACACATACTTTAGACGGGTGATTTCGAATGTCGGTAAGAAAAGAGTTTTGTGTGGCACTCACCCTTTTCTGTGCCTTTTATTATTTAAGCAATTCTTAACATTGTTGTTTTATTTTTTTTCAGGTAAGGAAGGCACAATTTTCAACATGCATGGGTAGAATAAGGTAAACTCCTTGGAAACTAATTATTACTTTCAAAAACAACATGCCTTATGTGCCTTAACGTGCCTTATGGTGCTGACACATTTGCGCTATACCTTCGCGACTTGGCCTATTTCAGCACAGAAATAGGCCAAGTCATGAGAGTATAGCGTGGTATGACACAGGCATAATTTATTGTGTATAAGTGTAGCTGAGGTAGCCAAAAAGCTAATATTTTCTTTCTTTCCCATTTCTAATGCATTATGTCTGTGAAAAAAATAAGGAGATTCGCCAAAATAAGCTATAACGAAATGAGTCCACTCAATGTTCTGTCTGGGTCGTGGTTATCAAATACTGAATCGTATCACGTGTCTTTTGTTTCATTTCCATTCTTTGAGTTTGACTGTCCCGCGTTTATACTATCACCCCCAGAGCTTGTGCAAGACGAATTCACGTCGGACTAGACGTCTGTTTGCATTTGCTGAGCCGCGCTTGACCCGAGATTGATTTATGCAACGGCCAATTAGAAGCGATCAACGCGCTTTAAAAAGGCACCAACTCACAAAAAAGTTCAACTGCCCCTCCCATCTTGTAAAATCAGCCATTTTTCTTGGTTTTACCTTTTTGCTAGTTGGTATAAATATTTTCATTTCCGTGGGGGATATCAAGATCTCCGGGCGCTCGAATGTATCTAATCGAGTGATAATCTCATGTTTGAGTTGAAATATGATACTGCTTATTGAGTGTGTATTTAAATTTTATGTAAAATTAGTTTTATGGCTTTAAAGTAAACAAAGTGATGTACTTATTTTCCTCACGTTAAAGCTAATTGTATGACAGTAATAATTTGTTTTAATTTTATTCTTCGTTTGATTACAAAATGTATTTTTTCCTCTTTTGTTATTTACCAAAAGAATGCCATTTTAACTATACAGGTATATGCTAATGTAAGTCAATGAAAGGGATGTTGAATTTGTGCAACAACGATTAAGAACAATTAAGTAATTGTAGTATTTTGAATTTGGGTGTGTATTTGCAAACGGCTGAACCTGAAATGTCGAGAGAGCTCCAACCATTTTGAATTTTAGAAAGTAGTTTATATTTGACATCGGGACTAACACAAAATTTAGCAATTATTTTTTTTATTTTGACGTTTTATTCGAAAGTTATTTTATTTTGAAGAAAATAACACATATTTTTAATGATTCCTTATGTTTTTGAACTAGTAGAATATTGATAAAGTGAATCGTGATAACTTAATAATAATACGTGTTTTATTTATTTATTTATCCATTAATGTTACATAAAGGAATATGTACAAGACAGCTATGTATCATTCAAATACTTCGATTTTTTATCAATATTAAATTTTCAGAAAGAACACAAAAAACGCGTGCAACTAGAATTGGCACTTCTTTTAACTTTGTGGCGGTACATACTAAAACTTCTTTTGGTCTAATAAATTATTTATATCAGGCACCACTAATGTTTAATATTCTTCCAAATCCATTCAGTCTACCAATTCCTTAGTTAAATTTAAAAAGTTAATTACGAAGTTTGTATTGACAGACGATTGTCTTAATATTTTTTCATCCTTGTCCATCTTAAATAATAAGATTTGCTAAAAACCGAATATCACTAGCTGTCTTTTTATTATCTACTTGTTTCTTTCTCGTTCAAATATTGTTACAATATACTATCAAATTACCCATCTGGTAACTCATCAAATACATATTTTTTACTTTCTTTTACATATTTTGTGTTTGTATTAAGTATTACTTTATGTTTGTGATTACTCTATGTTTGCTTTACTCAAATGTAAATTATTAACATCGATACAGGCTTTGTCCTAGTGAGGTTGATTTTTATGAGAAAAAACGTGATTTATGTATAGTGAGATGCAATAAATAAATACATAATAATAAGTTCCCGTTCTAGATAGCAGTTTAATGGGTATAACATATCATTGTATCGATATGTGCATCTTAACAATTGTAGTAAATACATTAAAAAATATATATTAGTGAACATAATATTCTATGGTATTCGGCTCTTACTGGTGTGTCGTGTAGGGTGACCGGATAAATCATCAAAATGATAATTCATCACATCTTTAAAAAGTTATATAAATTCATGGAAAGTGACGAAACAAAAACTTTATTAAATGGGTTTAGTAGGTTAGGTTTGGTTAGATTTAAATTTTCTTTTTTTTTTCATATTTTCTAATGACTTTATATCACTTGTTAAAAGTGTGTTGAATTGTCACCGTGTTGAGTCATTATGGAACCGTCGTGTAGATATTACATGTTTTAAACTCACTTCTTGGGCAAGTAATTTATACTAATTTCGTTTATTTTATCGCCCTGGTGAAAGACGACCATTATTATTAGAATCGATGCTTTCCTTGAGATGGCTTTAGTCGTGTTTGGTTAACAGATTTGAATAGTCAGGTACGTCCCAAACTTCCTCTGCCCCATCTCCTTCCCTTCCTACCTTACTACCTTCAGCCTCACAACATAGGTATCTTCCCACTGGCTCTGGACAGTCGGAAGCAGTTGGGACTCTAGTGCGGTTTCACATAAATAGTGGTTATGTATTTAATGCAACTAAAATATAGGACATAGTAATTATTAGCATCTTTTCCTGTACTATATCATTTATTATTAATGATTAATTCGTTATTTAGAGTTGTCTCATTGGCAGAGCAATATCCCATCCCATTACTTGAATTATTATTCAAGCCTCTAATCGTGGAAAGCATCTCAACTCGAGAATTCCGCTGGAATTGACAGAAGACGTTTAAGAAAATAGCTTAATGTTTTGCATACCGTCTCCTTCTCCTTCTCCTGGTTGCATTATTCTCATTACCCCATCAGGTTGGCTTGTCAAGGCGGGGAATATAGAAGGAAACATAACATGATAAATAATTGTTCCAGGGAGATTACAATCACTGTTAGTTGTTATGTGGTCAATTAAATGCATGGCGAGTAGGCCATTCATCATGTTGCTGTTTATTCTCCAGAAGTACGTGCAACATATGGTTAGGCTACTTAGATATTGTTAAACATTGCAACAACATCTGTCGCGCGTTAAAACGACATATTTTGTCTGACATTAAAGGGATGGATATTTTCATTAAGGCGATGCCATACGTAGTAATGTAAAATCATGTGTTTTTGGTTTGAAAATTTGGTCGCCTAAAAATGTTTCAGATGCTTTAATTAAATACTGCGAGTAGAATGCACCATGGCCTTTAAAATAATCTAGTATTTTTTAAATAAGTCTTTTTATAAGCCCAGAAAAAAGAATGTAAAGGCCTACAAAAACTGCTTTAAAGTTCAAAATCTCCTACTTACGAACCCATTTTCGGTTATGATTTTATTGTATAATGTGGCAAATTAAGTTATTTATAAAGTGATCGAAAAACATTTAAAGATTTGTGCCTGAACATCCACAAAATAAAATAAAAGGCAATTTTTGGCCATGTTTTTTTCTTGCGTAAATCAAAATAGGCGGATGGTGTTAAGCTGGAATTTAAACCTTTCGCCATCTACGTAAGGGTTGTTATTGATAGTGGCTCAATTTAAAATATTACACGACGTAGTGCATCGCCTTAAAGAGGTATGATGTTAAAAACGTGTTATATTTATTATGGTTTTTTTCGATTCTGTTCGTCGCACTAAATTCATATTATAATATTTTTTAACTTATTCCTAAACGGTCCGAAATCGACTTAAGTCGGTACCGCCATGAACTGCTCGTAAGTCCAACTAATGGCTTCGGGATCCGGGACTGCATTCAAAGAACGTTGACGGTGTGACGTCATAGACGCCTTCCGCACTTTTATTTTGTCAGCAAATCAGTCAGAAAATTTATTCGTTAACGTAAAATATAAAATAGGTCTTTATAAATATAAATACCTACCAACTGTTATTTTAGATGTTTTTTAAAGAAAAAGAGAATAAAAATGCCCTTTTGTTATAGTCATATCATTTAAATGTTTTTTCTTTGAAACCGTATTCATAATGATAATTACTGTAGCAGTGTAATTTTTTAATGAAACTATGTTTTTTATGTTGGTGTTTTTTCCTTGTCATGGGTGAAATTATTTTTTACCTTTGGACCCTTGTTATTTTGAGGGGTGTTGGCACCCCCATTGTTCGGCACTCGAAAATGGGATCACTCCTGTTTGCCTAAAATTAATAGAAATTCGCCATGATGATTCAGCATTTTACGTATTCCATCGTAATAACCCAACATATTTCAGGGCCTACACAAATGTACAACTTTCGACTTATCCCATATATAATATATTCCCAATATCTCGTATCTAGTTTATTAAGAAACTGAACAAAAATCCTTCATATTACAAAACGAAGTTTCACAGATAGTGTTTTTAAATGACACACTTTTTATTTTAGTATATCTACGTACCAGCGTTAATGTGCGTAAAGAGCCTACATAATTGATGATTTCTTTGGAAATAAAATATTGTATAACGCGCAAATAAATGGGAGAAGCAGAAAAATATCTATTGAATCAAACATTATTCTATTAATTTCTTAAGCATTTAAAGAACTCTTCCAATTGTTATGTGATATTGACGTGATTTTTAAAAACAATAAAGATTTATGCTACCCGTCTCAGAACATACACCGTCTCGTGAAGCGAGTAGGGGAGGGCGGGGCTGGTACTAACAAATTTTGTAATATGGTTTATATTTTCAATGATAATGAACTTTTTTGTTTTTTTTTTATTCATAGCACGCTTTGGTTATTCAGCTATGATATTAGTAACAAAAATAATCAGTTAGGTAAGTCCTTTCAGAGACAGAGTCATCAAAACCAATAAAATCATTTTTTAATACATACCCCGTATCTGGGGTAAATATTAACGGAGCTGGGGTAAGTATTAACGCAAGGGGCAATTATTAACAGAAGCTAAAATTCTATGAAATAATTAAATAAAAGTCATTCATATTAAAGATGTATTTATTTTAAATGAAACAGTAATTTTTATGATAGGAACTAGGATAGGAACTATGATAGGAACTATGTTAGGAACTTTGATAGTATATTTTTATGATAGGCAATAGTTATTCGGAATACGATCCCTCATCATCCGAGAAACAATTGAGGCATATGTATTTTCTGGTGTCACCTCTAACACAGGTGATATGAGCCCATCTTTTGCATAAAATACATTGTATCCAGTCAAGTCCAGATGTGTCTTCGTTATAAGACTCAGCGCAAACCAAGCAGAAGCAAGCTTCTTCGTAACTGTGATCCTGTAGAATATGTTTCTTTACCTTTTTCACTTCTGCTCTCCGGGTTTCTTTGCCTTTACCTTTTCCCTTTCCTTTGCTTTGACTTTGTTTTTCGCTTCCATCTGACTATTTTTTATCTTTTTGGTTAACTTTAATTTGGCATCATCCTCTAAGGCCAATTTTTCTGGAGTATCGGTGAGGATCGTTGATATTCTTGAACGTTTGCGTTTGGAGTCAAGACGTGGTGATGCTTTTGGAAGCGGTCGTATGCTTTCAATATTAAAATTTTCTGTAGGCTTTGTAATTGAGTGGGGTAAATATTAACGTGTTAATACTTACCCCACTCAATTTGTTAATTTTAGCCCCAAGGTCACTTTTTTTACTTCATCATTTACAGAAAACAAACTAGTTAAAATAATTACAAACAAATAATATAGTGTTACTGTCAATAAAATAGAGCTCGATTCATGATAAAACTATAATTTGATTCAGCGAATGAATAAATCTTAAATCAATTTATTGTAAAGAACAAAAAGTTCGCTTACCTGTCAATCTGAAGTCACTACGCACAACCACTACAAGCGACGGCCGGTTGGCAAATGACAAGTCAGGACACGTTTGGCTGTGTATATACTGTTTCTAAACCGAGTATCATATTTTTGACACTTCACGTTTGGCGGGAATCAGCTTGTTAATTCTTACCTCCGTTAAAACCAACCCCGCCCTCCCCTAACGTACATTCGTTTGTATTACACTCAATGCCAATAAACGCCCAGATTGCCAGCAATAAAATAATACTAGAGAGTCGTAAAACGGGAAGGTTTGAGACAATTTATTCATATGTAATTAATTTGTAATGAAATTTGCATTGCGTGTGGCGTTTCATCTTGGCTGCCTACCACTCTGGAGAAGTGGCTGTAACGTAAAAGAATTGTGCAAGTTTGGATTGCCAGGGTAGTGCCCGATTATTGTTTTGTTGAGAGTTTTTCGGGTGGCTGCACTGCGATCGGTTTGACGGGCGGGCAGAATAACGCGGGTAGATTTAGATTGGAACAATACGGGAACAAAAACGGGAGAGTACGATTCCGCGTTGTGCGTGGCGTTTTGCGGGAAAAAATTAAGATTGTACAAAAATGGAAAAGAGCACGCAAATACCATGAACCGATCGTTCGGAGACTTGCCGTGTAAATTAACCAAACATAAACCAGACGTTTTGACTCCTGCGCGAGATCAGCCGGTTCTTTGTTCGAGTGGTATTGTTCGAAGAGATTAAAATATAAAATCAGTTATTTGAAAGTAAAAATGGTTTTATTTGTGAGGCGTAATTCCTTGGGGACTACACTGGATTACCAAGCATGCTGTCGAAGCGACACAAAGATGAATCATCATTGTTCCGTTAGACGTTAAATGGAAGCTGATTAATTGAGGATGGCCTCGCGCACTCGTTCGCACTCCATCTGTCGAATCTCCACCCGGCGCAACCTGCTCATCAGACGTGACAACATGAACAAGGTTCTTCAATGTTTTTTACACATTATGCCTGCTTGCTTTAGCCCCATAATAGCCCTGGTGATTGACAAGGGTCCATGCTCATAAGACGGGACATCAAACGGGACTTCAGACGTGACATTGGCGCTCCAACGTAAATAAAGTTTTAAAACAACTTTAGGTGCTCGTATTTAAGCCTATGGCAAGGGGATACTCTCTATCGTATCAAATTTAAGATTAAAAATTGTAATTTAATAATTTTTAATGTATAAATTCTCTAATAATATGCTTAATGTATAGATATGATGTGCATTACGAAGTACCTATGTGTGTGCATTGTGGTTGCGTTGTGGCTTCGTTCGCTTTACATTGATGTTTTGCTCGGTAGCCGGTGTACAATTTTGACGTGAACTAGCTTCGTTCGCTCATTTGCTCGAAATATTTATTTTTTTAAATTAACTACTGAATTGATATTCGTGTACCGTTGTTTTATTCCACTGGTAACACGGACCTGTCAGTTGATATTGTTTTGAACATAGTGACAGCGATAATGTTTATTATTGTCGATCATTTGATATGTCATTACATTTGTAAATGCGAGCTATACACTTATAAAGAATTTGAACACATTTGTTACGACTTGCGGTAACGTGTTAGTGTACCAGACTGTTTTTTAAAATTTCAGAGGTATTGTTTTTTTAAATAATTTTTTTTTTGAAAAATTTCTCAAAATTTTGTTTTTTCATTACAATCAAAATGGCGATTTCTAATATAAACGGAGCTACAAAGGAGGAGATGATACAAATGCTTTCTGAAGTGAATATCACTCCAGAAAGTACATTGTCAGCTATGCGGGAACAGGCTCGTATGTATAATAAGAACTTAAAACAATCCGGTAGTGATTCTTCACAACAAAATGAAGGCAATAGTGATAATGCGAATCAGACTACAAACATAGTTAATAATAATTATTATCAATCTGCAAATACAAATACGTCCGTACATTCTTGGGGTATTAAATTTTCGGGATCTTCTGATGTTAGGGATTTTATACAACGTGTGGAAGAGTTATCTAGATGCCGTCATTTAGAACTGTCATCGGTTGTGATTTCCTTTGCTGATCTTCTGGAGGGGAGAGCTCTGTCTTGGTATCGGACAATTTATAAAGATTCTTTATCTTGGCCTGAGTTGAGAAATCACCTCATAGCTCGTTTTGACCGTTATATTAACCAAACAGAGGCCCTAAAAGCCTTATTTGCAATGAAACAAAAATTTAATCAAAGTGTTGTGGATTACGTCGAGGACATTAAATTAACTAATCTCAGATTAAACGTTCCACTTACGGAGGAACAGTTGGTAGACCTAGTTTCTGATAGTCTGTTACCTAAATATGCCTTGGCTATCGCATATTTTGCAGAAAAGGACTTAACTTCTTTGGTAAATGTGTGTAGGAGATTTGAAAAGCTCTCAGTAGATAAACCCTTACCGCATTTCACTTCTTCTCAAGCAACTTCCTCTTCATCAACTCATACTTCATCTTCTTCTTCTAATAATAGAAAAACTTTATATTGTTTTTATTGTAAGGGGCAAGGTCATACAAAACAATTTTGTAGGCTATGGAAGTCTGAATCTCAGAGAAATTCTGGTAAACGTAAAGATGACTCCGCTCGCACAAACCCAAAAAACTAGCGTGTGATCCTCTGCGTCCTGCTAGCAAGGATGCCAGGAGATCATCACCCTTAGTTGATAGCTCCAGTAACCGGTTCTTCGGGCGTGACATGGACGCATGCATGCCGATGGCTAGTTCTGGACAGGACATCAGACCTCATGCGAATATTTCTATTCAAAATCTTGTCTTTTCGGGTCTTTTGGACAGTGGTGCGACTGTCAGTTGTTTTGGCGGTTCTCTTTACAACTTCTTTATTAGTTTAGGGTTTAGTCTAGATAAGTTAGAATCGTACGTTACCACCGCAGATGGGGTACGTCAAAATGTAATTGGTACTATGCGGGTACATGTTACTTATAATAATATTAAGAAATATATTACCTTTTTTGTTATTCCGTCTCTTTCACCTGTGATTGTTTTGGGAGTCGACTTTTGGAAACAGTTTGACATCGCTCCTCAGTTGTTTTCAAAAGCCTACAGTGGTCGTGATGTTGAGAATACTATAGGTGAAATTCGCAAAATCACGTCAGCTTCCCTACTGTCCCCTCAAGACAATCGTAGGCTAAATATTGTTATAGATAAATTTAAGACAATTTCTTTTGAAAAATGTGGATTGGGTCGAACTCATTTAGTTCAGCACAAAATTAATACGACAGGAGATCCCATTAAGCAACGGTATTACCCCTTGTCTCAAACGCGTCAACAACAACTTGACTCTCAACTTAAGGAAATGCTTCAATTAGGTGTTGTTCGCCGTTCACGTTCGGCTTGGTCGAATCCTGTTTTGATCGTCCCTAAGAAGGATGGTTCTGCAAGGTTCTGCTTGGACTCCAGAAAGCTTAACAGCGTCACTAAAAGGGATTCGTACCCACTGCCATATATTACGCGTATCTTAGACAACCTACGTGGTGCACGTTTTATATCCTCCATTGACTTATCGAAAAGTTTCTGGCAGATCCCTTTACATAAGGATTCTTGCTGCAAAACGGCTTTCGTAGTACCTGGACATGGCCTGTTTGAATTCGTTAGGATGCCGTTTGGGTTAAAAAACGCTCCTAGTGAACTTCAGCGTCTTGTAGATGCACTTTTTGGTCCAGAGTTCGACGAAAACGTTTTTTGTTATTTAGATGATCTAATTATAATTTCCGAAGATATCGATTCTCATTTAGAACAATTGAATAGGGTTTTCTTACGTCTGAAAGAAGCAGGCTTGACTGTCAATTTTAAAAAATGTGAGTTTTGTAAGGATGAATTAAAATACCTCGGTTATATAGTGGATGCGAAAGGTCTTCGCACAGATCCAGTCAAGTTGGAATGCATTCGTACTTACCCCATTCCAAAAAATTCTAAACAGGTAAAAGCTTTCATTGGCCTGTGCGGGTATTATAGGAGATTCATCAAGGATTTTTCAACCATTGCGGCTCCCTTAACAAAGCTCACTGGTTCAAGGAAGGGGATTAGTAATTTTGCTTGGTCTCCTGAAGCGGAGGTCTCTTTTAAGAAATTAAAGAAAGCGTTGACTTCTGCCCCAGTTATTAATTGTCCGGATTTTTCGCTTCCTTTCACGATACACTGCGACGCGAGTAACGTGGGAATTGGAGGAGTACTTACTCAGGTATTTGATGGAGAAGAGCACCCTGTTTCATTTTTTTCTAGGTGTCTTAATGTGCATGAACGAAACTACGGCGTGACGGAGCGCGAACTCCTAGCAGTGTTGGATTCGGTCAACCACTTCAGGCCCTACATAGAAGGCGCCCATTTCACTGTGGTAACGGACCATTCTAGTTTACAATGGTTAGTATCACTATCTAATCCAACAGGTAGACTTGCTCGCTGGTCTACTCGTTTGTCACAGTATTCTTTTGACGTTATACACAGGAAGGGTAAATTAAATACGGTTCCGGACGTTCTTTCACGTAAAGACGTTTCCTTGATCTCTACTATTGACTCCGTTCCCATGAGTACAGATACTTGGTATACTACCTTATTTTCTAATTGTAAATCAAATCCACAACGTTTTACCAATTTTCAAATTAAAGATAATAAACTGTTTCGTCACAGTAAGTCTCGTTTCGATCTGCAGGAGGACACAGCTTGGAAGCTTGTTGTTCCTTTCGAGGACCGTAGCGCTGTTCTATCTAAAGAACATGAGTCGGATATTTCCTGTCATCCAGGAGTTTTTAGAACTTACAAAAAGGTTCAACTTCATTATTTTTGGCCAGGGTTGTATAATGACGTCAAAATTTTTGTTAATAGATGTAAAACGTGTAAGGCACATAAAATTAATACTGCTCCGCCGGCAGGCATTTCTACCAACCCGAAAATAGTCACAAGACCTATGCAAATGCTGTCTATTGACCTTGTCGGTCCACTGCCAAGAAGTTATTCCGGATTCACATATATTTTGTCAGTCGTAGACGTGTTTTCAAAATACACATGGATTTTCCCACTTAGGAACGCTACCACAAAAAGCATTGTTAAAAATGTAGAGCAGTACATTTTTCTCATTCATGGGGTCCCACAAACATTTGTTTGCGACAATGGCAAACAATTTATATCTAATGAATTTAAAAAATTACTATCTGACTATAATGTTCCGGCACCTTTCTATAATGCTTACTACACGCCACAAAATAACGTCGTAGAACGTTATAACCAAACGATAGGTACTACACTGTCTATTTTGACCGAGTCCGACCAACGTAATTGGTCTAGGTTTCTGCCACAAATACAGTCAGCACTTAACAATACGGTTAACTTCGCGACAGGTTACACACCCTTTTTTTTGATGCACGGGCGTGAACAAATAATTGATGGCAATTTTCATAAAAATTTGATCTCCTCTAGCGGTGCGGATTCGAATTTAGAGAAATCAAGAGATAGTTTTGCTAAGAAATTAGAGGACTTGGCTCCGATTTACAATAAAGTTTCGGAGGCCTTATTGCAGGCTTATAGGAAAAATGCTCAACATTATAATTTACGTAGGAAGTCGGTAAATTATGAAGTTGGAGATGTGGTGTGGAGGAAAAATTTTGTCCAATCGAGTGGACCCAATTTCTTTTCGCACAAATTGGCTCCGAGGTTTGTGCGAAACGTTATCAAAAACAAAGTTTCTAATTTAGTGTATACCCTTGCAGACATGCAAGGCAAGGTAGTAGGAAATTTTCATGTTAAGGACATAGTTCGTTTAGATTAGGTTTAGTTTAGTATATCATAGGAAGCCAATGAAATAGTGTAAAGGACTACCAACCCTTCATGCTGCTTCATTCCCTTCTTTATGTGTTTGTTCCGGTCACGTGTTCTGAAGTTTGGTACCTTCAGGACTTGTGCTTGGAATAAACGCAAAATTCTAGTGTACTGATGATAGATTTCTTTTTTATCCTCGTTGGACTAGAATAGGAACATCTTCACAAAAGATGTTTCTCTGATCCTAGTGATCAGTGGCGCCCATTAATTTAGTTTAGGTCTTAATTCTTTATTATCACTTAAACTTTACTGAGATTTATTCTTATTTACGTTTTGAGTAATTTTTATTTTAAATGAGACGATTCGTCTTCTTACTGTTGTGAGCTTATTAGTGCGACGCACACACGCACACACACACATTGGTACGTTCCGTCAGCATAATGGACATAAGTTTGGTTGTCATTATCCTTTGGTCTGAACCCTTCTTCCACAAGTTCATTGGAGTTTTCTTATACTTTTGTCAAGTATCGAAGTTTTATTAGTATCCAAAGAGTCTCCAGGGGACTTGGAAAGAAGGATTCTTATTTTTTTTTTGTGTGTGAAAAATTGAGCAATTTTTCATACACAAGATTATGTAATTTCTATTTTAGTTATTCAATGTACTAGTTTTATGGTTGAATATATTTAGTTTAATATATGTATATTTTTAAGTCTTAGTTTCTTAAGGAAATTCTCAAATTGTTTTGTTTCAAACAAAGGGAAGTACATACTGTTTGGCGTGCTTACCTATTAAATAATTCCGTCTGGATATTATCACCTTACCTCTGCTACGTAAGAGTGTGTCTTTGTACAGTTTTGTTAGTCATAAGTACAATTTGGTTAGTTATAAGTAATATATGCATAAGTATCTCATTGCTAATACCAGTGTTATGCTGTAAATTTTGTAGTACAAGTGTCGATCTCTTGAATTGTGCTCGTACACCTCTTAACCTGTGTCAATTATCTAAAGCACATAGTTGAACACCAATTATATTTTGTTTGTCCAAGAAATTTCGACTCTTTGCTTATATGGTAAGTGAAATTTTTGTTAGAATGCCATCTAGGTTACTTCCTTAGTCATATTTCTTGAGCAAGCAATGTTCATTCGAAGAGAATATGCTAGGTATTTTTTATATGTAAACCCTGATTCAACCACAATAGACAGGTTTATCTTCTGATTGTAAAACCTCATCTAAAATTCTTGGCATTAAGTTATGTAAACCCTGCTCTGAACATTTTTTTACATCAATTTTGTAATTGATTTAGTGAAGATCTCTTAGAGATTTGGTGGATTTTTATTTTGTTAAGTTCTATTGTTTCAAGTTTTTATCTTAGAATGGTAAATTTGTTTTATATAAACATAGGGAGAGAAAGAGAGTTTATGTAGTTACTTTATTTATTTTCTGTTAAAAATATATATGTGTTTTTGTTTTCTTCTTCAAAGAATAAAGTGGGAGCTTGAGTTCTCCATACTCACTGGTGTCTCAGAGAGATTGTCTCTCGATAAGTGAGTAAGTGTTTGCGAATCTCATATTAGAGATATAAAAGTGAAGTTTCAATCCTCATGTAAATATTAATAATAATAACGATTGTGCAACACCAATCTGCGAATTGGTTTTCTCTTTTCGTTTTCTTAGTTTATAACTTGTTTAGTTTTATGGTTTTCTGTAAAAACTTATTTATTTCTACTAGCTTTGTTTTTTTATGTACATGCGCGGGAAAGAAAGGTATTTGCGTGTTTTTTTTGTTTTTTTTTGTTTTAAGGTAATTTTACTTCACTTCGCGGCGTAAAATTTCCGGGGGTTGCGGGGAATTGTAACGTAAAAGAATTGTGCAAGTTTGGATTGCCAGGGTAGTGCCCGATTATTGTTTTGTTGAGAGTTTTTCGGGTGGCTGCACTGCGATCGGTTTGACGGGCGGGCAGAATAACGCGGGTAGATTTAGATTGGAACAATACGGGAACAAAAACGGGAGAGTACGATTCCGCGTTGTGCGTGGCGTTTTGCGGGAAAAAATTAAGATTGTACAAAAATGGAAAAGAGCACGCAAATACCATGAACCGATCGTTCGGAGACTTGCCGTGTAAATTAACCAAACATAAACCAGACGTTTTGACTCCTGCGCGAGATCAGCCGGTTCTTTGTTCGAGTGGTATTGTTCGAAGAGATTAAAATATAAAATCAGTTATTTGAAAGTAAAAATGGTTTTATTTGTGAGGCGTAATTCCTTGGGGACTACACTGGATTACCAAGCATGCTGTCGAAGCGACACAAAGATGAATCATCATTGTTCCGTTAGACGTTAAATGGAAGCTGATTAATTGAGGATGGCCTCGCGCACTCGTTCGCACTCCATCTGTCGAATCTCCACCCGGCGCAACCTGCTCATCAGACGTGACAACATGAACAAGGTTCTTCAATGTTTTTTACACATTATGCCTGCTTGCTTTAGCCCCATAATAGCCCTGGTGATTGACAAGGGTCCATGCTCATAAGACGGGACATCAAACGGGACTTCAGACGTGACATGGCGTGATGGTTATTTTTCTAAATTTTGTCAAATTATTCGATTTTCGTCAAGTCGATAATGTAACATCGCACATACACAATAGTTTAATTATTGTAGGTAGGATTTGTTTACTAATACAGTATTTTATAATGTTTATTGAATTTGTTCTCCACAACCCCACGCAGTCCCGCTAGAGTAGTATTTAATTATGCAAAAATTTGTAGATACATATTATTTTAAATTAACCTTTACAACCCTAGCAATCAAGATCTTAACTACTATCTTATTATTTTTTTCCCAAAATAATATTTCTTTTATGAAACGCCGTTAACACTAGACTGTAAAAACAGTTGCAGATGTGATAAAAATGAACACAATAGTTGCTAACGGTAACACGTTTTATGAAAACTAGTCTCCCTTCGCCCAGACATTAAGGGATAAATTATTATAAAAAGTCCTTTGTTGTTAGTAAAAAACACGTTCCTAATAAACTTGTCTGCCATCGTAAATATTAAATTTTATTGACTTAACAGTCTTTATTCTGTATTAATTGTTATCATTTGATCGTGCAACAGATGTAAGGCATATAAGGAAATAATAATTAACGTTTTAATGTGCAGCCTTAGTTGCTCCGTTGGGGATTAAGATTATTTTATCGCGGAGTGATTTCGTTTCTATTGAATTATTGTGGGAAGACAGAGATAAAAGAGTCGTCAAAGCGCGGTGTGTCGATTGCAACGCTTTTTGTAAATATACGGCTATTATTATGCCGCCCGTGAGGTGATTTTTCACAAAAACGGCGCTATACAAATAATCCAAGTATTATTATTATTATAATTTCTTATTTGGTATGTATATTAAACGTACCCTAGTTACACTACCATCATGAACACTTGTTCCACAGTCCTCGCAAAACATTCGCTTTTGACTGATTCTTTGTTAGGAACTCTTTCAATTCAGTTGTTATAGGCCTGTAGTCCTATTTTAACAGGAGAACGAGTAATTTGACCAGATTTTGAATAAATTAACAGTATTTCATATCAGTAAGTTTTTTCCGTGAAGGAAATCCACGGTGGATTTCTTAGCATAAATTGGTTAAGAGCGCTCAACTATCCAGTCACCGTGCAGAGATCGGCCCTGTAATCGGGAAAGTCGCTAGTGTAGATTTTGTGAACACTAAAATCTATAATTTAAAAAAATTCTTCGGTTATTCGTTAGTTACTCTTTTGGCCGCATAGAGAGATAATGTTCTCAGCTGAAATGGATACTATTCTGTATTCTAATTAGATTTTTTGCGGTTTTTAATCACGAGTGCTTCTTTTCTTTAAATAAACTGGAAAAAAAAACATTCGTCCAAGTAAAAAAATTACGAAATATTACTTGAACTAGTTCAACAGCTATATTGTTTTTGTTGAACATAAAACACCTGTAATATAAAACTGTCAATTTAAATTATCCATAAAACTATAATGAGAAATGAGTTGTCAGTCGTTCCTCTAATAATAAGAAAAAATAACGTAAAGAATCTTCTTGTTGATGATCCGCCCATTACTATGATATTTTCATACAGTACCTTGTGGCGCAAATATGTCGTGCTCTCGGATTACGGCTGGTGCTTTGTTGTCTAATAATTGGTCCGCCACGCAGGTCGCGACTTGCTGTGTCACCGCCAAGGCTGCATGGCTTTAGGCAGGGTACGTCCTCAGCGGTGTTTAGAATTGTACGTGTCATCAGTGCCGGCGCTAGTGAAGACCTCAAGGGCGCTGTGCTAGGTGTTCAAAGCTCCTCGACTCCTTGGCAACTGGGCAAGTCGGCGCCCGAAGCGTCCTGTTATATACATAGTGTCGAATACACACACCGAAAACACTCGCAAAACTACAACGACAAGCGCCAGACCCGGGTCCCGATCCGGGTAGTGCACCTTAATTTGACCAAGAGGTGACAGTAGTGTAATTGTGAAGACGACCGCCTGACAAGCGCTAGACCCGGGTTCCAATCCGGGTAGTGCACCTTAATTTGACCAAGAGGTGACAGTAGTGTAATTGTGAAGACGACCGCCTGACAAGCGCTAGACCCGGGTTCCAATCCGGGTAGTGCACCTTAATTTGACCAAGAGGTGACAGTAGTGTAATTGTGAAGACGACCGCCTGACAAGCGCTAGACCCGGGTTCCAATCCGGGTAGTGCACCTTAATTTGACCAAGAGGTGACAGTAGTGTAATTGTGAAGACGACCGCCTGACAAGCGCTAGACCCGGGTTCCAATCCGGGTAGTGCACCTTAATTTGACCAAGAGGTGACAGTAGTGTAATTGTGAAGACGACCGCCTGACAAGCGCTAGACCCGGGTTCCAATCCGGGTAGTGCACCTTAATTTGACCAAGAGGTGACAGTAGTGTAATTGTGAAGACGACCGCCTGACAAGCGCTAGACCCGGGTTCCAATCCGGGTAGTGCACCTAAAGTTGGAAAAGAGGTGACGTAGAGTTATTGTGAACACGACCGCCCGACAAACGGTATCATAATAAGCTATCATATTAAGCTTGCCTTAGTAAATAACTGGCGAATGTCTAAGACCCTGATTTTAGCAAATAGTTATTTAAGGGATGTGTAGTTTGACATTTAAATATAATTCAAAATTCTTCTGTAATAATTATGAACATAGTATTTTACCTAGGCTGATGAAATATGCACGTGAAAACTTTCACCCCATCGTACGCATATTAGTGCACTTTAAAATGAGCAGAACAACATGCAGGGTTTTAAAAAATGTGATATAATTCCACCATTTCATGATATATCGTTCATTTTTACCCAAATAGTTAATCATAGGATTGTAAGAACGGCAATGATTGGTGCATGGATCTTTCAAACCGCGGCGCAACCTCAACAGATCCGTCGCAGGCACCGATCTTCACGGCAATACATCTCTAGCGTCACGGGGCATTAGTTACGAGCCACACGGTACTGCAGACTACATAATACGAACCATTCCCATTCACACCATTCATTACCCGTTTGTCTGTGAGCACGCATGCTAAATTTAGGACAGGAGAAGACTTCTTCGTCTTTTCTACAGAGCTTTTGTTGTCAGCTTTCCATTATTGTGTACCGCTTCATTGTGATACTAAATGAAATGCATACCATTACTTGAACAATCTCACGGCTCGTATTCTGTAGCAATTCCACGGTGACTGTCCTGCGCATTGACAAGATAAACCAATTTAAGTTTGTTGTGTGCGTGTCCGTCCCTGTGACCGAAGAGTGCTAGATTTAATGTTACTTCTGAAATTCATTTCGATTTAATGTTACGAAATATTTTTCCAAATACCCCACAACATTCCCAACTGCTCCCGACGTCCGTCCGTATGACCGAAGAAAGGTCGATTTAATGTAACTTCTGGAGAAATTCATCAAACATTTCCCACATGATTCCTAACTGCTCACGATTGTCCGGAGCCATTGGGACTATGGAATCTCATTTTGGCGTACGAGTATGTTGTTAGGATCAATTCAGATATTCGCTATTCAGAATACATTGAGATTGAAAAATGAAAATAATATAATTGTTTTATTTTGTGTAATAATACCTATTTAACACCGCTCATTGTATAATTTTTGTCTATAGGTACTTATTCTTCTAAACATTTTTGTCTATTTTTATATTTGTTAATTTTCATTATCCTGGACAAATCAAATGTTGATTATTTTGATTAAATATCGGTGTATACAAAGTTATTTATTTTATTTAAATTAAAATGCCACAAAGTGAACTTGTGATTATTGAAGAAATGAAATTTAATTACCTTTTAAAGTATTTCTTTCATTTCGTAAATAAAGGCGCAGCCATCGTTGTGGACCATCAATATTTTGTACCTACACATTATTTCTATAATAACTATCGATTTTCGGAGGCCTCCCAATGCTGGAATCGACGCTGGAAAGGATAAATTAAATAATAGCGTTTAGAATGGGCTTACGTCATGTATCCTTTCCAGCGTCGATATTGTGATTACAATAATTATGACAACTGCCATGAAGAAAGTACATTTTTATTCTGTTATAAAATTACGCTTTAATGAACAGGTATCATATTCCTTGCGTTAATTTAATGTACATATTTAACAAACAGCTTTCGTGCATTCCATTTAATTTATTTATTTCACCGGCGCATTTACTACTTGATGTTTTCGCAATTTTTCCAATGCGCCGCATCTTAACGCGTTCATTTATTGCTAAGCGTCGGCTTTACGGAATAAATTTACGTCCTGAACCGTCGATTTACAATAAAATTTTAATTTATCATCCATAAACCTTGAATAAACATAAAGCTTTATTTTAATAAAGAGCCGAGGAGTGTTAGCGGTGCCGAGGAAGCATTGGTATATCGAAGCGACTTTATTACAAGTCGACAGCGAGTTTCTGACAAAGAATATGGTCCATTCTGTACCATCAGAGATAGTATAAGTCGCCTTACGTCAATTTATCAGCATTTGTTTCAATTTTCAGGTTCTCTATTGTGTAGTGGCCCATTGACTGGTCGACGCGTTGGCATTAAACTCGTGTGAATGTGAGCATTATTGGCTTCGTAATGTATTGGGCGACGCCGAGCGGATTCCGAGATTAAATTAATCATCACCGCCTCGGAATATTTATTTAAGCTTGATATTTTGTACGTATTTTATGCTAAGCTTTTTACGGTGTTTTTAAAAGGATTTTATCGAATGAATATTTGTGTTATCCAAACATAATTTTTTTATTACGCAATCGATGACGGTTTGCTACCTGATTTATTCCTGGTATAGTTTGACATTTTTATTTTGGGGCAGGAATTTCTCCACGTAAATACGATATTATTAATTATTATTAACCATATCTAAGTTTTTAATTATTCGCCGTGAAGTTACGTCAAAATATATAAATCTTTTGAAAAAATAACAATTAAAAATTTTTTTTGCCCTTATTTATTGTTTAGTATTGAAACAGCTTTTGAATTACCTACCATTTTTCCTACTATCCATCTCCTTCCCTATAAACAGCCCTACCCACATTGGACCTTATGAACATTTTATGTTGCACTAATTGTCGCAAATACCAGTCGAGCTCGTGTCGTACATCAAGAAGGTGCCACCTTAATTTTGTCGTCGTATCATATGTGTAAATACCAAAATAAATTCGTTTGTTGTTCGTCTCGTTGTGGAGGAAAATTCACCAGTGCAAAGTGCATCGAGAGCCCGTATTTTTGCCCGGATTCATGGGAGTTCAGGTAGGCTGTTTTCCTTCTTCCACTATTCCCGTGATATTCAGAACCAATTGAATGAGCGTCTAATTATCGTTTTTTTACAGTTCACTCAAAGTGTAATAGAACACGCTACATTTATTTTGAAACTTATATTTTATTTTCTAAAACCATAAACTTTTTAATGCATAGTTTTTTTGCTTATTTTATTTCCGAGAGCCGATTTATGTGGTAATATTTATTTTTGCGAGGCTTAGATAAGCCGTAAGTCAGTTAAAAAAGTTTTATCAAAAATCTGTATTACGAAATGGGCTCTGAAACTAATTGTTAATTTTAAATCAAACGTCTGTTTTACCTTAAAATATTAGAAATCATATTTGAATTATGCTTTGACCAGTTAATTAACGTACGATTGGATATTAATTCGGCAGTGTCATGTATTTAACTGGAGGTTAAGATTAATCTTCCTTTCCGTCTGGTACCACTCGGCGCGTGTGACAATGATCACTTCTCACACTCGCGGCACATCTGGATTACGCTGGTCCGCAATATCTCCGTCTCATTTGGTGTGAATTAATATGACGAGACATTTGTATGGTGGATTAAACCCGCGAAAGCCATTAAGTATTTCTCCCACCGAGGGAGTAACCTTTAAGCGGGGCTTATTTATTCGCGAGATGATTGTCCCGTGTTAAAGTGGCGTGCGGTTAACTCAGTTGTTGATCATTCTACGAAAGATATTTTCTGTTTCTATAGGATTAGGTATAACAAACGGGACGTAATACTATTATATTTATTTCTGTATTTGCGGCAGTTCGGGTGTTTGCTTGAAAGGGAAATCAGTATATTTTTTGTTTTTGTTTGGTACGATTTAATTTAACCCTGGAGCCGGCGGTTAACCTCCAATTTGGGGACTGTTAGGTTGAAAGAAGTAATGAGGTGAAGGAGAAGAAGATAGGAGTTGAGAAGTATCCGTATATTTGAACCTTTAGTGCCCAAAGTCATTTAAGTAACATCTATGTTTAGATCACTAGGGTGATCAAAATTCAAAATTCAAATAAATATTTATTTCACAAAAATACAGAGTACAAAGGGTAAAGCTTATAGGTTACATCCTATTTCTTCCAGCTAACCCAACAAATACACATTATATTACATAACCCGAAAATTACATGTAAACAAATGTATGTAAATAAAAAATAAAAAAAACAGAGGTATTTAATTTATGTAAGGTATTCATTTACGGTGTAGTGACATTTGTTTAAAAGAAATGTTTTTAGTGATGATTCAAATTTTAGTATGTCGGTTATTTGTTTGATGCTACGTGGAAGGTTGTTATATACTTTAATGGCCATGTAGTGTGGTCCTTTTTGAAATATAGTATATATATATATATATATATATATATATATAATTATATCTATATCCTGAAGGTATCTTCCTCCCGTGCCTTCTTCTGGTGAGGGACCTCTCCCGGGTTATTTATAAACATGATGAGCTTATTCTAACTGTCCTTAGAATAATAGTAGTTAGTCTTAACAGCTCTCCCGTGCCACCCGACCCCGACTGGTGTTACCTTCGCTACTATGACCCGCATGCCACTGCCTTCTTATGTATTATGGCATCAAATCCAATCCAATTGAGTACATAATTTGATTGCATTTTTAGCAGGCTTATTTCATGTCTGTTGAATATGCTAATTGCTAATAGCAATTGGATTATCGCGACGTTTCGTATCTTAGGACGACTCGGGAACAAATGCCTTAAGGCGTGGAAGACATTTTCGTGGCACGCATTTAAAATGATTTATTAAATTGCTTATTTTTAGACGTCTGAATATTCGTGTCGTAGATTTATCTACCCTTTGTTTGGTGAGAAAATACATGTCCATTTCATAGTAACATAATATTAATCCAATGACAAAATCTACTTAATCGTTTCTGCGACCATCGTTGAAATGCCTTCAAAATTAATATTTTTTGTAGTTTTCTAAACATTTTATTTATTTCTAGGTTGGGTTAGATTAAGTGAATTCAGGATGACGTTGCTCTTTGTTTGCAGGTACAAACATTATATCTGTGTGCGCTTTTTACAAGAGGGTAGTTCTCATTAAAATTAAAGTATTTGGGCGTTTTTTTGTATACGGTAACTTAGCACTGAAAAGTGCAAACTAATTGGCTTCTTTACTCTAATGATAGGAATAAAGCCGCGTTTTGAGTTCACCGGTCGTTTCTTACAGAATTATAAAATTATTTCTGAAACAATAATTCAATTGTTTCACATTTTCATTCAGCATGAAACACGAATCCTTATTAAGTTCACGATAATTGAAAATTATTTAAATGGCGTTTTATATTCCGACATTATCATCACTAATAACTGCTTAGCTCGCAGCGGCCGCGAGTAATTGCGCGTATTTTTATTGCCGCTTTCTCGCACCTTAAATTAAACTTTAAAGAAGTTCCAATATGAGTGAATTTATTATGAGGTATTCAGTTGAGTCGCTTTTTATAGCTATTATTCCTAATTGAAAATTGAAACACGTCTGGGGGTAGTAAACGGGGCATTGGCTGATTTTAAACGTTTTGTTTCGTGCACTTTTCCGTGCACCAGAACGTTTTAAAGAACGCTTTAAATCTTTATGCAGATAAATAATACGTAATTTAAATTTTATTGTAATTTATGCCCTTGTTACGTTACGTTCTTGGGTTGTGCATCACTTAAAAAATAATTAAAATATTACAAAAAATATTGATGCGGTTGTGTTGGATTAGTACCCCGTCGGTAAAGCCAGCCAAGCAGCGGTCTTCTTTATCGGCCTGATCAGTTTTTATTTAAGTTCACATTAGTTTGCATCACGATTTATAGTGGCCAGACCATGTAACACCGAGGTCCTGCATATTGCGAATTATTTAAAACGCAAACAAGAGTGCATTTATCGAATAATATTAGTTCAACCTTCGGTGATTTTATTAAATACAGGAGCATTCTTGCGGGAAAAGCTGCCTCTTTTATTTTCTTTTGTGTGTGCGTATTTATAGTTTGTTCAGAATGCTTTAGGCTTTCGCCGTTCTGTTAGGTACTATTTTGATGCGTTTGCACATTTGAGATATGGAAAATTTTGTGGTAATTAATTTATTATTTTTATCATTCATCATTTATTTTAGTATCTTTTCACACTTAACAATTTAAAAATTGTAATAATAACATTTATTAACCTTACTCACTGAACTTCTATTAGGAAAACCCGAGTTCGCATCTTTATTCTACAACTCTTAAAGATTGTATGGGGTTCAAATAAAAACACACTTTTTTTTATTTTATTGTTTTATTTATTTATCAATATAAAGTTTTATTACATACATTTTTCGACATCTGTCTCACTAGGGTACACCTGTGTCGAGACAGACATATTCAGTTACTTAAAGATTACTTACAAAGGGGCTATTATAAAATTATTGAATCTATTATTTTATTTTGTATGTGAATTGTTGTTACTGTTTACGTGTAGTTTGGTTTACATATGTTTGTGATAGTGGGACGCCCAATACTTGTTATCTATTTCTTTTTTTCATGTTTGAATTTGGTCATTGACTCTGTTCGTCTAATAGTGGCTGGTAGTATATTGTATAGTTTGCAAGCTACGTATTTGAAATGTCTTTGCCTAAAGGTGGGCCTTTTAATTAAGAGTATCTTCCGGTTGCGCGAATGTAGGTATTATAAAAATAGTCAACTTTTAACTTACGAACATTCGTCATCTTGCGATCTGCGCAAGCGATCGTCCTCTCTCTTCCACGCGCCACCCTCAAATACCTACTTCTAGTAGTAACTAGTTATTTAAAGGGTGTTACTAGTGTAGGGTAAATTATAGAGAGTTTACATCTCCCGAAAATAATGACAACATTACTTTTACCCACATTCTTGTGAGGCTGGTATCACTGTGAACCTGCACGCGATACCGCGCGCGGCAAATAATTCATTCTATCTCCAGTGGTCTAGCCGCCGGTTTAGCCCTAAATCTCCTCTAATGTACGCGATCTGTTTTGTTCATAAAATTATTGTAACGTGAGTTTTGTTAAGATAAAAACAAAATTGAAGATATTCGAATTCTCATTTCTGCACACCGAGAGTAATCACGCAACCTTGGAGAACCACAGAATCATTCAGCTAACAACCCATTTAAATTGACGATAATCACAATCCTCCAAACTACAATAAGAAAGCTATTTCGTGGTAGCTAATTGTTACGTTATAACTTCCTCAGATTTCACTACCGTTTGCTCTGAGTGGAGTGTTAATGATCTCAAATCTCAGTATTGTAACGGTGAGTATGTTTAGGGCTGTGGGCAGTACTTGTGTTGAACAATAATTTTGATCACCCACACGTATCGGTCAGGCGAACAAGGGGAGGCAATGAAAAATCTCAATTTTATCGCCGTGTCGCGTATTATTGCAAATGTAATCCCGCAATATGTTTGGCTAATCCAATTATTTATTGGCACATATTCTTCTCTTCTTTTGCACCAGTAAGTTTTGCACATTGCCAACCTGATAACTGTCACGTATTAAATTTACTTATTTAAGTTAGACTTCATTCCTTTATCGTTTTAATTGTGTTTTTATGCTTTGAACTTTGAACGAACTCACTAGAATATAATTTATTTAAACTGACTGGTAACGAGTTAGTGAAGAAATTATGTTTAGTTTGATGATTGTCACGAATTAATGCAATCAAACCAGCACAATAAATAATGATTCATCTAGAAAATGTCTAAAAGAATAACTTTTACTAGCTTATTACACACGGTTACATGATATGATAACTCAAAACATTTTAAAAATTATATAAAGTAATTAAAAGCAATGAAAAAAACTAATCTATGAACCTAACCTACATAACCTAGGTTTTGTTTCATCACTTTTCATGGCAAATTTAATTCTTGTGGGAAAATGATTTAATCACTGGTCAAAGTTAGAATAAGAGTGAATGGGAGAGGGGTAACTTTGACCCCCTAAAAATTCAGAAAGTTCGAAAACAGATTCACGATAACTATTTTAATAAGATTTTTTAAGTTTTGAAAAAAAAATTGTTCATTAAATAATCAAAGAATAACAATTATATGCAGACAATAAAAGTGTGACAATATTTATTGTCAAGTTTATTTTGTAGTTCCCCATTTTAATTTTAGGATTTTTTATTAAGAATATTGTTAAGATTTAATTTAAACACATAAATATAAAAAAAGGTTTACTTACAAACAAGTTCTTCTTTGTAATTATTATTTCGCTTGACAGCTGTTTTGCCTTCCGAAGGCAGTATCAATCTGTTGTGATATTTACACAGCTGAACTCGTTTATCATGGTTCCATGATAACTCAACACAGTGACAATTCAACACACTTTTAAAAAGTGATATAAAGTCATTAGATGCGATGAAAAAAAAAATTAACCTAACCTAACTTAACCTACTTAACCCAGTTAATAAAGTTTTTGTTTCATCACTTTCCATGACATTATATAACTTTTTAAAGATGTGGTGAATTATCATTCTGATGATTTATCCGGTCGCCGTTTACCATATAAAGCATTTTTTAATGCGTAATAAACATAATAAACTTAAAATTAGCTTGAAAAATAATGTACGTTGTAAATACCATGCAAAATTATTTGTAGGTATTTTTTTATTTTTAAACGTTGAAGAACTTCATGTACCTACCTAATTGATTACTCATGATCATACAGAGGTTGTCAAACTACTTCGTCCGAAACGTAAACGACCTTGTGAGCATTCTAATAAAATAAGTAAATAAAAATATATACATTAGGTACATATCGAATAATCCTGAATTCATTAGGGTTTACGAAAAAACGGCTTGAGAATAGCACTCATGACCGCTGATTGAGGATTAGCACGCCAGTCTGGCTATCGGTTTTGTCATTCAGACTAACTAAAATTCGTTGTCCTATAAATATATTAGTCAGCAGGCTTTTACCTATGAAACTAATTAGCTAGGCGCTGGACCATTATAGGAATTTAATCCGTTTGGCGCCATATCAATACATTGCTTAATATTCTATAAATACTTGGTGGTGGTAGTAGGAGATTTTCAAATATTGTCAGGTTATTCGTAACCCGGGAATGTTTGTCTACTTAAAAAAAAAATACACATGTGAAAGACCGTGAATGTGTATGCGTAATGGAATAGGCACATATCGTTTTAGAAATTAAAAAATATATATGAATCGGGACTAACTACCTACATAAGGGAAAATGAAAGTAAAGAAATCTTCGTATTTTTAATAATAAAACCATTTTTATTATAATTACAATATACACAAGGAAATATATTAGGTACACTTTAAAAATTTGTCGTGGCGGAAAAAGCCGACTAGCTGGTCGCATGAAGCGTCGTTCCGTGCAAGAGCGTCGTCCCGTCTTGCCACGCCTGCTATATAAGAGTCGGTTTTACCCCCTTAGGCGCGCCCAAAAAGGTTTCACATCAAAATGAAAAAAAACTGTTCAATCTTCTAACTATTTTTAATTACCTTCTTATGTATAACAGAATCCGAAACACATCGTCATAACATTTACACTTCTTTTTCTGTTTGAATCGTCTTCGCCAACTAAACTACATATTTTCAGTTTACAAACTCAATAATGAAGCTTTTTTAACCGTTTTTTTATCTGTGAAAACGTAAGACATGACGTTGTTATTGTTTGATCCATACTTCTCAATAGAAAATAAGAATCTTGTTAGGATAGTTATACTAGTTGATTCATAAAACTGTATGACATGTGTTTAATATATTAGCGAGTTTTTTACAGACTGTGGCTTATTCTTTGAACATTGCGACTTCAAAGTTAGATTAATAAAATTGATATAATTTTCGATTCATAATAAATTTTGAATGGTTTGATTTTATAATTTATATAGGTAAGTACCTGTGTTTCCAGTATCAGATGGATTGAATTCACATTGCGTGTGCAGTTCTACACTCGTGCCATTGCTCCGGTCTTTTGGTTTGAGTTACAGGGATGGTTGGCTGTCGGTCCGAAGATGAAGAGGAATTCAAAAAGAAAGTAATGCGGAGTATTTTAAACGCCTTTCTTAGAAGAGAATATTGATGTACATTGAAATCCACTTATAAGATATCCACATAAGACATTTCCATGCTGAGAGTGTTTCACTGTATTTATATGACGTCATTAAATGCTGATCTCAAATAAGGCACCAGTACCTAGTATTAAGTAGAAGTAATACAAAAGTTCAGCTTGATGAAAGCATTTCAAAAATTTTTTAAACTTTTAATATCAATTGTGACGTGACAATCCATTTTAAAAGTTTGTCAATTATCTCAGATAATTTATGAATTATTATTATTATCATAAGTGAGTTTTTGTTATTGTTTTATACAATTCTGTGTTGAACTTAATTAATGTGATATCTTATTTTTATGATAATTTGATATCTTGTCTTTATATGTATAACACCTTCAATTACACCAGAATAAGTATAATTACGAGAAATATATAATATATTTTTACGAGAAATTTTTTGTAAACGTTTTTATCTAATTTTTCTTGAACATTTCAATATATTTTTATTATGTTGTTATTATTAATCTGTATACTACACATTTACAAAATGATAAAATATAAACAGTCGATTTCCCGAAAATAAATAAATGAAATAAGTGTAGAATTAGATTAGGTATTTTCAAGATTAATGCTTAGGATGGGTTGTTGAACTTGAATAGAACCTTCACGGAACTTGAAAGTGAACTTTGAAATTTTTAGAATTGTTCATATTCTGTGAAACCCGTCTTGATATTTATAGAGCCGTTTAAATGCCATGGAAAAGTGCATATTAGAACATTCGATATGTCATAGGATAATTGATATAAAATGTTACATTTTTCTAACAAGTTGCTGTTAATAATGGTTATTTGAAGATGATAAGTGATAAGGAATAACATTATTTGAGTGGTAATAACTAAAAGCGATAAAAGTATAAAATACCTTTAAAAGTTAACCAAGGTTGGTTCTGTGCCGCGCGTTGACATTTTGCATTGCCGTTTTTAAGTGCCTTCGGTTACAATAATTGTACCGTGTGATTTATTTTAGAATGCTAGTGAGATTTTACCCACGCTATGCTTAAAACGACTAACGACTGACTTGCGGTGGATAGTGGTTAAAATTAGGAATAACTACAACTAATTATTATCTTAGGAACAAATGCTGCTTTCAGGGCCTGCAACACGTCTTAGCACTGTTTTGAGGGCTAAAAGGGCACCTCTGTCAGAACTTCTCTCCGCAACTGTTATAGTTTTAGGCTGGCCGTATACATACGTTTTCCGTATTCGATTTCCGAATTCGTTTTCCGTATTCGGACATCCGAATGCACGGAATCAGTAGAAAATACATTAACTGCCGCACACGTTCGTTTTAGTTCCGAACGGAACAAATTCCTTACGCACGTTCCGAATGCGAGCCGGCGCGTTCGGAGAAACCGAATGGAAAAAACCTAATGACGTTATGTGGAACGCAGCTCTTGCATACACTTTGTTTGTGCCGACGCAAACGTTCGGAAATTTCCGTTCAGTAATTCAGTGTTGCCAACGGATCTTGACCTAATATCGCCGTTTCTCATACATAAGGTAGCGTAAAGCAGCCGAATTTGCTGTTAGGTGGGACATGTTTAAAATTGATGTTTTTACGTGAAAATAAAAATTTCGTGGGGGGGGGGGGGGTGACTAGAGTATATCAAAAAAATAAAATTTTTGTCCCCTGAAAATAAAAAAAAATTCATGGGGGGGTGGCTAGAGAATTTCAAGAAAATATAAAATTTGTCCCCAGAAAAATAAATTTCATGGGGGGGGGGGGGGTACGGGCTATAGAGAATTTCGGGACATGTTTAAAATTGATGTTTTTGAAGTAGCTTAATTGGCGACCAGTTTAGCCTTTTACCGCCTTTTAGATTTTTTCGGCGCCGATTCTCGCTCTGAGTAGCCTAAATGGCGATATATCGCCCTTGTTGGCAACACTGGTTCTGACGTTTATACATTCCGAATGAAGAAAAACGAACGTTTGCGCTAGTCTCACGGAATTCCGAATACGGAAAACGAATTCGGAAATCGAATACGGAAAACGTATGTATGCGGCCAGCCTTAAATATAAAAATATGTAAATATTAATATCTGTGCTATTCCTCGTCCTTCCACTGCAAGACACCAAATGTGATAAGACTTGGCTGGTGAACTGATACGGTCACGCACCTCTCACTCACCCAATATTAATATCTGTGCTATTCCTCGTCCTTCCACCGCAAAACACCAAATGTCGAGACTTGTCAACTCAAATCAGGACCTTGAATTTTTTTTCGTGAGTCTAAATGATTTTAGTCAATAACTACGCAAGTAATATTTTGTATTGATATTACTGAAGTCAAAACCTTGATCCTGTCTTGACTTGACATTATATCTATTGTTTTTGTGCCCTTTTTTTGTCGTAGCATCTTTTATTGTAACATTTCTGTTGTATTAACTTCGTGAAATAATTTTTTAAATTACACCTCTGCCCTAATGATGGACACTGCAATGCTGTCCGAAACGTTGGCTAAAGAAAGAGGTAGCGCAACACGGCGTAATACCCCAAAAACAAATCACTATAATTAATTACGCAGATGATATGATTCTTCTAGCACCGTCAACAAAATTTTGATCCTAGTTTGAAATTTAATCCTAATATCATTTTTAATACTAGTATGGTCTAATCTATTTGATTATGGGTATCCTAAATATTTATAAACCTCATCCCTTTTCATACTAGTAATTTGGAAATTTCCAAATATAATCTCGTCCCCATCTATAATTTTGCCTTTCTCTATATGGATCGTTTTATCTAAACCAAAAATCATTTTAATATCATCTGAAAATTTTTTAACTACCTCGATAATTTTCTCTAAATTTTGTTCAGAATTCGAAAATAATTTTATATCATCCATAATTATTTTATGTTTTATTATTATTATTATCGTCATGATTTGTTGTAACGTTGACTGGAAAACATAAAACCTTTGTGAGTTTATACATACTAATGTAGATTACTAAATGTTTTATCCACTGATAAGAAGAAGACAATTAATAAAGAAAAAGTTCGCAAACATTTAGGTAAATAAGCGGAGGTAAAGGCAGACCGCTGATAGATCCGCTGTAAAACGATGTTTACATATTAACATCTCCCTCTTTCTCATAAAGCTCGCACGCAGAATAAATCCTCATACTATTATTATTATAACATGTCACATAACATAACCTAGAGCTTAAGAAGTTTAAGTGTTCGAGGGAAGTTTGTTGTAAATCGGTAGAATAGCGGAATGCGGGGTTTTATATTTTTACAAATGACCAAAATTAATAATTATCCATTACACATCAATAAATTAGTGAACAATGGGTGGGTGTTTCTGACGTTTTTAAGGTGAAGCGCTACGAAGTGATGCAAAAATCATGCGTTTTTGGTTTGATAGTTTGATAACATAGAATTCTTTTAGATGCTATAATTAAATACTACGAGTATAATACATATTCGTCTTTGAAATAATCAAGTGTTTTTACAAGCTCAGAAAGAAGAAAGTATAAGACCTGTAAAAACTCCTTAAAAGTTCTAAATCTTCTACTTAGGAACCCCTTTTCGGTTATGGTTTTATTTCATATTATGGCGAGTTAAGTTCTTTAGAAAATGATCTTTAAATATTTATAATATAAATAAAAACAGGCGACTGGTGTAAAGCAGGAGTTTAACTCCCATAGTCATCTACATGAGGAGGGTTTTTGCTGAACGGTATGGTATGGTCCTCCTCACTAGGAGTATTTATTATTTATTTATTTTCCGACATTATGTCCGGGTTAAATCTCATCATCTAGTCAATCCACATTATGCAAGTGCATTATATAAGCATAATAAATACAAAATAATACAAGAAAAACACGTCAAATCACCAGAGATCAAATGGGAAAATAATTCACCGGCTCCAGATAATTTCATATCAGAGGGTTCGGCTCGGTAGAACTTCTAACTGGACCTATAAATCCTACTGATCCCTCAACATAAATATTTAAATTATAATATAAATATAATATAAATAAATATATTTAAATAAATAAATAAATTTACAATTAAAATATTACCACAGATCCTAAAGATATATAAATAATATTTTATTTTTTTATTAACTATTATTATTATTGTCATAAAAGTTTTCGCTTTTGATGAGTCACGATGATGAGTCTTAGGCGCGTCGCGTCGTAACATAATGCAAAAAACTCGATGGCAGAAATAATAACAATTCATACAAATGTAAATAATATATCTTGTACCTTATAATTTCGGCTGTACGCAATAAGAGAACTCTTACCATATTACACAGATATTTTGTTATCCATTTTCACTTTTGCCTCTGCAATATATTTTTTAATTCATCATACATTATTAATATTGTAAGCTTGCGGTCTTAAATCGTCCAATGTCCTTGTATCAAGTCTTCTATCGTGTTTTTTAAATCGAGCCTAGCTGGAATATGTACACAATAATAATTGTTGGTCCTCCGACTCCGCTTAAGATCTCGTCTCGAGATAACGATGGTTGTTTTTGACTTGCGATTGCCGATTTTGAGGCACCATTTTTCATGTGGCTTGTCTCCCTGTCTGCGTTGCCAGCTTGTTATTTGATAACTATAATTATTCTTATCAGTGACCTGTCCGCATTTTAATTATCTTACAAGCTAGACAGATGTGTTAGATAAATGATAATATTTTTTTTAGTGATTAATACTACCTTTTTGTGTTAAAAACTACTTAAAAACTTTTAAAAAATCATTCATGCAATACAATTGGGCTCAGTTAACCCTTTCACACCAGTGCCATTCTTCAGGTATGTAGGTGCAAAGTATAGAATCATAATCTCAAGAAAGAAAACGGTTTGTAATATTTACCATTTTCGACTTGGTAGGAATCGAATTCAAAATTCATCTTTAGCCTTCGCTTTTTTTTTTGGTTTTCCAAACTATTTTTCATTTAGTTAGTAGGTTTTTTGGATTTATAATGGTTCATAAAACTTCTCCGTATGGAGTATATCGCTAATGATTCACTCGAGGCTAGGAATATTATATTTTTGTTTAGATTCCAAAGAAAATGTTCAATTTCATTAAATAGAAATTAGTAAGTTTTTTCAGGAGCGTACATAGAGGTGTTCTGATTTGCAGGTATGATTCAAAGAAATTGATTGTATTTCGTTCAGTGTGACGTGATTTAAGGGAGAGGTATCTAAAAAGCATGAAATAGACTGACAAGAGTAGCACGTGATACATTCCAACCAGTGGCGGTTCGTGGTCTTTTTAACAGGGGGTTCAGAAATTCAAGAGAAGATAAACATATCTAATTAAAATTTTCTTACTGTTGTCCTTCGTCAAATAGTCGAATACGGCAGCAGTCGCACAACTTAAATAAAGTTAGTGGGAGGGGTACCTACATATTATTTTTTTTAAATCACTTTACACTAGACACAATTATTAGATAATGAGAAAAGTTTTATAGGAATTAAATTATATTTATAATTATTAATAAAGGAAAGATCGTTTACTCCAATTTTACACCACGATGGGTCGCCTCCAAAAACTAAACAGGGGAAGCAAAATAACCGATCGGTTTCCTCGCAACCACATAACCAAGTACACCTCGCGTACCACTCACGTTTAAAAACTCGAGTGAAGATTTCTCGGTTTTCGCGGCACAAACCTGGTTTAATGAGAGGTCAGGACGTGGAGGCCCTTTATTTTTAATTTCCAACCTTTTTTCATATGTATTGGCGTTATTTTTTTTATATAGACAACACTGTATTCCGCCATTGTATAAAAATATTATGACAAAATATTCGCGACAATCAATAAACGCAAACGCATAAATAAACATATACGCAAACGCATAAATAAACATATACGCAAACGCTTTCAATTTGAAATCCGAAAGAATACTGGAGATGGAGAACTGGACAAAACACAAAATTCGCTACAATGGGGCGTTTGCCGAAACTTTCGCAAATATAATTAAGGAATATAACGACTTATCTAAAAAAAAAAATACGAAAACAGAAATCAAAATCGGTCTACTTCAATAGGTAGTAGATTTACAAATGCCATAAGCAAACGGTTGGAGAAATGCAGAAACAAGAAAACAAAAATATGTACAAAAATGACTACAAAGTTAAATACCATAATATAACATAAAAAATAACACTTGCTTCCCTATGGTTCAAAGGTCAAACGTCGGCGGGTCAGTCCGCGAAGTGCTCGGGTTTCTTCGGTTACATTCGTCAATGTTCGGAGGTCACGTGATATCACAACGCGTGTTCGGCGCACACAATTTGTCTTAGTTTTGCAAAGAAAGACCAAATTTTGTATATGTCACCGTCATAGGGTCTGTACCGGCTAAAATTATTTTGTATGAAGAGTTTGGCGCGGATTTTAACTCGCACAAACTTGGAATATGTATAGTATTTTTCGGTGGCGCTGGTTTTTAAGGCGAAATTTTAATAGCGTGCTATCTATAATGTGCTTATATTATTATAAAACAAGTTTGTTTTATTTTCTCATCTTTTTAATGGGAGTTCGCCGCACAAACGCACTTTAGAGAAAACCGCCACTGATTCCAACCTCCCTCGTCCTCATCTCCTTCCCTTCCCCATTTCCCTAAGTCTTAGTCTCAGTACAACATACCCCAATAATTGAGGATAACATATTTCAACTGGCTCCTAGTAGTTCCTAACTATTGTACGATATGCATATGAAACAAAAAGAGGGGCCCAGAAAAAAATACTTCAGCACCCATAATGTATATTTTCTGCTTTCTGTTCTTGCATTCTGCCACCTCGCGTGTAAGTACTCGTATATGCTTATATCTCATTTCAGAGTTGTAATTTAATTTCATGGTCATGCGTACGAATTACAGTCGTGTACGTATGACAGCCGTAAAGCAGTGGCTGCTTTGCCTTCCTCTAAGGGCTAAACGAACGCTGGACAGTGGTCACTGCGCACTGGTCACTGCGCACTAGGCACTCTGGGCAGTGAGCAGCAGGTAGCGGTCGCCCGCTTGACCGATCGCGCCTCACGATACGTCAGCGGCTATGACTTATTGCCGCAATAATCCCGCAGATTTGGATCCCCGATATTCCCTGTAACACGGCCGGACGCGCATAATATATTGTTATTTTACATCTCCCCACTTAGGTACTCCATCAGCTAATGCCGGCCGCATGATCTATGGCAGGTTTCTCCCTTGGATTGTTCAGCAAGAGAGAATGCAGCCGGGCGATCACCACACCGGTAACAACAACAATCTAACTCCTCCGGGGTAAGACTCACAAATCCAGAGAACATGATTTCCAAACATGGAATTTCGCACTTCTTTCTTTGCCCTTTTAAGCGACCATATTTCTCACTAGATTTTAATAGCTACCTTTTCATTGCAGCCCCATTTTATTCTGCATCACAACATTCCCAAATTGTTGGTGCCACGTCCAACAAGCACCGAGTGCGTATCTCTTATACGCTATTCGCTTAAGTGTACCAAATGTCTGAAAATAATGTACTTAGCCGTATACTTTACAAGAAGAAATTGGTTTGACGTACTAAAGTAAGCATTTTTCTTTTGAAATGAACATGGAAAAGACGTAATGTTTTACGAATAAAATATATATCTTCGCTCTGGTAATCACTATGAAGACCAGGCAGTAGGTATGTCTGTGTGTACTCGTTTTCTGGTGGTCGTTGTGTAACATGGTGTATTGTTCTTCCATCGCTGGTTTCCCTACTAAGTTTGACTTACGATACAGATGAACGCGATGGCACGGAGCCATATGAGCTTTGCATCTTTTATCAATTCGCACCATCGCCCAGGGCTAAATCGCCCACTCCGCGATGAGTTTGGTGAGATTTCTGCATTGAAGGAGTTTGGTGAGATTCCTGCGGACTTGGTTGAGTTCACGCGCGGGGAAGGCTGGCCATCAGAATAGCTGATGCTCGACCTTATACCAAGAATGCGGTTCGCACTGCATCATTCCCGAACTAACCTCGATTCTTAAATTATACCCCTTTGCACTTTCTTCATTTTCCTTGTGAGGGGTTCGATTTCGTTTGCTTCAAATATGAGGAAACTTCGGGCCTCTAGGAAACTTGAAGAACCTATATTTTAGGTGGTAGGAAATATAGCACAAATTTAATGAGAGAAATGTGAACCTTAGGGCGGGCCGTCAATACTATAACGGAGGATTTTTTAAAAGCGGTTTCACCCTACAGCGGACATTTTCAGACGTGTAACTGAGTTTTAAAGATTTTTAATCATGAATACCCACATTAGAATGAAATTCTTCCATGAAGAGTTCCAAAATTAGAAATACATATTAAAAACCCGCCATGCACTGTGTAGTTTTTTCCCCCTCCCCATTTAGAATGTCGAATTAAAAGTGCACGAACTAAACTTTTACTGTTCATAAACGACATGCAGTATAATCTACGTTATCTCATGAAATGGACCCGAAACGCACGTTCATAACTGCAATACATCTTAGCAAAATAGGCATCAGTTGTGATTTATTATAATTGCTCCGTCGTGTAAATAGTTCAATGACCCGCACGCCATCAATCACCCAAAACTCTTGTAATAACAAACCATTTATCTGACATATTTATTCGGCTGACTTATTAAAAAGCGTAGATATGTGTTGGTATTTCGTCTTCAATTTGAGATATTTTGACTTTTCCCATGGCAGGTAGTAAAGCAGGGGTAAAGTAGTACTGAAGGGGTCCCGGCGTTCTCGACGAAGAGGCAGAGGGGGGTGGGGACGTAATTTGTTTTAACATTTTTGTAATTGGATGGTTGAGAAACAAACAGGTTGCTCACGATCGCCCGCCATATTTGAATAGGTAATGAAACTGGTGGTTACTTAAGGGAGCAGACTTCAGTCTTAACGTGCAGAGTATGCCTCGCTATTTTCTCCGACTTTTGACTTTATGCTCAATATTTTTCCCCTTACTATGTCTCATGATTTTGAGGATGGGCGTTGATCAGTGACGTATATTGCTCCATATGGCATATGACCAAAGGTGTAGTGTGCTCTATGTGTAGTTTTCTAAATCGGGTGTGAATAAGTAATTTGAGTATTTAAAAAATATATCAAGATCCATATTTAAACTTTTTTTAAATTCGTTTTTTTATGGTTAAATTAATTTGAATTAAGTTTGAATATTTTTAAGCACGCCAAAACGATCGCAATCCGAACACTGAACGTCCTGTGTTTAGTGCATTTTGTAAGGAGATTTTTTTTAGTAAGGGATTCCAGTACATTTTTTATTATCAATGTTTACTGTCTAACCAAATTAAGGGTATTTTTTGTATCAATATTTCATACTGAAATTATTACTGTTATTCTCGACAAAACATTTCTAGACAATGTCCGTACACTGAAGTCTACACGATATCATCGATGTACATACGTAGTTCACGCCGCGGCAGTACGACGGGTTCTCGCCAGCGGGGTTATTGTCATTGCTTTTACATAAAATTAAAATGTGTTCCTACTTACCCATTTTTACAAAAACGTTAAATACGCGCGTACGTGATTTTAGTCGCGGTCGCGCTAGTCGTTTGGGTTGCGTTATATTATGGAATTGTTTCAATTTTACTGCTTTGAATTTAACAAAACCTTCTAAAATGTCAGGAGATACTACGAATACCACAAATCATCTCAAAAACTCAAATCAACATATCTAAGTACACAATACAAAATCTAATTATCAAAGTACGCATGTAACAAAAAGAGATGTTTAATTATTACGTTGTATAAACTTAACACGGAGTACATTTGACATCAGATTTCCTTCGACCAATCACGGAGCGCATACACAGTAAAGCTTTTATATAATTTTTCAAAAACGTTGTATTAATTCTGAAAGTAAAAAATGGAAATATATAATTATATTCAAAATAGTTGTTTTTTGATCTACATGAATATATTTTTTAAAATTCATAATAATTTTTACTCAAGTTCCTTATTGTTGATGGAATATTTGCAAATGGCCATTTTATTATCTTCATCTTCGACTGATTGTTGTGGTGAACTGAATTAATGAGGGTACAAGTTTCTTACATATTTATTGGAAAAAATGCATTTTGATCAGAAATCTTACATAATTTTAAAATTTATTTGTATGGTTCGTTTTTTTGGATAGCCTCAGATTTCTCAGTGTTGATGCTAATTCGAAAACTTTAACGCCATTGACGATGGTTAACTTTGCAATATTAAACGCTGACGCGACGTCGCGTCGTTGAGAATAAGTTCGACCAATTTTAACATTTTTCCGTAGGACTATATTAAATAATGCATATAATTTCACGGTACGACGAGATATAAATGAAAATCGGAAAAAATATACACTGTTGCACATACGTCAAAAAGTTTTCAATTAATATTCGTTAGCTCTACTGCCCGGTAAGCATAAAGAGACATTTTTGACGTGTATCCATTCAAACAGTGATAGCTGCATACCCAAAGGAATGCGAGAGGAACGTTATTCAAACAGTGCGACTGTTATACAGTCAAAAATCCATTGCACATAGTTCAAGTTAGATTTTATCTTTTATACGTTGAAGCCAACATTCGTCAACTGCGTCGGGCGTGGACGGCGTTTATCGTTTATTTCAAATGGCTGGCTATTTTTTGATACAGTAGTTACTAGTAGAAACATCTTTCCACGAGAAGTCTGTTCCCTTAAGTGATAAGATGTGCCTCCATTTAACGTATTAGCCGTGCACGTGTTATTGGACTTAAATTTTTTGCCCTTTGTCTCGCTGAGAGATTGATTCACACCCGCGGAGACTTGTAACTTCGTATTATTCTTCTACAGAACTACTTGCTCTCTCCGGAATTATCAGTAGACATTGTAATATTGAATTCTTAAAATTGACCTTGACCGATACAAAAATCTCTCAACGTTAACGGGAATTCAACTGTTAATTTTTTTATGGCACGCCACACAAAATTTCCACTGTTCGGAGCCAGTGGGACTGTGGCCCTTCCAATTTTGAATTATTGTGTGACATTTAATTTGTCGTATTATGTAGCTGATGAGGGTGCACTAAGTATTTATAATTTATTTATAAAAGACGTCTAATAATATTTTTAGCATTCACGTTATGTAGTTTATTATTTTATCTAATTACAATAAATAATAAATTTGAACTTACCTTGTTCGGATTTTATGATTGAAATATAACTAAATATATCAATAATTATCTTTTGCCGACGTATCACAAGCTTTATATGTGCACTGTATGAAAACACTGAAAATCTTTGTAAATTAAACGGCCTATCATTGTATTTACAAACAATGATTTATGATATTTTTATTTGTTAAATTCTCAACCATTCGAAGGTAATTTAAAACTATTTGCTATCAAAACTCATGATGCCAAAGTATAATAACAATTTAACACCTCATTTTGTTTGCACACTTAAAATTGAGCATGTTTGCCGGTTTGAATGTTTTAATATTAATGGAAAGACAAATAATAGGCGAAATTTCGTTAAGTGCCTTTTCTCATTTAAACAAAAATACTCTTGTTTAATTGTGTACAGAAATATTTTGCTAGTTCGTTTGTTCAGTCGGTGAGATGCGAGATTCGTCAGAGTGAAGATTGTTCGTTTAATTGTGGATTTTTCCTCATTATGTGTTTGCTCACGTAGGACACACGTATATCACCTAAGTGTTCGTGTTGACTTAATTTAGGACAGTTCAGGTACATAATACCAATTTTATTTAAATATTTATTTTCGTGCAATCAGCGTGTATCACACGGTCATTTTTTGGTTTATTTCTTCAATTACTTGTTTTTTTTAATAAAAAAATCTCATTATTTGAGCTGTTTCACCACCTTTCGAGTTGATTTAATTGGTTTCATTATTTTGAACAATTCGTCGGCATTGCGCGCTGTGCAAAACGATTTTCTATTATTCCTCAAATCGTAGCTTCGTTCGTCCTCTTTGGAAATACCAGGTTTTATAATACACCTTACTGTATCCATTCAAAATCATCCATCGGCCAAACGAGGCAGTTGCGCCTACCTGTGCTGTAGAAGAAAGATCCTCGTTAGATTGTGTAACTTGTTTAGTTTAGAATAAAAGATGCGTTTATTCTGTCGGTCACGACACGCGGATGTCTGAGGTCACTCACTGTCCAATATGTTGCTACGTTTGCTCATTAAACTGGATAGGTGTGAACGTGGAAACAACATTAAGCCGATGTGAACTCTACCGTACAATATTATGCATATATTACGGCGCGTTCGGCATTATACCAGATTATCTTTAATTTAAAGATACATTTATCTAAATTACCCCTTTGACAAGTTCATTAATCAATATTTTGTAATAATTCAGCTTCCTTGACGCGCGGTCCCATGTTGATATACCTAATCAGCATTAACAGATTCGTCATAAACGCTTGAGGAATTCTTCCTAAGAAACCTTGGAATAAATCTGCAGCAAATTAACAGAGAGATTGCCAAAGACATTTATTGCATTTTCTCACTAGCGGTTATGAATTACAAGCCATGAATGTTTGACCCCTTAGAAACGGGAATTTGCAGGCGCTTGTTAATTTGATAATTTATGTTATTTCCTAGGATTCGCGTTAGAATTATTCAAATTTCTTAGACAAATAGTTATTTTATCGGTGAAAAAATTAATCGCCTCTATGTTAACACGTTGATGCGAAATTTTTAAAATTGCTGCTAGTTGATTTGTATACGTACATTATTTTCAACCTCCCATAAAGTTAAATATACATTAAAGCCTGTTACAGACGACGCTATAAACCCGCTATTCCCATTTGGATTGTATGGCGAGCGATTTCTTGAAATAGCCATGGTGCGTATAGCTGAATCTGTCGGCTCCATAAAAAGTCTTCATCATGTTTATCTACCTATCTGCAATTTTTTTGTTTTGTTTTTTGTAAGTCGTTTTGATCATTGTTATCAAACATGATATTGATTAAACGCAATGTTTACTTATATGTTAATTTTGTTCCTGTATTTTATATTAGAAATTTTTATTATGTTTGTAAACAAATGCATTACATTTGCAATCATAGTAAATAACACTAAATAATATTTATTTGTGTTCTTCCTAAAGGTGGGATAACTCTTTCTTGGTACCACAGCAACAGTAAGCGGAATAAGGTGCCATGCCAATTTGAAGCCGCTTGCAGCGTAAAAAGCCCCATGCGGTCCACAGAATATATCCTGCTAACGATAAAGAGTTTGAGTTCTGTTGTTCGACTGTTATCTTAAAGAGACCTAGATTTCAGGGCTATTAAATTTGCATGTTTTTATTTTTCACTAACTTTATTAAAATAAACAGGGAAGCAATAGAAAAGATAGAAAGATTTTACAAATAGAAAACTATTTTACAAATTTTGCGTATCCGTTATTTAAATTTATATGAAAATATATTTTTTATCGTGAATTGATGATGTTATTCAAGGTATCTTTGGTGAACCAAAAGTGTTCATTAGTGTGAAAAAACCAGGTAGCAGGATGAAGGCCATAAAAAAGCCAGTTTGGTTTTTATGCAAAAACCCGTATTAATCGATTATTATCCATAATGAATACCTACCTAACTGAAGATTTACAATAATTATTAACAAGTGTCAATAATTTTAAATAATTATGTTAAACTTATATATACTGAGTTATGAATTTAATTTTCTTACTGTTGGGTACATACATTTCTTTTACCCCATATATATAGACTGTCCTAGAACGGGAGACCTTCCTAGTTGGACAGTCAAAATCTATGCTGTAATATTTTTGTAACAAACAAATAAATAAAAAATAATAAAAAAATCGATTTCCAAAATTTTTACTATTTATCTAACTTTATTTTTTCCATTATATATTTTAACAGATTCACAAGCTATTTTATATATACACACAATCCGTTCTACACATTAATCAAAACTTCGGGGTTAATGTACTATTTGCTTCAAGCATGTGAATACTACGAACAATTCTGACAATTTTGAAAACAAAAAAAAAACATTACTTTTGTTGTACTCATACGAGTATGTTATATGTATATTATAAATTCATTTATCAAAATAACACAAAAAAATCAAACACTTTGACGTCAGTTGAACCCTATTGCAATAATGGTTTATGTTTCATTGTGGAGAAATTGATAACTATTGTGACGTCATCTGGATTAAAAACTCATGGAACTTTGTACACTTGAAATCGAACCTGTTTTCATAACACAAATACCAAAATAGTCATACTTTGTACATTTTATCCTACTATGATAACGTGCAAAATTTATACTGTTTCCTAATGCTTTAGTTAGGCTAGTTATACATGTAAGTAGGTAAAATTAATTTAGGGTTAGTTAACTTATAGTGCGTACGTTATTCAAGTTACTTTAGTTTGAGAAATTTGTTTCCTTTGTTGTCTTTCTTCCAACAGTTGGTTTTTTATTTGGCTGGAGAAGGCAGCCCTACACGCCCACTGTTTCCATAAATTGCGTGGCTTTAATGGGGACCCTTAAAAGTTGACAGTTAATCTGCTTAACGGCGGGGGTTACATTCTCTTCATTAGACCGTCAAATAATGACCGGCAGAGGTGTTGCTGGCGTTTGCATTTTATATTATTTATTCCTCTGAACGTTCTTAAAATAATTGGTGAGTTCGGAATGCACTGCACAGTATTAAGGATGTATTCAAAGGTGTGGGAGACGCAGAGATCCTGTCCTCTTTGCGCTCGTCTCCTTATTTAAATACCACCATTATTTTGTTTAGATATGCACATTATTGCTCATACAATGGTCTCTAAAAAACTATTTTTGTTTAACAATTATTTTTATAAGTAATAATTATTAGCCTGAAACACTCATCCACATTGAAAAATCTCCTGATAAAAGATACATGACGCCAACGGGACTTGAACCCGTGTCCTTTCGATTTCCGGTCGACAGCTCTGACCACTGAGCTATGGCGGCTTATCTCTTATCCGCGAAATAATTCAATAAATACTAGTGTTTCATTCAACAATTACTGCTTATTACATTTTTTCACCTGAAAACAACCAACTTTATTTTATATGAGAAAGGCATTGTAAGTGCTTTATTTTATATGAGAAAGGCATTGTGTACTCTCTCACTAGATGGCGTCTAGTAGTAAAAAGTACCTCATGTTAAATTATTGTTACTTTCAGAAAGATAACCAGTCTTCCGAAGTGGCAAAATCTCTCGGAAGATTGGATCTGGTGTCATGAAATCTGCACTATCCCTCCCTTTCGAGGATAACGCAACTATATTCAAATCGCAACATTTTATGTCCTTTTTTGTTTTTTAATGAGTTTTATTATTCACAATGTAGGTACATTTGTTACTTATAAATTTTATTAATTAGCGACCGGTTTCGACACGTTCGTGTCATTAACTAGCTAATAACAAGGATGTTTCAAATAAATTAGATAAAAATGGGATATACACTTTAGAGTGTAATGATTGTAACTCACAGTATGTAGGTATGACTACTAGAAATTTCAAAACCAGAATTAGGGAACACGAACTATGTTTAAAAAATAATAATTTCTCCGAGTGATAGAAACAGGCCAATTAAATAATTTGTGCGCATTAGAAACATTAGAAATCAACAAAAAATTAATTCAAACATTAATATAGTTAATAAAATAATCGCACCTTGCAAATCACCTCTATTGACAATGTTCCCCGTTATGTTGACTCCTCCCTCCGTTTCCTTCTCAACCCCCTCCCCCTCCCTCAAATCCCCTCCCGCAAAAGAATCAAACTAAATAAAACCCCATATTTCTGCACTTAAAAATTTAGTTTTAAAATAGCTAGTTAATGACACGAACGTGTCGAAACCGGTCGCTAATTAATAAAATTTATAAGTAACAAATGTACATTGTGAATAATAAAACTCATTAAAAAACAAAAAATGTCTAGAAATTGTTACATAGTGAATGCCAAAGAAATACAAAAAATTGTAAAAATTAATACAAGACCTCATATCGTTTGTTCTCGTGTCGGAATTCGGGTGGAGCCGGGTAGTAAACCTATTATTACTAACAAGTTGAATTTCACGGCGTTGCCCGGGCTTTATGGAAAGTTTTTCGAAATCGGATGTAGACAGTTTTGTTTTTATTTTGAACGTCAAGTATGCAAAATGTCATCAAGAAGTATCAACATTCTGCTTTAACGGGTGGGAAAAGGGCACGGGTGGTTACGAATAATCTAACTATAATTTTCACGATTTTTAGTTTGTCTGAAAAGATTTCCTTTGACAGGGAGGGATTTATTAAGAACGAGGTCATCAAACCAGCTGCCGCTTTAGTCAGTTTGACAGAATGGAATTTATCGTTTTCCAAGTTCTTTGTGGCTTGTTCATGTATTCATTACGTACTTTGGTATAATATTTAGATTTAATATATCTTCTATAATTGGTTACAGTATTACTAGCTTTATTTTGTCAACGGAATATTTCCTTGCTTTGGTTTTCAAAATTTAAATATGCTATTTCGTTTTTTAATGAGTGTTTGCCTTGAAACAATGGAGTACATTGTTCAGTCAGTTGTCTCCTTAATTAGTTTTTACATTTGTTTTGCATGAATTTATAGCATTTTCAACATATTTGGCGAAATTATTATAATTTTGGTTTATATCGTCCGATGAAAAGGTAAATTTACGAAAGTTTTAAGAGAAGTATTAATTTTTTGATAATTTATTTTATAAGAGTTTGAGGGGTTTCTTGCGGATCTGTTATTGGGGAGATTTTCAGGGAATTTTTATAATCCAATATGAGTATATTATGGTCAATGCGGGGATTCCTAGGAAGGTATTTTCACTGCAGCATTTATAGATTTTCTTACTGTTGAGTGTATTGTGCAGGTAGCCTGCGACTTCTCTTCCTCTGTAAGCAACAATTCCCGAGTAGTCAGCAATATTGAAAAAAAAATCTTCTCCTTTACGTAGCCAAGTTTCCGTGATCACGAGAATATGTACTGTTTCTGTAACATTTTTAGGGTTCCTTCGATTTCTTCAATTTTATTTCTAATGCTTCTATAGTTCATGTACATAATACGCGCACATGTTTGTTTATTCGTCGAGCATTTATCAAAGATTTACAATTTTTTGGTGACGCTTCCAGAACAACGTTACACAGTAGTTTGTTTCCATGATTTTTCTTAAATTTTTTTCTTAGATTCTGTTGGTCTAATCGACATCCTTTATTTTGACTCTAGAGTGATTTTTTAATTCATCATTTCGGAGGCTCCTTTTATCAGGCCTTTTATAATTATAAGCGGATCGAGTTGCTTGCCGTCAGTAACTGTCCCTGAAGTCCTTTGCTCAGCTCCGCCTTAAAATTATTTTTGTCCTTTAGTGAGGTCATTTTGTCGCAGTTAGTTTTTTGCATCCCCGACACACCAATCCCAAGAGATCGAACATCAACATGCTTCTTTATCAGCAAATAAAATTTCTTGTATAATTGTAGGGTTTGTGGTAAGAAACATGCATCGTTCTTACAAAACTTATCTGTAATTATGCATAATAATATGTGAGCCACAAGCCCTTAACTTCTCCGTATTATGAATGCAGGAACAATAATAACAATTTCTCCAGTAGATATTCTTCCCTTTGGTGTTCCAGGAGTTATTATCAGCGTCGTAGTGGTTCTTTTTAAATAAAGCTATCGGGCCTTAGTTCACAGCTAGCAGATTATTATGATTATTAAATCATTTTCTTTACATTTTGTTGTGTAAGCGCTTCCAATCTGCTAGCAGAAGCTACTGATTCCGCACATTATTCTTTCTGAAAACATGCGGTCATTCATTATAAAGGCTTGAATTTTCGTATTCGACGCGTTAATAAAAATATATGCTTTATGGCACAGGTTCCCAACCTTTTAGTCGCGAAGAGTTTTCTGTGGGGTCGCCGCCGCCCGAAACGGTCAAATAAAAAACATGTTTTTGATGATAAGTACAATAAAAAGTATTGTGTCTGTATGTGTTTTCTGTATTAAAATAAGTCGTATTATAGTTGTGGATCACTTAATTTAAAAAAAAATAAGGTGACCATTCGTACTGCTTTTACCAGTACAGTATTTAGTCTTGGTTATTGGTTGTCCCGAACCAGTAAACAAAAAATCTAATATTATTGTCAATAGTCTTGAATCTATTCCAAAAAAAATCACCATAAATCACCGAAATCACAGAAAGCTCACTCGAGCCATTTTAAATCAGTTGTTTTGTAATCATAATCGATTAACACATACACATATCATAAAACCGGAAAAAATGTAGGCAGGTTATAAAACTCCCCCGGGGGTCACGTGTCACTGGGTTTCTGCAAAATGGGGTTTAAGAATTTGGGAACCACAGCTTTAAGGTTTCTCTTCCGTGACCAAACAATCGTATTGAATACTTGATTGGTAGACGGTACACTTCCATACATAAGACGTTTGGCGCATTCTTTGATTTCGGTTTTACGTAAGTTTAATTTAAGTGGTTATGTTGATGCATATTATTAACAATAGCAGTAAACACTTCACTGTGGATCGAGTTTGTCTGCCGACTCTCGAAATGACAGTGACTTTTCCATTAAATCTGTAATGTAAGGTATAAAGAATGCAATTCAAAAACACAAATTTATATTTTTCTATTCGTGTACTCCTACTAACCCACAAGATAAATGCTATTATTTTTTGCATATTATTTATATACTTCATTTTCTAAATATCAAAATCAAGCTTGTAAAGGTGAAATATAAAAAAATTAAAACTTTTATTATGTAACTGGATTATTTATTTAAGCAACGTATTTTCTAATTATCTCTTACTGAATATTCATTTTAAGTTTAATGATTATTTTTATCGCTGTATCATTTTATTTGTCGCTATTGGTATCTCGAAGTATCCCGATTGAGTCAATCTCAGACGCGTTTCCGAAACAAACGAGCATTACGATAATAAAACATTTCGATATAACCACAGCATTGTACTTACGTATTATACGATAGAAAATATACAATTAGATTGAGAGGTGTGAATAAAAGTGCCCCAGGGCATATTTGCGCCGCTAGAAACCAGTGGCTCGTGTGGGCGGCCCCAATGACGTGTTAAATGTTAAATGCCCCGCCGCTTGACGCCTATGGCTAATTATTTTTTTTACCACACAGTAGGTAGTTTATCCGCTTAGCGTATACCGCCAGGTTCAACAAACGAAAAACGTCGAAGTGAGAGACTACCGAATTAAATTTATAGGTACCAAACATATGTATTACTTATTAACTTCTTACGTGCCGATTCTGCGTTGGTATAGTTCATCCAGTCTCAGGGCTCCGTAGTAAGCGTACGACAAGAAGAAGAAGATGGTTTGCTATGGAGATTTGTAAATAAGAATGTTAGAGAAAGCGCGGTAATACTACAAAAACGAAAATATTTAATAAAGCATGACTTACATAAAATATAGCATTTTTTCTACAAATCTCATAAGTAGCATTTGAAGAAACACAGTGATTTTTTGTACATATAACATGTGAAATAAGAGAACAAGATGTGTTTTTTATAATTTTCGGAGCATAATTCGCTTTTTGTCATATTTTTATAACATGTTATTCTATATATATATATATATATATATATTGAAGAGTTTAGAAACTGTTCAACGGAAATATGTTATATTCCGGTAGAAATTCAGAACGTGGGGCATTTTGCCCGGTTTAACTCCGTTTTAACTATGCGTACAGCCAATTCATTTTAAGGAAGACACTTTGAATGTATTTACAATTCTAACAAAAACAATGAATGTATAAAAAATATTTTTAAACTCTTGTATTCCAGTACACAATTACACAGGCAAGGGTCTCTTTAAAATGATTTTACCTGCGTGGTGATAAGTCAAACTTTTCACTATTCCCACCTTACGCACCGCTTAATATTTATTTACACTGCGATTATTTATTTATTCATTTTAAGAAATCGACAGTTTACATTTAATCAGTTACTACATAAGTATTATATAGTAAAATAAAACCAATTATGGATTTCCTCCTTGTGTCTTTACCTCTACTGAGACAGCATAATATGGAATAAGTAATTTAAATTTGTGAGAAAGGAATATGAATTGAAAAATTTACAAAACAATTCATTTATAGCCATGGAGAGTGGTTGTAGGTATAAATCAAATCATAATAGAGATATAAACAATAGAGACATAAATATTATTCACAAACAATCAGAGAAATATTCTTTTATGGACCTCTTGTATTTTGTAAGTTCGCAACTGAAAATATCAACCTTGGATAATACGCTATTGTAATTATTGCATAGTCTGTTCAGGCAAGAATTCTGCTTAGAGTTCGTTTTGCTTTTTTATAGTAAGTGAATTCATTCGAAAGGAGCTTTGAGTGTTCAAGCGTATATTATTACTTTTTTTTACTGTGAAAGTTCAAGTTTCTGCAGTCATTGGGACCACGACATCCCCGCTAGGACAATAGTGATGCTGATGCAGAAATAGGAAATGGTAGGATGAAATTTAACAAGACTTTCAAATTTTGTCAATAAAAATAGCTAAAACATATTTAAAGCAACACTGAAATCTTAATTATACAACAATAAAATAAGAATATAATTAATTATCCCAATTATGAACTTTCCATTGATGAATAGTTAATGGTAAGGTGTACAACGTCATCGAGGTGTTTTATTAAATTAAAGTCTTTTTTTAGTTACAAAATATGAAAATAAAGGTGGGAGGGAGGAATTCAAATTTTGTCAATAAAAATAGCTAAAACATATTTAAAGCTACACTGAAATCTTAATTATACAACAATAAACCTTATTTTATTTTTATTTTTATCTTTATGTTTACAAGATTCACCTACTCCAATTCCTTTCCTGTATGTGATCATGTACATAATATTATATATTCAGTATTGGTTATTTATGAAGGGAAAGAACTATTTTAAAGAATACCTGACATCATTAAATAAGTTATTTGCTTTCTTATTCTTTTTTTTCATTTCAATTCTGTTTAAAATTTCTTTTTAAATAATTATTTAATTTATCTTTATTTTCATCGCTTTCTTATTTTCAGTTAAACCTATTTAACCTATACCTATTTTACAACTGAATGAATCATGTATTACATTTATATAATTATATACAAATTTCGACTACCATAATACGGACATGTGTCTAGTGTGGTAGTCGAAATGCATGTAAAAAACCTGTATCTAAATATATTTTTATGAATAAAGAAAAAAAAAAAAAAAATAATATAATTAATTATGCCAATTATGAACTTTCCACTGATGAATAGTTAATGGTAAGGTGTACAATGTCATAGAGGTGTTTTATTAAATTAAAGTCTTTTTTTAGTTACAAAATATGAAATAAATGTCGGGGGGAGGAAGAGGAAACATAAGATTATGATTAGGAGGCAAAAGACGGGAATATATAGGGATTGAACCTCTAGTTTGAGTTTTGTTGATTAGTGAGTTTTTGTTTTATGTCGCGTAAAGTCGAGTGAAAAATGTCAATATGGTAATAATTTAAGTTAAATGAAAATAAATGTAGAAATAAGCGACTGTCTGCTGTTGCGATTAGGAACATGGAATAATAGGCGTTGAAGAAGATCTGGACCGAATCTGCTTTCTTTGGCAGGTTAACGTCTGTATATTGAAGAACTTTGCAGAGTCTTCATTACTAATATGAGATCGGAAAGAGTGGAAGTTCCTGATGAAGCTTGGGTACAAGTGATACCTGGTCGATTACAAACCTTCAAAAAGCGGTGAAGAAGAAAAGTTATGAACCTACCTGGTGGTTTTTGTTTTCTTCAATTGGTATTTTTTCTTTAGTATCTTATTAAGTACCTACCCACCAAATCATAATAATTTGGCATGCCCGTCATGACAATCAATCCCCAATAAAATAATAGCACCTTAAAAATAGGGATTTAATTAAAGTTTGGCCAGGGTAGGTCCCAATGATCCTATAAAAATGTACACCCAATCAGATATTGAAGGCACGCAACCCACTTTTTATGATTTGGTAAAATGATGCGACACGGTTTCCATAAGGTTGTCAAGAATTTCACGGAATTCCTCACGAACTTGTAAGAAAATCTCCTGAATTGAATCGTACGAAGTTGAGTTGTATTGAACGATTAACCCATTTTCACCCGGGTTTATGCTTTCCCCGATTGTTTCGCCCGTCGTATGGTCCGATCAAATTTCGTCTCTTTCTTCCCACGAAATGCAAATGTGGTGGCGTGGGCGAATATAATTTTATTCGCGAAAAAAGGACGATCCACGGACATGTCTGATTTGTGTCTCTATCAATAATTGAACGCGTCCGTTTTAAGTGCTCGCTGTTCCTGTCAAATGCTACTAAAATAATTAATTTGAATGGGTCGCTTGGAATTCGAGTAGCAATCAGTTTTTACTTTATGCATATTAATATGTTTTATTTTCCGCCATGTTGGCTTTACTGCTAAATGTTGTGAATTTTTAATCAACTTTTTTGTCGTATTCTCACATAAAAAAACAACAACTAATAATACGCGTAATGGGTGTATTTTTAATTAATAGTAATTTTATTTGAACTGGATGTTTTATCGTCTTATTTAAATATGGAGCTAACCTTGTGGAGTAGTAAAATAATTTTTAAATTTATTTTTTTTATTTTGCATACTGTTATAAATTTGAATTCTTTTACTATTTTGTAATAAATAGTTAAAATAATTCTATGAGTTATGACCATTTCAACATCTTCAATAATCCTATGTGATGATGATGATAAAATTCTGTAACGATTTTGTTATTTTTCAATTGTATATTGTTTTTCAACTTGTACTTTCACTCGTTCTTGTGATCAACGGCGCAACTATATAATGACTGTAACCGACGTTTGTGTTCCCTCGATCCTACAACTGAAATCTCTTCGTGTTCTTGTGATCAACGGCGCAACTGTGGAATGATTGTAACTGACGTTTGTGTTCCCTCGATCCTCCAACTGTAATATCTTCTTGTTCTTGTGATCAAAGGCGAAACTGTGGAATGACGGTAACTGACGTTTGTGTTCCCTCGATCCTACAACTTGAATCTCTTCTTGTTTTTATGATCAAAGGCGAAACTGTGGAATGACTGTAACCGACGTTTGTGTTCCCTCGATCCTGCAACTGGAATATCTTTTCGTTCCTCTCTCTCTATTCTATTCCTTAAAATACCTTCTACAAAACATCCCCGAAAAAGACAATACTCTTCAGATATCCCTTAATTTGTAGACTTGATGTAAAAACATATAATATGTTATTAGGTTTCTTTTTTAGGTTCTTAATACATAATATGTACTATTTTACTTAATTTTGTATCTACCTATTCACTTCGCTTCAAGACATTCTGAGATCTTATATAACATATATGTTGTCAGGATGAGTTAGCCAGAATGGTTGTGAGGTACCTACTTCGTACCATGTTTTACCTTTTTGAAATACCACTCTAAGGTATTTCCTACGTCCGCCGTCCGGTCCCTCACTGGCGGTCATTTCGGCCGTCGTCTGATATTAATTTGATATATTGTTATATTTACAGTCGGCCGCTGTATTTGCCCTGACAATCTCCTCGTCCGAGGACTGAGATCTCTTCCGAGAACAGTGTCCGTTTCGCGGTAAAAAAATAAACGACCGGGCCCCGCCGTCTTGCCTCGAATTATTTTATCGGCCGTAGGTAGCTCTAACGAGGCCGATCAAAAAATTGGATCGCCATAGAGATATAGTCCGAATTCACGTTATTAATTATGATGGACGCCCGTTTCGCTAGAGAAATACCTGTCTAGATAAATAATCTTTACAAGATGCACAAGTTGATACACCGATTAATGATAAAGCTAACGTTAGTATTCAACTATGTTGTAGGTAAATGTGCCAATATATTTAGCGCTAGGTATTGTAATCCTAAGAATGTGTTCCTGTAAGGTTTTAAATTTTATTGTTATTTTGTTTTTAAATGTTACCGCAAAGAGTTGCAACTGCCCGAAGTTGGTGGATGGTTGATGGGAACAAGGGGAAGATTAATATAGCAATTTCTAGAGATTTTTAGATTCTGAAAGATACGAACCACCGAGAACATTACTGAGAATATCTTTAAAGGCATCTGCTTCGTTTTGTTTCATAAGTTTATCGGTCAAAATATAATTGCATTTCCTTCTCTATATTCGTCCCACAACCTCGCTTGTCTTTATTATCATAATATAGTTGAATCGCGAAATGTCCTTATGAGAGGAAAATCGATTTAACGACATGCTTATATTTAAATATTTGTGTTCATCGCATTCGCCGCTTGCGATTGTCGAGTCGAGAATAGTCGAAACAGGTAACCTGAAAAATGACACGTTTTGACGGCACTGAAGCCGTCATATCCCACATGCCTTCAGCTTGCAGCACTGAAGGATGCGGCTTGTCGGATCTCCAGGCCTGCGAATCCTTAACCGTATGCTGATTTATCCGCTAGGGAGCTTCTCTTGACTTTGATTCGAGGCGATTGAGAATTCACACACCGATCTCTCTCGCTAGGTGTCCTTTTGACGGGCATTGTGTTCGTGTTCCAGACCCTAGACTGACTGCATGCGGGAACAGCGAAGATGTTAGATCCATTTGTGATAAGTATTCTATCGCAACATGCCCGCTGAGAATGGCTCGGTACCTCGTTTTCGAGGCCCGTCTTACCAGCGTGATATGATGTGTGTAAACAACACTATGCTTTTGATTGCTGCAACCTTTGTTTAGTTTAACACGTCATGAAATTAAAAAAATACAATGTAGACTGATATCAGATTGCATTGTAAAATTAGTAACACTAATGAAAAATACGAATGTTGTGTAATATCGTATCGTACCTACCCGAAATTAATACACGCTGAAAAAAATGTACACATCTTTCCGATATGTGTTACATGCTGCAAGCCGTGTATGATTCCGATAATTTCTTATACTTGATGCCTGTATCCGTGGCTAGTGGCTAGTAGGTCCCAAACTGTGTGAGTTCTGTTTACCATCTGCAGCGCTTTTTTATTAATAATGCTCTGCTTTTCGCAGCGTCCATTTATCAGCCCAGTTTCCTCGGCGCGCCGGTGTTACTACAGTTGTGCTCAGTCGCTTAATCAAATCAGTAAATTGAGTCTGAACGCGATGCATCATCCATTCTCCAGCACGATAAATAATAATAATGCAAGTACGGCGAACGCAGAAGCCACCCTCCGCCGCTTCATAAGGTATTCATCCGGCGACCGCGCCATTTTGATGCTTGATGGATGGCACAATGATCAAAAGCTACTCCAGACGGATGCGCACAATTCTTGACATTTAAGTGCCTGCGCTGAACACCAATGCATAGACACAGGTCTTAGAGTCAGAGACACCGTATTGGACTTGAATCCGAAGTGGACCCGCATAGTAGGTACGGCATAAGGTTTGCAATCTGATAATATTATTACTCCAGCGTCTGGACGGTGTAGGCCCTGTGATTGGTCAAATTCAAATTTTGTTTAAATAAGACTTTAAAGATTAAGACACGATTTCATACTGAAATAGAATCGCCACATGTAATACGATATTTCTTAAAAAATATCGTTTCTGCTCATACAATTTTTGGATAATATCGAAGAAAATATGTCTTAGAAAGTTCATAATCCATTGGATTAATTACATTACAGTGAAAATTATCCACAATTACGTGATTACGTTTGACGTTTGACGAAAAAAGCATGCGTTAATTCAATATGGCCGATACCCGATACGCATCGTGGCTATAGGTGGCCGACAGAGCGCCCCTCTGGCGGTGAAGAAACGAATCAAATGACTGGCGCGTATATTTAAATATGCAAAATTACTTGAACATCAAGCGTTTAATAATAAGATTTCTTCTGGAAGTTTAGTTCTACTTTGCAATGGCATTTTTCATTATTATTTATAATTTTTTTTTTGCTTATTAATTACATCTGATTTTATATTGACAGGTTTTCTAATTTCTAAATTATTTATTTGCGATGCTTTAATCCTGAGTGAAGTATTTTAAGACCTGAATTTTTATCGAAAGTGTGATTCAAAAGATGATTTGCAAACTCATATTCACTATTTCCATTTAGAACCCTGAGATGTTTTTTAGTTCTGACTTCAAAGTTTCTATTGGTTCTACCTTTGTAAAATAAATTACAATCCAGCCCAATTGAGTTTATAAACTCCTGATTTTTTTGTTTGATTTTCGCAATCTTTATTATTAAGAATATATTTATTCATTCTGTTATTAGTGTAAAACGCCGGTTGAATAGTACCAGGAATGTTTATATATATAATTTTAGAAGTGTCGTTATCCACAAACAGAATTCTACGCCATTGTTTATTTATATCTTAAGAACTAGGGTAAAAATACCGTTTGAAGATAATATGTTTAATTATTTTATTTAGTATTTCAACTATCAATTTATTAGAATAACCGTTATTAAATGTTATTTGTCTTATGAATATATTGTTTTATGGTTATATGCAAAAAAAAATTTCAGGTCTTAAAATACTTCACACAGGATATAAAGCATCACAAATAAATAATTTCGAAATTTTAGAAATAAGAGAACATGTTTATAAAAGTAGATGTAATTAACAAGAATTTTTTTGTATAAACTCTCTTTTAAATATTTTCCCACTTAACTGGTCTTTCATATTGTAATTCCTAATTCTTATAAACCCAGCCTACTCTTACCCCTCCCCCCTCCTTCCACTTCTTTTTTCCAATTGTAATCTATATTTAATTTTTGACTTCGGTGTATACTTCGTTCATGAAACATGTATTGGTTGTATATAATAAAGTGAAGTTAAAAAAGTTATTTGTTTTTTAATAAAATAAAGTTTAATCGGATAACATTATTTTATCTATTTCCATTGTATATCAATGCATACGTACATAATAAAATGTAAACATTATATTTATTTATTAATTGGACAATTTGCATGGCGCCGCTTTTGTGAGATATCACCTCAGGGGCGCTATATTGTTATAATCTACCTTTATATATAGATTTTTACTCTCCTGATGAAGGTGTATATATAATCTAACTTTAAACTTTATTAGATACAGTAACAGTTTTAGGTAAAGAATTACCACCAGTTGGAGTAAAATTCACACCTTTTAATTAAACCGACTGCTAATCACATTGCACAATTACCCTCCTTTTATCCATAAACACGGGTACAATTAATCAATATGTAATAATGTATTATTTCAGTCAACTTTGTTGTAACTATCTTAAATTGTTGTGACAAACTATACGATATTGATTCAACTTATAGACATTGACGGTTGTAACACATATTTAAGCACTGCAAGTCTCCTATGAGCAAATTATATTAGGTACCATAACAGTTAATATCAGTTGTAGACATGTAGTCAATAATAGTGTTTCATTTGAAATAATCCATCACAAATACGTAAAATTTCATTTATTCAAACAACTGTCATTCTTATTATGCCTAAATTGAGCATGTTATTATTCATTAACTCCTTCCTGTTCCGTGTTTTAACAATATATACTCACCCTCTCTCTGTGAATGACCTAATATCTATCTATTAAATGTAACTGTTGTTAGTATCACTTAAACTGGGCGCAGCCCAACCAAGTGCCGCCCGCAGGGCCTAGCAGCAAAAACCCGCGGAGCGGGTTTTTAGCTGCTAGTCCACATTTATTACTATTTTCCACGAACTCACTATTTTTATCTACTGAACTTGTTGACGTACACCCGGCGTTGATCGGGGTTATGAATGGTTTGGAGTAAATTTTTGAGGTTGTGAATTCTACTAAACTGGGTGTAGTTTTAAGGTGAAAATAAATCTTTGTTAAGAATATTGAATAAGTTTATTTTTTATTTAGTATTTGATTCACTTGTCTTCCCCTGGCGTCCACGACTTTTAACATTTAGTTCTACGTCATATGAGCTAATCACACTCTTTTCTTCGTTCATCCGCTCTTTATGCCCAAATAATCTAAGCGTCGATTTCTTAATCTTATCCATTTCGTTTAAGCTTACATCAGCCTATTTGGTTACCATACATAAGTATTTGATTAATTTGATCGTACCATATATTCGCAACTCAAAATTTGAATTTGTTGTGATTAAAGCGGAATAAAGGTGGCTTTCAATTTTCTTCAAAGTCGCCACATTTAGTTTCTTTAACGTTAATTTAACCCTTTGCGGCCTCCGGTGACATCAGAGATCGGTTGAGGTATACTGCGCTGTTACTGTTAAAAAACTACATTTCATCAACTTTAATCGACCCCGTAGCTCATTCTAATGCCAAGTAGTTTTAGTTTGTTTTTTAATGGTAGGTAGGTATGTAGGTAACTCAAAATCTGCCAATTTTTACGTGCAAGGTGTGGTTTTAGTATAGGTAACCAGTCAATATATTTTTGTATTGTAGGTACCTAAAGTTGTTCTCTCTTTAAAAATCCACCGTCTTTCCGAAACCCTGTTTTCTATTTGATAAAAATCTGTTAGATAATTAAAATGACATATATGTTATGAATCTTATTGACTTCCATTACGTATGTCAAATTTATATTTGCAATAGTCTTGGTGTGCCTCTACCTTTACAATCAATTGCCGCATGAAAATCTACATGTTTTCTCTTATTTTTATGTTTTAACAGAAGCATTCTATATCGATGGTCTAGCGCACAAAGTTAGAACAATTACGTGTTTTGAAAAGCATTTATCAAGATTATCTACTTACTTTGTAGATAGATGTTTCATGGAAAATTTACATTAATTACTTGTTTCATCTAGAATGGATGAAAAGCAGACATTCAAATTAATTTTTTTGCTTATTATTAACCTGGAGTATTCTTAAAAATTAATTTTTTAAATTGCACTTAACACATGTGTTCGCTAGACCATCGATATGGAATTTTTGTTACCAATCCTGATTTATCGTTCTGGCAGAGTTAGACTTAAATTAATTTACGTTTTTAAAATACTAAAGTCATATAAATGGATGCTGAGGTGAGTTAGAGATTTAGAGTAGATGTGTGGATGGAGAAAGGAGTATCAGGAGAATATTCGAAGCGCGAGTAGATGGAAGAATATCTGGTAATAATAGGACGCCGCTGGGAATATGTAACGGATGAAGCAGAGTAGGTATGTCAAGACAGCGTTTTAGACGTTTCATCCTCGTGGAGAACAGTTGTGATGTTTATTTAATTGAATCTGTTAAATTTGACAAATTATTCAAGTTTTGTGGGGTCAAATAATAAAGAAGTCGTTTATGATGTATTTTCCCATGAAACGTCTACAATGTGCAGCAGAGCCAGGGTTATTACGTGTCCGTAATGGGCTGGGTACTGGTTGGCGTAGTCAACCGTGTCTCAGATGGACCCGAACGCGTTACCAGTCGCGCACTATTAACTTGTATAAGTGATTACTTTTTACCGAAAATACATTCTTTACAATTCCACGAAGGATAAGTTCTGGATATTTTATTTGTTAAATTTATAGATTGTTACTTATTTGTATATAATACAAATGTTTACTCATAAATCTGATATAATAAACGACAATGATGCATACATCGTGGTTCACTCTCATACCGCGAAACTTTAAGGTGTTGAAAGTTCATTTTTTATCAAATCTATTGAATTTTTTAAGCCTTTCGCTTGTACAAAGGGTTCACGGAAACATAACTCTTTATTCTATTGTTACTATAAGAATAACCGATAGAATGGTTGTTATTTAATTAGGTACCTACTAGGAGAGACCCCCATCCTCCAGAGCAGGCAAACAGTGCTAAGAACAATTAATAACATCTTACGCATAACCATAGTCACTTAATTAATTTTTCAAAAGTGAAAGTCACCTCACGCAACAATTTTTGGCAATAATAAAAAAATGCGTATAATTTTAATGAAGGTTATTAATAACCTTTCGTGACGAATGTAATAATCACCTCCTGAAGGTTCACTTTATGAGCGTGAGACACGATGTTCTGAATGTATATATAATATATGATCAGTAGAGGACAATCTTTTTATGCAGTAAAAGCCTATAATTCCTTGATTCCTTCACATTTGTCGCCGTTTCGAGCCGTAAAGGCTGAGGTTATCTCTTCGCGACCAGCCGTTGATAACGCTCGGATCTGCGATTCCGATTAGTTCGTGTTTTGGGCCTGTCACCGGTAAATGCGATTGGCCGGCACCTGCTACCGCCGCTACCGTCCCGTGGCTGCATCTGTAACTGGGCAGATAAATCTGAATTATCCCATCCCGGCTGGCAGTCGCCGTGGGCACTGGGCACTGGGCACTCTGGGCAGGTCGTTTTACGCACGCAGCCTCATCACTAGTGGTCACAGAACGGGGAACTCGGAGATGGGAAAGATTTGCGATCACAAATAATGAGGTAATCCTGGCGGTACCCACTACGTTACAAATGGTTTTGAGAACTAGAACATCTATCCTATCGGTTATCGTTTTTTTTTAAACAAAGTTACAATAGAATGTTTCTATATACCAAGGTTTTTTCATATCTATTCCCTACCATTCTGGGTGTTGTGATGTTGAATGTTAACGGGTTTTTAATGTTTTAAATCAATATGTTTTATAAATCACATGTCTTTATTCAGATTTAAAGAAACAATATTTGGTGTAGTTGAATTTATGCGTTTTTAACAAAAAATATAATTTTACTCTTGTATAATTAAGGTGTTTAAGCATATGCATGCATTATAATGTAGTATACTCTTCATTTCCCCAAAAAAACCGCAGTTCCAATAAACAATACTTTTGACATAATTATTTGGTACTATCCACGTCTGGGAAGCGTGTTTCCATCATTTGAAATCCACCGCTCTGTGCTCGTTGCATTTTGTCGAGAATCTTTCAATTCAGGTAGGTATGCGTGTGTCTTTTGGTTTGATCGAGACACTGGCCAATTATTATGCTAAAAGCACGGAGAAATTTAACCAGCGTCATCAATAATACATAATGTTTGGAGATTAAATAGCTTGTTTTTCCCTTCTACTCAAATTGGACTCCCTCCGCGCACTAATTTGGTGTCCTCGCCTTTTGAACGTGGCGTTAGTTTATTAATTTCTTGTTTAATAAGGCAAGTCGGATACTTTAGTATGATGACACGTTCATAGGCGAGTATCTGTTGGTTAATTTTCGTACAATATCGACGATTGGAGATTGGTACGACGTGAACCTTCTGGATAATGAAAACATACTACGGTTTTGATTCGAATCTGGAGGGAAAGCATTTTGGTTTCAGAAAATGTTATTAAAGTAAACGCATCTAAGTTTGGTGTTAATGCGACACAAAAATCCTCGAAGCGCGTGCGAAAAACAGCGGACATCATAATATATGTGTGTTTTCAGTGTTTCCTTTGTGAAAAAACTAACCAACCGGCCGAAATTTGTAAGTGGCCGGTTCGGAAAACGAAATGCATAGCGTATCTTACATCTGTTCACTTCGGGAATACAGAATTCTCGGAAGAAATTTTTATTCATATAAACACGGCGAACAACACAGGTCCGCCACAGAGCAAAGTTACAGCATTTTGCGAAAAATATAATGTAACGATTTGTATATTTCCGAAATGCGAATATCTGTATCTTTTGCATAATCGGACTCTCGATTGTGTGGTCCGATTCGAAATATTGTATTTGTACTCGAATAAAGCAACCACATTCCGTTCATGTTTCTGTGAATCTTTTTCGTGTTCATTTCAATATCACAATGGATTTGAATAAGTTTCATGGATATACGATGCAGATTTCACAGCCATGAATTTGAATGATGTTCAATGCTGAAATACTAACCGACCGAAATTCAAGCGTAATAAGAAGATTTTTTCTAGACCCTTGGTTAATATTATTTCATTTAAACCAACTTTTCTGGTGTTGTTTGTACTTCTGTCACTTTCCTGACATTTTTTATTATTTATCAGTAATATAATATACAAAAATATAATAATACAGTATTTCAGATTATAAATAAAACGTATTTACCTTCACGTAAACGTAAACCAATCCCATGTAAAGGGGAAATAAAATTATAACTTAACATACATTGTTGCGTATCGAATCGATTGGTAATCGACGAATGGACTGTAAGTTTTAACGAGAAAATAAGATTGAACAATCGTGTTTATCACAAGGAAAAATAGGAGTGGGAAAAGAAGCCTTTACATTGTGAATGTTGTTGCTTCAATTGGAAGTTTTGATGTCGGTCTTAAATGTTCTGTGAGCACTATAGTTTATAGATTTACAATTTGTATTATTTCACAACACGAATTGTTTTTATTTCACTCACGATAATATATTTATTTATTTTTTAAATTTATGATGATTTGGGCTGATATGTAACGATATGCAACAACAACAAAAATAACATTAAAAAACAAATGACAATTGCTTCGGGCTTCTATTCTTCAAAATCTCCTCGCTTGCTTTTTTCGAAGGTAAGACCTTTAGGAAATGGAACAAAAAATTGAGAAGGCAATTTAGGTAGGAAACGGATTGTTGGAATAACCATTAATGTGTTTCAATATTAACCATACATATTTTTATGTAAGAATTTTGAATCGGCAATCTGTATGTCAAATGTGCATCATCCCTTTATCATAGTGTCACCGTTAAACCATGTTCTTCTCCAAGATGCTTATGCTTCCAAGATTCTGCAAGAATGCATTAGATCCCTGGTATCGGTAATTTACTTAACCGTTTTATTGGCGTGTTGCAAAAATACCACACTGTTCCCTGCATCGCTTCAAACCTCTTTAACAACTTTAAAATCATTGTTTTGGAATGTGTGTAAGGTAATAGGTATTCTGCATGTCAAAAGTGCATCGACTAATCTTCTCCTTTTAACCCAGTGTCACAGGTTGAGCCATGTTCTTATAATTCTGAGATCCTGCAAATATGCGGTGGACGGCTTGACCTTTAATGTGTATCGGGGATGTAGACGTTTTATTGGCGTTGTACACGAATACCGTACCCGTGTTAGGCTGTTGCTTGGGACTGCTGAGGAGGCTGAGCAGCCCTGCAGTCAGCCTGTAGTCTGTAGTCTGTAGTCTGTAGTGCTGTAGTGCTGTAGTGTTGTAGTGGTACAGTGTGCAGGCTGTAGTCTGCGGAGATAAGGCGCACTGCATAACCGCAAACAAATCATATCTTCAATAGAGATGCACGTTGTTTCAGCGGTGCCGGGAACGAGAACGCGGCTGGTACGTTGGCCGAGCCGCACAGGGAGCGATGTCGACATTCGTGCTTTCATGCTTCAACGGAGCTTTTTATTCGTCTTTTCTCATCTTAAAATAAAATAATTTCATATATCTTTTACATTTTAATGTCGTGCTTTTTTTGCGATGCTCCGGATTAATACCACAATCCATGTTTTTCAACACTGTTCCTTTTAATTGAGACCGCACGTGTTTCAATTGTCGGAAAACAGTGTGATTATGACATTCCCACCCAGAATATGGGATAGAGGAAACGATGGATAGTAGGTATGATTATATTCAAATCAGTCATTTGAAGCAAAGCTTCGTTTCTGAATGTTGCTCTCTCACCAGGGGTGTGTGTAGGTATTGTTGTCCATCACTCTGAACTCGCGATCTATGGATTATTACCCATTTTAATTGTTTCCCTCACTTTTTATTTTGTATGTAAAATACATCGGAATAAGACCAACCGGATTCGTTTTGACCTTTCTAACATCACACAGAATGCAGTGTCATCAAAATGTTCCCAGCTGCCTCCACGTCCGCGTCCTAAGCTGTAAAAGAGCGTCTCAAATGTGCATCCTGGTAGTCAACCTCGTCGCATGAATCTCTCCACTTGTCAACTTTAAGTCTTCTGAAAATACAAAGGAAAAATACTCTTAAAGAAGCCGCGGTATTTTGTAAATATGTAGATAAATATGTGTCGTTTATATCACACATAAATAATATATATTATGATTTAGGTTCTGAAATTTCTCACTTTATTTTAAATGTTCCGCTGCAACTTTAAGCATTTAGAGATTATTGTATTTTCTTTGCAAAACCCATTTTGAGAAGAATAGATAATATTATTTATTATTCATTGAATTATTTCCTCTGATGGAGAGGTTCCAACGATCTCTCCGTATCACCATTATTACAAAGCTTGCGATATTTATCAAGAGTGCGTTTATATTATTAACTTGTTATTCAAGCAAATGACGTCCACTATCTTAAAATAACAAATTAGAATGTCATTCTCATGGCTTTGCTTGGACCATTAACCACGCCATCCTTATACTATATTGCACAATATACACATTTATAATCCCAGCGTTTCCGAATAAAGCCGCTCACCTTTCTATGCCGTGAGTCTGCCTTTCCCCACTTTAATCTTTCATCGTTCCCTCATTTCTTCATATTAGCATATAGTTAAACGGTATATTAATCAGCGATCTGCGAGTGTGTTCCGCCGCCACTCGGTATTTCCCTGGGACATTCGTTTGCCGTGGGTGTTGAACTTATTAAAAGACAAATGCGATTTATACCTGCTGATTCTTATTATCCAACATAAACAAGGAACAGTTTCGTTGCTGCATTTCTCAGAGTTAAACTTGTACATTTATCTTCCTTTAATTTATCTCTCCGTAAGTATTTGTTGAACGCTTCCATAAATCATTACTTTAAAGTGAAAATTTGCGGGGATAACACCACGAAATGGCCCTTTTCCGGGTTGACTTCAACAATTTGCGGTAAAAATATCTGACCCACGTGATATATATCTACCGCAGTACACGAGTTTTAAAATATATAAAGTCGTAAAAGATCATCGACCTTTTTAAAAAAACAGGCTTGGCTTTAAAAATTACATAGGATAAGGGTTAGTACTGAAACATGGCAAAAATGTTGTTTTAGAGAAGTTTTAGTTAAACACTAAACAAACCTCTCTCAGCCTACCTTGTTTGCGTGAAACGTTCTACCGTTATTAATTATTGCCGGCGTGATCCAGGGTTTTGTGTACATTTAATCTGCTGACACACAAATGAATAAACTGCTGTTAGTTTATTTGGATTTACAATTCTGCACAACCTTCTCCCATTACCTGGACACCAGGAAACAGGCACCAGGCATCCAATCACCGCTCCTCACACGCGAATATTTAAATTAAATTAACAGTTTATAACTGCGGTTTTGTAAGCTGAGGTTCCCATTGCAAACTTCCCCAGTCTCCTCACTCTTCGCTCTTCGCAGACCGCAGTCATCTTCCAGCGCAGCTTGTTAGTACATACCGGCTAAAGCAGGGTCCGCACCTTGTAATCAATTTGATTTAAAGCTCCTTATTCAAACTTATCGCGTTAATCGCAACCGGCGATACACAACAGCTTCTTATGCACATGCTAGCCAGCAAGTCTTCTAGAATTAATCTAGATGGCCAAAAAGAAGGAAACAAACCGAATACAGTGGAAATGAAACTACTTTGGACGCAAGTGCGAAAACGACGCATGAAAAATCGATTTAGATTTTTTTTTTTTTTTTAAATTTATGATATTAAGTTAAAAAAGTGAAATGTTTATATTTGTTTTAACTTAAAATAAAACAAGTTTACATGAATGTTTTTTTTGTCTACAAATATGGAATTTAGGTACCTATCTATCGCAATCATCAACAATCCTTGGATTCCTTTTCATCTTTCTTTATCATCTCTACATAATCCATTCACCTAAGTTTAGGTCTCTCAGCACCCTCTTTCGTCCTACAGGTTTATTATGAAATCTTTGGTGGTGGGTTATTTTCCACCTTTGTTTCAATTCTGCTCAGCGAATTTTAGCGTCTTTTAGCTGACTAGAAAGTTTTTTTCCGAAACCTTCTAGATATCTTATATATTTATATATTTTCTATAAATGAATTATGAATATTTTTTGTGGTATAAAACGGAGGCCTCAGCACGGGTAAGACAACCAGTGAGGCCAACATTACTAAATTTCAATAAGAAATTTAAAATATTGTACCAAATAAAAAAAAAATCTACCTCTCACTAAATAATGAAATTTATTGAAACCATTCAGGAACTGACTCTACATACATGTTTAGTTTCTGTGTATTTTTCAGTTAGTTACATTCAGTTCATTTATGAAGTGCCTTCAACTTTACGTTACAAAAAATATTTATCATTATTACGATAACTTAGTATTTATTAACAGACCTTTAAAACTTTATATGTCGGAACTGGCTAGGATATATTGTTGAATCCGCCACTTCTTTTACGGTGACTTCATCATTTTCGTAATCGCATATCACCCGTTTTTTCTCTCATTTTCATGTTTACCTCAACCGCTTTTTTTTCTTGTGTCACTGGCGATGTCTCATGAACATTTAAGGTTATTCGGAAATACCGTAATTTTACGATCAAAACATATTACTGTAACTGTCGGCAAAATAGTTTTGTGGTTATGAACAATTTAACCGAGTAACTGCCCCATTCCGTTTTCTCAAAAAAAGAGATTATTACTGGTCATTAAATTTTAAAAAAATCGGCTACACCGTTAACGATATTCTTATGATCTTTAAACCTACCATCTGTTAAATAATATTATATATATAGCGCTGGTTTTAATTCCCTTGAAACCGATCAACATGACAATGTTACGTGGCTATTGGTACCTATTTCCTGCATGAATAAGTTTAGAAACGCTGTTTTTTTTCCTGAAGGCACACTGATTTATGTTTTGAGTTTCCGGTACTAACATAGCAAATATATTTCCCTTGCCTAAATATCGAGAATACTAATTTCGGTTGTGTGTCTGTCCTGCGTAACTTTGGTTCAATGAACTCAAATTTTCTTTGAATTTATGTGCCGTTTTGATAATTGGATCGAATATGTGAACAGTAATTCAGACAAGCGTTCCTACCTATAAGTTAGTTTTTCTGTATCTGTTTGAAATAATAAAATTAGATGGAGCCTAGAAACTTGATATATTCAATTTTTTTTAAACTTCCGATTTTATTGTCCGGGTTAAATCTTCCCCATAGTAAAAACTAAACCCTTCCACACATTTTTCCACAAATGATCATCTAGTCAATCAACATTATGCAAGTGCATTATATAAGCAAAATAAATACAAAATAAATACAAGAACAACACGTCAACTCACCAGAGATCAAATGGGAAAATAATTCACCGACTCCAGATATTTTCATATCAGAGGGTTCGGCTCGGTAGAACTCCTAACAGGGCATATAAATTCTACTGATCCCTGAACATAAATATTTAAAAAAATCTTTCGTTATCCTACATGTATTCAAAATGTTTTGGTCCTCCAAAGAATCGAAGGAGGAAGGCACCTGCTCAGGACCTTGTCCGAAAGGCGTGCAAGATGGATCGGCCATGTTATACGACAAGAAGGCCTTTTGCATGTCATAATGGAGGGTATGACCGAGGGGACCAACTCTAGGGGACGCCCACGCCGAGAGTACCTGGAGGACCTGCTGGTGGACGTGCGCTGCTCATCATATGCAGAAGTCAAAAGAGCCGCACAAGACAGGGAAGAATGGAAGAGGAGATTAAATGAAATTGCTGCAAACCAATCCCAGGATTGAAACCAGAGAGAGAGATTCAAAATGACCGACTTTTGAATCTTTATATATAAATTTTTTGATAATCTAATACGCCTAAATTTTTAATGAGAGAGCTAGGTATAATGCCAGTAGTCGAAATAACGAATGGTAATATTTTTATAGTCTGAGAATGCCAAATTCTTTTTATTTCATTTCCTAAATCTGTGTATTTTCTTATTTTTTCATTAACAGATTTTTGAATATTACAGGAATTTGGTATAGCGACATCAATGATATAAGTTATTTTTTTTAAATTTTGTCATGTAAAACTATATCGGGTCTATTATGACTAATCTTTCGGTCTGTTAGTATAGTTTTATCATAATATATTTTATAAAATTCGTTTTCTAAAAATGAATTTGGTTCGTATTCATAATATGGTACTATATTACGGCAGTCAATCAAGTTATGTTTAATTACCAAATTTTGGTGAATTATTTTTAAAACTTGATTGTGCCTAAATGTATACTCGGACGGTGCTAATATAGAACATCCCGATATAATATGTTCTATAGTTTCCGAATATTTTAATATTATTTTAATATTTTTATATTTTTTATTATTATGAATATAATATTTTAACAAAAAATTATTTCAATCGTCTTTTTGAAAATTGTAAATATAATATCCCGTGATTTTTCACAGGTCTGCGCTAGTTATTTCCTAGTTTGGTCGAGTTTTATTTTTAATTAATGTTGATGTTATAAATGAACACATTTTAATAATTATTTTCACGCAAGGAACCTATTACAAAATATCTTCCTCGTTTCTCGGTTACGTTCGGTTGGAACACCTCATTTTTCACATCTTAAAAACATCCAAAGACAAGTAAATTTACTAGCATTTTATTCATGTTGTGATTTTGGTACTCTTAATAACCAGTTCCATAAATAATACCCCCCCAAAAATCTATAAAAATATTGTCAAACATAATAATTGTAGCCATGAAACTACAGGTGGCCTAGACAAAATGTGTTCCGTGAGCAATAAAAGTGGAAGATTAAAACATAAATAAATTTCCTGAGGAATCTGACCCGATTAGTTTTGACAGAACAAACATGTTAAGGCTATGTGGCACAAAGACGGAAGAACAATAGGGGTTGTGTTATGTCTGTCAACGGGGAAACAGTTTGTTCAAGGTGGACTAGAAACTCTGTTAATTGGTGAAAACCTGACCCCGTCTCACGAAAGCTGAAAGAACTATAATAACTGATAAATCTGAAGTACACTTATGTATGTGAATTAGGATCAAAGCATTGAAGTTGTTTCTTTAGTAAATGTTTTGTTTATCCTTTGTTTCTTCTCTAAGAAAAGCCAGCGCTTGGTTGTGTTTATCTAAATTATTGTTCGAAGCAACAAAAACTATCGAACGATGAAATTAGCATCATGAAATTAAAAAAAAATAATTTTAAGCAATAATGAGTCGCCTGAAATATCGATACAAATTGAAGTAAAAATAAATGCCGCCAACGGGAATTGAACCCGTACCTTCTAATGTCTGGACACAACCGTGTCATTAACTTGCAATCTTTAAACTGCTTAATGAAAACTGCTTAACTAGTTAATGACCAAGAAATTCAAAAAATTGTGTACTTTTTATAGTCTTTAGCTCTTTTCTTTCCACTATCCCTTTACCTTAACCTCCTACATGTGCCATAGTCTCATTTGCTCCAGGTAGTAGGAACTTTAACTCTTTCATTATCATCACATAAAAAAATGAAATACCCAGCTAATCCATCCACATTTGTTTAATCCGTGTTGTCTGTATTTTGTAGCATAACACCGGAGCGTCAAGCGTGGGCATTATTGTTTGGCCGGATGATGCATTGTCTCGCAGCGGTCCCGTTCCTCCACTGAATAGATCTCGACGACTGCTGTCCGCGGGATTTATCGCCCGCGCCGAAATCGTGGCGGGCCTTTGTGTCCGGCAGTCCTGCCCTAGCGCACGCACATTTGCGACACAATTGCTTTATGGCGGTCGTTAATGTTTTATTTCTCGATACGCTTTTCGCTCGACTATACACATACACGGTATAAGCTGGCGGCACATTCTATTGAACAAAAACTAAATAGTCACCATACTTTTCATCTTTTCATTTTCATTAAATCGACGAGCAGCGCCATTTTTCCGTTTCAGCTTTTGATCAAAAGTAGTCAGGTTTCAAGCATAACGATCATGCTGTTAGCCACCATTCTCGGATTAGGTTGGGATGTTTCAAACTCCACACCTTTGATGTCCGTCAAATCGACTATCAATGCTATTTTATTTCTTTAACATTTGAACTGTCCCCGTTGATCAGATGTTCTAAATTTAAGATGACGCTGAATGTTGATTTGACAGTCATCAAATGTGATGGAGTTTGAAACACTCGAACCCTATTATTTTACCATTGAATAATCAATTAATGAAGCCACGGGATATTGAGTTGGACAGACACATCTGATCTGAAGTCCCGATACCTGAGAAAACTCTTGATTTAGAAACTGGCAAACCATTTGAAAGATTTTTTTATAGTAATGCTCAGGTAATCTTTATAATGTCGGATGTAAATGCTATTTTTGCTATACCTATGTTTTAATGGAAGCTCCTTCGAGGAACTAGTGACATTGATGCTTTCATTTCTGGTACACAGCAGCTGGTAAACACGTCAATCGCGTAGCTACCTAACATTTTTATACTATTGATATAGTAATACTATCAACATAACAAAGGGTCGTCTTTTCTACCTGTTTCTATATTCTGTTATGGTATAGTTTGCTGGCTTCTGTTTTTGCTCTTTGCTACACCAAATTCACTCTTACTTCCTTTTTTTACAATACTCTCCACGCAGCATCCCAGAGTTGACATAGGCCTGCAGTGATTTAAAAATAAACAAGTTAAACACTGGTAGAATATTTCATGTCGCAAAATTGTAGTATTTTTCTCGACCTTTAGAACCATTTAAATTGGTTGTCTCAAAATGAAATATCCATTGCAATAACTTACTCCTATTTCTCTTTATTTTTTTAATCTTCAAATAATAATTATCACGTCACCTTCTGCCGTTCACTGGCAGCTCCACTCCGCATCTTGCAACAATATATTCAACCGGCACAGATTTCATTAACTGATGATGGCAAGATGAATGTTCTGTGGCCGGGGACATTGCTTACATTGACACGATTATTTCGTTTTTTATTCATACATAAATATATTATACATACTGCGTCACGCCTTGTCCGCGCGAGACAAACGAGCTTTTGATTTTTGTTTTGTACTTGTTCCGTCAACGTTCATTTTTCACGTCTTTGCTATTCGTGAACAATGGCGAAGAATTGTCTTGGTAATTTGCGATTATTCTGAAATGGAATGCCTCACGCCTAAGAACATAATTAATTTTATTACTGATATAACCAAAGATATTAGAAGAACGAGATGTGCTATGCGCAGTTCGTTCTGAGTGGAATTGTTTTGCCGAGTGTCGCCGGTTTTGTTCACCAATACTATTGCACACCTTCGCTTGCGCTAAGGTATCCGCACTAATACATAGAACAGATTTCTGTGCGTACACGTCCCGATACCGTTCAAAGTACCCTAATTAGGTAGTACTCCGGCTACGGTCCGGCGGCCAACATAGCATATCTCGTTCTTCTAATATCTTTGGATATAACCGTTCCTGTTTAATTAGTTTAATCCGTTTAGAAGATTTCCCTTGTTAAGAGATTGCTGAAGTGTTCAAAAAAAGAGTTTTACGTAGTGCTTTCTTTCTCAAGTAGCTAAATGTGCGTAATTATTATCGTTTAGCCGGAATTTGCAATTGTCATAATATTTTAAACCGATAAAATTTGGAAAGTGAAGCTAACACGATCAAAGACTCCTTAATGCAGCCGTAGACTAAATACAATATTTATGTTTTTGTTTTAGATGACATACATAAAGAGAATATACACTTTTTTGTTGGTTGAACTTTTTTGTTTAATCATAATCATCGCAGACTATCAAGCCTGCGATACTCAAGCCCTCTAGGTCTGAGACGGTGGTATGAAATCGTTGGACCACGAGGTGCCACGGTTTCTTATTGCAAAGTAAATTGTTTGGAACGAGTAACGCTTGCTTTAATTTCTTATTTTAACAATCGTCATATCGGAGTATTACTCGTATTATTGTTTTATTATTAAATTTTTTCATTTTCTCAAAGATTTCATGTCATTTTCTGAAATTTGTGAATAGAAGAAATTTTATTTTTTACTTTCTTGGTTAGGTTTTTATTGTATTTATGTATTTCACGGATACTAGAAGAGTCTGGAAAAGGCAAGAAGAAACAATAAGAAGTCCGCTAGAAGATACAGGAATAGACTAGAAGGGTCGGTAAGAAGTAAGAAGATAAAATAAGTGTCGTGATGAGCTAAAAAGAGACTAAAAGAGACGAGAAGCAAGAAGATTCAAGAAGAGACAAGACTAGCCAAGAAGGGGCGAGAAGTTACAATACGAGACGTGAAGAGCTAAGAAGAAACTACAAGTTTCCAGAAGATACGAGAAGCGGCGGTAAGATGTAAGAAGATTGTAGACAAGAAGAGACAAGATGAACCAGAAAGAGCCAAAAAGAGGCAAACTTATGTAAAAAGAGGCAAGAAGAAGGAAGTCATAAAGAAGAAACAATTAATTCCTCTATTCCTGCCCATCCTAAATTCCAATATTGGCTTATTAGGTTTACTGTATATCGGTCGATTAAACTCCAACCTCCTTCCTATCCTCGGAGCACGTGTTCCAAGTCCTAAGAAATCAGTGCCCTCTGGTGTACCGGTCGCTCCAGGACAGGAGTGCTCTTGGCTGGAGTGGTTACAATCGTATCGTAGATCTATGACTGTAAGAAAGAATGTCGAGTGGTAAGGTAGAAATTTTGTTCGCTAACTGTAAAATTGAATTCTAGATCCGTTTTGAAATAGGTACTCAAATGAGTATTTTTTTCGTGCCGGAAAAGAAAAATGGATCAAAACGAGAGCTGTTATGGATAATCTGATATCATTTTTAAAATTGGGGTCCCAAATGATGCTAGGTTTCTATTGCACTTTTATTGTACGATTGGTTTAACTATTATCGATCTTTTCGTGTAACAGGCCCACTCATTTGGAATAAAGTTCCCTCTCCTCTTACTAATCTCCAGAATTTGGCTGAATTTAAACGGGCTTTAAAAACAAAACTATTTATAAAATCTTAACTTTTTTTATTGTTAGTAAGTTTAATTTGTAGAACTCCATTTTAATTTTTTTTTTCAAACTTCCGTTAATTGTTTGGTTTTGGTTGCCTCCTTATTGTACCTTTTTAAATGTCTGCTCAGAAGATTCTCATTTCTGAGCACAAACTGCCTCCTGTTTTATATTATGTTTTAATTTTAATGTTATTGTTTTGTCCTGTCCTGCTGTAATTGTTATTTTTTGTTTTATCATCGCTCTGAATAAACTGTATATTCAGTGTTATATTTCTAGATCTGTATCGGCTAAGGCACACTGTAGGAATAATTTTAAGAACATGACCACTTTTTTTTTTTTTTTTTTTTTTTTTTTTTTTTTTTTTTTTTTTTTTTTTTTATAAATTTAATTTAGATTAAATTTGATAATATTATTATTAAGTTCTGCAAGTGTTTTAGTTTTTTATTATTGTGACAGCTGTTTCGGCTTACAAGGCCATTTTCAAACTGTGGTTAGTCCAAATTGAGACGACGTTTTTATACTATTTCAAATGTAAATTTTGAAGGTGCATACATTGATTTATTACTGGTTACACCGATGACATGATCTATTGTTGGTTAAACCAATCTATGTTTTCCCCTCAGTAAATGGTAATGGGTTCTTAATTATTTACTAATGACTTTATTGCTATGAATTATTTGGGTGCATTATACTGCTTGGGTTTTGTGAAAATACTGAGAAGTGGTGAGTAAATTATTTTCCGTACTTTATTAATTAGTGTTAAATTTGGGTCATTCGTTCGTTTATTGATTTCTAATTGTTCAAGTAAATTTAATCTAATGCCCTTTTTTTCTATATGCAATGGTTTAGGACCCTTGTTGTTAAGTGGGGTATGATTATTCACCAAGAGATGTTCTGCGAATTTTGAGGATGTGTTTTTATTATTATAACATCGTATATGTTCGTTGAATCTAGTTGAGAATGCCCTCCCCGTTTGTCCGATGTAAGTGGCGTTACAATCGGCGTGGTCACATTTTAATTCATATATGCCACTGTTATTGAGTATAGGGATTTTACTTTTAGAGTTTTTAAGGCTTGTTCCTAAATTATTGTTTGTTCGAAAAGCTATATTTAAACCACATTTTTTAATTTCTTTTGCAATTTTTTCAGATATTGGGCCGAGGAATTCGAGACATGCAAATTTTTCTATATTTTTGTTATTTACCGGATATATTAAATTGATTTTATTTTTATATTTCTTATTTTTTATTATTTTTTCAATGTTATTTGCCTCATAGCCGTTATTAATCGCGATCGTTTTTATCGTTTCCTTTTCTTTTACGTAAGCTTTATTGTCTAAGGGAATGTTAATGAGTCTATGTACCATTGAATGGTACGCTGATAATTTATGAGACCAAGGATGATTTGAATTTGAATTTATTGTTGTATCTGTAAAAGTTGGTTTTCTAAATATTTCAAAGGTATGTTTATTATTACTTTTACCAATTGTCAGATCTAAAAAGTTTATTTTACCTTCAATCTCATGTTCAACTGTGAAGCAGATTTTATTATTAACGGTGTTGGCCCAATTAGTAAAGATATCTAACTGTCGGTTGGTACCATTCCAACATATAAGGATGTCGTCTACGTATCGGACATAATATACTATATGTTTAGCTAGGGGAGATTTAAGAATTATATTTTCAATATAATCCATAAATATCTCCGCTAGAAGTGGACTTAATGGTGACCCCATGGGGAGACCATCATGTTGTTGGTAATATATATCATTGAAAAGGAAATAATTTGTATCTACGCAGATTTTTATGAGCTGGAATAACTCTTTTCTTATTACCGGATTGATATTACATTTTTCCAAGATATTTTCAATTATTATTAGGCATTCTTTAATGGGGATGTTGGTAAATAGGGATTTTACGTCTAGAGAAATGAATTTACAGTTATGCGGGAGATTAAATTTTTTTATTTTATTAACTAGTTCTATCGAGTTTTTGACACTGTAACGTGGTGAAAAATTTGTTAATTTTTTGAAGATGAAGTTAAGTCTTTTAGCCAGGTTTGATGTAGGGGCGTTAATAAAAGATACTACGGGCCTTATTGGATTATTTGCTTTATGGAGCTTAGGTTGGCCATACAGAGCTGGGGCTCTTGGGTTCATGACCCTTACGTTTTTCTTTGACCATTCGGTGGGAAATATGGCATTGCAATTATTTATAAGGATGTTGACGTTATTGACAATTTTATTGGTTGGATCCTTAGTTAAAATTTTAAAATCTTCTGGTAACAAGAAGTCTTCCACCTTACTGATGTAATCAATTCTATCTAAAATAACGATTGAGTTACCTTTGTCAGCTTTGGTTATAGTTAGATTATTATTTTTAATTTTATCTCTAATTTCTTTCAATGTTCGGGTTTCTGTACTGACAGCATATTTATTTTTATTTTTTATCGATTTTAGTGTTTTTTCTAAAATAACTGCCGTGACGTGTTTTGTTAAATTATTATTATCCACTTTACGTAGAGAAATTTCAGTGTCGATAGCTAATGATTCTATTTGTTTGGGTGTTACTTCGCTAGGGATTTTATATTTAAAGCCTTTATCTAATAAATTATTTTCATCCGTTTCAAATGCAGTGTTTGACAAATTCACAGTTTTTTTATAAAATTCTATATTTTTTCTGGTGGGAATCTTAGTTATTTTCGAACTTTTATTTTTGTTATCAATCAAATTTTGAAGTTTATTTTGTTGTGTTTTAAATTTTTCAAATATAATTCCGTTAATATGTTCACGTGTATCAAAATCTAGGGTATCAAATTCCCATGCGTGAAGTTTAAATGTTAATTCTGAATGGATCACCTTTATGTAGTGAAGCAATGTGTCCCGTTTCCGACAGCACTCCTTTGTTTCTTCCTTCAGCCATATCCTCTGTGCTCTCACCACAGTGGCTATGGCTGCCGTAGATGTACTTTTGATGGAGATCTGCACGAACTTCGGAATCACATTACACTTCAAGCACTCTTGGTTAAACCACAAATTTTGAACTATTTTTCGATGTTTGAGTTTAAGTCGTCTATATAAGATCACAAGGGTAGCTATATCAACTACCTTTAATTTATTTATTGTTTTTGTGTTTAATTCGTAGAACTCCATTTAATTTTTTTATAAATTTAATTTAGATTAAATTTGATAATATTATTATTAAGTTCTGCAAGTGTTTTAGTTTTTTATTATTGTGACAGCTGTTTCGGCTTACAAGGCCATTTTCAAACTGTGGTTAGTCCAAATTGAGACGACGTTTTTATACTATTTCAAATGTAAATTTTGAAGGTGCATACATTGATTTATTACTGGTTACACCGATGACATGATCTATTGTTGGTTAAACCAATCTATGTTTTCCCCTCAGTAAATGGTAATGGGTTCTTAATTATTTACTAATGACTTTATTGCTATGAATTATTTGGGTGCATTATACTGCTTGGGTTTTGTGAAAATACTGAGAAGTGGTGAGTAAATTATTTTCCGTACTTTATTAATTAGTGTTAAATTTGGGTCATTCGTTCGTTTATTGATTTCTAATTGTTCAAGTAAATTTAATCTAATGCCCTTTTTTTCTATATGCAATGGTTTAGGACCCTTGTTGTTAAGTGGGGTATGATTATTCACCAAGAGATGTTCTGCGAATTTTGAGGATGTGTTTTTATTATTATAACATCGTATATGTTCGTTGAATCTAGTTGAGAATGCCCTCCCCGTTTGTCCGATGTAAGTGGCGTTACAATCGGCGTGGTCACATTTTAATTCATATATGCCACTGTTATTGAGTATAGGGATTTTACTTTTAGAGTTTTTAAGGCTTGTTCCTAAATTATTGTTTGTTCGAAAAGCTATATTTAAACCACATTTTTTAATTTCTTTTGCAATTTTTTCAGATATTGGGCCGAGGAATTCGAGACATGCAAATTTTTCTATATTTTTGTTATTTACCGGATATATTAAATTGATTTTATTTTTATATTTCTTATTTTTTATTATTTTTTCAATGTTATTTGCCTCATAGCCGTTATTAATCGCGATCGTTTTTATCGTTTCCTTTTCTTTTACGTAAGCTTTATTGTCTAAGGGAATGTTAATGAGTCTATGTACCATTGAATGGTACGCTGATAATTTATGAGACCAAGGATGATTTGAATTTGAATTTATTGTTGTATCTGTAAAAGTTGGTTTTCTAAATATTTCAAAGGTATGTTTATTATTACTTTTACCAATTGTCAGATCTAAAAAGTTTATTTTACCTTCAATCTCATGTTCAACTGTGAAGCAGATTTTATTATTAACGGTGTTGGCCCAATTAGTAAAGATATCTAACTGTCGGTTGGTACCATTCCAACATATAAGGATGTCGTCTACGTATCGGACATAATATACTATATGTTTAGCTAGGGGAGATTTAAGAATTATATTTTCAATATAATCCATAAATATCTCCGCTAGAAGTGGACTTAATGGTGACCCCATGGGGAGACCATCATGTTGTTGGTAATATATATCATTGAAAAGGAAATAATTTGTATCTACGCAGATTTTTATGAGCTGGAATAACTCTTTTCTTATTACCGGATTGATATTACATTTTTCCAAGATATTTTCAATTATTATTAGGCATTCTTTAATGGGGATGTTGGTAAATAGGGATTTTACGTCTAGAGAAATGAATTTACAGTTATGCGGGAGATTAAATTTTTTTATTTTATTAACTAGTTCTATCGAGTTTTTGACACTGTAACGTGGTGAAAAATTTGTTAATTTTTTGAAGATGAAGTTAAGTCTTTTAGCCAGGTTTAGTTAGATATCTTTACTAATTGGGCCAACACCGTTAATAATAAAATCTGCTTCACAGTTGAACATGAGATTGAAGGTAAAATAAACTTTTTAGATCTGACAATTGGTAAAAGTAATAATAAACATACCTTTGAAATATTTAGAAAACCAACTTTTACAGATACAACAATAAATTCAAATTCAAATCATCCTTGGTCTCATAAATTATCAGCGTACCATTCAATGGTACATAGACTCATTAACATTCCCTTAGACAATAAAGCTTACGTAAAAGAAAAGGAAACGATAAAAACGATCGCGATTAATAACGGCTATGAGGCAAATAACATTGAAAAAATAATAAAAAATAAGAAATATAAAAATAAAATCAATTTAATATATCCGGTAAATAACAAAAATATAGAAAAATTTGCATGTCTCGAATTCCTCGGCCCAATATCTGAAAAAATTGCAAAAGAAATTAAAAAATGTGGTTTAAATATAGCTTTTCGAACAAACAATAATTTAGGAACAAGCCTTAAAAACTCTAAAAGTAAAATCCCTATACTCAATAACAGTGGCATATATGAATTAAAATGTGACCACGCCGATTGTAACGCCACTTACATCGGACAAACGGGGAGGGCATTCTCAACTAGATTCAACGAACATATACGATGTTATAATAATAAAAACACATCCTCAAAATTCGCAGAACATCTCTTGGTGAATAATCATACCCCACTTAACAACAAGGGTCCTAAACCATTGCATATAGAAAAAAAGGGCATTAGATTAAATTTACTTGAACAATTAGAAATCAATAAACGAACGAATGACCCAAATTTAACACTAATTAATAAAGTACGGAAAATAATTTACTCACCACTTCTCAGTATTTTCACAAAACCCAAGCAGTATAATGCACCCAAATAATTCATAGCAATAAAGTCATTAGTAAATAATTAAGAACCCATTACCATTTACTGAGGGGAAAACATAGATTGGTTTAACCAACAATAGATCATGTCATCGGTGTAACCAGTAATAAATCAATGTATGCACCTTCAAAATTTACATTTGAAATAGTATAAAAACGTCGTCTCAATTTGGACTAACCACAGTTTGAAAATGGCCTTGTAAGCCGAAACAGCTGTCACAATAATAAAAAACTAAAACACTTGCAGAACTTAATAATAATATTATCAAATTTAATCTAAATTAAATTTATAAAAAAATTAAATGGAGTTCTACGAATTAAACACAAAAACAATAAATAAATTAAAGGTAGTTGATATAGCTACCCTTGTGATCTTATATAGACGACTTAAACTCAAACATCGAAAAATAGTTCAAAATTTGTGGTTTAACCAAGAGTGCTTGAAGTGTAATGTGATTCCGAAGTTCGTGCAGATCTCCATCAAAAGTACATCTACGGCAGCCATAGCCACTGTGGTGAGAGCACAGAGGATATGGCTGAAGGAAGAAACAAAGGAGTGCTGTCGGAAACGGGACACATTGCTTCACTACATAAAGGTGATCCATTCAGAATTAACATTTAAACTTCACGCATGGGAATTTGATACCCTAGATTTTGATACACGTGAACATATTAACGGAATTATATTTGAAAAATTTAAAACACAACAAAATAAACTTCAAAATTTGATTGATAACAAAAATAAAAGTTCGAAAATAACTAAGATTCCCACCAGAAAAAATATAGAATTTTATAAAAAAACTGTGAATTTGTCAAACACTGCATTTGAAACGGATGAAAATAATTTATTAGATAAAGGCTTTAAATATAAAATCCCTAGCGAAGTAACACCCAAACAAATAGAATCATTAGCTATCGACACTGAAATTTCTCTACGTAAAGTGGATAATAATAATTTAACAAAACACGTCACGGCAGTTATTTTAGAAAAAACACTAAAATCGATAAAAAATAAAAATAAATATGCTGTCAGTACAGAAACCCGAACATTGAAAGAAATTAGAGATAAAATTAAAAATAATAATCTAACTATAACCAAAGCTGACAAAGGTAACTCAATCGTTATTTTAGATAGAATTGATTACATCAGTAAGGTGGAAGACTTCTTGTTACCAGAAGATTTTAAAATTTTAACTAAGGATCCAACCAATAAAATTGTCAATAACGTCAACATCCTTATAAATAATTGCAATGCCATATTTCCCACCGAATGGTCAAAGAAAAACGTAAGGGTCATGAACCCAAGAGCCCCAGCTCTGTATGGCCAACCTAAGCTCCATAAAGCAAATAATCCAATAAGGCCCGTAGTATCTTTTATTAACGCCCCTACATCAAACCTGGCTAAAAGACTTAACTTCATCTTCAAAAAATTAACAAATTTTTCACCACGTTACAGTGTCAAAAACTCGATAGAACTAGTTAATAAAATAAAAAAATTTAATCTCCCGCATAACTGTAAATTCATTTCTCTAGACGTAAAATCCCTATTTACCAACATCCCCATTAAAGAATGCCTAATAATAATTGAAAATATCTTGGAAAAATGTAATATCAATCCGGTAATAAGAAAAGAGTTATTCCAGCTCATAAAAATCTGCGTAGATACAAATTATTTCCTTTTCAATGATATATATTACCAACAACATGATGGTCTCCCCATGGGGTCACCATTAAGTCCACTTCTAGCGGAGATATTTATGGATTATATTGAAAATATAATTCTTAAATCTCCCCTAGCTAAACATATAGTATATTATGTCCGATACGTAGACGACATCCTTATATGTTGGAATGGTACCAACCGACAGTTAGATATCTTTACTAATTGGGCCAACACCGTTAATAATAAAATCTGCTTCACAGTTGAACATGAGATTGAAGGTAAAATAAACTTTTTAGATCTGACAATTGGTAAAAGTAATAATAAACATACCTTTGAAATATTTAGAAAACCAACTTTTACAGATACAACAATAAATTCAAATTCAAATCATCCTTGGTCTCATAAATTATCAGCGTACCATTCAATGGTACATAGACTCATTAACATTCCCTTAGACAATAAAGCTTACGTAAAAGAAAAGGAAACGATAAAAACGATCGCGATTAATAACGGCTATGAGGCAAATAACATTGAAAAAATAATAAAAAATAAGAAATATAAAAATAAAATCAATTTAATATATCCGGTAAATAACAAAAATATAGAAAAATTTGCATGTCTCGAATTCCTCGGCCCAATATCTGAAAAAATTGCAAAAGAAATTAAAAAATGTGGTTTAAATATAGCTTTTCGAACAAACAATAATTTAGGAACAAGCCTTAAAAACTCTAAAAGTAAAATCCCTATACTCAATAACAGTGGCATATATGAATTAAAATGTGACCACGCCGATTGTAACGCCACTTACATCGGACAAACGGGGAGGGCATTCTCAACTAGATTCAACGAACATATACGATGTTATAATAATAAAAACACATCCTCAAAATTCGCAGAACATCTCTTGGTGAATAATCATACCCCACTTAACAACAAGGGTCCTAAACCATTGCATATAGAAAAAAAGGGCATTAGATTAAATTTACTTGAACAATTAGAAATCAATAAACGAACGAATGACCCAAATTTAACACTAATTAATAAAGTACGGAAAATAATTTACTCACCACTTCTCAGTATTTTCACAAAACCCAAGCAGTATAATGCACCCAAATAATTCATAGCAATAAAGTCATTAGTAAATAATTAAGAACCCATTACCATTTACTGAGGGGAAAACATAGATTGGTTTAACCAACAATAGATCATGTCATCGGTGTAACCAGTAATAAATCAATGTATGCACCTTCAAAATTTACATTTGAAATAGTATAAAAACGTCGTCTCAATTTGGACTAACCACAGTTTGAAAATGGCCTTGTAAGCCGAAACAGCTGTCACAATAATAAAAAACTAAAACACTTGCAGAACTTAATAATAATATTATCAAATTTAATCTAAATTAAATTTATAAAAAAATTAAATGGAGTTCTACGAATTAAACACAAAAACAATAAATAACATGACCACTGATACTAAATTACCGTTTTTAAGTTTGTTATAGTAAAGCGCACTTGAAGTGAAATGACACTAAACTGCGCTATATAAATGATTTGTAATTATTATTATTATTTTCTACCATTTTACAGCAATTAAAACCATTGGATGTTTTGAAAAGCCACCAATTTTTTACATACCGTATCGGAGTTCTAAATTTTGATGTTTTATTTTATTTGTTTATTTATTTTTTGGATGATATACAGGTAGGAATTAGGACCCAATCAAGTTTAAATTTCGTTGTTCACTACTCGAATATGTTGGAGTTGTTATTTAAAAAAGACGTATCTGATTAGTGAGTTTTCTAGTAATTTTTAACAAGAGTCGTAGTCCGCAATTCGTAAGTGAACTTCATTAATTCTAACGATTCCCATTAGGTAATATAATTAATATATCATAACTGGTGTATGTGAAAAAGGAAAGTGATTAAAATTATATCATTCATTGGTATTTATATTTACATATAGCTTACTTAATTACTATGATGAATGACTTTATTATCCCAAGTTAGTTATTTAATCAGCCGCGAGAGTATCGACAGATCGTGTCCAAGTTATTAGGCAGTGAAACCGCCTTTTGTTTTCACTTTGATTGTAAGCATATATTTTTAATGATTTATCTAGGGCACGTGAACCGGTCTGATCAGCTGGACAGATGTCTGCACAATAAATCGTGGGGACACAATGTATAATCTGTACGCCGCCCATTATGCGTCACGTACTTACTTCATAACTTGATACTTGCGGTGGTGTTGTTTTAACAGATTCAAATGCTTCGTCAAGAGGCTGATAAATAATGACTATTTAGATTGATTGTTAAATTTCTAGCTTTCTAATTTATCGGTTTTCAAATTTGCGGGGACTATACTGATGTTTAATTAACTCTATGATAAACATATTACTTCTCGTATTTCATTACCTAGTATTGCTTTTGTGGGTACAAACTATACTTGAGGTGTGGAATATTCAAAGATTATTTTTTTTCACCTCAAGTACAAACCGATGAAACGATGGAACGGTGATCTCTAGCGTCATGAAAATTGGGCAGATTGTTCAGGTTTGGGTACCGCCGCCCCGGGACCATTTATTGGATAACCAACACCTCTGCCATAGGTGCCCTAGCGGTTTGCTACATTTGGTGATTCAGCAGGGGCTCCCGGGTTCATCGGGTGTGGTGTGTTCGGGATGGGCCTGAATGGGGTGGGATCAGTAGAGGCTGGTTGGGGGAGACCCTTTGCCCTCTCCAACTGGTCTCTTTTGACCTATCGCCTTGCGCCGCAGCGAGAGGGATAGATCGGTCGTCCGTCAGTCCTGGACACACTGATCCCTAGCTCTACCCACCCCTCATCCATTTTTGCTTCCCAGAACTTCCTCTTCTTCCTTTACTTAAAAAGACCCTCCACACAGCATCCCTAATCCTGTGTGGGGTTAATGTAAGACAAAAAAAACTTTACAATAAGATTTCGAAAAAAACATTGTGCTCGGGCGAAACTGAAAAGGAACTAATATTTAAATGAAAGTAGGTAGGTTTGCCTACCTTTAAAAATCCTTCATCAATCAACACTTTTGAAGGAAGACATTACATAATTTAATAAACGCATTTAAAACAGTAACGTAAATTTCACTGGTTGTTGCAACCAATTAAACTATATAAATATGTCAAAATGTGCAAACAACTGAATTTTTTCCCAAATAAAATAAAAACGGTCATAAGACAACAGTCTAAGATACGTAAAAAGTTTTCCCACGACCTATTTTCTTATGTGGCTAATAAGCAGTGGCGCTTCGTGATCTTTTCAACTGGAGGTTCAGAAATTCAAGAGAAGATATATTTAATCAAAATGTACTAACTGTTTTTGTCGCTGTATAATAGAGAAAGCTCAACACAAGATTGCATAACTAGCGACCTGATAATACGGCATTTGCTAAAAATTTTGAAAAAGTAACTAAGGTATTGTAGTGTGTTGTTATCTGAAAAAAGTTTTGAATTTTAAATTCGGAAACGTAAATATAGATACATTAAAATCTATTCATTTTACTAGTAGATTTACAGATGACATTAGGCAAACGGCTGGAGAAATGCAGGAACAAGAAAATAAAAATGTAAAAAAAAAAATTTACTACAACTACTATCGAAAATACCAAAACATAATATAATATTTTTTGGATTGCAAGCTGTCTTTTCGCAAACATATTAATAATTCGGTTGATAAATTTCTTAAGCTACTTGGCTTCATCAATAGAATTACCTATGACTTCAATAATATAACCCTAAAACTCTTTACTGTTCGTTGGTTCGCCCTAATCTAGAATATGCCTGCGTTATTTGGTCTCCGTTCTTTGATGTTCAAGTTAATCATATTGAACTCGTACAGCATCGCTTCTTAAGGGGAATTTCTTGGAGGTTAAGGCTGGAAAGAGTCGATTACTCATACGATGAACTTGAAGTAAAATTAAATCTTTCTTTAGAAAAACGTAGGAAGGACTTTGATTGCATCTGAAAATTCAAAATTGTTAACAGTATGATTGACTCACCTACTTTGTTGCAACTCATCCCTTTCAATATCCCTTCCCGTAGACGAAGAAATAATGATTTGCTTTTCCTCAATCAACACTCCACAAATTGTGGATACCATTCACCAATGTCCACAATGGCAACACTTGTCACCTCAGTCAGGATCTTGTATTGTTTTGTGTAAGCCGTAATGATTATTGTCAGTCATTACGCAAGTAATATTTTATAATGATGTGGCAAAAGTCGTGAACTCCATCAAAACCTTGTTCTTGTCTTGACTTGACATTATCTTTATTGTTTATGCGCCCTTTTTTATCATAGCAGTAATTTTATATTTTTCCTGTATTGTAACATTTCTCCTTGTATTAAGTTCCGTGTAATATGTGTTGAAATTGGACATGGTCCGTTAGTAAATAAATAATAAGTAACATTTAACTTGCATACTTATTTTACCCAATGACCGGCCGGCTGCGCCATCCGTCAATTTCCGGAGATCACGTGGCATCAAACATCATGCTTCGCGGCGCACCAGGAACGAGTTAATTTGGCATAAATTTGCGATAAAATCGTCAGCTGATACGTGATGTTTTGATTTTTTGACATTTTGACACAAAATGAGATCTTCGACCTCTTTTTCGGTCGCGTAAATTATTAAGGTTGAATTTTAATGGCGTACTGTTTATAATGTGCTGATATTATTATAAGGCAAGGTTATCTTAAATAAATAATAACCCACTTTAGAAAAAACCGCCACTGTTAAATAGGTAATACAGCCAGGAAGGCCGGTCCATTTAGTCCAATAACGACCGAATCATTAAAACTAACCTAAGGTATGTCTGAAATAATGCAAGCTACACGAACCTTGTCTTCGAATTACATATTGTACCCGGGTACACCGAATCTGAACAATTCAAGCACTAATGATCGAATTTCACAATATTGCCTGTGGACATAATGACAAAAACACGTTTTAACAAGCTTGCCATTATTGATTGCTGTGCATGTAGGTATACATACCTATTGGATTTACTGATGTCATTTCATACCAATTATAATAAAACTTTCACATTTCAATGCAATGTCTTAATTCCGTTCAAATTTATTGTCTCTCTGGTAATTAGTGCAAGTAAGAAAAAATGTGTCTGCTTAATTATTTTAAATTATTGAATTGTATCGCTCATAAGTTCTGAGGAATTAATTACAAAATTCTTTACATTTCTTGTGTTGTGTTTCAATTATGTTATGTTGTTAGCTCTTTATTGCCTCATGGCAGTGACATTTTAATAGGTGTGATATAACGCGAAAAGAAACACTAATCAATAATTGAGAATTAATTGGGATGTAGATCTTTGTTAGGTTTATATTGGCAACATAAGTTCTTGTGTAAGCTCTGACTCATTGGTGATAATAAATAAACCTTTTTTCTAACACTAATAAGGATTACCTAATGTTAGACAATTAATGAACAACTCTCAAAGTGCATCTTGTTAGATGAACACCGTACTCACAAATTGCATTATGTGTTTTGTTTCGCATGCTAGAAAAGAAAAACGGAATCCAATATTTCTAAAACTTGAGCTGATATAACAATTTTTCAAAGCTTTTCGTGTGATTAAAAGAATAGCTACATGATCAGAGAAGTTTAAATTGACATTAATTTGTTGATTTGATTTATTATTTACTGACTGGTTAGTAGGCAATTGGTCCAGCCCTCCATGCAAGCTTTTTTTACTGCTTCTGTTCGGAGTTAATGTAAAAAAAGGTGTCGGGTTTATTCCTCAGCTAGCTCCTAAGTATAAGTTAAGCTAAGTCCTTCATCATTAAACCTGGGGCATTTTACGCTCATAATTGTGGTAGTAGAGTGAATTCAAATATTGTGTTAATATGTTAAATCATTGAAGACTTAAAGTAGGTATTGTTCTTTGGACATTAAAACTTAAGATATAAAATAGTTAGAGCCCTGTCCGCAATGGATCCTTTTGAATTTCTAATAATTATGAGTATACATGAAAACGCCACAACTTAACATCATTCAATATGTTTTTTGCACTCAACTGTGCAATTGTGGATTTGAGTTTATGCATTTTATCACATTCTGCGTTTTATAAGGAGCTCGAAGACTTTCGATTCCTGGCAGCCACGATCCGTTCAATTTGCATGCGGTACCTACCCCGCCTTCGATTAAATCAAGTAGAGATTGTCCCGCGTGATTCTGTCCGTTGCAATGCATTTTGTAACAGATGTTGCGTCGCCATTTGCATATTAGCATTATTATTTGTATCCCAATGTACTGGTCGCGGGAACTGAGTATCAGAGTGGCTGCCTGCTACCAAATGGGGGAGGGCTCCCTTGATCTGAACACTATGACTTGTTATATCTCAACTATGGTGATTAATCACTAATAAATCTATCTTTTATGTGTGGGTATTAGTGTCCCGACATATCCGCGTATTAAGGCCTAGACGAGATGCAGACGATTCGATTTCGTTCGTTCTAGCCGAAGAAAACATTTCGATGTCATCCAACGGGCTTCCCTCGAGCCACGTCCATTTTCCGTCACCTATACTTTCCCTTCAAATTGGACAAATCGTCCGGAGGCCGCATAATGTTTGATGCATCAGCTTGCAGAGAGCGAACCGTAAAGGTAATTCACGTTCGGATATTAAATTATAATGTCATCCTGTTATGGTTTTCTAACGCCAATCTTCAGTAAATACAACACCAGTAAAATATTAGGTTAGTGGCTGAGGGCAACAAAACGACGGGCTACGTAATCCGCTATCTAAGTCTTCCATCATTGCATAAACAAAATTTTCCGCTTACAATAATGTTATACCTATTGTGAGAAAAAAATATTTTAAAGTTATTCGTTATCGGTAAATATTTGTATACCCGAGAATATTAGTTGTTTTTTTTCAATAAGATTTAATTTATGACATTTTACGATTTTGTGTTTTTTGATGACTATGTTCATTAAATGCGGCCAGACATCACATGGTCAATATTTGAGGTATAACCGAGTTACCAAACCCAACTATAGGAATAAGGTCTAAATGCGATCATGTGTCCATTTTGAGGGCATTGTGTCGAGCTCATAGACCGCATGTCCATGAAAAAATGACACTTTTTATTTAAGTGGAAAAATCATATTTTGAAAAAATATTTTAACTGTATGTCGTTGGCAGTTTTTGAGGCCACAGTGTCCAGTTTATATGCTACATAAGTAAGTTGAAGTGGGCAAAAATCGAGCTCAATAAAAACAAGTATTAAAAAATCTGTATGTTAGGTAAGCACGTTAGAAGATAAGAAACGAATTAGGGACTTGCGCTGAGAAAAAGTATCCAGTTTATGGGCGCTCTCCCCTATCCGGTACCTACCCAGCTACCCACCGACAAGGAACCGGTGTTATCCGTAACAATAGAGGGCGAACTTATCCACTCAGCGGCGATACATAATATACGTGTATTCGTTTTTTAAACCATGTTTTTGATTGTGAAATTCCATAAATGCCGCTTAACCCTCTTCTTGGCAATGTATCCTATAGTATACATAGTTTTCATATTTTTTTTCCACTTAAACTGGTACATGGGTAAAACAGATTTTAATGAAATCTGCTTTAACATGTTCTCAACTTGATAATTAGTGCCACTAGAGCCATATTCTGTTTAATTAAGAAGAACAGTGACAGTTCAAACTCATACCGCTGCAAGATGGCTGCCAACAGAAGACGCACAACTAATTTGTCTGTAAGTTATCTTTATTTGTTACTTGCATTATTAGATATTTAGTTATTTTAGGAATGAATTCATGTTTATAAGGGTTCAGTGAATAATAAAAAATATATACTGAGTAACATATGTGACAAATCTTGTTTATATTGCATTCCAAAATGGTGTGTATCCTATGATATACACCGCCAAGTCTGCAGTGAATTACATTTGATTGAATGTGTATCCCCTGAGATACAATGCCAAGTTATTAAGAGTTTATATTATCTTATGTACAATGTCAAGTATTTATTGTTTATTGTATTATGTAGTAAACCCCTTTGAAATCTATATATTATGATTTTTTCATTTTTCCATAGCCTCGCGAAATTGAAGAAATGCTGACTATAATACCAATATCGGGAGCAGATTCTGATATTGAAAGTGACAAAGATGATGAACTACAAGATGATTCATCTGCGATGCGCTCATCAAACTTTGGAATTGTTCGTGATGCATTGGAGGAAGATAATGAACCAATGGCTCATGTTGCTGATCTTTCCGCAAACACCTCAAGCGCTGAACTACGGACACGTCGACATGTTAATCATAAGAAAAAAATGAACTTTGATTGGAAAGAGAAAGATTTTATGTCAAAAGTAGACATATGTGACAATCATTTTACAACTCCAGAGAAGATAAAATCGCCCTTAGAGTACTTCAAAATGTTTTTTTCAGAAGAAGCATTCAATATGATAGTTTGTAACACCAATTTGTATTCCACACAATCATCAAGCAAATGCATTGATACTTCCTACAGTGAGATATGTGACTTTCTGGCCATTGAAATTTTGATGGGACTAATAAAACTACCAGCATACACTGATTATTGTTCTGAAAAAATGCGAATTGAGCAAGTGGCAAGTATCATGCCACTCAAAAGATACCAGTCCACCAGAAGATATCTTCATTTTGTTAACAATGAGGATGTTGATGGGGATGTATATTTTAAAATAAGGCCTCTTTTTGAACTGGTAAAGCAGAATTGTTTAAAAATTGAAAAAGAGATAAAAAAATTCTGTCGACGAAATGATGATACCATACAAAGGAACAAGAGCAGGTTCCCGGCGACAATGTTTGTCCGATCGGGGGTTTCGGGCATAGTATATGACTTCTTGATATACGGTGGAGAGGCAACATTTCGTGGTTGTGAATTTTCAAACTACGAAGAAAATCTTGGAATGGGGGCAAAAGTCGTTCTGACTCTCAGTAAGTCTATTCTAAATGCGGCATGCTCTGTTATATATTTTGACAATTTTTTTTACCTCTTTTGAACTTCTGCATCATCTTCGTCATGAGTACGGAATTTTAGGTCTGGGCAAAATCTGCGGCGAAATCGATTACGAGGATGTAAACTTAAACCTGATAAACAACTCAAGAGACTTGGAAGAGGAGCTTTTCATCAAATGACGGATGAGAAGAAAAAATTGGCTGCAGTCACTTGGTTTGACAATCGTGCTGTCATTATTGGAAGTTCATTTGTAGACTCACACCCATTATCTACAATACAAAGATATAGCAAACAGGACAAAAAAAAATTGACGTCACCTGCCCCGAAATAATAAAGCAGTACAATGCCCAGATGGGTGGTGTCGACTTAGCCGATATGCTGATAGCTTTGTACCGATGCACTTTTCGAACACATTGTTGGTATATGGCGATATTTTCTCAATTACTCGATATATCTATCAACAACTCATGGCTACTTTACCGGCGTGAAGTGGCCCTACAAAAAGAAGGAAGCAAAAAAACAATATATATGAAGGATTTTCGTCTAAAAATTGCAAATGGTCTGCTTTACAAAAACAAAATACGTGGCCGTACTATCGGAAACATCACAACGCCACCAAACAAAATAAAGAATCCAGTAAAAGCCAGGCCGGATGATGAAGTCCGGTTTGATAACTTAGGACATTTTACGGAACATAAAGAAAAAGGAAGATGCCGACTATGCAATTCTGGACAAACGTCTGTATTTTGCATAAAATGTGGCCTAAGGCTTTGTTTTACTGATAAGAGAAATTGCTTCCTATCATATCACACAAAATAATAGTTTTAATTAGCTTTTAAGACATAATTTTTCATTTTCCATAGAAATTTTTTTAAAATTTTGATTTGTAACAACCTGGCAATGTATCCTATAGGATACAACTCCAAATAAACCATATAAAAAACAATAAAAATATTTTTCATTTGTTTTTGTGAATCTGAAGCCTAACAGACTTCAAATATGTAAAAAAATATTTTTTGTGATGCTTAATTCTATCGGTGCCAAGAAGAGGGTTAAACGTGTTAACATTATTTTTGCTACAAACTTTATTATTCTGAATTTCTCAATGCACAAATTATGATTTATCAGTGTAATATTATTTCAATACATTTTTTTATTTGAACACACCACACAACTGATCGAAGCCAGTGGAAGTATTACATCCACAATTTGGGTATTTTGTGAGGCTGAAGGGAATAAGGAAGGGAAGGAGATTTGGCAGATGAAGTATCTGGCTATTCAGATCTGGTCACTAGACACAGATATTGACATTTCAAGCAAAGTTTTGATTCTAATTGGCGATCTTTCACCAGGGCGATACTGAGAGTACCTTCAACTGCTATCAACAATTGATAAATCTGAAACAAATTATCTGACGTTTTACTTACAATTATTTTTTAATTTAGAAAGTTATTTCAAAGCTCCGCAGTGGAAATTTCGTTGCGAACTGAAAATTTATGAAAACCTTTTTTAGTGTTTTGTTAGTAACCTTTTATATTATATAAAATTAAATCATTAATTATAAATTTTACGACGATACATAGTTCTAATGGGCGTTTTAATCATCAATATTTAATTGTTGTAAATTAATAATGCTGGTTTAATCTATGATTGTTATCAATTTAACGGTTCTAACCTCTTTATGTTGAAATACATATTTTAGCGAAAGATTTATGTCGCTGATAAACTTTTTTATTGTTTTCCAAATACTTCACTCGACACTGTTGTGAGATTGGCTTTCGTTGTAATAGGACAAATTCGGATACTAAATAGAAAAAAAATCGCGTAACAAATTTCTTTCAACGGCTTGTTTGGGGGCTAGGAGTAGAAACGTCTTAATTAAATTGGCTACGTCAGTTTTCTTTCACATCGGTACACATACCATTTTTAAGGTTCTTCTCTTTTTTAGGGATCTTTTCAGTTTAAACAAACAAACATCTTCTCTTACATTTTTACAGATAAATTCATATTTCAAAACTTAATAGTTTGTTGTGGAAATCATGTTTCGGTGTGAAAATATTTGCTTTGTGATAATGAAAATAATGACAGACGGAGCAGTTAAAATTTCATTACGCCAGAGCTCCCCATTCTAGAATTTACACGAAAAAACATTTCTCGTTTTATAGTAGAAGCATTGCATATTTTTTTTGTATTTGATTGTTAAGTTATTTAATGAATTAAATATATACCTAGGTACTTGTATGAATAAATCTGATGTTGATGTTGCACAACGTCCTTGTTATAATAATTATATAAAACAATTTGGTTCTGGTTTTGCAACTATTCTCATTGGTAAGTAATCAATCTTCTGAAGTTTGTACCCATTCAACGCAACGAGTCTAATACTAATGGCACGTAGTTGTGTGTCTATTTTTTATTGATTGAATTTGATCAGATGCATATCGATTCAATTGATATCAAAATATTACCTGTTGGAGAGACTGTAACACAATGCTATGTACCAACATCAACACAAGATTGGCGTTTCCTGTATCTATCTACAATTGCCGCAATATATTTTAGTCTAGTTAACAGACTTAGAAACGCATCACTTTTCGCTTTAATAAACTGCATCAGATGGTCTGTTTTTTTCGTCTGAATTAAGTTGTAAATTCTCACATAAAACAGATAAATTGAAATCAGTGCAAGCAATTTAATGTGCAGAGAATTGCCTGCCGTCAGGTGCGGTAGTCGCTTCCATAATAAGTAATATGAATTTTATAATGTTATAATTACTGTACATATTGTTAGAATTACTGTATACTGTACCTGGACGGATGACAAATCTCGTGCTGGCGCTATTGGTGGACGCGGTGGACTCTTTCGCTGCAGCAGCTGGTCCAATTTCTTCACCACTTCGGATTCTTGCTGCAGAGTCTCCGTGTTCTATCTTCATGTCACCTGTTCCACTTCTTCATTTTACTTAACTTAACTTCACTTTATTTTTGTAATATTTATATTATTTGTAATACCTGCATCAACTGTAAAGCGCCCCTGGGGTGATATCTCACAAAAGCGGCGCTATACAAATTGTCCAATAAATAAAATGCCGTCATAAGTAAAAACACATCATCGTCCTTGAGGTACTCAAGGAAGATACATTGGTTTCATCCATGGCATATATGTAGATAACAAATAAAAATACAAATTTATGTAAAAGCTCACTCAAATGACAAATAGTAATAAACAATGGGAATTGGGAACATTTATTTCAATATTGTCAAAACATAATGCAATATCAAGATGGCGGTAAATTATTTTGGGTAAACATGTTAGATCAGTCGTTGCAAGAACTAATATGGTTCTGTAGACCACATTTTAAAGATAACTGTCTTAGCATTTTTTTAATCGATGCTACAATGTTTTCATATGTATAGTAATGTGTATTCCACATAGTTCTAGATTGGCTAAAATTGATTGGGGGTCTTTGAAAGGTGAATATATATTATGTGAATAAATCAATTTTAACTGTCATTAATGGGTGCATCAAAAATGAATTTAAAATCAAGAGTGATTCCTGGTTATCTTATGGAAGATACTTTTTTAAGAATAGAATTATAAATAACATAGAAAAAATCCTTTATATTTCTATTTCGAGTGATAAAATTCAAGTGTTACATTTTTCAACATTTTAGTGCATATCATTGACAGTACACCAGTTCTTGAGTGTGATGAGTTCATTTGACTTTCAGTTGCTGCTTTTTGGACACTTTTGATGGCTTTTCGGCCAATGCGTTCTGTACGGCTTTCAAGACAATTTGTGTCCCGGAGAGCATCTTTTGTCCTGATGCATACTACGTGTCCTGATGATTTCAGCCTTAATCTACTCGGCGTCGGAATCCGATTTATCAGAGTGGCTTTTTATACATAATATTAGGGTTTTTTTGACAGTTTTTTTTTGCCCATGATTATCTAAATAGTATAAAATAAAGTCGCTATCCGCGTCTGTTTGTGCGCCTAGTTCTTCTAAACTTCGGAGCGGATTGTGATATGGTTTTCACTATTATTTAGGTTTATATATTTAAAACATGCATATTATATTTATAGAAAGAAGAGAAAAGTCGGACGATTCCGGCTACACTTCAGCTAGTATACAGGGTGTATCGGCACGTACCCGACAAACTATAACCAGCTATTCCTTAGCACATTTGGAGTAAAAAATGTTATGGGCACTTTGCTGTCCGGTAAAAATTTTTTTCAATTAAAAACAAAAAATGATAAAAAAATCCACACTCCGTCACTGTCATTGGCATTGTTTCTCGTGTTCAACAGCTGTTATTAGCAAGTGTGTCAAAAAGCGTGTTCGCTCTTTCATACACACTAAATAATAATAGCTAAAAATGAGACGAATGGTGCCATGCACAGACATAGGAATTAATAGACGAGAAGATAATGGCGAGGGGTAAAATCAACTGTTGAAGAACGAAGGGCGTAAGGCTGACTGTGATTCGTCAATAAATCAATCTGACAGTAAATAGGCATCTCGCATTATAATATCACCATTTACTTCTTAAAAGTAAAATCTGCTTTAGAATGAATAGACATTTTTACATGGGAGCGCAAATTACTCGCCACGTTATGAACAAATTTGCGAAGTCCAAATTCGGCAAAAAAATTCGGTTGTATTTTCAGAGTCGAATATTTCGTTTAAGTATTTAGTTAAGACACTTTTATAAATGTTCATAATTTACTTCCCAGCAACCAACCAGCTTTGTGTTTCGCGTCCAGACGTTTCTCGATGTGATAGTATAATATGTTTCTAAAACTGATCTATATTATACGATGTGAATATGCTTAAAATAAAGTAAAATAATGCTTATATATGGAATGTAATACGACAATTGGGTTTATTCTCTTTTTCACATCTATTTTTACAAGTTTTCATAGTACAAGTCAACATTTTGCCGTGTTATTTCGTAAAATGAACCGATGATGCCTCGACCATAGTTCGCACAAGAATGATGACGTCACGTTTTCAAATTTCACTTGAGGCCATACGCCAGCACAGCCGGTTCCAATGGAGCCGGTATGGGGAGTGGGGATAATACGCTTTTAATCACTTAGGGCAGGTCTACTAATATTCATATGTCTATGGTGCCATGCCATTTCGTTGTGATCGTAAAAGCGCGCTAATGTAGGTACGTACGTATATTATTCAACGAAACTCGAATAAAATATTGCCAGGTGGGTTTTCGAAATTTGACAAAGGATAAAACAGTGGTGACATGTGGTGAAAATATGAATGGTAAATTTTTTTATTAAAAAAATGTTACCGGACAGCAAAGTGCCCATAACATTTTTTACTCCAAATGTGCTAAGGAATAGCTGGATAAAGTTTGTCGGGTACGTGCCGATACACCCTGTATAATATTTAATCACAATAATGCGTATATAACGTTTCTTTAAAAAAAAATCATTTTTGGTTTGTAAACACGGGATTTCAATGATGGATATTTACCTACTGTCAAAAAAATGGTTTATGCATGAAGAATTCCTGTTAAATTGATTAATTAATTAATTAATTAAAAAGCTCAAAAAACGGTAGAAAATACCTCCACTCCTGCTGTCTTCCTTCAGTTCCTTTGACTACGTTTACCGTGTTTTACTCCACACCGTCCAGCCATCTGAAATTAGGCGTCCCAAAATAGCTTCGCCTTATTATCCATTCATAAAATGGTACATTACAATAAAATCCTCCGCCTCTCATCTCACGAGGGAATTCCTGTGTCGAGATCAGCAGCAATTATATTAAATCACAAAAGTAAAGTACATAATGCATACATACATAGATATGGATTATATCGGTTTCTACGGTGATTTATGACAAAAACCACGATATGGGTAATCCAAAATCACCACTCTCAGCTATTATGGAATTTTTGACCATTTTCTTGAATAGATTTAACGAACCTATAGTTTTTAGATTTTCACTAAGTATATATTATAAAGCAACGGAGCATTTTATAAGAAAACTAATTTGCCCAAAGGATGTTCTGGTATTCACCGGCTGATACATTAAAGAAGAACTCGATCTAGTGTTGCACACTAATTATAAAATTCGAGCATATTCTATCCTTGCTAAATGTCCCGCACAGCAGTATCCCAGTTTAAAACATCTTGTCAGTGGCGAATCTTAGATCAACTGGTACATCTTGAGAACCCAGCTCAGTGATTTATGGGGGTTGAATCTCCATTTGAAATATCTTTGAACATAACATTTGCATTTGTTTAGCCAGGATAATTCTATTGGCTTCTGTTACAAGTAAACCAGTACGTAACAATAAGCTCATTCGATTTCTAAATAAGTAGAAGGGGCCCATCTAGCATTTCTTACTTGGAGGATCGAATCCATTCCTACATCAATGGCTACAAATAAGGATATTAACGTTTAATTACCCAGTCAACGATCCAGACATTGTTAATGTGTGATTGATGCCGCGGTTAACGTATTCGCATTGTATTCCGTTTAAATAAAATATTGGCACATAAATCATTTTAACACTTTGCCGACTTCGATCCGCGGAAGAGCGTGGGCGTTCGGGGTGTAGGTACAACGTACAATGGCCTGTAGATCACCAGCGCAGTCAAATAGACGTTGAATCAATGGGATCGCATTATGTCGGGAGGAGAATGGGGAGGTGGATTATAAGACTGCCAAGAACAATGACAGTGAAGTTGTCAACGATGTCTTTCAATAATGCATTTTCATGAACCTTGGGTCTGGAACCAGAGGTCGCGGGTTCTAAACCCAGGGTGGTTCAGTATTAAAAAAAAATAGAATTGTTCGCTCGTTTTTTTTACGCCCTATTTATTTATAATCTACCGATGTTCCTCACTTTTTCATAATCTTGTTGACCTCGATCTCCAGATGGAAATTTCTTGTCACCATTGCTCACCGCTCGATAGTTTTTACAACTTGAAACACCTTTTGTTAAGATATTATCTACGTTTGCATAAAACAACAGTTATTTATCCCCTTATTGGAGTGTTTTTTAATGACAGTGAATAAGACTGCCTTCAAATATGACGACGCAAGTAAGAAATTACGAACAGTATTTTAATTCCTCCTACTTTTTTTTTTTTATAGTGAATACCTCACAAGAGTCCCAACTGCTCCCGTCTGGAGCCAGTGAGACTATGGCATCCCCAATTGGGGAATGTTGTGAGGCTGAAGGTAAGTGGGGAAGAGAAAGAGGAAGGTGGGGAAGTACCTGGCTATTCAGATCTAGTCACTAAACACGGCTAAAGCCATTTGGAGCAACGTTTCAATTCTGAATGGTGGTCTTACACCAGGGCGATACTGGTAGTATCTTCCACTCTGGAACGTGCCGCAAATATACTAATTAATTTATTGTGAAATAACACAAATTAATCAAATAAAATTTATTTGCGCACGCCGGGTTCGAACCCGCGACCTTCGGAATGGCAGTCCAATGCGTTACCACTGGACTATGCCGGCCGTCAAACCATACTACTACCATAATTAAAAGCTGAAACTGTTGCTTGTGCGATGATGGAGTACTTAGTAAAGAATTGAACCCGCGATGCCTGGGCAGGTATCAGATGCTTTGGACCATTCAGACACTAACCGGTTTGGCCATTATCTGGCTTGCGTTTCCCATACAATCTTCCCGGTTTAGTCTCCTTAATAATTGTGGCAATGGACTTGGACTCAGTTCAGTCGCATAAAAAAACTAGCCCATATGCGACTAAACAACTTGCAGTAGAATTTTGGTCGCCGCGATTAATCGCGCTTCTAGTGGAGTCCAGTGTTTAGACTAGGCGTCCTCTGCGATTTCATTGTTCAGTGACAAAAATAAAACTCATTGTTTCAAATACAGGTGCACCCACATGCGACCAAACAACTTGCCCTAGAGTTTTGGTCGCCGCGATTAATCGCGCATCTAGAAATCGCTGTGGCGGGGTTTAGACCGGGACTCCACTGCGATTTCATTGTTCAGTGACAAAAATAAAACTCATTGTTTCAAATACAGGTGCACCTACATGCGACTAAACAACTTGCCGTAGAGTTTTGGTCGCCGCGATTAATCGCGCCACTAGAAATCGCGGAGTCCAGGAGTCCAGGGCTTACGACTTAATACGTGTTGTGATTGATATTAGGTGTTATTCCGTACTTGCACCTTCGTTGAGTCTATTTGTTAAAATAATCTATCACGGGAATTTGCTTGCGAAATGTATTGCAAAAGCCGAAAGGGGCGTTTATTGAATTAGGCCCGAGGATAAACAAACACTTGATTTTTTATTTCGTAACTGCCATTATTCGATTCATATTATCGATTTGGGATCCGAGCGTGCCGGCGGATTAACGATATTACGGGCGGCGTGTAAAAAAAAATACTAAGAAAAAATAAACAATGGGAACATATAATGGACGCCGATATTGAAAGCGAAAGGTTGCGTCACTGCCGATCCCTGGGCATTTATTAAATACTGTGCCAGTTAACATTCGTTGCAGGTATACCTATTTATTGGACACGATTTCTCAGTGCCGTACTTCCATTTGGTTTTAATTCAATGGCGACTATTTATCGGGACCCGTTTATGCGTTTTTACGTCAGGCTATATGTGGGCTTCGTACATTGGCTAGGAGTCACATTGGTACAAGGTATTGTTTTATTTATTTGCGCACATTGTTAGTAAGTACATAAAAGATATTAGAAACTAAACAATTTTGTTTAAACCACTATTTTTAGTAAAAATTATTAACATATTGAAAAACTTTAGGTTTCTTCAACATGATATAAGGTATACTGAAAATTAAGACACCAGAATAAAAAAAATAGCATAGACAAATAAGTACCTATAGACAAAAATATGTAACAATAAGCGGTGGGAGAAAGAAATTTATTAGTTATTATTGTAGAAATTAATTATTTTAGTATATTAAAGTATACGTGGATAAACAGGTCTTTAAGTAACAGTGTTTTAAAGACCAGTTATCCACGAATACTTTACGCTATTTTTTTTTATTGGTATACTTTGAAAACATAAATATTGATATTATTATTAAAAAAAATTGGAAATAAGAACTATTAATGAATTCGTGATGTGATATCATAATATCTAGTTGTCATGGAAATGAAAAACACAATTGACATTTAGGCTGGCCGCATACATACGTTTTCCGTATTCGATTTCCGAATTCGTTTTCCGTATTCGGAATTTAAGCTACTTCAAAAACATCAATTTTAAACATATCCCGAAATTCTCTAGCCACCCCCCCCATGAAATTTATTATTTTTCTGGGTCAAATTTTATAGTTTCTTGAAATTCTCTAGCCACCCCCCCCCCCATGAATTTTTATTTTATTTTCTGGGGACAAATTTTATTTTTTTGAAATTCTCTAGCCACCCCCCCCCCATGAATTTTTTTATTTTCTGGGGACAAATTTTATTTTTTTGAAATTCTCTAAACACCCCCCCCCCCCCCCCCTCCCACGAAATTTTTATTTTCACGTAAAAACATCAATTTTAAACATGTCCCACCTAACAGCAAATTCGGCTACTTTACGCAACCTTATGTATGAGAAACGGCGATATTAGGTCAAGATCCGTTGGCAACACTGAATTACTGAACGGAAATTTCCGAACGTTTGCGTCGGCACAAGCGAAATGTATGCAAGAGCTGCGTTCCACATGACGTCATTAGGTTTTTGCCATTTGGTTTCTCCGAACGCGCCGGCTCGCATTCGGGACGTGCGTAAGGAATTTGTTCCGTTCGGAACTAAAACGAACGTGTGCGGCAGTTAATGTATTTTCTACTGATTCCGTGCATTCGGATGTCCGAATACGGAAAACGAATTCGGAAATCGAATACGGAAAACGTATGTATGCGGCCAGCCTTAGACTTCACATTTTAAATATTTATTGTATTAAATATTTAAAAGTTATTTAAAAAATTAAATTTAAAGTTTTATTGTATTTTATTCAAATGAAAGTGAAATACTTTGTATACACGACTATTTAATTAATCAAAAAGATCGGATAGACAATCGTTTCAAAACCAATAGGTTCTTCGTCATAATATATTGTACGTTTATTCTGATGAAGAAACCATTGGTTTTGATACATGTCGTGCCTTTTTGATTGAATAATGGTGTATACAAAGTATTTTACTTTCATAAAATGACGCCACACTGTGATTTTTATAGTTAATAAAAATATATATTTGATATTACAAAAACGTTTATAAATTAAAACAACATTTCGAATTTCGTAATGTCTTCTTATTTTATTAAGCACTGTAAACTTATTTCTTATGGACATTATTTTATTGCAATTGAAATAAAATTGCTCTAAAAATGTCGGAGTCGGAGAAATGTTGATTTTTGCCGTTTTTTTCCTTTAACTGAAAGTTTAAAGTTACGAAATAATTTGACAGTTCGCAGATTGTTAGAAGTTTCTGATTGCTACTATCATCTTATCTGTGCACATTTTTATATTTTTTCGATCAATAACTTTAAGATCTAAAATTTAAGATCTCAAACAGTTTTGACTTTAATGGTCGTGCGATATACCGGGACCCATACCATCGCACCAGAGTTATTCCGTGAAATGTCAAATCGTTCCTCTGAGTAAATATGGCGTGATCCATACCTGATACATTAAATCATAAATTCTGCCATTATTAATAGTTTTGTATTGTTTCAGGTATGTCTGCTGCTATTGGTTTTAACGAGCGACTACTCGTGCGGAGAATCCACTTATAATTATTGGTAAGCACTTAAAGCAACCAGTGATTACGCCTAGACCGAAACAAGGATATGTAGGTAATATTAATATAGGAACTTCTTATAACAGGATATACTTGGAAAATTATTCAACAGGATTATTCATTATATAACAGGATATACCCGAAACTAGTAGTACAAGCGAGAAACTGGTGGATCTATTTCAAATTTGGAGTCGATTTTGTGGAGTATTTTTTTTACTATACTTTAGTTTTAGAGTAAATCGAGTCCGAAGTTCGAATTTTTATATATATATATTTACTATAATATCTTTTAAAATGAATCGAAGTGTAGAGTCAGCTCGGGAAGTTTTTTTAACCTCTTAGTTGCCAAAGAAAGACATATCAATTATAAGTTTTTTTGGGTATTCTATGTGAAGTGGATTCACCAATTTCCCATTGCATCATTAGTTTTCGGATACCGTGTGTTTTAAATTCTTTTTCTGCACGGAGAAAAATGTGTATTGCTAATTTATTAAGAATCTAATCAAAGTGCTCGTAATCCGGTTAAAAACGGTTTATTTATTTGGTTTTACGCCCAGTCGGGCTTTTACATGGATTTTGAAAACCGAATATGTCTAGTGAGCTATAGAAAAAATTGAACATGATATAACAGTTAACGGATAAACTGAATATAAAACAATACTAGTAAAACATGTAATGAGAGTAACATAAATCCTCATCCTAAATTCCTATTCCTCCCCTCCTCACCTAAAATATATATATATATATATATATATATATTTTTTTTTTTTAATTCTTTTTTTATGCAATAAAACTCCATCTCCAATCAATATTAATATAGGAGACTTTTTTGGCTTGACTGTTTTTAACATGTATATATTTATATTTGTATTTTATGTATAAGCTGTTTGTCTCTTACCTTTACCAATAAATAAATAAATAAATAAATAAATAAATAAAATAATATAGAAACTAGAACAATACAACATATAAGACAAATCACTACCAACGCAACTCTAATTTGTAGGATGCAACAAAGTAATGGTATAGATTACGCTTAGTTCTGTAAATGGAGTAAATAAATATATCAATAGTACCCCTAAACTTGTTGCCCAGATCATACATCCTATTGGTTAGTGAGTCTGTCTGATAGTTGGTTGTGTATGTATTATAGAAGAATGTTGTATTTTGTCTTGTATTCCCAATCGGCACATGGAATTTAATAGTGGCAACGATGGCAGGACTGTCAACTAAGTTGTTAATCACTCTGTGCACACAACCAGGTCTGACATAATTCTCCTGTCAGACAGTGTTATTAGATGCAATTGATTCATCAAACCGACATAATTAATGAATTCAACTGGAATTCTGGGATTAAAATTTACGTACCTATGAACTTTGTGGTGAACTCTTTCTATATTCTTAGAGTGAACTTTATACAAAGGGGAACAAATATATTTATTATGGTTCCATGATAACTCAACACAGTGACAATTCAACACACTTTTAAAAAGTGATATAAAGTCATTAGAAACGATGAAAAAATTTTTTTTGTAAGTAACCTAACCTACTTAAGCAGTTAATAAAGTTTTTGTTTCATAACTTTCCATGACTTTACATAATTTTTTAAAGATGTGATGAATTATCATTGTGATGATTTATCCGGTCACCATTAATTATATTCCACTTGACTTCTGACTAATGAAATATAGAGGATTATCATTCAATACACGGACTTAAAATCAGTTACAGTTCTGCAAAGGAAGCCAAAATCTAAAGCCTTATTAGTTATATAGTTGATGTGTGCAATGAATGTCAAATTTAGAATATTACACCCAAGTCTCGATTGCAGGCTTTAACGAATGAAGTTTCCTGATATACTTTTAGTAATTACGAATATATTATCACAATGTAGGAACACGTGTTCATGAAAATTCTTATATTTTGGCATTTTGTCATAATATATTAACAAGGCAAATGCACGTGCATGAACACGTGTTCCGATTTATTAGGGATTCACTAAAGGTTATCAGGAAACGGCTTGCAATCCCGTTTATAACCGGGATCGCAATACTCATTTTTCTCCGTCTGGTTTCGCTCTATTGGTAAATTTCCGTTTTATATCCGGAAGTTAAATAAACATTAAATGTGCTACGCATTACAGTCCACATTGCTAGTGAAGTACGCGGTTTGATTTGAACTGATATTTAGAACACGACACTAAGGACGGGTTGTTTCGGAGAATTTGAACAATTCTTCAAATTTCAAAGTTAATTTTCAAGTTCTGTGAAAGATATTTTTAAATTCTGTTTTTATTTCAGTTCTGTCAAGCAACTAGCCTATAATGATATAATAACAGAAACAACCCGTCCTAAGGACAGGTTGTTTCACAGAATTTGAACGATTCATCAAATTTCAAAGTTCTTTGAAGCAACTCGCCAGTAATGTTAAAAGAACAGATTTTGAATAGTACTTTTACAGAACTTGAAAATGATCTTTGAAATTTGATGAATTTTTCAATTTTTGTGAAACGACCCATCCTTAAATTCTATTCGGAAACTTTGGCAATTGCTGGATGATTTTTATGTGATTCGCACATCATATTGCCGGAGCCAGTTGAACTATAGCACTCCTATTCAAGAAATATCATAAGCTGAAAAAACTTGGGGAAGGTTCAAGTTTAAAGGTGTCTTGTTATTCGTATGTGATCAATACATATAGTCAAAGTCATTTTAACCATCGTTTATAACAATAACGTAACATATGTATTGTCCAATTTAGTGTTATTTTAATTCAATAGCGCTTTAATAAATACTGAATAGGTGATAGGTACTTGGTACTAAGTAACCTGCCAGGTAAGTATGGCTATAATATAACAATCTAACTGTACTTAATATATACCTAATAATAAATACATTTTTACGCAGCGTCACGATTTTTGGTGATACTTGGTCTTATACTTTTTTGTTATTGGCTGATGAGCTGGTGGACTTAATCTGTACCTTAATTTATAAATTGTAATAACAGATTGTCAATAGTGAGTGGTAGTATCTCTGTACAGGGTGTCCGGGGGTAAAGGCACAAACTTCAGGAGGTGATTCTACATAATGATTCTACCTACAAGATCACTTTTTTCCAAATTCCGTTGTTTTTTTCCATTGAAAATATTTTTCCTGTAAGAATACATTTTTTTCCAATATTAATGTACTAAATGTATTAATGTGTTATCATGTATCTTATAAATAAATAAAATAATTTCTAAAAAAGTTGACAAATAATTAATTATAGGCAATAATTAGTCGCCTTAAATATCAATACAAATTGAAAATATCTCCCGAGTAAAAATAAATAACGCCAACGGGAATTGAACCCGTGCCTTCTGATGTCCGGTCAGGTGCTCTGAAACCACTGAGCTATGTCGGCTTATTTCCAACCCGCCAAATGATTCAAAATGTACTAGTACCTCAATCATCAATTACTGCTTATTATATTTTTTCCACCTGTAAGCAACCAACTTTATTCTTGTAGGAAAGGCTCTGTTAGTGCTAAATTTCTCACTAGATGGCGTCGAGACATATATATATCGAGTATATATATGTCGTGACATAGCTCAGTGGTTTTAGAGCACCTGACCGGACATCAGAAAGCACGGATTCAATTACCGTTGGCGGCATTTGTTTTTACTCGGGAGATATTTTCAATTTGTATTGATATTCCAGGCGAATAATTATTGCTTATAATTATTTGTTATCCTTTATGCTATGCATAAAACCTTGTCTTAGAACATTAGTTTATCATTAAAAAATAATCCAAAAAAGTTATTTATCTTTTTTACTTGTACTATCATGTAGAATTACCTCCCGAAGTATTTGCACTTTACCCCCGGACACCGTGTATTTTTGATCGTGTCTACTGTTGGATTACAACCGTGTAATAAAAATAAATAAAACTTTTTTGTATTAGGAGAAAAGCACTTGATCAAATCGGTGCGATTTTCGTCACCCGAATCCAATTCAATTGGAATTAATCCATAGATTACTTACTTCCATTCGTCATAAAATATAATCAATATTATCGTGTCTAATCCATTTATTACGTCAGACGAATTCCGTCTTGTCACGGGCCGGTGGAACCGCATTGCCGTTGTTCCGTCGCGTCAAACGGAATAATATTCGCGAAGGTTTTGACATTTGCAACAGAGTTGTGAAAACTGAGGCAGTTTCTCACAAAGCAAATGTTTGTCGAAGAAAAGCCATCACCTATTGCCTAAACCACGAACACAACGTGACACATTGTTTCATCATTGGCCACGGAATGTTACCTTTCTGAACTTTGCTTTATACTTTATATTGTGATGATAGATCATCGCTGAAGCAATATAAAGTGGAACAGATTTTGCAGGAAAATGATTTGCGGTTTTGCCTCACACAAGTCAATGCATAAGATTTTATTTCAGATTTCGAAGAAGTATCCATTTGCTTTTGAAATAAGCGTTGAAATAAGCATTCTAAATACAAATAAAACTTGATGCAGCTTGATTTGGAAAACTTTGTGGGAAGCCACCAGAGGAATTATTGAGAACACGGTTTTTTGTTTGTTTTTCACTTGGAAATTTATTTTCAATTGGGTTATGCTACCTACCTACCTAATTTTTTTTTTGTTTTTATCGTATAAAGTCAGTATAAAGCGATATAATTTACGCAAACAAATGAAGAGAGACGCACGGTTCTTCAGGTTTTGAAAACCCATTTAATAGTCCTGATAATTCCAGTGTTAGAATAATCTGTCTCCAGTTTAAGTTGTGTTGTCAGAATTGAGAAACAAAATGAGTTTATTATTTTGTAGGCAGTTACAAATTCATAGTATTTTAAATCCTTTTTATATTATTGCACGCTGTTTATATAATTTTTGGCTTTCATTATTATTTTTAAAACTATACTTTAGATAATAAGTTATTGTTATAAAATTGTTCTGAATGAATACTGACCTACATCTGCAAGGTTAACCGTGTCAAATTGTAGTTATGCAGCATAAAACATCTTATTTCGGTTTTCGGTGCGTGCACGTGTGATGTGAAATATACGTAATGCGTACAATTATTATTCAAGTGCAATGAACCTTTAATTTCCGAAATTGGTACTGATTGGCATTAAATCAGATGAGACAATTGATAAATTAGGTTGATACCAATTTTTATTTATTTAAATGATTAGTATTACATTTTTTTTTTTTTTAATCAAACATTCCCAGGTTACGAATAACCTGATAATATTTGAAAATCTCCTATTACCACCACAGTAAGCTGAAAATGTTGCTTGTGTTGTGATGGAGGACTTAGCCAGCCGAGGAATTGAACACACTACGCCTGGGTGGGACCCAAACGCGATGTCAACTCGGCCACCGACCGGTCATGGTAATTATATATATGAAATATGTATTTATTTTCTTTACATTTTTGACAGATCTAAATCTGAGTAATGATTCTTAAAGTTTACTGACGGTAGTAACCCGAATTGTAAATTTTTGATTCTCTCTTATTATTTTTTGGATAGGCAATGAATGATCCTGAAGTAAATATTTTATAAATACTTTCAGTTCCTCAAACCCACAATAATTATAATTTCCCGTGATTTTTAACACCTCGGCGCTAGTCTTATATAAAAATATATTTTATGTTCGAAATTTCTAAACTAATAAAGCATTTTCAATATTAATATCTTTGACGTTCAATCATATATCTTTTATGGGATAATTGTTTGTATTGACAGCAATGTTTGTGGATTTAGTATTATCGAATATTCATTAATATAACCAATTTATTGTTAAAATTAAAGATAAAAAACAAGATGGATGATGATATCTACGCCAATTGACATTACATATTTTTTCTTTCACGGACAAACCGATCGATTTTCGTTACGGAATAAATAATGTAATACCACGTAGATATTTATCGCCCACGATCAATATTCTGAAAAGGATATCGGCACTTATTCAACGTTTCTAATTGCCACACAGCTCGATGTTTGTACGGTAAATCAAAATACTGTGTGCATTGTTTATAGTCAGTCATAGTTGATAATATTTGATATTAAAACCCTTTCTTGCCTCTTTATCACAATAAATAAAATAATCAAACGAGTCTACGTTATTGGAATGACCTGCCATTTAGTCTGAGGTCAGAAACTGGCTTAGAAAACTTAAAAACACACACTTTTTTAAGGATTGGCTACCTTGCCAAAGTTAGTCACCACCATAGACATATCAATGGTCACCATCCTTTGGGGCGATTTAATCACTAAACGACGCTGTATAAAGTTGCCCATTTGTAATATATAATTTTCAGCTGATTGTTTGAAACAACATACACTCTCGAACGGCGATCTTTAGCGCCATGAAATTTTCCCACCTTTTTGAAGTGAAACTTCTTTAGGCGCGTAATGAATTTTCGGGGACGGAGTAAAACCGAGTCACGATCGAAACGAAAATGCGGGTACCCCCACCACCGATTAAAGTTCATTTGATCTAGTCAAAGTTTTGAAGTAACATATAAATGCTTCTTAGCTCATCCCGACAACTGGCGTTGGTGGTGTAATGGTCAGCATAGTTGCCTTCCAAGCAGTTGATCCGAGTTCGATTCTCGGCCATCGCACATTATTTTTTTGTTTTTAACGCCTTTTTCATTCAATATCTTATTTTTTAGTAGGTCAGAACATTTTTTAAAAGAAAATAATATTGCAAAATAATAAAAACACTTATCTCACTGTGATAAAACATTACTCCGCTAGAGCGCGCTTTGCGTTATTGTGTTGGATTAAAATTATTATCTAATCCGTATATTATGATAATTGTATTACATTTATTTAATTAATTTATTTATTTTGATAATATGTAATAATTTTCAAAGTTTTGAAGTAACATATAAATGCTTCTTAGCTCATCCCGACAACTGGCGTTGGTGGTGTAATGGTCAGCATAGTTGCCTTCCAAGCAGTTGATCCGAGTTCGATTCTCGGCCATCGCACATTATTTTTTTGTTTTTAACGCCTTTTTCATTCAATATCTTATTTTTTAGTAGGTCAGAACATTTTTTAAAAGAAAATAATATTGCAAAATAATAAAAACACTTATCTCACTGTGATAAAACATTACTCCGCTAGAGCGCGCTTTGCGTTATTGTGTTGGATTAAAATTATTATCTAATCCGTATATTATGATAATTGTATTACATTTATTTAATTAATTTATTGAAGTGAAACTTCTTTAGGCGCGTAATGGATTTTCGATGGACGGAGTAAAACCGAGTCAGGATCGACACGAAAATGCGGGTACCCCCACCACCGCTCACCGTTCACTGTCCCTCTCTCACCATATGCGCTTGTTGAGGTGGGGGAGCCGCTCACGAACGTTCTCTCTCTTCTCTTCTTTCCTCTCTCTCAGACACCAGCGAACTGCGCCACGCCAAGCATCAGCTGCTTGGTTAGTATACTGCGTCGTGAGTGTAATACGAGTGAAATACGTAATTGATTGTGGTTCATACGGTTTAACAAAAGAAGTTTCACTTCTGTCTTGCGTAGGCTTGACACACCCACTTTTTTTGTTTGAAATTTCAAGGTAAACGCCAATTTTTTAGTTCGCAAAGTTATTTGAATCATTTGAGTCATTTGAAGTGAGGAAGCCGTGTTGTATAGCTAGCGAGAACCTAGTAAAAGTATTTAGTATTATTCGTAACTTTAAATTTTTCCTTCTGTTGAAAGTGGTATTGCTCTGTAAAGCGGTTAAATAATAATGGAAGAAAACGTTTATCCACCGGTTATAAATAAATCTTCGATCTATTCATTTCCCTTGTATAACACAAGATAATCGTGAATGCCTACAAGAAAAGCAGTATATGCGTTGGATTTATACCGCGATGAAAGGGTTTACAATCGATGAATAGCAACCGACCAATGTCTGATATATATTCTGCAATCACGACCGCGAGTTACCAGTTACCAGGAGAATAATGTTCTGCCGCCTCCCGAGGGGGGCGTTATATATTAACACGCGTCTAGCATTTGCCGCTGCATTATTAAAGTATTCATTTGTGTCATATTTGGTATTCATTTGTGTCGTATTGGGTATTCATCGGTGTCATATTGGGTATTCATTGGTGTCATATTTGCATTCGGAATGACACGCATTAGCGCGTTAGGCGTGTTGCTCTAACTGCCGTGTTGTCTTTGTCTCCGTGTTTCGTGAATGTAATTTTTTCTGCACTGACGGCATGTTTTAATTGCAGTGTGTTCACACCTTGTTCTGACAACACTCGCACATTGTTTCGATCTCGTAATCTGGAAACTGTGACAGCATCGGGATTTGCGTCCTTGACAGTTGACAATATTTTTATGAATTCATTTATTTATTTATTCGCACACCTGCTACTACACAACCGTAAGTCAAAATATGTTAAATTGAGATAATAGACGTTGAAGTGTTGCGTATTCACTATGTTGTATGAGTAAGCTTTAAGAGCTCGAAATAACTGTCCACGATAACGGTTTAGTAGAATTAGAAAAGTTTGTTTATTTTAGTAACCATATTTTTTTTTTATCAATTTTTATAAAAATTACATACAATGTTATTTATACCCGCTAAGCTACTGCAAGTAGCTTGTCAGCAGGAGATTAGTTGCACATATAATAATAGCACAATACATAAATGAAATAATCATCAACGCTTTAGCGTAGTAATACATACATATTTACAAAAACAAAAAGTATTATACTTAAAAGTTGAAAATACAGAAACAATGTTATGGGGAAAAACAGTGTATCACAGTCTTATTTTAGTACTTTAGTTTTGGATTTGATAGTTTTGCTTGGTTTGTTTTCACTCGATTTTGTAATTTTGTCAGTGTAATTGCGGGGGTGAGATTGTTTTGCTGTGATTTTTTTTAACTTTTTCTCAATTTTTATCCAATTTTTTAAACGATTTTTTTTACTTTCCTACAGTTTTTAAGGTTAGAGCTTTTCAAGGTTAAATGAGATGTTATCTTTTTTTTCAAGGTTCAATGTTAGAGACAGGAGGGTTTCTTTCCATCACTATTTATCTACTTCATGGTACTATAGATCTGGAATCTTATAACTTGTAACTCACCTAGTACCACTAGATCCAAGGCAAACGATTTTACCACAAGACTTTGAAGACACTTATTTTAAAATGCAATGGAAACTAGTGTTTAAACTGGCAAAGTAAGAAACGTTAAAGTGACGACGAGATCCCGCTTTAAAATCTACATAACTCACTTACTTACGTTAACATGGTTCTTCTAGCTATCCTTATTTGCCATGCGTGTTAGGTTCATAAAACGTCCTGCATATATCTGCACTTCGTTGCTTCTTCATTACCAGCAATAGTTATGGCTTAGCACCTTTTAACGAAGGTGAAAAGCTGCGCGACCACTTCATAAGTTTCCCTTGAAATGGCTTCTTCTTCCACTCGACTCATCATTGTCGTGATTCTTGGATTTAGTCCCCCGGCATTCCGTGTTGGGTGTCATTCAGGGAATGGCGAAAGAAAGAGGGAGGTTCTTACTTTATTCTCGGCTAATTTAATATGTGATAATAAATTTCAATGCGACCGGTGGCTTCTGTGATGGTTAAAAAAGAAAGGAAATGTCACATTAATCTCAGATAATCGTTTTGGTGAAGCTAAATTAAAACGCTGCTGGTGGGTCTTCCGTTTTCATGGGAAACAGTTTTCTAAATTTCGTTAAAAGTTGAGATCGGCTGCTTGAGAATGAGTTGTCATGCATTATTAACAAGTCCTTTGCTACAGCTTTAATCCGCATTGAAACCGGATGACGATATAATCGACATGACTGTATACTGTACACTGTATGTAGACGAACACATACAGATATTACGAGGTTGCGATTCTTCGCATTTTGAACTTCATTTCTTCACGAACAAAATATTTGGCATCTTAATCACATGGTAATAAATTTGAAATGTAGTTTTAAATGTAGTAACATCGTAATTTCTACAATATAAAATTTTCTGTTTTTGAAAATGTCAATTCCTGGTAGAATTCCATTGTAATCATAGAATAAAGAAGAAGACTACAATTGCCTTCCATACAAATTTGAGTGGAATCAAATGTTCCATTTAGCCCAAATGCTCAGTGCTCCATCTCATTCACAGTCGCCTGACATTTGAATTTCATAAACACAGTTTTGTATTGGAAATTTATGCCTAGATTAGAAAAATATTTGGTACTAGATATTATTTGTATTTTTGAAACTTTTAATTCATGGTGGGAAGAAGTTATTTCTTGTTGCACTAACATTATAATATTTTAGCATTTTTTTATTCCTTATTATAGATTTTGGATGTCTGTGGTCATTACCCGTAAATATTGTTGCTTTATTGTGATAATAAAGCCATTTCAGAAGACATTGTATTAAAATGTCGTTGTTTTTTCTGCATCTTATTCAGTTATGCGATCTGAGCATTCAACTAACGGCGCACCTATGTGCCTAGGAAGTTTGTGGTCTCCGTAACGGACAAAGAAAAAGCAAACACCGACCAACAACACCGCACGGCAGTACAATATTCTCTACACAAATTGCCAATTTGACCGGCCGGGTACAGGAAACATTATTTTTTACTCGCATCGGTGACACTAATGACGGCTCCATGTCCATTTCCAATCTTCAGGCTCCGTGGTGTAGTTGATGGGAGGCATGATTTTAATCCCTGTGTTTGCGGGTTCGGTACACGACAAGTGGGACAGTTATGGTACATTCTTAAAATGAACTATTGTAACGTTGTGTACATCGCTTTATTAATTTGAATATTCAAACCGATTTCAGCATAACTATGCCGTCTTCCATAAAGACATTTTTATATGTATTTTTTTATGCGATACTGCACAAGAAATTGTAGTGAGCCGGTGAAACAATAATATCCCCAATAAAGAAATTTCTTGCGGCTGAATCTAAAGAATAGACGGAAGAATGGGAAATACCTATCTAGCTGATTATATTTTTTATTACATTTTTACGATAATAATGATAATGTGTTCTACTGCGGAACGAGGTGCTGTACTATTTGATTTAAATTCTTTATTTATTATACCATTGACATGAGAATCGTCATTTTATTATCTGCTTCAATGAATGCACCGTTTTATTAAAATCGTTAAGCGTGTTAGTATTAAAAAATATATATCTGAACAACGTTACAGCGTTTCATTATCATTTGTCATGTTAGTTTTTGATTGATGTTTGTTCAATCTCCCCAATGCCTTCGTAGCTGTCGCGAAGAAGGAGATAACTAAAGTGTGCTTGATGATTATGAATTGATACTTTGAATGGAATTAATCGACAGGGGGCGAACGCCTTCTAAAGTCTTGTTGACTATTTTCCACCCCCGCAACAGTTGATTTATAAGATAATGATTCTATTATGATGTTTAATTCGGCGCGTTAACTTATTAATCTCAAGGAGTAGTGCATTTTAATGGGCAGATAGTTAAAACATTCAGTATGAATTGAAATTATAAAGATGTGGGCTTATAATCGATCATATCATGTTACAAATTGGATGTTCTATATATGTATAATGTGCACAATCATACATATAAGTAAAACACCTTTATTGAAGAAGAGGACGAAGTAAGAAACAGAACAAGACATAGAAAAATAAAAAGGTAACGGTCACAACTGGGAATCGAACGCAGGATTTCTGGCTTACCTGGACAACCTCTAACTTCTCTAGTATGTGCAAAAATATTTGCAAAATAATATTGTTATTTCTGAATTTGAAATATGAGATCGATAAAAACGACGTATAATAATTAGGTCCCAATGGCCAAGTGGTTAGAGGCGTTTTCCCGGTAAGACAGAGATCCTGTGCTTGATTCCCAGTTTAGACCATTACCTTTTTATTTTTCTGTGTCTTTTCATGATTCCATGTTCATTCTTGTTCCGTTTCATGTTTCGTTTAGAATTATAAGTATTATCTTCGTCTTTAACGATATATTACATTGATTGTTATAACCTTCAACAGTTATTAAAATAAAAGTTATTCCAATAAAAAATGAAAAAGTAGTTACATTGTGGCTTACCATAACAAGATTAATTGAAATCAATGATTTGTACTACTTTGTTATATATTAAATTGACGACCGGAATTTTCAGAAGTAGGTATCTGTTCAATATATTACACTCGCGGCAAATATATTAAACAGTTTTTTCAATCCAACCGCAAACTTAGTGTTAGATTGCAAGATGAACTAAGAGGGTGATACAAACGAAATGTGTGCGGGGGAAACATCGGCTTAGATGGAACGTTTGAGAACAGAACTATAGAATCCATACATTTCTTTGTTTATACTGTATCGATTATTAAGGAATTTCCCAATTTACGGTAAACAGTGCGTTTTCCGGCACACTTTCTTCAAATAGACTAAACACACTTGGGTTATTTCTCACTTTTTGTATCTAAATATAATTTTATTTTTCATTCGTTCTACAAATTGGATCAGTATGGTCTTCGAAAAAGCTTATTACTGATTTTAAAGCTCTATGAAAACTAATTAAAACGCATTAAAACTTTTAATATGAAATTCGGAAATTTTGCTGTTTATTTTATTTCCGCAAGAGTAACGACGGGATTTGTTTGTAATTTGTCCAAATATTGTTATCGTAAAAAAGTGTATGCCGTTTTTGGCGTTTTTGCCGTGTCCATGAAAGCTCGCCGCAGGCATTCGCTACCGCCGCGTAATTAACAACTTTTACTGGGAAAACCACCCCAAAGTCTAAGCAATCAAATTTAATGTAAACGTTTTGCGACCGGAAGAGAATCTCTCAGCGAAGCAGGTCACGGTGATAAACTTTTAATAGCTTTCGAATTTATCTTTTGAGAAGTTTTGGGACTTTGAGTTTTAATGATACTCTGTGATGAGGCTTCTTTAAGGCTTAATGCAAAGCACTTCACCCTTGATATTTATATACTTGTATCAACGTTGTTTTAGCGATGAAAACGATTTTCTTGTCTGAAAATTTACTCTCACGTAGGAGAGAGCATAAAAAGGTAAGTATTTTCAAAACTTTTATTTTTACCGTTATCTAGTTTAATTTGTAGAACTCAGTTTTACTTTTACATATTCAATATTATTTTTATTCAATTTATTCAAAAAAGCTGATTATTTATTAACACATGGAGAAAATGAGTATTGCTTGCTTCAAATTATTGGTAATCCGGGTAAATACGCGAGTGCAGGTCTTTATCGAACCAATTCATTCGCTAAATGCCTGCAATCCCGTTTTTAACCGGATGATCAACAATTTTAATAGAATCTTAATATATTAGCAATTCTCATTTTTCTCGTATACGCAGCAGAACTTGTTTTTCTGTTTTTTTATAAATTGAATAATTTTATTATTGAGGAAAGGCTACTTTAATTTTCTATTGTTTTATATCATGTTTCTATCCTGTATACTTATCTATTTAAAAAAATATTTTTTTCAAATATAAAAAAAAAAAAAAATTGAATTTATAAAAGAAAAACATAAAATATTTTAATAACAATCAGTCCTTAATTTTATTTTTTACTTCTAGGTTAAATGATTATTTTGATTAAGCACCTGTTTCTTTTTTTATTTTATTTAACATTCAAAAATCTTTCATGTAAAAATGATTCTTAATAATTTTTTGGTGTATGGTCCTTCAAATGACTTCAAAATATTTTCTTTTTGGGTACCTACTTGTAATTTTTTAATTCGTCGAAAAATTTCTCAATGGGGTTACTACGAATTTTACAATAATTTATTTACTTGACATTTTTTAGCCTACTTTTTAGGGATTTTATTAATGTATATAAATGCGTGTACCATAATGTATTGTTGTATTGATCTTTTTTCCCGCCTCTTCTTTATAGCTATTTAAAATATTTCAATTTAAAAAAATGCACTTGAAAGTTTATTTGAGCTTGAATTCTAAATGCCACCGTTTAAAATTGAATTGAATTGATTTCAACAACTTTGTAGGTCTAAGGCTCGCATATAAAGTATGCATGTTAATGGACCACCGGCAAGCTTGGTAATTTAATTAATACACTCGGGCCATTTTCACTTACACCACTCATTGGGCGCACCGCAGTTTCCGCATAATGTTCGCATTACGTGGCGGCGGTTTGCAAATTCCCGCTTGTCACATTTATTTACCGTGCACTGTACCCTTTCGTAATTTGTTATGAAGGTTGCGGGGAGGATTTGTTACGCCGCGCGTATCTGCACAAAGGTTCTATGTGTATTACCCCTTGCGCAGGCTGCTCCCCCGGTATCCTCGAGTGTCACTCGCGTGTTTGCCACAGTGCTCCGTGGGAGTAGTCAAGTACCCAAGTACCCGAGTACCCGAGTAGCGGAGGTATGTATGTCTGGACGCTAAAATGTCCGCACATTAACGAACCCTTTTAAGTGTCACTTTAGTTCTGCACCCACGGTTGAGATGTGTTTGATGGCGCTATTGTTTGAGTCGCACCAGTGATGAAGAAATGGTACCGCACTCCTTATGCGTCACTTTCATCCGGACTAGTTGCTCAGTTGCTCGCACTTAATCATAGACAGTTAGGGCGGAATATATTAATGATTCATCGTTGGCGTAACTAGATAAACTGACACAATTGGCTTTACTAAAATAGGGAAGTAACCGGAAGATTTAGGTACGTCTCCGTTACTGGCTAAGACATCCGTTATTTATTTATTTATTTATTAACGGACATCCTCCAAATTACAAAATAATAACACGAATAAAGTAAAATGAAAAATACAGGAGTAGACCAAGGTACATGAAAGCAAAGACATATGGTAGATATAATATAAGAAAATAAAGTGACAAGTCGAATCAAGTCAAGAATACGCCGTGGGTCAGGACCACAGGACACTTATAATATTCCGTCACTTGTTTAGCGACTGGCAAAAATCATTCAGACTTATCCCAAAAAAGTTAAGGTTTTGACTTGAGTTGACCAGTCTACACATTCTGGACAATGGTGAATAATATCCATAATTTGTCGAATGATGGCTGAGGAAGAGCAGTTCATTATTTCTGAGTCTTTGCGAGGGGATATTGAAGGGAATGAGTTGCAGTAGAGTAGGTGAATCAATAATACCATTTATAATTTTGAAGAAGCAAATGAGGTCATTTCTTTCCCGACGGACTTCCAAAGGAGAGAGGTTTAGAGTTAGTTCAATTTCATCATATGAGTATTTGCCTTTTTTTAAACCTAGCCTCCTAGCAATCCCTCTTAAGAACCGATGTTGAACAGATTCAATGCGTCGAATGTGGACAGCATAAAAAGGAGACCAAATAACACAAGCATATTAAAGATGGGGGCGAACCAAGGAGCAGTAAAGAGTTCTAAGGGTATTTACGTTTTTGAAGTCCGAAGTGATTCTAGTGATGAAACCAAGTAGTTTGAGGGATTTATTAACGATTGCAGTCATGTGATCCCGAAAAGAAAGCTTGCTATCAAGAGAGACACCAAGGTCTTTAAGCAAATATTATTAAGTTAAATATTATGAAAGATATTTTCCAGACTTACCTACTTTTTAACGAATTTAATCTTTTACGGATTACTAACAAAACATCCCATAAATCGTCGTTAATTAATCGTTTTTGGATCTCTGTTTCATGACAAAGAATTTTTCCGTCGCTTAACCGAAACATTTACTGTGAAATAATTGAAGCAGTTAATTTGGCGACAAAATAATCAAACTCAAGCTGTTCAACAGTCACGCTCGATTAGAATTGTACCCGTAAAGTTTCATATAATATTTTCATTGTGCACAGCATGTTGCCATCATTGGGTAACTTTGCGTGGACCGAGTCAATTCATTCAATTAGACATTTAGTGGCAGTTATTAAATTATTTACTATTCGACTAAACTTTGTGACGTGAACATGAACGACGGATTCGAATTCAGTTGCATTTATCGGAGCTGTCGACATTATTTGCAAAGTAAAGCGTTTCCGCTTATATTATTTGCGAGAAAGGCAACTTAGTAGCAGGGTTGTATTTTATTTATAACGAATTGGAACTTCTAATGACAGGAAATATGGTAATTTCAAATCTAATGTTGAAGTTGCTGTGTTATTTACATATTTTGTAATAGGTGCCTAACGTCGATATAATTTTATCGCTTCCTATTAATATCTGGGTGCTAGGTACTAGGTTATATTCGATTTGGTTTCATAATTTTCTGGACATTTATTGTTTTTTGATCTACAAATGTTTGTCTGTATGTTTAGATGGTTCCATGATAACTCAACGCAATGACAATTCAACAATCTTTTAAAAAGTGATATAAAGTCATTAGAAACGATGATTAAAATTATTTAAACCTAACCTAACCTAACCTACTTAACACAGTTAATAAGGTTTTTGTTTCATCACTTTCCATGACTTTATATAACTTTTTAAAGATGGGACGAATTATCGTTTTGATGAGTTATCCGGTCACCGTTTAGATGTATCCTTTGTATTCTGTTTTCTGTTGAGAACTTAGCTAGTTTGTTTCACGTGATCATGTAATATGTAAATAGCAGTATTAGGTACTACTGCAGATTTATCTCTATGGCATTATGGGACATGAGCAGTATTATATTATTATCTCGACAAATCTTTATTTCGGTGTTGTTACCACCTTTACTGACTATTGACGGTGCGGTTGCCCTTTCGCGCTGTATTTATCTTTATCAATTATTTCATAGCTACAAGATATTCTTTCACTTGTAAACGGTGAACGTAAACGTTGCGCGTTGGCTGGGTGTGAAAGCTCACGAGATGAAGATTTGTGATTGGTCCATGAGATGCATTATTGTCTCGTCGCTTCCTGGGTTTCACGCAGCTTCCCGTATCTTGCGTTTACCTGGCAACTTAAGCTGGCCAGTGATTCGATTGCGTGCTGATTTATAGAATTTCATGTACTGAAGTGATCAGATATGTACACAAAATGTGTTATTTTATCGAGCTCCTCATCCACGGCATGTGGGAACAACGAAGATATTGCATCGCGATTTAGATAACTGCAGATGTATTATTGTTGTTAAATATTCTACCTGCCTACCCTACCGTGCTTCTGAAATATCATCTCATACCTAACCATATTAATATTTTATAGTGAACTAGTTTTACTACACAGCATCATCTTTTGTCCTAACCTTTTACTTATTCAAAAATTGAATAATAATATGGAACCAACAATTTTGATATCTTATCTTAGTTATTTAGTAAACTTGTATTACGTTTTTCCAGCCTTTAAAATATAGCTAATATATGAAATAACGCTATGATCGGAAAATTATGTCGTCGGCACTTAAATTCCAGATATAAAAAGCTATGAAAATTTGTTGATGGAGTTTTTACTGAATTTTACTTTCCGATTTTCTGCTTCGTTCTGTGTTCTAAATAATCTGGTAAATTAGAGGACATATTTAGGTACTCTTTTTTTCTTGCTATATAGACTTAGCATTCCTTTTGGTTGTAATCTTTTATTAATATTAAAAAAATCAATAAAGTGACATTGCGTAATTGTAAAAAGCATTCACTTTGTGGCTCATCATAATTTATAATAAGAACACATAAATTTGTTTTTGACCACGATAGTTTTATTTTCACTCTACCGGTTTCGGAAGATCCCTTCCTTCGTCAGGAGAATATTTAAAACTTCTTCCGAAACCGGTAGAGTGAAAATAAAACTATCGTGGTCAAAAACAAATTTATGTGTTTTTATTATAAAGTGACATTGGTTCACTATTCACATGATGAATCGTTTTCTCAGTGTATGATTTTTCCACGAGATTTTCATTATTAATTCTTAACCTCTTATGCGGAGTTATCTTAACGCAAGTCAGGTAACCTTTCAGTGTTCGTGTTCCTGCTATCATATTGATGTCATCATTTATTATTATTATATGAGAAACACTTCCACCAACGAAAACAACCTTCAGGTGTTCGAGTCTTGGCTTGGTTATTTACCGTGGATTGTGATTCGTTAATTCCGATTATCTCATTTATGCCCTCGTAAGCGTTAAAAGTTATTTTGAAATTTTGCGTGGATTTATCGTGTTAAACGATTTTATTTCGTAAATATTTTTTTTAATACTTGACCTTTTAAACATTGTGACTGTGAAAGAATTAAGATTCAAAATTATTTTACAATAATTAAATTTTTTACTTTTTTAAGAAAAGATTTGCATACCCATTGCCCTTTATGGTGATAAAATTAAAAATAATAAATTGAGGACGGGAAATTACAGAGGTGCTAAATTGTTTTAACATAAAATAAAGTCATTAGATAAAATTTAATTATTGAAAAAAAAATTATTAACATATATTTTATGTTTAATTCATATTGTTGGATATATACTTAGGACGGGTTGTTTCGGAGTATTTGAACAATTCATCAAATTTCAACGTTCATTTCTGGGATCTGTGAAAGTCCAATTCAAGTTCTGTTATTATATCATTATAGGCTAGTTACTTGACAAAACTGAAATAAAACAGAACTTGAAAAAATCCTTCACAGAACTTGAAAATGAACGTTGAAATTTGATGAATTGTTCAAATACTCCGAAACAACCCGTCCTTAATCTTTCAGATTAATGAGAAATAAAAGAATATTGACACCAGCCATTACATAAACATTTGAAATTGAAACAATTAGAAAAGACCATGTGTGGGGCAATTTTAATTTTTAAAAAAAGTTACTTTTTAGTGTTATTTCACCCGCAATACTCAAGGGTTGTCGCCTATTATTCCCATGAATCTTTCTATAGTACGAAGATTATTATGTATGTATAAAAATGTATATTTTACAATACCATATCAAGTCATTTCGGCAATGAGAATATAAGTGTTTCTAGCTGGTCTCCTTCACGTGTTGCTGTGGCTCTGTCTATCTGTACAGATATATAAATAATAGCGCGAGTTTTTTTTTTTTTTTTTTTTTTTTTTAAATTTAGATTAAATTTGATAATATTATTATTAAGTTCTACGAATTAAACACAAAAACAATAAATAAAAAAAAATAAAAAAAGTTACTTTTACGTCTAACAGATGGTGCTGTTTAAAAAACATGTTTTTACCTGTCACAGGTGACATCTATATAATATTGGTGTACAAAAACCCGTATTCGAATCCAACTTTGTGACAAAATTTCATTGCAATCAGTGAAGAACTTTCCGAGATTTAAGATTTTGAACAAAGGAACATTTACAAATTTATTTATATAGATAGATATAAGAAAATGAATATAACAAAAGACTTAACTTCAAGAAGGCGTAAATATATCTCAGAACAGGGTGGTAATTTTGGTACAATTTTTTCATTTTTATTCGTTAAATACCTTTCACCTTTGACTTTTTCCATTCTTTGTTCGCTTTTAAACATCTATGCACTAATTTACGCTTTTTATTATCACTTTGCTTTAATTTTAACACAAAACAAAGCAATCCAGACATCTTAACCATGATACAAACGTGACAGTTAACACCATTATAAAGAAGTATTGCGTTGAATTAGCACGAGCGATATCTTCCAGAAAAAAACTCTAACTACATTTTTAACCGAATGCATTTGTCAACTTAAGAATATTGACGAGTATACGAGTATAGAAGAATATTATTGTTGCCAACTTACTTAATAATGCTTCTTTTGTTGACTTTTTTTGTTTTTTGTTTTTATTTTTTTCATACATTTTTTTCATACATTTGTTACTAAAATTTTGTTTATTTTTGTCTACCGGTCTCGAAACGTCCGTGTCATAAACTTTTCTTTTTTTGTTTAACTTTAATTTAATGTTGTTATTATTTTAAATTTACATATATGTATTTTTTTAAATGATATTATTGTAAAGCTGCACATCTTGATACAGGAATGCCCTAGTGAGATGTGCAGAGTATGCTTTTTATGTAAAAACTGTTTTTTGAATTAAATAAATAAATAAATAAATAAAATACTAAACATCGTTTTAGAGAAAAAATTTTTTTTACAAAATGATATTAACATTTTTGTAATTTTCAGATCTCAATTTGTCATCTCAAAATCGTCGAGGCGATTAGTCTAATTTCAAAATCACAATTTATGAATATTTTCCAAAACACCATATTATGGTTTTGAGGTATTTGACGCGATAGCTTATTGGTTGATTTTGCTTATGTTTTAATCTAACTAAACATACTCCCTTTTCAAAACAGTTGTGCTTATTGGGAAGCTCTGTACTACTCGTATAAATATTGGGGTCTGTTCTATAAATGAGAGGTTAGGGGGAGTCAGCTGCGAGAAAAAAAAAGATTTGAAATTTTTTTGAATGGCAGTTGTATAATTTATTTTATAAAATAAATAATAAAGAATTATTATATCATTCGACAAAAAAAAATGTTTATTGTAGATTAAGTTATCGAAATATTTGTTGGACAATGTTTTCAAAGTCGGTGACCGCTGTAGTTCAAAAACCACTGGACGGATTCAAATAAAATTTATACAGTTTATTGAAAGCATAAAAAAACTTGTTTTTATTCAAACTTCTATTTTTTAATAAAATCTTTCTTAATTCTTAAATTATCAAAGGCCACCATTTTGTTTATTTTCAAGAAAAAATAACAAATTTCGATCGGACGCTAGATTAACTATTAAAGTAACGATTTTTTTGTTTTATTGATTTTAGATTCTCCAGTAAAATGTTATGATAGTCACTGCAATGCAAAATTGTGGGACGGGGTCCATCACATATGGCGAAAACTTAGTCTATAGTAAATGTACATAATTCTTGTCAAATAAAGTTAAAAGATAATATAATATATTTTTTATTATTTCTTTAATAAAATAAATTAATCTTATGTAATATTTTTAAAATTTAAATATACTTTTTTACGCCGCTGACTATCCCTAACCCCTTAAAAAAAGTTTCGGTAGAAAATTGGTATTTTTAAGACCCACATTAATGTCGATATCCCCGGTGGCATGACTTAGAGGTAAATCCCATTACGCAAGATTTCCAACACCCACTTGACATCCCGTGTGGCCGATACACGCAGTTACAATAACAAAATTAAAACCCTTTACATTAATGTTGATATCCCCGGTGGCATAACTTAGTGGTAAATCACATTAGATCACGAGAAATTCTCGAACCTACTTATTACCCTACCATAAGGGAATTTATAAAAATCTAACTCCCGATTTTGAATATACAATGAACCACCCGGCCATATGTTTATGTAATTTTCTTCTTCCCAATCATGTGACACGATTTTGCTCTTGGTGAATTATTTAGTTTATTAATGCCATGCCATAGAACAGTCCCAGCTATCCGAAGCCCTTGAACATTCCTGTTTGTGGCAATGATGTGAGGTTTAAGGACATTCAGTGGATGCAAAAGAAGAGAAGATGTTAAGGGATGGGAAATAGAAAGTTGTTAGGTATATATCCATAATTACAGTAATTTCAACCAACGCATGTTGCAATTTTGAATGGTGATCTCTTATCACAGCTATGAGGAGAGTATCTTTTACTCTGGGGCGAGATGCAGATGTAGTTTATTTTAACATTTAGGAAGATCGGCGTACAAAATGGTTATTTACAAGGTTATTCAAAGAATAACTAAATTCGTCTACTGTTTTAGAAATTCATTCAATAGCACCATTCCCCTTGTCAGGTTATGGTACGCTAGAACATCTGTTCTGCCATGTGGTACTTGAACAAGTCATGGTGACGACTGCGACAAGAGTTAACTCCTTATATAAAATGATTTGTCAGTTAATAAACCCTTTCATACTGAATTGATTTTAATTTGACTTCTGAACCCGGCGTCATTTAGGTCCAGGGTTAAACAACTTACCGCCCTGCTATCAAGCTTCAACCCATTATAAAAGTTCGTTTATATCACAAGTTTGCTGATAAAAATTGTTGCATTAACAAAATATATCAAATATTTTGACATAACTACTTTCTAGATCTTCTTTCTCGGAGTTGCCAGATGAGATCTGTTTATGCGATCCTCTTCTTCGTTTTGGCGCAGCCAGGAAGTGCCTAATCGGGCGTCTCTGGTGGGAAAGAGAAAACTGCCGAGTCAGTGAAAGATCACCGCCGAGGTCCGCCAGTGATCACGAATTTCGGCGCTTCTGAACTGTGATGTATTGTTGTATATTGTTTCTTGTTGGTTTTAGAACACTTTTGGTTTCGTAAGGAAGTTACGTTAGATCGTGCCCGGTTTGGCTTAGTATTTCACAAACGCAATAATAATGCTTTATTAACCAGGGTGTCTTGGCGCAAATCAAACTATTAAGAAGTTATTATCAATCGATTTAGCAGCCGGAGAAATTCGGAGCGGCCTTTAAGACTTTCTCGATTTGCTTTCTTTTAATGAAATCGAAATTGATCTAAATATTTTTATGCTGGTAGGTGTTTATTTTTGTACACGAGTCGACAAATGAACTGTAATAGTATAAAGGGTGGGAATGGGGAAAGAGTATGGAAGTCTTCAGGAAGATAACACCTAGCTTTGGACGATTCTGGTATCTCTTATTTTCTTAATTGATACATCAGAAGTATTTTTTATATAAAATATTATTTGGTGATGTCAGCCTCACTGGGTGCTTACCCGTGCTGAGGCCTCCCTTTTATGAATGTCATTTATTATTATTTCAGATTTTTTGAATCTCCAATGTATTTTAGGTCTGTTTGATTTGTAGACAGTACGCCCTTACTAATGGGAGTAGAGTAATCTGACTGTGATTGGGTTCTCGGATCCTGGGATTTGCATTCATTACTTCCAGTTGTCTCTGAGTAGGCCAGAAATCCGTTATTAGAGTCATTTTGCGTAAACCCTATAGGCACTCTAGCGATCAGCTCTACATAAAATTTATTGTACTTGATGTTCGTCAAAATTACATAAAAAGGGTTATTATTCACATACACAAAATCTAGAAAATCTTGATAAAATTGATCATAAATATGTTTATCACAAGAAGTCTCACCTGCAAGGATCTCGTGGTCCCAGGGAGCAATACGGCAAAGTATCAAAAGTCGTATACATATCTGCCACCGAAATTATATAATAATATCCCCCAAGAATTAAATATTAAAACATGCAAAATGTCCTTCATCGGTTCAATAATAACTAAATGGTTGATTGGCTTGGTGAGGGTGGAATCTGAAAACTATTAAATAATGTCAATTAAAATTTTACATGGTTACCTATTAATGGCTCATTTGGTAAAAACTTCAAATATATTCAATTTGGATAGAAAAAAATCAAACAACACTTTAATTTATATATAGACAGAGTAATTTTTTTGCAATTTTAACAGCATTTGGTTCCTTAGAACGTGCAATCTGCCTAGCTAGGAACTAATATCGACCTTCAATTCATAATAACACTTGTACTTATTTTGAATATACTTAAACAGTTTTGAATATACTTAAACACCTAGCTTTGGACGATTCTGGTATCTCTTATTTTCTTAATTGATACATCAAAAGTATTTTTTATATAAAATATTATTTGGTGATGTCAGCCTCACTGGGTGCTTACCCGTGCTGAGGCCTCCCTTTTATGAATGTCATTTATTATTATTTCAGATTTTTTGAATCTCCAATGTATTTTAGGTCTGTTTGATTTGTAGACAGTACGCCCTTACTAATGGGAGTAGAGTAATCTGACTGTGATTGGGTTCTCGGATCCTGGGATTTGCATTCATTACTTCCAGTTGTCTCTGAGTAGGCCAGAAATCCGTTATTAGAGTCATTTTGCGATTATTGCAATATTATTATTTTATCAGTTTTGCTACATACATACATGTATCTAATGTAATGTAATAAATAAATAAAAATGAATAATAATATTTCTGATAATGCCGATATCGTCATAAAAAATATGTGTGTAGGTTTTCGATCTTAATATCTCCAGGAAATCGATTCCAAATTTATTCTGCGAATCGATAATGCAATATACTTTTATGCTCGACTTGATATCTGTTCTCTCTAGGCAAGGGCCTCGAGCACTATCCATCTGCCTTTACTGAGGGTGGCCGTACTCATTTACTTTTGACGGAAGCAGAATTAACCTTTGATTGATTAGCTTAGGTTATAACTCAACTACCAATTTGTATTCAGTTCTTACACCACTCAATTTATTACATAACTCCTGTTTTAATTATCCTCATTGCTTCTACGAGTAGATACTTACCTATGGAGGAATACTTTCTACCGTTTGGCTGTAGTATTGTACCTCTATATATAAATGTATATAATTCCGAACAATGGCAAGATTAATTTGATTACTGGAGCGCTATCGATTTTCTACGATTATATAATCAATACAAACTCTTACGTAAATTAATTAATAGCTTATAATGGATTCTTAATGAAACTTTAAATCGTGGTTGATAGCAACGTTGCGAAATGTAAAAAAAAAAAAACAAGTCTTTGAAGTAACTTTTGAAGCGAGGTTGTTATTTTTTACACTTTTAATTGTTTTCTTACTATGTATTTATGTGATATCGCACAAGACGCCCATAATAATAATTGAAATATTTCATTCCTATTTGGGGAATGTTTCATGTGGATGTGGAAGTGGCGGAGGGGATGAAGACAGGAAAAGAAAAGGTAGTGGAGTATTATGTTATTAAATATATAGTGATCTGGTTACTAAACTTTGCTAAAGCCATTTCAGTTGTTGTGTCTTATCGGAATGACAGAGAGAGAAATCCTCACTCCTATCTTATCCTTGTTTTTGACATCATTTGAGGACTGGCTTAGCCCTAAGTTCCTGTAAGAAGTGTACGGAATGTGAAATTCTTGTGATACCTTAATTATTATTTTTTTTTTTTTTATTAACCAATATACATATAATACATAATTAACCAATATATACATATAATATATAATATTAGTGGTAACAATACCTCCCTAATTGAGAAATTCTCGTTTTTAGGGAGGGAGCACTATCAAATTGACAGTACTATACATACTTATCAGTTGTTACAATTTGGATGCATGAAGGACTACTTTTTTTATACATATTGAAAATATAAGTTGCAATTTTTTTTTTGTACATTATGAATTTTTTTTTATACATAATGAAAAATATAAGATGGCATTTGTTTTGTGCATAATGGAAATATAGGTTGGCACATCGTAACACATACTTAAAAATTGTTCAATAGTAAAATGTTTTTTGAGTTTTTGTTTAAAAATTTCATAATTCCTCTCGGATTATATTTCTATAGGGAGTTCGTTAAAGCCTTTTATTGCTGAGTATGTGTAATGATGTTGGGCTGTTGTAGTATTAAGTTTAGGGATTATTATTTGTCCTCAGGTTCTCGGTCTGGTGCCAAATGACTTTATTGTTAGTTTCTCTTTATGGATTTGAAGTAATGCGTTTTTTTGATAAATTTTATTTAGTGGTAATACTTTGAATTCATCGAATAATTTTTGGGTTGAATAGTCTAATTGTTTCTTTAGAATAATTTTGATGAGTCTTCTATGTACTATTTCAAGTGGGGTTAAGTTAGTTTTATACGCTCCTCCCCATCCTATTATTCCGTATTGCAGAACTGATTGGGCTAATGCATAGTAAACCTTTAGTAGCAAAGATTTATCTAATATATTTCTTAGTTTGAGGAATACGTAATAAAGTTTACGTATTCTATTTACAGTTTGCACAATATGTTCTGTCCATTTAATATGTTGATCTATAATTATGCCTAAATATTTAATATTACTTTTTTTGAGATTTTTGAGCATTTAGGTGAATTGCAGTTGTCAGTAAAATTATTACAAGAGTTATGGATAGTTATGTTGGAATTTATTGTTGGGTGCATTTTGTATTAATTCACGTACATCTTATTCCCCCTGTCGTACTAGGTTCTGTCCTTGTACAGCGCTACTTCAACGGTTTCTGGAGCTTCTCCCAGCCGTATCTGGAGGACGCTGGACATCTTCCCTTTAGAATAGCACTCAATTTTCAGAGTAATTCGATCTTCTGGCATTTTTAATGCATGCTGAAGCCATCTCAGCTGCGACTTTTATTTGAAGAATAGCAGTGGTTAAGCCCAATGATTTTTTTTTCACTTTGAAATCTTATCACTTCGTCAGTTTTGAGATTATCGAATAACTCATTTTACTGTCGTTATTAACTCATTAATTACAATGCACTTAAAAAATAGGAGACAATCTCATTTTTAATAACGTGCATAGTAATTTTAAAAAAACTGGATTTAGGGAATTTATTTTGGGTCGGGGAATATTCCTGGGTGCACATTACTATTCTACAACTTAGATGCACGTTTTTCTAGGCAGATCGTCAATTTTATATTGGGTCGGCGAATATTCCCGGGTGCACATCTCTATTCTAAAACCTAGATGCACGTTCTTCTAGGCAGATCGTCAATTTTATATTGGGTCGGCGAATATTCCCGGGTGCAAATCACTATTCTACAACCTAGATGCTGCTAAAACTTATATGGACCCTCTTGTCAAAGCGCAAAAAGCCTTAATTAAAGTTATCACAAAAAAAACTTACAGATTCTCGATAATACATAAAAATTATAACTCTATAATAATAATAATAATAATATCTTTATTGTGACAAATTTTCAAACTATAACTATAGAAATACATGAAAGACTGTTATGTGTACATTGGTTTATAAATTAATAAATTAACGGAAAGTAATATATAAACAGTAGGTAAAATAAATGTAAATAATAGAAACGTTAATGTAGTTATTTGTTAAGGTTTATCATAGCCCGCCTCACTAGGCTTAGCCTGTGTTGAGGCAGCTATCTACCAAGTTTATTTATAGTACTATAACGTACCTACAATTATATAACAATACGAACACTCAATAGTTAGGTAGCATCAATATCAATACATCATTTACCAAGTTCGTTTATAGTCCTAATAATATACCTACAATTATATGAAAATACATACAATAATTAGGTTGCATCAATAACTGCGAATTTGGATGAGTGCACCGGTAAAGGCCCTATCATTACTTTTGATCCAAATTTTTACGCTATCTTTGAAATTTTTTTGAGAATGACATGTTTTTATATTATCAGGAAGAATGTTGCGCAAGATATCTAAAATTTCGTTGTCCAAAAGTAGTGTGCGTTACAGGAATTTGAAGTAAGTCTTTGTTATTGCTTCGAGTACAGCGAGTATTAGATCTTTCTTCGTAGTATGTATGTATATTTGTGTATAGGTGAGTGAGTATTGTTTTTGCGTATGTCTGCCGAACATCAAACACATTCATAATATTAAAGATTATGTTCGAGTCAGTAATTAGAGGAAGCCTAAGAATTATTTTTATAATAGTTTTCTGTGCCTTTATGATTATGCCTATATTACCAAAAAGACAAACTTAACCATCATACTATACAACACAATTACGAAACAAGAAACAGACATCAACACATGACCCCGAAGATAAATACCACCTATGGACAAAGACATTTTCACAATCTGGCCCCAAAAATTTTCAATTTAATGGAAAAAGATATTAAAGACCTGGCAACAAGTGTAAATATAAGACACAAAATCCACACATGGATAGTCAACAAAGGCATTGTATACTGCGGACAGATAACATACCATAAATTATAGCACACTCCACGCCTGAATTTTTCTCTTCTGTTCTCACTCATTTATTTGTATTTTCATTATTTCTTATGTTTTTCTTTTTCTTTTTAAAATTCTTATCTTTCTAATTATTATATATCTTTTTTTATTTATATTTTATATATATCTTTTTATTTACATCTTTGATTCTATGTAAATTCGCATTATCTAAAATTAAATCAAATTCCCGCCACCTCAGAACAGGCTCAGCCTAGTGAGGTGGATTCTACTAAAAAAATGTATGTTAATTTATTGGTTAATAAATAATAATAAAAAAAAAGATGCACGTTCTTCCAGGCAGATCGTCAATTTTATAATGGGTCGGAGAATATTCCCGGGTGAACATAACTATTCTATAGCCAAGACGCACATTCTTCCAGGCAGTTCGCCAATTTTATGATCCGTCCAAGATTAATTTGCACATTCATGGTACACGATTAATGGTATGTGGATCAAAGGGTTTCCATTCAGGTTACTGGTTTGTTACGAGTTTTGCTGGTCTATCGCGAGATTCCCGGTGGTCTTGTACTTCCCGTGTGACGGAAGTGAAGCACATTTGATTGATTGGCTCAGGTCAGGGCCTCTCATACAGCGGCCCAGTTTCTCTTTCACTGAGAGAACGCAGATTGGATGGCCGATATCACGCTCGATTATCAAATAATAATTCTGTTTTTATCGTTACAAGCTCTCGTTAGCTTGCGTTTATTTGGTTATAAATACCGAGCTTTCAAAAGCTGTGGACAGGGACGGATTATCACATTTTGAAAACCTTCTCACATCAAAATATTGTTGCCAGGTGTCAATATTAGTAAAACGTTGTCTATTTAACGTAAAATGGGGTATTTTCACAAACTATCTTAACTTTAAAATTTATCGTCGTACAAAATGTAACGTAAAATGTAAAAACGTAAAATGCGTAATTTTAATATTTTCATTATTTTTTAGTTTTTGATTTAAAAAACCATATAAACCGCAATTTCCGAAACGATTCATAACATACAAATAACTCCATCGTAGTCATGTTTTAGAGAAAAAAAACTTTGAAAATAGCCTATTGAATCAGTAATATAAACATGATATATATTTAAATTAAAAAGTCTTTTTCAGCGAAGAGCCCCGCACCTGAGCGCATTTAATACTAGAATAAATCCAATACGAGTAATCTTGGATATGTGTTTATTTTTTAATTTATCACAATTTAACAACGTTTGTAATATTATTGATCGTGTACTTGATTTAGTTTTCTCTAAAGAGGTTGATACAATTGTTAATATATCATTGGAGTATATTCTTCCAATAGACATGCACTATTCCCCACTAACTATTCTTATCCCTTGCACCAAATAAGTCAATCGAAAACAGACAACTCCAACGTTTAATTTCAAAAATGCTAACTATCGTGGTATAAAAGAATGTGATATCAATCAAAATGTGGAATCATTTTATGCTTTGCTGGATCAAATTATTTGTAATTTTATCCTACTCATTCATTTTAAAGAATCTAAGTATCCGAGGTTCACTAAAGATTCACTATTCACTAAAGTTCAATTAATTGTTCTTAAAAAGTATTTACATGAGAAATATAAAAAAAGAGTTATCTTTATCAAATTACATTGAAGTTAAAAATATTAGAAACAATTTAAAAATCTTGTTAAAAGTATGCTATAATTCTTTTATTAAAATGTTGAAAACTCAATTAACAATATTGTAAAATATTTTGGAGCAAAATCAATGAAAAATAACAATCTGTGTATACCTACCAACTTGGAATATGCGGGCAAAAAACCAATGAAACTCAAAGCATCGTTGAACTTTTCGCTGATTTCTTTAAAAATGTTTATGACTAATATATATAATATTATTTTTTTTTAATGCTAGATCAAATTTTGTTACTGATGTTAATTTATCTCCTGTTCACATATAACATAATGATATCTTGACTGAACTAAAACTACTGAATCAAGGCAAAAGTGGTGTACCCGATAATATACCTCCTATATTTTTGATTAATTGTGCCACCAATATGCATATCCTTTGTATTTGCTTTTCAATCAACCTTTAAAGACAGGATGTTTTCCTAATACGAGGCATATCCAGAAAGTAAGTGTACTGAGGCTCTCACGACCGAATGAATTTTATTTTCGATATGTTGGCTACACTTACGTGTAGCCTGACTCTTCCCCCCCGCAACGAGACCTGTTCAAGGTCAGTACGTTGAGAAGTGTCAACGCGACAACACGTTTCGTGAAAAATGTCAATCCAATCTCCCGCCAAATGCGAAATACGCGGCGTCATCCGTTATCTCGTTTGGAAGGAAAAACCTCCGTTTGAGGTTTATAATGAGGTTAAAACTGCATATGGTGATAAAGCTATGAATTGTACGAGTGTGTACAAGTGGTATCGCGAGTTTAAAAACGGTTCTCACGTCTTCACCCTCCACCAAAAAGTTCAAAACCACAATTTCAGCCAAGAAAATCGTGGCATCCGTGTTTTGGGACTGTCAAGGCATAATTTTGATTGAATATCTGCCTCAAGTGGAGACCATCAACTCTGCAAGATACTGTGAGACCCTAAAAAAATTGCGGAAGGTGATTTATAACAAGAGGAGAGGCATGCTGACAAAGGGAGTCAGCCTGCTGCACGACAATGCCAGACCACACACGGCCAACGCCACGAAGGAACTGCTTGCTTCGTTTAAATGGGATATCCTGAACCACCCCGCGCATTCCCTTAACCTAGCACCTTCAGATTATTATCTCTTTACCTCCCTGAAGCTGTGCATGGGTGGAAAAAGGTTTTTAACCGACGAGGAGGTAAAGGAAGAGGTGGAAAGGTGGACGAAGGTGTTGGCGGGAAACTACTTCGAGGAAGGCATCAAAAAGTTGATCCCCCGCTTCACCACCTGCATTGAGAGGAATGACGACTATGTCGAAAAATAGCTTACATATGTACTAGGGTAACCATGTAATTTTTTTGTTTCAATAAAAAGATTTATAACCTACAAAAATTCAGCACACTTACTTTCTGGATACGCCTCGTACATCTAAATTCAGTTTCCTCACCCCTATTTTCACAAAAGGTGACAAACACGAAGTAGTTAACTACAAACCGGTGTGTCTTCTATCGACGATTCCTAAACTGTTTAAAAAAAATATTTTTTGATTAAATCAAGTATTCCTCCTAAACAACATGGTTTTACTGCCGGAAAATCTACTCTTACTAACTTATTAATAAATCAAAATTATTTATCTGAGTCAATGTTTAGTAAATATCATGTTGATTCTATTCATACTGATTTCAGTTAGGCGTTCGACAAAGTTGATCATATTTTATTACTGTATAAACTGCATAAACACAGAGTACTGGCTGTTAAAATTGGTGGCATAAAATCATATAAATTGATTGTACGGGTGGCGTTCCGTAAGGGTCACATTTAGGACCAATCTTGTTTTTGTTATTTGTTAATGATGTTTTTTATATTTACGATGATATTCATATCGTAATGTTTGCCATATATTGTCAATTAACGTGTCCAAACTTTTCATTTGGTGTCAAGAAAATAACTTGAAACTTAACATAAACAAATGTCAAATTGTTAGGTTTTATCGAATAAAGGATCCTATAATTTTTTATTATTCTATCTATCTAGATATATTAGCGATAGATCGTTAGTTTCTGTCTCGGAAATCAATGACTTGGGTATATGGTTTGATATTAATCTCAATTTTATAATGCATATCCAAAACATATCCAACAAAGCTTTGAAAATGTAGGGCTTTATTTTAAGATTATCTAATGATTTTCACAATATCTACACTTTCAAAACATTGTATATGTCACTAGTAAAGAGTCATATCGAATATAATTCAACAGTTTGGTCTCCAAATTATGAAGTTCATTCACACACCATTGAAAGAATCCAAAATAAATTCTTAAGATATGTAAATTTTAAAATAGGTATTCCTAGAGAATGCCTAGATTACGGCTACCTTCTTTATTCATTAACTTTATTAAAATTATCCGAACGAATAATTATTTGCAATTTAATTTCAATTTTTAAATTATGAATTCATTATTGAATACCCCTGAGTTGTTACATTTAACTTCATTCCTTGTCCCTGGCAGGACGCTTACAAGATAGTACCTACCGTACTATTGTAGCAATTCTTCTACAATTTCGCAGTTTACACGCCTATGAGACGAATCCAAAATTTGGGAAACACATTCTCCGATGTTGTAGATATATTTAGCTCAACAATATTCCAATATAAGTTCGCTTTAATACATTTTATGACTTCAAATAAAACGGTTTCATTTGGTGAAATGTAAACCAATACCACCAAGCAGAGTTAAGACTCTGGATGTGCAAAATGTAGTTGATCGATTTATTGTATCTAATGATCAAATGATATTTATTTTATGTACTTAGGTATTGAACGTCTGCGTTATTTTAACTGTATTATGTCTGTAAAAGCCCTACGGGCGTTTAATAAATAAATATATACCAATAAATCTGCCCCTGTCTATGGATCATAAAATTGCCACTTTGTATAGCTCCTTAAAAATGCAGTCATGTATCTATCGTACTTGACAGTTTTACTTTCGTTTTGGGTATTTATGAAGCCATTATGTGGCAATATGATTAAATTATCAAAGCTTTTATTTCGATTTGTTATTTAGTTTAACGAAATGGAAAAGTAATACTAAGAGATACGGTCTACAAAACATTGGTCCGAACTTTTGTAATCACACAGTCGTGAACCGATGTGAACTTTGTGTAAAAACCTTATGGTTAATTTATTGCTATTGGAACCACGCGATTTTTTCCTAATACATTTTGGCCGTTGCTCGGAGCTAATTGCCACGTTTTAACGAATATCATATTTTTTTATCACTAGAAAGTGAAGTCAACTAGATATAGTTGTTTATAGAGAACAAAAGGAACAACTGGTTACCGGGTGAAAGGTCATATTGCAATATCTTCGTATCGAAGTATCGGATTATTCGATCGGAGTATTGACGTTAATAACACACTCAAATTGGGACTAAAGTTGTCTCCGTTGTAACATTGCCATGAATATTATTGCAAATCCATTATTGCCGATACAGTTTGTAATACGTACTTCAAAACTGTAATGTGATACAATCCCTTATATTCTCCATTTAATCCATGTTGATAGCTTCGTGCCAATCATTTGATTTTATCGATTTGAATCGAGTTATTCAATCAGATCTATGCATTATGACAACATTTAACCATTTTGAGTGAAATCGGTTTTGTCTTGTCAACAAGTTATGATTATTTATTGCATAAAATTATTGTTATCTGCTTCTATGTCGATTCCATTAACGTATCATTTGATTTTTATTCGGGAGAAATAAGTCATTGACTCCGGACAGTTAAAACTCAGTTGAACCCGGAAGACGGTTGGTCAGTTCGACCAATGACATTCACGTTTTTATCAATGCTTTATGACAGATTTCGGGGAATGAGAGGAAGGAGTTGGCGAAGAGAATTTACAAAGTTGGCTATTTAGATCTCGTCACAAAACATAGCTAAAGCCATGTAATGTCTCTTCAGGGCACACGTGCAGTACTGTGGGTATCTTAAAATATCGAAACCTCTTGGTTCAGGTCCAAACCTTATCACTCTGCCAGCGAAGTCGTAGATGCGGCTTAGTACCCGCCGTTGTTCAAAAAAATCTACGTAAACATTAATGGTTGGAAAAAAACTTAAATTGACTTCTGTACCTCTAAACTTGTTAGGCACACGATTTACATCCGCGCTGGACCCAATCGGACCATCCTAGTTACCATCGATCCGTCAATGTTAATGATACTTATTTATATAAAATTTTGAAACCATCCCGCCAAGAGAACAATCCCTGAACTCGTTATCAGTTTGCATGAAATTCCTACGGATAAATCTAAGTTTGCGATTCGAAAACCTGCTACACTTTTTCATTTGCTCACAACTCTCTCATTTCATCTATGAAAGTAGCGTTTCTACTTGCAATCTCGATTGCATAATTATTTTGCTCTCTCTAGCAGGGAACAACCACCATGCAAGGTATCCAGCCGTGCATACAATATTAAAAAGCACACATATATGTTTTCAAAACGTGCCGCTCTAGTTTCGAGCTCGTATGTTGTGCATTTTGTTCGCAGGTACCCATTACGTGGCCCGACTGAATTGGAGAATATTACTTGGACTTGTGTTTCGTTTTCCTTTGCGGTTAACTGATATTGTGCAATCGACGGGGCTGGCAACGACTGAATCTTTTATATCGTCTTCGGAACGGTTAATATGCACAACTGCACAGTTGCATAAATGTTTTACTTGTTATGCATTTGCTTGTGGAGATTCAATCTTAACTGTCTCACGGAAAATCTTTTTTTGTCTAAAAAAAAACTGTAAATGTGTGTTCTGGCGTTATTATAATTTGTTAGAAATTTATTTTAAGAAACAACTTTTTTCAATCCGTACTGTCATTTTCACTAAGAGCTGTGAAGCTTTTTAAAAGTATGACAGAATAACAATGTTTTGATCCATCTTTCAATTCAAACCTTAGGTTGTAGCTATTAAATAAAAAAAATGTACAGCAATTCATTTTTAGAAAATTTAGTACAAATATTTAATAGTTAACTCTATCCCCTGGTTACCAGTTAGTATCCTTGCTCCTAGGTACTATGTGGTAGGTACGTCTAGGTAACTTTGAGGGTTTCCTTTGCTAGCAACTGCTAGCGTTCAACAACTACTATGGGGTGTGTTTGTTTTTTGCGCTCTTGTTACAGGCATATAATATGGATATTCCTCCTCGAAGCACGATCTTTTGCCGAGGGCCCGATAGTCCTTAGTTCACAATATAATATTGTGTAGGGACATGGATTTTTACTCGCTTTTGTTCTTTTTGGCTTTACTCAGGGATCGGAATTATGAAAACAAAATGTTGTCGCAGTACGTATAGATCGTGACTCTTATGAGGGTACCGCCTATTATTATTGTCACTTATTCCTATTATTGTCACTCCAAAGAGTGCTTGACTCTGAAATCGCTCTATCAATTGTGTATGTATAATGCTATTTTGCTTTCATATCTGTACCTATTTCACCAGACTTCGAGAAATTGTTGTTTTAAATTTTCATTGTTGTTTCCACATTAGTTTTATCATTGTTAATTTTTACAATCTTGAGCACATTCCAAAATAATTCTTAAATGCTTTTGCGAAACAGTCTATGTTTCTATCGTTTGAGAAACCGCGAATATTTGAGTAATGGCGTCGTGACGCGACCAAACCAATTTGGATTTCGCGTGAGGATCTTGTCGATATCAAAAAGCGTGGAAATCACTATTGACTTTCACCAATTGGCTTTGTTATTGCGACCCCTGGAATGCTGACTGCTGACTCTCATTTGCATAAGGCTTTATAAGCGCAAAACACGAACGTTGCATACGTATAAAAATGCTAGAAATGTTTTTTCGAATACAATTACAACCCGATTTACCAAACGTTTTAAAACCTTCAAGCTCCAAAAGTGATATTGCTTTCCAAATCCATTAATTGTTGGTTAGATTTTTTTGTATTTGACTGATTGGTTGCAGTGTTTTCGTTTGCACAATCTTCTCAAAGCGTATGGATAGGAAGGACCAATTTTAGCATCCTCGGTAATGGTTGCGTTTCCAAGTACTGGTTCCCATTGTTGATTTGTTTATATTTGGTTGATTGGTTGCAGTGTTTTCGTTCGCATAATCTCCTCAAAGCGTAAGGATAGGAAGGACCAATTTTAGCATCCTCGGTAATGGTTGCGTTTCCAAGTACTGGTTCCCATTGTTGATTGCTCCGTTTGATACCATTGTAACGATGCACTCAAGTGAATATCGGGCCATACGTACCTGTTATTATTATCAAGTGTGGAAGGAGAGAATCAGCCGTAAGGTTCGAACTTTTCCATTTGTTTCGGTCGTTTTTGGTTTTAAAATTTCATTGTTTTATATGGAATCGCTTTTGGCTGCCGGTGCTTCTTTATGGGCGGACTAGGGTATTGTGCCGCTGAGTGCATTTACATTGAAAAAAAAAAAACAATTGTTCTTCCTTTGTTGCGGATTTTACCCTAGTGGCTTTTATTAGTGCGAATCTACCATGCACGCTTTTACCTCTGTTTAATAAGAGTCTATGTAGTGATGCGACTATATACTTAAAGTTAAACTGAAATTAATCTAATATTTTTGTTGAACCTCCGTACTTTTATTGAAGTTAAGTTTTCCGCGCGATGTAAATCATTGGAATACCTGTGAAGACATTTAAAACCCATGTCATCTTTGATGGCATAATCCACTCATTCGACGCATTGTATGTTTCCATTTCCAATACAGACGTTACAAACGTCATCCGTTTTGTGCATTCTTTGGTCGCTTCGCATTTCCATTCAGCCTTCACCAGGGTTAAGGTACAGTTGACTGTTTGGTCGGTTACCTGGTTGGTAGGTCGCCTGGTTCGCTGGTTCGCTGGCTCGCTGGCTCGTTGTTTGTGTTTCGCAACACTTTAGCTGTTGTGTATTTCAATTATCTCGTTAGCTATTCCTGCGTGAGGGCCCCGGGTCCCGAAGTGAGAACATTGCCCGGGTCACCCGAGGGTCAACTGAGCCAATTTTAAAGGCACGAAGAGAAAAAAATCATTCTTTAAATTGGTTTATTCTTATTCCGATTCTCGTAGGGCACGAGAATGTTTCAGTTTGCTTTGTAATGTTGGTGAATTTAATTGAGATTTTATCTTCGCCGGTCTTACTCAGTACCGGTCGAGGTTTGCGTTCATGAATATTTACGCACGGATTTTCCCTTATATGCCGAATAAAGCTTACCAACAGAACCCTTAAAAGGTTATAATGTATTTCAGGTCTACTATCTTTACTTTTGTTTGTCTCACTAAAAACCCGTGAAGTTTTGATTCGAGTTCGAATCTCCCCAATCACATTTTTTCCATATTCTGTAACAAAATAAATATTTTGGTTTAATCAATCTTATCTCCTTTTTAACCTTATCCAAATCTTTGTAAAAGCCGAGTAGTAATGCTTATCTGTACTTATTGATTGATTTTAACCTATATATATAACATATGATTATATTTTATTATGTTCATTAAACTTATGATTTATTTGTATAGGTAATGAATGGCTCTGATGGGTTAGTAATAATTGGTGTTGTTGACAGGACGTAAAAACTAATTTAGAGTTAATTTAGCATTTTGTTTACTTGTCTCATTTTTAAAATCATATATTCATCTCCCATTTCCATTCTCTTCCTTTTCATACTTGAGTACATAGCATTCATCGTGCCGCGCATAGACATTCAAATTAAAAGACTTGTCTTAACATGAAATCTGGGTATAATTTCGACAAGCTGGCGGCAAACCGCGTGACCGTATTTTTGGCACCGGGAGGGTCGAGAATGTTTTGAATTAAATTTAACATGTGCTTTGAAATAACCAGACCATGCTCAGAAAAAAGTTCACTAAATTAGGCAAAGTTTTGCAGCGCTGTCCATCGTGGGACTTTTCTGTGCAGAATCTGAATGTCCGTGCTCAAACGAATCGCCTGGCGTAGCGACGCTAAAATTGAGCCAGGTCGGTAAATTATAACACATTTGTGACTAACTAAAAAATGTAACAAAATATCAGATTTTTGTAATAAGCTCGAAATTTTGTTTACCCGGTTTGGGATATCTAGTTACATTATTTACGCAGCCAGTAATTTGCGCGCCTTTGTAAGAAAGACTTTTAATTCGTAAACAGATTTTATTTTCGAGGACTGACGGGTGATATTAAAATTTGAGTTGATACTGTCAGATTCCTGTATTGACAAATCGCCTCCCACGCTCCGGGTGAGTTGGTTTGTTCCCCTTTCCCTGATTGGCCCGTCTATTCATTTGAATGTCTATGGTGCCGCGTTAAGTTTTGCCAGTGTCTTGCGATCTTTGCGCATTCCCGAATCGGTGATTTAAAATCGAGCAAATTGCTGGGCGCAGATACGTGCCCGACGCAAGAAAAGTTCTGGCACGATTATTCGCGGCTGACGGCCGATTGACAGCTAACACCACACCGATAGATTGATTTACGACCGTCTCTAACCATCGCTAAAAATTGTTATGTGAAGTTTTTTTCCGTGTTGCTGTATCCGTTGTCTTCGATGTGGATACCAGCGTTGTGTGGTACACACACACAGCCTGGGTGCCGATTCAGTCATATGTCGATGGAGGAAAAGTACTCATTTTTAATTGAATAACGGACAAGATTACCAGCTCTTCCAAATCCGGATCCAGTTGGCCTATGGCATCCCTGATAGGGGCATGTTATGAAGCTGAAGGGAGTTGGGAGGGGAAGGACATGGTTGTAGAATTTCCGGTATTCATTAATCTTATTTTTATCTTAACCTGATTAACTTTGCCTTATTTCTTTCCACACACCAACTACAAATACACGATTAAAAACAGTATCAGTACTAAGTCATTTAGATAATCGCCTGTACCTAGATTGCATGCAGTTGGCAATACTTTCTCAAAAATAGTAGATTTGTTTAACTGTACGGAATTTAGGTATAAGCAGACAATTTTAGTTATAAAAAAGATAATATAGCTAAATTTACGTATAAAAAGCAAATAACATGGGTGCCTCATAAATAAATGTTAATATTCGGATTTATTATTCCTTTGTACGTGTTCTGCAGGGTTTTCCAATAAGAGGTGTTATTTTGATATTCAATCGTAAAAGATCAATGGTTTCGTTGCTTGTGTGGCCGTAGCGCCGTCTTGTTGAAAGTAAACGTTGTCCAGATCAATACCATCCAATTCCGGCCATAAAAAAATCATTAATCATCTCTCGATAGCGCAATCCATTCACCGTAACTGTTGCTCCAGCCTCATTTTCGAAAAAATAAGGTAGAATGACTTCGCCGGACCATAAAACGCACCAAACAGTCACACGTTGAGTTGATAGAGAGGCTTTTCAACAATAACTCTTGGGTTTTCCGAGCCCCAGATGCGAAAATTTTGCTTGTTGACAAAGCCATCGAGGTGGAAATGGGCCTCATCACTCAAGATGATTTGCATTTGATTCACTCAAGTGAATTTTAATAATTTCAATGCGTTGTTGAAGCGTGTATCGTTCCATTTTTATTAATGGCGTAGTTTCTACTTGTCAAATGTCAAAAAATGACAGCTTCAAAAGTAACATCTACCGAAATATTATTGGAAAACCCTGTATATATCACATGTTTGTAAAAGTCCGTTTGGACCTAAGTATGTAAATTAAATTAATCAATTAACGCTAAAGCCTTTTCTCTCAAATTTTCGATTTTGATTTGTGGTCTAATGACTGAAAATGCTAATGGCCTTAGGGGCAATTTTAAAGCTGATTAAATTATACAATCGGCAAATTTAATAACTCAACTCTACGCTGAAATTGGTTGTGAATCAGTCGCAGGTTAAGAAGTGTCGGGACCGCATGAGAGGCCGGGAAGCCTCTGTGCTCAGATTTACAAGAGAAGTATTAATCTTTCTTGACGGGCCCGTCTCTCCGTCGCTCGGCGGTGGATGCTCACTAAAAAAATTGCATTTAATTCTTACAAGATTTGAATAATAGGTATTGTGTTTTCAGTATTAAACTTGTGAGAATACACTGTTATCTTTTGGCTTGTACTCAGATTTGTAGCATCTAGGGTTCGTACTGTATACATAATTATTATAAAACAGCAGATTTTATATGAGTCCTTTCGATATTTCTATCAACGCTAATTTCCTTGTTGTGTGTTCAACGTTAAGGTTGGTCGTTAATTGTTTTTAATCATAAATATTGTTCATAGTTTCCTAATTAGTACATGGTAGTTTTTTTTAATCCCTCCGTTCCTGCCGGTCACCTGCTTTCTCCCTCAAGTTCCTTCTACCATAGGATACGGTTATCATCTTAAGGCGATGCACGACGTCGTGTAATATTTTGAATCGAGCCGCTATCAATAACACACCTTACGTAAATGGCGATAAGGCTTAAATTCCCGCTTCACACCATCCACCTGTTTTGATTTATGCAAGAAAAAAACATGGCCAAAAAGGGCCTTTTTATTTTATTTTGTGGATGTTCAGGCACAAATATTTAAATGTTTTTCGATTTTTTTATAAATAACTAAATTTGCCATATTATACAATAAAACCATAACCGAAAATGGATTCGTAAGTAGGAGATTTTGAACTTTAAAGCAGTTTTCATAGGCCTATACATTATTTTTTCTGGGCTTATAAAAAGTTAAATTAAACTATCTAAAAAATACTCGATTATTTCAAAGGCCAGGATGTATTCTAGTTGCAGTATTTAATTAAAGCATCTGAAACATTTCTAGGTGACCAAATTTTCAAACCAAAAACACACGATTTTAAATTACTACGTAGTGCATTGCCTTAAAACCGTCTAGCCACCTAAGTTTAACTCTCCCAATATTCTTCGACTTGCAGGCTTATTATAGAAAATCTTGTGTTACAGCAATATTTCTATGGGCTACTTACCACTCTAAAATCAGCGAACATGGACCCAGTATCATGATTAAATAATTTCATTCCAGCAATATCGAAAAACGTTGACATATTATTTTTTCTGTTTGGTTTCACGACATAATTTTTATATAGGAAAAACTAATAGAAACTTTGAGATCAGAATTAAAGAACATCTTAGGGCTTTAAAGGGAAACTGTGAATCAGAATTTGCGGATCATTTATTAAATAACGACCATACTTTCGATATTAATTCAGGTTTTAAAATACTACATTCTGGTTACAAGGTATCTCAAATCAATAATTTTGAAATCCTAGAAATAAGAAAACACGTGAATATGAAAGCAGATATTATTAATAAACAAAAAATTTTTATAAACCCCATTTTAAATATTTTCCCAATTACCCGGTCTTTCCCGTCTAATGACATTTTAATTCCTACTTTGAATAACCCTCCCCCACTCTTACCCCTCCCCGCTCCTTCTACCTCTTCTTTCTAGACCTAATTTTAATTATAACTTTAGTATACTTGTGCTCCTGATGAAGTGAACTTGGTTCATGAAACATGTTGAGATTTTGTATCGAAATAAAGTGATGTAAACAATGTTATTTGTGTTTTAATAAAAAAAAAAATCAAAACATAATTTTTTTTTAATCATTGTTTCAAATAATTAATTCGTGCTTAATGTACCGCGAAGCCAAATGTCTAGCGAACATCTCAATCAATAAAATATGTGGTTCCTACTTGTCAATAAATATTATCCGCGTTTGTTTGCGATATCAATGTTTTTATAATGCTTTGATAACCACCATACCGCAAATATCATGTCAGTCAATCAAAATTTTATCTCGCGGATGCATTTTTTTGTTGACCTTTATTTATTTGAACAGACAACATGTACTTTCTATTATGCTGCAGGGTCACTCTATTGTTCCGAAGTGTTTATTTTTGAATCTGTTATATCTCCACGCCTCCAAACAGGGTTTATAGGAATTTTTTTTGGTCAGAATTTTCAATCGGCTTTTGAAATGTTTATTGAAATTCGTGCACAAATCGCGTCGGGCGTTTTAAAATGACAATGCATTTTCTCGTTGTGACAGACAATATATAGTTATCCTCATATTATCATATTCATTGGAATAGCTCTATATTATGAACCTAACAGTGAAATCACGGCACGCCACTGGGTTAAAAAATTATGTGCTTGTACAATTTTTTTTAACAAAAGTCAAATGTTCGTAAGAATTTTCCAAACTTGTTTATACTATACCTACTTATATATTATTATCTATATTAAAAGTTGGTTATTGTGTTTAAGATTTTTTTCTAATTATTTCTTGTCTATCTTTTACGACTACATGTCGTGCTTAACGCTACCTTTTCATTTAACTAATCTATAAATTTAGTTTAGTTTTTATTATTGACTCAATTACATAAGTTTATTTTTAGTAATTACGATTTATATAATATATCTAACAGGGTCTAACCATATTATACGTAGGAATGGGTCCGAGCATATTGTCTTGTTTGGCAGTATTAATGATCTAGATGCTCTCAGTATCGCCCTGGCGGTCTATCGTAGGTACTCCACCATTCAGAATCCAAAAGTTGTTTGAAATGTCCAAATAACCATAGCCAGGTAGGTACTTACTAACCTATTTCTTCCTCATCTCCTAGACTGCAGACGGTTACGAACAATTAATGTTTTGTAGTAGGTAATCATTATTCGCGTAGATAAAAGACAACAATGGAACTCTTCAACGAATCCACACTTTAAACAGGATTTTTCTACAACATTCTCTTACACAGAACGAGGTTAAACGTAAAACTAAAAAAAACTAATTCCCAAACAGTGAACAAAAAACAAATACACTTTAACATGTTCAAATTGTCACGAAGAAAGGCCATCAATCATACTCGTTCTTCTGATATCTAGACCGCAACGAAAAACAGTAGTAAATGTCAGCCGCTAAGACATTAACGAGTAGCGCTCTCAGAGTAATGGTCTATCAGGAGTGGATGAAGTTATTCTGTTTTCTGGCTGTTGCTACCATGTCGTGACCAGTGCCAATATAGTCGAATATACATTATTATATTTGTCCGCACTTCCGTGTGACCGTAGAACAAAACAAATATCTAATATTGTTTTTAAATTCCGTACTGATCCCTCTTGAAGATTGGTGTTTGAAACCGCCTACAGTTGATATTTCAATTATATTTTTGTTGTATCAATTTCAATACGTTTACTTTTCAATGAACGCAAATATGATACGAATAACAAACTTAATAATAGTGAGATTAGATACCCATCTAACAATTGTTATATTTGATACATTTTAAATACTAAAAAAGAAGACGATCTTCAAACTTAACGTAAAACTATAAATATGCACCTAAAAAGTAGGTGCCTACTACCGGTTTCGCCCGGCTTTTGATAGCCCATGCACTTTTGTGCTTCGAAAGCGAGGACCTCTGCCTATCAGAATGCCCCAACCATCGACATTTTCAATGTCTCTTACAAACAGTTCAGCAATTATTTTTTGACGCATGTCACAAAATAGTTAAACTCCCCCTTATCTTTTTATACTTACATCTACCTCAAATTGCTAATCTATTCCGTAATTTTGCCTGTGCATAACCGTTTTATGGAGAACATGACTATTTATGTTAAATTGTTAATATAAAATATACTATACTATCTTCTCGCAGCCGGTCATGTATGTTGCGCAAATTTTATGACGCCAGGGCTCACTGTTCGAGAGTTTCGGTGCTGCTGCAGACACGAATGATTTTCTGCCTTATTGTTAAGATTAATAACTCTAAACAAATTTTCATGTTTTTTTCATGACAACAACAATCAATAATAGTTAAAATAATAATAAAAATATAATATGAATTATACTACCAATTATCTTTTAGCAGCCGGCCATTGTTTAAAGTTTAAACCAGTTAGCTTATTGACATTGGTCTATTTTAGAAAAAATCAAGACTGTCATTAATTTTTAGATACTAAGAATTATGTTGCCATTTGTTTTTTCAATAAAGGTTTTTTGTTCCCATATGAGACCAGATCAGACCAGAGCTGACCGAGCTTGTATACCTTAGTATGGAATATACAGTAATGCTGCTGAGATTCGTCGACTAGATATGCGACTATAGCGACTCACAACGCAGCGCAGGACTATGAGAAGTGGAGTAGCCTTGTTCATCAGGGCAATATAGAATTACAGTCAATTTATTATATTTTTTTAAAGGCGAGCTTCAAACTTAAATACCAGTATTAAAAATAATTTTACTAAGCCTCCCAAAACGATCGAAATCGGGCGTCATACGTACCTCAGTTTTGTCGGGTCGGCGTGAAATTAACAAATGCCAATTCAAATAAATATTTAGCAAGTTTTCCAAAAAACATGATTTCTTTTTAAATAATTTACATACCTCAGTGGAGACCCGTCAGAACCCGCCGACCGTCACTATTCGTTTAAGCCTCTTAGGGTTTTAATCGTTTTCAAATGAAGAGTTATTAATTCTACATATAATAAAATTTATAAAATCAACCTCAAAATTTATTGGTCTATCGATGTCTTGTGAATATATGTTTTATAAGCCATAATATTTTTCATTCATGTTCCTTATTGGAGCTGGTTTCATGGTCCTCGGATATGAGGCACAGACTCAAGAGAAATGACATTGTATTATATCTTATGTACAATGACCTTTTTTAACATTTTTTTCATGTCTGTGAGAAGTGGAAAATGACGCTTTGAACTCGTTTGGTTCCCACCCAGGCGTCGCGGGATTAATCGTCCGTTAGTTTTATTGAACGAGCAACAAATTTCGTTTATATGATGGTAGTGGTGAGAATTCAAATATCTTTATGTGACTTCGGAAAGTTTGTCTACCTTGTTTGTTTACGTATAGTAATTATACGCCCTGCGAACCATTAGACCTTCCAGTGCACTTTATATCAGTGTCTAGGTTGTATTGTATCGCCGCCCTAACGGTACAAGAACTAGAAACAGCGAGTGCAATACTAGAGAAATAAACCAAGAAAGGTGTGTCGATCAGGATTGGAGCTGCACTCGCCCGACCAGTGACCAGAGGACCCTCTGCTGGACCGATGTATCCAATCCTGTTATCTTCTTACACGTAATACTGCCGTTACCGCCGACGTGGAAGGCGTTCTTACCCCGAACGTCGCAGCAGTTGTAACACTGCTATCTGCTGATACTGTGATCCAGATCGGCGTCGTCGCACAATGTAGCAGATCCTTTTTTCCATTCTACGATTTCCTCAATAATCTGAATTCCTAAAAGTGTGCACTACACCGAGTTTGATTCAACTAGACCTCGAACAGGCCAAAGAAATTAGTTATCCGCTCAAGAAAGTGTTTGGTCTATTTCACAACGTACGGAAAATGTACTTTTCAGAAAAAACATAAAATACACCTCGCAAACTTATTTAGGTGCGTTTACCTAAAATTGTTACCAGAAACCATGAAAAAGATTTTATTGATTTTAGGTACCTACTCACGATTAATTAACTCTTGATAGTATCTACTCCCTCTAAACACTAAAATTTCTCAATTGTTTATGCATTAATTAACATTAAAAAAATACGTTTTATTGCTCATATACCTCTGAACACAGGTTGAAGAAAATGAAGTAATTTATAAATAAACATAAAAAACTTGTTTCGTAAATAATTGTAAGGATTATATCTATATATACCTAACTAACTAACCATCACGCCGTTTCCCCGAATGGGTAGGCAGAGAGGACGGACCGCCAAACCATTCGATCTTAGAACACACTCCTTGCTTCATACACATTCATTCTCGACATGGCCCGACTCAAGTATCTGGTTTACTTGATCGTGCCCTATATTCCTCAGGCGTCCCTGTCTTTTTCTACCATTCACATTCGTGTCATATGTTCTTATATGTCTGTCATATAATTTCCACATTTCTCACACGGTCATAAATGGTTTTACCACACATACCTAATTTCTTTTTTTGTCTCATTTCTTGTTTTCTCACTTAATAATAATAATAATAAATTAAATATTTAAATATCGCAGTTTAGTCAGGTAAGTTTTTAGATTTTCACGGCCAAAAGCATTTTGTTGTTTGTTTTTGGGGTGTTATGCCGTGTTGCGCTAACTCCTTCTTTAGCCGACGTTTTGGACAGCGTTGCAGTGTCCATCATCAGGGCAGATCCGGTAGATCCGAAGATGTGTCTGATGTTGAAATTTTCCGTAAGCCTACGTTTACAGATACGACCATTAATTATAAATCTTTACACCCATGGTCACATAAATTATCTGCCTACCACTCAATGGTACATAGGCTTAATAACATCCCACTCAACAAGAAAGCATACGAGAAGGAAAAAAATACAATCCTAACTATTGCTAAAAATAATGGCTTCAAGGGTAGAGACATTGAAAAAATAATTAATAATAACAAACACAAAAATAACCTTAAATTAATTTACCCAGCGACTAATAATAAGACGAATAATAAATTCGGGTGTTTAGAATTCATCGGACAGACATCTAATAAAATTGCCAAAGTCCTCAAAAAGTGTGGCTTAGATATTGCCTTCCGCACAAATAATAACTTAGGATCATCTCTTAAAAACTCAAAAAGTAAGGTACTCAAATTACAAAATAGTGGCATTTATAAACTCCAGTGTGACGAATGCAACGCTGTTTATGTTGGACAAACGGGCCGGTCCTTTAACACTAGGTTCAAAGAACATATAAGATCTTTTAAAAATAATAATAAAATGCAATCTCAATTTGCCAAACATCTCCTAGATGAAAATCACTCACTTAATGATAATAATAAACCAACTCCGTTACACGTACAAAATAAAGGCCGTAAACTGAATCTTTTAGAACAGTTAGAAATTAACAAAAACTCTAATAATCCGAAAGCTATTCTAATTAATGAACAAACAAAAATAATTCGTTCACCCCTACTAGATATCTTCAAACCTAGGGCAAATATGAGTGCACTATGAAGTACTTAATTATGCTATTAAAATAACCCTATGAGTCATCGTTTGGGAATAACTAACATTAAGACATTCAGTCAAATTTAAACATTACACTAATTGGGGAAACTTTGCTGGGGTAATAACCATTAATAATTTCTAATATTTTACTCAAAAATCAATTAAGAAATCAGTAATTGAAATTAAAATACCTACCTAGAAATAATATAAATGTATCGTCTGTAAGTGGGCTACCCACAGTTTGATAATGCCTTCAGAGGGCGAAACAGCTGTCACGCGTAATAATAATTACACAGCAGAACTTGTTTAAAAATAAACTGTTTTTATAAACCCAATAACAATATTATTGAATATATAAAAAATAAAAATTAAAATGAAGTTCTACAAATTAAACTTAATAACAATAAATAAATTGAAGGTTGCTGATATAGCTACCCAAGTGATTTTTTACAGACGATTAAAATTAAAACATAGGAAAATAGTGCAAAACCTTTGGTTTAACCAAGAGTGTTTGAAGTTAAACGTGATCCCCAAGTACGTGCATATTTCTACCAAAAACAAATCCTCGGCAGCCATAAAAACTGTGCATCGAGCGCAGAGGATATGGCTGAAGGAGGAGACTAAGGAACGTTGTCGGAAAAGGGACACAATACTTCACTACATCAAGGTATTGCATTCGGAATTAACTTTTAAACTGCATCCATGGGAATTTGATACCCTGGATTACGATACTCGTGAACACATCGGCGGAATTATATATGATAAATTCAAAACTCAGGAAAATAAACTTAAAAAACTTGTTGAATTTAAAAATAAAAATGTAAAAGTCAACGAATATCAAAGTAATACAAATACGGAGTTTTATATAAAAACTATTAACCTATCAGGTGAAACGTTTGAAGAAGATGAAATAAATTTACTAGATAAAGGCTTCAAATATAAAATAAATTCAGATATCACTAAAAAACAAATTGAATGTTTGACAATCGACACAGAAATTTCTCTGTCTAAAATAAAAAATAACGGCTTACCTAAACAAATAACAGCGGATATCTTGAGAAAAACTCTGAAATCAACCAGTAAAAATAAAAATAAATTCAATATAAAAGAAACGGAAATTTTAAATGATATTAAAGCCAAAATTAAAAATAGCGACCTCACAATTACTAAAGCGGATAAGGGGAATTCCGTCGTTATATTAAACAAAATTGATTACTTAAATAAAGTAGAAGCATTCCTAAAGCCAGAAGACTTCGAAATCTTAAAAAAGGACCCAACGGACAAAATTTCAATAAACGTGCGCAACCTAATAAATAATTGCCAATCAATATTCCCAAATAAATACGCTAGAAAAAGTGCAATGGTGATGAATCCAAGGGCTCCTGCATTATACGGACAACCTAAAATTCACAAGGATAATATCCCCATACGTCCCGTTGTTTCTTTTATAAACGCCCCGACGACAATACTCGCCAAAAAACTTAACTTTCTTTTCAAACAACATACTAAATTCTACCCAAAACATAGCGTTAAAAATTCTCTCGAACTTGTAAACAAAATAAAAAACATAAATCTACCGCACAATTGCCAGTTCATATCTTTAGACGTGGTCAGTCTCTTTAGCAATATCCCTATTCAAGAATGCCTTAAAATCATTGAAGATATTTTAGACGAATCTAATATAAACCCAGTTACTAAAAAAGAATTATTCGATCTATTTAAAATTTGTGTGGAAACTAACTACTTTGAGTTTAACGATAAATTCTATCAACAAAACGACGGATTACCAATGGGATCGCCCCTCAGTCCACTTCTTGCAGAAATATTTATGGATTACATTGAAAAACAAATTTTAAATTCAATCTTTAACAAACACATCATTTACTATGTTCGTTATGTTGACGACATTTTGGTCTGTTGGAAAGGTACCAACAGACAATTAGATCTTTTTGTCACATTTGCTAACTCCATCAACCGTAAAATCTGCTTTACGGTTGAAAGAGAGTGTAATAATAAAATAAATTTTTTAGACCTAACAATCGGTAGAGAAAATAATAAACATACGTTTGAAATTTTCCGTAAGCCTACGTTTACAGATACGACCATTAATTATAAATCTTTACACCCATGGTCACATAAATTATCTGCCTACCACTCAATGGTACATAGGCTTAATAACATCCCACTCAACAAGAAAGCATACGAGAAGGAAAAAAATACAATCCTAACTATTGCTAAAAATAATGGCTTCAAGGGTAGAGACATTGAAAAAATAATTAATAATAACAAACACAAAAATAACCTTAAATTAATTTACCCAGCGACTAATAATAAGACGAATAATAAATTCGGGTGTTTAGAATTCATCGGACAGACATCTAATAAAATTGCCAAAGTCCTCAAAAAGTGTGGCTTAGATATTGCCTTCCGCACAAATAATAACTTAGGATCATCTCTTAAAAACTCAAAAAGTAAGGTACTCAAATTACAAAATAGTGGCATTTATAAACTCCAGTGTGACGAATGCAACGCTGTTTATGTTGGACAAACGGGCCGGTCCTTTAACACTAGGTTCAAAGAACATATAAGATCTTTTAAAAATAATAATAAAATGCAATCTCAATTTGCCAAACACCTCCTAGATGAAAATCACTCACTTAATGATAATAATAAACCAACTCCGTTACACGTACAAAATAAAGGCCGTAAACTGAATCTTTTAGAACAGTTAGAAATTAACAAAAACTCTAATAATCCGAAAGCTATTCTAATTAATGAACAAACAAATATAATTCGTTCACCCCTACTAGATATCTTCAAACCTAGGGCAAATATGAGTGCACTATGAAGTACTTAATTATGCTATTAAAATAACCCTATGAGTCATCGTTTGGGAATAACTAACATTAAGACATTCAGTCAAATTTAAACATTACACTAATTGGGGAAACTTTGCTGGGGTAATAACCATTAATAATTTCTAATATTTTACTCAAAAATCAATTAAGAAATCAGTAATTGAAATTAAAATACCTACCTAGAAATAATATAAATGTATCGTCTGTAAGTGGGCTACCCACAGTTTGATAATGCCTTCAGAGGGCGAAACAGCTGTCACGCGTAATAATAATTACACAGCAGAACTTGTTTAAAAATAAACTGTTTTTATAAACCCAATAACAATATTATTGAATATATAAAAAATAAAAATTAAAATGGAGTTCTACAAATTAAACTTAATAACAATATTAAAAAAAAAAAAAAAAAAAAAAAAAAAAAACTTAGAATATCAATAACAGCAGGACAGGACAAAACAAGAATATTAAAACTAAAACATAATTTTTTTTCCTAGAAATGAGAATCTTCTGAGCAGACATTTTAAAAAGGTACAATAAGGAGGCAACCGAAACCAAACAATTACCGGAAGTTTTAGAATATGGCTTATTATAAAATATTGAAAAGAAATTAAGATTTACGAATGATAAGATGTTTTAAATAATTTTGTTTTTAAAGCCCGTTTAAAACCTGCCAAATTCTGGAGATTAGTAAAAGCTAAGGGAACTATCGTTTCTACAGCATTCTGTCTTTCGTCCATCCTCTGCCAGTTTCCATACCTCACTGCCACACTTAGTGCAGGTATCAGCACTCCATTGTGGACTGCTAGCTTCGCTTATTTTGACATTTTTTTAGACGGGTGCTCGGATCGAAATGTTTCATCGGTTTGCCGCCCCAGCTGATGGGGGCTCCGTGTCTTTTCGGTGTGGCCAGCTGGTAGACTTTGACAGTAAATAAAAATTAAATACGCGGGAGCAGTTCCTACACCTGTTAGTGCAATATAATATAATATTATATAAACACAAGGTAGTACTTAGACACCTTCTTTTGTTATCATACAAACAATTGTAATGATATATTTCAAAAAACCTGATTTGTTTTACGATACGTACGCCTGAAAGTGACGATTCACAAATCCATCTATTTTATTTGGAATATATATTTCATTAGGTACATACGTTTATCAATTTGCATGGGTTGGATTGGAAAAATTTGACATACTATTATTCTTCATTTCTCATGAAAGACGCGTTTAAGGGGGATAATAATTATGGAAGAATTTCGTAAGCTAAACATTTTTTGATGATGAATCATGTCGGTTTTCTGCTACATGCAATACATTATATACTGTGTACACCAGGGACCTTTTTTAATAAACCGATTTTAAATTTTACACAGCAATCAATCATTAATGAAGAGTAAATTATTGTTAATCAGTTGTGTTAATTTAAAACACGTTTATTAGGGTAGTAGGTCGTTCTAATCACCCTGGTACAATTCGCTTGAATTTTGTGTTGTATATGAAACAGTGATACGTACAAATTATATGTTCCATTCCATAACAAAGCTTTTTGGGAAGCGCAAAGGAGTTTTAAGAGCTTTTGATTGTTGTATATGGTTTTCTGAAACACAATCACTTTCAGTGTGCGGTCGTGTCCACTCATTTCAGGTCATAAATATTGCTCATTTCCCCGCAGTCCGCTTAACAAGCGTCAAGCGAATAATTTGCGGTTGCGTGAAGGTGTCACTTTACTTTCCAATATATTATAATAAGCGATTGTTCCCGAACAATTTAACCTTTTACATTTAATTTGCTCGAGTTTTCGGTTTACCGCAGCGCGTCATTTGGAGACTTAAATTAATAAGCAATGCTTTTGATAACAGTCAATCTTGTCCATTAAATGCCGTACTTTAATGAAGAATTTAATTTTAGCGAACGGTGAATTCTGTGACTTTTGTTTCAACAAAATATTTTTGTTGACATCATTATTTATTTTTACAATATGTTACTGATTGTACAGATTTGACCCTCCTTATTATTAAACAATGTAAATTCAGTTTGGATGTGCGATGTACGTTACATTCTTAAATTAAAAATACATAATTATTATTTTTAGTACACATACTGAGTTGACGCCGCTGTTTTTATAGTTGGTGGGGTGATTGTATGCTGATTGCCTTCCAACCAGTTGATCAGAGTTCGATTTTCGTGGCATTTTTTAATTTTTAATTTTAGATGTTAATTTTTTTACCATTATATCCCATTATTTTTCACGGGTCTGGGAAAATTCAAATATATTTTACCAAAGATCTTTAATTAGTTTCGAAGCTTTAAACTCAGCCCTTAGCCTATATCGATTCAAATATGACTGATTCAAGTATGACTACAACAACACGGGCATTAGCCTAGTCACTAGGCCCTAGTGTGATAGTTAATGAAAATGTACTGCATCATCGTGTAAATATTTATTAAATAAAAAATATATATACAGGGTGTATCGCACTAACCCGACAAACTTTAACCAGCTTTTCCTTGGCACCTCTGGAGTAAAAAATGTTATGGGCAGTTTGCTGTCCGGTAGCATTTTTTTTTCAATTAAAAATAAAAAAAATAAAAAAATTTCCACACTACATCACTGTCATTGGCATTGCTTTTCGTGTTCAACAGCTGTTATAAGCAAGTATGTCGAAAAGCGTCTTCGCTCTTTCGCACACACTAAATAATAATAGTTAAAAATGAGACGAATGGTGCCGTGCCATTTCGTTGTGATTGTAAAAGTGCGCCAATATAGGTACATACGTGCATTATTCAACGGAATTCGAATAAAATATTGGCAGATGGGTTTTCAAACTTTGAAAAAGGATAAAACAGTGGTGACATGTGGTGAAAATGTGAATAATAATTTTTTTATTTAAAAAAAACGTTACCAAACAGCAAAGTGCACATAAGATTTTTTACTCCAAATATGCTGAGGAATAGCTGGTTAAAGTTTTTCGGGTACGTGCCGAAACACCCTGTATATACAACATAATCCAACTTGAGAATTTGTTCAGTGTCTTTTTAAATTGTTATTATCTGCACAAACTTCAGTATTTCCTAAGCGATCGGAGATACTACGCTTATTGTGGATCGTGGACACTTTGTGAAAGCTCGCGGTAAATTGTAGTTGATTCTGAATGCTGTTTCCTGTAGTGTGGTACAAAACATTAAACGTATGGGTAAAGATTGACGATTTGCATATTGCTAAGCAGAGACCCTAACGATATTATGAGTCTGCCACTATTTTATGATTTCTGCAATAATTATTGTTTTCAATTTGTGTAAACAATAGTTAAAACTGTCTGCAATTTGTGAAAAAAAAAAGAATTTAAAAAGTTCAAGTGGTGCTTATTTTATTTCTAATAATTTTAGTAATTTAAATGACGCTTGTAATATTTGCAGTCCAAACATCACATTTATAATACAATAATGACCATATACCGGTAGCGTGGACTCGTGCATAAAGGCTGTAATGATGTGCCTACCCTAAGAAAAACAAACCATAAGAAGAAATTATAGAAAACTTTTAAATGGAGGCAAATTTCTTATTTTATGTACTTTTTTCCATGATTTTGCAAAAAACTTATACGCTCATTTTTGAAGTTGTTTATAACAATCGGCGGAAGATGGTAATAAAATGGTCGGTTTCAAATATTCAATGCACAATTACTTTCACCCGAACTTGAATAACTACGCACAACAAACTTTTGGTCATAGAGCAATGCACGCCACTGCCACATAATATTTTATTTTTTATTTATTAACATTCAAACCTGCTAAACTACTTATGTAGTTTGTCAGCAGGTACATAATGACAACATTTTTGCAATAACATGGTACAATGGTAAAACAGTATGTAGGTATGTATAATGTTGATGATAAATTAAGAATAAATGACAAGTTGGTTAAATTATAGAATTGTATAAATATAAATATGTAAGAAGCAGTATAAGCCTCATATAACAACACAAGTACAAATGAATTTAATATGAACAAATGAATATAATCAACAAGTACTTCTATGGTTTTAATATACATAAGGTAATACAAATTTATAACGATTTTCCATTTCCCTAGAATGTGAATTCTAATTAGGAAAACAAGGTCTTCAGTAGTGCATCAATATAAATCCTCAGTATCTAATAGCCATTTCCTTAGATTATATTTGACTTTGACTGTAAAAACGTTTATATTTTTAATTGTCATTCGTAGTTTATTAAATATTCTGGGTACAATGAAGTTTAGGGTTCTTTCACCGTATTTATTGGTACATTTCGGGACCACCAATCCTTCATTTTGGGTGAATCTTGTATTATGTTTATGGAAAACTCTTTCCCTATACAAGGAATCAGACAATATAAGATGTTGACTTACAATATTATAAAACAATAATCCTCTGACAGGTAAAACATTCAGAGACTTGTCTATTAATTTAGTGTCGTGCTACATATAAACAGGATAAATTATCTGGGATCCTTTACGTTAAGACTATTTGAGTTATAGTTAGTAATTTAATTTGAAATATAAAGTAATTCACCAACAATAAATTATAGATATAAATAATAACAACGTGTGAAAACACACTTTTTATGACTCACTGCAAAATGTTTTATTTTTAAATGAAGTCTTTCACACTTTTTGTACTTATTATTTTATGACACTCGCTTACGTCTAAGTAATCTGATTAATAACTGTTGTTATTAATCAGATTACTGTACAAATATAATAGTCAATAACTAAATTTCAATTCTTGATTAACTTTGACTGCTGGTGGTTCGCTGTTGGTTCGCTGTTGGTTCGCTGTTGGTTCGCTGTGGGTTCGCGGTTGGTTCGTTCCTTTCCCATGGATAGCCGGAGGTTCGTTGAAATAATAATTTGATCAAACGGTTCGCAGGCCATTTAATGGTAAGTATACATTTGCGAACCGAAACGCGAACCGAGCCACGAATTATGGGAATGGAACGAAGCAACTGCGAGCGGCGTTTCGCGCCATTTGTGGTTGCTTCATTCCTTTCCCATAAGTTGAGGTTACGTAGATATATGAAGCATAATGAACATTGCTCTGTTATTAAACCATCTGGTTGAAAATTATAATGTATGACGCAGTTATCGCCACTATTGAATGTAACAGTGCTAAATCCACATCGACTACTCCGCCAATTCTGATAACCATCTTTCTTTTTTGCAGAATTTTTAGTAATTTTTCAATGTCTGTTGGCTGCTGGTAGTCTGAAACATATAAATTAAAAAAATTAAAATAATATTGATTTTTCAATATCGTTTGTATCACCGATATCTTGGAAACCAAAAAGAGTTCAAGTGAAATAAAATCGTACACGACAAAGCTTTCGAAAGATCTAAAGATTAAAAAAGGGGGAGGGATGAGGAAAAGGAAGGTGGGAAGTACTGTCAATTCAGATCTGGTCACCCAACAGGGTTAAGCCAATTCAAGCAACTTTTCAATTCTGAATGGGTACTTATGTTATTTTTACCATATTGAGTTTCTATGGTTTGCCATCAAATTCGTTGAAAACGATGACTTACAATATTGAATAAAATTTGGAATTGAAGTGATGTACTTAAGAAGGTATTTCCAAATTATATTTGTTTACAGGAACGTATCCTTAAATTTTAAATGCGTAAATGATCGACGGTTAATTTCATTCATCCATTTGAGATATATTTTCAGCTAATAAAAACGCTAATTTTATAAACACCCTAATATAATAGAACTTCCTCCTTCTTCTGGCGCTTGTAAAATTAGATTGTTAATGTTAATTTTAGTTATAATTTTCTACATATGTAAATATATATTTTATTAAGATATTAGTTATAGGCCTTAGTCGTAAGTCTCTAGATATAAGTCTCAGACTCACGAAAACGGCGCTATATAAATTAGCCAAATATTATTATTACCATCCGTTATCTTTTTTCTTTCTATATAACTCCAAAAAATCCCGTGTGGATTTCCCCGTTACTAGCTATAGTATAAGTGTTTTTATTTTATTTTATTTTTATGAATACTGTACTGAAGTCTGAACCGTCTGGAGCCAGTTAGACCATGGCATCCCCAATTGCGGTATGTCTTGAGGCTAAATGTAGTGGGGGGGGGGGGAAATAGATGCGGTAGAGAAATGTTGGAAAAACTGATATTGTCCTCTAATATCTTGAAATTCCAATGTTGATATCTTGCAGATGATTTGCTTAGTCCTCTCTATCTCTTTATTAAACGATTCCGCGGCAAAGGCTGCACTCGTCGTATACCACAGGTATTGTGAGAATCGTATTCCGTGCCTTAGAAATAAACTCTGGAAAAAAATAAAATTTTTACTATCAAAATTTTCCTAATTGTGTTAGATATTTATTTTATTTGTAAAGCAATTCTCACCGTTATTTTCATTGTACTCGTTCCGATAAACGATACATTGGCTATCGATATAAATGATATTATTGATGAAAACAGTGATGAAAGGAACTGATAGAGTAACATCTGATAGTATTATTACGCTAATGCCTGTACAGTTTTGGATTGTTGTAAACTGAAGTGGCGCCCTCTGTTATTTAAAAAAAAGAACCATTGTTTTCAATCAGCATCCCCGATGAAAAAATAAAAAATTTACGTAACTTGGTATTTCTCAGTTTCAATTTTTTTTACATATTCTTCTGGCTCATTTTCCGAACAATTTACCGAGCAAATTCTTATCAAAATTATTTTTACCAACTTAAAAGAACTGTTTTTATAAAAAAAATTCCAGAATATTTTCCGGGCTTAAATTTTCTGTTTTTCTTAGAGGATTCTTTTTAGACAGTAAAAATTTCCGAAACTTAACATAATTACAAAAACATGAATTTTAAAAAATTCCCGACCTTTTTTCCAATTCGCAGATTTTCGCAGAGAAAATATTTTTAGAAAAATTAAGCTAAATCAAAAATAACCCAAAAAAAAAATTACAAGAAGAAAAATTTCCAAAATTCAACAAAATCAAACGGATAACTAAACAACGTTTAACAAAGTGAAAAATAGAAATAAGAAAGAAAAATTCTAACTTATAACCCTTATAACTTCATGTATGACTATATTCCTTTCACTGTTTTACTTTTCCCTCTGACTTCCACTGGATGGATGGAGGTTATTTACTGTCGGAGCATATCTAATATTGCATATTACACAAAGTCAATAAAAGGAGAACATAAATAGGGCACAAAAAAAATAAATATAAGTCAAGACAGGACCAATGTTTTGATGGAGCTCTGGAATTCGGCCAAATAAATAAAAAACGTTATTAGTACACAAAAATTATTAACGCTAAAAATTCAAGGCCCTAATTTGAGTTGACAAGTCTGGCCATTACGGTTATGGAGGAGAAACTCGAATTTTATGTCAAAATACAAAATTTCGGCGGCATTCTTCAATTTCTTGAGTCGCACCTCTTGGCAGTAAATATCTTAGTTAATGGGAGTTTGCTACTTAGTAGAAATTAGTTGTCGTTCGTCCAGTGAAATTTACTAAGACGTATATATGTTTGTAGGCATTCGCAAATGAACAAGAAAGACAATATGATAGAAAAATTAATAGGTAGGTACATATGTGATAATTATTTTTTGCACACATTATAGTAATTGCTGTTGTACATACAGAACGGCAAAACTCCTTTCTCAGGGATTTTTTCTAAATTGCCGCCTTTAGGACTTAATAGCAGAAAACCGACGTTTTTATCCGCTAGTTCATTTATCAATATGTTTAAATATTTAAATGTGGTAGTGAATTGCAGTATAATATTATGTAAGAGTAAGTTGGTGAAGTAGATTAGCCTGCAAACACTGGTCAACACATTTTTTGTCCCTTTAACGAAAGTAGCCAAATCTGACAGGAAATTTCACTCTGATATCAGATATGTGATTAGTTTTATTCTATCACGTCAGGTTTTTATGAGTTTTAGGTTTTACTAAAATGTGTATTTATTCATATTTATTCGTGAGTTATCATTTTTTTTTTTTATAATATGGCAACACTAGGCTCGAATGCTGCAAACATGAAAGAGAACTATGACAACATGAAGCTGCTGTTAATAAAAATTAAATATGTAAAATACGAATGGAAAATATGTGGTGATCTAAAAGGAATAGGGCTCCTACTAGGACTGCAAGCGGGATACACAAAGTATTGTTGTTTTCTGTGCGAGTAGGACAGCAGAGACAGGAAAGACCAAGGACTGGCCTACTAGAAAGCACCTTAAACCTGGCACGAAGAATGTTCAACATGCTCCCTTAGTAAAATCTAAAGATATCTTACTTCCACCTTTACACATTAAATTGGGTTTGATGAAAAAAATTTTAAAACGCTTGTCTAAGGATGGAAATGGCATGATTTACTTAAAACAAAATTTTCCTAAGATCAGCGACGCAAGAATTGAAGAAGGAATATTCGTGGGACCACAAATAAGGGAGGTCTTGACTGATCCGAATTTTATAACAGTGTTGAGAACAGTCGAGCTAGCCGCTTGGTCAGCCTTCAAGAATGTTGTGGAGAACTTTCTTGGAAGTCATAAAAGTGAAGACTATATCAGCATTGTATCTGAAATGCTCATGGCTTATAAAAATATGGGATGTAACATGTCACTAAAAATACACTTCCTTCACTCTCATTTGAATTTTTCCCCGAAAATATGGGAGATGTCAGTGACGAGCACGGCGAACGATTTCACCAGGACATAGCGGCTATGGAAAAGCGATACCAAGGAAAGTGGAGTCCATCTATGCTAGCAGACTATTGCAGGCCACTGCAGAGAGACTCTCAAGATAATCACAAGCGCAAATCAGGAACAAAAAAAATTAAATTGAATTAGTTTTGAAATTTTGTTAAGTAAGTACCCCTCATACTATGGAACAATTATATAAAAAAAACATTGTTAAATAATAAAAAAACCTGACCTATAATTTTTTTTTGTTTCATTTCGTGTTTATGGATACTAAATACATATAAAAAAATTAGCTATGCTTAAGGGATTGCACTTAAAAAAATAAATGTCGACCAGTGAAATTGGCGGGGATTTCTTGAATAAACCATCTCGGCTGTAACTATCTTTCGTAACAGAATCACGTCTGGTTTAATTCTAATAACTATTATATATTTTAAAACATCCTTACTATGCAAGTATATCGTCTAGATATCAATTTCATGTTTTCATTTATTATTTCAAAAGCTTGCGTGAAATCTTTAATTTGTGAACTTTGTTTATGTGTGAGAAACATATCCTGCGCCCTGAAAACATTAGCTCTTAGCGCAGTTGGTCGAAAATCTAGTTCGGCTTTTCGATCAACTTTGTTTTTAAAGGCTTGAAAAACAATGGAATCGTTTATTGCCGAAACGTAATATTTGCATGCACGTATATTTGATGATATTTCTAGTATTCCAAAAGTAACCACCAGATATTGGATGAAAATAATTATTCTGATTATTTCTTGAAAGGTGGTTATATTCACATTTGTATAGAAGTAGTGTTGACCGATTTGAAACACTAAGAATATTGGAAAAATATTGGTAGACCTCTCGAAAATAAAAGATTTCTTTATATCTGTCACATACAGAATGGTATGAATGCTATCAAAATTATTGTAAACTTTCTCTTTTTCATTAATAAATACGAATGACTCTGATAAAATTGTAAAGATGGAACTGACTGTTGTAGTAAAAGCCTGTACAAACACAGTCATACGTAATGTTTTAGATCCGTAATATTTTATCCTGTTACTTAAATCGCTGCATCTTATTACATCGTTCCCCACAAAAAACAATAGAACCAATAGTGGGTAATATCTGAATATTGATTTGTCTTTCTCAAATTTTCCATTGAAGTTGAATTTTCGAAATCCGCATATATGGTGGGACCATATTTGAATATTTAAAATCAAATTTCGTGCGCAAACCATTTTCTTTTAAAATTTTGTATAGTTTAAACAAAACACCAACGGAAGTTAAAGCACAAGAAAGATCGATACGTGAAGGTACTCCTGCCTACGAGTTTGGACTAACAATGCGCCAAAATAGTATTGACTTGTACATTTTTTGTTTCCCTTTACGTATCTATGATCTTAATTCCAATACATAGGTAATGAGTATGTACTTACGACTGTTGATATGTTCACATAAAGTTTATAGTAATTCCCTAATGAACTCCCAAAATTCATTGTTAGATTTTACAATACACTTAGTTAATTAATTAAAATACTTAATTACCTTAAAAACTTAGCCATTTACCGGGGCCTTTAGTGTTCCCTACAAGGACTAACGAATTAAAATTTATCTGATCATATCCCGATCTCGTAATGTATTGTTGAATGGCTTTCATTTTGAATGAGGTCGATTAAATTATCAGAGAAAAGGGTAATTCCATATAATAAAGAGGAAAACTAGAAGTGCCTTACATATATTTTTTATAGAAACAAATGCCGCCACTGACTTTGTACTCCTTGATTCTAGACCATTTAGCACATGCTCTATATTACTTAAACTTGCATGACATCGTATATCGCCATCCCATTTGAATTTCGTAATCATGGTGATATACAGTTTTGTATTAAATTTAAGGCCCGGTTGGCCAAATTATTGGATAACGAAACACGTCCACACGGCATTTCTTGTGTTCTTTTTTATTCTATGGGTAATTCCATCAACTTATTCTTGCTCTTTGTTAATTTTTTTCCTCATTTCTTTGGAAATTCAATTATTATGCCGTTGCGTGAAGGTTTAACTTATGTATTTGTTTATTATTCTACATTTGATACATACAATTTATAAGTAACATAAATTATGAGTTATGATCGATTATTTAATCTACTTTACTATCTACTTTTTCAATTTATGTGAGTACATATTTTTGGGCTCGTAGCACAATTTAAAGAGGTTTATGTTTATTTAGGTTTGATTTGATGGTGCCTCAGTATTTTTTGGTTAAGAAGATTAGGTCACGGGCAAAAGTATTTGACAATAAGTAAATTTTAAGGATTGCTTCAAATTTACGTCACATTCTTTCTATTCGCACCAACTGCTTAACCAAACCAATTTGATCCTTTTAAGTACTCCAAAAGACAATCCTGCGTATTGTTAATACTCCATCATGGCGAACCCAGGACAAGATTTTGCCTCTTCAACAAGTGCTTTCCACCGGCTTCTATTCCTAGCCACTCTTCTCCGTTTAAATCATCCCACCCTATTTTTTGATCCTTGGTACTTCAAAAGCCAATCTTTTTTCGCTCAGTTCACTTCCAAGTTTACGATGTCCTGTTATTTTTCTCTTTTTCGATTTACCCTTCCCACCACAGCCTTCAGGACTTCACAATTGCAATGCTTTTTTTCCAAAATGGACATTTAAGTTTATATCTGCTTTTATCTAAGATCAAAAATATTGTGCCTTTTTTCTTGACTAATCGTAGCCAAGTCCTTTTTAAACTTTTTTTTTTAAATCAAATCAAATCAAATCAAAAATTATTTATGGTAAAATAAAAATTACAAAAGGTGTAGCTTATGGGTAGACCCCATTTCTTCCAGCTAACTACATTTATTTAATTACAATGTTTACATAATATTATTTGTTTTATTATAATAATTACAATGTTTATACAGATAAAATAATAATATACCAATGAAAAAATAAAAAAATACAAATATATATACCAATAAAAATAGTCGTTTCATTTACGTGAGGTATTCACTCAACGTGTAGTGACATTTATTAACAAGGAAAGTGTTTAGTAACGATTTGAATTTGTGTGTATCTTGTATTTGTTTAATGTTATGTGGAAGGTTGTTATATATTTTAATGGCCATGTAGTATGGTCCTTTTTGGAATATTGTTTTGTTTGCTTTGGTATTAGTAAGTTTTCTGTGAGCCTTGTAGCGTATTTATGTGTTGAGTTTTTTTAGTGGGAACTTGTCTGTAGATGATCGCACTAACATGTTTGTCTATAAATTTTCCATTCCAAGATAGTGGCCGTGTAGGATACTGCCTTTTTATACCGCCAGAGTTCGTAGATCGTTCTTAGATCTGCCAAATCGGAATCAATATTATGGTACCTACCTATTTCCCTGCATTAAAAAAGTTTGAAGATACGTTTCTTTGGAAAATTGTATAGTTCGTTATTTGAAATATATTAAATGTTTCGTAAAATATATGGTTTTTGATTTGAGTACCTACTTACAAATCTTATGATTTCAGAGAATATTTTGGTTAAGATTTATTAAATAAGAGAACATTAAATATATACTCTTTGGGTACGAGGTCTACTGTTCACACAAATACTAGTTATTATAGTTTTGTTAATTTTATGCAAGGCACCACTTATTATTTTATTGCTGAATCTACCCCACCTGTCCGATTTTTTTATAAGCCACAGATAAGGCTTGCGTGACCACATACTCTATTTAATCCAGTATCAACCAATTTACCAATAATTTCTTTCGTTTTGGCGGATTTACACTGCTCTTCATTATCCGCCGTTCAGCTTCGAATAATCGAGAACCGATGAATGGGAGATTTCGGTATCGAAATATTTAAATTGTCAACTGCATGAACAGGAGGATTACCTGGGATTACCATAGGACACTTATTAAGGATCGCTTAGATCGTGGACACTTTGTGAAAGCTAAACGCACTTGGTAACTTAATCGAGGAGGTCGTTTGCGGTGAATATTATTATTTTTTTTTATTGAAATTATTATATTATTATACATATACAGTGGCATTATATTAATATACATATGTTGGTGATAAAGTGTATTCGTACTACAATTAAGTAAACCATTGAAAAACCCACTTACATTAATAACGCCAAATTCATCTAATCTTCTTCAGTAATCAGAAATAACACTGGAATACGCATCGCCTGTCTAGTATTCCTTATATGTACTAGATCAATAGGATAGAACCATAACAACATAAATTAATTAAGTTTCTCCGGTTCAAATACAACAACAACTATCACTGTGCACTCCACCCCCTGAAACTAAGGCTAACGGGAGCCGAGACTATTTTCAGATAATGTAACAGACCATCCTAGAATCCTGTCTCAAATTAACTAACATACCATCTGAACGTACCCACCACACCAAAATATTTTATAGAAATAACAAATCAAATGCTGCAGAAAACTTTCCAAATTCCCAAACATTCTATTTAATCTTTATCCCAGCCCAGTTCTCGACTTATAGTTTGACTCTGCCGTCATTTAAGAAAAAAACATTACTCATAACTTAATCAATGCGCACTCACAACTCTCTAATACATAATACAATAGTTTAGAAACGAGTGCACATACACTTCACACCACATACCTCAAATCATTCCTAATGCCTGCATTACACCTGCCGAGTGCTCGGCTGATGTGATCAGTAGTCAGTACTCGGTCTGTTAGCCGGCGAATGATTCAGGCAAGACAGTGAAGCAAGACCCAGTGATTCGGTCAAATAGTACAGTACCCCATCCACCTCCATACTCAACTCGGCGCTTCACTCACTCTCCACTCATACGTCATTGCGATCAGATTAAATATTTATTATCCTTAAGAGTGTGTGACGTTTGTTGTTGTGAAACTTTCTTAATTTTTCCTCTATCGCCAAACCATTTGAACAGCACTTTGAACTAATCTCAATAAACTGACTCGCCCACTGTCTCATGTACATTGTGTCACCTCTACTCCCCAACATGTTGCTCAGCCTAGTAAACTCGACCGAGCACTCGGCACGTGTAATTCGGCCTTTAGCTTGTATTAACACCGCCCGGTGAAATATATAATAATCGCTCACCAGATATTTCATAAAGATAGTCAATTGTTCTGATCTCTATAATAATTACTAAAACCTTTTAAACTGTTTATCTCTCATTTTAATTAAAAAACTACTTATTGATTATTTATACAATGATAAAAATAAAAACCAAACCATTTGAACAGCACTTTGAACTAATCTCAATAAACTGACTCGCCCACTGTCTCATGTACATTGTGTCACCTCTACTCCCCAACATGTTGCTCAGCCTAGAAAACTCGACCGAGCACTCGGCACGTGTAATTCGGCCTTTAGCTTGTATTAACACCGCCCGGTGAAATATATAATAATCGCTCACCAGATATTTCATAAAGATAGTCAATTGTTCTGATCTCTATAATAATTACTAAAACCTTTTAAACTGTTTATCTCTCATTTTAATTAAAAAACTACTTATTGATTATTTATACAATGATAAAAATAAATAACTTAGAAATTTGGTAAACAATGTCAATACATTTTGTTTGGGTTTCATTTGCAATGAGAAATTGAAAAATAAGTTATTATCAGGAAGAAAAATTCACTCATTAAAAAAAACATGTTGTTTCTCGTTCTGACATAATAACAAAATAGTGACCTTAATATTTCGTGTAACAAATTTAATTTTCAATTATGTAATAAATTAAACATTGGTACAAATTAAACACTGCCAGCGCAGGCCACTGGGATACTTTCATACATTCGTAGTATTCCTACAGAAAATTTGTATATATATATATATATATATATATATATATGTTTTCCCAATTTTTTAACATAGTTGGGTAGGTACTAATATAAATTGCATTTGTAATATTTAAAACCAACTCCACAATATGATGTTAAATATGAAATCTCAAAAAATGATGAACTTATTTTTCAATTCATACAATGATGTGATAAAAAAATAACCTCAAAAGTCACCAAAATGTAACAATTGTTGTTATCGTACCAACTTAGTAAAGTTTTCTTACCAACTAATTCGATACCTACTATTAATTATTTCTTTACATTACCTAAGGGTTTTTTTTAAATGGCTCTTCCTTAAATTGTGTCCTTTTTTGGTTTTAATGAAATTAAATACAGGTACTTTAAAACATTTACGTATTTTAAATAAGACTCATTAATAAGGCGGGTCACGATTGTATGGGGGAAAAAAATTGTTTTGGTTTGTCTGTTAGTGATAAAAGGGTGTTAAATAAAGATGTAAAATCACGTAATTTTTTAATAATATTTGGATATCATCTTCTTCCTCCGGATTGAGTTTGAAATTTCACAAAATAGAGAAAAACCCACCCTTGTTAAATCTCTAAAAAATATTAGATAAACAATTAAAAATGAACTTTTTTTCAATAAAACACAAATTAGAGAGAATATTCTGACTTATTTATTAAAAAAATATATGATTATAATTAACATTATCTTAAGACAGTGTATTCAAATACCAGCAAAATCCTTCTTACTCTCAAATTTCGGCATTATTTTGCGAGACTCAATCTTTGCCTTAATAAGACCTTCTCTTGCAGACTTCGTACATAAAGTAGTTGAGGCTTCAGTAACGGTCTTTACAGCTCTTTCAACTGCTTGAGTATGGACATGGCAGACGCAGAAGAGGCAATTTACCTTCTCCCCCCTGTGCTACAAATAATTGAAGATCTTCATCCGATATATTCTTCAGTATTGGGGGTTCGGTTACATTTTGCTGCCAATTAATAAGGTCGTAGTAATATGATGCATCGAGGTTTATGTTTGGAAGTTGGAACAGCCTTGTTTTACTTAGTTTTTTACTGCGTGCTTTTAGAACACGACGCGCAGCTAATTCCCGGATATGCTTGTGAGGGTCAGTTAACATTGCAAGTAGTAAATTTTCGGGGTGTGCGAAGTAACTGTTTCTTTCTATGACTGGATCAATTATAGTTTTTAGTTCAGGGGATAAGTATCTAGACGCTGAAATTAGCTGCCATAGGTGACGTGCTCCATCTTTACAGGTGGGATGAGTTTTAATACTGAACCAAGTCGTAGCATAAACTTTAACAACGTACGTTGCTAAAATAATAAGATTCTCTGTAGGAGCTTCCGTTGTAACATAAAGACGAATTAATTAGAATTAATTACGGTTAGCACGCGTAAGCCATCTGGCATGAGACATTTTTCCAGGAGATTTGTGGCCTAAATCTTCAGGTAATTCCCCCACCGTAACTGCAGATACGATTTTATACAAATATAACTGATCTGTACTTAGGTCTTTAGTTAATAATTCAGGCAACTCTCCGTCAATTTTCTGAAAATGAACAATAGGCTTTTTTTCACAGTTTTCTAAAGCTAGTCCTATTGTCCCTGAATATGTTTGAGGTCCAGATGTCTTACCGTCAAGATGTGTGAACAAATGACGAAATGGTAACTCGTTCATGTGAAGAAAGCAAATTATCCATTGCAATGGTTTATCCAAACGTTTTTCAAGCAAACGTATTATAACTCCATGTTTTCCAACGTTCACGTTCGTTCCGTCACATCCAATAGCCATTAATGGTTCAAATGGTATTTCTTCCTTTAAAAAATAATCGACAATTGTTCTTTCTATAACTTTCGACGTGCCAGAGTTTGGTGCAATATAACCCAAATATATTGAGTCTGGCTCTTTTATCATTGAAATATGCTCTTCAATGATTAGTTATTTGTAATGCCTCCCCCCTTTTCCCCTGATAATTAATATTTTATCTTTCCGGCCATCAAAATATAATGCGGGTATTTGTAAAACTATGTGTTGTGCCTTAATATTTTCCCTTGTTTTTTTTCGTTCTCTGCGAAGTTTACTTTTGTAAATAACTGGAATATTAGACTTGATGTCATACAGAACTGCTGAGGCAATGGCTGCCGCTGCTCTATCCGAAACTCCATATCTATCACAAGTTTTCGACAGTGTAGAAAAATCAATAGTGACCGCAGCCTGCTTCTGAGGCATTTGAGATACAACATTTGGTTTGAAAACATCATTGCAATCGGATTCATTTGATGCAGAAGACGTGGAAATATCGATTAGAGAGGTAGTTGGCTTCCCTGTGCTTTCCTTTTTAGACGTACTCAAGGATTTTTGATTCAGAAGTTTTCTTTTCAACGCAGTTTTCATTCGTTTTGTTGTAGCGGTATCCACATTTCCTATTATCATTTTTCGTGTAGTACGTTGGTCACTAATGAAACTCTGTTCATTTACAGGTATTTTTTTATCTTTAGGACAGTCACATTTACTGAAATCTTTGCATTTGCAAGACGAAATATCAAACAGCACTTTACTTCTGCGACGGAATTCCTCCATTTTTTCTCCGGTATTTTAGGATGTGACTTAAGAAGGTTTTTGCATTTAAAATGATATGACCTCAACATGCGTGCTACTCGCGAGTGTGTAACTATGGGAATAGAAGCCTTTCTCCATATTTATTCAATTTGTGCTGTCACAGTACACTCTATTTGCTGAAATTTGGGTTCTAGTTTGGTCTCTTGATTTAATTTTATTTGATGCCTGGTCCACTCAAAAAAACTTCATAACATCACAATAAGTTGGTAAAACATTTTCTTTAACGTCGCAAATTCACCAAATATGGGACTTTTTAACGCATTCTAACGAGTACGTTCCATTGCGAAAACTTGTGCAACGCGACCTACCGCTTAAAGAGCCGTAGCGATACTGACTCCAAACTCCGACGTCGGTTGCGCAGAGTCGCTGCGCTTCGTGCAATCGGTGCTTCCCCCGCCCTCACCTCGACCCACTAATAATCAAAACTCGGATTTTTTGTAAATGAATTCGTAAATACGTACCATATTTGCCATAGAATATTACCAAAAATATAGTATAAAGGATTCGTAGTAACTTTTATACACACTAGAAAATACCTCTAAAAATGACAAATTTCAAAACTTTGAAGTGAATCCGGAGGAAGAAGATCGTATCAGAAATTTAAAAAATTTTAAACACGTCGGTTTGAACCCATTTGGCACCCTTTTATCGCTAACAGAATCTAAAATTATCATTTTTTTTTAAATGACCCACCTTACTCATTAATAATAATTACATTACAAAAAATACTTTATTAGACCATCTGATTGAAGATAATCATGTAGGATGCAGTCACAGCGACTATTGAGTGTAAAAGCAAGAAATCCACGTTGATTACACCGCCGATCCCCAACACCATCTTCTTTTTTTGCAACAGTACAATAAATCTTCCAATGGTCATTTGAAGTTCTGTATCTGTAATGTGTAAACAAAATTGTTTGTAGAACTGTGCCAATATGGCTAATACCGTTGTGGATACTGCAACATGGTCACGCGACAAATTGTGTCAATTTGCCCAATACCGTGGTGGATACTGCAACAGGGCCACGCAAAAATTTTTTACTAGAATTGTATTAGTATTTCGGATGACTAATTATTGCTTATAATTATTTGTTATCCTTTATGCTATGCATAAAACCTTGTCTTATAAACGTTAGTTTATCGTTAAAAAATAATAATTACTAGAATTGTTTCGATTTGCCCAATACCGTTGTGGGTACTGCAACATGGCCGCGCAACAAATTGTTACTAGAATTGTGCCAATTTGCCTAATTACCGTTGTACATACATATACATGACACTAAAAATCACCACGGGCCTTACTAATAAACATGGTTTAAATTTAAAAAAAACCATTAATGCAGTGTAAATGATTATTTATCAGTTGTGTAAAATTTAAAACAGTTGATTAGTAATGGGTTATGTGTTAACCAAATATTGATAGTGCACAGTAGACGTACTGTATGTGGGTTACTTGGTGAAACTACACGGGCGTGAATTTCTGGTACCTATTGTTAGATAATGCGTTTCCACGGAATCGAACCGCGTATAGAAATGTAATATATATTCAAGGATACCTGGCTAGCTCAAGCAGGGTTCCGTGTTTTCAGTTCGTTGGTATTAAGGGAGAACATACGCCTTCTAGAAGTGGGTAGAACAAAGGGATATCTTGGAAATAAAACACTATTATTGTGGTGCTTTTAAATGCCTTCAAAAAGACCTATATTACAGCACTGGAATCTACGCGTAGGAAAAGCTTAAATCTCTTTGTGGACGGTTAAAAGAATGAAAAATGATGTTAAATTAGTGGAAAGAAAGCAGAGACAGAAATTAATAAAAAATAAAGCAGGGAACGATACCGCAGGTAGTTTTGTAGACGTCCAGGGGGCAGGCAGTAGAAAAAATGAATCGAAATGTACTAGTAATTAATTCAACAACACTGTTTAGCAAAGCAAGTCTCGAATTCAAAGCGGAGCACGTAACAACCTCTCGCAACCAGAGCTGAAATCCAAGAGACCCTGTCTCCCTTCGTTCGGAGCTGAGGACCCCTTTGCCCCGCCTCCTCCGATAATAGTCACACCCACTTTAAACGCAGCCACGGGGTGGCCATATGAAAGAATTTAAAAATACAAAGTACTTGATTTTAAGAAAATATTACGGGGTTGAATGTTTTAATTTTAAGAAAGTTCATTTCATAACACTATATCTCGATGCCAGAACTACATAAGACAGAATTACACAAATACGAAATTAAATAGGGAGAGAATTATACCTACTTCAATTATTTCATACATCAGAAAACCTAACCTAACCTAATTTTTTTTCTTTTCAATATAACTATTTATTTCCAGCTACTTAAGATTAAGTCAAAATGCTATTGACTTGCCTACCAATGGACAATGGACAATATCAGCGGGAACATAACACGTCAATCGGTTTAATTGTTGGCCGATGAATCATTTAAAAGCGTTAAAGATCGACGGTTAATTTCATTCATCCATTGAAGATATATTTCCAGCTAATAATAAAAACTAATTTTATAAACACCCTAATTTAATAGAACTTCCTCCTTCTTCTGGCGCTTGTAAAATTAGATTGTTAATGTTAATTTTAGTTAAAAGTTTCTACATATGTAAATATATATTTTATTAAGCTAGTAGTTATAGGCCCTAGTCGTAAGTCTCTAGATATAAGTCTCAGACGTAAGTCACTAGTTTTAAGTCAGTAGTTATAGTGTTAACTACTTAAGAAATATATTTGTACAGCGCCCTTGGGGTGATTTCTCTAAGCCAAATATTATTATTATAAAATTTATTAAGCACACCCACACTTCACACTTTCAAAAAAACTTATTTTGAATTTGTAATTCTGGCTGTATAAATATTGGTACGCGAAGTTCATCTCTTTTGTAATTTCGTACTGACATTCTGTATTTTTATTTCAAGTGCAAGGGGAAGTTCGAGTGCAAGAGAAGTTTGATTAACTTCATTTATTTTTCTCAACTTCTTAACTTCTTTAAGTTTCATTGATTTTTGCACATAAGGCTGTATCCACAACGTATTGCTTTATATATATTTTGAATAATAGTAACTTCGAAATATAAATTTAAAATACAAGCAATGATAAACATGAATGATTAAATTGATGAATCTGTAAATTCTATATACACGTAGCTAGGAACATATCTGAGGCGTCAAGTGAATATGTTTTAAAACTGTATTATTTTAAAGTCTATGCAACACATGGGTTTGTAATGTAGTTGAGAACCAGCGAAGGCATGTTTGAACCTTTAACCTAAAATTTCCGTATGTACCTATGATTTCATGCAGAATTTAAAAGATTACAGATTAAGATTTTTTAAACTGGAATCCTTAAAAATCCCAGTAACTACTACCCGTATAGATTTTAAGATTTTTGATTGTTAAATGTCCAGTAATATTATTATTCAATTTTATAAAAAACAGTATATTTATAAACAAGTTCTGCTGTCTTTTTTATAGTGAATACCTCACAAGAGTCCCAACTGCTCCCGTCTGGAGCCAGTGAGACTATGGCATCCCCAATTAGGGGATGTTGTGAGGCTGAAGGTAAGTGGGGAAGGGAAAGAAGAAGGTGGGGAAGTACCTGGCTATTCAGATCTAGTCACTAAACACGGCTAAAGCCAAAAGTTTTTTTACATAATTCTTCCATAGTATGACGGGTACTTACTTAACAAAATTTCAAAACTAATTCAATTTAATTTTTTTTGCTCCTGATTTGCGCTTGTGAGTATTTTGAGAGTCTCTCTGCAGGGTCCAGCAATAGTATGCTATCATAGATGGACTCCACTTTCCTTGGTATCACTTTTCCATATCCGCAATGTCCTGGTAAAATCGTTCGCCGTGCTCGTCACTGACATCTCCCATATTTTCGGGGAAAAAATTCAAATGAGAGTGAAGGAAGTGTATTTTTAGTGACATGTTACATCCCATATTTTTATAGACTATGAGCATTTCAGACACAATGCTGATATAGTCTTCACTTAAATGACTTCCAATAAAGTTCTCGACAACATTCTTGAAGGCTGACCAAGCGGCTAGCTCGACTGGTCTCAACACTGTTATAAAATTCGGATCAGTCAAGACCTCCCTTATTTGTGGTCCCACAAATATTCCTTCTTTAATTTTTGCGTCGCTGACCTTAGGAAACTTTTGCTTTAAGTAAATCATGCCATTTCCATCTTTAGAGAAGCCTTTTGAAAAAAATTCATCAAACCCAATTTAACGTGTAAGGGTGTAAGTAAGATATCTTTAGATTTTACTAAGGGAGCATATTGAACATTCTTCGTGCCAGGTTTAAGGTGCTTTCTAGTAGGCCAGTCCTTGGTCTTTCCTGTCTCTGCTGTCCCACTCGCACAAAAACAACAATACTTTGTGTATCCCGCTTGCAGTCCTAGTAGGAGCCCTATTATTTTTAGATCACCACATATTTTCCATTCGTATTTTACAAATTTATTTTTTGTTAACAGCAGCTTCATGTTGTCAAATTTTTTTTTCATGTTTGCAGTATGACCAAATGGAATGGATGGTCAAAAATCAAAAAATCAATGATAACTCGCGAATAAAAATGAATTAATACACATTTTAGTAAAACTTAAAACGCATAAAAACCTGACGTGATATAAAAAAACTAATCACATATCTGAAATCAGCGTGAAATTTCCTGTCAGATTTGGCTACTTTCGTTAAAGGGACAAAAATGTGTTGACCAGTGTTATTATTATGCGTAACAGCAACAAACTGAAGGTTGTGATTATAATTGTCACGCGTACTGCTAATTACACAGCAACTTGTTTGTATATAAACCACAGACATAGGAATTAATAGACGAGAAGATAATGGCGAGGGCTAAAATCAACTGTTGAAGAACGAAGGGGGTGAAGCTGACTGTGATTCGTCAATAAATCAATCTGACAGTAAATAGGCATCTCGCATTATAATATCACCATTTACTTCTTAAAAGTAAAATCTGCTTTTGAATGAATAGACATTTTTACATGGGAGCGCAAATTACTCGCCACGTTATGAACAAATTTGCGAAGTCCAAATTCGGCAAAAAAATTCGGTTCCATTTTCAGAGTCGAATATTTCGTTTAAGTATTTAGTTAAGACACTTTTATAAATGTTCATAATTTACTTCCCAGCAACCAACCAGCTTTTTGTTTCGCGTCCAGACATGTTTCTACAACTGATCCATATTATACAATGTGAATATGCTTAAAATAAAGTAAAATAATGCTTATATATGGAATGTAATACGACAATTGGGTTTATTCTCTTTTTCACTTCTATTTTTACAAGTTTTCATAGCATTAGGTCAACATTTTGCCGTGTTATTTCGTAAAATGAACCGATGATGCCTCGACCATAGTTCGCACAAGAATGATGACGTCACGTTTTCAAATTTAACTTGAGGCCATACGCGAGCGCAGCCGGCTCCAATGGAACCGGTATGGGGAGTGGGGATAATACGCTTTTAATCACTTAGGGCAGGTCTACTAATATTCATATGTCTATGATATAAACTGTTTTTTTATAAATTGAATTATAATTATGTTTTGTAAATAAAAGAAAAAAATAAATGGAATTCTACAAATTAAAATTGATAACAATAAATATCAGTATAGAATTTCTTTGTACGTCTTTTGTAGTATTGCTTGTTTTAGAAATTACCGAACAAACTATTTTTACTTTATTAATTAATTAAAAACTCATCACCTCTGTTTTCGATAATCGATATCTTGCAAAGTATTTGTTTTGTCCTTTCGATTTCTGCGTATAAAGATTCCACCTCGAATGCTGAGCTTGAAATGTACCACGTATACTCTAATAGTTGAGACCCGACCTTCAGAAAAGAACGCTGAAATGTTTTTTTCTCAATTAGTTTTATGACATAGGTATTGAATCATGATATTCAGAATTTCTTCGGTTTTATTGCATGCTTTTCTTGAAAACTTACGATTTGTTACACTAAAACATGTCTTATTTGAATACAATAAATGAGAGCACTAGAAATGCGATGTGGGCGTGATTTGCGTTCCAAAAGTCTGTTCAAAGGGCTTTAAATTCTCATTACAAAATTGTGTCTCGTCATCATGATAAAATTCAAATGGGTTGGTGATATATTACTAGAAAAATGTTAGGGTGCCTATAAATTTGACAAATTTTCACCTAGCCGAGCCACGAATTAGGGAAAAGGAAGAAACCAACCGCAAGCAGCATTTCGCAACGTTCGTTCGTTCTTTTCCCTAAATTCGCGGTTCGGCTCGCTAAAATTGTCATGCTTATAAGTAGTAACAGAGACACAAGCCACGTGGTAAATGGGCTACAACCAAAAGGTAACTGGAGATATTGATTTCCACTAAAATCTACATGGAAGTAGTGCGTATTTTGTTGTCAGTGGTTATTTGAGCGGATAATCTCTATTCAGAGACGAAGCTGAAAAGTTAATTACTGTATTAATTTCTCTTGATAAAATTAGATAATTATTTTCGTAATTTTCGTAATTCAGCTTACGAGACTCGTGCCTTTAACCCTTTTAGCCCCGCACTTTTATTTCCATATATAGACCATATTTTAAGTTTACTAATATGGATTTTTACCCAACCTAACCCAACCTAAACTAACCTAACCCAACCTAACCCAACAATTGTTTAAATTAAAAGATATTAATTTACAATGTAACATGAATAAATATAAAGATAACATAAAAAAACCTAAAGATAATAATGGATCCCAGTCCAAGCAAAGCAGCCATAACCCTGTATAAAACTTGTTACCCTCATACAGGGTGTCCGAGGGTTAAGTGCACTAACTTCGGGGAGTGATTCTACACGCTTTTACAAGTAGAACAGTAATAAAAAGTTTGATTGTTTGTATGGGAAAAAAATTATTCTTCAATGGAAAAATATTTTAGTATGGAAAAAAAAGTTGCATTTTCAAAAAAAGTTATTAGTTAAGTTTTAAATATATGTGTATGTGTTATCTATTATTTATAACAAAAAATAATTAAAATTATAAAAATATATGAAAGTGAAGTCCAGAAAAAATTGAAGAAATAAATTACTCACCACGCTAATAGTTTCTCCGCCTTTATTATAAATTGCCACGTTGATTATCAACATGGTGGCTAATATGGAAGTCATTACCGACGTTAGAAACTGCAATAATAGTTTCAATGAAACTAAATAACATTTAATAAAGATACCTTCAGGTAAAGAATAATTTTTTTAGAAATTATAAATTAAAGTAAAAAATATATATTATCTACCTTTTGCGCTACCTTCTTCTTTATCCAACGTTAGCTAAAGAAGGAGGTTGAGCAAAAGGCCTAATACCCCAAAAGTAAATCACTATAATATCCATTCAATATTTATATTTGTTTTACAGTAAAAATAACGATAAATAGTTTTAATCTTTACCATCAGTGTATAACGTTTTGAAATAAGTTTCATAGTATCATTTGTCAATTCAAATATTTGCATATAATTTTTCATGTCCTTGTGTTTTTCATCTTTCATAATTAGTTTTTCCACGTGAGGAAGTCTAAAGCGCAGCGTGGTTGGAACAAAGTCTACATCTTTTCTGTCAGGTGACCATTTAGTAAAATTTAACAGAAGCGATTCATTTACTGATGAAATATAATCTTTGCATATGCGTATGTTTGACGATATTTCGATTATTCCAAGCGCTTTTGTAAGTGATCTTTCATATACAAACGCAAAGGTCGTTAGCTGTAGTGCACGCGTATCTCGAGCTAAGACCATTGAAAGTAGAAAAAGTAACATACATTCTGTGAAAATTGTCGTAGACTTTCCTGAAATACTTGATTCCGTGAAGGCATTTTCATAGATTTTGTTGTGAATGACCACATAATTGTTGTACGTTTTTTCTTTTTGCTTTATGAGTAGAAATGATTCTGATAAAACTGCAACCACGGTGCTAATTGACGTCGATAATCCATACAATAAATATGTACTGGTGAATACTGTGGTTTTTGTCATTTTTTTTATGGCGTACGGAACTCTAATGAACTCACTTCCCACCCAAAGCACTATTAAGAACATTGCATAATATCGAGCTTTCGAAATACTTTTCTCAAATTTACCATTGAACTTTAACGTTCGAAATCCACATATGAGATACATCCATTTCTGGATGAATACAATCTTTGCTTTCATGCTGAACATTGAAATGAATTACTTCGCAAGTAAAAGCTTAAAATATTTGAGGACTTTACACGATGAGTTATCCAATAAGACTCAAAGAAATTACAGCATTGGGTTGCGTTCCTCTATGTGGGTAGTTATTCACTTTATCGATTAATAATAAAATTCCTTTGATTATCATCATACGAGTATGTGTCACCTAATTAATTAAAAAAATAAATTTCTTTGTTAGCGGCCATCGTGCGCATGATTATTTCTAAATCGATATCATCACGTGGAAGAAAACGTAGCCTGTAGTAGTTGTAGGTTGTAGGCTATGTGCTTTTCCACGAACCTCCCTTATAAATGGTTGTTTGTTGAAGGGCTCCACACTTTACAAGTACAGTATACTCATACTGTTCCCTCTTGATAATTATTGTCAATTTTTTAAATTGCCACCGCTTGTGATGATTTGTTGACCTCTCAAAAGCGGTTAGGTTTGAAGAGACAAAGCTCGTTCTGGATCTAGAATCCTTCCTGTTTAACCAAATATAAGGAGAAGATTAAATACGACTATAATGTACTCACATTTCTTCTTGAAGTATTTTATACACATTTGAAATAATAAATCAAAAAGTGTCAGTTTTCATTTCTTGTTTTATTTTGAATTTAATATTTCTTGCTTATTTAAACTATGAGCCTTTTTTATTGATTGTGAAATGTATTTATGCTATTATTATTAAAATATTTAATTACTCGTCCTTAGCATGTCGAACTTTATTAATCCATCTGATTATAAATAATAATATAGGATGTGGTTAACGCTACTATGGAATGTAATAACATAAAATCGACAGTCACTATTCCTCCGATGCACAAAACTGTCTTCTTCTTGAGTAAAATTCCGATAAATTTATCAATTCCCATTTTAATTTGCGTTTCTGTAAAATAAATAAAAAAATCTTTTGATATCAGATCACATATTACATTGGAAAAACATAAAAAATTTTAACAAAATTATTGAATGTGTCAAGCTTTTCCTCCCAGCAGATTAATATAGTTAAGATTAAATGAAACCAGAGAAAAGATTCCTACCCTTATATGGATCCAATAATAAAATCTTTCCCGTAATTTGTTTCGTTCTGTCAATTTCAGAATTTAAAGATTCCACGACAAAGGCAGTACTTGATATGCACCACAAGTATTCAATTGATCGGAAAAAGTAGTACAACATTGTGCTCTGAAAATAATTAAATGATTTCTTTAATAATTGTAAAATGACTAAAATTAATACTATTTAATCAAAAAGATCGACGTGTTTCAAAACCAATGATTTTTTCGTCAGGATAAACAGAATGTACCTAATGAAAATTAACAAGTTTAAAAATAGACAAGTTTAGACAAATAAGCACACAAAGACAAAATATTACAATGAGATTTGATTATTTAGTCACTATTATAAAATAAATTAAATTAACATAAGATAATTAATTATTATATGTATATATTATAAACTTGTATAAATTAACATTACAGAATCAAGGGGTAACTAAGTTGTCTAAATAACAATTGTAGCATAGTTTTTTTGTAGCTGAGTATTTCCGTATTCAAAAATAAATTTGATTCAACATTTTTCGTCGGACACATATTATACAGATATTGTCAAGTATACATTTTCTCAAAAAATATCAGCCTTTCATTATTAGTTTTCATACTAGTTAATGTTCCCTTATCTTTAAATAATTTAAACATCGAATCAAATATCACTAAACAAATTGCAATCTATAACGGTTACAGTACTAAATTAATAGAAAATAATATAATATAATAATAATATAAGAAAAAGTTTATTTGATCATCCACCTATTGTTAAGAAGTGGAGAAAATGGTATTTTTTAATAATCATACTTCAAATTTAATAATTGAAAACACCCCAAAGACGAAAGATTAACCTGCTTTTTATGCTAATAACAAATTTAAAAAATCAAGGATAGGGATTATATTTTAAGCAAATCGGTTGTTTATAAATATATTTGTAATGATTTTAATTTTTTAAAGGAGCACCTGTGTTAGGTGTTTTAATGATAATTATTATTCTGAATTTGCCAACCACAAGTCAAGAAAGTCAAAGTCAAAAAAGTTGATTTTTTTTGTATGGGAAAATAAATATAATAAATAAATAGATCTTAGATACATCTTGATTCTGTTATGTTAATTCGTACAAGTGTTACATAAATGTGTTAGTTTATTAAAGTTTGTGATATTGTACATATGTACATGAAATAATTAACTATTTAAATATAGTATAATTTGTTTTATATAATGTTTTTAATAATAAGTATTATAACTTTTAACTTTAATAACTAATTAATCACCTAATTATAATATTTGGTTTCGGTACTTATTTGTGTAATTGTCTATTTTTAAATTTGTTAGTTTTCATTATATTATGTTTATCCTGACGAAGAAGCCATTGGTTTCCAAACATGTCTATCATTTTGATTAATTATTGGTGTAAAAAAGGAATTTAATTATCTTATTAGCAAAGGATGTTCATTTCTCAAGACGCGGTTCAGTAAAATACGTATGCTACATGTTGGGTGGGTTGTGTTTCTGGTTATTTTGGTATTGAGAAATCATAATTAATATTTACCACTTTGAGTGTGTCCCATGTTGAATCATATACCTTGAATCCCACTAAAAAATATAATATCGTCGTAAGCAATGAAGGCAGGAACTGTATAAAATGGAAAGCATATATTATCCAAAAAAGTTTGTAATCTTTTTAAAGATTTCAATCTTATCACATTTTTAAGCATTACATTCATAACAAGACAAAGGTATAAAAATAAAAGTAAACTTATGTAACAAAAGCTAAAAATCTACTTAACAATATCATTATTTTTATTGTGAAATTTTCTAGCTATTATTTAAGAATTTGTACAGATATTTGAACACCGAAGCAATTGTTGTTAAGTACTAAGCGAACTTGCAAGACATTTATTATTGTTTTTCTTCGAAAATTAATACGCAAACTAAACGTTAAAATCATATTAAGCAAAACTCTTTCTTCAAACATAAAAAATCTATTACCATATATGCATAACGTTTTGAAATTATTTTCATATTGTCATCAATCAGATCTAGTACTTTAATATAGTCGTTCAGACCGATATTTTGTATTTCTTGTGATAGTTGCCCAACTTCTCTCACATCTCCTCTTTCCGTATGATATAAAGTCGTTGGCCTAAAATCTACGAATATTCCAGGTCGATGATTTGTATATTTCGTGCAAACAAGTATTAGCTTTTCATTCAGCGATGAAATGTAATTGTTGCACACCACTATGTTCGTTGATATTTCGGTTATCCCTAACGCTATTACGATCGATCTTAAAATGATTAAGATCATCATATTAAAATCTTTGTACCAAGTTAACATAGATAAGACTATTTGTATACTGTTAAATACGACGAACACAACGAAAAACTTCCTTGTTCCTATAGGACTCCATTTCACAAAAGCTCTGTCGACCAGAATATTGTGAACTTCTTGAAAGTTGTTGTAAACTATAATTTTACTTTTGGCGAAAATTAACGATTCTGTTAAAATTGTGAGCAACGCGCAGGACGTCCTAGAAACGCTTTGTGACAATATTATAGTTCGAAATATTATAGATTGACCTATTGTTATATCATGGTACAGTTTAGTCGTTTGAACAGCTTCCATAATTATTAAAATCAACGCCACGATCAAAGGGCAAAACCGTGCCATCGACTTATCTATCGCGAAACTTCTCCCACGAAGTATTAATTGATTAAGTCCACATATTTTACATAACCATATTTGAATATTATTTGAAACTGTGTTTTGTACAGCCGACATGTTGTATTGATGAGTGCGTATTGCACATTGACTTCTGTCCTCGGGAAAAGGTGATGTTTTTCTTTCTTTAATTTACGAAAGCGATTTCTTTGTTTACAATCGATTCATAATTTGTAAGCCATATTGATTGATATGCTGGACAATAATTTTACCCTTCAAATAAGTGTATTACTGGTATACCTATCGGAGAAAACAATAAATATCGAATGCATTATAGGAGACATGGGAGAGAACAAAGAATGTCCATTTTCAGTACTTGGAATGAATTGCACGAAAATAATTCGAATGTATCGCAATGGATTTTTAGAATAATGCATCTCTCCCAAAATTAACTACAAACAACATTTACTACCGGAGACAATTATATATATATATTTATTTTTTTTCATTTCTTTTCATCTGGTCCCAGATCTGACCGTATCTATTTCTGTTTTTTCTGTTTCAAATTTTCGTTTTAAAAACCGAACAAAATTTGAGGATTTACTAATTAAGTTATTCTTGAAATTAAAATAAAATATTCATCCTAGGCTTGCAGAAAAGTCAATAGATGTCGCACATTAACATAAAAATGGAAAATATTTATGTTAAACACTATCTAGAATAACTTTTAGTTCAAATTGAATCCTGGAATCATACATAAAAATAGCAGCCAATAAAAATGTGCGGTGAGAAAAATGAAGATAATGTTGATAGTTCTTATTCGAAGTATGATACAGTTAAATATGACCGAACAAAATGGTGTTCCATTAGCATACTCGGTAGAGCAGTGTGCCGGCAAGGCGAAGGACCTGGGTTAATGTCGCAGATCTGACCTATCTTTTTCAGATTTTTTAGTTTCAAATTTTCGTTTAAAAATCGCTAGTATTATCTTCAATATTTAAACAATTATATTTGCTTTCGTTTAATGTCCACGTGCTTTGCATGCAGATGTTCAATTCTACATTCATCCTTGTATCCACACATATGTGGCACGCAAGATTTACGGTTTCTTGTTCTATTAAATACATTTTACCATCTACACAACTTTTGTGATGGAGCAGTAGGCCAAAATAGAAATAAAAACTTACCAGTTTTCAGAATTATACGTTATGATTACATTTATTTCTGTTAATCAATAACATGTCAACAAAGATGTGGACGGAGTTCTTAACAAAGATTTACTTTAAAAAAATCGTTTCCCGTTCAAAAATATGCAACAATGGGGGTTCTAGAACATAATTCCCAGCCAATGCACTTGGGGAAAAACATAAGGGATTAATGATACTTCTTCAATAATTGCAAAATGACTTTGTAGCATAATTTTAAATTAAATGAAAATAAACAATTTTTTTTTTACATTAACCCCACTCAGGAGGCCCTGAAGAAAATAATTTCCCTCAGCGCCTATGTCATCTTTTGGGAAGCTGTGTGAAGATTTTTTTAAAGAAAGGCAGGGAAGAAAGTTCTGGGAATGTAAAAGGTATGAGGGTTGGGCAGGAATCTTGGGATCAGTGTGTCTAGAAGTGACGGACATATGAATATATCCCTCCCACTGCGGCGAAAGACGATGGGTCGAGGACCAGTTGGAGAGGTCAAAGGGTCTCCCCAAACCAGCCTCTCCCGATCTGGCACCCCCCGCAGCTGGTGGGCAGGCGCATTCTGAACACACCTCATCCGATGTACCCGGACACCCCTGCTCCAGACCTATACCAGAGGTGTTGGTTAATAAATGGTTCCCGGGGCGTCGGTACCCAAACCCGCCTCCCGAATTGAAAATTTAGATTAATGATATGTTTACAAATAAGGATAATGCAATAATTGCAAGCATATAATTCCTCAACCAATCCAATATTTTTGGAACTACCTCCTCAGTTCTTTTTTTAATCATATACTTATCTACTAATTAAGAAAAAAAATATGTATTTGAAAGAATTTTGAGTCAATGAAGAAGCAAACAAAATGTGTTCTGTAATTACTCATCCAAAGAAAAAACAAATGGAATTAAAAGGTGAAAAATTAGTACCATATACGACCTTTATATTTTCACCTAATATCACGTGGACCATGAGATTGATTTTCTCCCAGATATTTACATACCTGCCTTACCTAAAATCTCATCCTTTTTTGTAATCTGAATTCTATAAATACGCATTATTCTGTTTAATATATAATAAATAATAACCTAACGTAAAATGTATGAATTTGTTTTATTTAAATGATTACCACACTATTTATTTTATTGTAAACTTTGATTTCCAATTATCTCAACAATAACATTTTTAAAAACTCATGTTTTCTCCCGACGCCATTCATATTATTACTGTATACATAACACGTTATGTTTAATTTTAACAATTGTGATGTATCAATTTTATGGCTAATTGAACTGCATTATTTTTTAAATAATTTTATGCTAAATATAATACATAGGTACCTAAGTATATACATATTATAATAAAGATGTTTATTTTTTTCATTTTTAAGATATGATTTATTGCTTTATGCGTGTTATTTACTTACGTAGTTATTTTACTCATGAGATCCACAGTTTGGCGAAACAGCTATCACTCAAGACGATGAATAACATGACAGAAAAGACAGATACAAATCTTCTTACTTTTTGTCATTGCACTGAACAATTTTGGACCTTTATTTTTTCGTCCAATGATTTTTTTAATATTTAATATATTCGCATTAAAGACGCGTAGACAATGTTCAAAAAGATTAACCGAAATTGTAAACTGATCTAAACATTTGTATGTTTAATAATACCGTGGCTTCTGTCCCTATAATACCCGTACGTTTTTAATAAAATTTAATATCAATTTATAGAATCGTATTCATTAAAATATCTACGATTGTCCCATTTTCGAATGTTAATAAACACAACTTAACGCTCTTCAGCTTCTGCCCCTAGAATATCCCCTTTTCACTTTATTAAATTATCTATGATTGTTTTATTTCCGAAGGTTGCGTAATAAATTTACGTGACAATTAATAAACATACCTTAATACTGTAATAATAAATTATGACAAGCACGTCTTCCCGTTAACCACGAATGTTTTTTTTTATTTGATCACTGTTTCTGGTTTGTGTTTGAATGCCTTTTCATGTAATAGATTACTCATTAATATGTCAGTTACATGAAAAGACATTCTATTGTCATTTTATAATTTGTTGTACATAATTTGTATATTCGTACATACCTAGTTGAGTGTGTACAATGGTTCCTAGTATTTATTGTTTGTTGATGGGACCATTGGTACCGATAGATACGTGGACATGAATAGTGATCAAAAACGCATTTTATTTTGTTTCTTTTATTACTAAACTTATTTCTCTTCACAATAAAAGCTCGGTTGCACTTCTCCCGATCAACACCTATAATTATCGTGATTATTTTTGTATTATTGATTCCACCTTATTTTGCAAACTTTTCGAATAACTTTACAGTGTTCATGTTTTTTTATCGATTGATTCACTGATGTGATCGCGCTCTTGAGATGATTTTTCACGAAAACGGCGCTATATAAAGTAGCCAAATATTATTATTATGTGTCAAAATTATGTATATATATACACATGTCATGCAGCGGGTAAATATATAATACCCTCCTTTGTATGTAATAATTATGGCTAACCGCAAAATAAATGATTTTCACGAATATGAAGATTATTGACTTAATGGTTTTCATTGCTAATATGTCCTCGAATTATTTATTTTAATTGATATCTAAAGTAATGACTTCAGTTCCTATTCCTTATCGTATATTTTGTCACGTTGACGTTTGTCTGACCTTTGTACGTACGTAACCAATCCATTAAACTTATTTGCTTTATTGGTTCGATATTGTTATATTTATAATACGGAAAGAAAATTTGCCTTTGTGAACTGCATAATTCCTAGCAATAAATTATCATGCTTCCGGTAAAGGTGTCATACTTTTCTTTTACGTTGATCGTTTTAAGTGGCCTGGCCTGACTTCAGCTTATATACTCGTATTGTACAGTCCATTGTTTAAGTATATTTTTAATTGCTGGCCCATTAATCACGTCTATTACCTGCTTAGCGTTATTATTCTTTGTGCGCTATCGTTTTAACCGCCCACGAGCTTCCTCCGGCGATATGCTACGTATTACCAGAATCATAATTAACAATTTCACTCTCATGCCTCATTTTTATTTTCACACCACTATGAGTAGGTATGTTTTAAGGTTCACGCGTTTAAAAATAGGTTATTTAAAGATTTTAAGGTGTTGGGTAACATCTACTTGTTCCGCCGCAACTTATTGTATTGTAGAGTTGTGACTCGTTCAAATCTGTACCCGACTTTACGAACAGACATAACAAACCGTTTTCTGAATATGGGAGGACGAATAATTCAACTTACCTATTCCTCGAAAACTACATTTAGTTTGTAAGGTTTTTGGCAATAAGTACGTACTAAATGTACAAACGTTATCTTTTCACTAGTTCGCTAATGTTAACCTGTAATGTTTTAATGTCTTCTATAACATACGTATCCTATTAAACAAGAACACTTTGAAAATTGCCTATTATGTATCCAGTCCCTATTGCAGTATTGCATTATTGGGTGATACTTAATCTACATGCTAATCTATCTGAATCTATTTGTAATTATTTTTTATGTTACTCGGTAACAAGTTCAACATTTTGGGAATGTTATATTCTAGGGTTCGTTGTCCGTATTTATTGCTATATTTTGGAACAAGCATGCGTTCATTCTTTCTGAATCTAATGTTGTGTTCAAGTTCCATTTTTTTTATATTCAGAGTATCTGACTCTATATTATGCTGAATCAATATTTTGTCCCATAGTAAGGCCTCAGGCAAGATATTTAAGTTTCGATACAACGATGAAATGTTACGTCTCTGTGAAAAAATATTTTTGAAACTAGTAATTTAATAATTTTGTACCGACTGTAGATAATTTAAATTAGTTTTGCGAAAATGTCCCCAAGTGGTTATTCCATATCGTAGAGTTGATTTTTCTAGTTATATGTGAATGATTTTTAAAATATTTAATTTTTTAAAGTTTAATTTTTAGAACTCCATTATTTTTTTTGTTAAATGTTTTTTTTTGTTACATAGCAGAACTTGTTTATAAATAAACTGTTTTTATCAATTGAATAACAATATTATTGAGTATATTAAAGAAATTGTTCCATGATAAACCAACACGTGGACATTTCAACACACTTTTAAAAAGTAATATAAAGTCATTAGAAACGATGAAAAAAAAAATTTAAACCTAACCTAACCTACTTAATTCAGTTAATAAAGTTTTTGTTTCATTACTTTCCATGACTTTATATAGCTTTTTAAAGATGTGATGAATTATCATTTTGATGATTTATCCGGTCACCTCTGTCTTTAACAAATTTTGTTTATTTGAACGTCCCATTTAAAATGGCAATCAACAGTCACTTCCAAATAAACGCATTCATTTCAATTTTATTTGCAAGACTGCAAAATATTTTGATGAAAAAATTTAAGGTTGTGAGATATTATTTCAGGTGTTATCGAAACTGAAGCATGTGGGGATCATACGTGTATCAATTTGGTTTTTTGGTATTTATGATTAGGCCTGCGTCATGTGATCATTTTATTAGGGACGTGAAGTCTTGTTGTATTCCTTTAATAGTAACGGATGAGAAATGACAAGAGCAGTATCGTCAGCATATATATACAAAGTGCTTAACATGCGAAAAAAGTTTTTTTAATGAATGATACAAATACTCGTATAATATAAAGCGTGGGTCCCAAAATTGACCCCTGAGGGACACCAGAACACATTTTTTCCCACTCATTTTTTCTAATATTTTTACAAATTTAGTAGGTTTCCTCTGATATCAAAAGCTTCTAAAATTATTGATAATTATTTTGGATTAATTGTGGCCAACACTTTGGAATAATCGCTAAATAATACTAACACATGCCTTTAATGGTTTAATTCATTATTTATATATTTAGAAAAGTTCTGTAGTATTGTTTCTGTGCTTTTTTTGGAACCCTAAATTTCTGTGGTCCTTTATCCAAAAAGTTTCTAAGTATTTGTTTAATTTTAAAGAAATATATTTTTCAAATACTTTTTCAATTGCAGGTAAGATACTAATAGGTCGATTGTTTCCCGTTTCTGAGTGCTTTCTTCCTTCGTATCGATATTCGTCTAATAAAGCATATTTAAGGTCATTGGGAATTTCAGCTTGTGTATTTACTAAATGCGTAATAAGAGGTCCTAAAATATTAACATTTTTTTATATCCTTCATTCTTATGCGGTCCATTCCTACAGATTTGGTATTTTAATTTTTTTTAACAATATTTTGAAACTCGGTGAGCGTTGCCTTTAGTAAATACTTGCTATAAAGTAATTCTACTGCATCAACATTGGATGCTTTAAAATCACAGTAGTGCAACATTTGGCTCATATTATCGGATAAATAATTCACATATTGGTTCGTTACACTCTCCACTTTCTGTTCCTCTAAAACATCGCAAAATGACTTCATTGTATCCCAGGTTCGCTTAGTATCATTAAAACTACTTTCTTTAAAAACAAGATTTTCGTTTAATTTTATGAAAATCAAATTTAATAATACATATTAGGTATTATTAAGTTCTGCAAGTATTTTTTGGTTTTCGTTTTTGTTTCAGCTGTTTCGGCTTTCAATGCCATTTTCAAACTGTCAACAAATACTTAATAATAATATCATTAAATTTGATCATTATTATTAGTAGGAGAATTCTTCCATCTTCGAAACCATATATTTATTTTTTAAATTTTCTCTAAAATATCAGTGGTTATCTATTTATTCATCGCGTACGGTTTTTTATTTGGTTTTTTTAAAAATTACACAGTGAATTTTTCGTAAAAATTAATAAAATTATATTTATTTTTTTGACACAAAATACTACTACTCGTATCTTGCTCATTAAGTAAAGAATTCCACTGTATTTTATGTATTTGATTATCAATACGTTTTTGTGATAAATAGTTATCTTCTTCGTGTTGTTTTTGATCATCATATTTAATATTAACGGCTATAATATAATGATCTGCTATAAATCGCGCATGATAGCGAGTCCACTTGCTTAAGGTTAAACGCAACGCTCGTTGTATTCTACGTGTTCACAGATGGCGTTAATTAATTAATTTTGTTTAAATACGCTTTTGCAAGGTATTGCTTTACAGTATTAAGACAAATCATTTGTTTGCGCCCGTATATACGCAATATGAATATGAATCAATAGTTTTGTTCGTTTAAAGACTTAATTCTTTCGAGAAAGGCACACAAATACAATATTTTACCGATGATTCAATCCAATATTGTATTTGTATGCCTTTCTCGATAGATTTGAGTTTTTATATGGACAAAACTATTTATTCATATTCATATTGCGTATATGAGGGCGCAAACAAATAATTTGTCTTAATACTGTAAAGCAATACCTTGCAAAAGCGTATTTAAACAAAATTAATTAATTAACGCCATCTTTGAACACGTAGAACACCATCTTTGCGAATCATCATTTTCAACGATGAATGCAATACAAACCAAACATCGTTCCCGCATAACAGATGCCCACTTAACTTCGTGTTTGCGAATCGCAATTACTTCGTACACTCCCCAATATGATAAGCTTGTAGAGAATATGCAGTGTCAAACATCCACCCTAAAATGTAAAGCTTAGTGAAAAAATTTTATATTTTTTTTTTTATAGTTAATACCTCACAAGAGTCCCAACTGCTCCCGTCTGGAGCCAGTGAGACTATGGCATCCCCAATTGGGGGATGTTGTGAGGCTGAAGGTAAGTGGGGAAGGGAAAGAGGAAGGTGGGGAAGTACCTGGCTATTCAGATCTAGTCACTAAACACGGCTAAAGCCATTTGGAGCAACGTTTCAATTCTGAATGGTGGTCTTACACCAGGGCGATACTGGTAGTATCTTCCACTCTGTATATATGTTACATTGCACTAATAAATTCTTACATATTTATCACAAAATAGTTTTATTTTGTCACTTTTAAACTCTACCTTGTAGTCGACCGTAAGAAATAATTTTTAACGCACTTGCGTTAAAAAGACCACTTAGACCGAACAGGTCAAAAGTTTGGCTACCCCTGGTATATATGATATATACGACGATGTGAATAAGATGTTACGATGTAAGGGTTCCTTCATGATTTTTATTTATAGTTTATGTGGTTACTTTGTAGAACCTCATATTATTACATTAAATTTAAATCGACTCTTGCTGGAATTAAGAATTAAACTTTTAAAATGAGTGTAGTATTGGTAACTATATTCGTATGAGTAAGACTTCTTAAGACTCTCTAGAGACCAAACCACAGTTAATTTTTTTCAGTTTTTAATTTGTCAACTACGAGTTGTAAAAACAATTATTAAGTTTGATTATTTTTTTAACTATATAAATAGCAAAATTCCTGTTCGATTTGGTTGGCGGTTTCTCCATCAGTCCATCCCGTTCTGCTCCAATCCTCTTCCCAAATTAACATTTCGACGAATTTTTTTACCAGGCAGGTTATTGGCATTTCATCAGTGTTAATTGTTATAGTTTTGGCACCTAAGATTTAAGATCTCTTGTAATTATTGCAGAATATCGATTTGTTAAACACGTATTCGATGGCAGGCCTATGACCGCGCACACCCGTTCATCCAGCGTTGCTTGATCTGTTTGACAGAAACCGGTAATAATAATTACTCACATTTCACTTGCGGCCGTTATACCGTAAGGTCTGTTAAAGGAAACAATTGGAGGAATATTATTTTTAATTCCGAACAGCTGAATAGATGTGCTGTTATGTTACTTTGTTAGTTAACTTGGTAATGAGATACTTACATATTTCAAACTGAGATTTAGGTTATTCGTCCATTATGGTGGCAGAAAAATAAATACGAAAAATGATAACTTCCAATACTGCAGAATATGTTCCATTTAAGGAAATGATATAATGTGATCATAAACTTACCTTTTTAAGCTGTCACCCTTAAATTAAATATACCATTCCTGAGAGAAAGTCCAGTTATATCCAATTTTCCAATTATGTCTTAAATCCTGCATCTAAATTTCGCTAATAAACAATCAGTTAATGTTAGTTAAGTTTTAATCTCAAGTGACCTACCAGGTAAGTATTGTACTGTATATTATTTCCATATATAGTTAGTAATAACATAGATCACTGTATAAATGTATTAATAATTTGTACAGCGCCCTTAAGGTAATTTTGCACAAAAACGGCACTACACAAATCATCCAAATATTATTATTATTATAGGGGATACGCAAGGGATTAGGTCAAGGTTCAAAGGTTTTATTTTGATTTCAGTAGCCCGGTACAAATACGGCTAGCTAAATATCGTATTTCGAGTGCGTAAATTTTCGCATTAATATACATAGCTTTGATTTCGTTGTTCAACTGATTAGCTTTTCCTTCATTCGCCTTATTATGTAAGTAATGTTTTATTTCTCACCAGTAAAGGCAGTTACTCTATCTAACGAGGGTTCCAGGGTTGTGATAATTGGCAAGTCACAGCACACGACTGTTAAATAATATATTCTATTTTTAAATGATTACTATCTTTATTCTAATAAGTTAAGTGAGTACAGTAAGTAGTTTCAACACAATAATCACGTACGTGAGTCGGTGGTAGATACGAGTAACTCTTAGATTTCTCGAGCACCACAATGCACAATGCTCGGCATTCGCTGTATGGAAATTTGGTAATAACAAGTTTTGAGCGCGCGGCCAAATTTTATGGACTGCTAATTGAAACCGTGTAAATTGACCGGCTCACACCCGGCATTATTCCCCGCGGCCGGGGGCAATGTGAACCCGGTCTTACAGCAGGGACGTGCATTCAATCTTCATCTTTATTCATGTAATCGCGATATGTTTTCAATTAAACATATATTAATAGGTAGATAATCACTGACTTCGTCTGTGTAAATAGTATGTTAAAAGGAATTTAAATATAGTTTCGCATTATTTTCTACTTCTGTAAAGCACCATAAGTATAGCGATTTCTCATTAAACATATTTTTTCGTGTTTCTTTTGTATATGCATATAACAATTCCATGATAACTCAACACAGTGACAATTCAACACACTTTTAAAAAGTGATATAAAGTCATTAGAAACGAAGAAAAAAAAGTTTTTTTAACCTAACCCAACCTAACCTACTTAACCCAGTTAATAAAGTTTTTGTTTCATCACTTTTCATGACTTTATATAACTTTTTAAAGATGCGATGAATTATCATTGTGATGATTTATCCTGTCACCGCATATAACATATATTATTTTTACGATAATAAAAAATCAAACCAAATAGCCAAGAATGCTACTAAACTTTCAGCAAATATAAACATAATGTATTATTACATTACTCATGAATATGGCAAACATAAGTAGTAAATTTTATGGCTGTCTTACAAGTCCGTTTTTAAATACACCTACCGGGGGTAAAGTGCACTAACTACGGGAGGTGATTCTACATGATGGTGGAGGCAAAAATATTTTTCCATAAACATTTTTACACGACAATTTGAGCTAACTTATGTTGAACTTAAGATTAAAAAATAAAACAAATAATATGTTTTCAGTGCAAACGATTCAACTATCGGAATATCCATAATAGTTAAAATGTACATTTTTTTAACATGAGCTCCCCATAGGAGGAGGATTTGGGGATGCTGTGTGGAGGAACTTTTTAGGGAAAGGAAGGCGAAAAAGTTCTATGAGAGAAAAAGGGGTGGGTAGGAATCTTGGGGTCAATGTGTCACAGGAGTGACGGACATATGAATCCATCTCTCCCACTGTGGTGCAAGGCGATGGGTCGAGAGAGAGTCTGACTGGAGAGGTCAAAAGGTCTCCCTCAACCAGTCTCTCCCGATCCGGCAAACGCATCCGCCGCCAACACCAAAATAAACCTCACCCTATTAAACCGGGCACTCCTGCTAAGTCAACCACTTGGGGATACCTATGGCAGAGGTGTTGGTTATCCAATAAATGATTGTCGGGGCGGCGGTACCCTTACCAGCCTCACAAATTATATAATAAATCGTAAAAGTTATTGTGTTCATAGCTATCATGTAGAATCATCTCCTGAAGTAAGTGCACTTTACCCCCAGACAGCTTGTATGTATTAATCCCTACGCGTCGCTAATTTGCTAGGAGTCTACTGATATTTAAAAAAAAAAATATTTAGTTATCTTTATTCATTTAAAGTGCTAGCGCCGTGCAAGAAGCAATTTTTCAATTTAACAGAAACCCATGTCCGGATTATTGTTTCTTGGGTCCATGGTTACTAATTTGTTATTTATTGTATATAAATATTCCATATATTCTTTCATCATGTGGGAACTTGCTAATATGAACAAAATATTATTTTTATCTTTATTACACACAATAGGTAAGCATTGTATGCAGCTTCTTTCTTTTAACAATATTCCTTCAGCAAACTGAACAAAGATTTATTACCGCCTTTGTTTGTTTACACATAATATAAAAATGTTACTTTTGTATATAATTTAGCACACCAAGCGTTTTTATTTTTTATTTAAAATATCAAATACTCATAGAAGCACTTTAGATAATGATCATTACTAAGCTGAGTAAACACAATACTTGATTAACTGAGTAGTGTGTTAACTTAATGATTCTTGAAACGTTAATGAAATACAGGCATAATTACGCCATTTAATCATATTGAAGCTCAGATACGGACGACGTTTTCACACCATTTCTAAAAACTTTCCATTATAAATTACTTACCACAGTAGCGTTAAGAATCAATAAAGAACGCCTCTTTCTGCCATTTTTATGCCTGGTGGATATAACACATTGATTGTTACAACTGAGTCTCGAATGCTGATTGAAAAACTGTTCATAATAATATTTTTAAGTACCAAGGATGGTAGATAGCCGACCATCGAAATAGCTTCCTAATTGAAAAAAAACTTTAAGGACGAGGGAGCAGGTATTGGGGTTCCCTGGGGATAAGAGAGATTCAAACCATTTCATTAAAAGTATGTACTCTAAAATATTATTTCTCTATGGAATAAGATTATAAAGAACAAAGATAAAACAAATTTCCGTGGAAGCTTGGAATATTACCCTGACGAAGCTTGAGCCAAACGAAACTGATTGGTATATAAATTTAATGAAAAGAGTGGTTAAAAATACCGCTTTTTTCATCATGATAAACCACTGACTATATTATGATGAATAAAGTGGTTTAATTCTACAGAAAAGCATTTTTTGTTACCTAGACCTATTTCGTAACTGGGCCGAGTTGTTGAATAATAATTTTATTTTTCAATGCATTACCAAAGAAATAGCGAAAATGACGAATTCTGTATAAAAATATATATTAAATGAAACTTGAATTTAAAAGTTTTTCGTCGAAGTTGAAAATCATTGGCAATTTCGTGAGTTATTGAAAACATTTTTTTACCAATTTTCGAAATTTCTTTATAACTCTACCAAAATATGTTTACACTAGACTTAAATTCAAACTAACCGTTTCTCCATTGGTCACCATTAATCAAGCAGCTGCCTAGTATGGTGCTCTAATGTATCTTCTCTAAATAAATGTATTAATCATGTAACATGTACTTTTAAATAAAAAATAAAAAATTTAAGGCTAAATTCGCCCATGCGAGTATGTAGATACACGATATGTGATATGTCAAGGAATAAACACCTCTCTCTAATGCTGTAGGTGTATATTGGGATAGGTACAATCTTTGATTTTATCGTAAGATTAATAAAAAATACATCAGAGAAAAGGCATCAGCTATTGTTCTTATATCCGCCCTCCTTAATGAAGTTAAGTTGTAAAAAAATTCCATTGCTGATCCCCGCATTTGCATGAAGGTTTAATTACGACTCCGTCATTAATTTTCTTTGTTGCGAATGCAAACGGAACAGGAAAGGAGTTTGGTATTGTTGCAAAACAGCCGGGAAGGGCGGCTGCGGTTGGCGTGGGAGTCTCGGTATCATTAATCCTTTGAAAATTCTCTTAAAAATATGATTATCTTCATTAAACACTGTTTCAATTAAATTAATGGAGATAAAACTATACAGCAGTTGCGGTCCGATATTGATGTTGAGATTATGGATATTCTTGTTATGTATACATTAATAATGTTGCTACAACAACATCATTAATGTAGTATTTTCAATCTTACCACTCTAGATCACTGAGAAGTGACGGACCTCCACTGCTCTTTATTTTGAAGGGTATTATCATTATTATTTTATATTATAGAAACAAACAGTACATGATTTTCAGAGATTAAACAATATACAGGAATAAGATACTTCATGTTGTGTACCTATGATATGTTTCCTTGTAATTTCTGCTAGGTGGTATGTTTATTCCTTAATTACCAGGTGACGTGTGTAGTATATAGGTGTGTGTGTATTGTATAAGTTAGTGTTTGTGTATGTGTGTGTCTGTACGCATTGAACAATTTAAATTATTGACATGATGCCACGTTTGAATTTGGGCAGTGAATCTGAAAAAATGTCAATGTTAGAGTTTAGACAAATATTATTTATTGTTTTTGTCATTAATAAATATCAATGCCAAGTCAAAAATAAACATCTTTATTTCTAAACACTCCGGCTCGGCTACGACGTCATACACCATACACAAGGTATCCGAAAACTAGTGGTACTATCACACAGATATTGATTTTTCGGCATTTGAAAGACCAAAAAACTTTTGGAGCTGGATCTATGTTTCGACGCATTTTATAAGACAGAAAACAACTAATATTAAGTAATAACTCCCTAGCAACCGATTTAATTTACAAATTTAAAATTTAAACTCGATTTACTGGAAAATGAAATCTCAAATCAATAAATGTTATACCCTAAAATCGACTCCAAATGTGTTGTAGATTAAAGTAGATTCACCAGTTTCCCGCTTATAGCACTAGTTTACAGACACCGTGTAACTACTTATAATCGCCAGGGACAACAACTCAAACGAGATCGACAGTTATGTAAAAAAACATTGATTCTTTAAAAAATAAAAGTTCTGAGAAAACGTGATTTGGTACCTCTAGTTTGGTCAGTGAATATTGCAAAAACCTGGAATATATATGTTTTCGTACAGCACGATAAAAAAAACAATTGAATTGAGATATCTCACTACTCTATTTGGGGGATATCCTAACACGATTTTTTGAAATACAAACGTTTCTACATCTAGCCTAAAACGTGCCTCGGATACGTAAGTACTTACTGACAACATGAGATTTAGGACGATGGCTAACTAATAAAGTAGCTTATACCCTACCTATTACCTACTTTCAATTGGAATCCGTATTAATCGCTACTGACACGTTCACAATGAATACGCAACCTTTACCTGCCTTGTGCGAGAGCATCGCCAAGTTCGCACAGACGACGCGACGAGTTTACATCGCACATTGTATTGTATTATATAATGCAGTGGCAAATGATTTGCGTACAAGGCAGTAGCAGTGGCGGTAGCGGTAGTCGCCCGTCCCTGCATTATTTCGTTTACGGATCTCTTCGCGCGCGCGCACGGCGGAATGCGAAATTGGAAATTTAAATGGGCCCGCGACATTTTACCCGTGTTTTTGTCATGTTTTCCCCTCGGTCCGCCACTGTCCGGTGTCCGTATGCAAATTTGCTGTATTATTGTCTATGGGCCTTCGGCACACAGTGGTCCGAAATTAAGTTCTGGCTTTTTTATTGTCCTTTATTAAAATTTATAAAATATTTCAACGATTCATTACGATTCTAGCCCCCTTTCCAATGGGATCCCCATTGTATGGAAACATTAAGACATTATCGATATGATAAGTGGGTAATTTTTTTTCAAATAATCTTATATGCACTCATGTATTTTCTTTTTGTCGACAAAGTTTTCCTGGTACAGAAATAGAAAGTTGTCATATAACTTCTTAATATATATTCGACAAATACGTATTTCGTATTTTTCCAGGTTTCCATTGTTAATATGATACTTTCAAACCATTTTGTTGATTTACAGTGTAAAACAGTTGACCGACTATAAATTGAGTCTATATCTTTAAATAATAATTCCCATTTCCTGGTGCTTAGTGCTCATATCGCCCTCGAGCGAGTTGCCTGAACACTGTCTTTGTTTGGTAAAAGAGATATTTCCGTCTATTCTAAAACAATAGAGCGCGTTGCTTTGCTAATGACGTTATGTGTGTAGAATGTAGGGAAATTTGTCGAATGATCATTAGAAAATTTCATATAAGTTAAGGAATGAATGGTCGTATTATTTTCCGCTATCAGATGTGTTGAGGTTTTCATAATACTTAGGTTAACCCTGTTTACTTGACTCTGCGAGTGATGATTGCATGTTTTAAATAACATTAAAAAATAAATGCCCTTAGTCAAGTGGCTCTGCTGCAACCTCCGCGGTCTTAATTTCATTTTCTTTGCAGACACGACTGCAAATAAAAGGTTTTTTCTTAAGTAATTGTGTAATTGAAATGGGGAGAGGAGATTGATGATCTAATTGAAATGTAATATAATTTTTCAGATGTTCATATAACATTGTGAAAAATTATTGAATTTCTTGAAAGAAGTGAGAATAGATTCGAAATTCGTCGGGAGTGAGACGCTGAGACAATATATGCCTAAGGCAAAGCTTTCAGTGAAATCACTTTGTTCTATTATGAATTATAGACAAGGGCATCTCTTATGAGATGTCACATAAATATAAAAATAAATTAATACAAAATATGCTTTGGATAAATTGAAGCTTTTCTTATCGCTTCGCTTAGGTAGATTTAAAATAAAATTATAATCTAGCAAATGATGTATTTTTTAATTAGAAATTTTTTAACGTACAGTAGAAACTATTTTATAGTTAAGATTATTTGTGACAGTTTCATTTTCTATTTTTTACATTAACTCCGCACAGGAAGCTCTGAGGAAATTATTTCCCGCAAGGCATATGCCATTATCTTTGGGGATAATGTGTGTAGGGTATTTTTAAGGAAAGAAAGGATAGGAAATTCTGGGAAGGAAAATGGTATGACTGGATGCGGGGCGTATGAATCCATCCCTCCAACTGCGGTGCAAGGCGATGGATCCAGATCGCCACGCAGTCGATGGGTAGACGCATCCGCCCCTTCTGCCCATGAAATCGGGCCCTCCTGCTAAGTCACAATATGTTGCGAACCACTTACGGTGACTTATGCCAAAGGTGTTGTTTATTGGTTATCCAATAAATGTTTCCCGGGTCGGTACCTATTCCCACCTCCAGAATGGTTTAAAATTATTCGCACAGTAAATAAAAACCACTTTAGCGCTATAGATCGACCGTTTCTAAACTTCGTTATTAAGCGATTTTTATGTCGATTACCTATATTGTGTCAGCGCTTTATTAGCAGCAGACACATACCGAACGGATGACGATCCTCGTGCTGGCACTGTTGGTAGACGCGGTTGTCTCTCTTGCTGCAGCAGCTGGTCCAGTTTCTTCACCACCTAGGATTCTTGCTGCAGGGTCCCTATCTTCTATCTTCGTGTTATTTGTTCCTGTACTTCATTTTACTTAACTTAACTTCACTTTCTTTTTGTAATATTTATATTTTTTATAATACCTGCAATCATCTGTAAAGCGCCCCTGAGGTGAAGTCTCACAATAGCGGCGATATAGAAATTCTCCAAAAAGTAAATAAATAAATACACTAAGAATGGACATATTTTTGGCTTGTATTTTTGTTTGGCTCTTAAGCAGGAATCGTCCCTAGAATTCGACGTTCATCGTTAATGGTTGGCGCTTTACCATTATGCATCAAATATAATTTTGATAAAGATTAAGAATGATTTTTTTGTTCCCCCTGTTCTGCGCATTTTGCACGAATTTATATATTTACCCGCACACTCAGATGTGCAAATAATAAGTCTTGCTTTCGACGGTAAAGAATGCTCCCAGCTCCGTATATAAATCTCTATTGTTCCACGTCGAGGAGATAAACGCAGCGCAGCCTCTGCTCGTCTGAAGAATTGGGTGCCCCTGGCTTAACACGGCGGACTTCTTAGGCTGGTCTGAGGGACAGGTTCATTTTATTTGTTGAAAGGCCGGGCTTTTGCAACTTTTATTTGGAACTGGTAAAAATATGGTAAAATGCTGCGTGTGATTTGAATGGTACATTAGAAAATGCAATTACTGTGTTTGTGTTCAGTGCGTACCTACCTACTCAATGTCTGTCACGATTATTATGTAAGAGTCAGAGCTTTTACTTAATCATCTTGAGCCAGGTGCATCTAATGTCAATATCATATCTCCTTTCTTTCTTCCGTCACCTTTTTACAATATCCAATATTGAGAATGGCCTAGACTTAGATCCCAGATTTCTTGCATGGCGGGATATTTGTCTGTATATCTGATTAATTTGGGTTTCTTTTGTACTAGTATAAATGATTTTTTCCCGTTGGGAAAATAAATCACATAATATGTTGGTAATGAAATACTGGAACATAAGTTTTGTCCTTGCTGATTTATCCGCAGAGAAGCAAAATTAAGCGAATAATATCAATAAGTCCAATCAATACCTTTATTGGTACAATAGTATCGTATCGTCAGTTTATTTTTGTTGTGTCACAAGACGCTAAACTCTCAAACCGTTCTTTATCACCTTCTTCATCACCTTATCGCTCGCTATCCAATCCCATATAGACATGTTACACGAGACGGATAAATATACTATGCATAATATTATGTGCTCTCGCACTCCCCTTTTAGCACTTGATGGGGCGATGGGGGAGGAAGATTATAGCTTAGTGTGACACTACAACGTATAATCTACGTGTCACACCCAAAAAATCACTCTGAGAGTACAGCGCCGTGTGACACAACCATTACCCGGCTTCGTCCGAGTTTCAACACTAATTTTCCTTGGCAAACCTTTAAATATATGGAACGAACAATATTTCATATTTTCGGGACACTTCAAAACTCCGCATCTCACGATGTTTGAATATAGGTGAACCTAGATCCAGTAAATAGCGACAATGGTATTAGCCAAGTTCGATTTGATGTTTGCCTCCTGTTTCTACATTCAAAATAATTCAGCCTTATCTTTCATCATCGCACTGTGCGACGGAAATACTAGATTACACTGGCCAAACATAAATGATTTTGCTCAATGTGGCCTGCACACATTTTGGTGTCCCAAAATGTTGACCTATTCCTGATTATAATTGGGCTGTCACGTTTTCGGATTTTTTTCATACCGATAAAAATAAGTTTTATTATATTTCCAAAATTAGTGCTGACTCGAAAAATTTTAAACCACATTCTTTCTCAAATTGTGAAAATTGTTTTTTCTTAAAATTTTTTTATGAATCCTGTTTAAAGATATTTTTTATAACATTGTTTAAAAAGATTTCAGTAAATCACAACTGAGTCTAATATTGATATTACGATGATATTTTAGTGATGAGTCATTAACAACTTAATTGATAGTCCTAACATCCTTGCCACTATTAAACTACATGTGCCGACTAGGAATACAAGACAAAATATAACATTATTCTGTAATACATACTCGACCAACCATCAGACACACTCACTGACCAATAGGATGCATGATCTGGGCAACAAGTATGCGGGTGCTATTGATTTATTTATTTACTCCATATATAGAATTAAGCATAATCTACACCAACACTTGGTCGAATCCTACAAATTAGAGTAGCGTTGATAAATTAGTTTTAATGATTTGTCTTATATGTAGTGTTGTTGTAATTTCTTTTTAACTTTATATTAATCTTACGTTTTACTAATATTGCTTCATATTTAGTTTTCTTTTTTTAATTATTTCTTAATATTTTCTCATTATACTTGTAATCACAATTTTACAATTGTGTATTTTGTACCTTCTTTAAAATGGATTACATCTATTTACTGTCTCCTGTATTTTTTTTTTTATTTTTTTTATTTATAGTGAATACCTCACAAGAGTCCAAACTGCTCCCGTCTGGAGCCAGTGAGACTATGGCATCCCCAATTGGGGGGTGTTGTGAGGCTGAAGGTAAGTTGGGAAGGGAAAGAGGAAGGTGGGGAAGTACCTGGCTATTCAGATCTAGTCACTAAACACGGCTAAAGCCATTTGGAGCAACGTTTCAATTCTGAATGGTGGTCTTACACCAGGGCGATACTGGTAGTATCTTCCACTCTGGAACGTGCCGCAAATATACTATATATTATTTTAATTAATTTTAATTAATTAATTGTGAAATAACACAAATTAATCAAATAAAATTTATTTGCGCACGCCGGGTTCGAACCCGCGACCTTCGGAATGGCAGTCCAATGCGTTACCACTGGACTATGCCGGCCGTATAATACAGATATTCTCCTATGTACACTGCATCATGTATCACTTCTATGTAAAAGCCTTTTTAGGCGTATATATTTATATAAATAAATATTTTAAGGCTGAACGCCTTTCTATACTTGCTGTTGTAATGATATATTGAAACAAATTTTCAACTCTTTTCCACTTATTTTATTTATGACCCTCTGAAGATGGCATAGAAACTGGTAACGGTCAAAACAAAATTAGTGTAAAAAAGTTTAAAATTCTTTCACTATATTTTTATAATGGAATTCCATCACGAATTGTCAGTATCAAAAATATAAATATTCGCTACTATTTCTTCTTTTACCATGCTATTTGTATCTATGCATATCCGTTCTGATCGCGTAGTTACCAGTCTATCCATAAGTCGAGAGCATCTTATTACTTAGTACTAGGAATCACTATTCCAGATTGACGTCGCACACTGTCACTTCGATCTTATCCTGTCAATAGTCCATTCATCAGGTCCACTGCACGCTCCGTACCAACCCCGTATCGAACGGACCGCATCGTGCCAAGCCCCCTCTGTACCGGCAGGGATCCCTTATTTGTCCGCCTGCATCCCGCACTCCGGGCGCAATCTGCATACATCACTCGGAAAGTGAATTCCGCCGAAATGAAACGTTGCAGGTTGCCGGTCATGTCCCAATTAAGCCGTCACGTTGGCGTGTCGGGACCGGCCGCACTCGCATGGTTAAAAATTAAAACAAAATCTACCTTACAGTGGGAAAATAACTTTAATGTATGTGTCGTGCCAAAACCGGACAGAAATATGGATGAATTGATTGTTTGCTTTGTTTTATGGCGATACCTAAATCTTTTTCTATCCCGGTCCCTCCCTACATAAGAAATATGTTCAAAAAAAACAAATGTGTAATTACATTTAATTCTTATATTATGTACTCTGTATTTTCATTTTAAGTTGTACACCATAAAACTGTGTTTGTGTGAATGCTGGTTTTATTAATAAAAATATTTTTTTTTCTTTATTCATAAAATATATTTGAATACAGTTTTTTACATGCTTTTCGACTACCACACTATACACATGTCCGTATTATGGTAGTCGAAATTTGTGTATAATTATATATATGTAATACACGATTCATTTGTTAATATATTATTTTAAGAAATGCAATGTATTTGCAAAATAGGTAATACTTTAACTGAAAATAAGAAAGAGATAAAGATAAATTATTTTAAAAATAAATTTTAAACAGAATTGAAATAAAAAAAGAATAATAAAGCAAATGAACTTAATTTAATGATGTCAGGCATTCTTTAAAATAGTTCCTTCCCTTCATAAATAACCAATTCTGAATATATAATATTAGGTAGATGATCACATACAGCCTCATACAGGAAAGGAGTTGAAGTAGGTGAATCTTGTAAAAATAAAGATAAAAAAAACTAAGGCAGGATACAAATAAAAATAATAGATAATGTTAGGGATAATAGAAATTAAAATAAGAATAATCGCATCAGCGAAATATAAAGTTTTTGTTGAAAGTTAATTAAATAAAATTTTTACTTGAGAAATATGAAAAAATAAGAACAGTTTTAAGATGTAAGGCATTCTTTATAATATTTCCTTCCCTGAGCAAATAATCAGTTCTGTACACTAATGGCATAAAGATCATCAGTTTTCGATGTCTTAATATCAATACTCAGTAAGTTAACATTTTAGGCGCTATATAAGAGAACTGTCGTTGGGCGAAGGCTGTTTTTGTTGGAAGAATTTAACATTTTTGGTGTGATGAATAGCGGGTGCAAATATTTTGTTGAGTTTTGAGTGTTAAATCATTTTTCCTTATGTGTATGAGAATTGTCTTAACGTATAATTGTCTAATGTCTAGGATTGCGATTTTTTTTAAAAGTGGGTCTGAAGGGTGAGATGAAGATTTATTCAGAAGTTGTTTTTACCTTTGTTGTTTAATGTTTTTTATTAGTAGAAGATGTCGGGGATGCCCGAGGAAGACATGGCACGATCAAGTGAATCAGATACTTGAGTCAGGTCATGTCAAGAGTAAGAGTAATGGAAGAGTATGTATGAGTCGATATATGAATGTGAATGAGGCAAGGAGTGTGTGCCATCAAACGGCGTTATGGTTAATTTGATAGTTATAAGAAAGGTACCTGTTATTTTAGTTTTAGTTTTGTGTACACTTTATTTGAATTCTTTAAAGTTGTGATTAATGAATCTTATTTTTTTCTGGTAATTTATTAAAGAATTTTTATCCTACTGTTTGTAGTTTTGACGACCCACAGTTTTTTTTACCTAGTGGAATCGGTAACATATATTTTTGCGTGAGATTTTTGTGTTAATGATGGGTGCGATTTTAATCTTCTTACTTTATATTCTTTACATAGACTCACATACAGGTCAATATACAATGTTGTTAGGTGGTATCCTAGATATCACTGATAATCACAGTGTCAGTAATGTATGTGTCAAATGACTGTTTCCGAGATCTCGCCGTGCAATGCAAGCACGTTTTCTCTATCTGAAGTACATCTTCTAAGCTTATATAATGTGATTCACAAAAAATTAAAAGATAATGTAAAAATTTGGATTAAAAATAAGAATAGGGCCTTTACCGGTGCATTCACCCAAATTCGCAGTTATTGAAGTCACCACATTATTGAGCGAATACTTCTTAATACAAGTATAGGTATGTTCAATGGTATTAGGAACTAACACGAAAAATTCTGCCTCAACACAGGCTAGCCTAGTGAGGCGGTATTTGAGAAACCCAACTGTACTTTTACTTACCTTCACAATATTATGTTTGTATTAATAGTTCTTCATTTTTGTTAATTCTATAACCTTAAATATAAACGTTACAAATCAATGTACACCATAATATGTATGTATAGTTGTAATGTGTAAACTTTCCTAAATAAAGATATTATTATTATTAAAGGTCTTCTGAAAAGTATATTGTCAATCTGCGTTAAGGCGAAGCTTAATGCCAAATCACTATTTTGATTAATCTTTATAACGAATTGGTGTTGCATTATGAATACCAAAAAATATGCTTTAGATAAATTCAAATGAAAAAATAAATAACTCAATAAAAATTATAAATGCAAACTACTAAAAAAAATATTTTTTCAATAGAAATGTATGAACGCATAAAGGAAACAACTTTTAAAAAATACAGTATTATAGCTAAGATTTTTGTACGAACGCATAAAAAAACTACTTTTTAAAAATACGGTATTATAGCTAAGATTATCTGTGACAGTTTCAATTGATTAACTCTTTTGCTTTCTTATAAAATTATTTACAAAATAAATAAAAACCATTTTTCTGCTTGAAATCGAACGTTTCTAGACTCCATTTGTCAAGCGATTTTAATGTCTCTCACCTACAATATAAGGTATCCCAAGAATATACACATTCTTGCCTTGTAGCTTCCGCTTAACACGAAAAAGGGAAAGAGTATAAAACACATACCAATATGTTGAATGACAGCCATTGCCCTCTCTTCTCTGAAGCTGAACCACCAAAAGCATTCATTACTCATCGGGAAAGTTATTGGCTTAGAAAGACAAAAATTTCCGGGTTACGAATAATCTGACAATATTCTTAAATCTACTATCGTCATTAGAAGCGGAAAATGTTTCTTGTGCAATTGACGGGGGACTTATCTATCCACCCAGCTACCGGCCAAAAATAATGCGAAACCCTACGCGTGAAAAAAAAAAAATATTTTTTTAAATGCGTGTTACCTTTCCTACCATGTACCTAATGTTTTTATAAATTCACATTTAATTCGTGTTAAATATTATATTATATATTTGCAGTGTTTTCCAGAGTCGTATGTACATACTTAATCTTGGTATCGTTCTTATGAAAGACTACCGTTTAGAATCGAAATGTTGCTTGAAATGGTTTTAGACGTTTTTGGTGACCATATCTGAAAGATATACAAATAAACCACTGCACAAGTGCATGCAATCACACATCTTTTATGAATTGTATCATGAAACACACTAATTTAGGTTGTCTGTGATGATGTGCGTTAGTTATTCCTGCAAAATTATTCGTATTCAATGAACACAAATCGGCTTTTAATTTAAGTAACATTTTCAAGATTGGAACTGCTTGTGTGAAGAATAATTCAGACAAGCGGTAAGCTACCTATAGTATAATATTTCAACATAAAAATATATTCATTCGTTTTCGGAAAAGTTCTAATTAAAATATCCCATGATTCTTCATGGATCTGTGTTAGCTGAACTCCGATTGCGAGAATACGTGCCAAACGAGCATTCAAATTCACCCAGCTATCCACGTGCGGTTTTTGATTCCGTGTGTGTTTCTGACTGCAATTCACTTTTTTTTAGTATTTCCATCCTTCATTATATTTGTAATTAAGCACCTGTGCTACCGGTGCTAACCACATTTTATGCCTCATCCAAATGGCCACCGGTTTTAAGTGGCTAGACCATAATAAATATTTTTTCGTGTGATTTTTATCACTTCAATGAAAAGAATCTGACACGCTACTGTTATATTCGAGCACCCCGTCATCTTAATTACAGGGAAAACTGCATATTATATACCTTCCCGCGACATACCTTTCAATAAAAATGTTTTGAGATATCTTTGTATTTCTTCCTTTTACAACAACATACTTGGAACCAATAAATAATCAAATGCTTATGTGGTAGCACTGGTAGCTATATTATGTGTTGAAACTACCTGACGTGTACCCAGCGTTGCTCGACTTTTCTCAACTTTCTATAATTATAAAATGCAATATACAGGGTTTTCCAATAAGAGGTGTAATTTTGATATTCAATCGTAAAAGATCATTGGTTTCGTTGCTTATGTGGCACTTAGCGCCGTCTTGTTGAAAGTAAACGTTGTCCAGATTAATACCATCCAATTCCGGCCATAAAAAAATCATTAATCATCTCTCGATAGCGCAATCCATTCACCGTAACTGTTGCTCCAGCCTCATTTTCGAAAAAGTAAGGTCCAATGACTCCGCCGGACCATAAACCCCACCAAACAGTCACACGTTGAGGATAGAGAGGCTTTTCAACAATAACTCTTGGGTTTTCCGAGCCCTAGATGCGACAATTTTGCTTGTTGACGAAGCCACCGAGGTGGAAATGGGCCTCATCACTCAAGATGATTTGCATTTGATTCACTCAAGTGAATTTTAATAATTTGAATGCATTGTTGAAGCGTGTATCGTTCCATTTTTATTAATGGCGTAGTTTCTACTTGTAAAATGTCAAAAAATGACAGCTTCAAAAGTAACATCAGTGTGACCTATAGTATCAAAGTGTGACATCTCCATTTTTGGCTAAAATGAGATAATGATGCAGTTTTGTAGCCATTTTATTGTTGATTATAGCTTTTGCACAGAATCTGACATATCATTTCAAATTTCTACATAATTTGAGTTAAAAATTGAGGTTATTATCAAAAAATGACATATACCTCGCTTATTAGTTTCAAATAATGACAGATCCACTTCAACCAATAGGGAGTCGCCATCTTGTCACGTGATTGAGGGATTTAACTGCCATTTCTGTCTTGTGTGTCCAGCTGTGAGTGTCGGTTGACAGTTTTTCGGTATTTTAGTAAGTTTTAAAAAGTTTTAAGATAAAAAACAATGGAACGTGTTGTTCCAGAGAAAGCAAGGAATAGAAAAAAACAGCCAGAAAAGTGGAAAAGATCCAGGGAAGTGAAAAAAAGGTAAGTTTTGTTCTCAACTGTCAAGATGGTTCATGGTTCATACAGTTTTGCAAAGGGCGTGCGAGAGTTAATTTTATTTTTCACACACAAATTTTTTTATGTATTTTATACCTGTCTCTAGAAACATCAATTTCACTTTAATCAACTATTTCATTGGCAACTCAGATTAATAAGTGAAATGTAGGTATTTTAGATACCTCTCTAGTAAATATGTATGGGTATTAATAATTATTAAATATAAATTTATTTTTCATGTAAAATTAAAATATCCCCTTTCTTTTTGTTCAAGATATTCTGCATCAACATTGCCGTTTGCGCCAAAATGCCAACACAATTCAAAGGCATTTCAATGCATGTCATTGACAATGGTAGACATACAACAATTTCACAAGAAATTTTATTTGTTGTCTAACAAAATTTATCAGGACAATTACTTGTTAAAATATTGTTTACCGAAATCGGTAATTAGGAGAAGAGGAAACAGCGAAACAGATAGCAACAAAAGGAAAAAGAAGTCTCTTTCAATAACCTATAATGTACGTAAAACAACTACTATGACTACGGTACCCGTATGCAGAAACACATTTTTGGATATTTTACATATCAACAAAATGCGTGTGATTGGCGTCACTAAAAGATACTTTAACTCTGGCACTCCTCCCATTGAGAAACGGGGAGGTGATAGAAATCACATAAAATTTGCCGACCGCAAAAATGCTGTAATAGAATTTATTAAATAACTTATTCCTCTTGAAATTCATTACTGTCGTAGCAAAACAAAATCACGGCAATATTTATCTTGCGAACTTAATATCAGCAAATTAAGTCAAATGTTTAATGCTCAAGCATTATCGGATTGCATCGTAAAGGCTTCGTATTTCCGAAAAATATTTAATTCTGAGTTCAATATTGGTTTTGGAACTCCACGGACAGATCAGTGCTCCAAATGCTTTGAACTTGGTGAAAAAATTAAGTATGAAGTAGATGCATCAATGAAAAATAATTTAATAATAGAAAAACGTGTGCATAAAATTCGGGCAAAGGCATTCTTTACAATGTTGGAAGAAGAAAAAGAGGGCATGGCAACAATTTCTTTTGATTGCCAAAAGAACCAACCACTGCCGAAAGTTGCCGATCAAGCAGCTTACTATTCACGCCAATTATATACATATAATTTTACAGCAGTTATTGGTACTTCACATTCTAAACTCACTAACTTGCACATATATGCTTGGACAGAAGATCAGTACGCAAAAGGATCAAATGAAATCGCAAGTTCATTATTCCATCTTCTTTCTAAAATTAATTTTGATGGATTCAACACTATTCGACTAATGGCAGATGGATGCGGAGGACAAAATAAAAACTCTGTTCTCATAGGAATGTGCATGAAGTGGTTAGAAAACAGAGGTGATGTTGTAAAAAGAATTGAAATAATTTTTCCCGTCCCAGGCCATTCCTTTCTACCATCTGACAGAGAATCGCGAATCGAGAAATGCTGGAATAGAGAAAAAAATAAAGAAGAAAGAAGTAATTGTCAATCCTGAAGAGTATTACGATATATTTAAGGAACATGGAAGAGTATATAATCTTGGAACTGACGTGAAAGTCTTTGACTGGAAGTCTGCCGTTCAGGAGGTTTTGAAACCTCCAGGCAAATGGCATTTTAAATTTGCTCCTTCGAAAAGATTTATTTTAACCAAAAACCATCAGACGTCATAACAGTTGCTGGAGAAGCTCACTATAGAGTAGATTTGTGTTCTTCAAAGAAAATTTTCAAAACAAATTTATCTGCAGTACAAATTAATCCCAAAGAGTTAAATTGTGGAACAAATGTAAAAATGGCTAAAATTAAGGATGTTGATTATCTTTTAAAAAAACATTATGGCAACAACTGGAGAGCTCTTGGTTGCTTACAATATTATAAAAATGTTATCGAAAGGTATGAAGAAAATCAGAGAGAATCCGAGAATATTGAAAATGTGGAAGTTAGCGAAGAAGATTGTGAACCTATCGTGGAAATTAATGACCTTATAATATGATTTGTAATTAAATACGTATCCTTTGTACAAGCACCAATTACCAATTTACGAGTCTATTTTAATTTCTTGTTTATCATTTGAATAATAGTGTATTTTTAAAACTGTCATTGCTTTCATTGGAATTTTTTTATTTTTAAATTGTTTATTGAAAATTAAGATAATAAACTTGTGATTGTACTGACACTCTTTCGAGAATGGTGTTTGTACTTTTTTTTTTAAATATAATGAATATTTTTTGTTTACCTCATGAAAATAAAGTACTTATTTTAACAAAAATATGTATAATTTTGCTAATTTGTACACCCATGGCTTCAAAAAAATGGCGGACCTACATAAGTTGGCTGCAGAGTATGACAAATCCAGTATCATGAGTTTCAAAGTATGACAAATCCATACATTATTTTCAAAATGTGACACATCCAAACTAAAAAGTTAAATAAAAATGAAAATAAGCATTATACAAAAGAACTTACTTCATAAAATTAAATATTTCACTATGTTTATTGGAAATACGTTGAAAAATGGTTAAACATCGTCAATATTAATAGTTAAATATGTTTTCATGATTATCTCAAAACTGTAAAAATGGAGATGTCACACTTTGAAACTATAGGTCACTATCTTTGAAACTATAGATTCTATCGAAATAGCGGGCTATTCAAAATAACACCTCTTATTGAAAAACCTTGTATATACGAGTATATAAACCTTCTGGAAAGAAATTTCTAAATGTTAGTAAAAACCCTATCAAAATCCGTTGCGTAGTTTAGAAGAACTAAGGCACAAACAGATATACGAGGAGAGCGGCTTTTTTTATACTATTTAAAGATGTATGCAATTTATTTTCAATAATATTTTTACTACGCACCAGACTTGTGTAAATCATTTTTAATTTGTGTCTTCCTTTCTTTATGTGAGTATAACAACTGTTATTACTAGTACTTGCTGTTAATTGTTTTTAATATTAGTATCAGTACTTTTATCTGGATAAATACACCTTTGGTTAGGGACATCGAAATTGGCAGATATTATTTTTTTATTATTTTAGCTTTTAGATTTGTGTGTGATACGCCTTCAATGACACGTGTTTATAAATTTATCTAACAATCCATGTTTTTTACGTACCTATGCTATTTTGAGGGTGCGAGTTATTTTTTATTATTAAAATATTGCAGAGAATCAGAGATGCCTATATATTTTTACAGTTAAAGCGACAGTATTGAGTTTTTTTTTCAAAATGTTTATACGATGTCAGTCAATACTGATCGATGTACTGCTAAACCTAACCTAACTTTTGAATATTTTCACTCTGATGTTTTTTTTTAAAGTACGATTGTAAGTTTACCTTTTAACACTATAAAAATATTGACATGGTCTTCTTTGTTCTATTCTGCCCGTGAGAAATGTTTATTTAAGTGCTTACCTGCCCCATATTTTATTGGCTTTAACGATTATCCCATGGGTTAGATTATTCATGGTGATTATTATAAAAGCGTGATAAATTTATTTTAGTTATTTAATCACAGTACCTACCTCTAAAACCTAGTTAGAAAAAATGATAATAATATTTTATATCAAATACATATTTCCTAATCATCAAATTGTTTATGAGTGCAGTAATAATTTTGTTTTCATAATTTAAATTATTATCTCATGTTTTTTAAACACATGAAAATAGGACAAGAAAATTTCTAATTGCTTTTTTTCACCTGATAGACACGTCACCTGGAGTTAAGAAGACGAATGATTTCGAAACGTCAAACACTTCAATGGGCGGGAACAATCTGATTGTTTTGTATTTATCGGAACAGAATGAGTCTCATTTAACGTTTAACTCGCTATTCATCATTTTAATTAACTAATTAGTGTGGGAACCTTACGAAGAAAGTTGCGAAGAAACGAATTTAAAGTACAAAAGTTTTACCTTTGTGATATTGTCTTAGTGTTTTGTGATGTGATAATTGTTTTTCTCACAATATGTACTGCGTACTCTTTGTGTACATCGTATAAAATGCATACCAAATCCGACAAGTTAAAATATAAACATACCCTTTACAACCTTTTTTTCTAGATTTGGTTTTTTAGATTCTGTTAATTAGTTAAATTCGTTCTCCGAGTTTCCTCCCTCCAACTATACGGGTTTCTTCAAGACACATATTCACTTGTTCACACTCTCCTCAAAAAGACCCTCCATACAGCATCCCAAAGATGACAAAGATCCTGAGTAGAGATAATGTAAAAAAAAACAATGAATATAATATTAAAAATTGATATTAATGTCATGTTTGTATTAGCTGGCTTATTTCTTCGAAATTACATCAGCTACTGTGTGATGGATTTCTTTACCCACCAATTAATGAGACCATTAAAATATTATAACAAGGCAATTATTTATTGTTAACAGCACTCTTGTTAATCCTAGTTAGAAATAATGGCATAGTTCGGTTCTCGTCGTAATCGATCCCACCCTGCTTAGTTCTGGCAAACACTCGTAGTATTGCACTGTTATAATTACAATGATTGTTGATGGTTGAATGGCGGTCATTATAAATTACCTGCTGCACTACAGTACCCACTGCCCAGTACCCGCTGTTCACAATCTGTACATAGCAAGAGAATCGACTGTTGTGGCCTGGTTGCCATAATTTATAGACAAATCAGTATGTCCATGTTAGCAGTCCAAACAAGTTCGGTACTAAATATTAATGTTTTAGTCTAGCAATATTTTTGTTTTGTTTTTGTTGTTGTTATTGTTTAGAAGAAGTGAATTAGAAACGAATTAGTGAATTGAATTAGTTTCAATTAAATACATTAAATAAATATGTACCTATGTCCAATGTTTTAATAATAATATTTGGCTGATTTATATAGCGCCGTTTTCGTAAAAAAAATACCTTAAGGTCGCTGTAGAAATATATGTAGTGGATAATAAATATATCTTGCTTACAACTAGCATTCATAATAACTAGTGTCATACATCTAAGATTTATATCTAGTGACTTACGGCTTAGGCTTATAGCTCCAAGATTGCGCTTTTCATTGTCATTTGTCGACTTCTTCAATTATTTCAACATTAATTACATTTAAAATTTAAAATCATGAGTTTAATCGTACGTGTACATTATAATATATATAAATATAGTTCTATAAAATTTTTCTTACTAATCAAAAGATGCAATTAAGAGACAATAAATAAGTTTTTTATACAAAAATATATGGTGTTACAACCTTTCTTGCTCTTTTTTTAAATTTAATTAAAATCAAATTTTATAATATGATTATTAAGTTCGGCAATTATTTTTTGTTTTTTGTCATTGTAACAGCTGTTTCGGCTTTCAAGGCCATTTTCAATCTGTGGTTTTAACCGCGTTTAGACGACTTATTTATGATTTTATTTTAACCCCTCCAAATTTAATGATGTATTACCGGTTAAACCGATTTACTTATAAATTAATTGTAACAATAGATTTCATATTATGTGGGGTTATTTTGAAGTCTGTTTCCCCCCATAATGTTATCTTAATTGTTTATTAATGGTGTGGCTACTATTAATTCATTTAAATATGTTATATTGTTTTGGTTTAGTGAACATACTTAGAACCACAGTTTAAAAATTGCCTTGAAAGCCGAAACAGCTGTAACAATAAAAAAAACCAAAAAATACTTGCAGAACTTAATAATTATATTATTAAATTTTATTTTAATTAAATTTAAAAAAATGGAGTTTTCTCGAATTAAAACAAAAAATCTTCCTCTTGTAAAAAAGACGGAGAAACATAGTAAAACTAAGTTTTTATATAAATGCTTTCCAAAATGAATGAACTTATAGCACAACAGGAGAGCGAAGAAATATAAAATAACGAATAAACATAGTAAATAATATGCATGAGAGTGAAAAGAAAAAAAAATGCATTTCTAATATTACCGTTGAAAAGTATTATTATAAATCATAAAACTTATTGATAAAGTTTTTTAGTACCTTTAAAATTTTTCCTGTTCATCATTTAGTTATTGGGTCAAGAATATTCTCTCTATTTCTGCTCGAATATAATATTGAGTTTTCGTTATTTGAACATTTTTAGTGACTTTGTAAAAGAGCAATTTTTAATAAATAATTTGTAGCGAACGAACTTAAATTTTTTGAAAAAGTTTGATAGTGGGGTAATTATAAATCTTATTTAAAATTATGTTTATTAACATTTTTGGATGATTTTTAATAGCAAGACAGAAGTTTTGGATGCACAACAATTCCATATTGCAGTACAGATTGAATCAGGTAAAAATATTATAAAATTTAGAATGTTTCTTATTCTAAACAAAATACATTAAAAAAAATCTGAGCTTTTATACTGCCGCATTGATTTGTAATTTCCTCTTTATGTTACCATCACAGACATGTCTATGGTTACCATCTAAAATTACACCAATGTATTTCACATTAGTTTTAACCTTGGTGGAAATATATACAGTTTTAACGCTAAGTACAGAACAGTCAGGTTTACATAGGTATGAATTTACGTTACGATTGTGTGAAATTATACATATGTTCATGCTCTCAGAAATTTTATTGAGAGTGAAAGGTATCAAAAATATTTTTGTCGAACTGTGAATTTGAAATTTGACTGAAAGATAAAGGTTCATTAAAGGAAACAATAAGCGTATATCCCCCGTACTACCCGACAAACTATTGCTCAATACAAGAAGGTCGATGAACCACATCTGTGTGGCGATTTTTCTTATTATTCTTCTTTTCCTCCTTCTCTCTCTCCCCGCCAGCTTATTTCCTCTATTTGGTTAAGACAGTTCGGCGTGGGCTTGTCGGAGCGCAATTATGTACGCCATCTTATTAGAGGTATTTTTTTATCGGACTATAAATGTTTCTTTCCCATATAATTAATTGTTTACGCAATTTTTTAGCGGTCCACAGCCATCGATCTCAAATTTGCCTTTGTTTAATGTATAATGAATCTGCTTTCCATAGTTGCCAACCGACTAACCGGACGCTCAAGTCTCTTCTCCAGATTTAGCGACCAAAACAAAAGATAAAATGTCGTGGCGTAACACATAAACGTTTGAAACAGGTTTTGTAAGTAAGCATTTTCTTCGGAAATAATGATAAATACAGTTAAATAAATATGTTCCCTTTAAATTGACCCACCAGAAAGGGTGAACCAAGGAAACTGAGTACGTGTTAGGAAAATGTCTATGATTACCTAAAAAACTGAGTGCGTGTTTGGAGAATGTCTATGATTACCCAAGGAACTGAGTGCGTGTTTGGAGAATGTCTATGATTACCTAAGGAACTGACTGCGTTTTGGAGAATGTCTATGATTACCCAAGGAACTGAGTGCGTGTTTGGAGAATGTCTATGATTACCCAAGGAACTGAGTGCGTGTTTGGAGAATGTCTATGATTACCTAAGGAACTGACTGCGTTTTGGAGAATGTCTATGATTACCCAAGGAACTGAGTGCGTGTTTGGAGAATGTCTATGATTACCCAAGGAACTGAGTGCGTGTTTGGAAAATGTCTATGAATACCTAAGAAAGAACCATTAAATCTATTTTGTGGCCACCTTTACCTCCTCGTATGATGCAATTTTATTTCATTGATATATGTTTTTTACACGTATCAATCACGACAGTGTCTGTAAATTCAAGTACCCATAAATGTTTATGACAGGTAATGAAAGTGATTGCATTATCTCGCCCGTATTTCATTCCACCTTGACTTTCGCTCTTTACTTATATGCTTCTATTTGCATACCAAAAGATAACGAGGTCTGTAGTTTATTGCGTCTTTTATAGTCTCGTTTTCATTGCTCTAATGTTCATACGCCGTGGCGTTCGTCGGACCTCCGTTGTTGTAATTTAATCTGAGCTTAATCTGTTTAATACTAAATTGCTGTTTTTCTTTATCGCTGTATTTTTAAGAAATTAAATCTTCAATACCTTTACAATATGTTTAAAACGCAAAGGTCCGCAGAAAGACCCGCAGCTTTGGGCAATTGTAGAAGTCCCTTTGATTTGCCCCAACCTTTATCTCATTTCATCCGTTTAAAATTGATTATTTCGAGATCACGAGATGAATTAAACTCCAGTGAATTTAATTTATTTCCTCGACATCTTTAGCAAGAACATCGCCCCTGACTAGCACGAGCCGTGCTTTGTATTTTTATGCAGCATTTTCGAATCTCCATTTCGTTTGCAGATTTTCTCGTTATCTTGTGGACTGAGTATAATCGTACGGTAGGATAATTGCGAGCCTAGATGTGAACAGTTGATTAGTGCGAGCGTATCTGCTCTCTGGACTTTTCAAATAATTAACATTTTGCATTTCACACTTTTAAATGTAACAATAACCTCAATACTAACTACTCTGTGTATTCACCAATTTCAAGAATTCATCACCTTGCAAACAAATACTGTGAACTTATTATGATTATTTTATGAGTTTCAAAGGGCAACTAATTTCAGACCTATTTGCTAGTTATTAACTTGTATTATTTATTAGCTTTTAAAAAAAACGTTATCTCTATACCTTCCAAGGTTTAACTCACATACCTACTCCTTAGTTTATTTGTTTTTTTTTTTGGACGCATATTAATGACTCTATGTTTGTACGGTCATACGTAATATTTATATTTTATACTTTGATTTACTTTACACCATTTCAAGTACTATTATTTAAATTCCTTATTAATTACGGCGTTGGTATTTTGTTTATTACTTATTAGTTTTTTTTCTTTCTATAGATACAACAGACATTATTTTTCTTCTTTTTTTAAACATTTGTTTTATAATACATATCAGTATATTATATATATTTATTTTCTATTTACCTGACGAGTAAATTATTTTACTGTTATCAGTCTTACTGGTTTTGCAACAAACATGAATAATTAAATGCATATATATTAATGTACAATGCACATACTTACTTTATACTTGAAACTTTTCTTTATTTACAATATAATTTTATTTGGATTTCATGTTAATTTTAGTATTAGCATTTGATTTTTATCTTTTTTGTATTTAGTTATGCTATTATCCAGGTATTATGTTACACTTACAAACATAAACTATCAATTTACTCTGTAAAAGCCCGATAGGGCGTTAATGAATTATAAATAAATAAATTTCAAATAACTCATTACGTTTGTATGAACCTAAGGCCCTCAAGGATATTAACACTAGTGTGTTTCCCTCTAGCTTTCAACGGATGGAGCAAATTATTGATTTACACTTCCTATGGTGGGTATAATTAAGCGAAGAGGCGTGTTATTTACTCGTAAATAATACAAAGACAATCGATCGTAATGCATTTGTCAATTGTTTTCGTTAAGCATTAAGTTGGATTTTCGGTAGAAGCATCGGTGTTTTATTGTGGATATTTGGGCCTAGGTATTCTTAATTTTCATTCATGTCGACTTCGTTTCATTCAATTTATTCGCTTCTTGTCCATTACGGTTAATCAACCTAACTTATGCTACTCTCTCTTTACCATTTCTACATACCTAATTGAAGCATTCAACTTTAAGAGCCATAAGTTTCCGACATCGGTTGCCAACCTTATTGTTGCAAACCCTCTTTTAATAAGGTTGACACCCAATGTCGGAAACTTATGGCTCTTAATGTTGAATGCTTCAATTAGGTATGTAGAAATGGTAAAGAGAGGGTAGTATATGTTGGCAACCCCATTTTAATAGCCTTCTGGCCTGTAACACTACATTTTTCAAAGCCTTTTAAATATTGTTTAAGTCATATCTCGGAATCCTGCTTCTAAGACCGCAAGTGATTTTTCAGTCCACCCTCATGTTTTTAAATCTAATTTTTGTTATTATTCAAACATTAAGATACCTATTACAAATGAAAATTTCATCGTAGTGGCAGCTAACCGTTTATGTGTTATATAACTTAATTTTATTTTCATACTGTCGCCTATATAAAACCTTTATCAAAATTATTTCAACGAATGTTTTCTTCTAAACATATTTTAATAATTATTAACTTAAAGGTCAGCACTGAAAAATGTACTTTAATTTTAGGTAAAACGTTAGAGAATGGCTTCACTGGTTTGAAAACTACACATATTACGTATAGGTTGATATGTATTTTCTCTCTTTCTCTTTTAGTCTCTTTGTCTATTGCGAATTAAACAAAATTGTAACTAACATCGCAAAATGCAATAAATTAACATTTACACGTAATAAAAATAAAATATCCTTTGTATACACACTAAACGGCACACATATCAATGAAGTAAAATATATCAGGGACCTTGGGGTAACACTGGATGTTAAATTAAACTTTATCCAACACACTGATGACATCATTAACATTGTCAACAAATTGCATTCTTACGGACTTCCCGCATCCCTGTGTACGTGGATTGCTGACTTTTTAAGGGATAGGTCGATTCAGGCAGTTGCTGACGGTTTCACCTCATCCTCACACTCTATAAATGCTGGCGTCCCACAGGGATCGGTTCTGTCTCCGACTTTGTTTTTGTTGCACATCAATGACCTTTTGACATTTGCACCGATTCATTGCTACGCGGATGACAGTACAGTTCATGATAGCTTTTTGTTTGACAAGCCCCCAAAGGGCACACAAACTCCAAAGGCTCGGAGGGCTTTGAAGCAGAGAATGGACGGTTATCTCGAGAGTATTTCCTCCTGGGGTAAAAATAATCTCGTCGAATTTAATGTTTCAAAGACCCAATCCTGTCTGATTACGTCTAAAAGGGATCCAAATGATAATCTAGTCTCCTTCAACGGAAGCAATCTTCCGAAAAGGCCTTCCATTGATATGCTTGGTGTAACTATAAGTGACAAGCTCAGGTACGGGGGCTCCATCGAAGCCAGAGTAAAGTTGGCCTCTCAGAAGCTGGGCGTACTGTACAGGGCCCGCAGATACTTTAATAGTACATAACTGCTGACCCTGTACAAATCGCAAGTGCGCCCTACTGTCGAATTTGGCAGCCATCTCTGGTCCGGAGCCCCTAAATACCTGAAAAAAACCCTTGACTCTGTGCAAAAACGGGCGGTCCGTTTGATAGATTCCCCAATCTTAACAAACGGACTGCAATCTTTAAAGCACAGGCGTCAGGTAGGTATGCTGTCCTTGTTCTATCGGTATTACAATGGAAGATGCTCTGAGGAACTAGCGTCATTGATCCCTTCGGCACCGGTGCGTAGTCGGGATACACGCCAAACGCGCGCCCAACATTTGTACACGGTTGACATTTGTCACATGAGAACGGGTCGCTTCTACGATTTGTTCTTAAGTTCAACAGCTCGGCTGTGGAACGAACTGCCTGCCTCTGTGTTTCCTCCCTCCTACAACATGGGACTCTTCAAGACCCATGTTCACTCCTTCTTCTCCACAAAATGACCCTCCACACAGCATCCCCAAAGATGACATAGGCCCTGAGGGAAATTATTTTCTTCAGGGCCTCCTGTGTGGAGTTAATATAAAAAAAAAAAAACAAAGCCAATAAAATGCTGGGATTTATAATTCGCATAGCAAAACCCTTCCCCAACATAAACACTCTATATTCCCTTTACACCTCATATATTTGCCCGCACCTGGAACACTGTACACCGATCTGGACTCCTTTATACCAAGCCCATATCGAAAGAATAGAAAGAATTCAAACAAAAAATTTTTAAACGCATAAATTATAATCTAAACTTACACTTCTCAAATTATACCGAATCCATTAAATTTCATAATTTTAACTCCCTCCAAACACGACGTCTAATTTTTGGTCAAATCCTATTATTTAAAATCCTAAATAATGGTCTGGACTCACCAGAACTTACCAATTTAATAAATTTTCATATTCCGTCTAGATCAACCCGACAATCTGATTTATTTTATCTACCCTCGTGTAGAACAAACATTCGAAAAAATTCCCCAATTCCTCGTATATGTGCAAAATATAATAAAAAAATTTACAGCATTGACATTTTTGGTAATAACCTAAAGAAATATCGATATAAAGTAATGCGTACGATCGATTATTAATATGAGAGTATGGAATGTATCGGCAGCATCTCCTATCCTCTTCCTATTTTCCTCTTCCTCTCCCCTTCCTTTAACATCAAATTAATTTTAAGAAACTAAAACTTCATTTCTAATGCACTTTAACATAAGAAACTTCTGTGGCTTGACTTCAATTAACTTGTATATTTATATCTATCACTGCATATTATATAAAAGCTGTTTGTTTCTTACAAAATAAATAAATAAACATTAAATTTTAGAGAAAACCTTGAGAATAAGCAGATAAGTCATTCGTAGTATTGCTTGAGTTAGGAGACTACAAGGTGATTACAAGGAGGGCCATTTTAGTGCCGAACCCTACGTTAGGTATTGCGATCCGCCCTCTAGTTATAGCTAGGTACACTGGGAACCCACTGAAGTAGTGTCAAGCACCTGTGGTATAGTATTAACTAGTAAGTTACCAGACTTTTGAACATTTCGTTTGATCATTTAATATTATTATAATATGGCGACTGATCTTTCTGACAAAGGATGGTCATTAAAATTATTAATGCGCGGACCAAAACGCTCCGAACCCAGGCGGGTTTTAAATTTGATGAATGCACTCAATCGTCTCAGAGATATGTTAATGATGAAATTTCGCATTTAATTAAGAAGATGATGGTTTAATTAGTGACATGAATATATGGGGTCTGCATAAATTAATGCGTTCTGAAATGTTTTTTTTTGCTTTTCGTTGCTTGTGTAAAGGATGCATTTAGAATAATAATTGTTGGCACTATCGCATTCGTATGGATTTCATTTTATCTATTAATGCCTTTTCAATACCGCAATATTTTATTTTATTTTATTTTACATTACAGGAAAAACTAATTAGGAACTGATTGACGTTTCTGATCGTAATTAGTACTGTCATAGTGCATTACCAACATGCATTTAAATGTGTTTTAGAAATCATGAATCACAAATCAATCAGCGTTCTATCATGTTTTTTTTAAAATAACACATCTGCCCTGATGATGGACACTGCAATGCTGTCCAAAACTAAAGAAGGAGTTAGCGCAACACGGCATAATACCCAAAAAACAAATAACAAAAATACTTTTGGCCGTGAAAATCTTTAATAATACTTAAATCATATTTTTTCTATCATGTTGTAATAGTATAATTAGGATGATTCAAATAAACAAAATTTTTTCATTTTTAAATATTGTTGACATCACTTCATCTCAACAAATGGACTAATTTCGGTTGTGTTTCCATACTGCGTATTTCTGGTTGAATGAACTCTGGAACTCGGATTTACTTTGAATTTAAGTGTCATTTTCAAAATTGAAACTGATTGAGTGAAGAATTTAGACTAGTGCTAAAGTACCTACCTATAATATAATATTTTAACAGAAAATTATTTTTAAATTTGAACTAATATACAAAGAATTCCGACAAGCGATAAAATAACATTTCTACCCATAATATTTTTAAGAGAAAATTATTTTTACCGTCATTTTCAAAATGAATCTGATTTGTTAGTTTTATTATAAATTGTGATTGAAATTAATTTTAGAGGAATTTTGCTAGCTTTGTAGTGCAATTTTATCTTGATATAATAGTCCAGTCAGTGGGGAGTTTTACCTTGCAAAAGGTTAGGTAGTAGCGATTTTGATATATGTTGTTAAGATTGGGACTCTAAGGAAAAAAAAAAGTTTTCGACCTTGGGAGGGTCGAGCTCGACCCGCCATCTTGGATTGAAGGTGCCAAAATTTGTTTTTTTCAAAATAATTGTGAAGTGGTCGTTTTTACAACCAAATTGTTCAAGGCAAACTTAAAGACAACTAAATTACCTACATTTTTTGTAGAAAGTTTTTTTTTGTAAGTCTAATAGGTAACGAGTTACAGTGGCGGAAATGTGAATATTTTTCTGAAAAATGATGAAATTCCCAACTTTGTAATTTTTTCGGGTTATTCATTACATAATTATAATAATTTTGTTAATTCATTTCCACACCACCATGAGGTAGGGAACATGGGCATTTTTTTATTGTGGTATCCCCAGTGGGTCTACTCCACAGATATACTAGCGATGGTAGATTTCTAAATTATGTTACATTACTATGAATTATGTTACTATAAATTATGTTACTTAATAACAGTCTTCGTCATCAATGTCATCATCTAACTCATTGCCTGTGATACTGAGATTCTGGGCTTCCATTGACAAAATCTCTTCTTCTTCGTCCTCGACGTCCTCTGGCGAATTTCGGCATGTTTGACCATTACAGCACCCACATACAATAGAACACTTCAATCCAGCTTTCCTGCAGCTACATGCAACACCGCATCCCTTTTTACAATTGCATGAAATAAATTTTAATAAAGTCTCGGGTGCTGGTTTCTTTGTCATTCTTACTGGAATAAGCCCGTTGGTGTCACGTTTCCAGCCCCAGTTTCTGGATTTTTTTGGATTCCATACCATTTTTGGACTTGATGGTACGTTCTAAATGCATGGTACCGTGCAGTGTCGTTCGTTGGTGGCAAAGAGGCAAGATTGAATTTGCTTTTTGTTGTCGACTTTGCGAAACGTTTGTAGCGGACTTCTTCCAAGGTTTCCTTATCCATGTTACCCCTGTACAAGCAACAAGAAAGCGTGTTCCTGCAACTGCTATGTCTTCTGGTGTTGCATCATGTTGTTTGAAGATTCCTATCATGGCATTGAGTCTTGTGTCGTTTTGCACAAGCGAAAAAAATTTTGTTTTTCCTTAGTTGAAGAAGGACGATGTTGTATCGCAGCCGCTAAAGGCATGAAGAAACAGAATATTCTCAGCCGCCTCTTTGTATTTCACACTATTCGCGGAATACAGTCTTTCAAAAGTTTTGCCTCTCCCGGGTTTGCGAAGATATATACTACTTTTGGGTGGTGCTAATGCTGTCAACAGAACTAGGAGATCAACGTCTTCGCCAATAATGAAAACAGCGTCATATGATGAACACAAGGAAATCGCAGTATTGAAAATCAACTCATCAGCATCTTCTTCAGCCTGCTTAACTGTAAAATCATCCTGTATAAATTGCTTTGTAAGCATCGAAATCAGACGGACTTTGTTATTTTCATTGGCTAAAAATCGTTCTTGTGAAACTTGAACTGGCATTGTTTCACCGAAAAGAACATCTGCAGACATGAGCATCCAGGCAACGTCCTGTAACCAGGACTCAATCAGTGTTGCCAAGTCAGCTGTAGACTAGGATCCCACTATAACAAATCAACGTCATCGAGCACACGGATGATGCTATATAAGTATATTGTAACGTAGAAATACGTTAAAATGATATTGTGTAATATGTTTGTACAAAATTTATAAAGAAAATTGGGGTTTTACAATTTTTTGTCAAAATTTTCTTCTTTCAACCGCTGTAACTCGTTACTTATTAAACTTACAAAAAAAAAACTCTTTTCAAAAAATGTAGGAAATATAGTTGTCTTTAAGTTTGCCTTCAACAATTTGGTTGTAAAATCAACCAATTCATAATTATTTTGAAAAAACCAAATTTTGGCACCTTCAATCCAAGATGGCGGATCGAGCTCGACCCCCCCAAGGTTGACTGGACTATAAGGGCCATGAAAAAATGTTTTATTTCTGTCGTGTTCAATTTTAGAAATAATATTAACTAACAGTTGCACGCTGGAACAAAACAATTTATGTACATTTATAAAAAATATACCTGTCAACCTCGTACTTTATCTTCATTAAAGATCTTTCATTTAGATAGACAAATAGCCTAAATGAATTAAAACTGGTGTGCATTATGGGGGCATAACTGTCAAATTACTACTGTCATCAGTGACTGCCTCCCCCCAATTTCCTGTAAAACGAATTTTAATTAGATTTTATCGAAGATTTTATTTTGACCGGAACCCTATGCATACAGTTCTGTTCCGCGCCGGTTGACCGCACGCTTCCGGTCCTGCCATCCCTGTCTAGCCAGTTTAAAGGATTGACGATGGAAGGAAATAGCGATGCGATAGGGGAGTTCAGACTAGTACTGGGGATTGACGATAATTCGAAATAACGTCAACTCCGTTAGCATTTAAGATTAACCGTTGGCAGTGAGTGTTGAAAAATAACGTCATTAAAGATCACGTTTTCTGTTCCAGACCCATGCGTGGGTACTATTTATAAAAAAAAACATTTTTTTAGAGAAAGACAAACATTCCCAGATTACGAATAACGAGACAATAATTTAAAAATCTCCTACTACCACCACTTGAACGTATTAAACCATTTCATCCAAATACGAACCAAAAAAGTCAGCGCTTCCATTTCAATATCTTGTTTAAACATTTAATTAGTGATCGCATGCCTAAAGGGTTGCGATCGGTTCCCGGCTAAACACACCACACCTACTCTGTATCTTTTGGGTTAACAAACCAGTAAGTTCTTGGTTAAACCTTTCCTTGCCGGTGCTGTCAACTGAGTGAACATCGTCTCCAATTAATAAAATATCTCTCTAAATATACTAAACACAGACTTCAAATTTCAGGTATTCCTCCGCAATACATTTATGTATTGCATTATGTTATTACAATACATACATATTTACCGAGTGTATAGCACCAGAAGACGAGGAATTATTGAACACCGTAAGGGAAGGGTTAATACGGGCTTGTGACGTGGCTAAACCGGCTGCAGGAAAGTTTCAAAACATACAGAGTAGACCCCCTGGGGGTCTACAGGACTGCTATGACAATAAATATCATGTTGACATTCTAATGAACTAATTTAACTAAGAATTCAATATTTATTTAGCTGTTAACGCAAACATTCGTCAACTGCGTTGAGCGTTGATGACATTTTGCGTTTTTCAACGGCTAGTTATTTTTTGACACAGTGCCTACTAGAAGAGAGTAGAGGACACATGCGAATGTGCTACTAGTTATTGAGTTGGAACTGGGTGCTGGGCAGTGAGTGGTTCGCTAACCACCCCCGATCGATAGCTAATTCGGACACGACACGCTAGCACGCCATGTCCAGATCCACTAGGTCTAGTATAGTACCTACCAGTCCACTGACGGTGATAGGTCTCGTTGCGTTTGGCTAGGACATGGTCCGGAGCTTCTCAAGTATCACACGGCTATACGTTCATGTCTGTACTTTCAGGGTTTGTCTCTAAAATTTTATCATCGTACACAAAGTATAAGCTTCTCGTATTATTGAAGTTCATTTGACTCTTATTATTTATTTTATTTTAAGTGTAATAGCATGTAGAAAACGTTTTAAGATTGAATTACATTTATAACAATAAAATCTGTATGATATTATTTGTTGATCTCTTTTTATGAACATTCTGTAATTACAACAAAAAAGTTAAAATTACAATGGATTTCTATAAATTAAACTTGAAAACAATTAATTCTTATTATACAGGCAACCTTATAGGATATTATAATAATTTTACTAAATCTTATTCTATCTGCATAAATTTATTTTGAACAACACGCCAACCGGTTTCAACACGACCGTGCCTTCGGGGCAAACAGCAGCACAGGTAAAAAGCTGCAACAACAACAGCAAATATAAGTTTTTTTACAGTATTAAAGGTTTATATCTTGTCTTATGGAGAAAAAATATGCCGAAGCCGGTTTGTGTGTTGTTTTTCAAAAATTTACATTTTTATAATATTCTATTACGAAGTTAATAAAACCGAAAATGATGTGAATTATTTAATATTCAATTTAATGAAATTATTATAATGACGAAAGGCTCTTATATCAAAATGCTTGTAAAATTGATTTAAACTTTCAACTCCTTCTCAGAATGCACTCCGTGATATGTTATTTGTGTTATGAAACACAACTAGAATGTGGAATAGGACACGGCAGGCCACGATCTGACAGGCGACGGCCTGCAGGAACAAGTGGAGATACGGCGCTCGTGCGCTCGAATGCTGCGCTTGTATTATTGGTTACGAGAGGTCCACGAAATCATACAGTTGAAAGTTATCAGTACTTCTTTGTTCCTATAAATTCACGAGTAGTTAATTTATTTATTTATTTATACATTTTAGGAAAAGTTGACAGCAAATCTTTAATTATACAATGATACAATAATAATATAGTTAATTATGCCAATTATGAACTTTCCACTGATGAATAGTTAATGGTAAGGTGTACAACGTCATAGAGATGTTCTCTTAAATTAATTTCTTCTTTAGTTAGAAAATATTAAAATAAAGGAGGGTGAGGGGGGAGGAGGAGGAAATATAGGATAAGGATTAAGAGGCAAAGGACGGGAATATATAGGAATTTAACTTCTAGTTTGAGTTTTGTTGATTATTGAGTTTTTGTTTTATGTCGCGTAAAGTCGAGTTAAAAAATGTCAATATGGTAATTATTTAAGTTAAATGAATGTGTGGATCTGTAGATAAATGAGTTTTGTTTGGAATTGGTCTTACAATGAGGGAGATAAAAAGTAAGCGACTGTCTGCTGTTGCGATTGGGAACATGGAATAATAGGCGTTGAAGAAGATCAGGACTTTCGATTAAATTGTGTGTAATTTTAAATAACATTACCGAATCTGCTATATTTCTTCGGAAAGTTAACGTCTGTATATTGAAGAACTTTGCAGAGTCTGCATTACTAATATGAGATCGAAAAGAGCGGAAATGAAGGTACCTTAAAAATCTATTTTGAACACTTTCAATTCTATTTTTATGTATCGCATAGCCTTATTTTTAATTAATTTAATGATGTATTATTTGTGTACGTATATTACCAGATTAATAGAAATTTATATATATATTTTTCTCAATAAACTTGTAAAATTAATGAATTATTAGAATTCTCCCTTCTGCGGTGTGTATTCGTTATAAGATAACTACGTGTGTTGCCGGTTTTATATAAAATTTATTTCTTTACCTTCTTCGTCATTTTTAGGTAACTTTTTATCTTTTTGTAAAGCGCTCTCTTGATGTGGGCTCTTTTTTCGGTTTGGAGTTTCTATGTTAATCAATTGTTTTCAGTTTGCAACGTCATTTCCTCCACGAGCAAGGGGGTTTGAGGTATCCACTTACAGTCTTATTAACGAACGTGGTAAAAGTTTTATACAATTGGTAAACAACCGTGTATGTGAAGTTTAGACCATAAAATTCAATTTGAACCGTTTAACCCGCTTTTTACATAAAATGAAAGTAAATTTTACAACGTACAATTTTTATATAATTACTTGAGTAAAGCTGAATAATAAAATAAATAAGTTTAAATATATATTGTATTATACGAATATAATAGTAAATTGACCATTTTATGAACAAAAACACGATTCATGAAGATATTATAAGAAGGCATAAATAGCCGTCACCCTCAATACTCTAAAAAGATAATCACAAATGCGCATGCGTGGAATTATTGCTAGGTAGTAAATGCGATATTGCCGGTTTTAAGAAATTGAGTTAAAGTTTTTGTTTATTAGTACCAACTCGAATCTCAACTTTTACAGTCTTTATACAATGTGTAACAAAATACCGTTTATTGGTTGTCAAGTGATTTTTTTTATTAGTAAAGCTGTTAGTGTCTAAAAATAAGTCAAGACGCCGTATCGATTGTTCATATTTTTCGAATGAAATATCACACGAAGGTAGTAAAACTGTTACTCTAAACTCTACATGTGTTTTTACTGAACTCTAATTTTTATTGGTAGGCACTATTATTGACTAAATATCTTTATTTGTTTTGTCTTAACCTGGCGTTGGCCTTTTCGGTTCACCTTAAATTTGATAATGGCAATAATTAACCGAACCCGGACATGATCGAATGTAATGCAAATCTATTATATCAGTTTGCATATTAATGTAATACCTTTAAAGTCAAAACTTGAGACATATTATTTATTACATATATTAGTATTAACGCCATTAACCCAACGTAGCACGAGTTGCACTATTAAAATCAATATGTCGAACTTTAATTGATATTCTGACAACGGAGTCTGTTAATACGATCAGTAATATCGTTGGAACGCATTAATCGTGCACAGCAAGTAGGTGCATTAAATTGCAAGTTCACCTTGCAATCCATCAATTTCACGACACTGGCCTTTATAACCGCAACATGACCTGTCTACTTCCTACGCTTTATTCATTAAAGTAGCTTCTAGATCCAATAATTAATATCCCTACTAGATACTAATTTCAGTATGTAAATTCGGTTTAAGGCGATGCCATACGTAGTAATGCAAAATCATAAAATCATGTGTTTTTGGTTTGAAAATTTGGTCGCCTATAAATGTTTCAGATGCTTTAATTAAATACTGCAAGTAGAATACATCTTGGCCTTTGATATGATCGAGTTTTTTTTAGATAAGTCTTTCTATAAGCCCAGAAAAAAAAAATGTATAAGGCCTATGAAAACTGCTTTGAAGTTCTAAATCTCCTACTTACGAACCCATTTTCGGTTATGATTTTATTGTATAATGTGGCAAATTGAGTTATTAATAAAATGATCGAAAAAAAATTAAATATTTATGCCTGAACATCCACAAAATAAAATAAAAGGCACTTTTTGGCCATGTTTTTTTCCTGCATAAATCAAAACAGGCGGATGGTGTTAAGCGGGAATTTAAACCTTATCGTCATCTACATAAGGATTGTTATTGATAGCGGCTCAATTTAAAATATTACACGACGTAGTGCATCGCCTTAATATATCAAAAGTGATGTTACTATTAAGTCCGCCTCATAATTTGACGGCCGGCATAGTCCAGTGGTAACGCATTGGACTGCCATTCCGAAGGTCGCGGGTTCGAACCCGGCGTGCGCAAATAAATTTTATTTGATTAATTTGTGTTATTTCACAATTAATTAATTAAAATAATATATAGTATATTTGCGGCACGTTCCAGAGTGGAAGATACTACCAGTATCGCCCTGGTGTAAGACCACCATTCAGAATTGAAACGTTGCTCCAAATGGCTTTAGCCGTGTTTAGTGACTAGATCTGAATAGCCAGGTACTTCCCCACCTTCCTCTTTCCTTTCCCCACTTACCTTCAGCCTCACAACATCCCCCAATTGGGGATGCCATAGTCTCACTGGCTCCAGACGGGAGCAGTTGGGACTCTTGTGAGGTATTCACTATAAAAAAAAAAAAAAAAAAAAAAATTAAAAGACCTCCCTGTTAAGAGGACTAACTAAAAAACTATTATTTATAAATAAACGGCTATGAAAATAGATTTTTTATTAAAAAATTCTCCAGGTTATTTGACTTGGTTAAATCATATTTTTTTCAATTAATTTTCATTTATCCAAACACTTTTTCTCCGCTATTTCTCTCACATAAATAACGTTTTAAAAAAATGCTGCTTAGCGTCTGAAACGTTGTTTTATGTACGCGTTATTTTAAAACAATAATCGTAGATTACTTTTAAGTAGCCATAAGATGAATCATTGGAGTCGTATTTACGCCTACCTTGCAATGAATATGAATACTGAAAAGGCTTTTATAATTAAATCTTTCACAAAAGTTGTTAGTATCTCTTAAATACCTATATATTTTGATTTATGGGCAAAATTAATCACTGTGTTGGAGTAAGTAAAGTTCTATGGAGATGGGATGTATATACAAGGTAAACATAACGTACGGTATAATCTAGATGGCGTTTATTTAATTTTTTTATCAAAATACATGTTTTGAAAGTAATATTAGAGGAATTATTTGTTTACGCTCATTCATATTACATAGGTACTATGATTTAATATAAGTAAATAGTTACTCTTTCAAAAAAGGCCTTCAAATACAATATTGGATTGAATCATCGATACAACATTGCATTTGTATGCTTTATTACATATGTACGGGCGCAAACAAATAATTCGTCTTAATATTTTAATGCAATATTTGCAAAAAAGTGTATTGTTTATAAAATATTACCGTACGTTACGTCTACCCTTAATGTCAACTTTATTTGAATGATTATGCTGTAACTATTATTAGGGATTTTCTGATTCGTAGTGCTTTTATGGTATCTTATTTGATGCCTTCATTATAAAGATGAATCATTCGTACCTCTGTATCTTTCTAAATATATTTGTTTAAATTCAAGAACTTACATGTTTTATTTGATCTAATTAGATACGCCACGACATACCTGCCTTTTACGAACATGTTTCTCTTAATCGTTTTGTATTTATTCTCCCACAGCTGCATCTATGGTTTAGTAATGGTTATTTTATTTTCTCATTTGATACAATTAAGCTAAATCGGATTTTGTTTGACATGTCGTTAATCAGAATATAATGGCCAATTAATTGGCGTGTGTGTATTTTCCTATGAATTCTAAATGAGGACATATCATTGGATCCGAAGAATTTGTGCGTTCGCTCTCAAACAATGGGACAGAGTCGCACACTTGCTGGCCGCGTGCGTGCGCACCCCGATTAAACATTTCGCGTCATACGACATCTCCGTGCCATTATAATAATAATCCGTGCCTTTTACGGAAACAAGCGTTCCCCGTAGCGCGTTTCCGTTTGTCTCACGGCTATCGCGCGTTTGTCGCCTCGTTACTTCGCGCATCTCGGTACCCTTAGTGACTTGCTCCCTTAGGCCGGTCCATTCACGGCCAGATTTGTCTCCGAGATCCCCGAGGCACTCCCGCTCCGAGCGCCATTCATATATAATAAGGACGGAGCCTCAACACTTTTCGCAGCACAAAAGAAATTCAACCACAATGTTGCAAAGTATCTGACAAAAGTGTGAGCTTTGTGTGTGGAAATGTACTAACTTTATTATTATTACGTCAAGTCTCCACGAAGAATAATGCAAGGCTGATGTAAGCGTAATGAAACGTAAGCGAAAATAAGATGGTTTATACATGTAGAGCGTATGAACAGAGAAGTTTTCAAGAGAATAGGATATGACGTGAATGTAAAAGTGGCCCTATGAAGTAAATACCCGAGTTTGGTCATGTCAAGAGTCAGAATAACGGAAGAGTATTAATATATGAGACGGTTAATTAAGTTTCTCTGGTGTTTGGGGAAAGCTCTATGTAGCAAACTATAAATATATGAAATGATGAATTAAGTTTCTCTGGTGTTTGGGTAAAGCTCTATGTAGCAAAGTATAAATATATGAAATGATGAATTAAGTTTCTCTGGTGTTTGGGTAAAGCTCTATGTAGCAAAGTATAAATATATGAAATGATGAATTAAGTTTCTCTGGTGTTTGGCTAAAGCTCTATGTAACAAAAGAACCTTGAGTCAACAAGACAATATCATTCATGAATTTATAGTATTTTTTTGCAATTCTTTGATCATTAATAACGCATCAAACGTATTTTTTCTCAAAATTAACTCATTTTTCCTATAGTCTACGGATAAAAATCAGTATTGCTGATTTATTAATATCCTGTTAAAAACGGGACAACAGTCCATTTCCTCTTAAAATGTTGGTGGTACTTTCCGAAAATGTATTTCGGAGTTCATGCACCTGCGGTTTCCCTGTTAAAATGTAATAATTTTATGAACACGTGCTCTGACGTCGCATCAATATATTCATGTTTTTTTAATGAATAAATAAATTTTAACGTGAAACCTATCAAATCGTTCGTTAAGAGCCTGCAGTCCCGTTTTAAGATTTTTTTTATAAGTTAGCAATAATTTATATTAGTAAGTTTACTCCGTGCCGGCCAATGAAAATGAGACGGTATAGAAGTCACGTAGATACACAAGTGCTTATATATTTATTATATTGTCTTGTGTGCAGTTATACCAAATGTTGCCAAGTTGAATTATGTCAATCGTTCTAGAATAGCATGCATTTGTGATATGAAACATTATTATTACGTTTAGACTAGTAGCAATAGGAATTTTATGAAATCCCTGAGAGAAACTGAAATAGAAATTCAAACAACTTAATATTTTTTTAGGTGTAGCAAATATTTGTGTGGATGTGCGTTTGTGTATGAAACAGAATTTATTTGTGTTTTAAAATTATAAAATATAAACAATTGATTTTTCATGAGTTTAGATGCATCTTAGTTATGCAGTTAATAAAATATTCAAAACACATATTTAAAAATAATGTTTTGCCGTATCTACTTATGGAATATAAAATTAAAAGGATATAAAAACTATTTTTTTATTGGCTTATCGTTAATTCAGGCAATTACAAACAATCGGAGCACAAATTCGTATGTAAACTAAAATTTTACCCCAAAAACGCCTTTTTATGATATTACACTTTTTATTTCATTACAGAGATATATTGTTCATAATGTAAAAGTGTCATTAGGACTTCACATCTCTAATACGTCTTATAAAATTCTTCGCCTCTATTATCATGTTCGTGTATCATTTGTTAGCCGGTCCTTAGGATGTAACCAAGATATTGGAAAGTTGTTAATTTTTATTTAGTTTTAGCATGATGTCGTATTGTTTGACTATTCAATGAAGAATCCCAACATTAGTCACCCCAACTGTCCAGGGTATTTTGAGGAAGCGACTACATGTACCTTAGTACGTCCACATTTTAAAACTTTCTATCTTTGATTTTAATACTTGGTTTCCTGTCTTACAGAAGAATGGAGAAACATGAGAATGAAACATGTTTCAATGCTCTGAATATTTTTTAAACCTCGGGAATCTTCTCAAGAGTTTTCTCGACTTCTTTATAAAAGGGACTTAGGCGAGGGGAAGTCACGCCCATTTTAAATCAGATTCGGAAATTCAGTCCGTGTATGGATTCTATGGTTTGGTGTTATTTTTAAGCATGATATTTAATTTTTACCATTTTACCATTCTACTTCAGAACTGCCCAACACACAGCGACGCTTCGACGCAACAATCCGGCGCGCTTTATGGCACTAGCTCGTTGACTACATCAGTATCGCCCTGGTGTAAGACCACCATTCAGAATTGAAACGTTGCTCCAAATGGCTTTAGCCGTGTTTAGTGACTAGATCTGAATAGCCAGGTACTTCCCCACCTCCCTCTTTCCCTTCCCCACTTACCTTCAGCCTCACAACATCCCCCAATTGGGGATGCCATAGTCTCACTGGCTCCAGACGGGAGCAGTTGGGACTCTTGTGAGATATTAACTATAAAAAAAAAAAAAAAAAAAAAAAAATCAATGCACTAGCTTTATGTTATTACTAGTTCACCCGGCTTTGCTTGGGGTTATTATTGGTATTTGTTTCACTTGATTGTGCCACGTGTTCATTGGGCGTCCTCGAATTTTCTATCATTCACTACTGTAATCACTTGGTTACTGTTATATCATCTGATATGCTATCGTCTGGACGTCTTCGGCCCTCTGATTAGTCGAATTCAAATCATATGTTTCAGGTAAATTCCGCATAGCCTTCGCGCAAAAAAAATAAATTGGGGGTCTGCAGGCAAAAAACGACCACTCTGCCCCTCAATTTTAACCGACTGTAAGGTTCATTTCGGTTTGCAGGCGACCGGACCCAAAAAATTAAGTCTTAAAGATAAAAATCCGATTTCATACTAAAATACCGTAACAAAATTTATCTGAAACCCTACGCGACCAAAACTGGAACATCTCATAACTCAACCAAAAAATTCCGCTGTAGTTATATTTTCAAGCGGCAGGTTCGCCAGTTAATAAAGTAAGTTTTGGCAAGGAAACTTTGGTGCCAAAAACATTTTTAGTTTTTTTTTCTTTCTGCCGCCGTGCCGTTAGAAAATGTACTATTTTTTTGGATTACCTCATGTAATACGAGATTTCTTCAAAAACACAATTTCTGCTCATATAATTTTGTTTGATTTTTAAGATATCTGATACCTGCCCGAAAAAAAATGTGCAACACCAATGCAGAGTTATTGACATTATTGGTATTGTAGAAAATTTTCGGTAAAAAATTAAATTAATTAATTTAAATTCGTAAGCTGCTCGAAATGATTTAAGTTGTATTTAGTGATTGAATTGGAATAGCCAAGTACCTACTTTATAACCTTCCTATTTCTATTATCATTCCCCACCCCCACTTCTGCCTTACGTTAGATCTCAAATATTATTGTCATAGTTTCACCTACTCCTGTCAGTTGTTCGATTTCGCTTTTTATCGAGTTGGACTCCCCTGTTCTAGATGACTACGAGTGCGAGTTTGCGAACATAGATACGATACCTGGGAAGTTTGTTTCTTTCACGCATTAACCGGAGAGAAAAAATATTGATCAGAGTCAACCGCTCCGAAGTCACCCGGGGTGGAAATATAATAATTTGCTTATAATCTAGATAACCCTGTACGGAGCCCTCGCGGCTGCCAATTATAGGACGACTCAGCGGTGGTAAGGCAGGTCGGCGGGACTGGAGACGGGGACTGTGGACTATGTACCGGACTTACCGCCAACAAGCTGTTTGGAAATCATGCTTTTATTTTACACCTTCCCGTTGGTTGGATTGAATATGACTCGAGGTGGGCCTTGAGAATATCAAAGGAGATGATAACAAGTCTTGTTAACTGCTAGTTAGTAGGTACATACCTTTACTGCATTTTTATTTTATTTATTTTAAATGGCACGTTATTACAAGTTTTAACCCCCTGGGGACATTAAATACTCTACATGTTTTTTTTTAGTTTGGTGGTAATATTTTTTCACCAACCTTAAATTGTGGCAATTATTATTTTATTTTATTATTTTATTTTTATTTTATTAGGAACATTAACAGGTTTATAACATGACATGCATAGAGAGAGAGAAAAAATAAGTAAAAAAATTAGGTTACAACCCAATAACCAATGTTCACATCATGCAATAAAGATAAAGAAGGTTAAAAAGCAAAAAACAAACAAAGAAAACAAAGAAAGGTTAAAAACAAAGAAATGTTAAAAACAAGGAAATAATAAGAGAAAATGTGCATATATATATATATATATATATACACGTATATACACATACATACATATATATACATACACATGCATATACACTTATAAATACATACGTACACACATACATATACATAGTTGCATACATACATACGCATACATACATGCATACATACATACATATACACACGTACATTTGATATTAAATACAAATAATATGTAAGAGTGATAATGAATAAATGATGAATGTAATGTATTAAATTTAGAAAAGGGTTAATTTTTACAATACTCTGTTAACAATTTTTTTTAAATCTCCTAAGGTACACGACAGGATATCAGCATCAAAATAAGTTTTATTATAATGATTGCAAGCTCTTAGTAAGAAAGAATTTTGCCTGAGACTCGTTGAAGGAATTTCGATATGAAACAATGATTTGTCTCTAGTTTTCTTACTTGGGACTCTAATATTGATTGATGACAAAAGGGCTGGACAGTCAATATGACCACTCAACACTTTGTGTAAGTAAATCATGTCCGCAGTGTCTCTCCTGCTTTTTAATGTTTTAAGTCCGTAGTGCTTGATAGAGCTTTCCATATCGTAATAACGTAATTGTCTCCTGAAGTTCAAGTGATGTACAAACTTTCTTTGAACAGCTTCAATACGTTTTGTGTGAATGTTATAAAAAGGATTCCATATGGCAGAAGCGTACTCAAGATGACTACGGACGTAGGAGTAATACAAAATTTTGAGTGTATGGATATTGTTGAATTCCTTTCTAATACGGAATAAAAATTCTAACATGCTCAATGATTTCTTGACAATCTTATCCTCATGTGCCTTGAATGAAAGTTTGTCGTCAATCAGTACACCGAGGTCTCGAATTTGATTGACTTTATTGAGTGGTTGACTGTTTGTAATATGGTAATTATATTCAATTTTATTTTTATTTTTTGTAAAGGTTATTACATAACATTTGGCAGTATTCATGTGGAGATTGTTGACAGTACAATAATCATTAAGCCTATTAAGATCTTGTTGCAGTTTATAACATTCAGTAATAGAGTTAATAGAAAGAAATATTTTCATGTCATCAGCAAAAAGTAAAACTTTAGCATGCTTAAAGCATTTTACAATGTCATTGATAAATATAGTAAAAAGCAACGGTCCCAAGTGAGATCCTTGAGGGACACCTGAAGGTACATTGACAATCTCAGAATTGAAACCGTTTACTGCTATTATCTGGGAGCGTCCGTTTAGGTATGAAACTAGCCATCGGTACAAATTACCGTGTATTCCTAAAGCTAAAAGTTTAGACAATAATAGGCTGTGGTCGATTTTATCGAATGCTTTGGAGAAATCTGTATATATAGCATCCACTTGGATTCTTTTGTCCATTGATTTTGAAATATGTTCGGTGAATACTGCAAGATTGGATACAGTTGATCTTTTTTTCATCAAACCGCGTTGATTATCAGTTATTACATTTTTACATAAACTTTTGTATAGATCGCTAAGCTTTTGGGGTAACACGTATTTATAAATGAAGGGCTCACGTACGACGAGCGCAGTACTTTAATTGGACTAGTTCATAACTCTCTTAGCAACAGACAAAATATGCCAAGGAATAATATTGGGAAAAAACATTTTTCGAATAAATGTGTCATTAAAATTGGTTAAATGACATGTCCCTGAATTTCGCACTCCTGGTATAATCGTAATTAAGGGATAATTTACTCCCTATTTCTCACAAAATATATTTAAACAGGCGCAATGCGCGGGGACGCAACCATTCTGCCCAAATATGCTTGCCGTGCAGTGCGCGGGGTCATTTTAGAATGGGTTAATATTCACTGTGTACGGAAGCTAGTAATACACCACAGAAATAACAATACTTTTTTCTATTTTTATTTACTGTCAAGTTAAATTCTGGAACTCCATTTCAAATATAAGTTTATATTTTATATACTCAATAATAAATTAAATAAACTTTGGACTCTTTTTTGTTGTTGTTATTAATAACAGACTTTTGTCCATTTACAATGCACATGTAACATAAGCTACATTTTTATAATGGGTAATGACATACCCCTTGAATCCTTCAAATTTAAAAATATCAACAGTCTTATATTATTTAATAGCGCCATTCCTCGTGTCATACTATGCCGAGCGAATAAGTCCTTTCTCCTATGTGGGATACATAGCAGATCATGGTGCCGACCCTGGCTATGGTTGATTGGTACGAATAACTTATAGCATTCCAGAAGGAATGGGTCATCAACTAAATTTATACGCCGTTACTGCTAGGGACTCCTCGACTGGAGACTTTGAGACAATATATCTTTTTTAATACAAAAATAAAACTCGAACTTGTATTTTTCTGAACGCGTAAGACACATTTCTTTGTATTAAAAACTAATTTATTTTTATCTCTTTTATTTTTCATCTAATTGAAAGCTCAAATCAAAAAAAGTTCAAAATCTACTCCAAATGTGAGATGTGAGGTAGATTCGCCAGTTTGCCGCTAATATTACGAGTTTCCACGAGGACACCGTAGGTATATATTTACCAGTTATTGGCCGATTGGTTAAAAAAGTGGGGCTAGGTTGTTAGGAATACCTCACTTTTATATAAGCAAAAATTAACTAAAGTGGGTACCAAAAAGGTCTCGCTTTTCGTTGTCCCTTAGCCCACCACCCCGTTTAGCAAATATCTCAGTCTTGAATGTGTAGATTAATTCGACCATAGTTTTTGTATTAATCTCTCAATTCTGAATTTTTAACGCACGGTTTGCTCTGAGAATGTCAGTCTTTCCAATATATAATTGTTTTAGTTTAGTGCGCTGGTGCACAGGTAGATAATCTTATTGGTTCAACAATTAAAGGATATTAACAATACTTGTTGCCTTTTTTTCTGCATATATTTCACACTTAATTAACTATCGATGACTTTGCAGACATTTCTACCTACTATTTTGTAAGCTGTACTTTATACCTGAATCAAAGTACCTATCCACCGTTCTTGGAACATCTAGTTAATCTGTTTGAATATATCGCCTTTGTTCTTGGAAATCTAAAAAAGGAAGTCTAACATATTTGGCTAATAACACCCGATGCAACCGATAAATTATATGAAATTGGTTTCAATCACTGGCCCCGATCCTTGCTAGATGCAGGTATAATCTTATTGAATCGCCAAACATTGTAAAGCACTGACTTCTTATGTTCGCTTAAACTCACCTTCATAAAATACCAAATAACTCCGTTAGTCACTCCGTAAATTACCTGTCTGTAAATAAAACAGTTATTATTACATTTATTTTTTGTGTAACTATAACATAAAATTTGTACAGCGCAATCTTGTATATTATTCTTGTATTATTCTTATATTCTTGTTAGACACTATGGGAAACCAATACTTAGGTGATGTCGATATATTTAATATTAACTTTGCGAATTTTGTGGATCACTTAAAAGATTTATTTCAATACTATTCCTAAATGGAAGTTGTATTTTTGTAAACCAGTCAAATTGCTGTATTTTTTAATTGATGTTCGTGTTCTTTTTATTTTTTTCTTGCGTATATTATTTTTTAATGTAATATTATTTTTATTATTTCTTTCGCATGTTTCAAAATTATCTGTCATCAAAATTGTACCACCTAAATGTAAAAGCCTTTTACCCCTTTACTCTAAATAGCAAAAATTATAACAATAATTTACGGAAAAAATATTAGTATTGCTGATTTATTAAATTACGGTTAAAAACGGGTTGGCACGTCATTTTATGTTAAACTTTTTCACGCATCTGCATTTTCCCTGATAATATATAATGACGAAATGTTTGTGTTTTCACATCGCGATAATACATTCCTTTTTTACTAAAAGTTTAACAGGAACAATGAACCTACCAGTTCATTTCTTAAGAGCCTGCAGTCCCGTTTACAGGATTACGAATTATTTGAAGAGATTATTAATAAATTAGCAATATTTTCATTTAGTATTCTCCGTGTTCTCAGTTTTTTGGAAAATTATTTGTTATTAAATCAGTGATCTTCTCACTTGAAATGACTCCTACAGTGACGTTAGCGTAGTTTAAACTTTAAACAGCCTAACTTAAAGTTAAGATTTTATGTTAATATTTGTAGGAACGTGTCATATAGCAGTGATATAAGCCTAGCTTCTAGCTATATTTAATGTTTTTTTTATATTTTCCGACTTTATGTCCGGGTTAAATCTTCCCCACAGGAAAAACTAAACCCTCCTACACACTTTTCCACAAATGATCATCTAGTCAATCCACATGATGCAAGTGCATTATATAAGCAAAAAATACAAGAGATCAATTGGGAAAGAAATTCACCGACTCCAGATATTTTCATATCAGAGGGTTCGGCTCGGTAGAACTTCTAACTGGACCTATAAATCCTACTGATCCCTCAATATAAATATTTAAAAAATCTTTCGTAATCCTGCATGTATTTAAAATGACTGATTTTTGCATTTATATATATAAATTCTTTGACAGATCTAATATGCCTAAATTTTGAATGAGAGGGCTAGGTATAATGCTAGTAGCAGAAATAACGAATGGTAATATTTTTATAGTCTGAGAATTCCAAATTCTTTTTATCTCATTACCTAAATCTGTGTATTTTTTCAGAAACAGATTTTTGAATATTACAAGAATTTGGAATAGCGACATCAATGATATAAGTTATATTTTAAATTTTGTCATGTAAAACTATATCGGGTCTATTATGACTAATCGTTCGGTGTAGTTTTATTATAATATGTTTTATAAAATTCATTTTCTGAATGAAAATGAATTTGGTTCGTATTCATAATATGGTACTATATTACGGCTCTCAATCAAGTTATGTTTAATTACCAAATTAGCAATATTAATAAAATACATTACAAATACTATTTTTTCATTAATAGTTTTATATTATTAGTAAATTATTCGCATTTTTGGAAGCAGTTGCATTCGTTGTGTCGTTGTGAATTGGAGTCGTATATTCACATGCTTTGCGCTCTGTTTTGAAAATTATCATCTCGTTTTGGAGGAAATTTCACCCTGTGTACAGTCCTAGTTCGTTGAGAGCCATATTGCAGAGATTCATGGGAATTTATGGCAGGTTGTTTCCATCATTCCACATTTCCTGTGATTTTCAAACCTAATTGAATGTGCTTTTTATTTTCTTCTTTGTTGATTTGGTTTACAGTCCTATCCGTGTAATAGAATACGGTTCACTGTATGGTTTTTATATATAGTGTTATTATAATATTATTATTAGGTCGTTTTAAATAATAAAGGCGACAGTGCAGTTTTCCCGTCTCCTGGCAGTTGGTTGCGTCGGTTTCCCGGACCACACCACACCTCGGCGATGGCGATGGCGATGGCGATGGCGATGGCCTGTTAGCGGAGCTGATTGCAGGAGCGGGCCCGTCGCAGTCGGAGGCCACCTTTTATGTATGATTTATGCCGCAAGAGATGGTGCACCCATGATGTCGACGCTTGCCGATTTACGTCAATTTCGCCGAGCCGTTTTGGGTTTAACTCTCGGTAGATCTCCAACGGCCGCTGTCAGCCAATGAACGGCAAATGGGGCTGTTTTGGCGGGCTCAAAACAATTCTGTCATTGAAAATGTGGAAAAACACTGTGATACTTAGGTAGATGGTGATTTATCGTCACGTGCTAATTCGAATTAGGCAATCTTGAACTCTGACACATTGTATGGAATAATTTATCGGCCTAAAATCCCTTAAATCGCGGTGTTTCGGCTATTTCTTTAGATAATATGAAGAGGCCTACCCACGACCGTCTTACGTGAGTGGTTATTTTTAACGGCGCTATTGTTTCACCAATTTTACCGGTGTATATTTCGTTAACAATGGTTATTACCATCGTTAAGAGAATTTCACGGTGTCCATTTATAGGAAAAGCATAAATAAAGCTTTCCGTCAAATATGTATTTTTGGTTAGTACTAACAAATTGGTCTCTAATTAATATTTTTACGAGCTGTAAAAGTGCTTTAACAATAAATACACCGGTGCTCAGTGCATGCATCACCCGCGGAACAAGGTGTGAACGGGTCGGTACCGTGGGTCTGTTTGCTCTCTCGCACCTATGCTGCTTAAGGGGAGTCCTGACAGCTTGCTCTGTCTTTCTCACGCGCTCTGCCCTCGCGTTGATTGGCCGCCTCGATAAATCAAACCAATTTTGTTTTTAATAAAATTTGACGTTTCGCTCTGTGGTCTGGCGGCCGGCGATTATCGCGTCTCCTCTCTATTGTAATAAGGCATGATTTGGCCCGAGGGGCGCCGTTTCCAAACGAACAGGGTTCATGAATATTTTTACTTGAATTATGTTAAACGATTCTCGTCTGTTGTTATAATTCGAGCTTCAATTGGTTTAGTTTGTTTTCTGGGGATCGGGACTCATGGCGCGCTCTCAACGAAACGACGTGTTAACCCTCCCGTGGGGGGACGCAGGTAAATTTATTCATAGTTTTCTCATGCATGTTGAAATATATTAGTTAATCAACGTCAAATAATTAAAATTGGTAAATTGAGCCCTAGGCGGGAATGAATATCAAAATTGGATTGCATTTAGTTTATTTCTGTTTGAAAATCAAATAAATAATTAATTTTGTGTAGCATTTCAACACCCCACCCCTACTTTGAATGTGATTTTTTTCTCAACTCATTATCTATGGAAACATTGATGGAACACTTAGTAAAAGAAGACGCCCAATCTCTTGGCTTCAAAACCTACTTGACTAGTACGAGTGTAGATACAGTCAGTTACTTCGGGCTGAAGCTTGCAGAATAAATATTGGTTCGATGCTAGCCAACTCTTATAGGAGAAAGCAGAAGAAGAAGAACTCATATCTCTCTGCACATGTAATATCTCAGCATATTGTTACACAAAGGATTTCTAACAAGGTGTGTGGATCCTTCTACTTATTTTATATCTATAGTTTCGGTGTGTGGTGCCTTCAGTATTTACGCATTAACTATGGTTAGATCGAGTTCAAGCGTATCCATTCCTTATTCTAAAGCCCAGAGCAGTGGGAATACATTTGTGTGGTGACCGACGGATCCGCTCAATTTCGTCATCATTCAATTTAATAAACTTTATCCTTGCTTCATCCTTGGATGAGGAAGAATCGGCTTTTGTCTCGGGGACAAGATTGACAAGGCGATTCTAGAACTGTCAATAAAATTATTTATTGCATTTCAAGCCGACATGTTATGAGCTATGAGCTATGAGCTGTCTTCGGTAGCACATGCAAATGCAACCCCCTTTCTACCGGACTGTTTCGTTTAGGAAACAATTTTCTTCTTCTTCTTCCTAGCACTATCCCAACTCATTGCCTAGGTAGGCTGTTGGGGTCGGCTCTTCTCGTTCTCAGGTTATAGCTTCTTCGGTTCTGAGTGTCGCTTTCATCTAGGCCGTTTCTTTGTAGGATTTTGGAGCATTGGGTCATCCAGGAGTTCTTTGGTCTACCTCTGGATGACTGTCTTTGAAGTTATGTACAATAAAAATATGTTTAGGAAACAATTTTATTGAATATAATTCTTAAATGCGTTATTCTTTCTTTCTGTTATACAAAAACCCATCCTTTACAGGGCATAGTTAGTATTTTACAATTCAGTTTTATTAATTCTTTCCACCCGATCCCGCAGTAACCAACTTCTATACTACATATATAGATAAAATTAACACTTAGGCTTATTTGTTTGAATCCTGTCACATTTGACTTTATCTTCAAAACGAAGACGACGCCATTTAGATTTTTTGACGTTTTCTACTCTACACCGGTGACTATATTTAACTAACTGTTTTGTAAAGGACATTTGTAGACAGGGCGCAGTTCTCTACATTTAATAAGCAAGCCTGAACAAAAGGCAGTCTCCACTGATTCGTAAAATCGATAGGGCTCTAAAGGTTTCCGGTATTATGTTTTTAAGCAACAACAACAACCATTTGAACAAGTCAAACGTGTTGTCTTGTCACCTAAAGGTGCCGGTACACTGCGCATGACTTTCCCAGTTCCTAGCGCCTTTACTATTTATTTATTTATTAACGTCCTTTTTCGGGGCTTTTACATGAGAACATTAAGAAATACACATTATTTATTGTACATAACTGAATTGCTTCATTAACAACATTTTATATTTGTTTAAAGATAAATTGAAGATGTCCACTGACTTGGTATAATTGTTTCCCTCCATTAGTATTCTGGGCAAGGAGGAATACATATGGTAGTTAGTCCCAGAATTTCTGCACTGAAATAGATCCCGACTTCTAGTATTACGTTATGGAATCCGAAAGCTTATCAATTCTAGCAATACCGGACTATCAACTAAATCATTTAGAATTTTATATAGAAATACCAAGTCGGTGAAAATTCATCTGTCTGAAAATTTGAGCATATTCATATAATTTAACAGAGTGTTGTAGTTCAATATAATTGTTGGAATGCCTGCATATATAAAACCAGCGAACTTCTACATTTTCTACCCATAACGCGATCTTTTCAGAGCGATAAGAAGAGGATGCAGAACAATTACGAAACTAGTGTTTTACGTTTTTATTTTTTTTTTTTTAAAGAAAGACAAACATTCCCGGGTTACGAATAACCTGACAATATTTTAAAATCTCCTACTACCACTTCAGTAAGCGGAAAATGTTTGCTTGTGTTGTGATGGAGGACTTAGCCAGCCGAGGAATTGAACACACTACGCTTGGATGAGAACCAAGCGCGATGTCAACTCGGCCTTTCTTTTTCCTTCCACCCTAAAGCCAGTGCATAATCCGCTGGAGAGATATTATGAAACAGTTTATGATTTTACGCAAACGCCGCGCGTAGACGTATTTACAATTTAATACATTTCTTTCAAAAACCCTATTTTAATCCCACCCTTGTATTGCCGCGTGACAAGCAAATCATCTAAAAGCATCTTTAGATGACTTACGTAGTAATTTTTTCTAACAAATTGGCACATACATACACTTAACCCATTTTGATTTATGCTGTGTCAATATTAAAGATTTTTAGAATTCGGTTTGATGTGAGTTGCTAGGTAGGTACTTATGTAGTTTGTTGTCGACGATTTACGTAGGTACAATCTAAGAAATAAATGTAGAAGAAAAGGAAGGCGTTGAAATCATTGAAATTACCTTAAATTATCTCTAACTTTTTATATCCATCTAGAGTTTCTGTTAATTGTATATTTTCTGATGTCACTGTTTATAATTTACTGTATATGGTATATTTCATACCGTTGACACTTGTGCACTTTTCAACGTCATGAAATCAGATATGTGAGCGGTAGGTACTTTCCGGTAGGAGATAATTCTGCACAATTTTTTAAGGCACTTTAATATTCGGACTTGTTAGTTTATAATGCTTTGTGAGCAAGATAAACGAACGTCATAGGGTTTTCATCCCCTTTTTATGTGTATATATATATATATATATTGAAATAAGCTATTTATTAAATGTTAAAACTAAATTAAAGCTGAAAGTGGCGCGCATTAAGGCAATTAAAATTAAATACAAATTAAACCTGTCATATTGTCGAATTCGGAAGTTTAGCATAAAATCAAACCTGAATACACTTTTTTAAACATTAAACCCACACAAAAGGCCCTGAGGAAATAATTTCCCTCTGGGCCTATATCGTCTTTTCGAATGCTGTGTGGAGGGTATTTTTTAAGGAAAGGAAGGAGAGGAAGTTCTGGGAAGGTACGATCTGGCACGCCACGCCGCTGGTGGGCAGGCGCATCCTAAACACACCTCATCCAATGAACCCGGGCACCCCTGCTAAGTCACCAAAAGTAGCGAACCACTTGGGGTGACCGATGGCAGAGGTGTTGGTTATCCGATAAATGGTTTCCGCGGTGACGGTACCCAAACCTCCCAAAGTGCCTCCCAAATTGAATACTATAATTGTTCCAAAATCAGCAGTACTTGTTTTTGCCAAAGCGATGAAAAATTGCTTAAAGTTTATTAAATTTCTACATTTTGTTGTCACACTTAAGTAACACGGCCCCTCCGTCTAAATTATAATTATTTTTACGCTATGCGACAGCCCGCTGCGCCGCCACATATCGCGTTAACGACGTGTTTAACTTTAAAACTACATTATTCAAATTTGTTCATCATATTGTCGTTACCATTAGGGTATTCCCACACGGCTGCCAGACATGACAGTTCCAGCGATTTCGGCGGAGCGGACTAATTGCTTTTGTTGCTGTCATGTTACACTTTTCTGGCTTTTGTGTTTACATAACAAGCTGTTTAGGTTGAAATTTAAATCATTATAATGTTTAAATAATACATGGCTTCTGATTTGAGGTTAATGATTTCAGATTTTTTGTTCATTCAAATAGATTTCGTTATGATAGTGGTACCTATTTTAAGTAGCGTAAACATTTATCCTGGATAGTAAATAGATTTGTACTTACTATTCTAATTCTTAATTCAAATTAATAATTCCTCATGTAGATAATAATAATATTTGGATGATTTATATAGCACGGTTTTTGTGCAAAATTACCTCAAGGGCATTGTAAAAATATATAATGCACTTTTACAATGGTCTACTGACTAAATATGGAGATAATATACAGTACCATACTTACCTGGTAGGTCACTTGAGATTAACACTTAACTAACATTGACTAATTGTTTATTAGCGAAATTTAGATACAGGATTTAAGACATAATTGGAAAATTGTATATAATTGGACTTTCTCTCAGGAATGGTATATTTAATTAAATGGTATGACAGCTTAAAAAGGTAAGTTTTTAGTTTAGATCTGAATTCTGCTGGACTTGTTATGGATCTTAGTTCCGGAGGTAGTTTATTCCAAGCCTTCGGCCCAGATGCTCCGAAAGCGCGATCAACTTAGTATTTGGCTTGCGTTTAGGTTCCATAAGTCTACTTACAGCTGTCTACGAACCATTACTTACCTACCACTTATTAGTTACTGATAACGATAACTAACCGGCTTCGCCTGAGTTTGTAATTTTTTCTTCTTAATCAATAATAAATTGAAACAAATGTAACATGCATAATTCAAAGTTCTGTATCTCACAATATCATGCATTTTCTTGACATAGAAATTTCAGACTGAAAAGGTTCTAAGCTTTCATGAACTTACTTAACTTTAGAACTTATTTTTCTAGAAATTTTAGACTGATACCTCATTGGTCAAAATATCAACTATATAAATTTGACGATTGAGAGGTTTCGAGACCTTAGCGAGATTTTCGGGGCAAATCTTATTGTATATAGCGTATGTTGGTAAAACCATGTATGATCGTGTGAGGAATGTGGAGATCCGCAACGAGTGCAAGGCTGATGTAAGCGTAATGAGTAAGATTAAGAAAGGGACGCTTAGATGGTTTGGGCATATAGGGCGAATGAGCGAAGAAAGGAGTGTAAGGAGGATATGCGATCCAAATACGAATGGCAGCAAAAGTCTGGGACGCCCGAGGAAGACATGGCACGATCAAGTGAATCAGATACTCGAGTCGGGCCATGTCAAGAGTCAGAATAATAGAAGAGTATGTATGAGACGATGTATGAATGTGAATGAGGCGAGGAGTGTGTGCCGAGACCGTGTTGTTTGGCGGTTCGTCTTATCTGCCTTACCCTGCGGTGAAAGGGCGTGATGGTTAGTTAGTTAGTTATCTTATTTACGTCTCAAAAATTGTCTCCCATGTCATTTGAGAGTAAACATATTGATGTTTACTCAAATATAAAATACAACATGTGGAAGTAAATGATTACCGTCTGGGTAATCTGTAAATATGACAGTGAAAAGTTTGATTTTATTCTTCGTAATGCAAATATCATTCACCGCGCGTGAAATTAATAAAAACAACTTCTTCAAGGAACCTGGAAAGGCAGCCATATCAAAAGAGATAGACGGAACAGGGTGGCAGTTTGCATATTAATTTATTAATGTGATAGCTCCTGCTTGGGATTTTCCCCCTGAACTTAGCCTTGTTTATGCAAAATTTGATATATCAAATCACGCTATGTTCATTATGTATTCACTTCTCTGATACGTAGGCAGGTAGGATAGGACGCTGATACACACCTCATTCGGTGTGTTAAAATCATTAAGCCTCATTTTTTGAACCTCGTCATTTTTTAAATCGTCACAAATCGGCAATCAGCGCCAGGCTGAGAATTAGCTCATTATTTGAAGTGGCACATTTAAAAAAATCAGAATGGCCCTGATGGTTGCGACTCTACCAAATGTACCTACTGTAATAATATTGTGTAAATCAAATCAGTAGATTGTTTAATAAAATAGATTTAAAAATAAGTATTCTTACAATATGTTGAATGGCGTCAAACAAGAACATGAAAGAAAAAATGGTCACATGTAATATTTTATCGTGATTATTTTTTGGGTTTTATGCCGTGTTGCGCTTCATCTTTATTGTGAAAATTTTAAATCATAGCTGAAAATATTTTGTATTAAAAAACGTGCAGCGAGCCGTCGGCAATTTCATTTTTGTGCTTATCTAAGGCATTCTGTGTCAAAGATTCGGTATTTGGCCCAATCTCCATATTTATCATTTAATTAACCCTAGCGTTTGAACACGGTTGATATCTGTTCACGAGGAAGTATTTTTGATATGATCACACTAAAATAACTACTGAGGTTGTTAAGAAACGCCATTTGAATAATTTCACAGTCAATGTGTAAAAAAAACGTTAACGTCCGGAGAGCCGTGTGTTGAAAGTAAAGTTTATGAGCATTGTTGACCAATAATTTAACTCATAAAAATGAGTAAACGTAAATTAGAAAAACAGATGTTCTATTAGCATATTAATTGCGTTAATATTTCCATGAATCGAAAGTAAATATATTCAATTTAATAGTAATTAATTCTTATCAATCAAACGTCATCGGCCCATCTCATTTCCACCTCGTTAGGTTTATCTTTATTACTGTTGCTATGGGATTTTTCCACAGTTTTATTCTTCTATCGTAGTTCTTACGATGTATCGGTTTAGAAGAATCGTTTTCCACATTTCTTTAGGCTTCCAGCTGTGCCACTTGGTAGAAAATGGTTTTATTTAAACGCCCTACAGGTTGCGTGGTCCGCGTCAGTATTGCTATAATTTGAATACAAATGTCTTCATTGCAGTTGAGCTCCGTTGTGAATAGTTGACATTACCATCTAGTACCTGCGTGGTCTTGTTTTTTGTTCCCCAGACCGCATATATTATCCATATAATGGAGGAAATCTCGCTGACATATCTGAAGAACGTGTTTCGTGAATGATTTTTCGATTCAAAATCAATGGCTGAGAAATAAATTAAATTACGGTTTTATAGGTACACGTTGTTCTAAAATCAATGTGAGTTTGTTCAACAAACATTCCTACAACTTCAAAATATGTGTCCTGCTATCAAAAATCGAGTATTTTCTTCTCAAGTTTAATATATTTTTGCGACTTCGTGTTCTGTTGTTCTTTTATGGTTTGTAATAATTGACCGCATCAGGATTTATTATTTATATTTCCGGCATTATGTTAATGAATTGTAGCTGAAATTATTATTTATAAGTTCGTTTTAGGAATGTAATAATGCAAAGGTTTCGTAATTCGACCGAACTCTTCCACTTGTAGTTTTTCTAAAAGTAATATTATTAGTAAGAAGCTTTCTTCTGATGCCCTATTACCGTACAATTGATATTCATAATTCATTTATTCATTTTCGAACCCGCGGCACGCACCGATCTTTTCTTGTTCCACGGATTTTGCAATTGATTATAATAGCTGTTCTCAATATTTATGGCCTCACGGTAAGCTTTAATTTACTTAATTTTATAATGTGGCAGAGTCAACGAAAAAACTAAACGCTGTTTATGAATTCAAAATCAACTGTCTAAATTCATTCAAAATACCACCGGGTTTTTTAATAGCCTAAGGGTAAAAGCGTTGAAATTATGTTAAATTTATTTCTAAATTCTACCAAAACCCAATTCGCTGGAAGTTTTTTATACCTTATTAGGCTGCTGTTTCTACCCCCGACAGAGAATTGGCAACAACAGTTCAGTTGGCTCTTGGCAACAGGTGAACTAACATTGGTTGTCGGCATCTCTAACACTCGGATGATAATAATAAGATAGCCGCACTTAATTTGGCGCCGGGCGAATTGATTACTACCTGCATTACTACAAGGAGAGAGTGCTTTAAAACCCGCCGAGTTCTAAGTGAACCTACACTTCGGTGATATTTTCCGCTGAATCATCGGTTTCAAGTCTTCCGACGCTTCTTCACGAGAACCACGACCAACAGACACTCAGCAACCGTATTCGAAATTATTTCATTTTGAAACAAAAAGGGTTTCAATATCATTGAGTGGGGCAGCGTGAGTACTTACTCAATCATAACAATTCATATTTTATTTTGCCAGCTTGTTTTTATATGCACGAATTTCCGAATATTTCTTTGAATTTTACTTCGTTGGTCAAAATTGCTCCGGCTGGTTTTAATAATAAAATAATTGGTTTTGATATGGGTTTTGAAGTGGGGTACCTATTGTTGTATTGTGGTCATTTCACAGAATTTTGAGTTCACTAACCTATTTTGAGAGATCCAGTTAGCTTAGATTTAGGAGCAGATTCAACATCTTGAAATTATAACTTTCTTCTTTAATTCATACTTTTCGAACTGGTTGTGTTTTTGTCTATAAGAACAATCTATTATTGCACATGCTTAGTTCTTTATCTTACTTTATTGTTAACAGAGGAAAAATATTTTGGCAAGAAGGCCGCCTTCAACAATCTGGGATAATGTGTGTAACGATATCTGAAAGGGTGACTATTTGACGCTCGCCTTACTGTCTATGCTCATTTAAACTTCTAAACCACGGTATATTTATAAAAATATCGCGTGTGTCTCAAATAACAATGGTTAAAAGGTTGCTAAATGTAATATTGTTACAGAATCGTAAAACAAAATGATTAATTTAGTTCTAAAACAAAAGGAACAGATGTCATTGAAGAGGTCCAATGTCAAGTTGTCCTGGGCTTTGCAGATTACTCGACTTAAAGGTCAACTGGGGAACTAAAAGTGATCTAACTACTACGAAAAGTAGAATACGTCACAAAAATCTATCTTAGACACCGTAGAGCCTAGGGTCACGACATCCGAGAAGCGGCTAAAAAAAAAACAAAATTAATTTTGTTTGCCTAAAGTTCTCCAAACATCAAAGGCATTCATTTTTGTTTGTAGACACAATAAGTTTCTCGCAATGGGCGAAGTTTGTTTGAAGCTATCATTATGTAATGTAACAGTGATTCGCCGCTGTAATAGACATTTGAATCGCGGCTACGAGAAAAATAGGCGTTATATATGGCCGGATATATTTAGTTGATTCGGGAAGATAGAATGTGAATACGAGTAAATGGGCCATACAAACAAAAGCATGAACTTTAGGCGCCGCGAACACTACTGCCTGTTCCCAATGGCCTATTGTTACTATTTACTTACGCGTGCACTTTGTCCACACTTAAAATAGGATTTTTAGTATTGTTTTATTTCCTGTTTTATTACTTAAATGCCTCCATCTAAATTTCTTGTATTTCTCAGTCAAAAATAAAACTATCCACTGGTCGTTTTGTTAAACCTAACTAACGAACAAAAAGTATTTAATTATATATTTTATTTCACTTAATAGTTGTCGGCGAAGCTTGAAGTACGTTTCAGATGAGATAAGCTCCTGAACGATGAATGATAGCCTCAGTATTTGCATATCACTCTAACGGTAGCGAGGTGCTGACTCGTTCAAAGGATTTTCTACGGGTTTATTAATTTTACAATATTTCAGTTATTTGTATGGAATAAATGCAAAATTGAATTTCTCTTTTTAACAGTTTCTTTTCGTTATTATTAAATAATCCCATATTTTAAAATTGTTAATATTGCAGTACGTTTTGCATTAGTTATCGAATAACCGGTGGATGCTGTTAGCAATAATAGTTTGTCTAGTCTATACTTAATAATACGATAGAACATTATAGAAATATATAATATTTTTGTACAGCGCCCTTGAGGTGATTTTTCAAATCCAAATATAATTGTTACGTTTTTATGTAAACATTTCATTATGATCTCATCTTGATTAAGCATTCGATTTCCGCGCAGCAAAAAAATGTTACCATTTTCAATAAATACATTTTCTCTACTTAGAAATTGCTTAAGTTTTTGTTCTATCCACCCATATTCCGTTTCTGCAATGATTGCTTACTCAACAAAGTCGATATGCCGTTATTTATAAGGGTTTTTAAAATCTCGAAAGTTCGATAAGGCTTCTTATTAAGCTGACCAAGCAACTCGATGAAGAAAATACTCAGTGCTTTAATTGCCTTCCCTACCAAAAAAGCTTCTGTTCAATCGACCACGGGAATTTTTCCAATCATGGTGGCTTTTTGTATCCTCACCTCCGGCGGATGTTAATCCTCATCCAGTAAATTGGGCCTGTCCTATTTATATCTTGTGATTTCTCGCTCGAGGCGTGAGATCTGGACATTGTCGCTTCCCATTGTGGTCGCCGACTCGATCCATTTTGCTCTAACAAACCCTCTTTGGTTCGGAGCTACGATTTGTCCTGCTAGTTCTACCGGAACGGGACAGGTGTGTAAGTATGTACCCCAATCACAAAATCATTGTTTTGTAATTCACCTGCTCGGAGGTTTTATTAAACCGCGTTTGGTTGTTGATCTTATGCAGCTGTACTGTTGTTCAATGCCTCCTTTATATTTGTCTGGATTTGACTTCTGAATTCCTTTGCTACCATTGTTGAAGTCTCATTATTCAATTAATAAGATTTATTATGTTGCCATTTTTCACCGAGTTCTCAATTGAGATTCGTCGGATCGCTAATTTAATCTATGAATTTATATATTTTCCAATATTATAGTGATTTATTTTTGGGGTATTATGCCGTGTTGCGCTACCTCCTTCTTTAGCCAACGTTTCGGACAGCATTGCAGGGTCCATCATCAGGGCAGATGTGATGATGGACACTGCAATGCTGTCCTAAACGTTGGCTAAAGAAGGAGGTACCGCAGCACGGCATAATACCCCAAAAATAAATCACTATAATTCTTTTGGCCGCGATAATCTCAAATCATATCTTTTACAATGCTTTTCTTTATGAATGAATACCAATCTCAAAGCAAACTTAAGGTTGATTGATCTGTAAGAGTTCTGTTTGGTCTATAACCCTCATTTCTACCTATACAATTATTGCTGTGACCTACCTGTTTAACGTTTTAACGGATAACGTATCACAAAGATTCAATCAGAAAGGACTTTGACTGGCCGCGATGATTTTTAAATGTATTTATTATATAGGTATATTGGTTTAAGTTTTTTTACGAACTCACAAGTTGGTAAATTTTAAACAATATTAGTTACTGGTGCACCTTTCAATGAATTAATTCGTATGCATGATATTTATATATACATGATATATACATAATAAGATTATTCTGAACAGTTCTGTCAAGACAAATCTTTCCATCCCCACATTTCTAAATTTGTTTTAAAATTATAAGCCACAACAGAAATCTATTCAACTTTTGTAACCGCGTGACAGCAAACTACATGGTTGCTTTGCGAATAATACGTTTTCAAACAGGTTTCCTTTTGAGTGATTTATTTCCTATCGCGGAGATGTTTGTTCTCAGTTCGCGAATAATATATTCTGACCGTAAAATAATAATAGACGATTAATTTATCTGATTAGGAAAAAGATAGAGATTGCGCGAGTGTTGGCTCATCGGTTTAGCTATCAAAATATCTGAGACCCGTATTCGATCAACAGGCGTTTTATATAATAGTTCGACTTGTCATCTTACGAAAATAATCCGATTGATCATTTTTCTTCGCGCAGTTGGTAAGCATCTACCACGTGACGTATCTACCTTCGCGCGCTTGGTAAGCTTCTAACATGTGACGTATCTACCTTCGCGCACTTGGTAGCATCTGCCAAGTTACGTTCTACCTTCGCGCGCTTGGTAAGCTTCTACCATCTGACGTATCTACCTTAGCGCACTTGGTAAGCTTCTACTATGTTACGCACCTTCACGGAAAAAAATCGATTCTCAAGAATATATTATATTAATATCTCTGATGAATGTAAAATTCGTGATTAGTTCACCTTTTTGACTGTCACTTTACGTGTTTAGTAGTATGGAATTTAAATTGACGTTTTTAGTATCCACACATTTAGTTCTAACTTTTAAACGACATAACATAACACCAGTTAATAATTTACCTTTTTTACTATAATATGTATTTTTTGAAAATTATAAGTCAATACCACTAAGCGCACTTGAGTAAATAATCAGTAATCAGTCTTTGTGTCAAAGAACAATTTTTTTAAATATAATACAATTACTTTTCCGGTCTAAAAATCATAATATAACATCATAACTATTTACTCCTTTAGCAATGTGCCATTATATAGTTTATTTCAATCAGTTTAAAATACCTCATTCCTTCTTACGATGCTAACTCTTTGTTTCCTAAATAAGCAATATAGAGTTTACGTGTTCATATTATTAAAAAATTTAATTTCTGATACGATGTGACGCAAGCACATATCATTTTAAAATTAAAACAAATCATTTTTATTATTTTCAGTACATATAATGAATTTATGCCGCCGTTATTACAATAATTGGAAGTGTAACAGCCAGCATAGTTACCTTCTATTTATTTGATCGAGTTTCAATTCTCAGCCATTGCAAATATTTTAAAATTTTTGAATGAGAATTTAATTTTTTTTCATGTTTTCTAATTTTATATTTACTTTTAAAAATCGTTTTTCACTTATTAGTTAAATTTATTCTGAAAATAATGTTTTTAATATTAAAATAAATGAATAGACAAAAAGCACAAAAACGATAAATAAAGTTCGTCAATTATCAAGTAATAATTTTACTTGCGTCTTTTGTAAAGCAGTAAAATCACCCACAATGACAGATAGTATTCTCATGGGTCCCCTTCATTATTTCTTCCATATTCTTTACATTGTTGGCTGACCGCAACCAGAATGACGTTCTATCAATGGTTGTGGTCTGCTTTGTTTTAACGACGAGCGGCATCCTACAACAGATCACACAAATTTGATATTTTTATGTCACAAACCGCAGTTTTTTAATATCACTTCTTATTTTATGCATTCCTGGTACATAACATGCGTTAAAACACAATGTCAAATAATACTGAACTCATTAAAATGTGCAGTTAATGATTACAATAGTTATTGTAGTTCTTAATAGATTTGTAGATTAATTAGTTAGAAACTATAATACCATAATACGGGAATGTGCCTAGTGTGGTAGGCAAAAGGCATGTTAAAACATAAATTATGAGTAAATAAAAATAAGATAATTCCCCAAACGATTCCCCGGATGCTGTAGTTTGGAAGATGGGGATGCCAGAATTGGAAGTCTTGTGCCGTACGACATAAAAACGAGAGGTTGAACGCAGCGTTATTACGAGCTACTAACTTTTGCAGGAATTAAAGAATATTTAAATATACCTTTACATCTATGGATACTTCTCTACCACAGCAAATCTGTCGAAGTTGTCATTATGCCTTGGCATACCCACGAATGAGTACTTTGCAAGTATTACTAGGTACACACTACGCAGCTGGCGTAGAGTGCGTAAAGACCGCTACATTGAATCCGTATTATTTGACTGGTCTCGGTAAGAGCCGCGGACCCTGGTCCAGCGTCTGAATTAATTAACGATTAACATGTATTTCCCCCAATCTCGCGGCTAGATCTTCGTCTCCATCTGTCTTCCATTGTGGCAAGTATTTTATATATTATTGAGCCGCGACTAATCGGCGTGACGATCTCCCTGTTTGTGTCTGTCATTGTACGGCCGGGCCGGCGCGGATCCGTGTTTAGATTTGTAGGACGAAGCCAGATCTGGAAGATACGTTCGATACACTCCCCTGGAGACAGGGAATAAGCAGCTTAACGCCTTTATAATAAGTCCGTTCTGCTGACCTGATGAAGACACAACATTTCTATATTTTCTACACCGTGGCACTTGATACCCAATCGTGCCTAGTTAGTTTTTTGAATTCTTGATTGAGTGTGACTGCTTTTATTATTTTACGCTGCTGCTGTCTTGTGCCAGTTAAAGTCAGAGATGTCAAAAGTCAAGAGCTACATGCCTGTATATGACATGAGCACAGATTGAGCTTTTTTGCCTTTCTTCTTCAAACCTCAGTTTCAACGTTTTTATTTCACCGGAACAAATTTAATACCTTCTCTGGTACCTACGTTACGCCTCTATGTTAAAGTATCCTCGTTTTCTTATTTCGTAGTATTTTTATTAATTCATGTCTGCGCATCATTATTTAATCAATTTAAACATTTTCTATTTGTCCGCAGGTCTGTACCATGCCCGTTTACACCAATAGTGGTAAGAAATATGAAGAGGACGATGAAACTATATAGGAGGAGACCCACCACTTTCCCAACGCCTGTGTGAGGAAACTGATTGTTCAACCTCCTTAGCCGCACACGTCAGGACTCTTGTAAGGACTTTTGTACAGAGGAAGCTACATGATGAAATTACAATTAATAGCATATGGTGCCAATGTCCTGTTTTGATGGGAAGAAAAGATACCTGGTAAGATACGCTGTGGAACCAGGTGACCAGCCGATTAACCAATTACAATCCTTGCGAACTTTACTAAAGGGACTGCGTAAGAGAGTGCAAAACATCTCCTTAGCATTAATAGTGGTACCTACATTATTACGGTACACCAAACATGGTTACCATTACACGCTATTATCCGTCCGCTACGGACAAGTACTAAACATAGCTATTTAATGTTTTGTTTTAATTACCTGTAAACGTTAACAATATCAAACTAGATTCTTTTATATTTTAACGAAACACGCTCATTTTTAATTAGCCGTTCAGTAAAACATTCATCATTTTTTGCGCCCGTTAAGTCGTATGCCAGTGAGATATGATTCATCAAGAATACCAACCGGTAAATGGATGATGTATGCGGCGCATAACGATGTATGCTTTTCTCAGATGGTTGAACGTTCGTGGAACTCATTTCATGTGACCCAACGATTCGAATACCTAATTCAATTCATTAAGTAATGACCTAGCTGAAAGATTCTTATATCCTAATAATAGGCTATGATATTTTATTACTTGTTAATTATACGCTTTAGAATCATTTATCATGTTTTCGCCGACGTCCAAAGCAAACATGATTATCTTCTTCCGGTTGAGGAATATTATTTATCTGACTAACTATTTTTGGCCGTATTTTCCCGATGACATTTATCTCTTTGTTCTCTCAATTCTCGGTGGACCGTTGAACTTGTTATTATCATTTATTTGGCAAAATTGTGTTTTTAGGTAAATTCATTGCTTCGGGCAAAGTACCTAACGATCTGTTCAACTTGTTTATAATATTTATTATGCTGAGATATAACATGCCGCCTCTTAAAATTATTTGTTCTAGTACTGCGTAAGCATTTTTTTAGTAATTATGTGGTTTCCCGTCGTGAATAATAATATAATTATGTGTATCTCAAGGTATCTTGCACCTTATTACTCGAGAAGGTAATTTGAATGTTAATAGCAATTAAAATTACTTGTAAAAATGATATCTTAAAATCACGGTATAGTCGTAATTTTTTCCCTCCATATGATTTACTACTACCTACCTACTGGGTGAATTGTACCTACATTTAATTTGGTGCCTTTGTTAAAATAAAGTTCAACCGTTTGTTCGTTTATTTTGATAAAATGATATTTTGGACTTGTGGATTTGAATTTTTTCCCATGCGTAATACTAACTTCCTATGTTGCTGCTTTATTGATTAATATAATATACCGTATCTTAGATCATAAACACAATTAACAAGATTATAACATAGGCTCTTAGATGGTTTGGACATGAATAGTAAATGAATGCAGTATCTGGGAAATATAGGTATTAACCGGGAAGTCATTGTAACCACGATTGGGGACTCAAATACGGTGGCCAGTTTAATGGAAGGATAAGCATGCATGTGAATGACTCAAGGAGCGTGTTGTTAAACAGAGTTGTGTGGTGATTCATCATCTCTACCTGAATGTGATATTTGAACTTTTAGCCTTTGTTTGGATAATATCTCTGCTGTCGATGTCCGCTTTCCATTCTCAGAATCCCATTCACAATCAGCAATCACAGATAGTCCGCGCAGAGTCGTCTCCGTTCATTGAATAGTCAATGGTTCGATGTCTTCATTTAATGAGGTGCACAATGCTCTCGATGCTTGATCTTTACCCCGACAGGTGTTGGCTCTGTCGTGAAGGAGATATTCAAATCAATTACCGCTAACTAGCCGGGGTCTCGCGATTGTTGCCGGCAAGGGGAACCTCACAGGAAATGTTGATTGGTACATGGGCGTAGCAGCCCACAGCCCCCCATCCTCGCAGTCTCCCAGTCTCCCTGCCTCCCAGCCTTACAGTCGTCTATTTGCCGGGATGCTCCCCTGTCTGCCGGGTCATTGATAGAGTATTTCAATTATATCGGATATAATATTATTTGTGCCGAGTAAGACGCATGCAAATGCCGTTGTCATGCCAAATGTCTTTACCCTGTGGCCATTAAACATACGGCTGGAAGAAATGCTTGTTAAATGTCACTTCATATAATTGGTGTGTATCTATCGCTGAAAAAAATGGGTGGTAATGAATCGAACACCACTTCATTATTTAGTTCAACGAGTAGGTTACCTCTTACTTGATACTGATACACTGAACACCGAAAATAATCGTTTTTTGTCATTCAAAAGTAAAAAGTTGATGAACTTTTTGGTTTCGAATTATAGTCGTTGAATCCCTTCCATTTACTGGCAAATTATCCATATTCTTTGCAGTCTATTTTAGTTTTTGAATATCCAACTAAGAGGTATTTATAAAAAATTCGACGTTGAAATGTGACTCTGCCTGACTCTGACTCTGCTGAAAGAGAATTGCCAGAAAATTTACTTTTTATCAAGTCCTCCCTTTATAGTCGAAGAAATGAAACAAAGGTTGGTGACTTTTTTCGAGTCTTCTGTATTAATTAATTCCACTGGGAAACACCTTACAAGGGAACAGTTTTGTCCAGTTTTTCCCTACATTTATGCATACTAAAGAAAACCTTTGACATTTTTCATTTGTGTCGTTCATTGAAAACGCGTTTTTACTCCCACGATAGCCATTAAAATATCACTTTGCTTTACTTTACGCAGAGCAAGAAATGACGTAAAAATGTTTTCATCGATACTCAGGACTTATTCTGTACGCGGTCCGGTTCTCTGTAATGTCTTCCATAATTGGTGCAACGTTCGCCTAAGAAACTTAAGGAAAAACTTGATCCCGGGTACCCATTTCTTCCCTTCACTTCGTGGTAAAGGGGAATCAGTTTCTTTTTCACAAGTAAACTAAAGCTCTCTAATAGAAAGGGCGTCTCCTTCACACGCTCCCTTTAGCTCGGAGTGAAATTAATAAAGCATTTTGTTGATTGATTGTGCTTGTGCATTTTTTTTCTTCCCGGAATCTATAAACTATAGACGTAGTGGGGTACTTTTATACGATTATGGAAGCTAAGCAGACTTATTCGCTGTTGTTTATGTTTTGGAAAGGAAGCCTTTGTTTGTGATGGCTTCTCTCTTGCCTAGAGAATGTCGGTTTATTTTATTTCATAACTTTTGATTTGTTACAATAGTGTGCAATAATGGTAATATAAATAACTTGCCCTGTTACTTCTCACTAATAATAATTGTTATTACACCTATAAATCAGCAAGTATTATTGCGAGATTATAGACCGGAACGTTTGCGAATTGAATGCAACGGAACGTAATTCTTACGGCGATTTTAAGATGGATACCCAATAATATTATCATAAAATTGTGATTACTTTTGCCTACACAGTCCCAAATCAACTGTTTTCTTTCACACGTTTGTTACTTATATTAAGTGTCTAGCGTCCAGCAATATTTCTTAAATATTTGTGCTCGAAAACAAAGAACTTATACTAAATACAATTTGCCCTCGCGGCTCGAGCAACAGAGTTACAAAAATAACTTGCGCAGATAAAGATCATTTCATATAAATACGACGTTGGGTTACTTTCTCATTTATTCACCGAGCTATGACACACTGCAAATTACCTTTTTCCTTTTTAGTAAGTCGAACACGTTTTTATTATTAATGTTCCTCCCTGAGTTCTGATCGATAAAGGTCTTTTTGCACCTCGCTTTGGCGGTATTGGGCTAACGACACCACACGTGCAGTGACGTCCAGTGACGTGCAGTGTGGACGGATCGTCGCGATAAAAAGTTGAAAATGAAAAGTAGTTTTGTCTAACGAGTTTTGTTTCGTACTATTGTATAACCGATACGTTAATCCACTTACGACACATCCGTTTTTTTTAAAGATCATTCAAGTTATCGAGCACATTTTCTCCCAGATAAATTATAATCATTTTGGACTTTAATTGTACGTACTAGTTTTTAAAAAAAACCTACTTCCTGTGTTTGCGAAATATCACCGCAAGTGCTCTAAACATAGCTAGATAACATTACGTATTTATGCAGGCTATCATTTGTAAACGGTTGAATGACAAAGGTTTGTTTCTACGAATCGTTGTTGTGTTCAACAGCTCGGCTGTGGAACTATTTGCCGGCCTTTGTGTTTCTTCACTTCTACAAAATGGGTCTCTTCAAGACCCATGTGCACTAATTCCTCTTCTAAAAAAGAGCCTTCACACAACATCACCAAAGTTGACTTAGGCCCCGAAGAAAATGATTGTCGCCAGGTTCAATGCTTAGAGAAGGACGGGTTCCTCTGAAATAAGGTTTTCAACTCTATTATCTTTTAAGATATTATTTTATATTTAAGGTACCCGCTTTTATTTTTCTCTTATTATGAGGTATATTGCAAACTTTTTTAAGATATTAAACAACTATTTATGTACAGTTTTAATTATATGGTACCAACTCTACTATTCCCACATGCGTGTCTAATGATCGCTTAAACTATGAAGAGAACTTCCCAGAAGAGACGTATATTAGGGTGGAACACTTTTGTATGAAAAAATTTTTTTTTTCGAAATTCGAATTGGAATACCAGGTAAAAGTTGCTTTATGTAATTTTAAATAAAAATTCTCAATTTGGAACTTCTAGCTCGACATCTTGAGGTCCCGCCATAGACTTGAAATTTTATTTTTTAAGGTTTTATAGACGTTTTGTATTAAACACCCTATAAACAAAATAATAAGTAAATATAATATGTTATGCATGAAATGATAAAATAAAAGTATATTTTATTTAATAAAAACATTTTTTTCAAAATTAAACACAAATTAAGAAAGTTATGTTGGTATGAATAAATCATGTTTTATAGCAAAAAACCATTTTTAGGTTCAAACTTTGGCATGAGTTTTCGTGATGCTAATTTAGATTTTATAAATCCCTCTCGTCTTGTCTTGTCAAATGCACTTAGAACTGCTTCTGTCACAACTTTTACAAATCTTTCCACAGCCTGGGTGTGGCAAGTCAGTCTCATAAACTTCAACACTGTATCCTCTCCATTTTCAATAAGATCTTGTAACTGATCATCGGAAATATTCATCAGTATTGAGGGTTCGTATATATTTTGTTGCCAGTCAATCATGTCTATGTAAGAACATGCATTTAAGTTCACTTTTGGCACATCAAAAATGCGTGAAACAGATTTTTTATTAACTTGACGAGCCTTTAAAATGCGTCTTGCAGCGAGTTCTCTAATGTACTTACGTGAATCTGTTATCATACTCAACAACAAGTTTTCTGGATGAGCGAAGTAACTGTTTCAAATTATAACAGGGTCCACTATCGCTAACATTTCGTTGGACAAATATCTAGTGTTGTTAATGAGCTTCCATAAATGATTTGAACCATCTTTGCAGGATGAATGTGTTTTGATAGTAAACCAGACAGGAGCGTATGATTATACGACAAACGTTGCTAAAGTCACAAGATTTTGTTTTGGATTTTCTGTAAAAATATACAAATGCAGTATGCGATTAGCTCTTGTCAACCAGCGGGCGTGGGGTAGTTTACCTAAGCTTCTCTTTAATAAATCCAGGAGACCAGTTTCCATTTATGACAGCAGTAGTAATTTCTTGTAAATATTTCTGGTCTGTACTGAGATCTGTGGATATTTGTGGAGGTAGTTCACCTTCTATCTTCTCAAAGTTAGCCAACGGCAGCGTCTCGCATATCTCTAATGCTTTACCAATTTCACCTGCATTTGATTTAGGTCCTGCAGTAGGGCCATCCAAATAGGTAAACAAATGCCTCAATGGTAACTCATTGGAGTGTAAGAGACAAATTATCCATTGCAATGGTCGAGATAGTCTGTTTTCCCTGTATTTGTGTTTTTTCCATCACAGCCAACAGCCATTAAACCTTCTAGTGATATCTTTTCAGTCGTTAAAAATCTGTGGATAGCTCTTTCAATATTTCTTGCACTGCCCGATGTTGGAACCCCATAAACAGTACCTGGTTCTTTTATAATCGAAATATGTTCCTCTTGTACAATCACTCTAAGCTCTTCGATCTTTTTAAAACAGTTTTAGCCGTCTTGTCTTTCCTTTCATCGAAATATAATGAAGGAATTTCTGTTACTCTTTCTTCGGTTAAAATTTGCTCGCGTCTCATTCTGTCTTATTGTTCTTAGTTTCATCCTATCTATTATGCCTCATTTCTTGTTTGAGAGTACGTAATCTTCTATTCAGCATTTTTTAATTATGGATAAGATCAGTTCTTCCTAAAGCCATAAGTCAGTTAGTGCGTTGGTCTTCTAAAAACATTTGTTCCTCTTTTGGAACTTTTTTTCTCTCAAACAAGTACAGCTTACAAATTCTTGACATTTACTTGCAGCTATGTCAAAAATCTTTCTACTCTGTACTCTGAACACTTCTAACTTTTCTTCCTTAAGTTTCTTCAAAGACTTTTTCAAATTATAACACTTCGAGTGATAACTTTTTAGTAACTGTAAGATTATTTTGTTTGTGACAATTGGAATAGAAGATTTTATCCACAATTCTTCAATTTTCGTTCAAACTACTACGGCAATTTCCAAATACGAAGGTTCTTTTGTTGTGTTATTCCTTACTTTTAAGTCTTGTCTAACCCGTTCGTAGAATTTCATCACATTTTAATACGTAGGTAGGATATTCTCTTTCAACTCTGCACTTACACCAAATATCGGACATTTTAAATTTTGTCTTCTAGAAATCAGTTTAATTCACTTAAAAAACGTTTATCAATAAGTACTCGTGAATATAATTGACGCGCAACCTTTCACCTTGAGACAATTATTGACAGTAGTTTAAACAAAACATTGCATTTCGTAGATTGTCAGGTGCCGCCCCCCGCTTCGTCCCGCACTTTGCACCTTTGTTACAGCGCCAAAGTATATTAAAATAAAGAAATATTTGATTGCAATAGCTATTGAACTATATTTGAATATGTTTTTAAATAAAATAAACCTATTTTAATAAATTCTGTAGTATTTTCTAGGCCGCGCAAATATCCCCTAAACTGTCGTTTTTGTAAATGTTCGATGTCTTGGCGGGGGCTCTTACCGTTGTCTGATATTATTTATATTTTTAATTGAGGTAATTGATGGCAATTGGCAACTTAATACAACTATTCCAAATCAAAATTAGAAAAAACAAAATTTTGTTCCGCCCTAACGTATATGTAGTTTGAATAAAGTAGAGTGGATTACTTCTTATCGATCTTCTTTTGGTCGCATACATTTACCGGCATTCGCCGGCTTCTCCAATTCAGCTTCTTCTCTATAGCTCTATAGTAGCACAGTGAAGGGTTTTGGTACCGTGTACTGCAGTAGGAGAATACTTCCCGCATCGGATCGTGTCCTCGGTGTAAATGAGCGCTAGTTCTCTGAGGATAGGCCACTACTTGGAGCCGTGTGCGGTGGCTTCGAGCTAACAACTTGATACTGCGGGTTTCTGAACTGTTTCCTATTTCGTTACCACTGGGCCATCATGACGTTAATTCGCCTTTTATTATTTATGTTATGAATATGTTGGGCGGAAATGTTTGATGATATTCAAAACACACTGAAAAGTAATTTGCAAACTGGTTGCAATATAATCATAATATTACTACATATTTATGTTCTTTTAAATATGATATAGGATTTTTTTTCACCCCTTATCCAGCTGTTATATACTCGTTGTCGTAGTATAAGTTTATTATTTACCAGCCCGAAGCTGTCCGGAGCAGGGTAATATAACTGGTGTAACTGTGTGTAATGTATGCCAATTGTAGCTGGTGCCAATGTGGTGTAAAGGCTGAGTATTATTGTAGCGGTTGAAGGTCGTACTCAATAATGATACTTAATCTTCTACTGATATTTATTGGGGAGCTACTTGTAACAAAAGAGGCACACAACTAACGCGCATCGCCTTTTATAAGTTCCTGCAAGCTTTCCATCTCGCTTGCACTCATCCGCATTCGTACAGACATCACACTGAGTGGACAAACGCCTCGAAATCCAGAATTATTGCACAAGCAAAAAACTAAGAAACAAAAACTTTTTTTTAATATATTTTTTAGATCTTATTGTTTTCGTGTAAAATTTCTAACGCAATCCTTTGATTGCAGCCATGTTAATAAGAAACGTACATAAAATTTACCGTGATATATACACGGAACAACAATCTAATAAGATAATATTTCTAGGAACACTGTAGGTCGACGGTCCAACGTGATACATGACTAATAAACCGAATTTGCTAAAGCTGTGATATGAAACCTTGAGTGTGTTGCAGTCTGGGTTGCTGGACCGACTCAAAGCGCCATTTGGCTGCCGAACTTCCGCCTTAAATTGCTCCGGCAAACTGACACCGGATATAGGTTCTGTGTGCACTCGGAAGTGCCGACCATCAAACGGTAGTATCATGAGGACGTTCTCTAATGATGCTTTAACACTGTGCAATTTAACTTTGCCTTTAGCGGCTGGTAATACGCTATTACCGACTCCCCCGAGCTGCCGTCGCGGAGTACTTTAGTGCGCTAAGAAGATCGTAAGTAGGACAGATTAATCAAAGATTTTGAATAAACTTTGAAATTATGTAATGATTCTAGAATATATTAATGTTTTTTTAAAATAAAACAATAACTTTACTTCTTTTCTGGCGCTGTAAAGCAGCATTTTAAGTTAATTTATTTCACATAACCGGTGCCATGAGAATTTGGGGAAAAGTATTATTATTATTATTATTACCGGTTAGTACCTGAGTGTACAAATGCGTCGAGTTCCAATTAAGACGATGTGAGTAATTACTGTGCTAGCTAAAGCCCTCCGTACACTGCTATTATTTATATTTGGTTTACGTACACGGCGCTACCCGAATTTCACTGTACGTGATCATTTTTTCAAGTGCAGCCGTGGAATTAATAAGACGTCAAGCGACTCTAGCGACGCATTCAATGATATTTTTCTTTTTTATATTTTAAATAAAAACGATGTAAAAAAAAATTGCGAGTTCACCCATACAGCGAAATAAATGTAATTGCAGGGCATTCGACGCCGTTAAAGAACTACATGAGAATGATGTCAAATTGACTTTTCTTTCCAACCTCAATCCACGCCTTCTCAATCCTTCTAACATATCCTATACTTATATTTAAGCCTAACTATACATTATAAGAGTGCAAGGCTAGTGAGCGTAATGATTACAATTAAGAAAGGGACGCTTAGGCGGTTTCCGCATGTAGAGCGAATGAGCGAAGAAAGTAGTGTAAGTAGACATGGCAAGATCAAGTGAATCTAGGGTTGCCAGATGGTATCCAAAAGGAGGACATGTCCTCCTTTTACATGTTTTGTCCTCCCTTACCTACTGTAAGTCCTCCTTTTTGCTAAACATCGGGCGGGACTGGCGGGAGATTTTTAAAGTGTTTACAAGGAAAAGGCTTGTGAAGATTACTTGATGGAATGGGTAAAACCCTTGGAATATTTCAAATGTTTTGAGTGGATGACATTGCTGAAAGAGAACGAAAACTTAGAATATGATGATTTAGTTTCGTGCATTGAGTTCTTGAACATCAGAGGTGTAGAGATTGACGATTTTAAGCTACACGATCAATTTTGTAACTTGATTTCATTTCTTAAATCAAAATCAGATGAAGATGAAGCATATTATGATTTGAAGTTGCACGAGCAGTGGACAATTTATTTCAAAAGTGTTGAAAACATTGAATTTTTCTCATCTGCGGGTTTTATTTTTATATAAGCGCACATGACGCATAACTCAGTGGAGCAAAGAGAGGAATAGACTAAGTGTGCAGTCAGTCAAATCTTTAATTCTTACTCAATACAACTTCAAAAACATGACATGTGAAGATTTTTATAATTATTTGCTAAAAAAACCAAGAACTTCTTTCCAAAATTTGGCAGCTCAGCTAAATATGATTAAAATACATTAAAATAATATAAAAAAATCGTTTAATTTCTGAATGTCCTCCTTTTTAACAGAAAATCCTCCTTTTTAGACCCATCTGCCCTCCTTTATCAAATTATCATCTGGCAACCCTAAGTGAATCGGATACTTCAGTCGGGCCATGTCAAGAGTCAGAATAATAGAAGCGTATGTATGAGATGTATGAATGTGAATGAAGCAAGGAGTTTGTGCCAAGACCGAGTTGTTTGGCTGTCCGTCCTCTCCGCCTATCCCTGCGGAGAAACGGCGTGATGGTTAGTTAGTTAGCTAGTTAACCATAATGTATATTGTATATTACTTGTAAATGATGTAAATATATAATGAACCTGTACTATTATTTTTTCTTTTTTACTATCTTCTTTTCCCTTTTCTTCTTTCTTATACTATGTACATTTAAATTCAACCTTATATGTACTATATATTATGTTCATTTTTTAAGTTTAAGTTATTTATTATCTTTTTATTTTTTTTATTTAGTTATTATAACCCGTGCTGAGGCCCCCATATGAACACAGTCTACATATCTAAACATTTAAAAACTCTTGTTGTCACTGTATTATGCACTAAATCTTTTAAAGTATTATATGCTACGCGCACAAAACTCGAGTCGCTTGTAAGTATCTCCGTGTGCGAATGGCCTATGTCCTCCATCATAACACGTGCAACATTTTCTGGTTATAGAGTTAGTAGGAGTTTCTAAAATTTTGTCATATTTTTATTTAAAGTTTTTTATTTACGTATTCAATAATATTATTGAATGTGTAATAATGGCATAGGTAATAAAAACATTGTTTTTCATTATCAGTACCATTACCATTATGGAAAAAATGTAAATATATTGCATGAGAGTGGCTTCACCGCAGTACGACAATGCCCGCAGAAGGTGAAACAGCTGTTACACAGTAATACACAGCAGAACTAGTTTATAAAAATTTTTTTTAAGAAAATAGAAAAAAATGAAATTAAAATGGTATCCTCTAGTCTCCTTCAACGGAAGCAATCTTCCGAACAGGCCTTCCATTGATATGCTTGGTGTAACTATAAGTGACCAGCTCAGGTACGGGGGCTCCATCGAAGCCAGAGTAAAGTTGGCCTCTCAGAAGCTGGGCGTACTGTTCAGGGCCCGCAGATACTTTAATAGTACACAACTGCTCACCCTGTACAAATCGCAAGTGCGCCCTACTGTCGAATTTGGCAGCCATCTCTGGTCTGGAACCCCAAAATACCTGAAAAAAACCCTTGACTCTGTGCAGAAACGGGCGGTCCGTTTGATAGATTCCCCAATCTTAGCAAACGGACTGCAATCTTTAGAGCACAGGCGTCAGGTAGGTATGCTGTCCTTGTTCTATCGGTATTACAATGGAAGATGCTCTGAGGAACTAGCGTCATTGATCCCTTCGGCACCGGTGCGTAGTCGGGATACACGCCAAACGCGCGCCCAACATTTGTACACAGTTGACACTTGTCACATGAAAACGGGTCGCTTCTACGATTCGTTCTTAAGTTCAACAGCTCGGCTGTGGAACGAACTGCCGGCCTCTGTGTTTCCTCCCTCCTACAACATGGGACTCTTCAAGACCCATGTTCACTCCTTCCTCTCCACAAAAAGACCCTCCACATAGCATCCCCAAAGATGACATAGGCCCTGAGCGAAATTATTTTTTTTAGGGCCTCCTGTGTGGAGTAAATATTAAAAAAAAAAAAAAAAATCCTCAAATTAAACTTGATAGGTAACAATAAATATATTGTCATGTTATTAGTTACCGGGAAATGTTTGTCTTTTTTCTTTAATTACTAGTGGATGACTTTATCGGGCGCCTCCGACTTCTTCCACCATTCACTACTGTGTACTACAATGTTGCTGTTAAAAAACTACAATACATCGACTTCAATTCAACTCATTACGCTGAAGAGTTATTGCGTTTAGTATTCCTCGGGCATCCCCGACTTATACTACCATTTAAACATCTCTAAACACTCCTGTCACACGCAAGCTGTTTTTTTTTATATATCAAAATTAGAAACCAGTTAGAATTTAACTCAACCATTTGGAATGCATTTTATAATATAAGACTTTATCCTGCCACAGACCGCCTTCTATGTAGGGAAGTTAAAATTTGTGGTTGTATGTATTTTTGGATGAGTGATCTGAAAAAAAAATTCTTTTATGTTTTTTATTTTTTATTTTTAGATCTCGACAACAGCGCCACCTTTCGTGTCCAAAAAATCCTTCATTTAAGGCTGGAACCAACCATAGACATTAATTTTTTTTCGTTGAAATCGGTTGATTCGGAGATTAGCGTGTACGAACACACTGACACGTGATCTTTATATATTAAGATTATGATTTTCTGAACAATAAGATTCAGTGTCAAGCGTTTATGAGACTTAATTTTGAATTTTAATAGTTTGATCCTCGTATTACAGTTACATTGAATTACTCTGAACATTGGACGCATAAATTTATCACCTCTTTTAAGTTCACACTACAGATTATCAAATTTTACAAATTATCTTGTTTTTAAATTCGTCAATTTAAAAGTTTCCGATATAAACGATTATATTATTTTATCCTCTTTTTATTGATTTCTTATCATTAAACGTGACGATTTTATAAGTGGGTAGCGGTTTATTTTTTTAATCTTGCTTCATTAAGTGGTATATGCACCCACACCAGTTTCAATAGTAAATATTCACATTTTATCTTTATTTAGGTCACTCACCATTTTCAAAAATTTATTTTCTAAAATAATTTATTCTTTTAATTTTTGCGGCCTTAATCATTTCCAAAGGATAAGATTAAGGAATGAATAACCGTTTAATACCCATCTAATCTAACTTAATAACTAAATGTAAAATCCAT